>NC_059160.1:48443484-49721910 GCF_019923935.1 Bubalus bubalis
ATGACCATTATATCTACTACTGCGGGCAGGAATCCCTCAGAAGAAATGGAGTAGCCATCATGGTCAACAAAAGAGTCCGAAATGCAGTACTTGGATGCAATCTCAAAAACGACAGAATGATCTCTGTTCATTTCCAAGGCAAACCATTCAATATCACAGTAATCCAAGTCTATGCCCCAACCAGTAATGCTGAAGAAGCTGAAGTTGAACGGTTCTATGAAGACCTACAAGACCTTTTAGAACTAACACCCAAAAAAGATGTCCTTTTCATTATAGGGGACTGGAATGCAAAAGTAGGAAGTCAAGAAACACCTGGAGTAACAGGCAAATTTGGTCTTGGAATACAGAATGAAGCAGGGCAAAGGCTAATAGAGTTTTGCCAAGAAAATGCACTGGTCATAACAAACACCCTCTTCCAACAACACAAGAGAAGACTCTATACATGGACATCACCAGATGGTCAACACTGAAATCAAATTGATTATGTTCTTTGCAGCCAAAGATGGAGAAGCTCTATACAGTCAGCAAAAACAAGACCAGGAGCTGACAGTGGCTCAGACCATGAACTCCTTATTGCCAAATTCAGACTGAAATTGAAGAAAGTAGGGAAAACCACTAGACCATTCAGGTATGACCTAAATCAAATCCCTAATGATTATACAGAAGAAGTGAGAAATAGATTTAAGGGCCTAGATCTGATAGATAGAATGCCTGATGAACTATGGAATGAGGTTCGTGACATTGTACAGGAGACAGGGATCAAGACCATCTCCATGGAAAAGAAATGCAAAAAAGCAAAATGGCTGTCTGGGGAGGCCTTACAAATAGCTGTGAAAAGAAGAGAAGCGAAAAGCAAAGGAGAAAAGGAAAGATATAAGCATCTGAATGCAGAGTTCCAAAGAAGAGCAAGAAGAGACAAGAAAGCCTTCTTCAGCAATCAATGCAAAGAAATAGAGGAAAACAACAGAATGGGAAAGACTAGGGATCTCTTCAAGAAAATCAGAGATACCAAAGAAACATTTCATGCAAAGATGGGCTCGATAAAGGACAGAAATGGTATGGACCTAACAGAAGCAGAAGATATTAAAAAGAGATGGCAAGAATACACAGAAGAACTGTACAAAAAAGATCTTCACGACCCAGATAATCACGATGGTGTGATCACTCACCTAGAGCCAGACCTCCTGGAATGTGAAGTCAAGTGGGCCTTAGAAAGCATCACTATGAACAAAGCTAGTGGAGGTGATGGAATTCCTATTGAGCTATTCCAAATCCTGAAAGATGATGCTGTGAAAGTGCTGCACTCAATATGCCAGCAAGGTGGGAAAACTCAGCAGTGGCCACAGCACTGGAAAAGGTCAGTTTTCATTCCAATCCCAAAGAAAGGCAATGCCAAAGAATGCTCAAACTACTGCACAATTGCACTCATCTCACACGCTAGTAAAGTAATGCTCCAAATCCTCCAAGACAGGCTTCAGCAATATGTGAACTGTGAACTTCCTGATGTTCAAGCTGGTTTTAGAAAAGGCAGAGGAACCAGAGATCAAATTGCCAACATCTGCTGGATCATGGAAAATGCAAGAGAGTTCCAGAAATGCATCTATTTCTGCTTTATTGACTATGCCAAAGCCTTTGACTGTGTGGATCACAAGAAACTGTGGAAAATTCTGAAAGAGATGGGACTACCAGACCACCTGATCTGCCTCTTGAGAAATTTGTATGCAGGTCAGGAAGCAACAGTTAGAACTGGACATGGAACAATAGACTGGTTCCAAATAGGAAAAGGAGTACGTCAAGGCTGTATATTGTCACCCTGTGTATTTAACTTATATGCAGAGTACATCATGAGAAATGCTGGACTGGAAGAAACACAAGCTGGAATCAAGATTGCCAGGAGAAATACTACTAACCTCAGATATGCAGATGACACCACCCTTATAGCAGAACGTGAAGAGGAACTAAAAAGCCTCTTGATGAAAGTGAAAGTGGAGAGTGAAAAAGTTGGCTTAAAGCTCAACATTCAGAAAACGAAGATCATGGCACCCGGTCCCATCACTTCATGGGAAATAGATGGGGAAACAGTGGAAACAGTGTCAGACTTTATTTTTCTGGGCTCCAAAATCACTACAGATGGTGACTGCAGCCATGAAATTAGAAGGCGCTTACTCCTTGAAAGGAAAGTTATGACCAACCTAGATAGCATATTGAAAAGCAGAGACATTACTTTGCCAACAAAGGTTCGTCTAGTAAAGGCTATGGTTTTTCCTGTGGTCCTGTATGGATGTGAGAGCTGGACTGTGAAGAAGGCTGAGCGCTGAAGAATTAATGCTTTTGAAGTGTGATGTTGGAGAAGACTCTTGAGAGTCCCTTGGACTGCAAGGAGATCCAACCAGTCCATTCTGAAGGAGATCAGCCCTGGGGTTTTTGAAAGGAATGATGCTAAAGCTGAAACTCCAGTACTTTGGCCACCTCATGTGAAGACTTGACTCATTGGAAAAGACTCTGATGCTGGGAGGGATTGGGGGCAGGAGGAGAAGGGGACGACAGAGGATGAGATGGCTGGATGGCATCACTGACTCGATGGACGTGAGTCTGCGTGAACTCTGGGAGCTGGTGATGGACAGGGAGGCCTGGCGTGCTGCGATTCATGGGGTCGAAAAGAGTCGGACACGACTGAGCGACTGATCTGATCTGATCTGATCTCTGAATGTGAATCTGCTCTATAGCATAGGGAACTGTGTTCAGTGCTCTGTGGTGGCCTAAATGGAAAGGATATCTAAGAAAGAGGAGACATATTATGTATACATACGACTGACTCACTTTGCTGTACAGCAGAAGGTAATACAACATTGTAAAGCAAGTACACTCCAATAAACATTTTTTAAAACTCCCTCTTCTCATAGCTACCCAGGTCATCTTTCTTCTTGTCCCTAAATCCACATCACTGCCTGGAAGAATCCTTTATCATAGTTACAAATTAAATGAGAAAATTACATAGCCATTTAAAAGGACAATAAAAGCACTTGGTGTTTAAAAAAATCAGAACTTCTTAAAAATTTAAAAATCTGTTAGGAAATAAAAAAAGAATAAAAGAGAATTTTCTTTTTTAATTTTAAATTTATTTATTTTTAATTGAAGGATAATTGCTTTACAGAATAGTGTTGGTTTCTGCCAAACATCAATAGGAATCAGCCATAGGGGTACATTTGTCCCCTCCCTCTTGAACCTTCCTCCCATCTACCTCCCCATCCCACTCGAGAATTCTCTTAATCTGATAGTGACTACTGAAAAGTTATACACAGAGCCCTGGAATGTGAGCTTGCAGACTGAGACCTAAAAGTAATATGTCCACAATCACTTCTACTCAGTACTGTACCAGAGATTTTCACCCATGGCATAAGCAGGAAAAAATATAAAGTTAGAAAAGAATCAAAGTTTATTATATTACCAGTGTATGAATTCAAGCAGAAGAAAAAAAACCACTTATGTGTAATTAAATTAATGAAAATTAACAAACATTTTGGATATAATTTAACTAAAAAAATCAATCGTGCTTTCTATAGCAGAATCAATTAATGAGAATATAAAATGAAACCATGCAATTTAACTAGCAACAAAAATAGCAAATATAGGTAACCTGGGCTGGGGAAGAGGGAGCCAAGCTCACCGAGTGAGCCGGCAGAAAAGAGCAAGAAGGGGTTGATTCAACTGCATCTCCCATTGTTTGGCGGTTCCCACAGCCATCTCTGCTCTGCCTCCGACAGGCCTGTGGGTACTGACAGCTGGGAGGAAGGCTCAGAGTAACGGAGGGCACTGTATCTTTTATTTTTTAAAGCAAATGTATCTAGGATGAGACCTAACAGAGTTGTGAAACGATTATGGAGAATAGTACACATTTTTACTGAAAGATTTTAAATAAGATAGAGAGAAACCCTGTTCAGGGATTGTAAGACTTAACATACATGCATTTTTCCTCCAAACTGGCTGATAGCATTCATCGATGGATTTCTAGTCAGATAAAGAAAGATGTTATGGGGGAGTGTTTTGTACAGATATGCCTAGAGTGTATCCTTAAAGAACTGGCAGGCATATTGAACAGCAGCTAAGCGTGTTGGCAGTAGCATAGTAACAACTCCGATGCACCTTGACAGTAGCGTAGAAACAGGATTCCCGGAGCACACAGGGCATGGAGTGCTATACAATGAAATTAAATGAGCATTGCCCACATATGTTACACGTACTGTGAAGCGAAAGCACTATCGATTTAAAGGATTCTTACAGTAATATCCCATGTTTATAAATTTAAAAAACATGCAAGCCGGGAGCTCCCTGGTGGCCTACTGATTAGGATTCTGGGTTTAATCCCCAATTGGGGGAACTGAGATCCCATAAAAAAAAAAACAGAAACAAAAACAACAAAAAAGCACGTACTAAAATTAATAAACATTAAAAAAAACTTGCAAACCTAGACTACATTAAAACTTTTTAAAATTAGTTTATTTATATATTTTTGGCTGGGTGGCGTCTTCATCGCTTCGTGTGGGCTTTCTCTACTTGCCTTGAGCAGGGTCTCCTCTTTGTCCTGGGCACAGGCTCTAGGTGTGCAGCTTCAGTACTTCCAGCTCTCGGGCTCTAGAGTGTGGGCTCAGTAGTTGTGATGCATGGGCTTAGGTGCCCAACAGCATGTAGGATCTTCCTGAACCAAGGATGGAACCCATGCCCCCTGCATTGGCAGGCGGAGTCTTGACCACTGGACCACCAGGGGAGTCCTAAACTACATTTTTAAATGATTGATGTGTATGTATTAAGATGAAGAAAAATTAGCAACAAGTCCTAAAAGGAGCATGGGGTCTTTCAAAAGAATTCTGCCCAGGCAGTTATTTTATAGTTTATCATATTGCTCATTTATGCTTTGCACTTTTCGGTATTCAGGCTTTGTTCACAATTAGGAAATCGTTAGTATGCAGCCACAGTGATTTCACTCTCAATTCAGGACCACTGGTCACAATTAGATCCTTTGCGTTGCTTAGCAACTCCATGCTGTGTCCTTCACTCCCATTTACAATTTCACACCCTCATTCTCTCTAAAGATCTCCAGCACCAACATTCAGCTGATTACCCTGTGTTCTGTTTTTCCTAGAAAAATAAGTAATTAGAAGCAAACTTTTCAAAGTGCTTCCATCGCACTGACTCACAGTTCTGCCCCTCAGCTGAATTTCCTGCCTTCTGTCTTGTTCCTCAGACTGACACCTACTCTGCTATGTAGGAATTCCACTTGTGCACTCGGTCCTGTTTTCTTGAGCTACTTGCAGACATAGTTTTAGGAACTCTCCCCTCTCTCACCTAGTTTTGTTCTCTACTAGATCATTCCTACTGTATGTAAGCACACCAGGTTTCCACATCTTCAAAGAGAAAATTCTCCCTTGACTCCGAAGGCTTCTCCAACTACTGCCTGGTTTATCCTCTTTACACAAAATCTTCTCAAGAAAGTTTCTATGGGCTGAGTTATATATCCATGAAATTATCATGCTGAAGTCCCAAGCCCTAGCACCTCAGAATATTACAGGACTTTTAAGGAGGTGATTTGAGTCATGAGGGGTAATCCTGCCAATTCAATCCTATTATGGATTGGCAATTTGGACACAGGAAGGTGCAGAGGGAAAAAACATGTGAAGACTCAGTAAGAAGGTGGCCGTCTACAAGTCAAGGAGAGAGGCCTCAGAGAAAGCCAGCCCTACCAACACCTTGATCTCAAATATCCAGCCTCCAGAACAATGAGAGAAGAAATGTCAGCTCAGTCACCCAGTTCTGTGGTCCTAAAACAGTTGTCTGTACTTCAGTTCCTAATTTCTCTTTCTTTTCAACATACTTCACTCAAGCTTTCTGTACTGTCCCACCAATAGTATTGTTATCAATGTCACGAAAAACCCGGAAATTGGATCCAGATGATCAGTCAACCTTTTACTTGACACACTTGATCCCTGACTTGTTGCTACATTTCTCCCTTGAGGCCTGTGTCACCACACTTGCCTGATTTTCCTCCAACCCCAGAGGTTTCTCTCTCAATCCCCTATATGTTGGCATGTCCTGTTTTTTAGATTTGTTCTTTTCACTTCTTACCTCCTTTCACCCCGGGGGCTTTCCTGGGGGCTCAGTGGTGAAGAATCTGCCTGCCAGTGCAGGAGATGCAAGAGACATGGGTTCAGTCCCTGGGTCAGGAAGATTCCCTGGAGAAGGAAGTGGTAATCCACTCCAGTATCCTTGCCTGGAGAATCCCATGGACAGAGGAGCCTGGTGGGGTAGAGTCCATGGGGTCACAAAGAATCGGACACAATTTAATAGCTAAGATTTTAATAACAAGAATCCATTCACCCCACATGTGATTTCATCCCATGTTGTGCTTTTAAATAGCTTCTAGATGCTGACAGTTTCAGAAATGTCTCTTTCTAGACCAACCTCCTGGACGTCAAACTCCAGCTGAGATATCAGACAATGCTGAATGGTCAGCACAGTCCCATGAAGGCAGGAAATTCTACAGGAAATACACTTTACTGAAAATGGGCAAAGAACACAACAGAGAAGCCATCACAAATACTACAGAGACATTTGGGAGATTCTGAATATGTCAAGCAGAGATTATGGGATCTCTTTTCTCATCCCAGAAAATGATCGAGTTCCAGAGTGCTGGCTGCTAACTGTGTGATCAGGACAAGATGGCGCAGGAGAGACATTTCATTCAGGGATCTCTAGGGTTTTATGCCTTCCCTGGTAGCTCAGCGTTAAAGAATCCACCTGCAATGCCAGAGCTGCACGAGACACGGGTTCGATCCCTGGGTCAGGAAGATCCCCTGGAGAAGGAAATAGCAACCCACTCCAGTATTCTTGCCTGGGGAATTCCATGGCCAGAGGAGCCTGGCAGGCTATAGTCTATGTGGTCGCAAAGAGTCCAACACGACTGAAGCAACTAGACACGCATGCAGTGCTTTGTACTTTGAGAGTCACCTGGTCCTTCTGGTCATAAGGGTTACATGACTAGCTTCCACATTTTATCAAGACATGAGTAAGTTGCATATTTATTAAAATAAACCACTCAAGAGCATTAGCTCTAAGGTTTAGAAAATGTCTGACTGGTTACATTTACAAACTTCCTTGAGAAAGGTGAGGATCAAATGTCAGAGCAACTAACTATTCATCCTTTCTTTATTTAAAAAATAATTTTTAATTGACATATAATTGAATTACAATATTCGTTTCAGGTGTACAGCATAGTGATTCAGTATTTTTACAGATTATCCTGTTAAAAGCTGTTACAACATAGTGGCTATAATTCCCTGTGCTATACAATATATCCTTGTCACTTATCTACTTTATTCATAGGAGTTTCTATCTGTTAATTCCTTACCCCTAATTTGTACCTTCCCTCTCTTCTTTGGTAACCGTGAGTTTGTCTACATTTGTCAGTCTGTTCCTGTTTAGCATATATATTCATTTATATTTAAAATGAACTATTTAATGATTGTATATTTTGCTAAATTGGGCTTTCAGAAAATAAACATCCTAGAAAGAATGATAGAAACTCAAAACTTGTTGAAATATATATTATAAATATTTTGTAAGAATTAACATTATACCATTTACATTTCAAAGCAAACTTCTAGTAGCTTGATGAATTATGCAGAATCATGTAACATTTGTCCAAGGGTCATTGAGAGTTTATTTCTTTTCCTTCAATATTTTCTCATTCTGTTTTTTAGATTGGGTAATTCCCTTGATCTTTAGTTTACTGATCCTTCCCCCTGCCAGCTTCAATCTGCTTTTGACGTAATCTAGTTAATTTTTATTTCAGTATTTTATTTTCCAGCTCTCAAAATTTACTTTTTGAATGTAATTTTTATTTTGCTATTGCAATTCCCTCTCTAAACATGTATTTCCTTTATTTTTGAACACACTTCCCTTATTTAGAAATATATATATTTATGATAGTTACCTTTAAGTTTTTGTTAATTTCAACATCTGGGCCTGGTTGAAGTCAATTTCTATCAACTGTTCTTTTTTCTCCGCTGAAGATGGGCACATGTTTCTCATGTTTCTGTTTCTTGTAATTTTTTTGCCTGAAAACTAGTTATCATAGATAATACGTTGTTGAGACTCTGGGTTTTATTAAGCTGTTCTGAGGATTGTTATTTTCTATATTGTTTCTACTTATTTATAATATATAAATAATATATATTTCCATATATTATATTTCTATATTATTTTCTATATTGTTCTATTAGGCAGTTAACATGTCTGAACTCTAGCTGCAAATATTTACCCTGCTAATATTTCTGCTCTCTTTCTTGGGCTTCTAACTCTTGATTTATTTATTTTTAACCAGCCCTCTGTGGGTTTTCCCCGATGCCTGTGTGATTTGGTGCCAAACATACAAGTAGAATTTAGAGAGATCGGGCTCACCCTGTGGGTATCCTGCTTGGGGGGATGACCTAATTTCCCACTACAGGGCTGGCTGCACCCTCTACCACCTTGAGGCCACAAGGCCTCAGTGTTCTTCTGTCCAAACTGCATTACTGTGAGAGACGTTCAGTTGAAAAGGCGGAAAATCCCGTCTTGTCCTGGGCTGCTGTGTCTTTCAAGAACAGATTTCTTTCTGCCTCTTCCTGCTTTTTCAGGAGGCCCTCTGTTGTCTCATGCATGTAATTCTCAGCCAGTACTTGCTTAGAGTTCATACTCACACCTTGGGTCTAGAGACTCTTCAGCTGCCAACACTTCCTTCCTTTAAATTTCCAGATGATTTTTCCAGCTCTGAACTCCTCATTCTGGCACCTTAGGTGGGTGGTAAGGCTACAGACTTCCTGTTGGTTTTGGCTATAGGGGATGTGAAGGGTTGGGGAGTGTGCTAGGCCAGAAAGGCACACTGCAAATTCTACCGCTTCTAGGGGAACATTTTTAAGCATATACACTTTGCCATCTACTGTCTTATTTTGTATGCTTTCAGTGTCGTTTCAGTATTTTATCAGGTTATTATAGTACCCGTGGCATAAACGTCAGGCCTTTTACTTTGATTGTTATCCTGACAGTCAATTAAGTGATATACTTACGGGAGCAGACCTGACATAAGATGTTAGATGGAAAAGCTTTACATCACAGCTGTGAAAACAAGCTAAGTGGAATGAAATCTGAGCCTCCCATGTTCTTCAAAGTTGTTGCCATATTTCAGGGCCTTTCTCTTCCTTCACAGTTTTACACTGATTCAGCTCCTCTTATTTTGTTATATACACACCCACTTACTTTTTGGCTAGAAGGCTATCTTTTCAGATCTAAGGATTTTTTTAAAACAGTCTGTGTCCTTGGAAATTAATTAGAGGGCCCCTCAAGACTGATTTCTAAAGAGGAAAGCTTATAAATATTAATATATAATTATATATTCAGTTTATATATATAATTATATATACGTAAAATTTTGTATACATATATATTCACACACATTCTGTATGTTTTAGGATCATATATGTGTTCCTGTATGATTGTTGCAATAAGTTAGTTTGTATCTGTGTTATTAAAATCTAAAAGTATAAGGTGCTAACTCTAATATACATAAATAACTACAAATGATATAAAAGTAAGTGCTAGGAAGTTGAGGGTAAAATTGGACTATTTTTTGGCAACATATCTAAAAGTAGGGGTTAGGATTATGTTTAGGGACAAACCTCTGAACTCCTCACGGCTCAGTTCACCTGCGGTTCATCCAAATGGGACGAAAGGGACTTAGAGCATCGGCCGCAGGGAACAGAAAGACAGTCTAAGTGGTCATGCTACTGAAATCATGTCCGTATTTCTTGTGAGACAAATGATGTGTATACTTTCTATTACACTGAAAGTAAACATTTAGCAGAGACGCATGGCCTGGTCAACATTTCCATACTCTAGAACCATGTTAGTGTTTAAACAAAAGGTCATTCATTCCAGATAGTAGAAGCTATGATGTTTTAATCTTTCCTTCTTCTCCCTCCCACCATTGTTAGTGTCAACTACAAACTGGCACTTGCCATAAGGATTAAATCATGTGCTGCTGCAGCTGCTGACCTTCAACAGCCCCTGAAAGGAGTTCAGGGTAGAAAACAGAAATGAGATACTCTGTGCTCAGGGAAAAACTGGCAGAACAGGTCTTCAGATAGTTAGATATTTTCCAGAGTCAATTTTTTGAGCCCAATTCTTGTGTCTTCTCATTTCTAGAAAGCACTAAAATCCTTCATGGTGATGACTGTTGTTCGTGACCAGCAAAAGCTTCATGAGACCAGCAGAAACTTTCTGGAAAAACATGTGCTTGATTCCATGTAGCCTCTCTTTACCAGAATCACATATATACTGACCTTCTCCCCGACCCTGACCCCGCCTCTATGGAGCTGAGGTGCTGTCTCCTGGCTGCAGTCCTCATTTTTGCCCCAAATAAAATTTAGCTCGCAACTCTCACATTGTGTATCTTTTAAGTTGACGTTCAGTTCAGTTCAGTTCATTCGCTCAGTCGTGTCTGACTCTTTGCAACCCCATGAATCGCAGCATGCCAGGCCTCCCTGTCCATCACCAACTCCTGAAGTTCACTCAGACTCACGTGCATCAAGTCGGTGATGCCATCCAGCCATCTCATCCTCTGTCATCCGCTTATCCTCCTGCCCTCGATCTTTCCCAGCATCAGGGTCTTTTCAAATGAATCAGCTCTTTGCATGAGGTGGCCAAAGTATTGGAGTTTCAGCTTTAGCATCATTCCTTCCAAAGAACACCAGGACTGATCTCCTTTAGAATGGACTGGCTGGATCTCCTTGCAGTCCAAGGGACTCTCAAGAGTCTTCTCCAACACCACAGTTCAAAAGTCGACATTAGTAAGTAGAAATTAGTAGTGAATGTTTCTTTCCCACTCATGGGAAAAGTTATACCCACCTTCAGGCCTTGGCTACACATGTGCGTGTGTGTATGTGGACATGTGTGCACGCACACACACACACACACACATACTCACTGGAAGTCAGAAGTGGCAAGTGTCACTTTTGTGCTTTACATGTTTTTTCATCGGTATATAAAAATGCCTTCTAAAAATGGTGAGAAATTGAGTGGAAAAATTTATATTAAAAGGGTTTTAGATGGATAAAGTGCCTCACTGATGTTCTTTACCATTAGTAGAGATTTCATATCCAGAAACAACTAAAACGTTTGAAAGAAAGAAAATACACTGTTTCCATCTTCCTTGCAATTTTTCAGAAATAACTAAAAAATATAGGTGAAACAATATGTCTTCTTTCAAAATATTCTTGGATATTATAGAGCACCAGGTAAATTAAGACACAAGCAGGTAAATCTATTTTATTGAGAGTGAAGGGCTTGGAGCATAGTAAGTACTCAATATATATAATTTTTCTTATATATAAATATATATAAATTTTATAAATAATTATAAAATTTTTATAAAAAATTATATACATTTATATACGTATATATAAATTTTCTTCTTGTTCTCTTTGCTGCTGTTGCTGCTGCTAAGTCGCTTCAGTCGTGTCCGACTCTGTGTGACTCCATAGACGGCAGCCCACCAGGCTCCCCCATCGTTCTCCCTATCACTCTGTAAATATCTGTCTACTGAATAAATGCATGAATGGTTTGAGTGAGTGTAGACTAAATCACACTACAAGTTATGATTGGAACAAAGTCAATTTTTAGTAACAACAAAATAAGAAATCTGATTATAGCAAGTTAAACTTACCGTGTGCTAACAACTGTGCTGTTTCTCTGCTCTCATTGTTTCAAAAACTACTGAGCACCTAAAATGTGCTAGACACATGCGGGATTTTGAATTACAATAAAGACCAAAATAAAAGCTAGTTTTTGATATCATGAAACTCACAGTTTAGCAGAGGAGAGACACATTAGTCTGAGAATTTTTTAAATGTAAGAATAAAGTGATGGCTGTTATTACAAAGTAAAAAAATCATAATGTAAGAATGCATAAAAGGGGCCAGTTAGTTTATTATCAGTTCCTTTCTCAAGAAGCTATTTCTGAATTCTGACTGAGCACAAAAGATGTTGGTGGTTATGGAGATAAGTGACCTAGGCAGAGGGTTGAACAGTGCAAATGCCCTGTGGCAGTGTGGTCCAATGACCATACATTAACTAAAACTTCAGCGTAGCTGGAAACCAGTCACTAAGGAAAACTGTAGTAGGAAGAAAATATGGAGAGGTGTAAAGTAAATCATATTAATAATTTATTTTTTTATTGAGGTATCATTGACAAAATGAAGTTATTTCCAGATGCACAACAAAATGATTCAATATTTGCATATATATTGTGAAATGATCACCATAGTAAGTCTACATAACATCTGTTATCATACCTAGCTACAGAATTTGTTTTCTTATGACAAGAACTTTTAAGATTTACTTTCTTAGCAATTTTCAAATATACAATTACAATTTGATTTTTATCCTAAGAAAAATGAGAAGCCATGAAATGATTTTGATCAGAGATTAGTATGATAACCTTGTCTTTTGTGCAATGAGCATTCACTGCTGGGACGAGATAAATCCGATCAAAGAGGCACCGAGTGGAGGACTGGCCCACCAGTTAGCACAGTGACAGGTGAAGATGATGGTGTTGCTTGTAGGAATGTCATGATGGAAATTGATTTAGCTTGGTGACAGATTGGACTGTGGAGGTGACATGAAGGGAGGTAGGTGGCACTAATCAGTGGATGGTGATGTTCATGGGGAAAGGAAACAATGGAAATACAGGAGGTGTTGGAGGAAGAAGCAGTCATGAACTCAGTTTTGGACACATCAACTTTTACCAGAGAATGCCTCTGTGTGCATCAGTGATCTCTGATCTCCTCTGGTAAAACATTACAGAGATGTAATTCATTCTCGTGTCTGTGTGTGAACTAGAGTGGGACCGTTAAGGTTAGAGATTGTCTCTTAGCACAGTATAGATGTTTAAGAGATGATGGAAAGGAAAGGGGGAAGAGTAAGGAGAGTGGATGGTAGGTGAAGTCTCTAGGGGAGAGCAAGTCTGTAAAGGAAAAGAACAGGTTTATCAGGGCTGCATTTGGTTACATTTAACAGAAACCAGTCTGCATTGGCTTACTCAAATCAGGGATTGTTATTCTCATCTGTAAGTCTGGTGTGTCTGTGCAAGGACATTATCTGATCTGTTTCCTACTCCTTCAGTCTGCTTAGCAATACATGTCTTTTGTTCTCAGGTTTGCAAAACTGCTGCTTCTGCCACAGGCATTGCATCTTCCTAGGTGTGGGAGTGGGGGAGCGGTGATGGGTGAAAAGGGAAGAGTAGAGGGCAAAGGATAAAAATCCAAAGAAACAAGTCACTTGAGGATTTGTCTTTGAAAGAATCATCCAGGAAGCCCCGCCTGAGTATATTTCATTCTCCAGATGGTGTCACAGGTGACCCACGGTTTCAAAGAGGGTGAAGATCACGCCCTTAACTAGGTTCATTGACAACCCAAAGTTTGAGCTCACAAGAAATAAATTTAACAAGTGATAGAATGGGTACTGCATAGTGTCTGAGGAGTATTAAGCAACAAAATAATTCCTTTAATCTGTACCATTGGTCCTTGCTCAAACCATCTTCAAAATATACTGCTGCTAAGTCACTTCAGTCATGTCCGACTCTGTGCGACCCCATAGACGGCAGCCCACCAGGCTCCCCCGTCCCTGGGATTCTCCAGGCAAGAACACTGGAGTGGGTTGCCATTTCCTTCTCCAATGCTTGAAAGTGAAAAGTGAAAGTGAAGTCATTCCATCGTGTCCGATTCTTCGCGATCCCATGGACTGCAGCCTACCAGACTCCTCAGTCCATGGGATTTTCCAGGCAAGAGTACTGGAGTGGGTTGCCATTGCCTTCTCCAGTATGCATCAAATGCAAAATATGTACTTGGTAGATTGTAGTGTGACTTGAAGCAAATTTTCTTCATCTCTTTGGGATATTTGCTTTCCTAGCTATACTATAAATTGTGAAATTGAACTGGTGTCAAGGGCTGTGATCAAGACTATGTTTTTCCCTCTGGTGAAAAACTATCAGAAAAAAATCAAAAGGCAGGATGACTTTCCTGGTTCCCCAGCCTCAACCAGCCCTTGTTTCCTGACCTACCCTCTTCCCAGAGTTCCTAGGATATAGCAGAATGCCTGAAATTTCATGGGCTTTCCATAAGAAATTGTTGACCAGTTAATGAATAATTAATCTTAACTGCTTTTAAGGGTTACATTCCCATGGGTAAATTGTAAGTTCTTAATGTAATTTATTCAAAGATCACTGAAAAGTACTGGGGCAGGGAGGGAAGTTTGCTGGGAGGTTTAGGACCACTTGAGGAATTCAAGTGTGCCATTACTCCTTAGCCAGGATAATTTCCATAGAGCAAATACGCAAAGAACATACTTTGAATTGGTCCTTTCTCAGTCTCTGTTGTGTCTAGCTTGGATTCCAGCCAGACTCTGTCTCCCAATGTCAGCTGCAAGACGACATTTCCGGAAAGATGCCTATAATCGTCCTTGGCCTTGGACTCCTTCTCCAGGATTTGAGTGTCATTCTTCATGAGCCCTAGCTTCACAGCATGCTGGAATAGCTCTATGTCAAAGCCAAAGCGGTACACGCCAGGGATGGTGCAGGTGAACACTCCCGTGGTAAGATTGAAGTGGTCCTGGTCATTATGCAGGGCTTCCTTGAAGACAATGGGCTGGGAGGGGGCTGGGAGGGGATCATTCATCTTCACTGCAAAGGCAGATTTAGGGGGAGACAAGCAACTCTCAATGTCTCCCGGAATCCCAGTTGGTCCTCGCGATCCTGGAGGGCCTGGGGGCCCTAAACACCAAAGTAAACAGAAGGAAGATAGAGGAGATTTGAAGTTCATACATTTCACAGTCCATAAATGTCTTTCCACACCACCCCTCCTACTAACTTACACTCTCCCTTCAAGGATCACCTTACACATCCTTTTCCCAGAAAGTGTCTCCTCTCTGTCATTACAGTGGCAGAATCCAGCGTTTACTTTGATGGTAGCATTTGCTTACACTGAAGAGTCATCTCTCCCATTAAGTACCTATTTTATTTCCTTAAATAGATGATGAGCCAGTGCCCTACCTAATTTTGTTCCTAAAACACGATCATATGATATCCAAGGTCCAGATGATAGGCATAGTATATTTTTGGAAGCAGTGATTGAATAAATAATTGCTTGAATTGCCCTTTCAATTCGTTTCATAGGTATGATGTTTTTATTATCACAAATGCTAAGTAGTAGGAGTACTCAGGGAAGACACTGACACAGGGAACTCTAGGAATTGTAGCATTCCAGAGATAAAAAGGGACATTAGAGCAACGATTCCCCGGCTGGACTGTGCATGACAGTCAGCTGTGGACCTGTGAATGGTAGTGTCTTAGTTAATAATATGTGACCATCTGAATTGGAATTTCAAGGGGATAAAACCTGGAACCTGAATATTAACCAATGTCCACAGATGATTTAAAGGCAGTCAGGTTAAGGAATCAATGATGCTGGATCACTCTGGTGAATAATTTCCAGTGAGATTGAGATGGCAAAGTAAGTTCTCAGAATTGACTCAAGAGCATAATGCCTTATTCTCAGTTGTTTTCTACAATGCCATTTTGCTCTTGAGTTTGCAGGAAACTCAACAGTATTCCAGTGTGAATCAAGGGTGAACACAGAGTAATTATGGACTTCCCTGGTAGCGCAGCTGGTAAAGAATCCGCCTGTAATTCAGAAGACCCCAGTTCGATTCCTGGATTGGGAAGTTCCCCTGGAGAAGGGATAGGCTACCCACTCTAGTATACTTGGGCTTCCCTGGTGGCTCAGATGGTAAAGAAGCTGCCTGCCATGTGGGAGACCTGGGTTTGGTCCCTGGGTTGGGAAGATCCCCTGGAGGAAGGCATGGCAACCCACTCCAGTATTCTTGCCTGGAGAATCCCCATGTACAGAAGAGCCTAGTGGGCTATAGTCCATGAGGTTGCAAAGAGTTGGACACGACTGAGCAAGTAAGCACAGCACAGAGTAACTATGCCATATTAAAGAGTACACCAATATAATGTCTGAACTGTCATTTAGGTTCACATGGTGGCTTCTTCAGAACCCACCCCTGAAGTTTTTCTGGGGTAAAAACCTCATCATCTGCTTTAAGACTCTAGGTGTGTAGATGGGCGGGGAAGTGGGAGACCTTGGTGATTTCCCTCCAAAAACCATTATCTCTATTGTTACTGACCATCAGAAGCATCTGGATATTTCCTTGAGCTTATAGATATTTCAGTCAGAAAAAAGTGACCAATGCAATGTGAAGAAAAATGTTTTCTCACCTGGAGGGCCAGGAGGGCCAGGAGGACCGGGAGGCCCTGGAAAACCTGGAGGTCCTTGAGGATCACAGGACTCGGTAACTGGTATAGAAGTGGCATCAGCCGTGACTGATAGAACAGACAAAGCTAAAATCCAGACATCTAGAACAGGGGGTCAAACGGATAAATATTCACATAAGTTGAAAGATGGTGCTGCTTCTCTTGAAAGATTATGTTCCCAACACTGTCTAGGCAGCCAGGTCTCCCAATCTTAAGAAATAACTGTGAACTCGGTCATAAAGAGAGACTTCCCCCCACTTTCCTTCTTTTTTTTTTTAAAGTCTTTATTGAATTTACAATATTGCTTCTGTTTTATGTCTTGGTTTTTTCGGCTGAGAGGCATGTGGGATCTTAGCTCCCCAAGTAGGGATTGAAACCACAACCCCTGCATTGGAAGAAGTTTTAACCACTAGACTGCCAAGGAAATCCTCCCCCACCGCCCGCCTTCCAACTTAATGGGGTGCAATCAGGGCCAAAGATAATCTATAGTTTCCTTGTATTTGCTGTTAATATTCTTACTGAAACGTGAACTTCTGATGACCTAGAGGTTTTCTCTAGGACACTCAAACATCCAGTGTCTTTCCCTCTCTTGTCTCTTTAAGTAAATAGTCTTGTGGTATTATCCTTATGACAGCTAGGCACCTGCAGCCCTTAACAATTAAGCATGGTGTTTCCTCAAAAACAAGTCGACTGGGGGTTTCATTTATTGATTCTACACTGCTTACTAAATGTTTTCCTTGTATCTGCATGGTAAACTTATTTTCATCCTTAAAAAACAGGATTCAAGACAGGAGGACATATGTATACTTATGGCTGATTCAGGTTGATGTATGACAGAAAACAACAAAATACAGTAAAGCAATTATCCTCCAATTAAAAATAAATAAATTTTTTAAAAAATTCAGAATTCACTCATCTTGGGATATCCTCCATGATTTCCTCAAAGGCAACTAATTGTTGTATTTTAAAATGCACAGAAAGAGAAGCTGTCAAGTGAACAGGTGGTGATGAACAAATTTATGCCAAACAGTGGAATAATTTTCAATTATTTCCAAAGACCTTAGCTTGATCCGGAAGTATTGAAACACAAGATGGTCATTGGAAATGATGTTGTTGGGTGTTTTGTTTTTTTTTTATCAGTAAAAAAGTATCACATTTTATTTTATAATGGTATATATGGTTATGTAAAATATATTCCAGGCCTAAGTGACAAAAATAATTGGTAAATAGACAGTATATCATAGCAAAATAAAAATCAGATCTTGAGAAATTTAGTTTCTCTGAAAATCTCTTTCCAAACTGTGACATAGAGATAATGAGTGTTGTGGTGAGAATCAGTGACAAATAAAGCATGTAATGCACTGTTGGCTGTAAAGAAAATGCTCAACCAGTAACTGAAAATATACAAACATGTAGGACTTTCATTGAATGACACCCCTTTACCTGCCTCAATTAAGCAGTGGTATTACAGCGTAGACATGAGAAGAAAATCTGTTAAGATAGGTGCCTCTGTTTATGGGTTAGCATATGTACAAAGAAAAATTATCCTAGAAAACTGAAATTCATCTCATCAATGAAACACTGATGAAGTAACATTTCAACAGGTAAAATACACTAAAAAAAACAAAACAAAACAAAAAAAACCCAGCTCTTTGTTGAGATATAGTTTGTATACCATGAAACTCTCATTTTTTTTTTGAAACTCTCATTTTAAGTGCAAAATTTAATGATTTTAAACAAATTCCCACAGTTGTGTAACCACCACCACCATCCAATTTTAGAAGATCCCCATCATCCTCAAAAGACCTCAGGTGCCTACTTGCAATCACTCCCCCATTTCTACTTCTAGCTCTAGGCAACTCTACTTCCTTCCAAAGGCAAGCAAACCATCATCAATTTTCTGCAGCAAAGCTGACTTTCATTTATGATTTTTTTGAAGCTTCAAGTAAAAAGGAAGAAAAGTCAATGAAGACAACAATTACACTCATTTTTTAACATGTTTTCCAAAGTCATTCAGAGAGAGAAAGTGAAAGTGAAGTCGCTCAGGCACGTCCAACTCTTTGGGACCCCCATGGACTATAGCCTACCAAGCTTCTCCGTCCATGGGATTTTCCAGGCAAGGGTACTGGAGTGGGTTACTATTTCCTTCTCCAGGGGATCTTCCCGACCCACGGATCGAACCCAGGTTTCCTGCATTGCAGGCAGACGCTTTACCCTCTGAGCCACCAGGGAAGCCCTTCAGAGAGAGAGGGGAATTCAAATCCTAGCCGCCTAAGTACATCCCTTTCGTGGAATATGTCCCAGGTCACCTTCTGTTCCCTCTGCTTAATATTCAGAATGGTGCAATAAATAGCACCTTCCTTGTTAAGTGGTTGTGAGGCTTAAAGAAATGAGGTATGAAAAGGGTCTAGCACCATATATGAACGCTAAGGTGTGGTTCTTGAATATGTTCCTCCCACTCTTCTGACCTTCCTCTGAGTATACTATGCTGATTTCCCAACAAGGAAGGTTACCCCTCAAAGTGTTGGTGGTCACTAATATGACAACCCAGAACATTCATCAAAGCAGTTCTACGATGGACATACAAAAATTGTCTATGGTGTCTACATATGTGTCTTTCACGTCTCTAATCCCCTTTTCTTGACAACTTGTGAAATGGGGAAGAGCTTGATATTGTATTCATCAATGTAGAGAAGGGAAACAGAAACACACATTCCACAGTCAAATACATGAAATTTTTGCATTCTCTCTCCTTCTGTTTACTTTATATCATAAGTCCCTTGTGCTAATTTGCTATTAATTAGGGCTATTTACAAATTGATAACATAAACTTCGGTCTAAATCTAAGGGGGGTGGAAATGGAAGTTTCCACTTATATTTGCTGTATCTGATTGGAAATGCTGATATGAAATCTATCCTTTTGTCCTGTGTTGTGGCAAAATTGTATCTCAGAAGTATTATGATCATAAAACGAATCACAAGTGTTGGCAGGAGACAGTCCTTCGCATAGTTCTTTGTAACAACATATGGAATCCAATTCTCTAGTGATTACACTTACCTACACACACCATGGAGAGAGATTGTCCTCCTCTCCCAGGCATCCTGATGCAAAGATGGAAGTTGTTCTAAGGGGTATGTCTTCAGCTGCTCTGTTCCTCTTTCACTTGTTTGCCTTTCAAAGGTATGAGGAAGATGTTCTAATAAATCAATATTCTTTAATATTTAATTTTTTGCCTGTCTGAGGCCAATGACCTCAGTTGGCTTTTAACCAGAGTGAAGTTGTGCCAGCTGATGTTCAGACAGAAGCTCTATGTGTTATTTGTACCCTCTTTTTTCTTTTATGAACTTCTGGAATAATTGAGAATTTAAAACATTTTATTGATTTATTTATTTAGGTGTTAGTCCTTTTGTATTTTTCCATACACATATGCATATAACTTTTCTATTTATTTTTGCTTTTTTTCAAGTTTCTATTGTTTGTATGTAGTATTGCATATACATATGTATATCCTGTTGGAGAAGGAAAGGGCAACCCACTCCAATATTCTTGCCTGGAGAATCCCATGGACAAAGGAGCCTTGTGGGCTACAGCCTATGGGGTCACAAGAGTCAGACACAACTTAGCAACTAAACCACCACCACCACCATGGAGAGCCTATGCTTAACATAACTATTTCCTATCGAAGAGCATGTACACTGGTTATAGTGGCTCTTTAAACTTTTATTTATTTTTAATCGAATGAAAGATTCTCTAGATTCTATCAGATCAGGTCAGATCAGTCGCTCAGTAGTGTCCGACTCTTTGAGACCCCATGAATCGCAGCATGCCAGGCCTAGATTCTATAGTGCTTTACATTTTTCAAAAGTTTCACACACATGAATTCATATAATCCCATAATAACCCTTTCCTTTTTCTTAACCCCCTTCCCTTTCTCCACTGGTAACCACTAGTTTGTTGTCTGTATCTGTGAGTTTGCTTTTTTATCCACTAGTTTGTTGTATTTTTTAGATTCCACATAAAAGTGATATCATACAGCATTTGTCTTTCTCTGTAATGCCCTCCAAGTCACTCCATGTTGCTGCAAATGACAAAATTTCACTCTCTTTTATGGTTGGGTAGTATTCCTTATACAAATTATATATATATATATATATATTTATATATATATATATATACACATACATTTTCTTTCTCTCCACTATTGGGTTATTATCTATACCTTTGGTTTTATTGGGTTTTTTTTTAGTATGATTTTTGTAACATTTAGCATATATATTTTCAACTTATCATAGGCTGACTCCTCAGATTTGTATCCATGAAATTTCATTTCCCAAAGATCAGGAAAAGGTAGGTACATTTGCCTTCACTCTTTTTCAACATAGGACTAGATGTTGTAGCCATTGTAATAAACAGTTACAGGAGATAAAAGGCATGCCATTCGGGAAACAAAAGAAATAAACCTGCCCCAATTGTCTATGTTAAAATTTCAAGGACTCTACAAGAGAAACTCCTAGCACTAATTAGTGAGTTACACAAGGTAACACAAGGTTAAAGGTGAGTTACACAAGATTAAAGGAGACAAGGTCAGCACACATGCAAAAATCGATCATATTTCTGTTTACTATCAGTGAACTGATTGCAAATAGAAATGAAAAACACAATACCATATATTATAGCTCTGAAGAAATGAAATACTTGTGTAAAAGTCTAATAAGACATGTACAGGATATGTATGCTAAAAGCTACAACCAGCAATCCCACTCCTGGGTATTTATCCTGGAGAAATGAAAATGCATATTTCTGTAAAAACCTGTGCATAAATATTTCAGATAGTTTTATTTGTTATAGCCCCAAACCAATGAGTCACTGTTCATGAATGGATGAACAAGCTGTGGTACATAATATAAAAAATATTAGGGAACAATGTCTTTTGGAGGGAAGGAAATGGTGAAAACTTCATCATATGGATTGACTCATTCCTTTGCAGGATGGAAAGAACCTATGTGACATATTACCTCATTGGTGCTGACAAGAAAATTCCAAACTGGTTGATTAAGATTACATTTTGAAGGAAGATCAAAACTACAATTAGGTTAGGTATTAAATCTAAGTTTGGTATCATGAGCTTTAGCACAAGTGATACCATTTTGGATCTGTGATTCTTCTATTAAATGGATCTTATGTTCATTAAGGAGATCCAACCAGTCCATTCTGAAGGAGATCAGCCCTGGGATTTCTTTGGAAGGAATGATGCTAAAGCTGAAACTCCAGTACTTTGGCCACCTTATGCGAAGAGTTGACTCATTGGAAAAGACTCTGATGCTGGGAGGGATTGGGGGAAAGAGGAGAAGGGGACGACAGAGGATGAGATGGCTGGATGGCATCACTGACTCGATGGACATGAGTCTGAGTGAACTCCGGTAGCTGGTGATGGACAGGGAGGCCTGGCGTGCTGCGATTCATGGGGTCACAAAGAGTTGGACACGACTGAGTGACTGAACTGAATGTTCATTAAACTGAGTCTCAATCACAAAGTCACCCTAATATCCATCAGCAGAAGAGTAGATAAATGGTGTAGATTAGATAAATAGAGTAGATAAAAGAGTAGACAAATAGATAAATGGTGGCATATTTGTAATGGAAGACTACATTTCCATTCAATGAAATGTTTTGGATGGATTTCACAGACATAATGATGAGTGAAAAAAGACTAGACACAAAACATTTTATATTGGATTATATCATTTATACAAAGTACAGGTATAGGCAAAGATGACAGCTTCCCAGGTGGTTCAGTGATAAAGAATCCATCTGCCAATACAGGAGATGCAGGAGATGTGGGTTCAATCCTTGGGTTGAAAAGATCCCCTGGAGGAGGAAATGGCAATCCATTCCAGTATTCTTACCAGGACAATCCCATGGACAGAGGAGCTTCAAAGTCTACTGTCAATGGGGTCGCAAAGAGCTGGACACGTCTGAGCAACTGAGAGGGAGCATCAGTTCAGTTCAGTTGCTTAGTTGTGTGCAACTCCTTGCAACCCCATGGGCTGCAGCACGCCAGGCCTCCCTGTCCATTACCAACTCCCAGAGCTTGCTCAAACTCCAGGATGCCATCCAACCATCTCATCCTCTGTTGTCCCCTTCTCCTCCTGCACTCCTGAGCATAAGCACAGGCAAAGATAATTGATAAATGATGCCGACAGTCAGAAAAATAGATTCAATGATGCAGATGTGATTGTGGATGGGAAAGGCACCAAGGAGACTTCTGGGATGACAGAAATGTTCTATGTATCAATCTGGATGATGGGTCCATGCTTGTACGCATATAAAATTAAACAGTTTACTTTAGATTTGTGTTTTACTGTATTTAAGTTATACTTCAATAATAAAAAGAAACCCACCAATATTCTTTAATTTTTTTAAATACTAATTTATGTATTTGGCACTGGGTCTTAGTTGTGGCATACGAGATGGTTAGTTGCAGCGTGTGGTATCTAGTTTCCTGAACAGGATTTGAATACAGTGCCCCTTTATTGGGAGTGCAGAGCAGAGTCTTAGCCACTGGACCACCAGGAAAGTCCCCAATATTCTTTTAAAAGTTTAGTCATCAGTAGCATAAAGATGACTTAAGTCAGTGTACAAAAAACATTGTTACTTTTATCCTCCTACTCAACCATGGATTATGTGGCTTTGATTCAATGCCTGCAAGATGGTTGTTGCAGCTGTAAGAACTGCATCTTCATTCCTTATAGAAGAAAAGGAGAAAGCAAAGGGCAGAGATCAAAGGCCAAAAACATAAGCCAGTTGAGTCAAATTCCTTTTAAATAAGACTCCTGTAAGTACCATGCATTTACATCTCACCAGGAAGGATAGTGTTTTTTGTGGCCACCCTGAATGTAATAGTGGCTGGTCAAATTACTTTTTTTTTTTTTTTTTTAAACTGGGTTCATTAAGGCAATGTGAACAAAATTAGCTAAAATAGAAACTGGTAGAAGGGATATTGGGTAAGTAAGCAAGTAGCAGTTTCGAGTAAATTAATTATTAATCTGAAAACTATGAAGCCACAGAAATTCCTTCACTTCCATCTTTGACCCTCTGCCTTATGTACTATCACTCATCGAATTATCTTTAGGGCGATCATTTGATGGGAAGCATCTTCATTTGGTATTTTAAGCAAACTTGCGATCTCTGCCAGAGATATTTACTTGTATATTTACATCCTTAATTCCCAAAATGGATTTGAGAGTTTCAGTGAGGTTTTCATCCCCTGGGGGTGAGGTGGGGTGTTGTTGAGTTGTGAAGTCATGATCCAATTCTGTGATCCCAAGCACTGTAGCCCATCAGGCTCTTCTGTCCATGGGATTTCCCAGGCAAGAATACTGGAGTGGGTTGCCATTTCCTTCTCCAGGGGATCTTCCTTACCCAGGGATCAAACGATCAAACCCACAGTTCCTGCCTTGGCAGGGGGGTTCTTTACCTACCACTGAGCCACCAGGGAGGAGGGGTGGGGGCAAGCAAACCACGAGCTGAATGGGGGTTTTCCTGGTGTGTTTAACAGCAACCTGGCTGGGCAGCCTCCTACCTCACTTTGTTTTTTCACCCACTTTGTGCCACCCAGGATCTTGAAATTTGGGAATCACAAGAAAATATTGATAAATTGATGAACCATGCATCTTTATTGGTCTCAGCAATTGGTAGTACATTCATTTTGTCCAAGTTGGCCATTACTGTTTTAGTAATTTGTTCATCATTTAACAGTTCTAGATGAAATATTTGGGATGTAGGAAGCTTCTTTTCTTAAATTTCAGAGTTACTTGAGGGAGAGAATCGTGCAGTTACCCCTAGCTGTCTTAATTTCCATTGAGCAAAAACCCATAAAACACAGCGTGAGTAGTTCCTTTTTCAGATTCTTCTCTGTCCAGCTTAGACTCCAGCCAGACCCTGTCCCCTTTCTCCAGTTCCAAGATGGAACTTCCAGAAGCCTGCTCGTGGCTATCCCCAGCTTCTGCTCGCTTGTCCCGGATCTGGGTGCCATTCCGCATGAGACCCACCTTGACAGCGCTCTGAAACAACTCAATGTCAAAGCCAAAGTGGTACACGCCAGGGATGCTGCAGGTGAACACACCAGTGGCGGGGTCGAAGTGGCCCTGATGGTTGTACAGAACTTCCTGGAAGACAATGGGCTGGGAGGGTCCTGGGAAAGGCCCACTCAGCTTGACGGAAAAGGCAGACTGAGGCAGGGGTGGGCACTTCTCAACCAGTCCAGGAAGCCCAGGTCTCCCTGTTAGTCCTGGCATACCTATGGGTCCTAGATTCCAAAATAAACAGAAAATAGAATGATACCATTTAAGGTTTTGTATTTTGCATAGTAAATGAATTACTTCTCCTTTCTATGCTTCTTGCCCTTCCAACTACTTTCTTCTCACTGGTCAGAGCCTAGCTCAAGCATCACTGCTTCCAGAAGGCTCACCTCTCTCCTCTAGATTTGGAAAAGTTCTGTCTCTTTGTACCACATCTGGTATTCATTGTTCCCATAGTTATAAAGAATTACCACAAAGAATTATAATCCTTCCCTTAAGCGACGGCCTCATTCAAACTGGGAACAAGAGTCGTACTTAAGTTTCTTCCTAAATGTCATACTCAGCATCATTTATAAAATTAGCACTCAAAATATGTTCAGTACGTGAGTAATTGAATGAATAAGTATATGAATGGATCTTTAGACATGTTCTGCCATGTATTTTCTTTACTATAAGACTGAGTATTAAGGATCATTATTGGAAGTTACCCAGATAAATCTAAGGATCACACTATGGCAGGAGTAAATGGAAATTCTGAACAGGGGTATCCAAACATGCCTGTTTATCAGAACAGCTGTGGAATGCCATCCAACCAGAGTCCCCCAGTCACTCAGGACTAGTCTACACTGCAGGCTTTTAGAGGACTCTCTGAGGATGGAGACTAGGAACCTACATGTTTAACAAGTCTGTGAGTGATTCTGATGCTCAGCCAGATTTCAAAACCATTGCTTTAGAAGTTGAATACAAGTCTTCAAAGCGAATGGGATCTCCATGGGAGCTTAACCAAATGTACTTCTCAGCAGATGACAAGGGAACAGGATGTCAAAGTATCTGCTGTTTCATATGCTTGTGGTATCACTGGACGAATCTCAGCTTACACCTGCCCCGTGTAATGCCAACATAAGTGCTCTACACTTCTAGAAATGGGGCTGTATTCCTATGTCTCAACTTGCACTGCACACCCAGTGTGTCTGAACAGCTGTTTGAGCATACAGATTTCTTGGGAGTTGGAGGCTGTCTTAGTAGATGAATCTTAGTACTCTACAAAATTGAGAAAAAGAGGCCAGAGTTATTCATGACCAAAAAATGACTTATCTCAATGATCAATATTCTCGTCAGATCACCAGGAAGATTTCACTGAATCTATGAACACTGAAACCAAAGAGACACTACGGAGGCTAAGAGAGCCATTGAATTTTTTTTACCTGTATAACCAGGTGGCCCTGGAGGACCACTGAGTCCCGGAGGTCCTCGGGCTCCACGAGGTCCACACAGCTCAGAGTCTGCTGAAGACTTGACATCGGCCACAAGTAAGAGGACAAACTGAGCAAAAATCCAGAAACCTGGATCAGAAGAAAAATCAATGAAGTTTCAGATAGGTTGGGAGATGGATCAGACTCTCTTAAAGATATTGTGCTACAAATTTTGTCAACTGGCTGGATGGTTTTACCATTCCAAGAAACTGATATTATTTCGATCTTTAGTTCCATGAAGTACTACATGCACCAATGCTGTGATTTATCCAGACAATATCAGGAAGCACTTTCAACTGAGATACTTTCACGTTGAACACAATGAAATTTTTTAAAAAATCTTCTAATTTATGCTATATGAAATCAATGCTGCTTTTCAATCTTATGCAAACCTCTCATCATGGACTCAGAGCCTCCTGCCATCTGGTTAGCAGTGATCTTTAAACAATTGGTGAGAGTAATCTCACCAGAAGATATATAAGGAGTAGCTGTTTTTTGGTAAATGAATCGACAAACACCAAAGACTGAATCAGCCAACTACTACTTCCCACTACCCTAAACCTTTTACTTAGTGCAGTAGCCTTCATTCCACTTTGAAGTATCAAGCTGATAAGATCAATATGCTTGCATTATACTTGCTCCTATTAATGCGCTTGTTATATTGTCCCCTTTATGACACATTGAACCTTCTACCCCTGATCCATGGCCCCGGGGTTGGAGATCCCTGATTTATGTCATAATGACCTTGATTTAATTTGAATGATTTGATATTGATTTCATAATGAAAGCAAAGGTCTTGCCCTGTCCCCCATTAGCTTCTATTCCTTATACTCCCTTTGCAATAGCCAATTGGCAAATTTGAGAAAGTGTCTCTATTTTTGTCCAGCATTATAGGCAGCTGCCTTCCAGAGATGTTCTAATTTTTAAAAAATAATATAAATCACATGCTGGGAGACTAAAGTGCTTTAGAAAGTGCTATCTACCAGTGCAATGGGTTAATTTCATTATGGTAGATATTAATAAGAAAACTTACCTGTAATGTTCATGGACCCGGCTCTTCCCCTTCCCCCAGGCATTGAAGTGCTTTCGTTGACCACCTCCTCACCTGTCCTATAACTTGATCACCTGCTTGTTTTTGAAAGTTTATGGTAGATGACTTAATAGATTGGTTTTTTCTCAGTATTTGATTTTCTGGTCTCCTGAAGCTGAAGTCAAAGTTAATTTTTAACCAGATAAGTCAAACATTCAAATATGCCAGGAAAGCTCATAAATTGACATTCAAAGTGAAATAGTTCTGTCCACCCATATTTGGAAGTCATCTCTTCTTGTGATGGCCAAGCCTGGGACTATTAAGCTGATGAACTTTGTTTGTTAGAGATGAACCCATCTCTGACTTCCAGGATAACAGAAATATGAGAGATGGACTATTATCCCATTTCCTCTAGTCTAAATCCATAATTTTATAGACTGTGATACTAGCCCAGGGGAGGAAGTGATTTAGTGGATAAAATTGGAGCTAAATATAGAATAATAAACACTTTTCTCCTACTTTAGAGCCCTGGAGATTTTTCTTCTGCTTGTCTCCCTTACTATCTATATTTTCTGAGAACGTTTTGCTTTTCTATAATAACCAATCTACTGACATCCTTGTGTGTGCCAACCAGGCACTCTGTGCTTGCCAAAGTGAACCTAAGTTAATAAAAATATAATTAATTGAGAATGAGACCTTGGAAATAGCTGAGGAAAGAGCCTGACAATCTTCTCTTTAAAAAGCAAAAATAAAACTGGGCAAAATTGCCACACAAAAAAATTGCAACTTTGGGAAATGATCAAAGTACAAAAAAAACTAAGAAATATTTATTTAAAAAGTTCAATGAACCTCATTAAGAACAGTGGTAGTCTATGGCTTCTTTATTGGAGACTGCTGCCGTCTAACTCCTAACTCTGGGCCTGAAGTTCTGCTGGAGTGGGGAGGGCTAGGAGGACTGGTAGGAGAGGGGATGACTTTATTTTGAGCAGTAGGTGGAAAAGCCCACACCCAGGACATTGTCAAAATAGTGTTATGAGCATCCAAAGATCAGGGAAAGCCAACATCACAGCTAGTCTGACATCTTGATAATAGTTAGAGCAAACAATGGACTAGCCAGAAATTTTAAAGATTGTTGGGGGAATGGAACAGCCAACCAGGACTTTAATAAGATAGATCCACCAAGGCAATATTCTCTTTACACTCTTCGGTAGTTGGAAAAAGTTGGAAATTTTAGTTCTGTTTCTTTCTTATCCTGATCTAATCATTGGGGAGCTCAGTCACTGGAGGGTTTTTCACAAGACTCCCCATCTTGGATAGTTCTGGGACATTACTTCTGTCTTCATTGTCTCATAAAGCAATTAAGTGGCGGCTCCTATATGAACATATTGGAAAATAACTTCTGTAGGGAAAAAGCAGCTCCTGTGTCTTAATTTCCCTTTTTACTTCTCTTACCTCTAAACTCAGCCTTATGTCTTTCTTAACATATGTTAGCTTTGACATGCTACTAAGGCAAATATAGATATACTTACAGAATATATAGATATATAGACATATGGATAGATGTATATCTCTATATCAGAGACTGGCTAGCTGTTCACCCAAACTGCTTCTCCTTCGTCTTGGTTTCATCTGGAAATCCTCTTCATCTTGCAGTTAGTAGGGACCATGCAACTGGCTTCCAGTATTGGCACTAGTAATGGGAGTCACTTTGAAGACTTCCCCACAGATTTCTCCCATGTAGTCCCATCCATCTTATTTTCTCCTCTGCCACTTTGAATGTGCAGAACCTGGAAGCACATGCTGAAGAAGATCCCCATCCACAACAAGGAAGGACTCTGGTTCTTTTACTACTAAAAAGAGATGCACTCTTTTTTCGGAAATAGCCCTGCAGAGTTTCTGTGAGCACTTTGTTCAGCTATGAGAGCTAGGTGACTATGCTACGGCAGACACTGTCACTGTTTCTAATACAATATTTGAATTCATCCTCATGTTTCACGAGGAGGAATGAGCACACCATTTGTTAGCCCTCTATTATTGGCAGGGGAAAGTTCCACTTTCACCTCAGCCCCTTCAGTAGTACAAATAGGCTTCAGTAGTACAAATAGGAGCCTTGTGTTCATGCTCAGTTGCTCAGTTGTGTCTGACTCTTTGCAACACTATGGACTGTAGCCCCCTCGGCTCCTCTGCCCATGGGATTTTCCCCAGCAAGAACACTGGAGTGGGCTGTCATTTCCTTCTCCAAGGAATCTTCCCGACCCAGGGATTGAACCCTCATCTCCTGCACTGCAGGTGGAATCTTTACCGCTGAGCCACCAAGGAAGCCCCCGAGACAGCCAATGGGGTGAATTACAGAAAACTATTTACACGGAAGAACGCACAGAGAATAAGATCTTCAGGCACAAAAAAACTCTGAAAAAAGATGGGATGTGAATAGGGAAAGTGGGGAGAATGTATTCATCACATCTTCCCAAGACAGATGAATTGGGGTCCAGTGGACTCTAGTCGGGGTGGTGTAAACAAGAATATCCTTAGTCTTAAGGATGGGGTTGATTGAGTTCATTTCCTGATTCTGATAACATCTTTCAAGCCCCAGTTTTAATGAGAGTAGAAATGCCTTTTTTAAAAAATGCAACCATTTTTCTCAGAAGAGGGAGAGGAATAAATCCAAGATTTTAGAAAGTGAAACCTGGCTTTATTCCCTTCCAGGTTGCAGACTCATATGAGGCTTAGAGTTTCAGGGATGAATTAAGGAAACCTGAGAAATAGTGACTTCTGCTTGCTTTTATTCCTCACTGTCAGATGCTTCTAGCCACACCTTATCCCCCTTTTCCAATAACATAATTATAGCATCAAAAATATTATCATACTCTTCTTTGGCCATCAGATGTTTTTTCCAAAATTTGAGTTTGGTTCATCATTAGCTAAACCTTCACTTTGGAATATTAAAGCTCTACATCAAAGTTGAAATAGTAATTTTCAGGACTCCTGTAGGTTCAGTTCAGTTCAGTCACTCAGTTGTGTCTGACTCTTTGCAACCTGGCGTGGACTGTAGCATGCCAGGCTTCCCTGTTCATCACCAACTCCCGGAGCATACACAAACTCATATCTATCAAGTCAGTGATGGCATCCAACCATCTCATTCTCTGTTGTCCCCTTTTCCTCCTTCTTTCAATCTTTCCCAGCACCCGGGTCTTTTCCAAGGAGTCAGTTCTTTGCATCAGGTGGCCAAAGTATTGGAGCTTCAGCATCAGTCCTTCCAATGAATATTCAGGACTCATTTCCTTTAGGATGGACTGGTTGGATCTCCTTGCAGTCCAAGGGACTCTCAGGAATCTTCTCCAACACTACAATTCAGAAGCATCAATTCTTCAGCACTCAGCTTTCTTTATGGTCCAACTCTCATATCCAAACATGACTACTGGAAAACCCATAGTTTTGACTAGATGGACTTTGTTGGCAAAGTAACGTCTCTGCTTTTTAATATGCTGTCTAGGTTGGCCATAGCTTTTCTTCCAAGGAGCTTTTAATTTCATGGTACAGTCACTACCTACAGTGATTTTGGAGCCCCCCAAAATAAAGTCTGTCACTGTTGTCATTGTTTCCCCATCTCTTTGCCATGAAGTGATGGACTAGATACCATGATCTTAGCTTTTTGAATGTTGAGTTTTAAGCCAGATTTTTCACTTTTCTCTTTCACTTTCATCAAGAAGCTCTTTGGGTCTTCTTCACTTTCTGCCATAAGAGTGGTGTCATCTACATATCTGAAGTTATTGATATTTCTCCCGGAAATCTTGATTTCAGCTTCTGCTTCATCCAGCCCAGCATTTCACAAGATGTACTCTGCATATAAGTTAAAGAAGCAGGGTGACAAGTACGTCCTTTAAGTCCTTCTGGAAAGACGACAATTGTGGAGGGTGGAGGAAGGCCTGCATTGAGCTTCACTGTGAGGACTGACCTTTCTCCACAAGGGCATTTTACATTTTGACTTGCCAGTCTTGGGATTCCTGGCTCACCTCTCAATCCAATAGGTTCTAGGAGGAACACAGACCAGTCTATGAGAAACTAATTCCTTGGAGGAGCCTGAAACCTTCCAGAATGCACTTGTGGTGGTGTGATTTCACAGACTGACTTTTCGATGCACTGCTCTCTGGGTTGTTCTGTCTAGATTCCAATATATCAGAGTTTCAACTTCTGTTCTAGCTCCCCTTGTGCTATCAGAGTCCTGAATATAGCGTTCCACTGAAAGCAACACTAGCTCTGTTTCTGCCTGGCGTTCCCGGATCCAGATGCTTACCCTTTCCTGGGAGAGTCTCAGGGACTGCTATTCTGTACTTGGCCAGTACCGACCACTTCAGAACTGTTTCAGTTTTGTATTTCGGGACTCTTGTTCAGAGCTTGGAATTCCAGCTTGTTACCCACTAGCTATCTCATCCTTGCTCCCCTGAGATTTTCTTTCACTTCCATCTGAGCAAGCTATGCATCAATCAGAATGTCGATGTCACATTAGCCTTCCTGTGGGGATCAACATGCTACCTTGGTTAAGAGTGTGAGTTTTGACTTATAAAGGAAACAGTGCGGGTCATATCTCATCCCTGGTCAAGCTTCTTAACATTTATAAGGGTCCATTTTTTCGTCATCCACAAAAGCAAGTCATAATATGAAATCTCACTGGTCTGTTCTAAAATAATGTTAGCATTAAATATTATCTGAGTTATCTTACATAAATTAATAGTACAAAGTGGAGAAAATTAGAAGTAGACAAAAGACAAAAAGTAAAACCATACTAATGGTCAATTAAAGTGCAGATGTGTGCACCTACCCAGTTTCAAAATTTTAGTTGGAAATATGAAGCTGAGTTTCCTGCAGGCAAAACAAAACAGAAAAAAGTCCCCTTATATAATTCATATTGTTCATAATGGGAAATATGCATTTTATTTGGGAATTTGCAATATGGATAGGAAAAAATTATTCCCAAAGATTTCATATAGGAGCATTGTATGAAATAAGTCAACTGATTATTTAATAACACCTTCCAGTGGTGGTTATATTTTCTAATCAGCAGAAGTACTATTACAATATCTCTGAGGACAGTGCTATAGCACCCAACAAAAAACTATTAAATTTACTCTTTGTTGTACAAGGTAGGCAACCTGTATTGAACAACTGTGTGTGTGAGAGAAAACTTTGTGTTCGAGCGGCAAGCAGGTATATGTCTGTGTATATTTATTTGGGGGCAGGGGGTGTAGGGTACAGTTTAGACTGAACATACAAGGTATTCCCCACTCATCTCCAGTCATGTGAGATTCTGCCATAACTAAATAACAGCACAATCACCGAAGAGTAAACAGAACAATATTATAGAACAAAAGTTCCATCCTGTAAAACAGTCTCAAAGAAGTCAAAATACTTCCCTTTCCTGGACTTCAATTTTTTCCTCACTCCAATGAGGAATGTAATGTTGAAACTTTCTCAACCTCACAGAGAGGTCTAGAAAATTACAAAAATAAAATAAGGACTATGTAAGCCTGAACACTTGGGATTTTTCTCACGACCATCTTAAAATTATTGAAAGATGCTCCAAGGCTTTCATATGAGAAACCATCAATAATTTCTGGTCATAAAGATGCTCAAATATGTACAGTCTTTTCATTAGAAGGCAGAGAATAGGGGCCAGGGGCCAGGAGTTACTACATGGGACTGTTTGATGTACCATGCATCATGGCAGGCATATTTATTACATCATTCTCTTTTGCTTCTAAGCAATTCTGTGACTTATGTCAGAATTCATAGCACCACTATAGCTGAGGCTGAGAAACAGTTTAGTTATTTTCTTCAAGGTTGCACAATTGGGAAGTGTCAAAGCTAGCATGTGTGAAAATGTGTCTGACTTTGACAAACAAATTCTCAGATTATTTTGATAAATAATTGTCTTGATTTACACTCATAATTACTTGACTTAACATTTTGTAAGTCATCAATGGAATCAGAAATTACAGCCAGTTTTTATTACCAAGGATATGACTGGTGGCTTAGTTGTCTTTTAAAGCAAGTGTTAAGATTATTAAGAAGACACAGACCTTAGACTTGTAATAACAGTTAGGACCACTCTGGTACAATAGTTGATTTATCAGCACAGACAGAGCTTTCAGTCATTAGGACAACTAGGGACAATTTCCTCTAGAATTTATATTTATTGTTGACCTATTTTGTTAAATTTAAGTCCATGTTCAGGCTTTGCTTTGTTAATGGGAATAAAAGGATGTCAATCAAGGAAAATTTCTACCACCTGGATATATTGACAAGAAGAGCAATGGTCAGGATAATCTTACATAGAATGTCAGCCTTGTGCCTTCATTGTGCTAAATACTTCATTATATTATCCCCAAACCCTATGCTACCCTCTTAGATAGGCGTAATTACCCCTTCATGTATAGGTGGAAAAACCAAGAAGAAATGAAACTAGGCAATTTCTCCATGGAAGAAGCCCCAATGCTTAAATGAGTGGACTTCAGATGCCAAACCATCACAACTAAGACCAAGTAGCAGGTGTGGCTGCCAGAGGCTTCAGGCCAGCTGAAGCATAAGTTGGAAGAAGTGACACTGGATTACAATAGGAAAGATCAGCAGGTCCCTTCTGCCTTCTCCATGTCCCATCTAGAGGGCATTTGGGATAATGCCCTGGGAACCTTCCTAACCTTCTCTGACCCTAGTCCCAGCATTGATGTGGACACCTGTAGTAACAGATACTTCTTGGGATTGTGAGGGTTTGCATCCCTTTGATGGGGCGGGAATACGATCCTTTGAGCAGCAGCACTAGTTTCCAGTCTGTGAGAACTTTTTCTGTTACTCTTCTGCTCTAGGTTTCTGGATTTGGGCTCTGTCCATCATATCAGCCCTAGCTGATCTCAAGGCTGAAGGAAATTCTGAACCTGTGAACCTTTGGGACCCTGAGGCCCCCCAGGCCCTCCAGGTCCTTTGGGAATACCTGGTGAAGATGGCGAGAGATAGTTTTGTTTTGCTTTTACTGGTCTTTCCTTTCTCTGGTTGTAATGTTCACAGACCCAGTTAAACTCCCAAATGCGCTTGATAAGATTACTAAAGCAAGGCATTTCTTCTTTTCAGTGCCTACGAATTGTTTTAATTCTGATTATGCATCAGAATGTCAACTTAATTAATTAATTCTGATTAGGCATCAGAATGTCAAAATTTCATCCTGAATCAGGAACTTGGGAATAGATGCAAATTACCTATATGTTTAGAAAGCTCTCAGGATATTTGATGTACCGCTAGAGACCCAAGGCTGTAACTCTAGTTGCTATTCATGGTGTGTGGAAAGGACAAAAACATGCATTAGGTTCATTTAGTGTATCTATAAAGAAATGTGGGAGAACTGTTATGGGTAAAAGTATCAGTAGCACAAATTCATTCTCATCCCCTCACCATCTTGTTGAGGAGTGAACTGCGTTTGAGGCAGTTGGTTTGTACTTCGAAAAGATCTCCAAAAAAGGGATTCCATCTGCATATTGTTATTTATAGTAAGCTAAACCATTCAAAATTGCTGTTTTGTGGGGCAAAATCAGGGAAGTACTGACACTGCAAACATTTCAATCTAATATACATAAATTGGCAATGGGACAGGTGACACATAGTCAACTACATAACAAGAAGTGCTCCCTAAATGGAATATTGATGTTTGGCCGGAAGCTCACTAAGAATTCACCCACCAGTACTGCAGCTCTTGGCTAGAGACCTGGTGTTTTCCCACTAGTTTAGTTCCTTCTCTAGAATTGGGAAAATGTAGTAAGTAAATTGAGATACATTTTGATTCACGTGGTAAGAAAGACCACTCAGTTAACACATGCACGTGAACACATGCACACACCCACACACATGCAAACACAATGTGAAAAATAACCCACTTGTAAAACATTTAGAGACAAGTCTTTTTTTGCTAGATTAGAGAAAATGGCTGAACCTGGTGAATTTAGAGAGCATACCATACAAGACATGCATGAATACTCAGATCGTTCGTTAATTTTTAAGTGTGGTCATGTATATGAGGGAATAAGTTAGTTTTATATTCTAAAAAAGACATCGATAGTGTCCATATGCTTGGTTATCAGTAAGGATAATTAGTTTGAAAAAATAGCTTGTACTATTGTTTGATAGTACAATTGTTTGAAAAATTGATAATAAAAATTGATAGACAATTGTTTGAAAAAAGCTAGTACTTTTGCAAATATCATTGTTATTTCCATGCAGTGTGGCAGCACATATTTCACACTGAAGCAGTGGCAATTCTCACGAAGTCAGGGGCAAGGTGGTATCATGGAAAGATACCAATAGGCTGGGGATTAGGAAATCTCCATTCAGCTCTGAACATCTGCTCTGTCACTTGGATACCTTAGAACAGTGAGTTCCATCAGATTGACCAGTGTACATCATTAACCTCAGCTCCACAACCAGGGACTCAGATTTAGAAGAGAGTGCAGACAGGGTATCAGAGAGCCTTTTGAGCTCCATGGGCAACTGTAATGCTTATGTGGCTTTCAGTATCACTGACCTGTGTCTTTTAGCTATATAGTACAATAAGATTTCTGGAATTTTCTGCATTGATTCCTACAGAAAGTGGTCCTTAGATAGAAGGTTTATAATAAAGAAAACATATGATTCTGCCTATGTGCTAAGACAAACAATTCATGCACTTATACATTCAGAAAATATACTTTGACTTCTGACTACAATCTGGACACTTCAGGTATAGTCAAGGACACAAGTACTTAGGAAGGGGTTATAATTCAGTGTGGTAAAAACTATGACAAAAGTAAGCACTGGATGCCATTCCCATAGACTAGAGAGAGATACCTGAAGAGAACCTGTAAGATCATAACTAAAAAAGGATGGGAGGGAGGGCGACAGAAATATGCTGATCATAAAATGCATGAGTTCAGACTTATTTCCTCTTTTATCTATGTATCTTGAGGATAGGTCCTCAAGGTCATCCAGGAAAAATGGGACAAAGAAGGCCACCTGGAGTTTCTGAGAAGTGCCTGTCGCCACCAAAATCTGCCTTTTTCATGAAGTTGAGTGAACCCCTCCCAAAGCCCTTCCAGCCCATTATTTTCAAGGAAGCCCTGTAAACCAACAAGACCAATTTAATCTGACCACTGGTGTTCAGCTGCACCACCTCTTATGTGTTGCACAACTGTGCATGTGACAGTTTATGTATGTGTGCCAATGCAGTTTCATATTGTACCACTGCAATTGTGACTAGTGTCCCTTTCACACTTAAAATTGCTTTATGAGAAAAGTCTAAAATCTACACAACCTGCATGCTCGGTTTCTCGGTTGTTTCCGACTCTTTGCCACCCCATGGACCATAGCCTGCCAGGCTCCTCTGTCCATGGAATTTTCCTGGCACGAATACCAGAATGGGTTGCCATTGCCTACTCCAACACAATCTGTTCAGTTCAGTTCAGTTCAGTCGCTCAGTCGTGTCTGACTCTTTGCGACCCCATGAATCGCAGCACGCCAGGCCTCCCTGTCCATCACCAACTCCCGGAGTTCACTCAAACTCCATATTTATGTATAAATAAATATATTTTTTGGAACCATAAAAAGGCAAGAAATATTTAAAGAGGAAAAGAATCACTTTGCCATAACTTTTGAGCCCTTTATGAATATAGCAGGTAAGATAGTGGAGATCATTTATTCTATTTTAATATTTTCCAGATTTTTTTCCTAAGCAGCAACACCACTCAATGATAGTGAACTGCCACAGGAACTTTAAAGTTGCAGAATCCTTCATGAACATTTTCCTGTGCAATCTTCAGAGCAAGTTTTTTGAAGAGGCATTTTTTGGTTATATCAGGATGACAAACTGTCATGTGTCCAGTGATTCCCTGGTGACTGAGTGGTAAAGAATCTGCCTGGCAATGTAGGAGATGCGGGTTCAATCCCTGGTTCAGGAATATCGCCTGGAGAAGGAAATGGTGGCCCACCAGTATTCTCACCTGGGAAATCTTATGGACAGAGGAGCCGAGTGGGCTACAGTCCACGGGGTCACAAAGAGTCAGACATGACTTAGCAACTAAACAACAACAACCACCAATGATTAGGTTGTTGAGGGCATTAGTCAGCCTATCTACGTCTCCTACAGATTTTAATCAAAAGAAAGAGAAAAGAGGGGGAAATCAGGAACATAGATTTTCCCTCACATCACAGTCCAGTGGGTGGTTCTGAGCTGCAGTACTTTCAAGGCTCCTTTGTGCTCATGTGTAATCTAACATTGGCAGTATCCACTGTAAATCTTTGATGGGCATGGGAACGTACGACTACTTGCTCTCTTTTTTTGCCTTACTTCCAATTTTATATGCAACTGGTGCCCTAAGAGTGCACCCTCCAGTAAATATTCTGCACATAAAGGTTCTTCCTCAGCCTGGGTTTTCTGAGGATCTGGGCTAGATGTTTCCATTAACAAGAGCATTTATATGCAATTCACATACAAAGAGGTCTTCCATCTTCCTCAAGGAAACCAACTTGAGAAGGAAGCTCTTCTGGTGAGTGATTCCTCAAATGCCCTGTTTTGTCTCACTCGTTTGTTTTTCAAGGTTTTGGTGAGACGTATTATTAACCAATTTCCATTACTATTTGCTAGTCTAGTCTCTTCTAGGCTTCTCTGATGGCTCAGTCAGAAAAGAATCCATCTGCAATGCAGGAGACATGGGTTCACTCCCTTGGTAGTAAAGATCCCCTGAAGAAGGGCATGGCAACCCACTCCAGTACTCTTGGCTGGAGAATCCCATAGATGGAGAAGCCTGGCGGGCTACAGTCCATGGGGTCACAGAGTCAGACAAGACTGACTAGAAGTCAGACATCTAGTCTCTCCCAAAATGATACATGCAAGTTAGAAGGCTTTGCTTCTGTATCAGGGTGCAAGCCTAGATATCCAACTCTGCTAATTAGTGACCACTTATACTGATGATCATGGATCTTTCATAATTTCCTGATTAGGGCTATTTTCCATCTTCATGATGCCTAGCTTCCCAGTGGTTCCAGGGCAATAGTGTGTAAGAACAGAAAGACACCTTGAATATTACACTCCATCCCAATAAGTTTATAGATGGAAAGGCTGAGGCTTGAAAAGGAAGTGAGTTCCCACATTTGGGTAGCAGTTTTTAAAACGATTTATCTTTTTTATTTTTAGCTTTTTTAGTCACACCACCCAGCATGTGGGATCTTAGATCCTCAACCTTAACCCATGCCCACTGTAGTGGAGGCATAGAGTCTTAACCACTGGACTGCCAGGGAAGTCCTGCAATTCATCTTTTTTAAATGCAAAAATACTTTAAATTAATTACACATAAAATCATAAAGTATCAGTGCAATTACAGTAATAATTAAGTGAAGAGTCATGTGTTCACCACCCAAGCCAAACGAATGTAGTGTTGCCATACACCAAAAGCCCCTTAGAATCCCCTCCTGCTTTCCCTTTATCCAAATAACTACTATCCTAAAATTTGTGTTGTTGTTGGTGGTTTAGTCACAAGTAGTGCCCAACTCTTGAGATCCCATGGACTGTAGCCTGTCTATAGTATTCTCCAGGTGAGAATACTGGAGTGGGTTGCCATTTCCTTCTCCAGAGGATCTTCCCAACCCAGAAATCGAACCTGGGTCTCCTGCATTGAGCTATGAGGGAGCCCCCAAATTTTTGTTAATTACTTTCTTTATTTGTAAATAAAGTTACTAAGTACATATTTTATATTTTCATTAGTGCTCCTAGGCACTCATCTCGTATGCACTCATCTTTCCTGGGTATAATACACCCAAGAGTGGAATTACTGGGTCATAAGGTGGGTATATTCAGCTGCAATAGAAATTGCTAAGCTGGTTTCCAAAGAGGTCATACTATTCTATACTGCTACCAGCAAGGGTTAAGAATCCCAGGTTGTCCGACATGGCCACCATCGCTTGGCATTAATATTTTAAAACGTATCAATTTTGTTAAGTGTGAAGTGATACATCATTGTCATTTTACTTTGCATTTGTCTGAAGAGTAATTACTTGAGCACATTTTTAACTATGCTTCCTGGCCACATGGATACCTTCCTTTGAGAATGAGCTGTTTGTCCATTTTTAAACTGCTGCTGCTGCTGCTAAGTCACTTCAGTTGTGTCTGACTCTGTGCAACCCCATAGACGGCAGCCCATCAGACTCCCCCGTCCCTAGGATTCTCCAGGCAAGAACACTGGAGTGGGTTGCTGTTTCCTTCTCCAATGCATGAAAGTGAAAAGTGAAAGGGAAGTCGCTCAGTCATGTCCGACTCTTAGCTGGGTTATCTTTTTTTATTAATTGCAAGAAATCTTACATGTTTTATCAGATACATATGAATTTTACGGGCTCCCCTTGCGACTCAGCTGGTAAAGAATTCGCCTGCAATGTGGGAGACCTGGGTTCAATCCCTGGGTTTGGAAGATCCCCTGGAGAAGGGAAAGGATACCCACTCCAGTATTCTGGCCTGGAGAATTATATGGACTGTATAGTCCATGGGGTCACAAAGAGTCAGACACAACTGAGTGACTTTCACTTCACTATGAATTTTAAATTTCTATTCTAATTCTCTGGATTACCTACGTACTCTGTTCATGGTATATCTTGAACAGATTGAAAGTCTCAATTACCTTCTTTTAAAGTTAGTCGGTTTGTGTCCTGCTTAGAGCAGTTGCCTAACTTAAATTAGAAATAAACTCCTTCATGTTTTCTGTTTGATAAACTTAACAGTTTTAACATTCTCACTCTAAGAAATTTATTTCATCATTTTCTTTCGGAAACTCCCCAGTGGTCCAGTGGTTAAGACTTTACCTCACAAATGTAATTCCTGGTTGGGGACCTAGGATCCCACATGCCTCAGAGTTAAAAAAAACAAACAAACAAACATAAAACATAAGCAATGCTGTAACAAATTCAATAAAGATTTTAAAAATGGTCCACATTTGAAAAAAGAGTAGAAACAGATATGTGTTCTGATTTTTGGTAAGTTGATAACTCTTGCTAATTATTCAAGGCAAAATTGGGTCCTGAATTGGGTCTTATCACACTCTCCTCATCATTATTCACCATAGTACCCCTGCCCCCTTCCCCTCTCCTCTTGCCCCTCACATTCTTCCCCTCTACATTCAGGAAATGTGTTGTTCTTCAGGTTTCTTTAGTGACAGGAGTGATGTGGAACTTTAAAAGAACTGAGTATGAGAAAGAACTGGAGATTAAATATTTGAGGATAAATTTTATAATTAAAATTGCAGGGACTACCCTGGTGGTCTCAGTGGGTAAGACTCTGTGCTTCCAGTGCAGGGGGCCCAGGTTCAATTCCTGGTGAGGGAACTAGATCCTGTATACCGCAACTAAGACCCAGTGCAGTCAAAATAAATAATAAGTATTTGAAAAATAAAAATAAAATTTCATTCTGTGGTTCACTGTGCTTGAATAAGCTCTTCTCTTCCTTCTTCTGACAACTGAACAGGATATGTTACCTAGATGCCCAAGAAGATAATTCACGCACCATGTTTAGTGAGTTCCTTAGCCCTGAGTCATTGACCTATTTGGGAGTCACTAGATTCAGTTACAGTCCCATTGGAAATTTTTCCAGTTGACTCCCCATGCTCAGGAAGAGAAATCCTGTGTGGCTCGTTGTCTTCAGATCTATCTGGAGGCCGAGTATATAAGCAGCCAGAGAAGTGCATTGATAGGGAGGGGTGAGTGAAAAAAAGGTGGACCCTCCCTCCCTTGCTCCCTGCTTCTGCATCTCACTCACTCCTGGCACATTTCACTTGCACCAGCAACCGAATGATAAGAAAAGTCTACTTCTCTCAAGTGAAACAAATCCCGCTGTTGTCTCTAGCTGTTGTTCAGTCACTAAGTCGTTTCCGACTCTTTGTGACCCCATAGACATGCCAGGTTTCCCTGTCCTTCACTATCTCCTGAGTTCTATCTCCCAACGTGAGCTCAAACTCACATCCATTGTCTCAACGATGCCATCAAACCATCTCATCCTCGGCCACCCCCTTCTCCTCCTGCCTCCAATCTTTCCCAGCATCAGGGTCTTGTCCAGTGAGTCAGCTCTTCTAATCAGGTAGCCAAAGTAATGGAGCTTCAGCTTCAGCATCAGTCCTTCCAAAGAATATGCAGGGTTGATTTCCTTTAGGATTGACTGGTTTGATCTCCTTGCTGTCCAAGGGACTCTCAAGAGTCTTCTCCAGAACCACAGTTTGAAAACATCAATTCTTCAGTGCTCAACCTTCTTCATAGTCCAACTCTCACATCAATACATGTCTCTAGAGGGTGCTCTGAATCCACCAGTCTACACGCAAGCAGCTTCCAAACCTACAGTGAAGAACACTGAGGAGCCAGAGAAAGAATAATGCAAAGAAGGAGCAAAGAGCTAAAATGAATAGAGCAAAATCCTTTTCTCCTTGGGGAAAGAATCAGTGACTACTGAAGTTCTGGCTTGCTGGGCCCCAACATATCACTCAGCATTTAGCATTCGCCCAACAGGTAGACTTGAAGAGAAGACTCTTTAGAGTCCCTTGGACTGCAAGGAGATCAAACCAGTCAATCCTAAAGGAAATCAGTCCTGAATATTCATTGAAAGGACTGATGCTGAAGCTGAAGTTCCAATACTTTGGCCACCTGATGCAAAGAGCCGATTCACTGCAAAAAACCCTGATGCTGGGAACAATTAAAGGCAGCAAGAGAAGGATGACAGAGGATGAGATGGTTGGATGGCATCACTGACTCAATGGACATGAATTTGAGCAAGCTCCAGGAGTTGGTGATGGACAGGGAAGCCTGGCATGCTGCAGTTCATGGGGTCGCAAAGAGTCGGACACAACTGAGTGACTGAACTGAACTGAACAGGTATCCTGAGAGATAGAACTAATCTATGCCATGAAATTAAAAGACTCTTACTCCTTGGAAGGAAAGTTATGACCAATCTAGATAGCATATTCAAAAGCAGAGACATTACTTTGCCAACAAAGGTCCGTCTAGTTAAGGCTATGGTTTTTCCAGTAGTCATGTATGGATGTGAGAGTTAGACTGCGAAGAAAGCTGAGTGCCGAAGAATTGATGCTTTTGGACTGTGGTGTTGGAGAAGACTCTTGAGAGTCCCTTGGACTGCAAGGAGATCCAACCAGTCCATTCTAAAGGAGATCAGTCCTGGGTGTTCTTTGGAAGGAATGATGCTAAAGCTGAAACTCCAGTACTTTGGCCACCTTATGCGAAAAGTTGACTCATTGGAAAAGACTCTGATGCTGGGAGAGATTGGGGGCAAGAGGAGAAGGGGACGACAGAGGATGAGATGGCTGGATGGCATCACTGACTCGATGCACGTGAGTTTGAGTAAACTCCGGGAGTTGGTGATGGACAGGAGGCCTGGCGTGCTGCAATTCATGGGGTCGCAAAGAGTTGGACATGACTGAGTGACTGAAGTGAACTGATGCATTCCTCTGTGGAATAATATTATATATACTATGAATAATATATATACATATATATATATAGCATAAATATAACTACCATTATATGTACATCCATTTTGTGTGTTACTTTGTTCACAATGCTTTACCCACACACTATAGCTTAACCTAGCAGCAACACAATAAGATACATTTTATTGCATTTGTTTCATAGATGTGGAAATTGAGTTGCAGAGAAGATGAACAGCTTGACCAAAAGGAACATAGTGTATTGGTATTGTAACAAATTTCAAATTCATGTTTCCTCCCATACATCATTCAGACCTTTTTTCAGGCTCTCAGAAAGTCCAAAATTGACTTGCTGCTGCTGCTGCTAAGTCACTTCAGTCATGTCTGACTCTGTGCAACCCCGTGGATGGCTGCCCACCAGGCTCCCCCGTCCCTGGGATTCTCCAGGCAAGAACACTGGAGTGGGTTGCTATTTCCTTCTCCAATGCATGAAAGTTAAAAGTGAAAGTGAAATCGCTCAGTCGTGTCCAACTCTTAGTGACCCCGTGGACTGCAGCCCACCAGGCTCCTCTGTCCATGGGATTTTCCAGGCAAGAGTACTGGAGTTGTACTGCCATTGCCTTCTCCAAAATTGACTTAAGGTGCAATGATTTACACACATATTGCAAAATAGCAATGCATGATACAAATAGTTAAATACAATATATGGAAGTTTATAAAACAGAATTTCAGGGCTAAATCTGACCTCAGAGGCCATTCAGGCCATAGCACAAATCAATGTGAGTCAATCTTCATCATATGTTGAAGTGTCCACTGCAGTTTCTTCATGAATGGCTCAAATGAGAAGGATGAATGGCTCAAATGAGAAGGAGTCCCCTACTTTGCAAACACATCCTTCCACTGATAAACTACTGTCAGATTTTCCTTGTGTGAACCCAAATCTGTTGTCCTGAAACTTGCGCTGTATCTTAAAGGCATTGTTTGAGTCCACACAGGACAAGACCATTCTTTACTTTATATAACAATATCTCACATTTACATGCTCATTAAGCTGGCCCTATCCCTAGAATTTCTCCAGGTTTTACAAAAATCCAAGTTTCTTCTCTATTACCTTATATATTGCAAGTTTCAGGTTTATCCACAATTCCCTTTGTCTTATTCTGGACACATTCACACAGATGGGAACCAAGAATGAGCAAATATCTATTTGTCACATACCAAAAACCTCATGTATGTCCCACCCACTGCAACTCTTTTCCAGACACCTCTTATGAGTTAATCATACACTTCTCAGGACCTCCTCTTTCTAAAGACTTAATGGCATGTAACATTTCTGGGTTGTGATTTATACTTTCATTTCTTTAACAAGGATTTGAAGGCAGGAACTATATTCATCTTTACAACCTTAACAGTGTCTGGTACATATAGGATGTTCAAAAAATGTTTCCGTTTTCTACATATATTTTGTTTACTGATATGTACCCATCACTTAACTGCAGCTTGGCTCTAGTCCTAAAAAAAAAAAAAATTTATTGAGTGACTGCACACATAACTCAACACAGTGTTCCAGGAAAATCATTAAATCATGTGTTATTTTAAACAGTATCTGCTGAGCATATATTAGGTGCCCGGCATTATTCTGTCCAAAGAGATTCCAAAATTGTAACCCAAAGTGTCATTTTATGATTTTGACAATTTGATATGTTCCAACAGTCTAAGGTTGTTTACCATAAAGTCAAGACTTTAATCTTTTTTTCAGAGTCTGTTATTAAGCCAACTCTCTCACTTACCCTTTACCACTTTATGACAAACCTTGACACTGTATTAAAAAGCAGAGACAATACTTTCCAGCAAAGGTCCATATAATCAAAGCTATGATTTTTTCAGTAGTCATGTATGGATGTGAGAATTGGGCCATAAAGAAGGCTGAGCACCAAATAATTGATGCTTTTAAACTATGGTGTTGGAGAAGACTCTTGAGAGTCCCTTGGACTGCAAAGAGATCAAATCAGTCAATCCTAAAGGAAATCCACCTTGAATATTCATTGTAACGACTGATGCTGAAGCTCCAATACTTTGGCCACCTGATGCAAAGAGGAGATTCACTGGAAAAAGACCCTGATGCTGGGACAGACTGAAGGCCAAAGGAGAAGGAGGTGACAGAGGATGCGATAGATAGTATCAGCTACTCAATGGACACGAAACTGAGCAAACTTCAGGAGATTGTGGAGGAGAGGAGCCTGCCATGCTGTAGTCCATGGTGTAGCAGAGTCAGATACGACTTAGCACCTAAACGACAACAATGACTCACCTACCCTCATTCTAGTGTTTGAAAGTTTCGAGGCTATGTTTTAGATTTACTGCTAGCATAATTCAACTTGCTCTTTTCTTCCCTTCATGCCAGCCTATTGACAGTTTTCTGAATCCTGATTCTATAATACAATCCATTTGTTCTTCCTCTCAGCCTTGATACATTCTCAGATTTGATTAGAGAACTATCAATGCTCTCACATGAAACATTGATAAAAATGTTGAACTGGACAAGACCAAAGCCAGAACTCCTCAGAAGAGACCTTTGTCCCAGGTTGTCATTAATCAATTAGTCAGCAATCTCAGGACACAGTTATTCAGTGACAATTCCACTCAGCAGTAACGCCATCAATATTTGGTCATTTGTTCACAAAGGCATAATGAGATTTTGGAAAATGCCACACTAAAATCCACATGTCCATGTCTCTAGTCATCCTCCCAACAGATCATGTATAAACAAACCAACAAAGAAGGTGAGTAGGACTTGTCCTTGGTAACACTTTGATGCTTCTTTGTAACCACTGTTGTATCTTCCAAGTTCTCACGTGCCATCTTCTTGGTATCCTTATCTAGTCACAAGAAACAATTGTCACCATGAAGGAGTTTAGTGCTTTTCTGGGTATGAGGCGGTATAAGAATTGGGCTCATAAAATCAGCTCCTGAGAATATCTAACTATCTGAAGACCTGTCCAGTCAGTTTTCCTGGAGCACAGAGTACCTCGTTTCTGCTCCCCACACTGAACTCCTTCAGGGGTGTAGAAGGTCAGCGGCTGCAGTGGCACATGATTTAATCCTTGTAGAGGTAGATGGCAAGTGCCAATTTGTGGCTGACGAAACAGAACAAGGTTCAGGGACATGAAGTAACTTTTCCAAACTAGCAGCTTGTAGAAATAGTTGTGTGATTCCGGGCAAGTCACTTATCCTCCTCAATCTCAGTTTCTTCAGCTGTAAAATGGTTAATGTTACCTACACAGTAAGTGTGGGTGATAATTAAATGGCATAAATGCATATAAAGCTCTATGCCAAGTTCCTGCCACAAAGTTAGTGCTCAAAATAGTCCCTCTCAACAGTCTGAGAAGTTTATATTGAGCACACATTCTTTTAAAATCCACAAAAACAATAAAAACATTCCCATTTTGAAATGAAACTTCACATGCCATTTGTCTGAGCCACGCGACTTGAATGTATTTAACAGAGCAAGACTGCCTTTTCTTCTCTCTTGGATTTTTATTTCTTTATTCCCTCCAACCAACTTCAGTTTCCACTCTCCTGACTCGGTGATTAATTTTCCTGGCAGGCAGGATGGAGGATAGGAACACTCAGGATACAGGCTGTATATCTTCAGTGGGCTTCTTGTACCAAACTAAAAAATAGCCTTTCCATCCGCCTAGAGATTTTTAAGCTTTCTTTCCCCACCCTCTTCAAAGGCTTTCCCATCCGCCCGCCCCACTTGCCACCTTTAGGACACCTTCTCATTAATTCAGCTCACAAAAGCAGGCACACTAACCTCTTCAGACAACTTCCCTCCTCCCCTCTCTCCTTCTTTCCTTACCAGGACCATTTGTCCCTTTTAACCAGGATTTCATTTTTGAGGCGGGCTTGTTCTAGTACTCTGCCCATGCGGTTTGTTTCCTTTGCTGCTGTAGCGTGCCCTGAGCGCGTCCTGCACCGTCTCCAGCACCGCTGCTGCCGCCACCAGCAACAAGGACACTCAATTCCTTCCTGCCAGCGCTCAGTGTGCGGCAGACGCCATGCTCCGTTCGCTGCATGCATGATCTCATCTAATCCCTTAACAACTCGGGGACAAGGATGCTGTTATTATCCTCCATAAACAACTGAAAAACAAGCTGAGGCTCAGCAAGGTTATCCAAAGCCACAGGATGAGCACATGGAACCATCGCCCACTTTTCTCTACACCCACCTCCATCTCCCCATTAAGGCTGCCACTCCATCACCTAGACTGGGTCACCAGCCTCCCAGCTGGGCAGCTTGTCTCCAGCCTTGACTCTCTACCAATCTTTTTGTGACCCAGGGGAAATGAAGCTATAAAAACATAAATAAAGTCATGGTACTTCTTTGCTTAAAACCTTTGGGTGGCTCCTCATTTCTTTTACGATCATGTGCTAAGTCCTTATGCAGCTTTCAACTATCTGGATTTGCCTGAGATTTCCAACCTCAACTTACTTGCCCTCAATCCCTTCCCCATAGTTTATTGGAAGTCCAGCTCTATTGGACTTCATCTGTCCTGAGGCCTTGCACTGTCTGTTCTCTCAGCTTAAAAAACTGTTCCTTGTCATCTACCCTCTGCCCTGAAAGAAAGTAAAGGCATCTCTCTTGCTTCTCTGCCCTGTACTTCCTTCAAAAAAAAATATGAATATCCAGGTAATTCAATACATTTGTAAGTTTCTATTACATCATTTAATTCACCCCCAACCCTTCGTAGGAGAGGAAACCGAACTGAAGTTAACCACTCAAAATCCGAGTTTTAGCAAGAGGCTGAGTTGGGATGTGAACGCATGTCTGTCTGACTTCAGACACTGTGATCTTTCCTCTGAGTTCTGTTGCTATGATGTTGTTCAAGGTTAAAAACAACAGTAGGCAAATATGGCTGGGGGTTGGGATTCTCTAGAGGCTGAAATAAATCAAGTGAATGGGGAGAAAAGGAATCTTAGCCTATGCCCTTGGGGGTAGGAAGGTCAGGCATTGGGCTCTAGCTCGAGAGTGGTTTTATGTTTTTTTGAATCAGAGTCATGTTTTTGCCTCCCTTTGTGTGCTACAACCACAGGATCTGTTTTATTAAGGCCCTTGGCAAAGCCCAGCAAGATGATCTGTCCTTAGCAATGAAGAGGCAGATGAAGTCTGGTCTACAGAGCCAGAGGCTCAGCAGGACACGTGCAGGTGAACAGAGAGGAAATCTGCCAAAGAGACAAGGATCCCAAGAAACCAGGTTTTCAGAAATGCTCTCCAGACAGCTCTCAACATCTCTCCCTCACCCCTTCTCTGCCCAGCACTCACCTACTACCTTGAAAGCTCTAGGGAAGGGCGTGTTCCTCATCTCTGACAAAAGACTCTGAGTTCCTGCTCTGCTGTGCGACTTTCTCCATGTCCTTTCACCCACCCAGCTTTAGTTTCATCATTTGTAAAGTGTAATGAAAGTACTACCTACTGCACAGGTTTGTTTGTGATTTCATTGAAACCATGATATGTAACAGGGACGCACACAGTTGCCTGACCCAGAGAGGTTTTCTTCAGTTATCTATGTCGTCACTGCCCTATACTTAGAAAAATGAAATTAAGAAAATGCATGAGATTCCAGTGTAGAACGACCCAAGTCTTGCCTACAGCTTTTGGCCTAACCCCCCACCTGATTTCCTGAAAGACCAACCCTTATCTGAGTTCAGTCTCCTGTCCTACCTAAGCATCAGTCTGCTCATTGTCACTGAGTTCCCTGCTATTTGCCAGACATTGAGAAAAGCAGAGACCAAAGCATCTGCTCCTTGCCCACAGCCCAGCAGATGGACAACTGACCTTCTCATCCACTAGGGCTGTTTTAGCTATTAGGCTGCATGGTAACAGTATCTAAGACCTACAAGCTTTCTAAGGACCTAGGGAAATCTTTGAGATTTCAAATATGAAATCTTTGACCCTGAAATATGAAAGCAATAAAATCTAAATTAATATGTGTCTCATCCAGTATGTCTACAAAATGCATCATAAAAACTTTCATAACTTTATTTTTACAACTTATAACTTTATAATTTGTCATGTATAAATTCCATTTATCACGGGATGTGGGACATTCTAATATGTTTGTGTGAGGAACCAAAGTCAGAATGCATAAAGCTAAAGATGGCCTTAAAACAACCTGTACTAGCACAACAGACAAATTCCATCTGCTTCTTGACACACCTTCACTCATAGTTTTCCTTTTCCCAAAAGGACTCCACCCCTCTGTGCCACTGGTGCTAACAACCAAGCTGGGCCCTCTACATCCTCAGAAAGCTGTCCTCTCTGTGATTCCATCATTCCCCTATCATTCTCTGTCTCTGTGGTACAACCTCACTACCCCTGATCATTAGGGGCTCTCTTTTTCAAGGAGAGAGAGCTGTCTATGTCCTTGAGATTCTCCCTGTGAAGCAGGGAAGTGAACAAATCCACATAAAAACACAGCTTTAAGCCAGCTTTCCAATGGACAGTAGATTTTTGGGGGCTTTCTCTGGCTTGAGAATTACATGAATCTGTAGGACCTCTAAGTTCCAGGAGCTCTCTTAGCTGGGCCCATGCCTTCAGAAGCTGTCATGATTAAGGTATTTCTATGTAAGATCCTCTATGGTGGGGGGAAATCAGGAAAGTTTGACAATAGCTACAATCAGCTCCTCCAATTGAATAATCAGATCTCAAAGGGAACTGGCATCTAGCCTGTGATAAAAGGTTTGATGCCTTGCTCCTGTCTTTGGCTTGATCCTGTTTAGCTTTTAAAAAACATGCCAAACACACATCACACAGTTTTACCTTTATATAAGCCTTCTTTTTTAAGCAGAGCTTTTTTATCTCTGCCTCACATGGAATTTTCCCTTTTGTTGTTTTATTATCTAAGCAATGCATATTTATTATGAAAGAATGAGACCAACAGATAAACAATGACTCAAACCACCATACCCTTGGCATTGTGACTGATGATCAAATCTGCCGCTACAGCAGAATGCCAAAAGCCTCCTGCCAGATGGTAAACAACCTGAGTAGGAGAACCATGTCTGCAGCCAGGCCCTGTAGGAAAGCGTGGATTGGGGAGCCCACGATTTGATCTTGGACTTGGAGCCCAGCTCCCTGCCTTGCTGGCTGTGCAGAAATCTCTGCTCAAACTGCTAGGAACAATAAGGACAGTCATTGGCCCAGGGAACTGAAAGCTTCAGGACTGACTTAATCCAATGGTCTGATTCTCCTGGTCATGCCCACCCCCTGCACAAGTCACACTCAGGCTGATGGTGAGGTGGCTGTGGAACCCAGACCCCAAAATCATACACAACAATGTCAGAGGATGATATCATCTCCTGCCAAGCCCTGCTTTAAAGAGTGAAGATGATATTTACAGAAGAGAAAATTTTCCCTCGCACTTTTTTGATTTAAATGGATGTTCATTTCTGAACTAATCCCATAGCCAACAGAATGCTCTGCACTGATTGGCTTAGGCCTGGGTTCTCCCACTGGAAACAGGGATCTGACTTCCGAGGTCTGTTCTGCTTATCAAGTCCTGCCCTTGCAGCTGTTGTGGACTGCATGTTGGGAAGTCGATAGTAATTGTGTGGTATTGGAAAAGTTAGCCACTCCTCTGAGCATCAACTCTCTCACTGATACAATGGGAATAGTCATATACATTTTGTGGTGGAGAGGACCTGAGATAATTCATGAGAAATGGCAAAACATCGTGTCTGACGCTTAGGAGGGGCTCAGCAGGTTAATAATGTTTGATGAATCCATTAACTTAGCAGCTTCCTGAAGGTGGTGATGACCAAATAGAGGATCATTTCGTCACTCCCTGCTGGCTGGACATTTCAGGGTACATAACTTCAGAAAGTCCTTGAAACAGAGTTAAGGTCAAAAATCTACCCACGCTTGAGCAACCAAACCTGGCTGGGTTAATGATGAAAAGCATGGGCTCTGTGGTTAGACTTCCTGAGTTTTGAATCCACAACTTACTGGCTGTGTGCCTGTGAAATCATGGCCTTTCCTCCCCAGGCCTCTTCTGCCTCCATGAGATGATGGGTCCATAAGAAGCAACACCTCTTAAATACTAGCATCACACAGGCGTCATTCTAATCAGTGTACCTCTCCACAACCCCCTCATCTTGGCACTTTCATCACACCACTGCCTGGAAAGGCTAAGTTCTTGCCTAAAACTTTATATTCAGTAAGTGTGGAACAAGGATATTTAACACTAATAGGTTGAAAGTATGCTTTCATAATAATTGACTTCTATCATTATAACAGTATATACCTCACAGGATTTTTGTGATGATTAAATGATATAATGCATGCATGGTGCTCAGTAAGCTCTATAAATATTATTATTATTATTAGTCACACGTGGTGATGAAAGATATTTTTACATTAGCTCAAAACTTCCACTATGAGAGCAGTCTTGATTTGATGCCCATAAGGGCATACATGACTATTGGTTCTCTCATCTCCCAAGGAGAAAGTACAGTTCCTTCTTCGATTCTCCCCTGTGGCTCATCCCACCCTCCCCACAGGGCAGAGTGCCAAGCCTGCTGACATAAGCCTCCATTCTCTGCTCAGCTGTTCCCTGTGATGGCACAATCCACTATCTTCCCACCATGCTGACTGAACAGTGCCCTTTCCCCACCCCCCCACCCCGCCCAGCGAATCACTCCTTCCTTTGCATCCAGGAGCCGCTGGGTCAAGCTCTCCTTTGGTGTAGATTGTAATAAATTTTCAGCTTCATCAGTTTAATGTCTGTCTCCCCCTCAGTCCTGGGATGGGACATCATCTCCCAGCCATCTTCTTTCCTCCAGTGCTTGATACAGCAGGATACAAATTCAATAGATGTTTGTTGAATGAATCACTGTATCACAATTAGGATGAGTACCTACTGAGCACTGACTTGGTACTAGGTATCACCCTAGGTGCTTTTTGTGCTATATTTCAGCTGTGGTTACAAATGACAGATGTGCAGTTTAGATAATCTTATATGGAAAAAGAGAAGACTCTGTCTGACCACATAACCTGATTGGTGCTCACACAGTATTATTTTATGGGAATTTTAATATTATATATTATATATATTTTCTTCAGTCTTCTGCATATATATGTTTTATTCATCTTCTTTATATGTGAGATCTTCATTTTCACTTATTTTATTTTTAAAGCTTCAAAACAAAAGCCTGAAGGCAAAATACCTCATTAAGGAGAAAGTCATAAAACTGAATGAAGCCTCATGGTAGCTGAGAATATTAAAATATGTAATTAAATTTTAATATTTGCCTTAAAAGTGGTTCAAAATGCAATGCCATCAATAAATATTTTTTAATGGTTGAAAGACATTTTGGGAATGCTGACTACAGTAAATATATCAGATGATGAGCATAACAGGAATAGAACTGTCACTCTTAGGAATTATTCAGTTTCTTACTCTTGGTATTGGAAGTAGTTTCTCAGCTGAGTGGCCTCCATCATTGTGTGTGAATTATTTTTCTTTCAATTATGGAGAGACTACAGGACAATATGGAGAAGGAAATGGCAGCCCACTCCAGTACTATTGCCTGGAAAATCCCATGGACGGAGGAGCCTGGTAGGCTGCAGTCCATGGGGTCGCAAAGACTTGGAGACGACTGAGTGACTCGACTCCACTCCACTCCACAGGACAATAAATAGCCCTGAACTATTCTTGAGGTCTGGAGAAAACTGCAAGGACATTTAAATGTTAAATCATTGGAAGAAAACGAATTTTAACTTCTCTGGTCATTTCATACTGATCTTTTTCTCAGTGAAGTTTTGTTTTGTTTTGTTTTTTAATTTGGCTGGAGCATGGTTGATTTACAATATTGGGTTTCAAGTGTGCAGCAAAGTGATTCAGTTATACATATACATATATTCATTTTTTAGATTCTTTTCTCATATTGGTTACCACAGAATATTTGAGTTAGAGTTCTTTGAGCTATACAGTAGGTCCTTGTTGGTTAGCTATCTTATATATAGTAGAGTGTGTATGTTCACCCCAAGCTCCTGATTTATCCCCTCCCTGCCCACATTTCCCCTTTGGTAACCATAAGTTGGTTTTTGATATCTGTACGTCTGTTTCTATTTTATAAATAATTATCTTTTGTATCAGGTTTTAAAAAATTAGGTTCCACATATGAGTGATATCATATTTGTCTTTCTCTGACTTACTTCACTCAATATGATAATTTCCAGGTCCATCCATGTTGCTGAAAATGGCATTATTCATTCTTTTTAATGGCTGAGTAATAGTCCACTGTACGTATGTCCCACATCATCTTTATCCATTCACCTGTGCATGGACATTTGGGTTGCTTCCATGTCTTGGCTGCTGTAAAAAGCACTGCAATGAACATTAGGGTGCATGCATCTTCTGACTGAGATGGGAAGAGTCTAGTAACAGAACTGAATTCCTACTGAAGCCCATTGGGAATGTTGTAGTCTCTTCCTCATTCTAAGCTCCTTGCATGTATCATTCAATCGGGGCTTAGTAAGAGTTCATACCGCTGGTCATCCTGTTGTCCACATCCTCATCTACTAGAAACGAGTTCTTAAAGGGACTGTCTCTTTCTCTCTCTTCTGTATCCCCAGCTGTTTCTGAGATGCATGGCAACCCACTCCAGTACTCTTGCCTGGAAAATCCCAGCAATGGAGGAGCCTGGTAGGCTGCAGTCCATGGGGTCCCTAAGAGTCAGGCACGACTGAGTGACTTCACTTTCACTTTTTACATTCATGCATTGGAGAAGGAAATGGCAACCCACTCCAGTATTCTTGCCTGGAGAATCCCAGGAACGGAGGAGCCTAGTGGGCTGCCGTCTATGGGGTCGCACAGAGTCGGACACGACTGAAGCGACTTAGCAGCAGCAGCAGCACAGTAGAGGCGCCCAACCAGGAGGTGCTGATGGAGCCTGGTTCAACTGAGCAACAACTGCCAAGGCCACATCAGAATTTCTTTCTCCACTTTTTTTTTTTTTTTTATTTTTTTATTTTTTTATTTTTAAACTTTACATAACTGTATTAGTTTTGCCAAATATCAAAATGAATCCGCCACAGGTATACATGTGTTCCCCATCCTGAACCCTCCTCCCTCCTTCCTCCCCATTCCATCCCTCTGGGTCGTCCCAACTTCCCATACCTGAGAGCTGGGGCCTAAGAGTAAGCTTGGAGACCTGGCATTTGGGGAGCTGCTCAGATAATCCAAAAGCATGCCCAAGCCAGAGAGAAATGTGAAAATCATCTGGGTTTACGTTTTCATTTTGTAACTGAGAGAAAGGACACCCACAGTGGTGGAGGGTGTTACCTGATCTGACACACCTGGTAAACAGTGAAGCTGGGACTAAACCTCACATCACCTGGCTTCCAGCACCTCCTCCTTTGTCACCAGGCTTTGCCTGTCCAGAGGGATGGGTACCCTTCTTTTAATGCTGGCACAGAAAGTTTCCAGGCTATGAAGCTCCATGCCATCTGTACGAAGGGAAGCCTGCTCCCAACCTGTATTAAGAGTGAAAGTGTTAGCCACTCAGTTGTGTCCAACTCCCAGCGACCCCATGAACTGTAGCCTGCCAGTCTCCTCTGTCCATGGGATTCTCCAGGCAAGAATACTGGAGTGGGTTGCCATTTCCTTTTCCAGGGGATCTTCCCAACCCAGGGATTGAACCTGAGTCTCCTGCATTGCAGGCATTTTCTTTACCATTTGAGCCAAGAGGGAGCCAACCTATCTTAGGAGAACTCATTTTTCAGGCTTGCAGCTCTTGGCATAAACAACTCGGACTCAAGGGGGATGTTTCTTACAAGGAACTGCCATGCAGTGATTGCTCCACTCGAAGAGCTGACTCACCCCTGCCTCAGCCTCTGGGCTTATTTTAGCCCCACGTTTCTGGAGGAGGAAATGAGAACAAGATCAAGGATCCTGTGGGAAGAGCCTGGGGCTTTGGATTTCTCATTGGGGGCCTCAGGCAGTGCCTCACAGCTCCAGCTTCTTTAGAATCTCACAGCCAATTCCTTCTATTGAATTAGGGTTGCCAGTCTGACCCAGTTATAGGGTGCCTGGCTTTAAGAACCGCACCCCCCCCACCACCACCACCAGAAGTGAGAATTAGGCAAAAGGACTAAATTTTGAAGTTGATTACTGACCCAGCAAAGAGTTTCTTTCCTTTTCTTCAGTTAACGGGGAAGAGTAGAGCAAGTAAAGCTGTTGGATTCCCAGCTTCTGTTATTAAGCTATAAAACCTTGGGTCTGGGATGAACCTTACTGAGATTGGGGAACTAGGGGGTCTTCGGGGGAACAGTTTGGGGCTAGGTCTTGAAAGACAAGTGAGGAAAAGGGAAAGGGTGTTAGAGAGAGAGGAAGGGGAATGCGCCAGTTTCTGGAGGTATGGAAGTGTGGGGAGTCATCCGAAACGACTGCAGAAAAGGAAGGGGAAGCCAGCGGGGTCCCCAGCAGTGTCCTCACCTCACATCTGGCATACTCCTGTCCACACACTTTTCCTTAGACCAATCCCCTTACCTGAAGTCTTTCCCTGTTCTCTCCAGCTCTCCAACCCTATCATCCATCCCTCTCACGTGGTCCACCTCTCGCTGTCCCAGGCCACAGGTCCCCTCAACTGGCCTCTGGCACCACTTTCCTTCAGTGCTCCACTCAGCCTTTAGCCTTGGCACTGTGTAATAAGTAATGTTTTTCATCTAGAATAGCAACACAATTCATCTACAGGGACTTCCCTGGTGGTCCAGTGGCTAAGAATCTACCTTTCTATGCAAAGGACGTGGGTTTGATCCTGGTTGGGGAACTAAGATCCCATATGCTGAGTGGCATGGACAAAAAAGAGTAAAAAAATAAAAAAGATTCATCTATGAGCTTTCCCATCACACCTGTTCTCATGCTCCCTCTGTGTTAGTTTTCTGTATTAGTTGCAGGTAACAATTTATTTGGGCTTCCCAGGTGGTGATAGTGATGAAGAACCTGCCTGCCAATGCAGGAGACATAAGAGACGCATGTTAGATATCTGGGTAGGGAAGATCCCCTGGAGGACCGGGGCTAAGGCAACCCACTCCAGTATTCTTCCCTGGAGAACCCTATGGACAGAAGGGCCTGGTCAGCTATAGTACATAGCATCGCAAAGAGTCAGACACGACTGGAGCGACTAAGCATGCACACTCACAATTTACCGCAAACTTAGAGGTTTAAGACAGCACCCACGTACTAGCTCATGATACTCCAGGTCAGATATTCAGCCACAGCGTGGCTGGGATCTCTTGTCAAGGTCTCAAGAGGCTGAGATCAAGGTGTCAGCCACGTTGTGTCCCTTTTCTGGGTGCTCTGAGGAAATAATCCACTTCTAAACTCCTTGAAGTTGTTGGTCAGAATCAGTTCCTGTGGTTGCGGGACTGAGCTCACAGTTTCCTTGTCAAGGGCTTCTCTGAGCTCCTAGAGGTCACCCACATTCCTAGCCACGTGGCCCCCACAGATGGCTCATGACTTCTTGCTGCTTCTTCCAGGCCACCAGGAGCACATCTCTCTCACCTCTTCCTTAGTGACCACCAAGAGAAAACCCTCTGCTGTGGTCTGTTTTGTTTGCTTTGCCATGTGGTTTATTTTTTTAAAATAATGCACATTATAAATAGAAACAAATGCATATTATACATTTATATTGATTACAATTTAAAAATTAGAAATTATACATAACTTAATTTTAATAGTTATTTGATGATGTTTCTAAAAACTTTAAGCAATTCCTGTTACCATCAGCAATGTTTGAGAGACTGCTTCTCCCCATATTCAAACTAACAATTAAAGATGAGGGCTTTAAAATTTTTTCCAGTCTGGAAAAAAGTGATTGTATTATTATTTTAATATGCATTTCCATACTTCTGTGAAATCTACCATTTTCACATGTTTCTTGGTCATTCGTCTATTCATATCGTTTACTCATTTTCCTCTGGGTTGTTTATCTTTCTAGTCCACTTTTTAGAGTTCACTTTTCGTTGTAAAGAAGTATCATTATATGACCATTTTTAAAAAACTTATCTTTAGTTTTATTTCCATGAGGTTTTGATTTTAAAGGCTCAAATATAATTACATGTTTTTAATAACTTCTGGGTTTCCAACCTTGGTTACGATCTCCCCTCCTTGATATGGTACTCAGAGTCTCTGAGATTATACTATGAAACATGCTCAGCATCACACTCACCTGTGTAATGGGTCCAGGTTTCGTTCAATGGTGTAAGGCAGGGCTTTGCACACTCACCTGTGTAATGGGTCCAGGTTTCGTTCAATGGTGTAAGGCAGGGCTTTGCACACTCACCTGTGTAATGGGTCCAGGTTTCGTTCAATGGTGTAAGGCAGGGCTTTGCACGCTCACCTGTGTAATGGGTCCAGGTTTCGTTCAATGGTGTAAGGCAGGGCTTTGCACGCTCACCTGTGTAATGGGTCCAGGTTTCGTTCAATGGTGTAAGGCAGGGCTTTGCACGCTCACCTGTGTAATGGGTCCAGGTTTCGTTCAATGGTGTAAGGCAGGGCTTTGCACGCTCACCTGTGTAATGGGTCCAGGTTTCGTTCAATGGTGTAAGGCAGGGCTTTGCTTCTCATTTGGATAGCTAGTAGTGTCACCATCATGTATTAAATCGCTCACTCTTTTACATTTGGAAAAATCACAACTTCAGTCAAATATGAAATTATCAAATATACCAGGATCTACTTTTGGATTCTACATTCTATTCCACCGACTAGTAAATAAGTCAATCTATAGCTATGCCAATGCCATATTTGTGAAAACTTTCTGCTTTAAAAATGCTCACTTGACTAGGTCAAGCTTCTCTGGAACGATCTCCCTTTGTTAAAGTCAACACGCATGTAACATAATCTGATCACAGGAGTGAAATTCAGCATGCTCACAGTCCCAGGTATTATGCAGGGCATGTACCCCAGGAGCAAGGATCCTAGGGGACATCTTAGAATCCTGTCTACCACACCCTCCAAGCTTCTCTCTATTAAGACAGAATATTTGTATTCAGGATCAGTTTGTGAATCCTCCTTTGTAATCTGAGAACTGGACAGATTCGTACCCCAAAGCAAAGAGAGTTAGGGCTACAACCCCTCTCCCAGTATGTGGCAAGATGTGGGGCAGGCCAGGAGCATGAGCTTTCTGGAAGGAAGTGGCCCTGTGGTCATCAAGACTGGAGGAAGAGGAAGTCACAGGAAACAGTTTATGTGTGGAGGGATGGGCAGATGAGAGATGCAAAGCTTAGGCCTACTGGGAGAAGAGGCAGGAAAAATCACAAGCTTGATTTTATTTTTTAGATATTTATTTATTTATATATTGACTGTGTCAGGTCTTAGTTGCAGTATGTAGGGTCTAGCTTGCTGACCAGGAATCAACTCCAGGCCCCCTGCCTTGGCAGCGTGGAGTCTTACCCATTGGGCCACCAAGGAAGTTCCACAAGCTTGGTTTCAGGTAAAGATTTGGTAGGAAGGTGAGAATGAGAAAGGGAGTTGAGAGGAATAAGGAAAAAAGATTTTAAGAAGCTCTGCTTTGAGCTGTAAATTGCATCCTCTGGGACACTCTTCAAGGGAAGCCAGTAAAAACATAAATTTGCTTTTACTAATGTTAGTTATTGGACTGTCTTTCCTTGGATACGACTCTGTGCAGACTCGGTGACGTATCTTTCTGTTGCATATGAAAGGACCTTATATAACTAGTTAAGTAGTAAGCAGGGTTGCCCTAAAATGTCAGCAGAAATATTGAGCAGCAAGGTAAAGGAGAAGCATATATTTTCATAGAAATGTACCATCTAACATCATGAGACATATTTTTTTAATCAAACTAAATAACGTCTCAAACCCAAAGACCTATACCAATGCCAGAAATCTCCAGTGTTACCTAGGAGCCCTTCAAGGTCAGGTATTGTCTTGATCATATCATATTTTCTAGTCCCTAGTACACAGTAGATATATGAGAAAATAGACTTTGCAATTAAACCTATTTGATTAATAAATATATTAGCTAATGTTTCGGGGCTTCCCAGGTGACTCAGTGGTAAAGAATCTGCCTGCTGATGTAGGGAACGCAAGAGACACAGGCTCTATCTTTGGCAGGAAGATCCCTTGGAGTAGGAAGTGGCAACCACTCCAGTATTCTTGCCTGGAAAATTCCATGGACAGAGGAGCCTGGTGGGCTACAGTCCATGGGGCTGCCAAGAGTCAGACACAATTGAGGGACCAGGCATACACATAGCTAGCATTTATAAAACACAAAATTTCAAAGGTAAGATATTGCTTTATTTCCTGTTTTGATGATAGAAAATGAGGCACAGAGAGGTTAAGTGACTTGTTCAAGTTTACACAGCTATTATAGTATCTTCTATACTATAATTTAACATAGGCATTCTGAGTCTCTAGCCTATAGGCTTGTCCATAAACTATGAAACTTCAGTAAGGGACATGGGATTGATATATGTCTTCTTCCTTGAAGAAAGAAGTAAGACTCAGGATGGGTGTGGAAGGGGTTATGTAGAAGCTCCCTGGGCACCATCTATTTTCTACAAGCACTGGAGAACATGCCCTGAGCTCTGAGTCCTTGTTATTGAACAGTGGTTCATGAACCAACAGCCTTGACACCACCAGGGAGCTCGTTAGGAATACAGAATCTGAGTCACCACTTCCAGAACTAATGAATCAGAATCTGCTTGTAACAAGATCCCTAAGTGATTCATATGCACAATTGGAATTTGGGTAGCCTGAGTCATATTATCTAGGCCAGCATAGTCCAATAAAGCTTTCTGCAATGATAGAAATGTTTTATATCTGCACTGTTCAATAGAGTAGCCACTTGTGATTAAGCACATGTGGTTAGTATGATTGAAGAAGAGAATTTTTATTTTACTTAATTTTGATCTATTTAGATTTAAATAGCTACATTTGGCTAGTGGTTATTTTATTGGACAGCACAGATTCTAAACTTATTGTTCCCCTGTGTTTATTTCCCCATGATCCAAGACAAGAGAGTCTTGTCTTAAAACAGCCATGTCAGGGAACTCAGGGGAGGGCTTTGTGTCTCTTTTCTGCTTTGGTTAGAGCATTAGAGAAGACAAGGAATCGTAGCACCAAAGGCATCCTGTGGTCTGGCTGATCTTGCTGCCTGCCTGATGTGCCCAGGTACTTCTTCAACAGCCTGTGCACGCTTGTACTGTGATAGGTGTAGTATCTTCTGTTTACTCAACTGTATTCATCACTAAATGCAAGCTCTCTAAAGACAATAACCAAGCCTAAACATTAGGCAACTTCTATAGCCATCAGCATGCCTTCACTATCAGTAACAGAAAAATAGTTATCAGTAACTATTCAATGAAACACCCATTGCCAACCTTATTTTAAATCACCTCCCTCCTGCTCCATGCTTCTTATTTTTCTCCATACTATTTATTCTCATTCAACACACACAGGGAAGGGAAAAAAACCTTTTTCTGTACAGGCCTAGGTTCTCTAGGAGGCCAGTGCTGAGACCTTGCAGATGAAACTGACAAGAGACAGATTAACAAGAGAAAAAGAAACATTTTATTAACACATGCAGCATGCATGCATGTGGGAGAAAGCCACTGATGAGTAACTCAAAGGAGTGGCTAGAATTTGGGCTTAAAAAGCATCTTAGCAAAGAACAATAAATGTGCAGAGAAGTGATAAAGCAAAGAAAAAGGTTTAGGTTTCCAAGGGCAGCACAACTTGTGAAGAGAAGTACTAGGGGGAACTAATGGAGGAGGTTTTCTTTGTGCAGGTGCATCTCATTGCTGGCTTCCTGTCTTCCTCATGACTGAACCTTTCCCGGGAGAGGGGATTTATGGTGGTCCTCATTTCTCAGAAGTCTCGGCTTTTAGTCAGATAAGGCAAGCTCCTGGAAGGAGTCTTTTTGCAGCTATTGATTCTTATTTGCCTCCAGCACAAAATAATATGTATGTCAAAGTGACATTTTTTTTAGTGGGATACTTTGATCTTCTATACGTGCTATATATTTAACTTATTTGTGTATGGTCTCACTTCAATCAAAGCTTTATGAAGGCAAATGTTAAGTGCAAGGAATAGAAGAATGAAAAATACATTCCAAGGGTTTCATAAATCCAGCTATCTAATAATAGCTACCATATAATTAAGTTTGTCACTATGCCAGGACTATTTGAAGCACTTGACAGACATCATGTCATTTAATTTTTACAGTAACCCCAAGAGAGCATAGTATCATACTCGCTATTTTAAAATGATGAAGAAAATGACCATCAGAATAAATGCACTCACCTTCCTCTTACTTGACCTAAACTCTTAATTCTTGAGTTAGCTAGAGTCATATTAGAAATAATTGGGATAACAAAAGATGTCCTTGTAGGAGGTACTGGAGAGCCTAGTGCTAAGATCCAGAAAAAATGAGCTAATTCTCTTGGATAGAGGTGCCCAAAGAGGCTATTTAGATAGAGCACTCCTTACTGACTTATGCTTTTCTTGGGGAAAAAAAAAAAAATCACATTAAGCTTGATTATCTCTTCTGCTGCTCCTTCCTCAATATTAATAGTTTAATCTGCATGATAGGTGTTGGATGTGCACCTTGGGGCTGTTTACAGCAACTTGTGAAGTACTTAACATTCTAAAGAAATTAGTTGTCTGGTGTAGAGGACTCCAGAGAACAGAAGAGCAAGAGATAGGATGTCTGACAATTCTGGTGTTCTTCCAGAGGGGGATAAATGAGGTCGCTTTCTCCTGGTTCTCCTCCAAACTTGCCGACCTCTTTCATTTTCTTACTGTTATTTATTTCTTTGCTGACCTCTTAAAGGTAGATGTTCCCCAGGTTTATCTTTAGCTGTCCCTTCCACTAATGTTGTATTCCCTCAGTGGACCATCTCATCCATCCAGTGTCCCAGAAGGCAAAGTAAGGGGGCCCATGTGAGGGGTCTAAAGAATACAGGACACTCAGGACTGATATTAAAAAATATACTCCCAATTTTTTTCTGTTTTTGTTGGCAATCCTGGAATTCTAGTACCATTAGCTTCAGGAGAGTTTTGAGGATCCTCTAATCTTGTTTGGTCTTTCCAGATGGCACAGTGGTAAAGAATCTGCTTGCCAGTGCAGGAGACTCAAGACATGGGTTCAATTCCTGGGTCAGGAAGATCCCTGGAGAAGGAAATATCCAACCCACTCCAGTATTCTTGCCTGGAGAATCCCATGGACCGAGGAGCCTGGTGGGCTACAGTCCACGGGGTCATAAAGAGTCAGACACAACTGAAGTGACTCCGCATGCACGCACGCATATCATGGACCCAGATGCTTTCAAAACTCAGCACAAGTCCTGAAATGATGTCCTCTGAGCCCGAGTGGACTGATAAACTATCACAAGTAAGTGATTGAGAACAAGCTGCTACCATCTGAGGGGAGGGCGTGGTGGGGAAACTTGCCTAGAACACAGAGGGAAGTAGAGCAAAGACAGAAGCTAAAGACTTGATCACATCACTGGGACCCTTGGATCTAGCCATGCTTCAAGCAAGACTTTGTTCTAGGACTTCCCAATGATATTGTTAATAGAATTTTTTTTTTTTTTTTTTTTTTAAACTTTACATAACTGTATTAGATTTGCCAAATATCAAAATGAATCCGCCACAGGTTTACATGTGTTCCCCATCCTGAACCCTCCTCCCTCCTCCCTCCCCATTCCATCCCTCTGGGTCGTCCCAGTGCACCAGCCCCAAGCATCCAGTATCGTGCATCGAACCTGGACTGGCAACTCATTTCATACATGATATTTTACATGTTTCAATGCCATTCTCCCAAATCTTCCCACCCTCTCCCTCTCCCACAGAGTCCATAAGACTGTTCTATACATCAGTGTCTCTTTTGCTGTCTCGTACACAGGGTTATTGTTACCATCTTTCTAAATTCCATATATATGCGTTAGTATACTGTATTGGTGTTTTTCTTTCTGGCTTACTTCACTCTGTATAATAGGCTCCAGTTTCATCCACCTCATTAGAACTGATTCAAATGTATTCTTTTTAATGGCTGAATAATACTCCATTGTGTATATGTACCACAGCTTTCTTATCCATTCATCTGCTGATGGACATCTAGGTTGCTTCCATGTCCTGGCTATTATAAACAGTGCTGCGATGAACATTGGGGTACTCGTGTCTCTTTCCCTTCTGGTTTTCTCAGTGTGTATGCCCAGCAGTGGGATTGCTGGATCATAAGGCATGTCTATTTCCAGTTTTTTAAGGAATCTCCACACTGTTCTCCATAGTGGCTGTACTAGTTTGCATTCCCACCAACAGTGTAAGAGGGTTCCCTTTTCTCCACACCCTCTCCAGCATTTATTACTTGTAGACTTTTGGATTGCAGCCATTCTGACTGGCGTGAAATGGTACCTCATAGTGGTTTTGATTTGCATTTCTCTGATAATGAGTGATGCTGAGCATCTTTTCATGTGTTTGTTAGCCATCTGTATGTCTTCTTTGGAGAAATGTCTATTTAGTTCTTTGGCCCATTTTTTGATTGGGTCATTTATTTTTCTGGAGTTGAGCTGTAGGAGTTGCTTGTATATTCTCGAGATTAGTTGTTTGTCAGTTGCTTCATTTGCTATTATCTTCTCCCATTCTGAAGGCTGTCTTTTCACCTTGCTAATAGTTTCCTTTGATGTGCAGAAGCTTTTAAGGTTAATTAGGTCCCATTTGTTTATTTTTGCTTTTATTTCCAATATTCTGGGAGGTGGGTCATAGAGGATCCTGCTGTGATGTATGTCAGAGAGTGTTTTGCCTATGTTCTCCTCTAGGAGTTTTATAGTTTCTGGTCTTACGTTTAGATCTTTAATCCATTTTGAGTTTATTTTTGTGTATGGTGTTAGAAAGTGTTCTAGTTTCATTCTTTTACAAGTGGTTGACCAGAGTTCCCAGCACCACTTGTTAAAGAGATTGTCTTTAATCCATTGTATATTCTTGCCTCCTTTGTCAAAGATAAGGTGTCCATATGTGCGTGGATTTATCTCTGGGCTTTCTATTTTGTTCCATTGATCTATATTTCTGTCTTTGTGCCAGTACCATACTGTCTTGATAACTGTGGCTTTGTAGTAGAGCCTGAAGTCAGGTAGGTTGATTCCTCCCGTTCCATTCTTCTTTCTCAAGATCGCTTTGGCTATTCGAGGTTTTTTGTTTTTCCATACAAATTGTGAAATTATTTGTTCTAGCTCTGTGAAGAATGCTGTTGGTAGCTTGATAGGGATTGCATTGAATCTATAGATTGCTTTGGGTAGTATACTCATTTTCACTACATTGATTCTTCCAATCCATGAACATGGTATATTTCTCCATCTGTTAGTGTCCTCTTTGATTTCTTTCACCAGTGTTTAAAGGGAGAAAAATCAAATCAATAAAATTAGAAATGAAAATGGAGAGATCACAACAGACAACACAGAAATACAAAGGATCATAAGAGACTACTATCAACAATTATATGCCAATAAAATGGACAACGAGGAAGAAATGGACAAATTCTTAGAAAAGTACAACTTTCCAAAACTCGATCAGGAAGAAATAGAAAATCTTAACAGACCCATCACAAGCACGGAAATTGAAACTGTAATAAAAAATCTTCCAGCAAACAAAAGCCCAGGTCCAGACGGCTTCACAGCTGAATTCTACCAAAAATTTAGAGAAGAGCTAACACCTATCCTGCTCAAACTCTTCCAGAAAATTGCAGAGGATGGTAAACTTCCAAACTCATTCTATGAGGCCACCATCACCCTAATACCAAAACCTGACAAAGATCCCACAAAAAAAGAAAACTACAGGCCAATATCACTGATGAACATAGATGCAAAAATCCTTAACAAAATTCTAGCAATCAGAATCCAACAACACATTAAAAAGATCATACACCATGACCAAGTGGGCTTTATCCCAGGGATGCAAGGATTCTTCAATATCCGCAAATCAATCAATGTAATACACCACATTAACAAATTGAAAAATAAAAACCATATGATTATCTCAATAGATGCAGAGAAAGCCTTTGACAAAATTCAACATCCATTTATGATAAAAACTCTCCAGAAAGCAGGAATAGAAGGAACATACCTCAACATAATCAAAGCTATATATGACAAACCCACAGCAAACATTATCCTCAATGGTGAAAAATTGAAAGCATTTCCTCTAAAGTCAGGAACAAGACAAGGGTGCCCACTTTCACCATTACTATTCAACATAGTTTTGGAAGTTTTGGCCACAGCAATCAGAGCAGAAAAAGAAATAAAAGGAATCCAAATTGGAAAAGAAGAAGTAAAGCTCTCACTGTTTGCAGATGACATGATCCTCTACATAGAAAACCCTAAAGACTCCACCAGAAAATTACTAGAACTAATCAATGACTACAGTAAAGTTGCAGGATATAAAATCAACACACAGAAATCCCTTGCATTCCTATACACTAATAATGAGAAAACAGAAAGAGAAATTAAGGAAACAATTCCATTCACCATTGCAACGGAAAGAATAAAATACTTAGGAATATATCTACCTAAAGAAACTAAAGACCTATATATAGAAAACTATAAAACACTGGTGTTAATAGAATTTTTAAAAACCCCACTTTTACTGCTGTGCTTTAAGTTAGCTTGAATTAGACTTTCCATCAATTAGCACTAAATGAATTCTACCAAATTTCGCCACCTAAACTTAGATGCCTTGCAGTTTGACATCCACCCAGATGTCTTTCCTGAGCTTCTGACTCAGATACTCAATGAGCTATTTCTCTGGAGATCCTCACAGGTCCCTCAACTGAATATGGCCCCAGTTAAGAACTAAAGAGCCTCTTGATGAAAGTGAAAGAGAGTGGAAAAGTTGGCTTAAAACTCAACTTTCAGAAAACTAAGATCATGGCATCTGGTCCCATCACTTCATGGCAAATAGATGGGCAAACAGTGGAAATAGTGGCTGACTTTATTTTGGGGGGCTCCAAAATCACTGCAGATGGTGACTTGCAGCCATGAAATTAAAAGATGCTTACTCCTTGGAAGGAAAGTTATGACCAACCTAGATAGCATATTAAAAAGCAGAGACATACTTTGCCAACAAAGGTCCATCTAGTCAAGGCTATGGTTTTTCCAGTAGTCCTGTATAGATGTGAGAGTTGGACTATAAAGAAAGCTGAGTGCTGAAGAATTGATGCTTTTGAACTGTGGTGTTGGAGAAGACTCTTGAGAGTCCCTTGGACTGCAAGGAGATCCAAACAGTCCATCCTAAAGGAGATCAGTCCTGAGTGTTCATTGGAAGGACTGATGTTGAAGCTGAAAGTCCAATACTTTGGCCACCTGATGCAAAGAGCTGAACCATTTGAAAAGACCCTGATGCTGGGAAAGATTGAAGGCAGGAGGAGAAGGGGAAGACAGAGGAAGAGATGGTTGGGTGGCATCACTGACTCAATGGGTATGAGTTTGGGTAGACTCCGGGAGTTGGTGATGGACAGGTAGACCTGGCGTGCCATGGTCCATGGGGTCGCAAAGAGTCGGACACAACTGAGCAACTGAACTGAACTGAATCTGCCATCCATCCTCCCCTATCATTTACCCTGTTCTATCATTACTCCCCATGAACAACTTGTCAATCTTCATTGTCCCAACTTGTGCAGACCCAGTTGTCCTAACCAGGAAACTTGGGTCTCTGTCCCTCTTTATCATCTCTCAGACCCAATGATTCATTAAAGCCTTCTCCCAAATAGTTTCAGAATTCATTCTCTCCTCTCCAAGGAGAGGATTTGTAATTCTTTGACTCAGTCCACCATCACCTTTTACTTGGTGATAGCCTTCTAATTTAGTCTCCCACTCTGATTTTTCTTTACCAAATGTAATCTGCAATCATCCTACATTACAGTTATAAAGTTATGTCTCTCTATCCCACTTGCCACTTCAAAAGTTTCTGTGTCACCCCATGACTCTCAAGATGAATTTCAAATCTTTTATTGTGGCATTCAAAACCATATAACTTTTCTGGTCTCCATCTCTGGCCACTGCTCCCCACCCCAACCCTCTGTGCTCCTATATACATACATACACACACACACACACACACACACACACACACACACATATATATATATATAGGATTTCCCAATGGGTCAGGGGGTAAAGAATTTGCCTACAATGTAGCAGACACAAGAGACATGGGTTCAATCCCTAGGTCAGGAAGATCCCCTGGAGGAGGAAATGACAATCCACTCCAGTATTCTTGCTTGGAAAACTCCATGGGCAGAGGACCCTGTTGGGCTAAAGTCCAAAGGGTCACAAAGAATTGGACCCAACTGAGCTCAACAGGAGCGAGCTCATATACAAACACATATAGCTGTAGTAGACTGTAAAAACAGACAAGAATCTTCCTATCCCTATATTCTTGCCCCTTTCAGTGTGACCTTGCAGCTCCTCTCATCAAAAGGGGGTGACAATTCCCATACTCCTTGAATCTAACCTTGATCATGTGATTTGCATTGACAAACAAGAGCAGTAAAAACAGCGCAGAAGATGCAGATTGAAAAGTACTTGAACATTAGTATTTGACTTTGTGGCTCTTGGAAATTCTGTGACAACTTTCATTTGAATAAGCCCAGGTTAGTTTATTGGCAAATAGATGGGGAAAATGTGGAAACGGTGTCAGATTTCATTTTCTTGGGCTCCCAAATCAATGCAGACTGTGACTGCAGCCATGAAATTAAAAGTCATTTGCTCCTTAGAAGAAAAGCTGTATTAAGCCTAGACAATGTTTTAAAAAGCAGAGACATCACTTTGCTGACAAAGGTCCGTATAGTCAAAGCTATGGTTTTTCCAGTAGTCATGCACAGATGTGAGAGCTGAACAGTGAAGTAGGCTGAGTGCCCAAGAATTGAAGCTTTTAAACTATGGTGCTGGAGAAGACTCTTGAGAGTCCCTTGGACAGCAAGGAGATCAAACCAGTCAATCCTAAAGGAAATCAACCCTGAATATTCATTGGAAGGACTGATGCTGATGCTGAAGCTCTAATCCTTTGGCCACTTGATGTGAAGAGCTGACTTATTTGAAAAGACCCTGATGCTGGGAAACATTGAAGGCAAGAGGAGAAAGGGGCGACAGAGGATGAGGTGGTTGGATGGCATCACTGACTCAATGGACATAAGTTTGAGGAAACTCAGGAAGATAGTGATGGATGGACAGAGAAGCGTGGTGTGCTGCAGTTCATGGGACTGCAAAGAGTCAGACATGACTCAGTGACTGAACAACAATAACAACAGTCTACTGGAGACACATGGCCCCCAAAACTCCATCACCCCAGCTAACAGCTAGCATCAACTACGGGACATGTGAGTAAAACCATTATGAGCTGACCGGTCAGCTGACTGCAGCTGCATGAATGAGCCTAAGCAAGACCAGGAAAAGAACTACCCAAGGGATCTCAAGTCACACTGGCAATCCACATGAGCTAATAAATGATTTTTTTTAATCACTAAATATTGAAATGGTTGTTATGCAGCAAACATTAACTGATCAGCTATGTGACCTTAAGGAAGTCATGTTACCTCTCTAGGCATCAGAGTCCTTGTAACTAGAAGGGGATAGCATCTCTATCCTGGATTAAAGGACTGCCCGAAGGTCAGTTGAAATATGGTTTTAAAATCCCTTTCTAAATTGGCATCAATAATATAAACATGACACTTATTCTGATATATGTAAAATTAATGTACATATTCAGCACTGTTTCAGTCTGTCTTTGGACACTTCCTATGCCATGTCCCTGGTCTAAGACTGCATGTTCCCAGAAGCTGTGGTCAGGTTTTTATTTATCACACAGTCTGAAAAATTAAGACTAAGACCCATTATTAAACGAATATGACACTAATGATGAGGTTCAGAGTATCTGAGGTTACTGGACTCCAAGAGCATGTTTCAACTCTGGAGATTATGTAGAAAGGAAGTGAGCTCCAGCATTTTCCAGAGGCCCGAAGAGTTTTTTAAAAAGACTACCAAGAGCCAGAGAGTAAGTGCCAACATCCAGATGCTTTTCAACCTGCATTTGCATCGTATTTACTACTCTCTCATTGGTCAATGTGAATCACATGGTCAAGGTTATAGCCAAGGAGTAAGAGAACTGCCTCTAGATTTTGGTGGGGGAGCTGCAAGGTTGTGTTGCAAAGGGGTGAAAATATAGGGATAGAAAGAATGTGTGTTTGAATACATTTTGAATACTATATAACTAATTATCTAATAATATTACTATATAACTAATTAATAGTGTCATAACTTACTTCAGAAAGAATCTGCCTGCAGTGCAGGAGACCCGGGTTTGATCCCTGGGTTGGGAAGATCCCCTGGAGAAGGAAATGGCAACCCACTCCAGTATCCTTGCCTGGAAAATCTCATGGACAGAGGAGCCTGGTGGACTGCAGTCCATGGGGTCACAAAGAGTTGGGCACGACTGAGCGACTAACACTAACTAACTTCAACTTGGGCAAACTCCAGGCGATGGTAACAGACAGGAAGGCCTGGCATGCTGCAATCCATGGGGTCGTAAGAAGTCAGACATAACTCAGTGACTGAACAACAACAAGCTTACTTCTATGTCCATTATGTCAATAACCTTGAGAAATTGGGTACTATCCCCATTTTACAAGGGAGGAAATAAGACTCAGAGCAGAACAGGAGTGAAGAAGTGGGGACTCAATCCAGAAGAGCCTACAGGTTTATTTTGTGTCTCCTTGCAGAGAGTAAAACTCCCACAGTTGCTGAGAGGGAACAGGCCCCAGTGATCTTCAGGGGATTGGGGGGGAGGGTCCCAGCTGGACTCCCACGCCCCTGAACTCACTGCCAGGAAGGTCCTGAATTAGTCATGAACACTCTGGCATCAGACACATCGGTAGGTCTATTTAAAGCTAACGAATGCAGGGTGAGCTGAGGACTGCAAAAGAACACGGCTGGGAAGCCAGGCACTTCGTGGGAGAGCCAACAATGGTTGAAGCCACATTTTGCTTTCCTCTGTAATCTCACGAAGGGAGGAGCATAAATGGAGGCACACGGTGAATGAGTGTGAACTGGGATAACGCATTCTTCCTTTCACTCACTGTTAGTGCTTTCATCACTGAACGAGCATTTTGAGGTATCACTTAGATGCCAGGCTGGAGAAGAAAATGGCAGCCCACTCCAGTATTCTTGCCTGGAGAATTCCATGGCCAGAGGAGTCTGGCAGGCTACAGTCCACGGGGTCACAAAGAGTCCGACACGGCTGAGCCGCTATCATTAGACGCCAGGCAGTGACACTACACAAATATATAAAACCTAGTGTTGTGGGTGGAATTGTGCCCCCCAGTATGACATGTTGAAGTCTTAACCCTCCCTCTGGCTTCCCTGGTGGCTCAGATGGAAGTGTTGCAGAAAGCAGTACTTGAGAAACCAAGTACCACACTCAGAGAGTTGGAGAACTCAGGTTTATTACACCGGTGGGCCCAGAGGAGTTAACACTCCAAGCTCTGAGCCCCGAACAAAGGGATTACAGAGTTTTTACAGACAGACTGTAGTGGGCAATACCAGCTGTTAATAGGCTGGTTTAAACTATAGTGTTTTGCGTGCACGGTAACAGTGGTCAAGATGGGGAGGGGGATGCCTGACCTGGACAGGCATGATTAAGTAGGTTTGCAGGGGCTGAGTGACTGCAAAGAGCAGGACAAGGGTGAATGAGATAAATTCCAGTTCCTAGTATTGCAAGTCCCCACTTTCTGAGACTACGTGACCTACGTGATCCAGACTTTACAGGGGCAAGGTGAGTTACAGAGGCAGAAGGAGGTAAAATTTTAACTTTTCCTCTTCAGTAAGGAATCTGTCAGTAATGAGGGAAACCAGGGTTCGATCCCTTGGTCAGGAAGATCCCCTGGTGAAGAGAATGGCCACCCACTCCCGTATTCTTGCTTGGAGAATCCCATGGACAGAGGAGCCTGGCGGGCTACATACAACCCATGGGATTGCAAAGAGTCAGACAAGACTGAGCAGATAACACTTTCTTTAACCCTTTCCCAACATGTGACCTAATGTGACCTAATTTGGAAATAAGGTCTTTGTGGATGTAATCAAGCTTAAATGAGGTCATATTGTAGTAAGTTGGGTGCTAATCTCAGGACCGGTCTTTATGAGAAAGGAGAGGTTTGGACACAGAGATACAGAGGAGAAGGCCATGTGATGACAGAAAGAGATCACAGTGATGCACTTGCCAGCAGTCACCAGGAGCTAGGAAGAGCCAGGAAGTATTCTTCTCCAGGACCCTCAGAGGGAACATGGCCCTACAGATATCTTAACTTCAGACTTCTAGCCTCCAGGAGTGTTAGAGAATAAAGTCTATTGTTTTAGGCCAGTTTGCGGTACTTTATTACGGCAGCCCTAGTAATTCTCTGAGTCTTTCTCCTCAGTTGAAGGAGACAGATGCATTAAAAGATCATTGTAATACAAAACGCCAATTATAATACAATGGAGGTATGTGCAGAGTGCTGCCCAGCACAGGGGAAGGAGTGATAAATTCTCTGGAAAAAACAGGGAAGTCCTCATAAAGTGATATCTGAGTGGATTTTGAAGAATGGATGAGAGCTCATTAATCAAAAATTGTGGACAAAAGCATTTCAGGCAGAGTTGACAGCACATGCAAAGGACTGGAGGCTAGGACTCAAATGGTGTTTGCCTGTTGTTTAGTCGCTCATTCATGTCTGACTCTTTTGGGATCCCAAGGACTGTAGCCCGCCAGGCTCCTCTGTCAGGCAAGATACTGGAGTGGGTTGCCATTTCCTTCTCCAAGGGATCTTCCTGACCCAGGATCAAAACTGCATCTCCTGCCTTGCAGGCAGATTCTTTACCACTGAGCCACCAGGGAAGCCTCATGGGTGTTTGGAGGAAATGGCAAATAATTTGGAAAGACTCAAGATAAGTGTGGGCTGGATGTGAGGTGGGGAATTTCACTGCGATTGGAGTGTGAAGTCTGTTGCAGCCCGGCTCCCTGCCAGGGAGGAGCAGCATCATCAGACAGAACTGGAGTGGAGACTGGAGGCAGGACCCTGGTTAGGAGAAACTGCCAAGTGCCAGGGTCCAAACAATACAGGAGAAGCCTCTCCACTGACAGAGACAGGGTGAAGGGACAAAATAGGTCATTAGATAGTTAATCCCATTAGGAGATTGTAAGTAGAGAAATATGGGAGGCCCCTGTTAGTTAATGATTACTCGGGAAAGCAAGTTTACTTAATCACAAAACCAAGCAGGCTTGCTTAGCAATAAAGCTGTGCAACAGAAGCAGGCTCCAAAACAATAAATCAATTGTGGCACGAGACTCACATCCTGCCCAGTGAGCTCAATAAGTTAACAATCCCTAGGAATTTGTGGACCTAACTTGACCACACAGGGACAAGAAAATTCTCCTGCTCAACTTGGAGGAGGAGCTGATGATGAAACCAGGACGCCTACTCAAGAAAGACAAAGAAGGTCTTCTCCCCCTCTCCGCTTTTCCTTTGATTATAAAACTGTAGCCCACTAAGTTCTTGGGGCATGGCATTTCTAGGCCACCCACTGGTAAATCTCACAAGCATCCTATTCTAATAAATCACTTCTTATCTACCACTTTGCGCTCACTGAATTCTTCTCTGCGCTGACATAAAGGACTGCAGTACTGGAGTTCTTCAGAGCCCCCCTGAAATGACACCAATCAGTTTAACCACCAGGACAGTGGAGAGAAAGGCTCAATTTGACCAAAGAGCCAGTCTGATAATGATTTGGACAAGCCGCAGCCTTCTCCCTAATTCTCCATCTCCCACATCATAACAGCTACAGCTATTCAGGGACAGCATCTTTTCTGATCCCTCAGCTTCAGATGAGCTGTGAGAGTCACTTTTATTGAAGAGCTATATTGAAGATGCTCTGAGATAGAAAGTTCAGTTAGGACTTCTCTAGTGATCCAGTGATTAAGAATCTGCCTGCCAACACAAGGGACACGGGTTTGATCCCTGGTCCGGGAAGATCCCACAGGCCACACGGAGAAACTAAGCCCATGCACACAACTACTGAAGCCTGCACACTCTAGAGCCCATGCTCTGCAACATGAGAAGCCACCACAATGAGAAGCCCACAGGCCACAAGGAACAGTGGCTCCTGCTTGCTGCAACTAGAGAAAGCCTGCACACAGCAACGAAGACCCAGCACAGCCAAAAACAAATAAATAGTGGAGAATCCCAGGGACGGGGGAGCCTGGTGGGCTGCCAACTATGGGGTCGCACAGAGTTGGACACGATTTAAGTGACTTAGCAGCAGCAGCAGCAGTGTATAATTCGCCTTAAAAAAAAGTTCTAGTTATATCTTCATGCCATACTACAACGCAAGAGCCCAATCTCCTGGATTTAGAATAAACGCTCACTTTATTTGTTACAGAGATAGGCAGCCAGAATGTCTGTGGATCCCTGCATCCACTCTTCCCCACAGTACTTGCTCAGGACACACTGGAATGATTCCCAAAACTACTTCGACAGCCCCTGAGAAGCTGGATCTTGGGCCAGTGAAACTGCTTTGTTGTATTTACTTATTTATTGAAGAAAAGAGAAAAGATAAAACACTGCTTACTCTACAACTCTTTTCTTACAGAATTAGAAGGAGAGCATAAGAAGTATTTCTGCTGGGAATTTGGGAGACTGGATTTTCTGAGATCTGGCTCTCGGAATAAAATGCTGAAATGGATAGTAATGGGATGGTAGGGAGGAAAACATCAAAGGAATATCAGAGATTAAAATATCAGCTCTGGGGGTAATATCCTGGTGGTCTAACGGCTAAGACTCTGTGCTCCCAGCGTAGGGGGCCCAGGTTTGATCCCTGCTCGGGGAACTAGATCCCACAAGTTGCAACTAAGAGTTCACGTGCTGCAGCTACAATATCCTACATGCTGAGACCAAGACAGACTCTCCTTTGTGCCACAACTGAGACCCAGTTCAGCCAAATAAATATTTTTTCAAAGAATCAACTTTGAACCTTTAGGTGGTCCCAGGCAACTAAAAACTCATCAAACCACTAAATTTTTAAAACATATCTCCAAGGTCAATACTACTATCTTCACTTCAGGGACACAGAAACAAAGGTTCAGAGACACTAAACCACTCTCCAGAGTCACACAGCACCTGAAGGGGCAGGGCTGGAACTTGAATCCAGGCCTATCGGGTGCAAAGTCTTTCTTTTCCCCCATTCTAGCTTAGCACCCAGCCCAGGCCAAGGATGGGATGGCTCTGGCCTGGTCTTCTCCATCCAGGCACATCTGGGCTCCCTTCTGGGCATCTAAGAAGAAGACCTGGAGCAGAGTCAGAGGAGAGAAAGGAGATGCTGGAGCTATTTGTCATATGAGGAATGGGGAAGAGAGCACTCTGGGGATGTGGCAGCCGTCTTCAAATATTTGAAGGGCTGTCATGAGGAAGAAAGATTAGACTTGTTCTGAAAGGCCTCCAGGGTGTAGAAATAAAGATGATGGATGGTGATGACAGGCAGTCAGATGTCAGCTCAATGAATGAGAGACTTCCACCAGGCAGAACTAGGAAGATGGGAAGATGAAAGCTCCCTGTCACCAGGGTATCCAAGAATAGGCAGGTGACTCTGGTGTCAGGGCTGAGGAAGAAATCCAAGGACTGATGAATAAAAGGACTCAATTCTCTTAGAGGATTCTGATGGCTCTGAGAATCCAGTGTTGTGGTCTATTTATACTCTCGGTGACCAAACACGACTAGAAATAACTATGCACTTAGTAACTCAAGCCCCATGGTTATATTCTGTGCACTTTAATAACTTCAGTTCAGTTCAGTTCAGTTCAGTCGCTCAGTCGTGTCTGACTCTTTGCGACCCCATGGACTGCAGCACACCAGGCCTCCCCATCCATCACTAACGCCTGGAGTTGACTCAAACTCATGTCCATTGAGTCGGTGATGCCATCCAACCATCTCATCCTCTATCGTGCCCTTCTTCTCCTGCCTTCAATCTTTCCCAGCATCAGGTCAGGGTCTTTTCAAGTGAGTCAGTTCTTCGCATCAGATGGTCAAAGTATTGGAGTTTCAGCTTCAGCATCAGACCTTCCAATGAATATTCAGGTCTGACTTACTTTAGGATGGACTGGTTAGATCTCCTTGCAGTCCAAGGGACTCTCAAGAGTCTTCTCCAACACCACAATTCAAAAGCATCAATTCTTCGGCACTCAGCTTTCTTTATAGTCCAACTCTCACATCCATACAAGACTAGTGGAAACACCATAGCATTGACTAGATGGACCTTTGTTGGCAAAGTAATGTCTCTGCTTTTAAATGTGCTGTGTAGGTTGGTCATAACTTTTTTCCAAGGAGCAAGTATCTTTTAATTTCATGGCTGCAGTCACCATCTGCAGCGATTTTGGAGCCTCCAAAAATAAAGTCTGTCACTGTTTCCACTGTTTCCCCATCTATTAGCCATGAAGTGATGGGACCAGATGCCATGATTTTAGTTTTCTGAATGTTGAGTTTTAAGCCAACTTTTTCCCTCTTCTCTTTCACTTTCATCAAGAGGCTCTTTAGTTCTTCACTTTCTGCCATAGGGTGGTATCATCTGCATATCTGAGGTTATTGATATTTCTCCCGGCAATCTTGATTCCAGCTTGTGCTCATCCAGCCCAAGGTTTCTCATGATGTACTCTGCATATAAGTTAAATAAGCAGGGTGACAATATACAGCCTTGATGTACTCCTTTCCCTATTTGCAACCAGTCTGTTGTTCCACGTCCAGTTCTAACTGTTGCTTCCTGACTGCATACAGATTTCTTAGGAGTTATTAACTTCACTGGAAGTAAAGCTATAGTCTTTACAGGGTTCCACAAGGCCCTATATTCTACTCCAGACACAGCAGTCTCTCCTTGCCACGCTCTGAACAGGCCAGATGCACTCTTCCTGTAGGACTTTTTGAGTGGCTGTTCCCTCTAAGCACACTCTTCACCCAAATAACCCTGTGATTATTTCCCTGGCTCTTCTTTTACAGTTTCCCAAGTGCTGTATTCCTAAGCCTTCCTAAGAATTGTTTAAGTATTTCCCACCCCTACATCCCATCCTTCCAATTCCCCTTCAGTGTGCTCAGATTTCTTCATAGTGTTTATAATTTTCTAGCACATTGAATAATTTGCCCATTTAATATGTTATTATTTAACACCCATCTCTGCCCTGCTTCTCCACTAAGATGCAATTCCACCAGGGCAGGAGTTTTCTTTGTTTGTTTGTTTTTACCATTTTATTCACAGTTGACTCCCAAGCACACAAACAGTGTCTGAAACAAGGTGTGTGTGCTTAATCACTCAATTGTGTCTGACTCTTTGCGATCACATGGACTGTAGCCCGCCAGGCACCTCTATCCATGGGGATTCTCCAGGCAAGAATACTGGAGTGGGTTGCCATGCCCTCCTCCAGGGCCTCTTCCCAACCCAGGGATAGAACCAAGGTCTCCAGCGTTGCAGGCAGATTCTTTACTGTCTGACCCACCAGGGAAGCCCAAGAATACTGGAGTGGGTAGCCTATCCCTTCTCCAGGGGAACTTCCAGACCTAGGAATCAAACCGGGGTCTCCTGCTTTGCAGGCAGGTTCTTTACCAACTGAGCTACCAGGGAAACAAGATAAGTACTCAATAACTATTTCTGGAAATACTGAATAAATGAATGAGATTTCCTTTCATTTTCATTCTTCTGCCTCGGGGGAGTACCTTTGGTAAACCTCAGTGAAGAGGCAAAAACTGCTCAGCATGATAGCACATCTACATTCAACTGTGAAATGGGGTCAAAGTCAGCGGGAAGAGTTGTTTTAACAGATATTCCATTCTGCAGAAAAAGGAAGACTTATTGTCTTTTCCAAAGATGACCTGAGTCTTAAGGACTTGTGATTTCTTAAATTGGAACTAGGGTACTATATGGAGGACTGAGGATTAGTGAGGAAGTAGATGGAGACAAATAAGAAAAGGAGGAAATTCCTAGATGCTCACCCATGGTGCACTCAGCATGGATGATAAAAGGCATTGCCCATTTACTGAGAACTTCAAATATGGCAGGCACTCCTTGAAACACTTTACTGTATAATGGCTATCTCTCTCTTAATGAACCCTATGCTGCTGCTGCCACTAAGTCACTTCAGTCGTATCCGACTCTGTGTGACCCCATAGACAGCAGCCCACCAGGCTCCCCCGTCCCTGGGATTCTCCAGGCAAGAACACTGGAGTGGGTTGCCATTTCCTTCTCCAGTGCATGAAAGTGAAAAGCGAAAGTGAAGTCGCTCATTTGTGTCCGACTTTAAGCGACCCCATGGACTGCAGCCCACCAGGCTCCTCCGTCCATGGCATTTTCCAGGCAAGAGTACTGGAGTGGGGTGCCATTGCCTTCTCCGAATGAACCCTATGAGATAGGCCCTATTATTATCCCCATTTTTAGATGAGAAAATGAAGCATGGTAAATTAATTGATGTGCCCATATTCAAACAGTTGCTCAATCCCAAATCTTAAATCCCCTAGCAGCTGGGGATTCAGAGCCTGGCAGTCTGGTTCAGGAGCCTGTACCCTTTAACTATATTAAGATTCACTCCCTGAAAAAATAAACAATTAAGCTCCGATCTCTGAATTTGTGTGTTACTGTGATTGGCTGAGAGGAAGACATCTTTCTGCTATCAACTGTACCTATACACAGCCTACCAGCAACACGGGCTTCCCTGGCTACTTAACAAAGTCGTCCTGCTTTCTATGACATGGGTACTTTCTGAATGGAGTCACATTCAGCCTGAGACAGATTTCTCACTGGCACAGATGAGACAAAAACACGAACATTTGGACAGTGTTTTAAAACTTATAAATAGAAATATTTTAATTTGATCCACACAGCAAACATGTGAAGTGTTATAAGCAATCTCTTTTAAAGAAGAGACATTTAACACACAGCTAATAAGCAATGGAGTAGAGACAGCAAGCATAGTCATTGGGTTTAATGTCCCATGCTTTTCCCCGTTACAACCATGCTGCCTTCACCACACACGGATGTCTACACCACTCCAACCTCTAGAATCCCCACTAGACTATTAAACATTAGATACTGTCTATGTATCACCAATATTAGATTAGAGAGGAGCTAAGTATGATGCATGAAAAGTTCCCTTGGTATCTCTAATTTTCTTGAAGAGATCTCTAGTCTTTCCCATTCTGTTGTTTTCCTCTATTCTTTGCATTGATCGCTGAGGAAGGCTTCCTTATCTCTCCTTGCTATTCTTTGGAACTCTGCATTCAGATGCTTATATCTTTCCTTTTCTCCTTTGCTTTTTGCTTCTCTTCTTTTCACAGCTATTTGTAAGGCCTCCTTAGACAGCCATTTTGCTTTCTTGAATTTCTTTTCCATGGGGATGGTCTTGATCTCTGTCTCCTGTACAATGTCACGAACCTCAGTCCATAGTTCTGGCACTCTATCTATCAGATCTAGGTCCTTAAATCTATTTCTCACTTCCACTGTATAATCATAAGGGATTTGATTTAGGTCATACCTGAATGGTCTAGTGGTTTTCCCTACTTTCTTCAATTTAAGTCTGAATTTGGCAATAAGGAGTTCATGATCTGAGCCACAGTCAGCTCCTGGTCTTGGTTTTGCTGACTGTATAGAGCTTCTCCATCTTTGGCTGCAAAGAATATAATCAATCTGATTTTGGTGTTGACCATCTGGTGATGTCCATGTGTAGAGTCTTCTCTTGTGTTGTTGGAAGAGGGTGTTTGCTATGACCAGTGCATTTTCTTGGCAAAACTCTATTAGTCTTTGCCCTGCTTCATTCCGTATTCCAAGGCCAAATTTGCCTGTTACTCCAGGTGTTTCTTGACTTCCTACTTTTGCATTCCAGTCCCCTATAATTGCCAACATCTGCTGGATCATGGAAAAAGCAAGAGAGTTCCAGAAAAACATCTATTTCTGCTTTATTGACTATGCCAAAGCCTTTGACTGTGTAGATCACAATAAACTGGAAAATTCTGAAAGAGATGGGAATACCAGACCACCTGACCTGCCTCTTGAGAAATCTGTATGCAGGACAGGACGCAACAGTTAGAACTGGACATGGAACAACAGACTTGTGCCAAATAGGAAAAGGAGTACGTCAAGGCTGTACATTATCACCCTGCTTATTTAACTTATATGTAGAGTACATCATGAGAAACGCTGGACTGGAAGAAACACAAGCTGGAATCAAGATTGCTGGGAGAAATATCAATAACCTCAGATATGCAGATGACACCACACTTATGGCAGAAAGTGAAGAGGAACTAAAAAGCCTCTTGATGAAAGTGAAAGTGGAGAGTGAAAAAGTTGGCTTAAAGTTCAACATTCAGAAAACAAAGATCATGGCATCTGGTCCCATCACTTCATGGCAAATCGATGGGGAAAGAGTGGAAACAGTGTCAGACTTTATATTTTTGGGCTCCCAAATCACTGCAGATGGTGATTGCAGCCATGAAATTAAAAGACGCCTACTCCTTGGAAGGAAAGTTATGACCAACCTAGATAGCATATTCAAAAACAGAGACATTACTTTCCCAACAAAGGTCCGTCTAGTCAAGGCTATGGTTTTTCCTGTGGTCCTGTATGGATGTGAGAGTTGAACTGTGAAGAAGGCTGAGCGCTGAAGAATTGATGCTTTTGAATTGTGGTGTTGGAGATGACTCTTGAGGGTCCCTTGGACTGCAAGGAGATCCAGCCAGTCCATTCTGAAGGAGATCAGCCCTGGGATTTCTTTGGAAGGAATGATGCTAAAGCTGAAACTGCAGTACTTTGGCCACCTCATGTGAAGACTTGACTCATTGGAAAAGACTCTGATGCTGTGAGGGATTGGGGGCAGGAGGAGAAGGGAATGACAGAGGATGAGATGGCTGGATGGCATCACTGACTTGATGGACGTGAGTCTCAGTGAACTCCGGGAGTTGGTGATGAACAGGGAGGCCTGCCGTGCTGCGATTCATGGGGTCGCAAAGAGTCGGACACGACTGAGCGACTGAACTGAACTGAAGTATGATGCACAGCCACTTCCCTGGTGCTCAGAGGTTAAAGCGTCTGCCTGCAATGCGGGAGACCCAGGTTTGATTCCTGGGTCAGGAAGATCCCCTGGAGAAGGAAATGGCAACCCACTCCAGTATTCTTGCCTGGAGAATCCCATGGAGGGAGGAACCTAGTAGGCTACAGTCCATGGGGTCGCAAAGAGTCGGACACAACTGAGCTATTTCACTTCACTTCAAGTATGATGCAACTAAGCTTAGGTCTTAATTCCCAGGGCTCAAGTGTAAAGTTGGTAAAAGATGTTTATCTGGGTCTATTTATTCAAAGAATATTTGATGACAGCATACAGTGTGTTAGACCTGTGCTGTCCAATGCAGTAGCCACCAGTCACATGTGGGTTTTTCTTTCAAGGTTAATGTATTTAAGTTGAAGGATAATTGCTTTACAATACTGTGTTGGTTTCTGCCACGCATCAACATGAATCAGCCATAGGTATACATATGTCCCCTCCTCCCTTGAAAGTCTCTTCCATCTCCCACCCCATCCCACCCCCACATGTGGTTTTTGAGCAGTGGATTTAGAACTAGTGTCACTGAGGAACTGAATTTTTTATATTACTTTTTATTGCTTTATATTTAAAGTTAAAAATGGAAACCATGTAAAATATTTTTAATTAATTAATTAATTTTAATTGGAGGCTAGTTACTTTACAATATTGTGGTGGTTTCTGCCATACATTGACATGAATCAGCCATGAGTGCACATGTGTCCCCCATCCTGAACCCCTTCCCACCTCCCTCCCCATCCCATCCCTCAGGGTTCTCCCAGTGCACTGGCTTTGAGCGCCCTGTTTCATACATCAAACTTGGACTGGTGATCTGTTTCAAATATGATAATATACGTGTTTCAAGGCTATTCTCGCAAACCATCCCACCCGCTCCTCCCACAGAGTCCAAAAGTCTGTTCTTTATATCTGTGTCTCTTTTGCTGTCTCACATATAGGGTCATTTTGGAGACGGCAATGGCAACCCACTCCAGTTCTCTTGCCTGAAAAATCCCATGGATGGAGGAGCGTGGTAGGCTGCAGTCCATGGGGTCGCTACGAGTCAGACACGACTGAGCAACTTCACTTTGACTTTTCACTTTTATGCCCTGGTGAAGGAAATGGCAGCCCATTCCAGCGTTCTTGCCTGGAGAATCCCAGGGTCAGGGTAGTCTGGTGGGCTGCCGTCTATGGGGTCGCACAGAGTCAGACATGACTGAAGTGACTTAGCAGCAGCAGCAGCAGCATATAGGGTCATTTAACAGAGCTTTACTGTTTTGGTAGAAGTACATTTCACCTTAGCTTTTGTGTTGTATAAGACAGCATGACTATATAGTAATGCACGTATGTGCATGCTGTTGTTTCCACTAATACACATAAACACATAACTGATGTAGTTGGAATTGATGGATTGATTCAGTTTGAATGATTTTTTTCTATACATGACACATTGTACTGGGTTTTCTTGGAATACTGTATTCTGACAGCTCCAGTTACTGCATCAACTATGTAAATCTTCATTGATAATTAAATTGAAATACTTGCTAATATTTTAATTAGAATATAGTGAAAATTTTTAGTATAAAAATAAGTATGAAAAAATTTTTAAAAAGGTAAAACAAAAGCACACTACTGATGCAGAATTGAGTGGTGAAGGCAAAGCTACTGCTGTGATCAGAATAGAAAAGAAAAGAAGAGACTGGAAGAAAAATATTTTAAACTTTACAATGAATGGCAATTGTAGTTTGCTGTAGAATAAGACAAAGAAGATTTCTGTCTCATAAAAAAAGATAATAGACAAATATTAGAGACATTTATAGCAAATATGATGAATTTGATACAAAGTTCCTTCTCAATAGTCAAAAAATAATTTACTAAATTGGTCAATAAATTTTAAAGATTTTTAAGAGACTCTGAGCTTGTAATTTTGGCCAGCTATGAAATGACCCAGATTCTTACACATATATACATATACAGAACCATTTTTTGATAAATAATGGAATGAATTACTATTTCACTTATGAAAATTATTTTAAAATTATTAAGAAAATTATGAGGAAAGTACTAAAAGTGATATTTTACAAAAGTAGAAGATTTTCAACTAAGGCAGTAAGCAGTTGCTCATAGATTATAAGACCTTTTTAACATCAAAGATAAATTAACACAAAATTTTAAAAATTGTGAGGACTGTTTTCAGCTTCTAATGAGTTAGGAAATCTAAGAGATGCTCCTCAATTAATATTTGGGTACATGTTTCTCAAATTTCAAAAATATTGTCAACCCCTGGCCTAAAGTATACTACTTGTGGCATAGATAATTTTTAATCTTTTGCACTTATAAAAGAGGAATTTCCTTACATGTAGAAAAAAACAAGTTTCAGTCATAACACATGATGCTCTAGCCATGTTAAATTTTTTTAACCGATTTAAAAAAATTTTTAAACAGGCATCTATTGTTTCATTTCACTGTATGATATATATTGAAAATATTTGGACTAAGTATCCAAAGCATTCTTTATGAAAGGTGTCATGTTTGCAGTTGTTAAAATTCTTTAGTATGTACACATAAACCCTGTGAATCATTGTCAGTTTACAGACCTATTAAACAAAACCAAAGGCAATGAAGTCAATGATCTTTGGGGTTTTTTTTTTGTTTTTTTTTACCGGTACTTATCAGTCAAGTTGTTTTGTAAAAATTTACTGTATTGCTAACTCCCAGGTTTTCTTGAAACAAAATTCCCTAAGTCAAAGATGAAACATGTCACTGTAATTTACCTTTCTAGCCATCGGAGAAGGCAATGGCAAGCCACTCCAGTACTCTTGCCTAGAAGATCCCACTTACGGAGGAGCCTGGTAGGCTGCAGTCCATGGGGTCACTACTAGTCAGACACGACTGAGCGACTTCACCTTCACTTTTCACTTTCATGCATTGGAGAAGGAAATAGCAACCCACTCCAGTGTTCTTACCTGGAGAATCCCAGGGACAGCAGAGCCTGGTAGGCTGCCGTCTATGTGGTCACACAGAGTCGGACACGACTAAAGCGACTTAGCAGGAGCAGCAGCCATGTGAATGAGCCACTACATAAGAAGGAGCCACTACATATGAATGAGCCAGACTTGAGGGTTCATGGAAAGGAAACTTACTTGTGACCCAACAAAATTGGTATAAGAATTTGCTGAAATTAAAAGATTCCATTACACAGGTTGATAATAATGCTTATTTTTCTAGTGAGAATCAATATGCAGAACATTGTTACTGAAATTGAAAGAAGTAGGTACTCTGGCTGCAAAACTGACAAGAAAAATTTGAAAAACTTTTTTTGGAGTAAATTTAGAGCTGCTTTTCAATTTATCCAACACCATTTTGCACCCAGTGCTAATACTGAGTTCATGCATGCATGCTAAGTTGTGTGCAACTCTTTGGGACTCTTTGGGACCCCACCAGGCTCCTCTGTTCATGGGATTCTCCAGGCAAGAATACTGGAGTGGGTAGCCATTCCTCCTCCAGGGGTTCTCACCGACCCAGGGATCAAACCTATGTCTCCAGAGTCTCCTGAATTGGCAGGTGAGTTCTTTACCACTGGGCCACCTGGGAAGCCCAATACTGAGTTCACACAAGAGTCAATGAATCTATATGGATAGACTTAGTTTTGCAATGGATATGCTTTAGCTTCAAGGCCAAATTAATTGTTCTCAACATGATGGACCAGTTTTGTCTATATGGATTTAAATAGTAAAGGAAAATGATATTTTTGGTATTTAATTCCAATTTTAGAAAACTTTTAAGTATGTTTAGAAGAGTATGAGCATATGACTATCCTTTTTTTGAGAAGAAATTTTGTAAACTCTAAATGTAAATCAAGCACTTCTGATGAAGCTTTGGTTTCTGAATTGAGAAACCAAAGTTTCTGAGATGTGCTGTAAGTACAAAATACCTATCAAATTTTCAAAACTTGGTTTGATAAAAAGAATGTAAACTAATATCACTGATTATTTTCCACACCAATTAAGTGCTGAAATGACGATGTATATATTGGTTTAAGTAAAACACATAAAGAAAATGAATTTCCTTTTTTCATATTCTTTAAATAGGCTACTAGAAATTTTAAAATTACACATGTAGCTTGCATTATATTTCTACTATACAATGCTGAGTTGGGCAAAGAGGATAGAGAGGTGAATAAAACCTAATTCCTCCCTCAGGAAGAAAACTAAGCACAGACATCCCACTGTAACACAGTGTGGAAGTCAAGTGGTAGAATACAAAAGATGTGGGAAAAACAGAGCACCTTACTCAGACTGGAGAAAACAAGGAAGACTTCTTGGAGGAGGTGATAATAGAATATGGCCTTAAAAGAGGAGTAGGGATTAATAAATGAGAAAAAATAAAAATGGCTTTCCAATGCAGTATTATTATCAGCAAATGTCTGAAGAGGTAAAATTGAATCCTCATGTAGGGAATGAAAGCAGATCTGGTTTACCAGGGTATAAAGTGTGAGGAGAGTGTGGTCAGAGATCAGCTGGAGAGATAGTTGAATCATATAGGCCTGGTGTACTATGCTACCACTGGGACTTATTTTGAAGGTGGTGGTAAATAAATTAAGTTGGACACTCAGGCAATAAACTCTAGTTCCAAGAAGTTTTTCTTTCCTAATCTGTTTCAATGGGGGAATGGGATCACTGATTATTTTCACTATTTATTATTTATTCTGGTGGATTATTTATTCTGTTGGATAAATAAAATTAGTTACAGGTACCTTTCTTGAGATATGAAGAGATGTTGTATGGCAGCTGGCTTCATGTCACTAGTTTTAAGTGTTCCCCACATAGTATGTTTCAAACATAGATGATTTCTAAGCCTGAAGTCTTAAATTTCAGCATTTATTGATTGCACTGATTATTGTCTTATATAATATTATATATTCATTTGTGGCTCAGATTTTCCCACTGGAATATAATTTTCATGAAGCAGAGATTCTGCCTTGTTCACAACGGTATCCCTAGCACTTATAATAAAGCCCTAACATAAAAGTACATGCTCAGTTCAGTTCAGTTCATGTCAGTTGCTCAGTCGTGTCCGACTCTTTGCGACCCGATGAATTGCAGCACGCCAGGCCTCCCTGTCCATCACCAACTCCCAGAGTTCACTCAGACTTACATCCATCGAGTCAGTGATGCCATCTAGCTATCTCATCCTCTGTCGTCCCCTTCTCCTCCTGCCCCCAATCCCTCCCAGCATCAGAGTGTTTTCCAATGAGTCAACTCTTCTCATGAGGTGGCCAAAGTACTGCAGTTTCAGCTTTAGCATCATTGCTTCCAAAGAAATCCCAGGGCTGATCTCCTTCAGAATGGACTGGTTGGATCTCCTTGCAGTCCAAGGGACTCTCAAGAGTCTTCTCCAACACCACAATTCAAAAGCATCAATTCTTCAGCGCTCAGCTTTCTTCACAGTCCAACTCTCACATCCATACATGACCACAGGAAAAACCATAGCCTTCACTAGACGGACCTTTGTTGGGAAAGTAATGTCTCTGTTTTTGAATATGCTATCTAGGTTGGTCATAACTTTTCTTCCAAGGAGTAGGCGTCTTTTAATTTCATGGTTGCAGTCACCATCTGCAGTGATTATGGAGCCCAAAAAAATAAAGTCTGACACTGTTTCCACTCTTTCCCCATCGATTTGCCATGAAGTGATGGGACCAGATGCCATGATCTTCATTTTCTGAATGTTGAGCTTTAAGCCAACTTTTTCACTCTCCACTTTCACTTTCATCAAGAGGCTTTTTAGTTCCTCTTCACTTTCTGCCATAAGTGTGGTGTCATCTGCATATCAGGTTATTGATATTTCTCCCGGCAATCTTGATTCCAGCTTGTGTTTCTTCCAGTCCAGCGTTTCTCATGATGTACTCTGCATATAAGTTAAATATGCAGGGTGACAATATACAGCCTTGACGTACTCCTTTTCCTATTTGGAACCAGTCTGTTGTTCCATGTCCAGTTCTAACTGTTGCTTCCTGACCTGTATATAGGTTTCTCAAGAGGCAGGTCAAGTGGTCTGGTATTCCCGTCTCTTTCAGAATTTTCCACAGTTTATTGTGATCCACACAGTCAAAGGCTTTGGCATAGTCAATAAAGCAAAAATAGATGTTTTTCTGGAACTCTCTTGCTTTTTCAATGATCCAGCGGATGTTGGCAATTTGATCTCTGGTTCCTCTGCCTTTTCTAAAACCAGCTTGAACATCAGGAATTTCACGGTTCACATATTGCTGAAGCCTGGCTTGGAGAATTTTGAGCATTACTTTACTAGTGTGTGAGATGAGTGCAACTGTGCGGTAGTTTGAGCATTCTTTGGCATTGCCTTTCTTTGGGATTGGAATGAAAACTGACCTTTTCCAGTCCTGTGGCCACTGCTGAGTCTTCCAAATTTGCTGGCATACTGAGTGCAGCACTTTCACAGCATCATCTTTCAGGATTTGGAATAGCTCCACTGGAATTCCATCACCTCCACTAGCTTTGTTCATAGTGATGCTTTCTAAGGCCCACTGACTTCGTATTCCAGGATGTCTGGCTCTAGGTGAGTGATCATACCATCATGATTATCTTGGTTGTGAAGATCTTTTTTGTACAGTTCTTCTGTGTATTCTTGCCACCTCTTCTTAATATCTTCTGCTTCTGTTAGGTCTATACCATTTCTGTCCTTTATCGAGCCCATCTTTGCAGGAAATGTTCCCTTGGTATCTCTAATTCTCTTGAAGAGATCTCTAGTCTTTCCCATTCTGTTGTTTTCCTCTATTTCCTTGCAATGATCGCTGAAGAAGGCTTTCTTATCTCTGCTTGCTATTCTTTGGAACTCTGCATTCAGATGCTTACATTTTTCCTTTTCTCCTTTGCTTTTCACTTCTCTTCTTTTCACAGCTATTTGTAAGGCCTCCTCAGACAGCCATTTTGCTTTCTTGAATTTCTTTTCCATGGGGATGGTCTTGATCTCTGTCTCCTGTACAATGTCACGAACCTCTGTCCATAGTTCATCAGGCAATCTATCTATCAGATCTAGGTCCTTAAATCTATTTCTCACTTCCACTGTATAATCATAAGGGATTTGATTTAGGTCATACCTGAATGGTCAAGTGGTTTTCCCTACTTTCTTCAATTTGCATCTGAATTTGTCAATAAGGAGTTCATGATCTGAGTCACAGTCAGCTCCTGGTCTTGTCTTTGTTGACTGTATAGAGCTTCTCCACCTTTGGCTGCAAAGAATATAATCAATCTGATTTCGGTGTTGACCATCTGGTGACGTCCATGTATAAAGTCTTCTCTTGTGTTGTTGGAAGAGGGTGTTTGCTATGACCAGTGCATTTTCTTGGCAAAACTCTATTAGTCTTTGCCCTGCTTCATTCCGTATTCCAAGGCCAAATTTGCCTGTTACTCCAGGTGTTTCTTGACTTCCTACTTTTGCATTCCAGTCCCCTATAATGAAAAGGACATCTTTTTTGGTGTTAGTTCGAAAAGGTCTTGGAGGTCTTCATAGAACCGTTCAACTTCAGCTTCTTCAGCATTACTGGTTGGGGCATAGACTTGGATTACTGTGATATTGAATGGTTTGCCTTGGAAACGAACAGAGATCATTCTGTCGTTTTCGAGATTGCAGCCAAGTACTGCATTTCGGACTCTTTTGTTGACCATGATGGCTACTCCATTTCTTCTTTTTTTTTTTTTTTAATTTTATTTTATTTTTAAACTTAACATAACTGTATTAGATTTGCCAAATATCAAAATGAATCCTCCACAGGTATACATGTGTTCCCCATCCTGAACCCTCCTCCCTCCTCCCTCCCCATTCCATCCCTCTGGGTCGTCCCAGTGCACCAGCCCCAAGCATCCAGTATCGTGCATCGAACCTGGACTGGCAACTCATTTCATACATGATATTTTACATGTTTCAATGCCATTCTCCCAAATCTTCCCACCCTCAAAACTCTCCAGAAAGCAGGAATAGAAGGAACATACCTCAACATAATCAAAGCTATATATGACAAACCCACAGCAAACATTATCCTCAATGGTGAAAAATTGAAAGCATCTCCTCTAAAGTCAGGAACAAGACAAGGGTGCCCACTTTCACCATTACTATTCAACATAGTTTTGGAAGTTTTGGCCACAGCAATCAGAACAGAAAAAGAAATAAAAGGAATCCAAATTGGAAAAGAAGAAGTAAAGCTCTCACTGTTTGCAGATGACATGATCCTCTACATAGAAAACCCTAAAGACTCCACCAGAAAATTACTAGAACTAATCAATGACTATAGTAAAGTTGCAGGATATAAAATCAACACACAGAAATCCCTTGCATTCCTATACACTAATAATGAGAAAACAGAAAGAGAAATTAAGGAAACAATTCCATTCACCATTGCAACGGAAAGAATAAAATACTTAGGAATATATCTACCTAAAGAATCTAAAGACCTATATATAGAAAACTATAAAACACTGGTGAAAGAAATCAAAGAGGACACTAACAGATGGAGAAATATACCATGTTCATGGATTGGAAGAATCAATGTAGTGAAAATGAGTATACTACCCAAAGCAATCTATAGATTCAATGCAATCCCTATCAAGCTACCAACAGCATTCTTCACAGAGCTAGAACAAATAATTTCACAATTTGTATGGAAAAACAAAAAACCTCGAATAGCCAAAGCGATCTTGAGAAAGAAGAATGGAACTGGAGGAATCAACCTACCTGACTTCAGGCTCTACTACAAAGCCACAGTTATCAAGACAGTATGGTACTGGCACAAAGACAGAAATATAGATCAATGGAACAAAATAGAAAGCCCAGAGATAAATCCACGCACATACTCCATTTCTTCTAAGGGATTCCTGCCCGCAGTAGTAGATATAACGGTCAGTGAATACTTTTTAGTAACACATTAGAGAAGATGGTGACACCTACTGGTAACATGCAGTATTGCTACCTAGCTCTACTGCCGTCTGTAGATCCCTGGCTAAGTCACCAATGGCAGACAAATTCCACCAACATGGCATAATTATCTCTGAATCACATTGAGTTAACTGGTTCAAAAAAGTTAAAGCAAATGGAAAGTCAAGGGAGGAAAATGCATATATATTAAAATTAGGCAGCCTAATGTAGTGGAAAAATAAAAGAATTCATAATCTCTCAAGCTAGGCTTCAACAGTATGTGAACTGAGAACTTTAGGATTTACAAGCTGGGTTTAGAAAAGGCAGAGGAATCAGAGATCAAATTGCCAACATCCATTAGATTATAGAAAAAGCAAGAGAATTCCAGAAAAAAAATCTTATTCTGCTTCATTGACTACGCTAAAGCCTTTGTGTGGATCGCAACAAACTATGGAAAAAATCTTCAAAAGATGGGAATACAAGACCATCTTATCTGCCTCCTAAGAAACCTGTATGCAGGTCAAAAAGCAACAGTTACAACCGGACATGGAACAACAATTTTAAAATTGGGAAAGGAGCACATCAAGGCTGTATATTGTCACCCTGCTTATTTAACTTACATGCAGAGTGTATCATGCAAAATGCCCGGTTGGATGAAGCACAAGCTGGAATCAAGATTGCTGGGAGAAATATCAACAACCTCAAGTATGCAGATGACAGCACCCTTATGGCCGAAAGTGAAGAGGAACTAAAGAGCCTCTTGATGAAGGTGAAAGAGGAGAGTGAAAAAGCTAACTTAAAACTCAACATTCAAAAAACTAAGATCATGGCATCCAGTCTCATTACTTCATTGCAAATAGATGGGGAAACAATGGAAACATTGAGAGACTTTATTTTCTTGGGCTCTAAAATCACTGTGGATGGTGACTGCAGTCATGAAATTAAAAGATACTTGAAAGTAGGAGAAGAAGGGGACAACAGAGGACGAGATGGTTGGACAGCATCACTGACTCAAAGGACATGAGCTTAAGCAAACACCAGGAAATGGTGAAGAATGGGAATCCTAGTGTGCTGCAGTCCTTGGGGTCGCAAAGAGTCGGACATGGCTGAGCCACTCAACAACAGCAACTTAGACCAAAATACAATTCAATTCTCCACTCAGGTTTTTACTTGCTCTGTGACTCTGTGCAAAGTAACTCACCTCTCTGAACCTCAATTTCTTCATCCTTAAAATGGGGCAATAAAATAATTGGAAATAACAGAATCAGAATTTGTTCTATATAGGATTAGTTTCAACGTAAGGTTAGAAGAAGTTAAGAAATGGGGTTTGCTAGTCTGTTTCCAACGTTTCCTCCTCATTTTGATCAAGGAAGAGCCTTACAATTATTCTCAAGTGTGTGTGTTTTCAGAGAAGTTAGTTTCTTTGCTCATTGAATTATAATCCATTTTCTGGCCTCGTATGTTGAGCAAATAAGGTAACACATGGATTGCCCAGACTGCTCAGATCAGAAACCTCCCTCCAGAGGTTTTCCAGGCATGAGGAAATCAATATTCATTGTCAAGCAGCTTCAAAGCTGATTACCTTGAAATGAATGGTCACGCCTCCTTTTTAGGTCTCCATCCTCCCCTTGTTCAAAGGACTGACTGCAATACATTAGGTCCCTAATTAAGAAGGATGATGCTCAGCAAATGACTCCTTTGAGCAGAATACTAAACCACTGGAAAAGTCTTGGAGCAGATCTTCTAGCATTCACAAAGAGGGAGCAAATGTGAATAGAGTTGATGCTGCCTTAATTGGCAGTGGTGTAGGGATTATATTTCACCACTCTGCTGGGAGTAATAAAGGCTGACATTATAATCACTGTGGCAGTAAAGAAATGGAAACTTAGAATCTGAGCTGCTCTGCTATTCAGCTAGAGCCAGTGAAAAGGAAATGGATACTGCTTCAGCTGTTTGAAAATACAGACCCTTCACCTAATAATAAAAATACCATTGGCAGGATGAAATCAGACTCTATATCAAATAAAAATAATATTTCTGGAGAGAAGCCAACTTTAATTCAAATTCATTATCATTTATTACCCACTGAACCTAAAGCATATTGCTCAGCCTTTCTGATATCCAGTTTCAACATTTATCAAATGGGATTATAAAAAACATGTTAAATAAATAATTTATTGTAACTGGCAAAGCCTCTGGCACAGAGAAAGCTTGCAAACAATGTCATTTTCTCTCTTCTCTTTCCCTACTATCTGAAATGTCTTTACATTTTTCAGAGGTTACCAACCTGAAATCTGTATGGACATGAGGGTCTTTACTGATAAGCATGTCTATGGTTTTCTGCAGATTCCCAAAGGGGTTTTTAAATCTCAAAACAAGGCTACTGCTGCAAAATCTTGTAAAAACCACTGATCTGTATCTTTCTTTCATGGTCTGGTTCCTGCCTCCCTCTATACTTTCATTAACTGCCAGATTCCTTCTCATTCATTGCACTACAGCTAATCTAATTCTCTCTGTTCCCAAACACACCACAGCTTCTTCCTGCCTCTGAGGCTTTTCGCTTGTCATTCTCTCTGCTCTTTAGCTCTTCACATGATAAACTTAGATCAAATGTCACTTCCTGATATGGTCTTTCACTGATCTCCCAATCTAAAGAGCCTTCCCTGGTCACTTTCTATCATATGTGCAATTAGTCTACTCAGGCTGAATTACAGATTTCTGCATAGATGGGGTGGCTTAAACAACAGACATGGACTTCTCAGTCTTGGATGTTGAGAAGTCCAAGATCACGGTGCCAGCCAATTTAGTTTCTGGTGAGAAATCTTGGTTTGCTGGTGACTGCCTTTGAAAATCCCATGGAAGGAGGAGCCTGATAGGCTACAGTCCATGGGGTTGCAAAGAGTCTGACACGACTGAGCAACTTCACTTCACTTACTTGGTAGAGGAATAGTGATCTCTTGTTCTTCCTACTCTTATAAAACCACTAATCCCATCATGAAGCCCCCACCCTCATAACCTCATCTAACCCGATTATCTCTCAAAGGGCTAATCTCCAAATACTATCACATTTTGGGTTAGGCATTCAATAGATGAATTAAAGGGGGACACAGTCCAGACCATAGTAGTGCCACACATTTTACTGACCTCAGAGCATTTATCCTTATCTGCTTACTGATTTATTCCTTTATTTATTTTATTAATATCCAGGGTCTCATCAGTTCAGTTCAGTCGCTCAGTCCTGTTGGACTCTTTGCGACCCCACAGACTGAAGCACGCCAGGCCTCCCTGTCCATCACCAACTCCTGGAGTCTGCCCAAACTCATGTCCATCCAGTCGGTGATGCCATCCAACCATCTCATCCTCTGTTGTCCCCTTCTCCCCCTGCCTTCACTCTTTCCCAGCATCAGGGTCTTTTCAAATGAGTCGGTTCTTTGCAACAGGTGGCCAAAGTATTGGAGTTTCAGCTTCAGCATCAGTCCCTCCAGTGAATATTTAGGATTGATTTCCTTTAGGATTGACTGGTTGGATCTCCTTGCAGTTCGAGGGACTTCTCAAGAGTCTTCTCCAACACCACAGTTCAAAAGCATCAATTCTTTGGCACTCAGCTTTTTTAATAGTCCAACTCTCATATCCATACATGACTAGTGGAAACACCATAGCTTTGACTAGATGGACCTTTGTTGGCAAAATAATGTCTGCCTTTTAATCTGCTGTCTAAGTTGGTCATAGCTTTTCTTCCAAGGAGCAAACATCTTTTAATTTCATGGCTGCAGTCACCATCTGCAGTGATTTTGGAGTCCAAGAAAATAAAGTCTCTCACTCTTTCCATTGTTTTCCTTCTATTTGCCGTTTAGTAATGGGACCAGATGCCACAATCTTAGTTTTCGGAATGTTGAGTTTAAAGCCAACTTTTTCACTCTCCTCTTTCACTTTCATCAAGAGGCTCTTTAGTTCTTCTTTGCTTTCTGCCATAAGGGTGGTGTCATCTGCATATCTAAGGTTACTAGACCAGGGTCTCCTAGGGCATGGAAGAATATACCCCACACAAGCACAGAGACTTAGGCTTATTCACTACTAATTCAAAACAATTAGAACAATAATTGGCACACAATAGGTATGCCAATTACTACCTATTCATCCACTACCAAGAGTGGATGAATGGTTGGATGGATAATGTCTATGTTTACCTTTGTGAGGAACGGAAGAAAGAGATTTTCCCCTAATTTTACACATGGGGAAACTGAAACTCGAACAAGTTCAGTGCCTTGAAAAAGGTTTATGCACAGGAATCAAGAGCAGTCTCTGCAGCTGACCACTTGAGTTCAAATCCTAGCTTTTCCACTTTCCAAACTATGTAACTTTGGGCAACTTACTTAACCTCTCTGTTTTCAGCTTCCTCCTCTATAAAATGCTGACAATAACAGTATATTATGGTAGCTGTTGACCAATATTCTGGTTCTCCTATTTCGGGTAGATAATAAGATATCTCTTCCATGCCCACTAGAAACTAAGCAGAGCCATTAAATGGGAGCCCTGTGACTATGTCACTTCCATGTGGAAGCACTGAAGAGACCATGTGTGATTTGTCTCTTCCTTTTCCCTGACATGAAATCTAAAACATTTCAGATGGAGGCTTCTCGAACAGCTTGGATCCTGGGGTAAAGACAGTGTGGAACGGGGTACCCAGAGACCTACCATGAACACACAGCACGAGTGAGAAGCAAACCACTGAGACTTGGTAGCGATTTGTTATTATAGTATGACCTTGCTTAGCCTGACTAATACACCAAATCCTTGAACCTTTGTGATGACTAAATCAGTTAAAGTATCACATAAACAACAGGGTCTGGCACGCAGCAGGCATTATATAAATGGCAGCAATTATCATTACCCAGTTAATGTCAAAGCTGGGACAAGAATCCAGGTTTTCTGGCTATCATTATGATGTAATTTCCACCGTATTTTGTTATTTCAAAATCTGCAAAAGAACACCTGAGAGAAAGAGGGGAGAGGATAAGCAGAAGCCTCACCCTCACAAGCCTGCTGCCTCTAGCTCTATGAAACCCAGCACTGGGAGGGATGACAGCTCCTGAAACAAGCTCCTGAACACATGCAAGAACAGTGTCACTTTGGCCAATGATTTCATTGTCTGGGGAGAAAGACTGTGGTCCACTTTCATAGGTTTCTTCTTCAGCAGAGCATCCTTGCTTTGCTTTTCTTCCTTCTTTCCTTGGGGTCTGGAGTAAAACTGTGCCTTGAGGGGAAATTTCCAAGCAGCCCTAAATTGCTGGGCTCTTCTCAACAGAATGGACCAACAGTTCAAGTTTTAAAGGGAAGAGAAGGCCATATTTTTGCTAGTTCATTCTGTGAGGAAGCTGGGTTTGTTAACTCTACTGATATCTCCGGAAAGCATGGCAAAGCTTGAAAGAAAATTACAGTGTATGATCCAGTCTAGTCTGTATGATGTCTAATAGAACAATGAGATAGTAATAAGCATAAAAATAATAAAGATAGTGGGTAAGAGCAATAGCTAGCTGCTATGGAGTGCTTTTAATAAATATGCCCTGCTCTGAGTGATGTGCATATCTTAGCCCTCACATTTAATCCTTACTGCACAACCAAGGAGTTAACAATATCACCATCCTCACTGTATAGCTGTTGTTGTTGCTTATTATTCAGTTTTCAGTCGTGTCCAACTCTTTGTGACCCCATGGACTGCAGCACGCCAGGCTTCCCTGTCCTTCACTATCTCCCGCAGTTTGCTCAAACTCATGTCCATTGAGTCTATGATGCCATCCAACCATCTCATCCTCTGTCACCCACTTCTCCTCCTGCCCTCAGTCCTTCCCAGCATCAGGGTCTTTTCCAATGAGTCGGCTCTTTGAATCAGGTGGTGAAAGTACTGGAGCTTCAGCATCAGTCCTTCCAATGAACATTCAGGATTGGTTTCCTTTAGGATTGACTGGTTTGATCTCCTTGTTGTTCAAGGGACTCTCTAGAGTCTTCTCCAGCCCCACAGTTCAAAAGCATCATTGTCGAGATGAGAAACTACAGCACAAAGAAGGCAAGGAACTTGCCACTGACCACCAGGTACAACTAGGATTCAAATCCAAGAAGCCTGGCTTCAAATCTCTGTGCTGTAGTGTCTCCCATCTGTTTTGTGACATTCAGTGTCACATTTCCAAGCCTTGGCACATGCTGATTCCTCTGAATTTTCACTTTTTAAAATTACTTATTTATGTATTTGGCTGCACCAGTTCTGTTGTAAGCATGTGGGATCTAGTTCCCTGACCAGGGATTGAACCCAGAGCCCCCTGCATTGGGAGCATAGAGTCTTAACCACTGGATCACCAGGGAAGTCCCCTGAATTTTAAAAACTTAGATCCAGTGTCATATCTTGTGGAGATCTCCCTGACCACTCCTCTTTTACTCCTCTTTGTCTTCTTCTTTCTCTTCTGTAACCCTCTCTGCCTTTATTACAATGAATTTCATACTAAGCCATGAGGACCTCAGGGGAATAATCTTAGCATCTTTGGTGTCTCACACAGTCCCTGGCACAAATAAAAGCTAATTCAATGTTATTGAGTTGATATCTAAGGATTTGAAAACCTTGAGTAGATAGAAAGCAGCAGAACATAGAAACAAACAACCTGGGCTCTGAAGTCAGACTGCTTGGCTTAAAATACCAGCCACCAATTTTTATAACTAACAGGTATGACCATGGCATGTTGATTTATTTTTCTGTGCCTCAGTTTATTAATCTATACAGTGGGGAGACAGCACATATCTCAATGAGTCACTGCAAGGATTAAATGAAATGATGTAGCAAAGAATGTAGCCAGGGTCATGACACATAGTAAATAATAAATGTTAGCTCCTCCTGCCTGACCATCCTGGTACATTTCACACTGAAGATGAATTGTAGCTATGCCTATCACTGACTAATGAGAAAAGAGCTTATAAGACCTTGGCCAAATAATGACAACATGGCAGACTGAGAGGTATAAACCAATTTACCTGTAAAGCTGTTGTACTTAAGTAATTTAGTCCATGCCCAACAGCAATCAACACATGCTTAACATTTTTTTTCCATTCAGATGGATGGAGGTTGAGCAGTCAATAGGGGAAAAAGAAATAGCCCTGAGAAAATTGATTACACCATTACCAGTTATTTTCTGGGAACATAATAATGCAGCTTTCATTATTTCTTTTATATGCCAGTCTCCTACTGCAAATTGAAAATAGTACATACACTTCAGGTATCTCTGAAAAGAAGCCTAGTTTTGAAAAGAACTGAAAACAAAACAGTGGTGTATAAGCACATCCATCCAGATTGGACATGAATTACAGTTTATTATACTCAGACTGCAAGTGGGATTTCAAGTGAAGGATATTCAGTATTCAAGTTTAGACTATTGGCACAATAAACAAAATGGATTATTGAAATTATTTTAATCATTGGATCAGAGGTGAGGACAGTAAACCAAAAGGCATAACATATTCTAATCTCTGCGTTAATATTAATGATAAAATATACATAGCACATATTTAGGATCTACATGCTAACTGTGCTAATCGGAAAAGGAAAGGGAAAAATCCCTTATCTTCCTATGTCCTCAAGGAAAAAGATTAAAATTCTGTAAATTTATCTTGCTGTATGTGAGGCTGTTACATTCCAATACTGAAAGAAAATTTTTAACCCAAAATTCTCTTTGAGCCACCACTGTCTCACCTACAGAAAATACTACTTCCATATCCAGCCTGTCCTCTACGTCACCAATTGTGGAAAATCAAAAGTATTGAGAAGCAGCAGTGTTGTGCTTAAGGGCCCAGATTTTGGATATAGATAACCTAGTTTCAAATCTTAGTTATAAAAGTGCTATGTGGCCCTGGGAAAGTTATTTAAGCTCTCTGTCTATAAAGTTCCTCTCTTACAAAAGAAATCAGGTCAGATCAGATCAGATCAGTTGTTCATTCGTGTCCAACTCTTTGCGACCGCATGAATCGCAGCACACCAGGCCTCCCTGTCCATCACCAACTCCCGGAGTTCACTCAGACTCACGTCCATCGAGTCAGTGATGCCATCCAGCTATCTCATCCTCTGTCGTCCCCTTCTCCTCGTGCCCCCAATCCCTCCCAGCATCAGAATCTTTTCCAATGAGTCAACTCTTCTCATGAGGTGGCCAAAGTACTGCAGTTTCAGCTTTAGCATCATTTCTTCCAAAGAAATCCCAGGGCTGATCTCCTTCAGAATGGACTGGTTGGATCTCCTTGCAGTCCAAGGGACTCTCAAGAGTCTTCTCCAACACCACAGTTCAAAAGCATCAATTCTTCGGCACTCAGCCTTCTTCACAGTCCAACTCTCACATCCATATATGACCACAGGAAAAACCATAGCCTTGACTAGACGAACGTTTGTTGGCAAAGTAATGTCTCTGCTTTTCAATATGCTATCTAGGTTGGTCATAACTTTCCTTCCAAGGAGCAAGCGTCTTTTAATTTCATGGTTGCAGTCACCATCTGCAGTGATTTTGGAGCCCAAAAAAATAAAGTCTGACACTGTTTCCACTGTTTCCCCGTCTATTTCCCATGAAGTGATGGGACCCAATGCCATGATCTTCATTTTCTGAATGTTGAGCTTTAAGCCAACTTTTTCACTCTCCACTTTCACTTTCATCAAGAGGCTTTTGAGTTCCTCTTCACTTTCTGCCATAAGGGTGGTGTCATCTGCATATCTGAGGTTATTGATATTTCTCCCGGCAATCTTGATTCCAGCTTGTGCTTCTTCCAGCCCAGCGTTTCTCATGATGTACTCTGCATTTAAGTTAAATAAGCAGGGTGACAATATACAGCCTTGACGTACTCCTTTTCCTATTTGGCACCAGTCTGTTGTTCAGCAAATAGTGAACTAGTACATCTCATACAGATAAGCTCTCAATATATTTTGATTATTATTCTGTGTCTTGAATATGTTATTCATAAATATCCTTAGCAAAATGGAAAGAGTAATAATAACTTCTTATTAGTACATAGCACTTTCAATATTAAAGATTTAGCTTTCAGCATTTTTTTGTACACTAACCCCTTTGATTCTTATAAAAACCCTTTGTGATAGTTCTACAGGGTAGAGGAGAAATAATTTGTCCAGGGTCATACAGCTAATGAGTAGTGAGTAGCACATTAAATTCCTTTTAAGTTTGTCCATGTTTATTTCCACTGCACCAACTCATTGGAAAAGAACCTGATGCTGGGAAAGATTGGCGGCAAAAGGAGAAGGGGCAGCAGAGGATGAGATGGTTGGATGGCATCACTGACTCAATGGACATGAATCTGAGCAAATGCTGGGAGACAGTGAAGAGGAGCCTGGTGTGCTGCAGTCCATGGGGATGCAAAGAGTTGGACACGACTTAGCGACTGAACAACAACAAATATTCATTTCACTCACAGGCATACTGATAAACACTATTTTCCATGTCTATAGGTTTTTATGAGGTCTAAACATTTGGTTTTGTTTCTTTTACCTTTTCCTTGCCAGCTAAAAGTAACCACATTTGGAACCCTAATGGCTTATACAATTCAGCACCAGGGACAGAAGACAAACTTGATCAGCACTAGGAATATATCTGAAGCTTTTCTTTCAAATTCCTGAAGATCTGGTACTTTAGCATACACACACACATATACACACATATACACACAGGTATTTAAAAAGATGAAGAATCCTAAAAGTTACTAAACACAAGTCTCTCGAACAGAGAGGGAAATTTGTATCCACAAGGCCATAGCTGAAGCCAAGAACTAACTAAATTCCTAGAACTAGTCTATTTATAATTTATCCCATCTAAAGTACATTGTCACCATCAAGAAGGATTGTGTATATGTTCAGTGGGATGGTGTGGTGTATGGTGGCAATTGCCTAAATAAGAATCAAGGAAGAAGTCAGGTACTCTGATTTAAGTTCCATAGGTTTCTTTATTTAGTCAGTTGGAAAGGTTTATTTCCAAATATTAGTATTTATTATTTCATATCCCCGTATATTTCCTTATATATTTGAAAGCATGGGTGAAAAGAAGTTCCAGGGTTGATCAGAGGAGAAACAGATCTAAGTTACTATTGTCTCAGACACTGAATTTCTTTGACCTCATGGCGTACATTAGAATTCTTTTCCGGCCTATCAATGTTTATTAGATTTGACGCTGCCTAATTCTGACAACCCAGAGGAAGGTGACTCACTCACAGGAAGCGTGTTATCAGTCTCTAAAGACATGTCTAATCTGAATGACATCACCTTGTCTGGAAGATACATTTTAGGTGGATGGTGCCCAGAGCTCATGAAAGGAAAACTTTCCATTTACTGTGCTTCTCTAATCGCATCCAATTAAAGCAGCTACAAGAGGCTGAAAGGGAAAAAGAATGTGATTTTGTGAAGGAATATAGAATTACAGATGTAATCACTCGACTATATAAGGCAAGGGCTTCCCTGGTGGCTCAGAGGTTAAAGCGTCTCCCTGGAATGCAGGAGACCCGGGTTCGATCCCTGGGTCGGGAAAATCCCCTGGAGAAGGAAATGGCAACCCACTTCAGTACTCTTGCCTGGAGAATCCCATGGAGGGAGGAGCCTGGTAGGCTACAGTCCATGGGGTCACAAAGAGTCGGACACGACTGAGCGACTTCACTTCACGTCACTTCACTCATATAATGCAAAGCTCTTCAAGGAAGTCTCCATAGATATAAATAAGGATCATCATAAATGTTTTTCCTCCAAGACCTTTTCAACAATTATTCAACTTTTACTACCTCTGAGCTATATAATCACGGAAAGTTACTAAAGTTCTCTAAGCCTCAGTCCGCTCTTCTGAATAACGAGGGCTGTTTTACTTATGGTTCCTCACTGGGGCATTATGAGGAATAATGAGAAAATTTGCCTCCACTGGTGTGTAAGAGTTGCAAGCAGAACAGCAGAAATGAGGCCCAGTTGGCTAACGCACCTAAAGGAACGGAAATACTTTTTTTTTTTCCTTTCAGAAAAATAATGAACAAAATCTCCTAAAGATTGGTGTAAGGATTTTCCTTGTCACTGTCAATGAAATTCTTCAACTACCGAAATGTTAAAAACCCCCGAGATTTGGAGTAACAACTGACCTCAAATGCCATCCTTATCACATATTAGCTGTCCTACCTTCTACCTCCCAAACTTTTACTTCTCCAGGCTAAAAAAATATAATTCTTTTACTGGAATATGATTATCACTATATTTTTAGTAAAGAATCTAACCAGCTACTTGGATTAAAAAGGTAGAGAAGCAGAGTTGCAGAGCGGTTAACAGTGAAGGCTCTAGCAAGGATTTGAGTTTAAATTCTGATTCTACCACTCACAAGTGGAGTGTTTTTGGACCAGTTTCTTAATCTCTCTGAACCTTAATTGTTAAAATGGGAACAATATCAATAACCATATTATGAGGACATGCTGATTAGAAATGTTAATAGGTGTCAAGCACTTAGAGCAGTATCTGGCACCTAATTAAAAAAACTCAGTAAATGTCAGATATATGGAAAACATGCCAGACCAGATATAAAGTAGTCCAGGCCTTTGGAATAGGTACCCCCAGTCCCTTGTATGCAACCCACTCCAGTACTCTTGCCTGGAAAATCCCATGGACGGAGGAGCCTGGTGGGCTGCAGTCCATGGGGTCGTGAAGAGTCGGGCACGACTGAGCGACTTCACTTTCACTTTTCCCTTTCATGCATTGGAGAAGGAAATGGCAACCCACTCCAGTGTTCTTGCCTGGAGAATCCCAGGGACAGGGGAGCCTGGTAGGAGGCCGTCTATGGGGTCACACAGAGTCGAACACAACTGAAGCGACTTAGCAGCAGCAGCAGTAGTCCCTTGTATACTTTCTGGACAGAGGACTAAAGACAGAGAACTCTGTCTCCTCTGTATATCTGCTTATTATGAGACCATACCTTGTTTTTCATTTATTTATTTTTCTTAAGGCCATTTCTTGCTCAGATAGTGACTCATACTGTAATCATGATCGTAGGAGGAAACACACATCAAAGATAATTTACTCTACGTTACAATGATGCATAAGGGAATTCTATGGAAGAAAAGGACAGATGAAAGGGTGTCTTGGCAAACAAGCAAGAGACCAGGCTTTAAAGAGTGAGGAAGAAGACATGAAACAAGGCTATGCTCTTTCCTCCTAACATTTACAAATGCTGGCCCTCTGCTGATTCAGCCAGGTCACCCCCTTTCCTGTTGACATCAGGGCACAGAAAGACAATATGAATCACCAGAATAAGCTGATAATGGACCTGGAGGAATTTAAGATGAGAAGGAGAGTGAGACCCAGGAAGGAAGCTCCTAGTTAGAAGAGACAGGAGGTCTGAATGCCCTCCTGTGCATGGGAGGGTTACAGGAATCTGTCCTGGTGGCTGTTCACAGGACTGTCATCTGCAGGACAGATTAACCCCATCTGTGTTATTAGTGTGCCTATGTTCCTGGCCTCCAAAGTCTCTACTCACCTTTGAAAAATGTTTTTCAAAAGTTGTCTGATTCTATCACTCACAAACTGAGTGTCTTTGGACCAGTTTCTTAATCTCTCTGAGCCTGCATTTAGTCACCATTAAAATGGGAATAATATCAATAACCATCTTATGAGGATGTTATGGTGATTAAAAATGTTAGTAAGTGCTAATAAATGTTCATAATAAACAGCAATTAGTAGAGTTTTGGCATGCTAGTCCAGTTATCAGGGTTCTGTGATAAAATTCAGAATATGAAGAATATGAATGAAGAGACAGGCCTGGAGATCCAAAAAAAAAAAAAAAAAAAAAAGGAGAGAGAGAGAAAGGAAGTAAAAATAAAAGCTGCCAGGGTTGGGTGTTAAGAGTCTGAAGGATTTCATGAGGATGAGTTGAGGAGCACAAAAGGGATGAGAAAGAGGAGAAAGAAAGACTAAAAGGGATTTTAAAAAGTTGTTCTAGGGGATTCCCCTGGTGGTCCAATGAGTAAGAATATGCCTTGGAATGCAGGGGATGGGGGTTCGATCCCTATAAGATCCCACACGTCACAGGGCTACTGAGCCCATGTGCCACAACTGAAGAAGCTGTGTGCTGCAGCTAAGATCTGATGTAGCCAAAAATAAACACTCTTTTTAAAAGTAAAATTTAATTAAAAAAAAAGTTGTTCTAGGTTACAAGATAGGCTCCTTTTATTCGTTCTTGAGTCATGCATAGTTTAAAATTCCTTTTGATCATTAGTTTGCACTTTGTAAAATATGACTTTATTTAGAGACTGATTTAAGGTTCAGTAATCAAGGTTATGTATGTGTACTCTGAACTCTGAACTTCAGCCCCACTCAGTAAAGACATGGATTGGCACATACAAACCTCTTGACTCAATTAAAGGCAAATTCCTTTGCTATCCTAAGGAACTGTAGTGAAGTCCAATAAGAAAATGTCAGCAAAATCTATTTAAACTTTGGGAATAAAGTTTAAAGGGAATAAAACTAACCCCTCAGTCTTCTCTTGAGCAGAAATAGGAGGCACTTCCATCCTGCCCCTATTCCCTATGGGGAAGACGATCCAGTCGGGAGACGACCTGTTTAAACTGGATGAGCGCTGACATGATGTTCCCATCATCAGGGAAATTACCAACTCCAATGATAGGAAACGTATATCCCTTGAGACAGCTACAGGAAAAATTGATTTTCTCCCTTGCCCAGAAACGCCTGTGCTGAGGACTCACCAGGGGTGGGGTGCAGCTGCAATGGGGGCCAGCCCTGGGGGTTCATAGACCAGCATCTAACAGCCAGGACTGAACAACCTTAGCTGGTAGGGGCTTGGTCCAAGAACTGATGAGAAAGGATCTTGGGGCTATGCTCTGTGGGCTGTGGTGGGTGATGCTGGGCTGTGACTTAGAGTTGGGACAGAAAGAGTCAGAGCTGGCTTAATGAAAGGATGAGACTGTGCTAGGTTGAGAAATGGTCCATCACCCACTATACCTACCAATCTGAACTGTGAGATTGAGAATGAGATTAAGATATGAGAATCTCCAGGGAATATTTTTGAAAATAGGTGTTCCTGTACCTTACCTGTGGAGACCCTGATTCACAAGATCTCATGTGAGGCCTGGGCATAACTCTTTCATAAGATTCTTAGATGATTCTGGTGAAACTTATCTACAAGCTGGAATTTGAGAACTACCTGTTAAGGCAGTCACAACTGTTCTCTTTCCAATCAACCAATTAAGAAAATGATTCTAATTGCCACAAACTCCTGCTTCCAAGGTGGTTCAGTGGGTAAAGAATCCACCTGCAATGCAGGAGATGTGGGTTCTATTCCTGGGTTGGGAAGATCCCCTGGAAGAGGGCATGGCAACCCCCTTGAGTATTTTTGCCTGGAGAATCTCATGGACAAAGGAGTCTGGTGGCCTACAGTCCATAAGGTTGCAAAGAGTTGGACACGACAAATGACTAAGTATGCAGGCATGCCACAAACAAGTCAATCAGAGACTTTTCCCCTTTCATTTCCACAGGAAACTCTCTCCAGGACAAAATGAAGGAAAGTTTCACAGCCTCTCCTAAAAGAAAACATAGTCCTCTTTCTCTCTTTTTTTAAATTTAACATCAAACACCAAACAGCTTTAATGCGTACACAGCTTACATGAAAACATAAATGTACTTTGTCTCATAGGTGTCTTCAAGAGATCATGCAGGCTCAGGAATGCAGTGCTACAGCTAGGAGGGAGCCAAGAGTGTTGGGGGGAGTGTAGAGAGGTGGATATCAGAAACAAACCTCTCCCTCAATGTCAAGGTGAGATGCTCCCCTTAGGGTTCATGGGCTATGAAGGACCTGTATTGCTCCAGGGTCGATCAGAGGATCCAAGCAGGATCAAGAATTTGGGGTCACTCACTGCTCAGGGGCAGTGAGTCCAGGGACTTAGAGACCCCCAAGGGATAGGGATCAAGAATAGTCAGTGTAAGAAGTTTGAGACCTTGATCTTAGTAAGATAATCAAACTTGGGATCGTCTCTGATTGGCAAACAAGGTTTTCCAAATGTTAGCCCCTGGACATCAGAAGTAGTCAAGGAACTAGTTTAAAATACAGATTCCCAGGCCCCACACCATTTCTGATCCTTGCTACCTTCCGTCTTATTTATGCGAACCATTCTATCAGTCCATAATGCTGCTATGGACCTGCCAGTCTGTTCACTTCAGGAGAATAGGGTTTGCCTCTCTCTTCTTCAGCCTCAGGGTCTAATGTAAGACTGGAAACAACATCCTTTCATTCAAAAATGGAGTGAGTGCTGACTGCACACCAGGCTGAAGTAGGGACACAATGGTTAATAAACACATTCCCTATACCAGGTCTGATGGGACACACATCCCAGAGGTCAAGTGCTCACACAACATGTATAAACATTGCTTACCTTCTGAATACACTGCACACAGAAGCCAGGAAGATAATCCTGAAACACGAAACCCAGCCATGGTATTTCTCCAGTAGTTTCCTCTGGTTCCTCTTTCCAAACAGAGGTCTGCAGACTCCATGCAGACAGGTGTCTGGGAAAGAAGTTTTCATGGTCAAGTAACTTCAGAAAACTCTGAGATAAATTCAATAAAATAATTCAAGTTTCTTTAGCGGAGGAATTCTCAGAAAACATACGATACAAATAAGCCTGGCAAATCTCCGAAAGGGGAGGGAGTGATATTAAGCACTTTCTCATTCTTCTTTCCCTGCAGCTCTTTCTGGGTACATCTTAAAGGATTAGTTCTCAGGGAACCAATTTTGGGAAATTCTGGCTGACTGCATCATGCCCAAGCCCCATAGTATGCCTCCCCTGGGGCCCCCAGGATCTCCTGCCACAGCCTCTGCTCCCCACTTTCATTCTTGTACTTTAACAAAAACTGTAGCCCTTCCCACTTTCAAGCCTTTGCTCGTGCTGTTGGCCCTCCGCTCGCATTCTCCAAGCCCTTAACTTCTCCCAGGACATACAGAATTTGCCCGAAGACCATATGTGCCCTTGAAGCACCAGCTCAGCCACTAGCTGCCCCAGGAGCCTCTTCTGTCCAGGGTCTCTTGGCTTTGTCCGCATAGTGCTCTCCCTGTCTCGCACACAGCATTCCACATGTCTTGTTATCATGGCCCCCCTGGACCAAGAGCTATTGGAGGGGAGGAGTCTTTATAAGCCTTTGTTCCTCTCTGATCTCTGACACCAGAATTTCTCAGCCTCAGCACTATTAACATTTGGGGCTGGATAAGTTTTTGCTGCGGGAGGCTGTCCCAAGTACTGTGGGATGTTTAGCAGCATTCTTTGCCTCTGTCCACTATAGCACCAGCATCACCTCTCCCCGTCCTCCAAGGTGTGAAAGCCAAAGATGTCTCCTCTCATTGTTTGACATTCCTTGGGGAACAAATTCATCCCCCATTGAGAACCAGTGTCCTGTATTTTGCATAATGCCAGGTATTTATCAAACAAATATTTGCTGAACATGTATTACTTCAGACTCTGTGTCAGGCATAAGTAATACAATTATGAGCAATCACATGTCCCTGCCTTCAAGATGTTTATCTAGTTTCAGGGACTGAGAAGTAAAGAGATATTATTAAGAATGTAACAACAGTCATAATTCCATGAAAACTGAGACAGACTTGCCTATTTTGCTTATTTTTATATCTGCAGCTCACAGGACAGTGCCTGTTACATATTAAGTGCTCTCTAAATAATTTGTTGATATACTGTATTAATGAAAATGTATAGAGTACTTACTATGCATCAGAAATTGTTCTACACACTTTATATTAAATAACTTTAGCTCCTCGGAGGCTCTGTTATCGTGCTCATTCTACAGGTAAGCAAACTAAGTCACAGAAATTGTAGGTAACTTCTGAAGGAGATCAGCCCTGGGATTTCTTTGGAAGGAATGATGCTAAAGCTGGAACTCCAGTACTTTGGCCACCTCATGCGAAGAGTTGACTCATTGGAAAAGATTCTGATGCTGGGAGGGATTGGGGGCAGGAGGAGAAGGGGATGACAGAGGATGAGATGGCTGGATGGCATCACTGACTCGATGGACATGAGTCTGAGTGAACTCCAGGAGTTGATGATGGACAGGGAGGTCTGGCGTGCTGCGATTCATGGGGTCGCAAAGAGTCAGACACCACTGAGCGACTGAACTGAACTGAACTGACAGTGATCATTCAGTGAATACAAGGTGGAGCCAAGAACTGAACCCAAGCCACTCAGTCCAAGCTCTGGTGCCCCATGTATAGCCTTCATTGATTGAATCTTGCTTTGTGCTAGGCATGGCTTCCCTGGTAGCTCAGACTGTAAAGGATCTGTCTGCAATGTAGGAGACCCAGGTTTGATCCTTGGGTCAGGAAGATCCCCTGGAGAAGGGAATGGCAACCCACTCCAGTATTCTTGCCTGAAAAATCCCATGGACAGAGGAGCCTGGCAGGCTACAATCGATAGGGTCACAAAGAGTCAGACACGACTGAGCAACTGACATTTTCACTCTATTGTGCTTCTTTTATTCTCATCCTTATCAGCATTTTACATATGGGAAATGTATAAATTTGTAAACTGAAGCACAGAAAAGTTAAGTAATCTGCATTCTCCCAGAAGAGGTAAGTGTTTGAACTGATATTGTGCCCTTAACTACCATGCTATACTGCCTTGAATATGGAGGAGTAATAAAGGAACTCTAAGATGATTGAGGGACAGTGTCTAAATGCTTTCTGCACCTCTCACCAAGCAGAGGGCCTGATACAAGGGCTGTGCCCCAATCATGAGTTTGGAAATGATGGCAATGAAGTATAAGGATGGAACATTAGCCTGGTTTTCACATCTGACTTGTTCTCCTGACTCTGCCTCAGAGTTATTGTGTGACCCTTAAGACTTCACTCCCACCCAGCCTGGCCTCTCCAAATGAGAGATTCAGATTTCCCGAGTTCCCTCCAACTCTGATGCTGATTCCAGCAGCCACAGTCCTGAGTCAACCCAGAGAGTCCTCTTTCTATCTTGGAGGCCAACCAGGTAAAGCTCCTCCTCTGACTGCCCTGATTGGTTTGTTCATCTTCTGATGCTGGTGCTGTTTTGGTTGCCTGGCAACACAGTGATGGAGACTGCCAGTTCCCAGAGGAGCAATAAATGAATGAGCAGAGATATTCATGCTGGGAGCAGTGGCCATAGCCAGAGCAGAGCACTGTAGAATTTGTAATTCCACCTGTCCTGAATGTGCTTTTCCCATCATGCTTCGAGAGAAGTCTAATGGGGAATATTTGGTTGGGGAGGAGAGAGAAGAAGAATTTGCATTCCGGAAGTGACAAACTTCCCTATGCACAGTCCCTTACTCACAATCTTACCTGCCCACAGGAGGTGACCCTATCACAAAAATCGCAAGTGTGCATTTTAGTATCACTAGTACTCACTCCAGTGTTCTTGCCTGGAGAACCCCAGGGACAGGGGAGCCTGGTGGGCTGCCATCTCTGGGGTCGCACAGAGTCGGACACGACTGAAGCGACTTAGCAGCAGCAGCAGCAGTAAAAGGTCTCCTTCTCCTCTCTTTCATATACAAAACTCTACTGTTTCCTGCTTGTAAATGTACATCCCAGGTTATGAATAAAAGGACAGGTCATATAAACTGGCTCAGTCAATCCCCATGCTGTGCTCTGCTGTATTTTGTCACTATGATCACCCTGCAAAATAGGTAGAACTGAAGTCAGCAGACAGGGAAAACTTTAGAAAGGTTAAGAACAATGATTCTCAAACAATGTAGATGTGGGTTCAATTCCTGACTCTGCTACTTATAAAGTGTGCAACTTTGAATAACTTTCTTAGCTCCTTTGAGTCTCAGTTTCTCCATCTTTAAAATGGGGATATTAACACTAATCTCACGGTGTCACTGAAAAAAGTAAGATAAGGGAGGTTAAAGACAGCAGAGGCTGGTGTATAAATGCACAATTATTATTATTATTATTACTTTGGGTCATGCACATCATGTTAGTATACAGCTGAGATTTGAACCCAGATCTTATTAGTATCAAGGCAAATTTTTGCCATTACTTCATACCTCCTCTGAAAGGAAAAGCTATTAAGAAGGTATTCTTTGAACAAATATTTATGTGCCATTGTGCGATGGTGATGAAAATGATACCTAACTTCCATTCAGCATTTTATAGACCAAGTAGTGCTCTCACATGCACTCTCTCTCTTAATATGATGGTGGCGTCTCTGATGTCTGGTGGTATGTCTCTGATGAATGGTGGTAGTTTCGGGAAAAGCAATTGTCTGAAAGTTAAACTCTGTTCTTCTCCCAAGGGCTAGAAAGCCAGGAGAGGGAGCCCAATCCCCCAGAGTACCGAGACAACCAGAGGGGATGGAACTCTGCACCCAGGTCACGCAACTCATCTTTCTCTCTTCTGTTTGCTCTGACCAACATAAAGGACTCAAAGTCCAGCATGAAGAGACCACTGTATGGCCAGCTGGCTGGAGTCTGGGCTGAATCTGTTCTTTCTGATGACAAGGTAGAAATATCCAGCTAGGAGCCTCTTTCCTGCCTCCCCCAACACACACACACACACACACACACACACACACACACACTCTAAGATTTAAATCCAATCATCTACTTTCTGTTGTTACTTGCTTCTGCTTAGAACAGCTGAGCTGAATGGAATCACAGAAATCCTCCTCCTTCTCTCTCCCTCTCTCCCTCTCTCGCTCTCTGTCTCCTCCCTGCCCTTCTCTCTCGAGGTCTCTTTCTCCAAGCCCTGTCACACACCCCTCCTCCTCACATACACACAGTATGCAGTGGCCCCTGAGCCACCTCTGGAAACAGTAGGGCACTGAGAAGCACAGTTAGAAAACCATGAATCAGATCCAAACTTCTCCTCAAGCAACAAAGGAAAAACAGAGACTCAGAGAGGGAAAGTAACTCTCCCAAAGTCACACAGCTGGATAGCCTGACTCCCAGTAGAGGGCTCTTTCTTCTGTGTGCTTCAGTCATGTCAGACTCTGCGACACTACGGACTACACCCCACAGGCCCCTCTGCCCATGGGATTCTCCAGGCAAGAATACTGGAGTAGGTTTCCATCCCCTCCTCCAGGTTTGACCCACTAATCAAACCTGCGCCTCTTATAAATCTCCTGCACTGGCAGGCAGGTTCTTTACCATTAGCCATACCTGGGAAGTCCGTGCTTCCTTCTGCAAAGCACTAAATATGGAAACTTTCCCCAGGTTTCTGTTCCAAACCCTCCCATTTAAAAATATCTTATGGACTGAATGAATTTAAAAAAAAAAGAAAGGATTTGGGTCTTTAAATTATGTTTTGATTATATCAATAATAATGCAAACATATTGTTGTGCTGTTTAGTTACTAAGCTGTGTCTAATTCTTTGCAACACTATGGACTGTAGCCCTCCAGGCTCCTCTGTTCATGGGATTTCCCAGGCAAGAATACTGGAGCCGGTTGCTATTTCCTTCTCCAGGGGATATTTCCAACCCAGGGATCAAACCTGTATCTCCTGCTTGGCAGGTGGATTCTTTACCACTGAGCCATCTGCCCTTGTGTAATGCAAATATAGTCTTATACAGATTTGAATATTATGGACAAGGCTAAAAACTCCTTTGAAACCTACCCACACAACATATAATGAGGTGGTCTTCTTGCGAGTCTTAAAGATAGCCATTGGTAGCAACTTTTTTGTGCTCTTATAGTATACGTGTGTGTGTGTACCCATATATGTGTGTATATAGTGTGTGTAGATACAAAGCTAGTGCGTGTATCTTTACAAATAAAATAAAATAAGTAATTATAGATATATTATCTCTCTCTATATATAGACACTCATATACTGTAACATTTTATTTATTTACTAAGCACTTTCCCTTGATCATGATTAGCACATATTAGCTAATATGGATCTACTTCATTCTTCTTAGTACTCTATAACATTGCATATATATGGACAAGCTATTTTATGCTTAACATTACCCTGATGAACAGTTAGGGGGTTCATCACGCCTTGATGGACATCTTTGCACTGTACACGACTCCTTCTGCGCATGAGTGAGCCTGCCATTAGAAAAGTGTCCTAGAGGTGAAATAGCTAGATTGTGGAATATATGCATTTTTAATTTGGATGTGGCCTCAAATCCTTCTTATTGATGCACATGGGTCCCCTGAGGGGTATTCCTGCCAAATTACTCCTTCCATATCAAATAGGAAGTGAGATAAAATATTCTGACTAAATAATACCACATGCACAGAACAGATGGGTCTGGAAAATAGAGAATGCACAGAAGGGATAAGCTGATGTGTAAGGAAAAGGTGCCCTAATGGAAAGGCGCCCAAAGTCCCAGACTGAAGCATAGCCTGCCACAGAGTTCCCTCATGAATGGACTTCCTTTGGGCAGAAGCATTAAGTCTTCAGAAAGCTCTTGTGACAATATAAGTATCTTAAATTAGAAGGATGACACATGAAGCCATTAATAGGGGTTAACTGATCAGTTTGGGGACTTCCCAGGTGGTGCTAGTAGTAAAGAACCTGCCTGCCAATGGACATAAGAGATGTGGGTTCAATCCCTGGGTCAGGAAGATCCCCTGGAGAAGGAAATGGCAACCCACTCCAGTAGTCTTGCCTGGAAAATCCCATGGACAGAGGAGCCCAGCGGGCTACAGTCCATGGGGTCACAAAGTCAGACATGACTGAAGCAACTTAGAACAGCATTAGCAATTGATCAGCAATTGTTTACCCAACAAAGAGGTGTAACAACTTGAGCAAACAAGTTCACTTCCCTGAACAATAACTTCAGAGGGTTTTGTAAAGTCAAACAGAATAAAATATGTAAATACCTTTGAAAGGACAAATATTTTTCTATAGTTATGCAACTTAAAATGCATCTATTCTGTTCCTTTTTCTCTGAGCCAATACTTAAACCACATTATATGTAAATTTGTTTGTTTGCATATAGCACACTAGTTTGCACATTTGTTTCTGGGTTTCGCAATCCCAGGCTTGTTCTAACTCATGAAGCTAACGTTGATATAATGGTATTTCCCAGGAACTTTCATATTTAAATTTTATTTATTGATTGATTCCTTTTTTTTTTTTTTTCTTTTTTTCAGCTGTGCTGCACAGCTTGTAGGATCTTAGTTCCCATGTGAGATCTTAGTTTGCTGACCAGGGGCTGGACATGCCCTAACCCCTGCACTGGAAGCACAGAGTCTTAACCCCTGGACTGCCAGGAAAGCCCCAGCACTTTTGTGTTTAAGCTTCACAACAGCTCTGTAAAGCTATTTATATTATCCTATTTTATAGGTGAAGAAATCCACAAGGTGGAGAAGTGAAGAGGCTGGGCCAAGACCACACAGCCGTACAGGAAGATGTGGATCTGGGATTCAAACTCCAGCTCAGTGGTTCTCAACCTTGATGACACAATGATGTCATCCAAAAGACTGACAAAAATGCCAGCTGATACCCAGGCCCCATTCCTTGTCACCTGACATATTTGGGGAATCAGAGGCCCAAACACTAGAATATCCAGAGGTGATTCTAACATGCAACCAGTGATGAGAACCATGGCTTATGCATTTTCATTGCCTATCTCATTGGATGGAGGCTGGTGGTCTTTCTGCCTTGCTGCAGCTGCTCCTTAGTGAATTGTGGTGGCAGATGTATTAGAACATTACCTTGAAACTGACTTGATCAGCTAAAACCTTCAAGCGCCCTTAATTACAAAGGAACGCCCACTGACATCTGCCTCCCTTGAAGGGGGATTCCAAAGACTTGGAAACTTAGCTTCCTGGTTGCCATGACAATCTTCTGCAATGTCAGCAAAAAATGCTTTGCACTACACACAAGCAAGCATGAAATCCTTATCTCAAAATCTGCTCAAAGGCTTTAGTTTACAATCTGCTTCAGCTTCAGACCAGGCTACTTTACTTTTGAGCCTTTGCTTTGGGGTTGAAAACAAGAATTACAGATGTTGCTGCTGCTGCTGCTGCTAAGTCGCTTCAGTCGTGTCCGACTCTGTGCAACCCCATAGACGGTAGCCCACCAGGCTCCCCCGTCCCTGGGATTCTCCAGGCAAGAACACTGGAGTGGGTTGCCATTTCCTTCTCCAGTGCATGAAAGTGAGAAGTGAAAGTGAAGTCGCTCAGTCGTGTCTGACTCTTAGCGACCCCATGGACTGCAGCCCACCAGGCTCCTCCAATCCATGGGATTCTCCAGGCAAGAGTACTGGAGTGGGGTACCATTGCCTTCTCCGATTACAGATTTTAGGACATGTTAAACACTCCTCTCATTTTACTAAGGCTCATGGCTTCCCTGATGGTTCAGTGGGTAAAGAATCCACCTACCAAGCAGGAGAAGCAGGAGATGTGGGTTTGGTTCCTGAGTGGAGAAGATCCCCTGCAGGAGGGAATGGTGACCCACTCTCAGTATTCTTGCCTGAAAAGTCCCATGGACGGAGGAGCCTGGTGGGCTACAGCCCAAAGGGTCACAAAGAGTCAGACACAACTGAGCAACTAAGCACAGAGATGTAGTAAGTACAGCACAGAGATGAAATGAATTGCTTCGTGTGGAGGAGTAAATTAATATTTTCAGATTTTCTTTTATTCTATGCCCCACCTCCTTGTCTTTCTAAAACAATTTTTAAATAGAAAGAGGAGGGACTTCTGTGGTGGTTCAGTAGCTAAGACTCCATGCTTCCAACACAGGGGGCCTGGGTTCAATGCCTCATCAGGAAACTAGAGCCTGCATTCTGTAACTAGGAGATTCCACATGCCCGCAAGTAAAAGATCCCGTGTGCTGCAACTGAGACCTGGGCAGCCAGATAAATGAATAAAATAAATAAATATCTTTTAAAGAATCTAAAGAGGAAACAAATAAAATAACTATTATTAAGAAAAAAATCCAAAGAGGAAACAGGTGAAATTGAGAAGTTTTTCTACTTTTATGTCTTTTTTTGAAGTCAAATTGTTTTGGTTTTTAGTTAATTTATTTTTAACACCTGAAAAATACTTGATATACACCAGGCATTCTCTAAGAACTTTCTCTGTTTCAATAGCTTTTGTCCTTACCAGAACTCCAGAAGGTATTATTATTGTTTCTGTTGTTGTTACTATCCCCATTTCATATTTTATAGATAAGAACCTGAGGCTGTTAGCACATGAGTATTTGATAAGCAAATACACAGTGAAATGGTGACTACATTAACCCTTTCTGGATAGGCTCCAAAGCTGTTTCACCCCCACCCCCCACCCCACCCCCAGCTGATAAAACAGCATCTTACTCCTTACAGGCACATGTGTATTTGTGTCCCTTGATCAATCTTCAAACAGAGCAATTCATCTTTGACTAAGGATTTTAGGCACCATGACAGGTAGAGAGTGGGAAATATTAAAATAATTTTCTGTGACCTTAAACATCTATGTCTCCATGATGGGCTACTGAATCAACTCTGCCCTTGTTGACAAGTTTGAACAAGCCATAGCCAAACAGAATGGAAACGTTCCTGATTCAGGACCTGGATTCCAGTGATAGCAATGTCTCTCACTGGCTGTATTACATGACACCAAGCTATGTGTATGTTACAAGCACACAGCCTTTGTCATCAAGACAGAACTCTTGAGTTTGGAACAGAACTCTCAGTTCAGGACCTCCCTGGTGGTTTAGTGGTTAAGAGTCTGTACACTCCCAATACAGGAGGCATGGGTTTGATTCCTGGTCAAGGAACCAAGATCCCATATGCCCCAAGGCACCGCCAAAGACATTAAAAAAGACAGAACTGAGTTTGAGTTCTCACATCATTTATATGACCTTGCACAAGCCTCAGTTTCATCACTTGTGATATGGGGATAATATCTCCTTATCAGGGTTGATATATGGGTACATAAAGCTTTTAGCATAGTGCCTGGCACACAAAAAGTGTTCAATAAATGAGAGCTATTATTAATTTAATCTCTGAGCCATGAATACTATCTAATCTGCCTACCATACAGGAGCACATATAAAATGAGGGAATTTATGTGAAAGGACTTTGCAAACCAACATTTACATATGGGAAGGCTTATTTCTGCAGTTGTTTTTGTTATTATAAGGACTTGGTCATTTTTTAAGATCTATTAAGCAGAGCAGATCTGGGTTCTTAACAAATATCCTTTTTAACCACCACTACCACCACCATGGAGCCAGATTTCTTAATGAGTGATAGGAGAACAGTGTATGCCTATCAGTGTGTGTGCATCCAGACATGTCCAAATTGTGTCTTATAATACAATGTTTCTTTCCTTCCTGGATCCATCAGGATTCTTGTTAATAGCAAGAGAAACAATTTGAACTGCTAACACAAGAAGGGAATTTAGCAGAGATAGGAGATTCACAAAATAAATCTGGATGGAGGACACGGCTGGCATGAAGGAATAGGCTTGCAAAACTGACAGAAATCAAGGGAATTCTGGAGATTGGCCAACAAGATTCATGACCAAGGAGCAAGCACTGGTCTTCAAGGTATGGCTGCTGCCTCTACCATCACTCTATTCAGTCTCATGGTCAATCTCTAGCTCTCCATCTTTGTCACTTTCTGGAGAGACAAAGTCCCAGGAGTGAGCATCTAATTGGTCCAATTGAGATGACACCTCTGCCTGAAGAGTTTTGGGAGACTGAGAAGTGGAGAATCGTGGAAAGATCTGGCCCTGGGAATTACCAGGTCCCCACACAATGAAAAATTCCCTCCAAAGAAATGTGGAGACCTGAATACAAATGTCTTCTAGGAAAGCCACCTTTGTGCACCAGTCATTTTACTGATGGAGAAGGTTCAGAGAGGCTATTCAATGGCTGTGTGCCAGGTCTCCCAGCTCTCAACCTCATGTTCACTCTGCTACACAAGATCCAGTGATTTATAAAATTATAAGCTGTTTCCTCAGTTTTAAACCATATCTCAGGTGGGGACAGAAGGGACTAATGCTATGGGGAGCAATTATCTGCTTTTAGGCTCTTTTCATTACATAAGCTCAGCACATAAGAATAAATAATTCTAGAGTGTAGCTGACCTCCAATACATGACAGGAGAATCTCATTACTGCAAAACCGTTGGTGATATATAGAGAGAATTGGCTACAATATATTGAATTTTTAGTAGAAACCATTAAGCACTCCTGATCTAATTGCCTTTTTTTCTTATTCATAGCTCAATAAAAAATAATTTTCTATGCCACAATTTGCCTGGCTTCTCATCTAATCCTCTTACTCCCTGTTTCCTCTTTTCTTCTTTGTTTAAAACTGATACTTAGTAAGACCTTTTGAATTTACAGACCCAGACAAGAACATCTTTTCCATTATTGCTATGATATAACTCTAAATGTTAGAGTTGGGAGGGGTCTTGGAGGAGCACTATTCTGAGCTCCTCATTTTACAGGTGGGGAAACTGAGGCTTAGAAATGAAATGTCAGGTGGGTCAAGGCAGAGACTGGCCAAATGTCATCAAAGACTATGCTGTGCTTCCGAGTTGAGATTTCCTTGGTCCTCTTACGTCCAACTATTACCAACATCTGTGTCTGGTGTCCAGACAGAAACTATTCAGGAAGTTTCTTGAAAGGACCTGAGATATTATCTAATCCAGAAGTGGAAAGTAGTAGCCAAAGAAGCAAATCCTGTCCATACATAAGTTTGATTTTGCCCAACAGTAGTGACTAAATTAAAATTAATTGCCAAATTAATAAATCTGGAGATTTAACATAATCTGAATTCCTAGCCCTTTAATAAAAGTCAGATCATTTGGCAACTCAGGGTCCATGTTCCATATGGCAAAAATCAGCTGGTGTGGAATAATGATTGCTCACTTAGACAGGTGGGCACACCCAAGTGTGACACACCAACCACCCTTCTCTGTTTCATCCCCCCTGCCAGCTTCACTTGCTACGTTACTGCCTGTCCATGTTCATATCAGAGTGTACAATCCCTGAGCAAATCTTATTTCCCCTTAGTTACTAAAGTTGGGTCACTTCTTCTTATTGACTAAGGTCACTTAGTAGAGGTCACACAATAAGTGGAAGATGTTGGAAGAGAACCTTGCAAGGGCTCAGCCCTTGGCTCTCCTCTCTTCTCATACTGCACGCTCTCTCTTGGTGGTCTCATACAGCCCAGGTCAGGGCATCCTCCAATGCACATTTCCAGTCTCAGACCCTTACTTGTGCTCTAGACTTGTGTATCCAGTCACCCACCTTGGGCAGTGCCTTCATTTCCTCATCTGGAATACGAGGACAGTGAGAGTACTTTTCTACCGTATGGTTATCATGGGAATTATATAGACAATTGTTAACACATATGGAATAATTTGAAGAGAGCCCAGCACTGTTATAGGCTATCTAATAGGTTGCTCAAATGCCAACAATGGAGCCTTCCTTTATTTCCCTCTGCTTCCAACCTGTTCCTCCGTATTCTTCCCCACGTTGGCAATGGCACCATTACCCCGTGGGTAGTTCCAGATAAATATCCAGGAGTCATTTTTCATTCATTCGTTTTTCTCATCTCCTAAATCCAATCCATCATTAAGCCTTTCCATGATATTCTCAAAATATATTTCAGTCAGTTCACTCTCCCCATCTCTGTTGTAACCACCTTGGTCTAAGCCCCCATCATCTCTTGCCTTGATTTCTGTAACAACCTTCTGCTATTATGTACCAAATTATGTACTCCCCACCCCTGTCAGTCATATGTGGTGTTCCTGACCCACAGTGTGATGGTATTTGGCGATGAGGTGTTTCAGATTTTAGGTTTAGATGAGATGATGGGAGATTAGTGCCCTCAGAAGCAGAGACATCAGCATGCTTGGTCTCTCTTTCCCCACCATGTGAGGACTCAGGTAGAAGGCAACAGTCTACAAGCCAGGAAGAGAACTCTCACCAGAAACCCATCCTGAGAGCACCTTGATCTTGGACCTCTAGCTTCCAGAACTGAGAAAATAAATTCCTTTGTTTAAGCCACCCAGTCTACAGTATACTGTTACAACAGCACAAGCAGGGTAAGACTAAGACATCTCCTTGGTCTCCTGCTTCCATTCTTTCCCTTCGAAAATCCATTCTCCACACAAAAAGCCAGAGTGGTCTTTTAAAAGGGGTCATATGGCACCCCACTCCAGTCCTCTTGCCTGGAAAATCCCATGGACAGAGGAGCCTGGTGGGCTGCGGTCCATGGGGTCGCTAGGAGTCGGACACGACTGAGCGACTTCATTTTCATTTTTTGCTTTCATGCATTGGAGAAGGAAATGGCAACCCACTCTGGTGTTCTTGCCTGGAGAGTCCCGGAGAAGGCGGAGCCGGGTGGGCTGCTGTCTCTGGGGTCGCACAGAGTCGGACACGACTGAAGCGACTTAGCAGCAGCAGCAGTCCCACTCAAAACCCTTCTCTCGTTTATTTCCGTGCTTACAGCAAAGCTGGAGCCCCTAACCCTGCCTCACACTTCTGTGAGCTCTGGGTGACTTAACCCTCTCTCCCCTTGCTCACTGCACTGGGCCATCCTAGACTACACCTCCAGCCTCAGAACCAAGGTATATCTGCTGTTCCCTGTCAGCAATGCTGCCCCTCCAGCCCTGGAACGGCTTTTATCCTTCATCTCCTTGTTCAAAGTGGCCTTCAAGACCGTCCCTTTTATAGCGTCCTCGGCCCCCTTTCTTATTTAAATCACCCCACCGATAATGCTCACAACAATCTGGCATTACCTTTTTATTTGTTTATCTGCTTATAGCCTGCCTGCCCCGACCCCCACCTCGTGCAAAATCCGTGAGGGCGACAAACTTTGTGTGGTTCCCCCGATGCACGCCTGGCTCTAAGTGCCTAGCACAGGGCCTGAGACATCTGCTGTGGGATTTCTGGAGTCTCCCGAAGGCCAGGGAGGGTCAGGTGACTTTCTCAAAGCTGGTTTCCAGGGACTCTGCACTCTTCACACTCCCCGAGGGGCGTCTAGACGCTCTTGGGATGGAGAATTATTATCTTTCTCGGTTGCCTGAGCTTGGTGAGAGCTGAGTCTAGAAGCACCTCACCACTTGAAGTGGCCGAGAGCCGGGTAGCCGGGAGGCGCGAGGGGCGCGAGGGGCGCGAGGGGCGCGAGGGGCGCGAGGGGCGCGAGGGGCGCGAGGGGCGCGAGGGGCGCGAGGGGCGCGAGGGGCGCGAGGGGCGCGAGGGGCGCGAGGGGCGGGGCCTCCAGTGTGCGGAGCCTCCCGTGGGCGGGGCCTGGCTGCCCGAGCCAATGGGGCCCCGCGGCGAGGGGAGACGCTCGCGCGCCACGGGGTGCGGAGGCTGAGCTCCGGGACCCGAGTGGATCCGCAGGCGGGCGCCGCGGCCAAGGCACACCCCCGGGTCCGGGTTCCTGGCGGCTCGCAAGGTAAGCAGAACCCGCAGCGAAGTAAGACTTTGTGAGGTTTCTGGTAACAGGGGAGTGCCCGCCACCTCCCGCCTAGGCTGCTGGTGGCGTCCCGGCTCCAGGCTGCGTTCCCGGGCGCTTCGGCTCTGTGCCTGCGGGATGCGGGCGCGCGGAGGGGCCCGACAGTGGGCGGAGGAGCCGGCGCCCCAAGCTGCCTCCTCGAGTGCTGCTGCCAGCTCGCCGGGCCGACCCTGGGACGGACAGGTGTGCGTGCGGGGCATGCCTGAGGGGCCGGGGAGCCAGAGGGGCTTCGGATAGTGGCTTCGAAGAGAATCTCCACCCAGCGACGGGGCCCCGGGAAGAGCTTGCGGGGAACTGGCGACCGCAGAGGCCGGACGTCTGCTCTGCCTAGATCTGCAGACGCCTCCTGACCTGTTGCCCCCGGAGCCAGGGGTCAGATTCATCATGCCATTTCTTATTTCTAGGTCTCTTGGAGCTCAGAGAGAAAAAAAAAAACAACTCAGAGTGGTTCCTTGGCCAAGCTAGGACAGAGAAATTAGTGCTTTATGGAGCGCCTCGTGTATTTATTCTGCGTTTATCGGGTTCCTATTGTGTGCCAGACAATGTGCTAAACCCTACAGTCAGGAAGAAGGGTGTTGGAGGAGTCCCTGGGACTAAGAAGGAGAACAGGAGAAACAGTTATAATGCAGTGTTGTACAGGGGATGTTACGTGGAGAGGAGGACCATGAGCAAGCCAGGAAGGCTTTCAAGAGGAGGTGACTATTGAATGGGGACTAGAGGAGTAGGAGGGTTTGCCAGGGTGAAAGCTGTGTGGGCTGTGTGTGTGTGTGTGATGGGATAGCAGACTGGGGTGTGTGTGTGTGTATGTATGTGATTGGATACCAAGACTGGGGTAGGGGGTCTGTATGCGTGTGTATGTGTGTGTGTGATAGGATAGCAGGAATTCCAGAGATTTTCCTGTGCAAAGATGAAAAAGTCCAGTATCCTGACTTAGACCATCAGTTAATCCTATGTCATCTAATCAAATAGGACTGGGGCTTTTGTGGGGAGGAAATGAGCTGTCAACATGGCAGGAGCTAAAACATGCACAGACCTTAAAATGCAGCCTTAGACTCTATAGATTTTTGTCCTGTGTTCAAGGAGGGCAGTGGAAGAATTCTGGCAGCTGTATGGAAATGGATGGAGATTGGAGCAATAGAAAGCTGGTAAGTTGCAGTTAATATTTTGGATGTGGTTGTAAATATTCTGGCCCCTAAAGGCAGAAGTGTCTGCCCCGGAGCCCTGCTTCCTGGCTTCCAGGCATGGATCATTCAGGCATGGAGACGTTGCTCATGTGATGCTTTCCTCTGCAACCTACAGGTCATTTTCATATTGTTTCTGGAGGTTTTGACCTGGACCTTGTTGTCAGGGGTGCCCCCTGGAGGATGGTGAAGGGAACCTCTGCCAGTCGTTTCTGATCTGGTTTTCCCTCTATGGGCTCCTCTTTCTGTCTCATGGAGACACAGCCTCAGCTGTTAGAGGCTGTGGTGAAGAGAAAAGTCTTGACAGGGAGTCACACCAGAAGGTCACTTTAGCCATGTGCCTTGGGGACATTATTAACCTTTCTGAATCTCAGTTTTCTGATTTAAAAGGAAGTCATCATCCCCACCTGTCATAGGTTGGATTCTAAGGGAAGAGACTCAGAGGCTCAGAGAATTGGGTGTAAGCGGATTCTTGGGGGATGGTCTCACTCTCCAAGGGATGGATAGTGAGGGAATCAGGATGGGGGCAGAGGGAGAAGCTGGTCAATGATGGAAAGCAAGAGAGGCCTCAGGTGATCTGAGGCTGGGGACCAGGCCTTTGAAACCCCATGTTGATCAATTAGTTGGGGCAGACTGCCTCCAGGGAAGGGGGCATAACTTTGGGTGTCCCTTCAGCAGGATGGTTCCTGAAGAGGAGCTCAACTGTGAGCTGTGTGTAGCCAGCACTCCCAGAAACCAGCATGGGGAGTGAGAGGTGCCCTTTTCTTAGAGGGGGTTGCTGAGAGCTGTGCCTGGGCAGCTGCTTCCCAGGGTGGGCTTGGGAAGTGGCCGAGATACCAGAGAGAAGGTGCTTTGCGCTGTGCCCGGTGAAGAACAGAAGCATTCCTTTCTCTCACCTTTAAACTCTTGACTGCACTTGAAAATGGATTTTGGAGTTTGAATTGAGTCGATCAGCTTCCACAAGGAAAGAATCTTTCCTGATAATGACTACAATGGCTACTATCCAGTGTCTCTTATGCATATGCATTCTCATTTTACAGCCCATTGTTTTCTAAAACCCAACAGAGTAGGTGTCCTTCTGCTATAAAGTAATGACCACAGCAAAAAACACAGAACTTGTTTCAGTCTGTGGAATGATTTCATTGGTGAATTGATTAACTAATTGATCAGTAATTAATTCATCAATGTGCACTGAATACCTCCTAAATGGTTGGCACTGTCCTCGGTGCTAGGAATACAGTTTAGTCTATTAGGGGAGGCAGAGACTGACCTTAAATGCTTTGATTCCTTCAAAGCAAATACTGAAGAATGGACTGTCGCATTACATAGCCAGGGTGTGATGGAAAGTAATAGGCCATCTTCCCACTGGAGTCTCTCACCATTCAGTTTCAATATAACCTCCTCAGAGAGGCCTTTTGGATCATCCGGTATAAAGTAGATATCCTCCCTTTTATGCCTCCTTCACCACACTTGCTGATTCATTGTATTTACTTCCCTGTAATTGGTCCTCCTTGTACACTGAGGGCTCCAGGAGGTCATACCTCACTTTATCCCAGCACAGTGTTCAGCACATATTTCTTGAATGAGTGAAGTTAATGAAGGGTAGATCCACTTAGAGGAGTAGTATCACCAAGAAGTGATATTTACACTGAGATCTGAGGGATGAGGAAGGTCCAGCAATGCCAAGGTCAAGAGGCAGAGAGAACAACTTGTTCAAGGACCTTGAGGTGGAGGAATGGAATCCAGCATGACTGGAGAGCAGCCTGAGATGAGTTTGGAGAAATAGATGGGGCCATGGAAGGCCATGCTGAGCTTGGATTTTACTCAAGGTGCAGTGAAAACTCAGTGAAGGATCTTAATGACCTAGTAACAACCTGATGTTATATAATTGCTTGTAGTCTGTCATGCCTCTTGGAGACAAACTCCATAAAGAAAAGTGCCCAGTAAATATTGCTGAAGTGAATGGATGATGTGGTTTATGCAGCTCGCAGGCAAAAAAAGGACTAGAAAGAAGAATGGGGTCTTGGCACAAATTAGGAGTTTGGTGAGAGAGGTGTTGGTGTCCTGGCTGCAGGGTAGCAATGGTTTTGGAAAAGTAGAAGGAGCTGTATTGGGGGTGTTAAATGGATAAGACTTGCTGATACATTCGATGTCAGGATTATGGGAAAGGGAAGGATCAAGGGTGACCCCCCCCCCACCCGAGGTTTATGGCTCAAGATTGGATGCCAGCTGTCCATAAACAGGGGAATGGATAAACAAAAATGTGGTATGTACTTACAATGAAATCTTACTCAGCCATAAAAAGGAAGGATGTCCTGATACATGCTGGGCTTCCCAGATGGCACGGTGGTAAAGAATCTGCCTGCCAATACAGGAGATACAAGAGATTCTGGTTCCATCCCCCAGTCAGGAAGATCCCCTGGAGGAGGAAATGGCAACCCACTCCAGTATTCTTGACTGAAAAAGTCCACGGACAGAGGAGCCTGGAGGGCTACAGTCCATGAGGTCATAAAGAGTCAGACATGACTTAGTGATTGAGTATGCACTGATACTTGCTACCATGTGAATGAACCTTGGAAACATGTTAAGTTTAAGAAGTCAGACACAAAAAGTCACATATTATATGATTCCGCTTATATGAAATAGTCCAAGTAGCCTAATCCATAGAGGCAGAAGGCAGATTGGTGTTGGCCAGAGTTTTGTGTGGAGAGGGGAAGAAAGGTAGACAGGGCATGACTGCTAAGTGGTTTCCTTTTTGGATGGTGAAAATATTTTGGAACTGGATGGAAGTTGTGTTTGAACTATACTATGAATATACTAAATGCTACTGAAATGTATACTTTAAAATGGTTAGTTTTATGTTATATAAATTTCATCTCAATTACCAAAAAATAAAAGATCAATAGATAGGAGCACCAGTCAAAGAGTGGTGGTGAAGATCAGGGGGAGAAAATGTAAATGCTCTCTTGGAGATGTCCAAGACACCCACACAGAGACGGGGGGGATCTCCGGCTATTAAGAGGGGTGTCAGCACTTTGATGCCAGCTGATAATATGGATGAGATCGAGGGAGAAAGTGCAGAGGAGTGCATCCAAACTTGTATCATTCTTTAAGTTGATCCTCATAACTACCTACAAGGAAGTTCTTGTAGGTAGTTAGTTATGTAGTTCTTGTAGCTTCTGTTCTTATTTTCAGATGGGGAAACCAAGGCCCCCTGAGAATGGGCTTGCCCAAGGTCAGACAGTTTTGTACCTGTGGTTCCCCTGGCTTCCAGTCCTTTGCCTTTCCTGCGTCAGGGTGATGTTGTTTAGAATTTGAGTAAAGACCTTCCCTCCCTCCCTCTCTCCCTCTCTCTTTCCTTCTCTCCGCCCCTCCCTCCCTCCCCTCTTTCCACAGTCAAGACTGAGTGCTCACATGTGGCAGGTACTGTGCTGGGTCTATGTTGGTGAAGGTACAAATGGCTGTAATTAATCTTGTGGAATTTACCTGGTAAGCAAGCAGTGAGGCCACTGATGCAGAGGACATAGGAGCCTGGACCAGGGGCATCTCTCCCAGATTTGGAGGTAGGAGGAGGCTTCCCAGAGAAAGTGACAGCTAAGCAGAGATTTGTAGCAGAAGCAGAAGAACTGAGCCTAAGAAAGAGAAGGGTTCTCTGGAAGGTTCATGATCCCTGAACACCTGCTATGGGAATTCCCTTTCTCTTCACTCCCTAGTTCTTCATGCGTCATGCGTTACTGGCATTTTCCAGCTTATCCAGGAGGTCTGTTGTTTCTATAACCCTGGAGGCAATGAGTAGGCAAATAGCTTGATTTGATTTTGGAAGCTTCAAAAGAGGAGCAAGATAGGGTACAAACAGTCTGACTTTCAAAGCCGGGCTCTGTCTCTGAGCAAATGACTTAGTCTCTCTTTATACCTATGAAATGGAGCCAGTCACATCACTGCTCAGCGCAGGAAATAAGTGAGATGATATAGTAATGCATTGGGCATGTAACAAATGATCAGAAAAATCTCATCTCATTCCTTCAGAGAGGAAGCCTTTCTGAATAGGCCAGTGGTTTCCACACTCTGAACACTGTTTAAGATACAGAAATCCATGCAGGCTTCCCTGGCAGCTCAGATGGTAAAGAATCTGCCTGCAATGTGGGAGGCCAGGGTTTGGTCCCTGGGTCAGGAAGATCCCCTGGAGAAGGAAGTGGCAATCCACTCCAGTATTCTTGCCTGAGAAATCCCATGGACTATAACCCTCTAGACAGAGGAGACAGGTGGGCTTCAGTCCATGAGGTCGCAAGAGTCGGACCTGACTTAGCGACTAAACCATCATATACTTCTTCTCAAGAATCTGATTTGGATGATTTGGGATGGAACATAGCAATCTGTATGTTTAGAAAGCACCCCAGATCATCCTGGTAAAAGCATGGTCCAGGACCCATAGGCTTAGATCAAATGCTTGAGTCTTTGCTGTGATGTTCACTAAAGGGTTAAGCACCTAGAAGTAGATAATGCCTTCTAGGAATTATTAGCCAATGGCAGTGCTGACTGGTGATGTAATGTCTTTGGCTGGCACTCCATTGGTTAAGTTTATTGTTTCTCTTGCTTCAGCTGTGTGAGGAGCAAAGCTGGAGCCCAGGGGTTAATAATTCTGTGGCAGTACACAGAGCTATTTTTCTCCCAGTCCGCTTCTGCTGGTTGTGAGCGTGGAGCATGGCTCAGCTGGCTGTTGCCCTTCTTCCAGTAAATAGCTGCACCTTCCTCCCTGCCTCCTCCCAAGCAGAGCACATGTCTCCATAGTACTACGGAGGGGGAGGAGGGTGATCAGAAGTGTTTAGGGAAGAGAGAGCCCTTTCAAAGTTACACACGGCAATCTCTCCTTGCCCCTGGGCACGGGCACAGCTCCAGCTGCTCTGGCCTGCAGAGGTCCCACTGGATGAACTGCTAAATGGTCACCTGCTTCTGAGCATTGTTCAACCTGGCAGGATCCTCAGAACCAGGAGGTGAGCCCCCGGTTTTGGAAGGAAGAATGGGCCTGGAGGAGAAGAGCCTTGGGGGCAGTGGGAGGGAACAGCTCTAGAAGGCAGGTTGGCACAGGCTCCATGCAGAACTGCCCCCACATGTGGTATGAGCTGGGCCAGGACGGTCTCCCTCTCTGTGTTTATTTGCTCAAGAACACCAGGTGAGGCTTGGATTAGGGGGCCGCTTGGTGGGGAGTGTGCTGACAAGACACTGTTCACAAGCCTGCTCTTGGTGTAGCTTTCTTCCCAGTGCTTCTGGAAGAGAGATGCTTCTCTCTGTTAATCTGAGGCAGGAGGGGGCTCATCAGGTTAGCAGTGTCTCCCCAGAACCAGCTGTCACCCATGCCCCTCCTTGTCTTATTGGGGCTCCCTCTTCGGTGCTCAGTTGAGTGCCCTTGGTGGACTCTGGGCTGAGGTTTCCAGGAGTACCTAAATGGTCTCAGGGATTTTTGATTGTGTCTTTCAGGGGGACCTTTGGATCGCTGGCCCTTGGGTGTGCCTTTGTGGACTGGGTCATGTTCTTAATGTCCCATGCTGGAGCTCTCCGGGAGCAGGGGGATTCTCTTTGTATTACGACAGCACACTTGGGGGATTGTGCCGTTTGTGTTTCAGAGGGCGTGCGTTATTGCCTGGACTTGAGACTTCTCACCTTGCTCAGATGGGAGCCTAGTGCAGCATGTCTCCCTCAAGGTGTACAAAGTGAAAAAAGTCAAAACGGGGAGGGGAAAGGGGCGAAGGGCTGCTAGCAAGAAACTCTGCCCTTCATCTCACAGGGAATTCAGGGAAACTTTGCATTTCATAGACAGACTGTGACTCTACATCTCTTCTGCAGCCCTCGCCAAAATTTGTAAATAAAAAATACCGTTGCTTTTAGAATTTGGTTTTATTTGGAGTGTCCCTATTTTCTTTAAGGAGAGCAGAGCCTGCAGAGGTTTCTGTCTGTGTCTTGTGTGACCCTTGGCGTCTACCACCCCGTGTTTTGGGCCAGGCTTTACTGCTGAAGAGCACGTAGGTCCTTGGGCAAGTCCTTGCACCTCTCTGAGTCTGAGTTTCTTCATGTGTCAGCCACAGAGGTGGGAGGGAGTTGAACTAATTGACTTTTAGAGGCCTTCCTCTCTGGCTGGCTGTGCTCTGGATCATGAAAAGCCTCAGGATCTGAGTCTGTTGATTAAGTGGATGACTGCTGAGGTGAAGGATGTTTGCACAAAGGGAAACGTAGCATGTGTCCTCTGGGTGCAGGGGGCTTTACACACATTTTAACGCATCACCCTCCCAGTGGGCCTGGGAGGAGGTAGAATAAGCAATCTAAAGATGTGAAAATCTAGGCTGAAGGAGTTCAGTGATTTACCCAAGATCATCACTCAGTAAATGTTGACACTGGTATTTGAACCTATGCTGGGGTGGTGGTTCATGGTAGAGTAACAAAAGAACTGGAGCTGGAATCTTTGTCTACCTTTGGCTCTTTGCATGCTCTCCATTCTTTTGGAAATTACACAGTGATTTTTCAGATCAGCTAGTTCAGTCAGATTATTGTGGATTATCCACTTTACTGTCTGGGACAGCAGATGGTCCCTGGATCTGGAGAGGACCCTACAGTCCATTGGATCAGGCCCCTCAGTTTATATCTGGGAAAATGAAGATCTAGAGAAGTTAGGTTACCTGTTTTATATCACTCAGTGAGTTGATAGATGGTAGAGATGGAGACCAAGACCCCTTACCTTAGGTGTGTAAAGTGATATTATTATTAAAGAGTATTTTTAAACCTTCATTGAGAACTTTGGGATCATTTCAACTGAATTATCCTTACCTCCAGGCCCCTTTGAAGTGCCAGAGAGTGGAGTAAGGCTCAATGAGCACCTACTGTGGGCTTGACATTGAGGCAGGTCTGAGACATGGATCGGGTAGTAAGTAAACAAAGCTTGAGACCTGGTCAGTTTCCCCAAAGAGGAAACCAGGTACCTAACCCCAGGTACCTAACCAAGTACTGGATGCAAGCTGTGTTTTGGGAGAGTCTAGGTCATGGGTCAGCAAGCTTTCCTGGTGGGGAGGCAGCTGCAACCCTGACCCTCTACATGTGGCCGGCACCTAATTTGTACACTGTAAGAACACTGGCCACATGACATGTGATCTCTGTTCTTTGTCTTCCTAACTAAGCTGCATATTTCCAGGGCACAGCTCCCAAAATGTAGAACCTGATCAGTGGAGCCGCCTCGTGGGGAGGTGGGTGTCAGTATCTTGGATGTGCAGAGATGAACACCCAGAAGTAAAAACCATCACTTAGTTATTTAAAAGCGCAATGCAGATACGTGACTCTTTTCTTGATCACTATAACGTTAAGAAAGAATCATCCTAATACCGGGCTTTGAATACGCTAATGATCATCATAGGAAAGAGGGGTTATAAATATTCTGCAGGGCTAGAAAGCAAAGCTAGCAGCCGGGGGTGGATGTGGAAGGGAGTGGGTAGCAGGTAAATGGAGGAAGAGTGGCCCGAGGATGGCAGTGGTCCAGTGGGCAGGGGATTTCTCTCCTTGCCAGCGTCATCAGAAATGGCTGGTAACCATCAGGCGTTGCTGCCCCGGCAAAGAGTAGCACTTAGTAGCCTCTCGTTTCCTTTCTCGATCTACGATCTCTCGATTATTAACCAAGCAGGAGTAAACGAGAGGAGGCCAGGAGGCAGAGCAGAGTTTCATCTTACTGATATTTAGATTCCAGAGCCATAGTATGGGGGTAGAAATCATTCATAGCCAAAATACCCTTGAAGATACTTTCATTGCCCCTCAAATTGCCTTTTGCCTGGTTTCTGTGTATGCAACCCTGAACAATAATTCCTGTGCTAACTAGTGGGTAAAACCCTGACCAAGACTAAAAGAACTGGCATATACAAAAAATTTATATGCAGTTGTTTGAGTTTCACACTGCTCTGTTTTTAAGGTAAATTCAAAATTTCTAACTCGCATGAAGTGGGGGGTAGAGAATTCTCAGGTGTTCTTGTTTGCTTGCGGGGTTGGTACCTTCGTTTTTGGATAAATAGCCCTTAATACTGCATACATGTAACCCATTTAAAATGATGATGAAAATTAAGTGAGTTACTAAATGTGAGCCCAGTGACAGAGCAGATGCTCAGTACACTTTTACTGGAAGTGCTCAGCATCTTGCTTTAGCAGAGTTGCTGATGCCGACCTTTGATAAGTTTTAGTGAAGACCCTGGGTGTCCGGGCTGGCGTTTCCTGTTTGAGGTTGGTATGTCTGCTTGGTTCCTCTGGACAGTGTCTACCCTCATGAATATTGCTTCTAAAATTCAGAGTGGGAAAAGAATCGGATTGGATGTTCCACAGGCCTGAGTTCAGAGCACCAGTCATTACCTATAGCTGTGTGACTCTGGGCATGTTACCTAACCTCTCTGTGCCTGGCTCTTTTCATGTATGAAAATGGGGCCCATAGAGTCCACCTTGAAGGGTGGATGGAGGATTAAATAGAACTTTTAGAGAGTGCCTGGAGCATACAGAGTAGGTGTCCTTTAAGTGCTAATTTATTCCTTCTCCTTGGAATGGTGTTGAGGAGAGGTGGTATATTTTTTCTTTCTTCAATCTCACCTCCAACTTCTTTGCACATATTAGTAGCACTTCTAGATAGCTTTTTAGAACCCCTGAGGAAACTCCATGTGGCATTACTCTAAGAATGAGGGTGCTTGCAGCCTTGCCCCATCCTAGCTCATCCCAAGCCAGGTATCTAACCAAGTACTGGAAGGCTGCACTTAGTAGGGAGTTGTTGAGTTAATTCATTTTTAAAACACTGATAGCTTAATTAAATAGTCTGGACTAAGGCTGCTTTACTTAGGCGCCAAGTGGACAGGTGATTTGAAGGATACTGTAAAGAAGTCAAAGTATGCGTCCAAGTTCAATGCATTAGAAATCTCATCACTAAATGTTCATCTCTTGGGTTTAATCACTGATCATTTAACAATTATTTGTGGAACTCTCATCTTGTGGTAGGCAAAGCCCTAGGTACTGAGGATGTATTGATGAATGGTACAGACAAGATTCCTAGCCTTGTGGATCTTATATTCTGGTGGGAAATATAAAAGTGCATACAGATGTGAGTTAGTGATGCATGTTATGAATTAAAATGTAAACAGTATAAGGGCAGGGGAAAATGCCATTATAGAAAATTCAGTTTAAGAAGGTCTCTCTGAGAAGTTGACAATTTGAGCAGAGGCATGGAGGAAGTTTGGAAGTGGGTTTTGGAAATATCTGTGGGAAAGAATTTCAGGCAGAGGGAACAGCAGGGGAGCCTCAGGGTAGACAGAGAGACACAGAAGGAAGAGTTTGAGAAGATGTGGCCCGAGAGGTATCTGAAATACCAGCACTGGTGGAACTCATGGGCTGTGGAGAGAAGTTTGGATTCTGTTCTAAGTTGGAGGGTTTTTTCTTTTAAGTTTTACTGTTTTTCTCTATTTTCAGCTGTGCTGGGTCTTTGTTGCTACATGTGGCTTCCTCTAGTTGCAGCAAGCGTGGGTTACTCTCTAGTTTGCGGTGCACAGGCTTCTCATTGCTGTGACTTCTCCTGTTGTGGAGCGTGGGCTCTAGAGCACAGGCTGAGTAGTTCTGGCTCACGGGCTTAGTTGCTCCACAGCGTGTGGAATCTTCCTGGAGCAGGGAGTGAACCCGTGTCCCCTGCATTGGCAGGCAGATTCTTAACCACTGGATCACCAGGGAAGTCCCTAAGTTGGAGGTTTTGAACCAGGAGGTTACATGATTTGACTTCTTTCATTCACTTTAATTTTTTTTAATTGCCATACAGTAAAGTAGACTTTGTGTTGGTGTACAGTTCTATGACTTTTAACAGATGTATAGATGCATGGAACTACCAGCGCCTCAGTGACGATACAAACTGTTTCTTTGTCAGAAACATCCTTCCTGTTCTCCTTTTATAACCATGAATACCCCACTTCTGACATTTGGCAACTACAGCTGTACTTTCCATCATTACCGTTTTGTCCTTTTGAGAATGTCAGCTAAGTGGAGCCATACAGTATGTAACCCTCTGAGGCTGACTTCTTTCCCTCAGCATAAGGTCTTCATGATTCGTTCATGTTGTTGGATATATCCAGAGTTTGTTCATTCTCATCGATGACTAGTGTTTCATTGAATAGACATATCACAGTTTGTCCATCCATTCACTCCTTGAAGGACACTTGTTTCCTTTCCAGCTTTTGGCAGTTAGGAATAGAGCTGCTATAAACATTTGTATTCAGGTTTTTGTGTGAACATACATTTTTGCTTCTCTAGGATAAATAAATACCTGGGAGTTGGATTGCTGGGGCAGATGGTAAATTTACATTCAGTTTTATAAGAAACTGCCAAACTATTTTCCAGCATGGTTGTAGCATTTTGGCATTTCCTTAAGCAGTGTATAAAAGTTCCCGTTGCTCTGTGTTCTTGTCCACACTTGGCATTTTCAGTATTTATTTTAGCCATTCTGATCATTTAGTGGTATTTCACCGTGGTTTTAATATGCCTTTCCCTAATGGCAAATGATGTTGAATATCTTTTCATTCATGTATGTTTTTTCCCTCTTTGTGTCCTTTTCAGTCAAGTATCTATGCAAGTCTCTTACCCGTTTTTGAGTAGTTTTTGTGTTTTTTACTCTAAAGTTTTGAGTTTAATTCTTTGTATCTTCTTGATGTCAGTGCTTGCTTTATCTGACTGCGTCAGGTCTTAGTTGCAGCACGTGGGATCTTTGTTCCATCACGTGGGATCTTTCCCTGTGATGCACAGACCCTAGTTGTGGTGGATGGGCTTTGGTAGTTGCAGTGCATGGAACCCGCGTCCCTTGCATTGCAAGGTGGATTGTTAACCCCTGGACCCCCAGGGAAGTCCTTCAGTGCTTTCTTGAATATGTGTTTTGTAAATGCTTGCTTTGTTTTTAAGGAATTATTCTGAATGGTGTGTGAAAAGGAAGTTGTAGGGGATAGGGATCAAAATGGAAGGATCAGAGAGTGGACTTTTGCAGTAGTCCATGGGCAGAGATGGTGGTAGTTTGGACTAGGGTTATTGGGGTAGAAGAGGTGAAAAGTGGCACACAAAAAAAAATATTTTAAAAGTAGAGCTATGTGAACCCAGTGATGCATGCAATGTGAGGAAAAAGAGGAATCTGGCATGGTAAGGTTACTGGAGGTGCTGAGAGTTTAAATATAATTCAGGCATGTTCCCTGCCCTCAAGAAGCTCACAGTCTGGTGACGGGAGATGTACTGTCAGCAGTTCGACTGGACTGGCATATGAGCAGGTGTCTCTCAGAGTCACATGAAAAGGACTGGGGAGCCCAGATGACAGGGAAGTTGCCAGGAGACAGTGGTGCAAGGCCAGCCCTCTGGGCTGTAGGCTTAGTGTGCATTGGGAGTCAGCTGGGGAGGTTGCTAACAATGCAGCTGATTGGACTCCCACCCCCTAAAGTAGGAGGCCTATGGTCAGCAAGCACCACAAATCATTCTGTGTTGGTGATTGGCCAACTACACTGTAAGAAACCCCTGGGGGAGCTCACTGGGGTGACTTCACAGAAGTAAGTGTGTTTGAGGTGGGGTGTCAGTGTTGAGTAGAAATTCTGACTTGGAGAAAGAGGGAGAAGGGGCAGACGGGCAGAAGGAAAAGCAAAAGCAGAAGCTTAGAGGTGGTAGAAAATAACTGGAGCTGAGAGGAAGTGTAGATTGGGTGATGCTGCTACTGGTTGACCAAGAGTACATGTCTGTGTAGTGATGGGTGGGAGTCATGTGAATTCGTGTGCTCAGTGAGTCTGAGGGGATTGCAGCAACTCATCAGCTCCCCATTTACTAACAAGGGGCCCGCCACAGTGAAAGGTACCAAGCAATCCAAGAGCTAGGTGCGCAGAGGGGCAGCTGTGCTTTCCAAGGCTCCTGTGACACAACCTTTGAGGAAAGCTATGGCTTCAGTGGGGCTTCCTAGGTGGTGCTAGTGGTAAAGAACCCGCCTTCCAGTGCAGGAGACATAAGAGATGAGGGTCCACTCCCTGGGTCAGGAAGATCCTCTGGAGGAGGAAATGGCAACTCACTCCGGTATTCTTGCCTGGAGAGTCCCATAGACAGAGGAACCTGGTGGGCTACAGTCCCTAGGGTCACAGAATCTGACACGACTGAAGCAACTTAGCATGCACACACATGGCTCCAGTGAACGAGCTGGTGGACCGTGCAGAGGTTTGCGACAGGATGCCCTGTACCCAGTCCTACCATGGCCCTTCCTCAAAACTCACAGACTCTGCATCTCCTTCTTGCACATCACCCTGCCTGCTTTCCAAGGATGTCAGAGCCACGTCTTCCTGCAGCTGAACTACCAATTTATTGCACATTCGCTGTGTGCCAAGCTGCGTTCAAAGCACTTTACGTAAATTAACCCATTTCATTCTCACAGCAGACCTCTAGATGAGATAGAATTATTATCTCTGTTTTTGGATGAGCAGAGTGATTCACAGAAAAATGAATGGCAGGCCCAAGGTCACAGTGCTGGGAAATAGAAGAGCTGGCTGGGGTATTAACCCAGGTTGTTCTGACTTCAGAACCCATGCTTTTAACTGTTACGCTGCATAAACCCTCCAGGGCATCTGCAGGGTATGAGGAGAAGCAGGAGTAGCAGCAGTGCCATGCATATCAATAGAATAGCTACGGTTGTGTTATAGAGCAGTGTCAGGGTTGTGTTAACGGTGTCGTCTTAGGGGTATTCCACATAGGGACTATTTCAGTGATAAAGTTTCAAGTTATGAAGGTTTTTCTTTTCTGATTTTGGCCTTTGGCTTAAAACTTACTATTTTTATTCTATCTTGTCTAGTTAATAAGAAACAGTGTGGTATACCTTTTTTGAGGTTTGAAAGAGCACCACATGAAACATCACAATACATGTTACCCCTAAAGTTGTTTTGTGTGGGAATGTTCACCCTTATCCTAGATGACCCTCGATTATTATGTTTTTAGAGTTCTTCTAAATCTGTCTTTCTGCTCAACTTTTCCTGCTTCCAGTAGGTACTGTATTTCCCTCCAGCAAAATTCTGATTTACCGTGTATTTTTGACTGAAATCAGGGAAGGCAGATGGCACTGACAATACACATGCGTTGTTTCCTAAGGAATAATCAATAGAATCTGACTAATCACCCCCCAACCCCTCTTGAATGTGGCCCCCATGAGGTCATAGATTTGGGGTTTTTTCCACTGTTACATCTCCAGCACCAACTGGAAAGGGTTGGCCCATGGGAGGTTTTCAAAAGATTTTTGTGAGTCAAAGAAACAGAGTGACTCCATCCCGTATTGTTTCTTCGATGTCCCTGATGTTGTAAACTGTTTGAAGACAGGTATCGTATCAGATTCACCTCCATACAATGCCATAACAGAGTGAAGGGTTTGTTATGGGTGTGGGAGTGAATGAAAGGGATGCTTTGGTACTCTCTTCATCTGTCTCCTTCATAGACAGACATGCACAATCTCCTTCATAGATCACTGTGAAACCCTCCTTCCTGGTCTCCCTGTGTCCATTAGGTTTCCTCCAAATCCCATTTCCATAGCATATAGTGTCAGAGTTTTTTTTTTTTTTTAAACACAAATGTGACCACGTCACTGCCCTGCTTAAACACAGCAGCTGCTTCTTGCTATTTGTCCAAGCTCTTCTACATGGTTCTGAGACCCTTCATGCCCAGGAGGCTGAAGCTCCAGCTTCCTCTCCCACCATGGTGCCCTTTCACATTATCTCCACTGCTTGCCTCCCACATGGTCTCATGCCTTTGCCTCCAACAGCTCAGGGGTCCTTCTCCATTTCAGCTACTTGACGTAGGATCAAGAGACGGGAGAAAGGCTGAGTTCTAGCTGGACTCCTAGCCAAGATTCCTCACTTGACTCTTCTGTAAAATGGGATGTCTCCTGCCTGGGGCAGGGTCTGGGGGGCTGTGGGATCACTGGATTCCTTTCTCCACCCCTAACCCCCTTCTGCAAGGAAGAAGATGCTGAAGTACTGGGGGGCAGGGGAGCCGTGGGGGCTATTGTCATGCCACGTTCTGAGGCCTGTGAAGGTCTCCTTTCCTGAGAAGGACTCTGTCTCCAGACAGTTTCAAACTCCCCAGGAAAGGGTTTGAGAAAACCTTTTTGTGATTTAAAAAAAAAACAAAGTAAGTGAAGGGGAAAGAGAGCACTGGTGGGCGTGAAGGCGAGTCCAGCTTTCCTGCAGCAGTTGGACCAGCGAGTGCAGCGGAAATGCCTGTTCTGTGTGGGGGCTGGAGGCCCCACCGTGAACATCTCCATCCACGCTGTGCAGAAACCTCTCCTGGCCTGCCAGTGCCAGCAGGAGAGAACCAGAGGGCCGAGCTCTGGAAGGAGTCACGGCGGCTGCCCGGGGATGTCTCGGTGGAAATCTGATGCCAGGATAGGAAGGCTGTGCTTCCTGTGGGCGCGTCCCCCTGCCTGTCACATGTCATCAGTCCTGGGGTATCATAGTGCCTGGCCTGCGGGGGCATTACTGCTGCTTGGCTGAGGCCAGCCGCTTCCCCAGCTCAGTTGCTCCTGAAGAGAGAGGAGTAGGGAAGAGAAATGATCAGACACAGCTCGTGGTTAAAGGCCTAGACTCTGGGATCAGACCAACCTTGTTAGACTTCTGCAGCTTCTCTGCTGTGTGATCTCAGGCAAGTGACTGAACCTGTCTGAGCCTTGGGTGCTTCAGCTCTAAAATAAGGATACTAGAACCTTCCTCGTAGGATTACTAGGAGTATGGGACACAGTGAAGGTGCAGGTAAATGCTCAGCTGAGTGTCTGACATGTAGCAAGAATTCTGCCCATATTACTAATATCAGTGGAGGCTGACAAGCATTGTTAGAAATCAGGATAAGGGAAGGCAGAGAAAGAAACCACTTTTCTGTGTCTGGCTCTTTCTCTTGAAAGTGAGAATCAGAAAATGTGCATCTGAATTCTTCAGATCTGAACTCCTCCTCTTAGAAATGAGAGAAACTCCTGGGTGGAGAAGTGACGGAATGACGTGTGGGGCCGCATCCTGACCCCACACTGAATCACGCTGACTACTGGGCAATTTATTGTGCCCTTCTGGCCCTCAGTTTCCTCTGTGTGAAAAATAGATAATAACGAGATTCACGTTAGGACTCATTGGTTTAATATATAAATAGGGCTTAAAACAGTACCCGACACACAGACAGCATTGTATAAATACTATTTATTACAACAATATTTATAATATTGTTGCTGTTGTATTTTATTGTTACTGTGATTACTGTTAATGTTATTGCTGTGAATTGCTATTATTCTTATTATTCCCATCACCGTCATTTTATTGTTCGGGTCACACAGGGAGTCCGCGGTGGTGGCTCCCACCTCTTTTAGTGGAAATCTGTGCTAGCGTTGCCCTCACCTGCTCCTTTATGCGAGCGTGAGGCTGCCGGGTTCTCTAGCTGCAAGAGCAGGGACGGCGTCACCATAATTGCAGCTGAGCCCACTGTTGCTGGAACTTTCTGAGCCAGTGCCAGGACCCAGGCTCCCGAAGGTGAAGGACACTGCAGAGGCTGCCAGAGTGCTGCCTGGTAGGTGTCAGGCTCTCATGGAGCACTCCATTGATACTGATGTCAGGATTATTGGGAGGAGGGGGGCCAGCAAACCAGGGTATCACGTGGTTGAAGGGCTGCATCTGGAGATAGACTAGACTGATCTAGTACATGATGTCCTGCCAAGTCCTGAAATCCCTGAGCCTCAGTTTCCTACCTGTAAAATGGGGCTAAGAGTTGTATTTGCTTTACAGGGTTATGTGAGGATTAATGAAGTAATGCTTATAATTAAATTAGCTCAGTGCTTGAGTAAGCAGTCAGCCACGTAGTGGTTACTAGTATTTTTAATTTAGGAGAAAAGTATTCCCTGGAGAGGGTGAAATGAGTGGTTGGCAAGTAGGCACTAAAAGCCTGAGAATCTTGTATTTTAATAGTGATATTGGTGGAGTCATTAAAAAAAAAAAAAAAAAAAAACACCAGCTGAAGACTTGGTGACCTGGACTTGCCTGGCCACTTGAATGCACACAGGTAAGTCACTCCCTTGTCCATATCTGCCTTCCACATCAGGCAACAGAGTCGTGAGAGCAGGGGTGTCATGGTGCGTGGTTCTGTGTGGTTTCACAGGCATCCCCACCTTCCCAGGTCCAGCCCCTCCAGATAGTTGTTTCTGTTGGGATATCGCCCACACCGTCCCTGGGGTTCTGGGATCCTGGAGTCCTTTGACAGAGGATTACCGAGTTCTCAGGGTGCCAGTCTTGCATCTGGATCCTATGTGAGGTGCCAGGAGAGGGCTGAGGGGGTCGGGTCTGGCAGGAAGTAAAACCATTCCCAAAATAAAGAAGATGCCACAGGAGGATGGAAGGAGATTAGGGGTCCAGGGTGAACAGGAAATTATCAGAGAAGAGCTCTGGGACAGTGGCATTGGACTTGAGAGCTGGATGACAAGGCTGAGCTGGGAAGAACATTCTGGGCAGAGGGAATGGGCAAAGGGAACAGCATGTGCAAAGGCCTGAGGGCAGGGGATGGTGCTGGGGAAGGAGGCTGGCTTGTTTGGGAGACAGGAAGGTGGGTGGTTTGATGCAGAGACTGAGTGAGGGAAGGTCCCAGACGATGTTGGCCTGCAGGCTTTGAAAGAAGCTTGAATGCCATCCACAAGGAGGGCAGGAGTCAGAGCTGGGGAGCAGGTGGGGAGACAGGGAGGCCAGAGGAGAGCTTCTGGTTTGGTGCAGGAAGGCAGTTTGGTTACAGGTGAGGGATGAGGGCAGCTCACACACTGATGGTGATGGTGGAGTTGAAAGAAGTAGATGGATTCAGAGGCTTCCTTGGGGATAAGAGCTGGTGGTGGCCTGGATGTGGGAGGCTCCGCAGGGAGGAATCCTAGCATCTCCCCACATTTTTAGCTTAAACCACTGGATGGGGTATCTGCTGAAATGAGGAAGATGGAAAAGGGACAGTTTGGGTAGGGGTGAAAAGTGAAAGTGTTAGTCGCTCAGTCATGTCTGACTTTGTGATCCCAGAGACTGTAGCCTGCTAGGCTCCTCTGTCCCTGGGATTCTCCAGGCAAAACTACTGGACTACATTGCTATTTTCTTCTCCAGGGGATCTTCCCAGGGATTGAACCCAGGTCTACCTGCATTGCAGGCAGATTCTTTATTGGGTGGGTGAGATGGCAGGAAATCAGGAGTTTGGGTTTGGACCTCATAAATTGAAGATGCCTCATAGCACGCCTTTGCTCTGCGGAGTAAACTTGCTAAATTCCTCATTAGAGCAGCACCTGGCCACCAAAAGCACCGCCAGGCTGGCCGTCTGCCCTGAGGAAGCTCGGGCGGAGGCTGCGGGAGCTGAATGGCGGGGATGAGTGCTACAGCGGCTGCTGCCTGCGCCCTCTCTGTGTCTCCCGGACTGTTTCTGTCTTCATCTCTGTCTCTGTCTTTCCCTGTCTCTGTCTCTGTCTCTCTCTGTATCTCTTTGTCTCTCTATTTCTCTCTCTGTGTCTCCTTTTTTAAAATCTATTATTGGAGTATAATTGCTTTGCAATGTTGTGCTGGTTTCTGCTGTGCAACAGTGTGAATCAGCTATAGGTATACATATATCTGTCTTTCTGTCTCTGTTTCTCTGTCTCCCTCCTCACCTGTGAATATCTTCATCCACGTGTTCCGAGTGACGGGTGTTTCCCTCCGTGTCAGCCCTTCTTTTGTATCCTCAGGTATGCTGCAGACCTGAGCAAGCTTCCCAAAGGTCTCCTTTGTCTCTAGGAAAGTTCCTTATTTAGCTCCATGAGTTTTCTGACCCAGTGGACGGGAATGCAGCGGCTGGTTCCCAGACCTTGGCCATGCTGGCGTCTCTCCTTGACTCTGGGTACCTGGAGCTGCCTGGCACCATCTCTAACGCCAGACTCGGTCCCTACCCCACACCCACAGTGATGGGCGTGTGCCAGCCTCTGCAGGGTCACAGAGCCTTAGTCCTCATCAGTTGGTGAGATTAGTCAGGAAAGCCTCCTCAGAGGAGAAGGGGATGAGCTGAGTCAGAAATAACCAGCTGGAGGATATAGGAAGGCAAAGGGAAGGTCGTGCCAAACAGAGGAGACGGGTGTGACACCACTGTGTGGGAGGCAGGGCAGAGAGGAGGGGGAGCCCCAAGGGCATCTGTGTAACTGAGCTAAGGTGAAGGTGCCCAGGAAGACAGATTCCAGGCTCACAGAACCCCAAGGGACCATGATGTGATGAAAAATCAGTAGATCCCAGACAGACCTGGGTTTGGATCCTGATAGCGTGAAGGGGCAGTGCTGCCTAGTGGTTACCGCAGTGCCCGCCAGAGCTGCATTGCCTGGGTGTGAATCACAGCCCAGCCCCTTGTCAGCAGTGTAACTCTGAGCTTCAGTGTCCACATCTGTACAGCACAGGTGAGAACAGCACACCTGCCTCATAAGGCTGAAGGAAGGATGCTTGAGTTCATAGGGACAGGTGCTTAGAGCAGTGCCTGACAGTCTGTAATGATCATTTATAAGCTGAACACATTTCTTGTCGTCATTGGACTTCAGTTTCTTCTTCTGTGAAATAGGGATGATTGTACTTCCTGGGCAGGGTGCTTGTGAGGCTTAAGCACCATCTGCAGGCATCTGCCTGCAGTCCCTGGCGCCCCGCAGGGACTCGGCCAGTGGCAGCCACCACCACCAGCGCCACCAGCCTACCATTATCATGGCCATTATGCTTCCCTGGCGGCTCAGACGTAGTGTCTGTCTGCAATTCTGGAGACCAGGTGCGATCCCTGGGTCAGGAAGATCCTCTGGAGAAGGAAATGGCAACCCCACTCCAGTACTGTTGCCTGGAAAATCCCATGGACAGAGGAGCCTGGTAGGCTACAGTCCATGGGGTCGTGAAGAGTCGGACACGAATGAGCGACTTTACTTTACTTTCACTTTCATACTTCCATGTCGGCTGGTTTGGCACAGAATTCTGGCTCACTTACTCCCTCGCTCTGCCTTGCAAACATCACGGATCACCCAGCCTGGAGACTGGAAATGAAGTGCTGTCTGACAGGGCCCCAGCAGTCCTGGAAGCCTGCCTGCCTGCCTTTTGCTGGGCAGCAGTGATTCAGATGCTCTTCTGGCCATGCTGGCAGCTGTGTTGTCTGCTTTTTCCCAAGTGATGCAAGAGGCCAACACAGGGTACTCCCTGAAGCTGGTGCAAATTAGCAACACACAGCTGACTCTGGGCCCGACCCTGACAGGGATACAGCTGTGATCAGCACGAGGCGATCCCGATACCGTTGCCCGCTCCGTTTTCTCCATTCACTTGGAGTTGAGACTGGAGAGGACAGGGCAGGTTCCTGGGTGTCACAGTTGGGTTCCCCGTGTGGCCCTGTCTGTTTGTTATCTAGTCTTCATCTTAGGAAGGCAGCATGGGGTATTTAAAACTGGACCCAGTTTAGAATGAAAAAGCCTAGAAATGATATTGTGCAATATGTCTTCCAAACCACTTGTGGTTTTTACTTTATTTTACAATAAGTTAACATCACTAGAAATTTCCTTAATTTACTTTGAAGGGCACACCATGGGCAGCAATGAGAGGGGCCAAAGATGACCATTTAGCTCCAGATTTCAGGTTGTTTGTATTTTTGACAATGACCTTCAGAGGAAAGTCTTGATAAATCAGAGACAAGCCTGTGTAACTGTCAGATAACACCAAGCCTGTGTCCCAGTCTTGTTTGCTAAATATCAATATTCACGTACATGAACATTTTTTGTGACTCTCCTTTGGCATTTCTCTATTTGGATATATGTCAAGGTGCGGAGGGTGATTTCTTTTTTTTAATTGATTTTTTTTGGAGTATAGTTGCTTTACAATGTTGTGTTAGTTTTTTCTATACAGCAACGTGACTCAGCTGTCCATATACATATATCCCCTCTTTTTAGTTCCTTCTCATTCAGGTCAACACAGTGCTACAAGTAGAGTTAAGTAGAGTTCTCTGTGCTGTACAATATGTTCCCAATAGTCATCTGTTTTATACATAGTATCAAAAGTGTTTATGTGTCAATCTCAGTCTCGGAATTCCTCCCATTCCCTGACGGCTTGTGCTCAGTCACTTCAGTGCTTGGCCACTTTGGTGGTGTGTCTCACTGAAGCACAGTGTCTGACTCTTTGCAACCTTATGGACTGTAGCCCGCCAGACTCCTCTGTCCATGGGATTCTCCAGGCAGGAACAGTGGAGTGGGTTGCCATGACCTCCTCCAGGGGCTCTTCCTGACCCAGGGATCGAACCTACATTGCAGGCGGATTCTTTATCCCTGAGCCCCAGGGGGAAGCCCCCTGCCCAGGTGCTTTCTAATAACCTACAAATCCTGTCTCCAAAGCTCCAATTCTTGGCTGGGGAGCCACTGTGTCACACCTGTGGGAGCCAGAGTGTTGCCTCTCACAGGAGATCTGGGCCCCTGTGAGTGGATATGAACTCATCAAAGACAGCGCACACTTTCATGTAGCTGTGGCTGGAACAGAGCTCGGAGGATGAAAGGCCCAGCGGATCTGTTATGTGGAAATGGAGCTGTTCCCTTGGCAGATGCGTGTTTGACCTTTTTTTTAGGAAGTTAAGCATCTCTGAGCTCTGCAACTTGAGTGGCACACTCTTTGAGTTTGAAGGCTCACCCACACTGCTTGTGCTCATCAATATATGGATGAAGCTCGGCCCATGTTGTCTCCATGAATTTTTAAACTTTCTGCTCAGGCAGAAGGAGTTTTAAACAGTTGTTAATTACCCAAACTCTGGTTCCAAGTGGGGGAGGAAAAAGAAAAAATTTAAAGCACTCATTGAGCCCAAGATAGAGAAAATTTATGAGTATTGGTATTTCTTCGTAGAGAAGGAGTTAACTAAAAAAATGAAATTGGTTATGCCCTCCTGTTATTCCAGCTGTGGCCCAGCTTAGGCTTATATGCATCCACTAGGATGGCTGCTTACTCTTACACAATTACACATTTAGTCTTCGCAAACAAAAGATAAGGAAGGTTTAATTTTGTTCCTGTTATTTTAAGCAGGTTTACTCAACAAATATGTATCAAGCCACTATTATGTGCTAGGCACTTTTCTAAGTGCTGGCGATACATCAGTGAACAAATCAGAAAAGAGTCTCTGTTCTTTGGGGGCGTACATTCTATCAGGGAGCAGAGAACCAACAATAAGGAAAGCAAAAAAGTAGAGTATGTAGTTTATAGAAGGTGATGCATGCTTGGGAGAAAGGAACAAGTGGAGTAGAGTAAGAGAAATCCAAAGAAACAGATGGTTTAACCTCAGGTGGCCGGGAGAGGGCTCACTGAGAAAGTGACATTTGACCAAAGATCTGAAGGAGATGAGGGAGGAGCCATGCAGGTATCTGTAGAAAGGATGCTGCAGGTGAAGGAACAATGAGTGCAAAGGCAACTGATGATCAGGAGGTTCAATTACTGAAATTTTTTCCCCCTAGTGTTCTAAGAAATGTACCAGGCCTTGAATATTCCTTATCTGATACCCCATTGTCAGAGAGCCAGGTATTAGCCCATGAAACATCATGCCAACAACATTTACAGTGCAGTTTAAAGGTTAAAAAGCAATTTCCTGTGGATTGATGGAACTGTTCTCTACCCTGGTTGAGGTGGTGGCTTCATGAATGTGTTAAAATGTACTCCCCCAAAGTCAGTTTTACCCAGCATTAACTTAAAAACATGAACATGTTGAAAACCAGTTTAGCGCATTTTATTTCAGTCTGCTTAAAGACATGTGGAATAGGGAGGGCAGAGATTAGCACCTCCATTTTGCAGACCAAGAACCTGTGGCCAAAATATTTCTAAGCTGCCAGAGACAGACTGGGCTTCCCAGGGGGCTGAATGGATAAAAAATCCTCCTGCAATGCACGAGGTGCAGGAGATGCAAGTTTGATCCCTGGGTCAGGAAGAGCCCTTGGAGGAGGGCATGGCAACCCACTCCAGTACTCTTGGCTGGAGAATCCCATGGACAGAGGAGCCTGGCAGGCTGTAATCCATAGGGTCGCAAAGAGTCGGACACAACTGAAGTGACTGGGCACAAGAGGCAGACCAGGTCTCAAAGTCCAGTCCATTCAAAGCCTGTTCTCGTGTTTATAGTATCTCGTCTGATACTGCAGACCCTGACACACTGCATCCCAAACAAAAGCACCAGAGTGCTAAGGCTAGGGTCATCCCTAGTGGGGGTCTTATGCCGGGGACCAGCCCCGGCTGATCCAGGGTATTCGAAGGGGAGACGGAGTAGGCGACCTATTTATTTATTTATTTATTCAGAGATATAAAGAATAATAGAATGAGGATAGCTTAGTAGGAAAATTCAGTGGAGAAAAGAAGCTGAGTAGCTTGGTTTACACAGAAAATCAATATAACCCGTGACACCAGGTTAGCTCTGACCACGGAGGCCGCAGGCGCCCTCTCGAATAGCGGAAGGTGCCCCACCTTAGACACCTTCTCGAGTGGGTCTTAGAAGCCCAGGCAAATAAATGGTCGCAGAGGATATCCGCGCTCCAGATGGATACTCAGCTGAAAATTGAGGGGAAGAATGACATGGGGAGACCAAGCATTGGTGAGCAAGGCCCGTAGCTTTATTTTCAACAGGGGCTTATATACCCTAAGTTACACATAGAGGATAATAGGGGATGCAAAGTCAGCAGTCTTTGATGCTTATCAAAAACCAGGGTTTCTTTCCTGCAAATTTATCATATACAAATGGTTTAGGTGATTTACATCATCTTCTGGCCAGAAGGCCTATTAACATTTTATGACTCTTGACAAGGACTTATCAACAAAGACTTATTTTCTCTAAGAGTAATTATTTTAAGGTTTGGCGCCATCTTCCGAAGATAAGATTACATTCCTATAGGGCGGATGTGTAATAGGTTTACAAAGGAAAGAATTTATTACCTTAAGGGTCTAAAGTTACTAACACCAAGGCCACTACTAATTTTTTCTACATAGCAACTATATTAATTAATACACATTCAAGGATACAATTCAGGGGATGTGGAAACTTGGCAACAAACGTTGGCTCATCAATGAAATCTTTTACTAGTTTTATTCTGACAGTTTCTAACTCTCTGAGAGGCTCTAAGCTATTTGAATATTTTAAGCTTCCCGTGCCTTTCGAGGCTGGGAGACTGTAAACAATTGTATGCATAGCTGTAGGTGTCCGGGTAAACTTGTCAGGCGAGTTAGAGAGCCACCTGAGGGGTTTGGATTTAAACACTCCTAATTGCCCAGGAACTTTATTAATTGGAGCTGTAAGTTAACTCTTTGACAGAGAGAGTGAGATGGTGGTGGGGGACAGCCCCCAGTAAAGTCAGAGGTGAGAGCACAAAGCAATAAAGTAGGCAGACTCTGGTTTTTTGGGGGGAAGATGCTCGAGAATATCCGGGGGGACTCCCGAGGCTCGATCCCGCCTTTGCGTATGCCGAGCCTCCTTCCTCATGACCTTTGTCACGAGTGGAATGTCTCTCGCCGGCTCCCGGCAGTCTTACACTTGAAGAATCCTTTTTTTGTTTTCAGTAAGGCATTGTTTTTTTAAGTGTGAGGTTCACAACAACTTGCCAGCAAGGTAGAAAGATTTCCTTATACTCCCTGCCTATCACATGCACAGCCTCCCCCACTATCAACATCCCCACCAGAGTGGTACATCTGTTACAATTGATGAATCAAAATTGACACATCTTAATCACCCAAGGTCCATAGTTTAGAGTTCACTCTTGGGCATTCTATCAGATCAGATCAGTCGCTCAGTCGTGTCTGACTCTTTGCGACCCCATGAATCGCAGCACGCCAGGCCTCCCTGTCCATCACCAACTCCTGGAGTTCACTCAGACTCACGTCCATCGAGTCAGTGATGCCATCCAGCCATCTCATCCTCTGTCGTCCCCTTCTCCTCCTGCCCCTAGTCCCTCCCAGCATCAGAGTCTTTTCCAATGAGTCCACTCTTCTCATGAGGTGGCCAAAGTTCTGGAGTTTCAGCTTTAGCATCATTCCTTCCAAAGAAATCCCAGGGCTGATCTCCTTCAGAATGGACTGGTTGGATCTCCTTGCAGTCCAAGGGACTCTCAAGAGTCTTCTCCAACACCACAGTTTAAAAGCATCAATTCTTTGGCGCTCAGCCTTCTTCACAGTCCAACTCTCACCTCCATACATGACCACAGGAAAAACCATAGCCTTGACTAGACGAACGTTTGTTGGCAAAGTAATGTCTCTGCTTTTGAATATGCTATCTAGGTTGGTCATAACTTTCCTTCCAAGGAGTAAGCGTCTTTTAATTTCATGGCTGCAGTCACCATCTGTAGTGATTTTGGAGCCCAGAAAAATAAAGTCTGACACTGTTTCTACTGTTTCCCCATCTATTTCCCATGAAGTGGTGGGACTGGATGCCATGATCTTAGTTTTCTGAATGTTGAGCTTTAAGCCAACTTTTTCACTCTCCACTTTCACTTTCATCAAGAGGCTTTTTAGTTCCTCTTCACTTTCTGCCATAAGGGTGGTGTCATCTGCATATCTGAGGTTATTGATATTTTGGGCATTCCATGGGCTTGGAGGGCTTGGACAAATGCCTAAGGACATGTATCTATCATTATGGCATCATAGAGAGTATTTTCACTGCTGTGAGTATTATACTGTAAGTATTTTCACAGATCTTCTGTGCTCTGTCTCCTCATCCTCCCACCAGTGTCAGATCTCATCCCGCCCCCCCACCTTCCCATCCCCTGCCATAATCCCTGCAGCCAGTGACCATTTTGCTAACTCCATAATTTTGTCTTTTCTAGAATGTCATATAATTGGAATCACACACAGCATATGGCCTTTGCAGACAGACTTCTTTTGCTTAGTGTGTGGTGCTCAGTGGCGTCTGATTTTTTGCAACTCCATGGACTGTAGCCCGCCAGGCTCCTCTGCCCATGGAATTTTCCAGAGAAGAAGACTGGAGTGGGTTGCCATTTCCTGCTGCAGGGGATCTTCCCGACCCAGGGATCCAACCTGCATCTCTTGTGTCTCCAGCATTGGCAAGTGGATTCTTTACCACCGCGCCACCTGGGAAGCCCCTTCTTTTGCTTAGTCACATGCATTTAAGGTTGCTCCATGTCTTTTCATGGCTTTTATAGCTCATTTTGTTCTGATTTTCTGGAGCTGGTCCTCACCGAGGGTCATTCTGCTCAGTATTGTTCGAGCAGCCAGAATGAGATCGAGTTTGGTTTAGAGGCAAAGGAAAGGTTAATCCTTAAATCAAAGGGTGGAGAGGTGCAAGCTTGTTCACTAGAATACACGCCTCTCAAACACGCCACGGGCAGGGCAGCTTTGTAGGGTTTTTGTCCACACGGAGGGAGCTGGAGTTCTTGCCCGGCGGCTGCCGCTGTGCTACTCCCCACTGTTCAGATCAAAATGTGGAGCTCAGTGCTTCTGCACCTGGCCCAAAGTCACCATTAGAAGTGAGGTGCCGAGAGCAGTGCTTCTGCACACGGCCCTCTGCCGCCATCCTGAAGTGAGGTGCCGAGAGCAGTGCTTCTGCATGCGGCCCTCTGCCCCCATCCTGAAGTGAGGTGCTGAGAGCAGTGCTTCTGCATGCAGCCCTCTGCCCCCATCCTGAAGTGAGGTGCTGAGAGCAGTGCTTCTGCATGCGGCCCTCTGCCGCCATCTTGAAGTGAGGTGCCGAGAGCAGTGCTTCTGCATGCGGCCCTCTGCCGCCATCTTGAAATGAGGTGCCGTGTGCATGATCTGTGCACACAGCCCGCCGACCTCTGAAGTGTAGGGTGCAGCCACTTTGCACTGGGAACCCTGGGCTGAAGTGCCGGTTAGGGGGCTTCTGCAGGCAGTTTCCTGTGAGCAAGTGAAACTAGACTAAATGCAAAGGCGAAAAAAAGGTTAGACTTGACTTTATTAGGCAGATTCTGTTTCGATTTCTCAGAAATTGTTAATGGACTTTGCCGGTGAGTGTCTTCTTAGTACTAAATATTCACTTGCCTGGATGTACCACAGTCGATTTATCACCTCTGAAGAACATTTGATTTCTTCTGAAGTTTTTGCAATTATGAATAAGCTTCGTGCTGTAAACATCCTTGTGCAGGTTATTTGTGTGTGTGGACATACATTTTTTAGCTCCTTTGGCTGAATACCAAGGAGCATGATTGCTGGATAGTATGGTAGGAGTTTATTAAGTTATGTAAGAAATCACCAGACTTGCTTCCAAAGTCAGTATTGCCATGCCTTCTCACTGGCCACAAGTGAGGGTTCTTGACGCTCTACATCCTCGTCAGCCTCAGGTGTTGCCGGTGTTCCAGATTTGGGCTATTCTCATAGGTGTGTAGTGGTATCTCATTGTTATTGTAATTTGCATTTCCCTGCGAACTGTTGATTTGGGGCATCCTTTTGTGAGCTGATTTGCCATCTGTGTATCTTTGGTGAGGTCTCTGTTAAGGTCATTGGTCCATTTTTTACCTTAGTTTGTGAAACAGTGATAGGATTAATGGAGGGTAGGAGAGGATATTAAAGATGTTTGGGGGGACAGAATTAACAGGACCTGGTGACTGAGTGGCTGAAACTGCTGAGGTATAAGGAGGAGCAAAAGGTGAGATTCAAGTTCTGGCCAAAGTGAGTGGATGGTTAGTGGTACTTCTGGGAGGAAGGGGAGGCTGGGTACAAAAAATCATCTGAAGATGAGCACAGAAATGAGTCTGGGTGTGTGTGTCAGTGAGACACCTGTGCAGAGATGTCCACTCTCCTGTGCAGTTCATGATCAGTTGCTTATCTTCATGATCAGTAACTGGTGCTGCTATGGGGCAGTTCTCACTCTATGGAGTTGTTTATGCTTTGATGCAGAACCTGCAGCCATGTGATTTATACCTTATTTCTGTTGTGTGGCTCCATTAACAAGTGAGAAGTCTCCAAGCTTTTAAAACCTTCACAGAAAAGTCTTCCCACCTGCTACAGTCTCCAAGAACTAAGCCTGAAAAGTTGCTTGATATTGTTGTTGTTGTTCAGTCACTCAGTCGTGCCTGACTCTTTGTGACTCCATAAGCTGCAGCACACCAGGCTTCCCTGTCCATCACCAACTCCAGAAGCTTGTTCAAACTCATGTCCATTGCATTGGTAATTGCATCCAACCATCTTGTCCTCTGTCCTCCCCTTTTCCTCCCGCCTTCAATCTTTCCCAGCATCAGGATCTTTTCAAATGAGTCAGTTCTTTGCATCAGGTGCCACAGTATTGGAATTTCGGCTTTAGCATCAGTCCTTCCAGTGAATATTAGGAGTTGATTTCCTTTAAAATTGACTGGTTTGATCTCCTTTGAATCCAAGGGACTCTATAAAGAGTCTTTTCCAGCACCACAGTTTGAAAGCATCAGTTCTTTGGCAGTCAACCTTCTTTATGGTCTGACTCTCACATCCATACATGACTACTGGAAAAGCCATAGCTTTGACTCTACAGACCTTTGCAGGAAAGTGATGTCTCTGCTTTTTAATACGCTCTCTAGGTTTGTCATAGCTTTTCTTCTAAGGAGCAAGCCTCTTTTAATTTCATGGCTGCAGTCACTGTTCACAGTGATTTTGGAGCCCAAGAAAATAAAAGTCTGTCACTGTTTACATTTTTCCCACCACCTATTTGCCAAGAAGTGATGGGACCAGATGCTATGATCTTCATTTTTTAAATGTTGAGTTTTAAGCCAGCTTTTTCACTCTCTTGTTTCACCTTCATCAAGAGGCTTTTTAGTTCCTTTTCACTTTCTGCCATAAGGATGGTGTCATCTGCATATCTGAGGTTATTGATGTTTCTCCTGTCAGTCTTGATTCCAGCTTGAGTTTCATCCAGCCCAGTGTTTTCACATGGTGTACTCTGCAGATAAGTTAAATAAGCAGGGTGACAATATAAAGCCTTGAAGTACTCCTGTCCCAGTTTTGAATATGTTGCTTTATGACATGTTTTATTTTTCTGTCTGGTGTTCTTCCCTGGTGGCTCAGACAGTACAGAATCCGCCTGCAATGTGGGAGACCTGGGTTCGATCCCTGGGTTGGGAAGATCCCCTGGAAGAGGGCATGGCAACCCACTCTAGTATTCTTGCCTGAAGAATCCCCATGGACTGAAGCTACAGTCCATGGGGTCACAAAGAGTCGGACAGGGCCGAACAACTAAGCACATGTGGTCACTCTTGCCCTCTAGTGGCCAGTGGAGGCATAGCGTGGGGCTGAGCCCTCACTTGGCCTCTCCTGAATTCTATCCCAGAAAGATTTTATCCCAGGGTCTTCTGACCTTTTGTTCCTATTTTGTTATTTCCAGAATCTCCCTCACTCCCACCTGGTCCCACCATCAAATTAAGTTTGTCACTGAAGAGATATCCAGTGTCTAGTGGCACAGGAAATCAGTGACTCACAAAACAGTTATACACCTTGCAAATCATGAAATCCAACTCTCTTCTTTTATACCTAAGGACCTAAGTGATTTTCACAACCTCCTAACTTGGCTGCTGCATCCATATATGTGCTCTTCAGTCTGTTTTCCACACAGTGGCCAAGTAGACGAGATTATGTGTGTCTCTTGCTTATAATCATCCAGTGGTTTACTTTTCACCCTTGGAATAAAATCAGAATTATTTCCAAGGTGGCCCTTCATGATCTGGCTCCTTTCTATTTCTCTAAACATTTTCTTATAAAAATCTTCTTATTTTCTGATTAAGCTGGCCTTCCTTCTGTTCTTCAGATGTGCCTAATACTTTCCTACCTCAGGGCCTTTGCATATGTACTTCCCTTACCCTTTATCTTACATCTCAGCTTAAAGGTCACCTCTCAGAGAGGCCTTCTCTGTTAATCTCTATAACAGCACTCTGTGTATTGCCCCAGTCCATGAGTTTTTGTTCATTATCTGCCTCCCTTTACCAGATTATAAGCTCCGCCAGGGCCTGCAGTGAAAGAAATTACAGAATGAGTCTTTAATGAACACTGGAGTTGGTCAAAAAACATAATGCTTCTAAAGGTGGTGAATTCCTGCCAGTGTGAGGTTAACCAGAGTTCCTAAAAAAGAGATTGTTAAATAATCTCTAAGGTCCCTTCATCTCTGTTGATAAACTTTTCTATCCAGTATTTGAAAGATGGAAGATGTTCAGATCCAATAATTGCTCAGTAGCTTGTGTTGGACTAACCCTGTCACAGATGATAGTTATAAATTTTGGATAAAGTATTTGAAAGAATCTGAGATTTTTGGAGAGAAATAAAAAGTAGGTGGGATCTGGAGGAGATTTAACCCTTGAAAAAAGGCACCTGTCCCCACTAAGTGAGATTCACATTGATGTGGCTGTTCTCTGTAAAGCACTCCCCAGTCTATATGGCAGGGAGAAGCTAGAACCAGAGCAGGAAGCTGCAGTTTTATTGATTTGACAGGAAGCAGGCAGAGTCTGGGGCTTCCCAGGTGGTGCTAGTGGTAAAGAACCTGCTTGCCAATGAGGAGATGTAGGAGACATGTGTCTATCCCTGGGTCAGAAAGATCCCCTGGAGGAGAGCCTGGTAACCCCTCCAGTATTCTTGCCTGGGAAATCCCATGGACGGAGGAACCTGGTGGGCTATAGTCCACAGGGCCTCAAAGATTTGGATGGGCCTGAAGCAGCTTAGCAAGCACACATGCAGAATACAGGCTATCAGAGTGGCTAGAAAATGAGGAAATCTAAGGAGATGTCCCCCAATCCATGCTCCCAATAAGATCAGCTGAGGCCTCTGTGAAAACTGTATTCTGGTTCAACCCCTCCTTCTGCCCATTTGTGCTTTTCATGCTTGTAGTTGTTAATCATGGAAACACACTCCAATAAACTTTCTGCTTCCAAATCGTCCTGGCAGAGTCAGTTTCCAGGGGAACTTGACTTAACAACAGTCTAATTGATGTTTATAGAATGTTGTACCCAGCGGCTGCAGAATACATGTTCTTTTCAAGTGAAAATGACGCATTCATCAAGATAGACCATGGTGAGCCATAAAATTAATCTGAGTGGATGTCAAAGATGTTGAAGGATTAAACCCCTATAGACTACGTTCATTAATCATAAATGAATCATATTAAAAGCAATAACATTACAATATCTGAAAAAGCACTGGAGTTTGAAAGTTAAAGATATGTTTAAATAACACATAGGTCAAAAAGAATTAGAAAGAAATAAGAATAATTTTAATTGAATGATAATGTAAATATTAACGTCAGATTTCTGGATTCAGCTAAAGTGGTGCATGGAGGGAAATACATTGCTTTAACTGCTTGTATTAAAAAGAAATGTTTAAAATTAATGGTATAGTTACATCTTAAGAATGTAGAAAAAAGAGAAAATTAAAAATCTTAAACCCAAAGTAAGAAGAGAGGAAGTAATAAAAAGCAGATATAGGTGAAATAGAAAACAAAAAATAGAGAAAATATAAAAAGCTGCAAGTTGTTTCTTTAAAAGATTAATGAAATTTATAAATTCTTAACACAGATTAATCAAAAAGAGAAAAAGCAAATGACTAGTATCAGGAATATCAGGGAAAATTACTACAGATCTTGCAGAAAATGAAATGTTAAATGCTATGAACAACTTTATGCCAAGATATTATACAATTAAAATGAAATGGACCAATTGTTTGAAATCATATATTGCCAATATTGAAATAATAAGAAACAGAGAATATGAATAGATTTATAAAAGCATTTGAGATAATTGTTAAAACCTTTCCAACAACAAAAAAAATCAGCCCCAGATGGCTTCACTGTTGAATTCTGTCAATAAATTAAGGGGGAAAAGAACCCCAATATTACACAAACTTTCAGAAAATTGAAAAGGTAGGGACACTTCAGAATATATTTTGTAAGGTCAGCATTATGCTGGCACCAAAACCTGGCAAAGACATTGATAAAAAAGAAAATCACAGACCAGATTTCTCATGAATACGGATGTAAAAAATCTTCAACAAAATATTCTTGGCTTGAATCCAGCATTATATAAAGAGGGTAATTCACTATGACTAAGTGGGATTTATTCTAGGAATGAAAGATTGGTTTAGCATTTGAAAATCAATTAATGTAACTCATCACATTAAGCAAATACATGATTTTTAAAAACCTTGTTGTTCAGTTGCTAAGTCGTGTCTGACTTTTTGTGACCCCATGGACTGCAGCATGCCAGGCTCCCCTGCTCTTCACTATCTCCCAGAGTTTGCTCAAATTCATGTCCATTGAGTCAGTGATGCTATCTAACTGTTTGTCATTCTCTGCCACTTTTTTCTCCTTTTGCCTTCAGTCTTTCCCAGCATCAAGGTTTTTTCTAATGAGTCAGCTCTTCCCATCAGGTGGCCAAAGTATTGGAGCTTCAGCATCAGTCCTTTCTGTAAATATTCAGGATTGATTTTTCTTTAGGGTTGACTGGTTTGATCTCCTTGCTGTCCAAGGGACTCTCAAGAGTCTTCTTCAGCACCACAGTTTGAAAGTATGAGTTCTTCGCCACTCAGCCTTCTTTATGGTCCAACTCTCACATCCATACATGACTACTGGAAAAACCACAGCTTTGACTATCCAGAACTTTGTTGGCAAAGTGAAGTCTCTGCTTTTTAATATTCTGTCTAGGTTTTTCATAACTTCGCTTCCAAGGAGCAAGTGTCTTTTAATTTTATGGCCGCAGTCACCATCAGCAGTGATTTTGGAGCCAAGAAAATAAAATCTGTCACTGTTTCCACTTTTTCTCCTTCTATTTGCTGTGAAATGATGGGATCAGATGCCATGATCTTTGTTTTTTGAATGTTGAGTTTTAAGCCAACTTTTTCACTCTCCTCTTTTACCTTCATCCAGATGCTCTTCCCTGGTGGCTCAGAGGGTAAAGCATCTGCCTGCAATGCAGGAGACCTGGGTTCGATCCCTGGGTCAGGAAGATTCCCTGGAGAAGGAAATGGCACCCCACTCCAGTACTCTTGCCTGGAAAATCCCATGGACAGAGAAGCCTGGTAGACTACAGTCAATGGGATTGCAAAAGAGTCGGACACGACTGAGCGACTTTACTTAGATGCTCTTTAGTTCCTTTTCACTTTCTGCCATGAGAGTGGTATCATCTGCATATTTGAGGTTGTTGATGTTCCCCTAGCAGTCTTGATTCCAGCTTGTGATTCATTCAGCCCAGCATTTCGCATGATGTACTCTGCATATAAGTTAAACAGAGTGACAACTTACAATCTTGTATTACTCCTTTCCCAATTTTGAACCAATCCATTGTTCCATGTTCTGTTCTAATTGTTGCTTCTTAACCTGCATACAGGTTTCTCAGGAGACAGGTAAAGTGGTCTGGTCTAAGAATTTTCCTCAGTTTGTTGTGATCCACACAGTCAAAGGCTTTAGCATAGTCAGTGAAGCAGAAGTAGATGTTTTTTTCTGGAATTTCCTTGCTTTCTCTATGATCCAACAAATGTTGGCAATTTGATCTCTGGTTCCTCTGCCTTTTCTAAATCCAGCTTGTATATCTGAAAGTTCTGAATTTACATACTGTTGAAGCCTAGCTTGAAGGACTTTGAGCATAACTTTACTAGTATGAGAAATGAGTACAATTATACAGTAGTTTGAACATTTTTTGGCACAGCCCTTCTTTGGTATTGGAATGAAAACTGACCTTTTCCAGTTCTGTGGCCACTGCTGAGTTTTCCAAATTTGCTGGCATATTGAGTACAGCATTTTAACATCATTTTTTTAGGGTTTGAAGTAACTCAGCTGGAATTCCATCACTTCCTCTAGCTTTGTTTGTAGTGATGCTTCCTAAGGCCCACTTGACCTCGAACTCCAGGATATCTAGTTCTAGATATGACCACATCGTCATGGTTATCCGGGTCATTAAGACATTTTTGTATAGTTCTTCTGTGTATTCTTGCCAACTCTTCTTAATCTCTTCTGCTTCTGTTAGGTCTTTACTGCTTTGGTCCTTTATCATCCCGTCCTTGCATAAAATGTTCCCTTGGTATCTCCAATTTTCTTGAAGAGATCTCTAGGCTTTCCCATTATATTATCTTCCTCTACTTCTTTGTGGTGTTCATTGAAGAATGTCTTCTTATCTCTTCTTGCTGTTCGCTGAAACTCTGTATTTAGTTGGGTATATCTTTCCTTTTGTCCCTTGCCTTTGGCTTCTCTTCTTTCCTCAGCTATTTGTAAGGACTCCTCAGACAACCACTTTGCCTTTTTGCATTTCTTTTTCTTTGGGATGGTTTTGGTCACTGCCTCCTGTACAGTGTGATGAACCTCCATCCGTAGTTCTTCAGGCACCCTGTCTACCAGATCTGATACTTGAATCTATTTGTCACCTCCACTGTACAATCATAAGGGATTTGATTTTAGGTCATACCTGAATGGGCTAGTGGTTTTCCCTACTTTCTTCAATTTAAACCTGAATTTGCCATAAGGAGCTCATGATCTGAGCCACAATCATCTTAATTAATCTAGAAAATCACTTCACAAATTCAACATCCATTCATGATAAAAACTCTAAGCCAACTAAGACTATAAGGCAACTGTCCCAACCACTATGGGAGGGTTTTGGACAGTTTCTTAAAAAGCAAAAACATATGCCTGCCCATGACCTGACAAATTAACTTCTAGATATTTTCCCAAAGAAAAAGTCAGTCTCTCAACCAGTCTCTCTCTCTGTCTCTTCACCCTACTCTTTCCCCTTTCTTTGTTTCTCTCTCCACAAAATTACTTAAATAAAACATCCTTAGAGCAATTCTATTCAGAATTCCCACCCCAAACTGAAAACATTTCAGACATCCCTCAAAAAGAGAATGTAGTAACAATTTGTAGTTATTCATCTAGCAGAACACTACTCAGTGATAAAAAAAGAGTGACTTGTTACATACAACATAGCTGAGTCTTGAAACCATTATGTTGAGGGAAAGAAGCCACGCAGAAAGGAATAAAACACAATCACATTTATATAAAGTTCAGGAATAGGTAAAATTAACATACGATGATAGTCATCAGCAAAGCCTTTGCCCATGAGGACACGTGGATTGCTAGAAAGGGACACAGGACAACTTCCTGAGGTGACCGGAGTATAATAAATCTTCTGCCAGCATACCTCAGCAAAAACATAAAATAATCTTAAAAAAAATAAAATATAGGTGGGGTCGAATTGCATGATTGAAACCATTTTTCTCAGTGAGAAATTTTGATCTTAAATGAATAATTTGTTTTTTTAAAACTTATTTTGCTCTGTTTGGAAAAGGACTTCATTTGTTTATTAACCTGCTGGGCTGTCCTGACAAAATTTCACAGACTGGCTTAAACAACAGAAATTTGTTTTCTTACATTTCCAGAGGCTGGCAGTCTGAGGTCAGGGTGCCAGAATGGATGGTTTCTGGTGAGAGCTGTCTCCCTGGCTTGCAGACGGCTGCCTCCCCGTGTGTCCTCACATGGCCGAGGAATAGCAAACTCCCTCTTGTCTTTTTTTATGAGGACATTAATGCTCTCAATGAGAGCACCATCCTCATGGCCTCATCTAACCCCATTACCTCCAAAAGAACCCATCTCCAGATACCAGCATGTTACTGGTGAGGGCTTCCACATGCGGATTTGAAGGACACAATTCAGTTCGCAGCTTCTAGAAAATGTGGAAAATACAGGTAACTGGAAAAAACAAAAGCCCATGTAGTCCGGTGATGCAGATATAGTCACTATTAACATCCTGATGTCTTTTTCTTTCCCAAGTTTTGTTATTTCAACTTATATGTGGTTGTAGTCATTCTGTACCTATAATCTTATATCACCATCTTTTAAATTAAAACATGACATTTTTTCTGCATGACTAAAATCCCTTTTTAAGTACCTCTTTTTAATAGCCACAAAAGGTTCCTCTGGATGTGCTGTAGTTTACATATTTGTTATCCGGTGGTTGAACGTTGAAAGACTTTCCAGTATTCTGCTAGTGTAAATAATGCTGTGATAAATACATTTGTCCAAGAGGCTTTTTCTGTAACTCGGATTGCTTTCTTGGGGTAGAATTCCAGAAAATGGAAATTGTAGGTTAAAAGGGTGTGCTCTAATTAGATGTTGCCAAATTCCTTGCCAAAAAGATGTCCTACTTTGCACTGTCCCCAGGAGCAGGGCAAGAAGAGGCTTTATTGGTTTGCTCTTAAGAGGCTGAGGTCGTTTCCACTAATGTGTTTCTTGGCCTGTTTCCACAGGTGAAAGAAAAGACAGCTGTAGCTGACTTGTGGGGGACTCCCTTGGCTCTTTTGGCCCAAGACCCTACCACTCCCTCTCCCTGGCAGCCTGTATTCTGGGTCTCACCTAGACAGCCCGAGTAGGAACAAGCCATCTCGTCCATCACAGCCATGAATTTCCTCCGGCGGCGCCTCTCTGACAGCAGCTTTGTGGCCAACCTGCCTAATGGCTACATGACGGACCTGCAGCGCCCAGACAGCTCCACCAGCTCGCCTGCATCCCCCGCCATGGAGAGGAGGCGCCCTCAGCCCCTGGCAGCCTCCTTCTCCTCTCCAGGATCCAGCCTTTTTAGTTCCTTCTCCAGTGCCATGAAGCAGACCTCACAGGCCCCCTCGGGGCTGATGGAGCCTCCGGGTCCCTCCACGCCTGTTGTTCAGAGGCCCAGGATCCTATTGGTGATCGATGATGCCCACACAGACTGGTAAGCAGCACTCTGCAGGTGCCCCCACGTAGGGGCAGGAGAGGAGACGGGGCTTATCTCACTCTTGGGGAAGAGAGAGGGGAAGAGCTGTGAGAGACTCTGTGGTATCAGAGACTGGCAGGAGGGACGGGCATTAATGCCAGGCACCACAGCAGCTACCTTGTGCCATACTCTGTGCAAAGGGCTTTATATTTAAGGTCTGCAGTCTCTCACCTGCAAATCCAAAACCCAAAAAGCTCACTAGAAAATATTTTATAGCCTATTTGCTAGCAAAGCCTGATCTGAAGGAAAGTTAGACTGGAATAGTCTTCGTTGTACCACTCACTGTGCTTGTTCATATCATTTGCTGAAAACTTCTTAATACATTTGATATGGGGTACTGCCCAGGGCCCGTAGGAAGTATTATATAATATATGGTATATGTACTGTATTACTTTCCTAATAATAGAAAACTTTAAAAAATCTGAAATAACTGTGGTAAGTCGCTTAACCTCTTTGAGCTTCAGCCATGCTCCCTCAATGAGTGAGGTTGCCATTGAGGGTAAAAGAAATCAACAAAAGTCCGCAGTCCTTAATCTCAAGGGACCAGAGTGCCTGAGTTTGCATTCCTCCTCTTCCATTGACTGGCAGTCTGGTTCCAGAACCTGTCTTAACAGGACAGGAAAGGTGGGCAGAAATGATATCCCTCCAGTCTCTTCCCAGGTGTGCCCCATCCTGATAGCCGGGAAGCATCCTGGTTGGGGGGCAGAGACTGGACACATGTGTCAAGGTCATTGTAGCAGTAGTTCCACAGGTAGTTACTGAGCACTGATCGAGTGCAAATAACAGCCTTCAGTTCAGTTCAGTTGCTCAGTCGTGTCCGACTCTTTGTGACCCCATGAACCGCAGCACACCAGGCCTCCCTGTCCATCACCAACTCCCAGAGTCCACCCAAACCCATGTCCATTGAGTCGGTGATGCCAGCCAGCCGTCTCATTCTCTGTCGTCCCCTTCTCCCTCCCTCAATCTTTCCCAGCATCAGGGACTTTTCCAATGAGTCAGCTCTCATAACAGCCTTAGGTACTCGGATAAGTAATGAACAGGCCCTGCACACAGGAAGCTGCGTGCAGGTGGAAAAGAGGTCTCTATTTGAAATTTTTGCTAGAAAAGATACGTATTATCAGTCCACTTGGAGACATAGAATTTTCAGTCCAGGAAGTAAACCTAAATATGGAGACCCGGAGGTACCCCGTTTAGGGCAGTTCTGGCAATGGACCCATGGATGGCCATGGGGGCTGGAGGGCAAGGTTTCCTGTGTGTGTCTCCAAAAGCCACCACAGAGTAGGCACAGAGTCAGCATCCAGTAAGCACGTATTACATGAACCAGTTAATATATTCAGTTCACTGAGCATGCCAGTGCTCTCTTATTCTAACTTGGATGTGTGTGCTCACATTCATTCCTTGAAAAGTGAATTCAGGTTGGGAATGGTTGAGCCTGTACTTTGGAGTGGGAGGTAATTATAGTTTATAACATATTCAATGCAGTCAACATTAAAGCATGTTCAGTAGGTTCAGACTTTCGCCTTTATTTTCCTGCTATGGAATCACTTCGTCTTAACCAGGGTGGTCGGATGCCTGGCCTCTGTTCTGATCCATTCTGAGTTGTTTTCAGTGATGCTTGAAGGGTCTTACGTGAAGCGTTGTTCATCTCTGCCTGTGAAGTTATGCAGAGCATCATATTTAGGTTCTGAGCCAAGGGGTTGATTTCTGCAGAAGTGTTGATTTCACTCACCCCTGCCTGTGCAGTGCTGCTGCCTATCTGCCTGGTAATCAGAATGCCTACATGGCTTTTGCAGTCCTCTGTTTCTCTTTAACCCAACTTGACCTTGATTTTGAGTGTTCTCTGTTGACTGCACCATCTCTGGTTCAGTCAAGGTTTGCCATAATATGGTCTTGGAAAGGGGTATTTGTCAAAAACGTTACTTTTTGTATGGATCCTGAGCTCATAAATGGCAGCAAGGTGAAGTGGTTAAGGATTCAGACTTCAGAGCTATCTGCATTAAATCTCTACCCCATAATAGCTATATGACCTTTGAAAGTTACTGCACCTAAATGGTAAAATAGTACCTACCTGTAGAGTTAATATATGTAAGTACGGTTGAAATCTGAATTACTATAAAAGTGTTTAGGATGTGTCTAGTAGAAAGTAAGTGCTATTTAAGTGCATATTATTATTGCAGACTATTGTGACCTTTTGTGCAATATTAATCATCTTGACTGCAACCCCTGTAGGCCTACTTATTTAATTTCTTTATGCCCAATATTAGGCAGAATAGATTAGGATTTACCCCCACTGTGCTATGGTTTTCTAATGGTCAATCTTCCCTACTAGCTCTCAGGTGATAAAGTTGAGTCTTACTGATTAATCTCTGTCTGCCCCCAACCCAGTGCCCATATGGTGTGTAGTTTAATGTAGGCGCACAGCTAATGACGCTGAAATGCCATAAATTACCTTAGCCGAGTAACATTTGAATTTTGACTTTGGTCTTCAATCTCTCTAATCCACAGGAGTGACCAGTGTGTGAATTTTAGTCTGTGCACCCTGGTGGGGGACACAGTTTTTGGCTAGAGGAATTTCTTCTGGTCTGTTTCAATCATGCTTCGTGTGCCCACAAGTTAATTAGGGATTGAGAACAGCAGTCCACTTTTCTTGCCTCTCAGAGGGTTAAAAGTGGAACAGTGAGAAACTGAGTCTCATTATTATGTCACCTGAGAGTTAGCTGTGCATTCATTGGATGTTTGTGACAGAGACTTCCGACCCACACATGACAGCTTCTCATAGAGAACTCATCCTAGGTTCTTTAAGAACTTGAGAACATTTGCTGGTTGCCTTAGAACCCCAATTTCTTCCCTGCCAAGTTCCGGGATACCTGTCGTCCTCCCATACCAGGAGCGGCCAGCAGGTGGCGGGCTAGCCCCACTGTCCCTGGCTAGTTTTGGCAGAGTCCGGCTGCCTCTGGGGTCAGGCCCCTGCCCAGCGCCTCCTTCATTGTGCAGACTGTCTCCTGAGAGGAAGAAGCTGTTGAAGAGGGAGAAGCCCGCTCACACAGCCCCTTTCTTTCTCCTTTGAGATGGTAATGAGAGGGGGAGATGATCCCCGTCTGGACTGAGCGTGAACCCATCAGGAACAATGTGGCTCCCTTTTCTCCCTTGTCAGCCTTGGTTCCTTCTTTCTGTCACTCCTTTCCTGGTCCAGGACCCTGCTGCAGAATCAGGTTTCCTAGAGGGTGAGAGAGTTACAGGAACCTCCCCCTCTTGCTTCCTGACAGAGGCCAGCTTGCAGCCTTTCAGAACCAGCCTGGGCCTCCCAGGGATGAATGATACCTGGCCAGTGGCCAGGGGGAAGCGAGGGAGAGGAGGACTGTCCATCTTCTGCGGAGACACAGAGGATCCCAAAGCCGCCTTTACTGGAAAGGGGGACTAATGGCGGACGGAGCATTTTGAGATCCCACGACCTTTTGGGGTTGCCCCAGAGGTTAGCCTGGCTACATCAGGGAGGTTGGGGATCTTTGGACCAGACTCACGCCCCAATAAGATCTGGGTCAGGAGTCCCTCTGAACTCAGGCTGGTACTGTCCTCTGGGATGATGGGCGATCAGTCAGGTTTGAGAACCACAAGGGAAAGGAGAAATATAACAAATGGATTTCAGGCTCATTTTTCTTCAGCCCTCTCCACTCATTCTCTTGCCAGTTTTCCAGCGCTTTGACTGGTGTCAGTCCTCTAGTCTTGACCTTACCTCCTGTATACCTTTAATGTTACCACCAAAGTATCCTCTTTCCAAAATCGAATCTTGCAAGTTTACTCCCATGTCCCATCAGGTGTCACCTTTTACAACCATTAGGTGGTACATCATTGCCCTCAAGTCCAAAGTCAGAGTGTAAGCATGTCTGCCCCCACTCTAGGTCTGCCTCCAGCTCAGCGTCCTCTTTGCTGCTTATTCCACAGGAATAGCAAAGGTTTGTAGTTTTCAAACACACCTCTGCCTTAGCTCATACTGTTCCCTGCTACCTGGAATGCCTTTCCCTATGTTGTTGTTCACTGGGCCAATCTCCATTCATCCTCAAAAGCCTGCTCAAGTTTCACTTCTTCTCTGAAGTCTTCCCTGACACACCTACCCTGCCAACAGTGCTAGTAACTTCCTCCTTTGATAACTTAAAATACACTTCATCATGCCACCACAGCACACATCACGCTGTGTTGTACTTGGTTTTAGGTAGCTGTCTCTTCTGCAAGAACAAGGCCTGTGTCTTCCTCTTTTTGTATCCCTGGAGCTCACCGTGTAATATATTTTCAGTTAGCATATGTCATTGTCCCAAACCATTCCAACCAGAACAGCCTGTATTGGGCATCATGGGGCCTGAAATTCACCTTACTGCAAGAGTCAGCAATATAGTGCATACAGTTGAGGGCTTACCAGTTTTACTCACCTGTGTATAAAGTCTTGGCTGTTTATTTTTCAGTATGTATGCCCCCTTCACCCCAACATCCTCCTCCCCAAGCCCATCCAGGCTCCAGAGACCTTGAAGGTAAAACTGAGATCAAAGAAGTACACCGAACCTTGTTATGAAGAATCTTTCTGGGGGTCATGATCAATGTTCTTATTTTGAAGAAATCAAACCTAGGGTTCCGGTACATTCTGTAGCAATAATTTTAAAAATTCATCTACTTATTTGTTTTAACAATCTCATAGAGCTGCCTTACACTGTAAAGCAGTAATCTACAGTGTAAATTATTGCCACAAAATGTACTAGAACCCAAGGTTTGATTTTTTTTTTTTTTTTTTTTTTTTTTCAAAATGAGAACATTGATCATGACCCAGAAAAGGGTTCTTCATAACAAGGTTGGGTGTACTTCTTGATCTCAGTTTTACCTTCAAGGTCTCTGGAGCCTGGATGGGCTTGGGAGGGGGATCTTGAGGTGAAGGGGGCATAAGGCAGCTAAGGCTTGGCCCCCAGCCCCTCCCTCCAGGGGTCTCTCAAACCCTCCCTCCTCTTGCTTCCCATGGTCCTTGTTCCCAGAATGGCTGCTCTTCTCTTTCAGCAATGATCTATTGTTGTTGTTCAGTCGCTCAGTGGCGTCTGACTCTCTGTGACTCCATGGACTGCAGTACACCAGGCTTGCCTGTCCTCTACCAGCTCCTGGAGTTTGCTCAAACTCATGTCCATTGAGTCGGTGACGCCATCCAAGCATCTCATCCTCTGCCACCCCCTTCTTCTTTTGCCTTCAGTCTTTTCTAGCATCAGAGTCTTTTCCAGTGAGTCAGTTCTTTGCATCAGGTGGCCAAGTATTGGAGCTTCAGTCCTTCCAGTGAATGTCCAGGGTTGATCCATTGTTACCCTCCCTCTTATTCTCCACCCTTCCATAGAATTTCCTTTTTCTTTTACTTGTTGAGGAGGAAATGAAAAGGGGATTCTTAGTTTTAAACACCCCTTAGCTACTATCCTTTCAGCCTGGAGTTTGTGAGGCTGCCGCATCCTACCATATGACGGTTAATGATACTAATTAGAGCACCTTGCGCATGTCTAGATTCACTGAGAGTTGCTATATTGTGTGATAATTTGTGTCCCCACCACCACCCACCCACCCATGCCTACTTGCTGTCTTTGTGTCCTAGAGCCTAGAACAGGGCAGGTAGATAATGGGTGCTGGGAAACGTCTGTTGATTGAACGAGTGATTTGGAGGTGACATTACAGGTAATGGCAAGGGTGAAGGTGTGACAGTGATGCTGAGAGTGACCTTGGTGGCATTCTTTAATCCCCTTTCCCCTCTCACACCGCTCAGTCTAACTGGAAGTCACACTGGCCGTGAGAGCATTTACACCATGGAAATGGGCAAATGCTGCAAACCAGGATTTTTAGGTCTCCCTAGAGAGCCAGCCAGTATACCACTGCCAGTCACACTTTCTGATTTTCCTAGGAAGGATTTTACAGACAAGAAAGCAAGGCACGGACATACCATGCACTGCTTGAGAAACCAAAACAGGAGAGGGGTAGGCTTGGACTTTAACAAGAGTAACTTCTTTGCAGGCATATCTCATGGTGACCTACCTCCTGCTGACTGTTTCCGAGGGCTTCAGTGTTTGGCATGATGTAGGTGCTAAGAAGTCTAGGTTGAAAATGAGTGAACACACAAATGAAGAAACCATGAGCTCTTTGGGAATGCGGTCAGGTCCTCCTCACTGTCATAGGACAAGCACCTGTGCACTTTGCACGACCAGACACTGTGCTAAATGGTTTTCATGGATTCTCTGATTTAATCCTCTCAACAACTGATGGAGCACTATTACTGTTCTCATGTGAAGAAGGGGACTAAGGCTCCGAGCCCAGGATGAGAGCAGGCACAGTGGCGTGTGCAGCCGGCCCAGGCTGGCCAGCTGACAAGTCTGGCATCCCTGTCTTCCTGTCATCCTTCCCTCTCCCACCTGAGCACAGGCCTCGTGTGCTGTGTCCGAGGGCTCTGGAGCCTCGTGTGAGTGCACATACCACACACGCTCATGTCCAAGGGCAGGACTCCCTGTTACAGCACGGTGGCCAAGTGACCTCCTCCTCAGAGGAAAGTGCCCACCTCGAGCACCCTCTCCATCAGTGCCTTTGGGCAGCCAGAATGTTGACGTGCAGGGGAAGTGGGGGTTCCTGTAGCCATCCAGACACTCGTGAGCTCAGGGTGTCTTGGCAGCCCCTTGAAGCCTTGCTGTGGCCTAATTGGCCCCAGGGTGGCCAGGACTTTCTGCTTCCCACTGTGCAATCTTGTCAGGGGACGGTTGCAGTGGGTGGGAAGGGGGCATTAAATTGAGAGCTGGCATCACCAGCAGAGGCTTTTGGGTAGAGTTGCTTGTTGCTTTAGCCAGTAAAAATAAGGATGTCCAATTAATAATTAGACAAACAGTGCATTAGTATAAATATATCCCATGCAATATATAGATTTGTACCACAAAATTATTTGTTGTTTATCTGGAATTCATTTTTAAGTAGATGTCTGCTAGTTTATCTTTCCACCCCACTACTTACGGAGGGTGGCAACAAGAGGCAGTGCCCAGCCCTGCTAACATGGGCCCAGTGAGAAGCTGGCCTTTGTGCGTCCTTGCCTTCTGGTTGGGGAGCCAAACCAGCCCTCCCACCCCTTCCATTGACCTCATTCTCAGGAAGCTGCTTTCCTGGCCTGTGATGAGGACTGAACAGTCTCAGTCACCAGCAGGGCAGGAACAAAATCAAGTGGACAGTCTCGAGGCAGACTGCCTGGACCCCTGTGCTCTCGCTCACTCATGAGACCTTGGGGGATTCTGACCTCCGGGCCTCACATTCCTCAGTTGTAAGGCAGGATCGTGGCACCTCTCATGAAGGGTCAGTAAGAGGTGGAGATGATGCCACAAGCGGGGCTGGTATTGGGCTTAGCTGTCGTAACAGGCACTGAAATGGTGACGGTGTTAACAGTTGATTGCAGGGGCTTCCCTGTGGTCCAGTGGCTAAGACTCCATACTCCCAATGCAGGGGGCCTGGGTTCAATCCCTGGTCAGGGAACTAGATCCCACATGCCACAGCTAAAGATCCCATATGCTGCAGCGAGAGCTCCACATGCCACAAGGAAGACGGGAGATCCTGTGTGCTGCAGCTAAGACCCTGCACAGCCAAATAAATAAAAATGTTAAAAAACAAACAAACAAACAGCTAATTGTGATACTAACTGCTGGTGAATAGAGTGGCACTGGCAGGCAGCGGGGAGGAGGCCACGTGGCACGTTTCTCAGCTCAGCTGGACGTGCTTGAGGGCTGCGTTCTAGAAGCCCTGGAGGAGGGGTGTCTGTGTGCTGGTGGGCTGGCACACTCTCTACTCTGAAGACGGGAAGACGGGGACCGGGCTGGTTCCCCTCCTCCTAGAGTTGGTAGGGGGGCTCAAGGCAGGATACACACCTGTCTGTTCAAGACACTAGGCTCTAGGAAACAAAATCCTTATGTCTCCCCCCACCCACCTCTTCCCCCACCCCTAAGACTCTCCTTGAAATAAGGGCAAGCCCTGCCTGTTCCCTGTGGGGAAATCCAGAGGTGGGGGGCAGGGAGCTAGGAAAGGCCTGGTGAGAGGGGTCTTGCCATCCTCTTACTCCCTTCATTCACAGATTCACACAAGCCACCCCCTGCAACCTGGGGTGGCGCTGGGCTTCTAGGCTCGTCCTCCCACTCTGGGCACCCCCTGCCACTCCCCCTCCCTCCACCTTGGTGCCTGGAGCGGGAGGGGCCTTGGGCATTCCCCAGCAGCCTGGCCTGTCGCCTGGACACCAGCGCCGCTTTCCCAGGCCCGGCCCCTTTTATCAGGGGGACAATGTCCGCACACAGTGAGGGCCTTGTGTGGCACCCAGGCCCCGAGCCCTTTGACTTGAGGAATTTTTCAAGTGCTGACCTCTCTCCGTGAGGTCTCCCCGCCATCCAATCCAGAGGCTCTGTGCCCCGGCTGCTTCCTCCCCTGCTCTTGCACGGGCGAGAGGGAAGGGAGGGGAAAACAGTGAAGAGTTGTCTCCTGCCCTGGTAGAGTCTTCGCCCTGTGAGAGTGTGGCTAGGAAATCTGGGGGAAGTGTCTTAGAGCAGAAGGTAGCACGGGGAGGAGTCTGATGGACGCTGTGTCTTCCCCAGTTCCCCCTTCCCTGCTGATGCTGTGAAATCTCAGGGGAGACACTGTCCTCTCCAGGCTTCAGTGCCTTCATCAATCAAGCAATGACAATAAACTGAGATCATGGTCCCCAAAGCACCATTTCTGTCAGAATGACATTCAGATTATCAGGTACCGCTCTTCACCTTCTGTATAGATAGAGTTCTTTGTTTGCAAGAAAAAGAAATGACTTTGGCTGAGTTAGGCAAAATGGAGGGTTTATGGAAAATATGCCGGAGGCTCACAGAATGAAAAGAAAACAAGAAGACCCAAGTTTTGGAGAGGTCAGGAGAGGCTCTGTCTGGACCTAAGAGGCAAGAACTTGTGAACACTCTCTGGAGAAGTCACCTCTATTGTCTTCCAAGCTTTGTGCCTCTCTGCTTAAAAATAAAATTCCTGGGCAAGAACAAACCTGGGTGGTTCCATAACATATCCCAGGGACACTTGGGGACAGTCCCATCAAGACTGTGTGCAAGAGAGAGGCTTGGTTCATGAATACAAGTGCAGATGGAGGTGCTGATAATAGAAGTCAGAATGGGTGGGACAGGCCACATTGAGAGGCTCTTCCAGAACTACTGAGTCAGAATATCCAGAGGAGAGCGCAGGAAACATTTTTTAAATGATGAAGAGCCGAGTTTAGAAACCATCGTGGCTAGAGGACTGGTTTCATGTGGTTCCCAACTGGGAGAACTGAGGCCGGTAAAGCAGACAAAGAGGGAGATTTGTCAGCTCAGTGTATGTAACGGGAACATCAGCCGAAGACCATGCGGGCCGCCCAGTGAGGAGTGAGCCCCCATCACTTGCAGCTTCCGGTACAACTAGGCTGGCAGCCTGGGAGGAGTAATGCAGAAGAGCCCAGACTCTGAAGGGGCCAGCCTGCAAGCCCTTAAAGGAGTCTCAGACCTGAAACGTCTCATTTTCCTCTCTTGCTTTTATGTCTCAGTTATTTTTCCTGCCATTGCCCTGCCTTTTTCTGGATAATTCCACTGTCCAACTTCTGAGTCTTCCCTCATTCTTCAAAATGTGATTTTCTTGCCTAGGTCCTCCTCTTTCAGAGAAGTCCCTCAGATGCAATGGGCTCTCTTAGCAATAGCTGTTCCTGTTCCTCCAGACTTCACCTGCCTGGCTACAGCCTTGCCCTGGGGAGGCAGGTCACTGGGCAGACATCAGTCTCGTTGCAGAATGTCTTTCCTCCTGAGGCCTGTGGAAGCCTGCATGGGATGTGTTTCCTCAGCAGGAGGGAGGCTGTCTGTGATGGCAAGAGAGGGTACGGTGCTTTGTATCCATTTTTCTGACCTCCAAACCTGAGTTTGGAGGAAGGGCAGTGGTGTGGGCTTCCTGAAGATTTTCACTGAGCTAATTGCCACCTTCATAATGGAATGAGTTAAATTAGGGGTTGCTTGTGCAGCTGCTCACAGGAGGCAAGGTGGTCGGTGAGTGAAGGGGCAGGTGCCAGGAAAAGGCAAAGGCACAGAGAAATATTTCCCTGCTGTAAGGAAGACAGCAGCCCAGGCTCTATGACAAATGCCTCTGCCACTTGACACTGGCTGCAGAGAGACAACAGGGAGCCATGGGGACTGTTAGGCGTGAGAACTGATGCCCCAACTGCAGGCAACAGCTGCCGTCCTCTCAGCCAGCTTTTGCCATGTGGAAATACAGGTCTCGTGATGCTCAGTTATTGATTTTCAGGGGAAGCCAGTAGTCCGAATTCTTGATAAATGAATTCTCTGTTTTAAAATCAAAAGTATATAATGTAAGTCCAACAAAATAAGACCGTGGACTCCATGAGGTTTGCCAGTTAGTAATTTCTGATGAAGAGAGGAGTCAGAGTAAATATTCTTCATCTGGGCCTGTCTCCTGGCTAGACCAGGAGCACCAGGATGGCAGGGGGTTGTTTTGTTCAGTATGATTCCTAGGGACTAGCACAGTGCTAAGCACATAGTAGAGCCTGGATAGAGAGATGGAACACTTCCCTGGTGGCTCAGACAGTAAAGCGTCTGCCTGCAATGCAGGAGACCTGGGTTCGATCCCTCGGTTGGGAAGATCCCCTGGAGAAGTAAATGGCAACCCACCCCAATACTCTTGCCTGAAAAATCCCATGGACAGAGGAGTCTGGTAGGTTACAGTCCATGGGGTCGTAAAGAGTCGGACACGACTAGGCGACTTCACTTAGAGAGATGGAGGGATGGATGGGTAAGCAGATGGATGGGTAATTGGTTGAATATGTGGAAGGAGGGAGGTGGAGGGAAAGTAACTTCTCTTAGGCTTCTCCTTCTGTGCCTTGCCCTTCTCACCTTGACAGGCCTCACACAAACATCAAACACTTAATATTCTCATGGTTCCCTTCTTCTCATTCTACTCATCCCATCTAAACCCCTTTTACAGATGGTCAGCTATAAGTCACTTACACCTTGGTGTGAATTACCTTTCAGGGTATCATCTTTTTTATGGGCATTTTGCCAGGTTGAGCTCTTAGTGGTGTTGTTTAGTCCCTAAGTTGTTTTTGACTCTTTGTGACCCCATGGGCTGCAGCACACCAGGCTCCTCTGTCCTTCACTGTTTCCCATGAGTTTGCTCAAATTCATGTCCATTGAGTCAGTGATGCTATCTAACCATCTCATCCTCTGCCAACCCCTTCTCCTTCTGCCTTCAATCTTTCCCAGCATCAGGGTCTTTTCCAGTGAGTCAGCTCTTCCCATCAGGAGGCCAAAATATTGGAGCTTCAGCTTTAGCATCAGTCCTTCTAATGAATATTCAGAGTTGATTTCCTTTAGAATTGACTGGTTTGATCCCCTTCTAGTCCAAGGGACTCTCAGGAGTCTTCTCGAGCACCACAATTTGAAAGCATCTTAATAGATAAGCATCTGTTAATGAGTTCTTGATAGATGCTCTTTAAATGTTTGCTGAAAGAACAGCTTAGCCTTCTAAACGTGAACTGTTCTTTTGAAATGAAGGCTGTGGACTTGAAGAATTCTGTGGGAGTGAGGATGACACAGTGTTGTGTCTCTGGAGAGAAGAGGGCTAGGGATTGGGAGGTAACATTCTGGCATAATCTCTGCTGTCAGAGTGAGTGGGTGGCTGACGATTTTATTTGCCTTAAAGGCTGGTTCTGGGGAGAAAGAGGAGCTCCCGGAGTGTAGCCAAGGCAGGTTTCCATCATGCTTGACATGAAGCTGGAGATCCTTTTAGAGTAATGAAGATACTGCCACCTTCCCCTGAATGATTTGTCACTTCCCCAGGTACATGCCCACCTGTTGAACGACAGGAGGGAAAGAGATGAACATTACATCTGCCATGTGTCAGGGACAACATTCATGGGGCCTTATGGCAGACATAGCGATGTGCTTATTTTTGCAAATGAGACTGGTGCTTGGAAAGGTTGATGTTTGTCTGAGGCAGCGCTAGGAAGTAAACAGCAGCGCTGGAGAGGACCAGCTAGTTCTAACGCTAGCAGTGCTCACCCACCTCTTTACCTGGAGGGTGAAGTCCACACCAGCAGCTCGCCAGAGAGCAACCACTTGCTGGCACATTTTTGGCAGGTTCCCAGAGGCCTTCCAATCCGCATCCTCATTTTATCCTCATGACCCTGTGGGTAGAGCTTCCCATCCTCACCCATCAGATCAGGGAGCAGAGGCTTATCCAGAGTCATGTAGCAGGTGCCAGAGCTGCCATTTCAAACCCAGGTCTTCTGCTCCATGCCTGTCGCTCATCTTTCCTGCACGTTGAGGGACATGCCCCAGGAAGATTCATTGGCCCCCATGTGCCACCAGTACCTGCCTAACTCTTCTGCCCTGTGTGCCTTTCACACATATACACACTCATCAGACCTTCTCAGAGCCATCTTTGCAGCCCTTGATGCTGGCAAAGGATAGGTACCAAACGTTGGATGGATGGATAGATGAATGGATGGATAGATGGGTAGATTGAGGAACTGGGTCACTTTATCAGGGAAGCAGTCTTAGGCTCTTAAACTGGGCTGGGTCTCTTTCAGTGGGCTGACCTGGTCTTAGAGCTAATGTCCTGTGTGGTCATTGTACTTTATGAGTCTCTCCCTCCCATTAGATAGTAAACCCCCTGAGGCCAAGCACTGAGTTATCTTCATTGCTATTTCTTGAGAGCCTGCAGGCTCTGGCACACAATAGATGGTTAGTACAACTGTGTTGAGTATCTTCCAAAGAAGGCTTCCCTGACTTTCCTGGATCAGATCTCCCTGCTCCCACATCCTGCCCTGTACCACCTTGTTCATCGTCTTCATCACTTCCTTTTCACCTGGTTCGTTTCCTGACTTTTCCAGGAGAATGTTAGCTCCACAAGAGCAGGGACTGTATCAGCCTTCCACCCCATGCCTAGTAAGGTGCCCAGTCCTTACGAGGCTCAGTGAGTAGTGAATAAATGATGTGAATTGTGAGCAGACCTCCACAGAGGTCTCATTCCCTATTTGCTGTCAGAAGGCGTTGAGGGAACAGTCATCACATCCTTGAGGCCCTAGTGGGTCGGTCTCCTTTCCTTACCTTCACAGATCCTTGTACAGATGCAGGGGCCCTTGTCACTCTGAGAGAGCCCCTCCCCTTTCCAGTTCCCTGGAGCCCTTCCACTTGCAAAGAGGTACAGTGAGGTTGCCCCATCACTGGAGGGTCCCCTCTGACAGTGGGAGGGGAGCAGGAGGGTTAGCTGTTTCTGGGAGTAAATAATGGAACTAGAATTGGCCACCTGATGCAAAGAGCCAACTCATTGGAAAAGACCCTGATGCTGGGAAAGATTGAAGGCAGGAGGGAAGAGGGCGACAGAGGATGAGATGGTTGGATGGCATCACCAACTCAATGGGCATGAGTTTGAGCAAACTCCAGGAGATAGTGAAGAACAGGGAAACCTGGCGTGCTGCTGTCCACGGGGTCACAAAGAATCAGACATGACTCAGCAACTGAGCAACAACAACGGAGTTGGATCTCTGAGTTAGAACTCCATGTTCAAAGGCCCTGTTTTTGTCACACCTCCATCCATCCAACCTATCATGTTAGCCTCTTTATCTTGCTAACTGGAAAACCTTGAGTGTGTCCACCTTCAGGGTTCTCCTATGTGATCCGTCATCCATCTCCCCCAGTTTCTGTCCAGGCCAAAAATCAGCAACTGACATGTTTCATCAGAAATGTGAAAATCAGTTTCTAGGGCCAGATCCTGCCTTCACTCTCCCCCCACTACTCCCCCAATAGGCTCCAGTGTGCCTGAGAAGTTTCCTGACCCCTCATCCCTGGAAGGGCACCGCCAGGGCCGAGCCACACTGACTTTACATCCCAGACGGATTTATTAGAAGGGCGCTGCTTGTGCACAGGTGGATCCTGTTTGTGCTAATTCTCCTCTTCCTTCTGCTGCTGCTGCAGCCATGAAAGAACTCAGTATCGCTCCCCATAAATCTCTCTCACACACACCACATCCCGCCTCCCCAAACTAGGGATTTCCCACCCCAGGCGGCACTGGTTTTATAATATTCTCCTTCCTGGTGCCTCTGATGTGGCAGTAAAATATGAGACCACCCACAGAGGTGGAAGCTTTGTAGAATCAAGAGCTTCCCCCCATCTCCTCCCAAGGCCAAGGCCTTGACTGACTGGCCCGCGGACTCTGAAAACTCATTATGAGAATAAACATATTAGGGCCTTTGGAAGAGGTCTGCGTTTAGGGAGACAGAGCCCTCAGGCACAGTGGGGTCATCCATTCTACCTGAGGTCAGACAGCTGGGCAATTACACCGGCAGCAACCCCAGCCCCCAAGGCATCTAGAATTCCAGACCAGCCCTACCTCTTCCTCTGCCAGACGGAACTGTTCAGAGGCAGCTCAAGCCTGAATGAGCCCCAGGCAAGGAGGCAGCAGTCTGTGTGGCCTGTCAGGAGACAGACTTCTGACTCCCGGCCAGGCGGGGGGATGGACCGCCTGACCCTCAGCTGCAGCCTGAGTCCGTCTGGCAGGCCCAGCGGTAAACATTCCAGAGATGGGCAAAACAAGTGTTTCTCCCGAGAAGGTGAGGCCAGTGGAGGCCAGAGCTGTTTGGGTGGTGGTGGTGTAGTGCTGCGTGCTCTGGGTTCCGAGCTAAGAGTTAGAACCCTGTGCGTGTGGGACGCTGAAAGGGGACTGACTCCCATGTGGTAATGGGTGGGGATTTGTGTTGTGTTACACCGTTGTACCAGTAGATGGCAGCAGAGCATCTGGAGCGCGAGCTGCCCCTTAGGCTATCCCAGGAAACATTATTCATTTACCCAGTCAGCAAGCATTCCTTAAACATGTGCCTGTGCCCTGGCACGTTGTGCCGGATACGAGAGATGCAGTGAGCTTTGAGACACGGTTTCGGGTTTCCAGGAGCTCCTAGACCAGGTGTACGGGGACAGGGGATGTGTAATTCGAACCAGAATGATATGTGTCGTATGGTGGTTAAGTATAGCTCCCTGTGGGGACCCAGAGGAGGGACACCTAACCCAGTCTTGTTGGGAGGGTGCTTTCAAGGAAACAGTGGTCAGGGATCTTGGGACATGAGAAAGAGGTAACCAAGCAGAGAAGGAGAGAACTGCACAGGCTCAGACTCATAAAAGCACAGGAATTGCAGAAAGTTGAGCGTGTCCAAGAGGTGGGCAGAAAACCAGAGAAGAAATGGGTCATGGGTCAACAGGGTCTAGATCATGAAGGAGCCTAGAGGGTCTAGACTGAATCCTGAAACTCTTGGAGCACAAGATCTAACTCACCGTTGCTGCTTGCTTAGAGGCTCTGTGTGACTGAACCTGTGGGAGCTGCTCCCAGCCCTCCCGCTTGGTCGCTGGGGTCAGTACAACAGGAGAAGGGATGCGAAGGGCCCGCAAGCCTTCTGTATCAATGTCGCCTATTGATTATCATCACCAATCTCTCATCTCACTGAGGGGGCAGATCAAAGTGAGGCGGACTGTAATTCCGTTCTATAACCCCCAAGAGGGTAAGATTATGTTTGTGGGTCCCCGCAAACAGCACCCATAGCCGCAGTGTAAACACTTGGTAGTTCTTTGTTGTCATTGATTCTGCTTTAGGCCCTGGGCTGTATACTCTGGAGCTTACTCTGTGCCAGAAACCATTCTAAAGTGCTTTGTACGTCGTGTCACATTTAATCCTCACAACACCCCGTGGGACAGTTACTGTAATTATCCCCATTTCCCAGACGTGGAAACTGAGGCACATGGAGGTTGAGGGAGTTTTGCAGGGTTTCAGAAAAAAAAAGAGTGAGGGGTGGCACTGGGATTGCATCCAGGTATTCTGGCCCTGAGTCCACACTCTCTACTTACTGTCCTTTGAGTACAGGATCAAGTGAATTTCTCACCACACCTTGGCTAGCAGATGTTATCATCCCTTAACAAGTGACCTGGAGGAAACTATGACCTGGAGGGATTAAGTACCTTGTCTTAGAACATGCAGTGAGTGAGTCGTAGAACTAAGATTTTGCCCGAGCCTCTGTGATTTGAGATCCATGCTTTATCTAGTATACCAGTGATTTCATTCATTACCATTCAGTTACCATCCTGAGGTCCCAGGATCATCCAGTACTTCTTGTAAACCCAAGCAGCAGGGACCCCTGCCCTCAGTCCTACTTAGTCCTTTACTAGCTATACTCCTTACAACAAAGGAGGACCCTGAAAATTATACCCTTTGATCATGCAGTGGTTATCCAACCTATAGAATTCCCTGCCCATGAGGACCCAGGCCTAATTCCAGGGCCTGTGTAGGTCAGTTCCCTGATGTATCCTCCCCATACATGGCATGGGGACTGTTGATGGGTGGGCAAGGAGACAAAGTTTGGCCGCATGGGCCGAGTCATCCACAAGCATGCATAGGAAGCCCCAGTGATGCAGGACAGAGAGAAGACTAGGAGGAGAATTAGAAAGGATGATGGGAACCAAGAGCTGTCAACCTCCATGCCACTGTGTTCTGGGTGGATCTCTAAGAGTCCTGAGAAGTTCAAAGTCTGATCCTTCCAGGTCATTATGAAATTGTATTGTTCAAGGAAGGAAGAGATGGGCATGTTTTATTTAAATGATTGCCACCTTTATCAATTTTAAATGTTAGGCATATGATACATAGACTTCCATTTGTTCTTTAGCCCCATGCTGTACAAATATTAGAGGTGGGCTTATCCCAGTGTCTGGAGTTTGCCAACATTACCTTTATTCGTGATAAAATTCACAAATAATGTGAAAAGGTTCCCTTTGCATGAGGCTGGTCGAGCACACATTTTTTGGAAGACCATCCCGGGAGCAAAAAACAAAATCTTGCTTTTTAAAGTCACACTGACAGCTCCTGTTCCCATAAAGTTCTATCCACTTGACGTCTAAGCCTGTCAACGCTGTAAGAAAAAGTGGCATTAATATTAGAGCTGTCAGTCTGAGATTCAGGCAGTCCTGAAGAGAGGTGAATTCCACTGGAGTTGGCTAAGTGTAGATAGACTTCAGGAACAGACAGACTGCAACTTAGTCAAGAGAATTTGCAGAAGGATTCTTTCATAAGTGGAAGGTTGAAAAGAGATGGGAACATCAATGTTCCAGAGACAAGAATAGAAAAGAAACTAAGAAGAAGATTCTTGGATATAACACTACTGATTAGAGCTCAAGCATGTGGTCATACCATAAAGAAGGCTGAGCACCAAAGAACTGATGCTTTCAAGCTGTGGTGCTGGAGAAGACTCTTGAGAGTCCCTTGGATTGCAAGGAAAGCAAATCTGTCAATCCTAAAGGAAATCAACCCTGAATATTCATTGGAAGGACTGATGCTGAAGCTGAAACTCCAATCCTTTGGCCGCCTGATGCTAATGCTTACTCATTTAAAAAGACCCTGATGCTGGGAAAGATTGAAGGCTTGAAGGCGAGAGGAGAAGGGGATGGCAGAGGACGAGATGGTTGGATGGCATCACCAACTCAATGAACATGAGTTTGAGCAAGTTCTGGGGGATGGTGAAGGACAGGGAAGCCTGTCTGCTGCAGTCCATGGGGTCACGAAGAGTCAGACACGACTGAGCGACTGAACAACTTGTGGTCATACCTAGCTGAATGGAAAGCTGGGATATATTGATAATATTTCTTGGTGCCAGTCTGTAAAAGTTGTCTCTGTGGGCAAAGAGGAGAATTGGGATTGGGAGCAAATAGCTGTCTGTGCCCCAGAGAAGGTCTATGGATATGTTCAACACAGTGCTCAGGTTACAGCAAGTCACTAAGAGCTCTTGGTTTCATCAGACCAACAACCAAAAAGAGCCAATGTAAACTTGTATTACTTCTGCTTTGTGGGAGGTCATCTAAACCCAGGAGCACCCCAACATTTGGTGATGTTTTTCAGGGCTGAGAAAAAGCATTGATCTGGCAATGAAAGTCCAGGATTCAAGCCGCTTAGGCAAAGTATTTCATCTCTCTGGGTTTCAGTTTCCTTATTTATGGAATGGAAATAATAATATCCACCTCGTGGTGGCGGTTTTAAGTGTTAAATGAGAAGGGCTGTAGGTTAAGATGATAGCACAGTTTTTGGGCACAGAGTGAGTACTCAAAAAGTATCTTTTTTTCCTTCATCTATCTCTTCAATCATTTATTCATTCAGCGTATATTAATTGAGCTTGTACTGTGTATCAAGTACTCTGGTACATGTTGGAAATAGAATGATGAGTAAGACGGATTGTTCCTAGCCTGGAGGAATTGTGTTATAGTTCAGTGGGAAACAGGCGTGAACCCAGTTACTAACTATAACGAATTATAGTATAGTAAGTGCTGTGATACAAAAGTAGAGCATGAAGAGAGAATTTATATGAGAAACGAAATGACTAAGGTCAAGATTTGGGTGCTTTTAGAGAAAATGGACAAGTGGATGGATTTGAGAAATAATTAGTATGTAGAACCCATGGCGATAGGGAGAGAGAAGGAGCTGATAAGAATGAAGTCTGTGTTTTTGCTTCGAGTGATGGGCAGATGGGATGCCATTTACTGCTGATGGGAAGACAGAAGCAGGGGTGTATAGGAAAGATGATGGAAGGGTGGTTGGATGGACGAAGGGGCAGATGAGGTCTGCTTCATTGGAGAGATGGACAAATAAAGGAGTGGATGGATAGAGCAACGTAATAAGTCATTTACAGGTCATATAGGGTCTACCTAATAAAATAATTCTGCATTATTTATTTGTGTAGGATTCTTTATTTCTTTTGATCCTTAAAATAATGTTTAGAAATATATTATGCAGACGTTAATATCTCCCTTTTACAGAGGATAAAGCGGAGACACAGAGATGTAAAGTGACTTGGCAGAACCGAAACCTGAGTCTCCAATCCTCACATCCTGTACTCTTTCCCTTTCCTACGTGATACATATAAATAATGAGGAAATCATCCATCTGGGTGGGAGAGAGCAAGAAGGTGGGGAATGTGTCTGGACATGCACCTCGAGGGGTAAGGCCTTTGGAAGAAGGGAGGAAAGAGTGAAGCAATTGGTATCCTTACTCAGTAGATTTCTTCCTCTCCTTCACAGGGCCAAGTATTTCCATGGAAAGAAGGTGAATGGAGAGATTGAGATCCGAGTGGAACAGGTAGGTTGGAGCTAGTCTTTAGTGCTATCACCATGATCTTTTCTATAGGCAGAGCCATTCCCAGAAGCGTACTTAGCCCCCATCTTCTGAAACTATAATGAGTAAGGATCACCAGAAAAATCCCGGCTCATACCTGGAAGATGTCTTAAATTCCAGAATTATTTAGTACAATAGTTTTCAACCTTTCTGTTTTAGCAGCAGAACCTTTATTCAAGAGGAATCTCAAGTAGGGCCCATTCTAATAGAGACACATAGAGCTTCTCTGATGGAAATGGGCACAGGGAGCCCAAAAGTCTGCTCCATTCTGTTCCACCTCCCTCTGTTCCCCACCGTGGTCCCAGAGGTGTCTCTTTGGAAGCACAGTGTAGGCGCACAATGGGTTTGAATCCTGACTCCCTTGTTTTCTAGGTATTGGGCAAGTGAGTCTTTCTGTGTCTCATTTTCCTTGGGATTAAATTATTTAAAGCCTCAAAAGAGATTAGAATCTCAGCTACTGGCTCTTGTTATTACCACTAGTATCCACACACTTCATTTTATAGGGAAAAAAAGCACAGACTTACCCAAGGTTATAGTGGAAGTCAGTGGTAGAATTAAGACCAGAACTTGTGGCCTCCAGATCTAGGACTCCTCCCCTTCATTCACTGAAGACTTTCTGGGGACCAACTCAATGCCAAGCACTGTGCTTGGCCTTAGGAGAGCACATCAGAGCATGGACTCTGGAGCTCAACTCTTGGTTCCAGTCCCAACTAACTTTGTGACATTAGTTCAATAATACTTAAGCCCCCTGAAATTCAGTTTCTTCATCTACCACTGGAGTAGAGCATCAGCTTGATAGGGTAGCCAAGAGGATCGAATGAGTTAGTCCAAGAAAAGTACTTAGACCAGCACAGGGCATACAATAACACTTAATAGATGTTACCCATTTATCATCATCCTCATCATCAAAGGCAAGCAATAAGATGGAAAAGGTTCTTGCTGTAAGATGAACTCAGAAAAGCACCACAGAAAAATCGAAGGATGTGACTTTTCCAGCACTCTGAGTTTGATGTGTTGGAGGAACAGAAAGCTTTTTGAACATCAAATTTGAGTTGGCTTAATATTAAAACACCTACAGCTTGAATTTCAATTTGATCCTGTGGCTTTCAAGTCAGTCCAGTGTCTACTGGTTTTCCTTCCATGGCAAAGAGCGGGTTATTTTTGTTCACTTGACAAATATTTGTCAAACATCTACTATGCTAGCTAGCTCACATGTGCAGAACAAGGATAGAGAAGCAGAGGCGCTATCCCAAATAACTTGTGGTCTAGAAAGGGAGGCAGGATAAGTCTTCACAGAACCCAACACAGGTGGAATCCAGGAAAGAGAGATCCAAACTTAGTGCTGTGGGCAGCAGAGGCCACAGCTATTTGGAGGAGTCCAAGTGACTTCAAGGAGGGGGTGGTATTTGAAATGGATTGTAAAGAATGGCTAGGATTTCAACAAGTGGTGATGGCAACAGGAAGAGTGAGGAGACTGAATCAGCGTGAGCAGAGGTAAGGAAAGTGGAAGCTCGGGGTGTGGAATGATTGAGGACACTCTTCCCCTGACCCTAACCTATTCATCCTCCCAAATCCTCTCTCTACCATCTAACTGGCATCTTAGCTAGAAACTGCACAGTCTCCTGGCTGCCTCCTTTTCCCTTCACCATTATACCTGTTCACCACATGCTATAGACGCCACAGCCCACAGCCCTCTGGTCCATCCATTCTTCTCTGTTTCCATTGCCAATTCCTTGGCTGAACCATCATCAGCTCTCATCCTGTCTTCATAATCAATAGCCTCCTAACTTCGTATTTTCATCCACTTCCAATTTATTTTTTGTACTAAAACCAGGCTGATCTTTCTGAAAAATCAAAGCTTTAAAAGTGTTAAGTTTAAAATTCTTTTCTCGGACATTCTTTATTTGAGCCCTCCCACCGCAATCTAAATCAGGAAACCTGGTTATTCCTTTACCTAGCACCCCAGTTTTTCCTTTGTAGTTATCTGAGTTTTTAACCACATATTTAGATGTGGTATTATTTGCATGAGGGTAGGGACCATGACTGTTTGGATCTCACTCTGTTAAATAACACAGGGCCTGGCACATACTAGAGTGGAAGCAAATATTTGCAGAATGACTAACTGATGGATTCCACAGATTCCAATCTGCTTGTCAGTTTCCAACAGAGATAAATTGCTGTTCTTCAGTCTTCCCTCAAAAATCTGAGTTTTCCATAAACCATCTGGTAAATGCTCAGTTGCTAGCTGTCTCACTCCATTTGTGAAACCCCAGAAGCATGTTTTAATTTTGCCCTTTATCTCAATGCTGCTTCTGGCCCAACTTATGGGTGTAAATCTGTAAGCAGGAGCATCAGAGAGAGTTGTCCTAAGAATAGCTCACTCAGGACCCTGGGGACACTCAGCCAACCTCTGAAGGCTACAGCCACACTGGAAAAGTTGGCTAATTTAGAGTCATCTTGATTTCTCATCATCTCCCTCTGTGGCAATCAGAAGGCAAATTATCCAAGAGGCCAATTAGCAGTCATTTGGGCATTTTTCCCTGGAAGATATGCCTTCCTTAACTCATCCTAGAGTCTGAATTGTTTGTCTTTTCCCATCTGGATCGATGGGTGGGTCACATAAGCAACCCCCTAGGAATCTCATATGCATCCTTTAGCACTTAGGATAAGTCTTAGGATGGAAGCCACTGTTTAGTCTGAGCTGGCCTCACATTTTGGAATTCTGTCTCCCAAGTAAGGGCCAAATTAACCAGATAATTGCACTGTCTGGGTTTTGCTGGACAGAGCAAATGAGTTAGTTGTGGTTGGCCTAAAGGAAGCCTCCGCCCCTTCTCTCCACCCTCTTCCACCCAGTTCAAAAACTGTTTGCCTCAGCTTTTGCAGAGCCAGGAATCAAGAAACCCTGGGGAGGCCAGTGGGGGAAACTGCCTCATGTTGCATCCCATTACCCAGAATGCCCTGCTGGCTCTGCAGGGCCTCTCAGCAGTGTCCTCGCAGGGCCTGAGAGGTTCCTGCCAGGGTGGCTGACATGTCAAGCTCTCTTCTGTTTATATTTGAGGCAAAGGATCTCTTTCTCCACAGGTACAAGTCACCCCTCTGTGGGACTCAGCAGTGAGGTTGATGAATGGATTAATATCAAGTAGACTCAAAGTTCTGAGACTAGCTGGCTAGTACTTGGTGGGGCAGAGCCTTGGACTTCATTCTTCTTTAATAAAAAGACCAAAATTATAATAGTCTTTCCTCGGTGTTAACAGAGGTACCAAAGCCTAAGTGGCAGTGCATTGCTCCAGCAGATGGAAAGAAAGGCAGGAGAAGGTAAAGATCTTCTCCTCTGATTTACGTAGGAATGCCCATGGCTCCTTTGGAGTCCTGTCCTTGCGTGATAGTGGAGTTGAGATGGGCTTCGGTAGATGCATATGGATCCTAGGGAAGGCTGTTGGTTGAAGTCCTGTTCATCTTCTCCTCTTTTTATATTTCCTCAACTTTGTCTGCTGGGAGCAAAGATGGAATTTCCCCCCTTAAAAGAATTTAAGCATTCAAGACCATCATGTATATACATCATGTGTATATTTTTCATACCTACTTCAGCCTACCATCCACCATTCTTTCTGGGGCAGTCCTTCTTAGAGTAGACCCTAACTGTAGATATTGTCATAAAGGCTGTGTTATATTTCAAGAAATAATTGTCAGTGAGATAAAGAAGTGAAGGTTGGGTGTTAATTAATTCAGTTTTGTGGATTGGTAGCAGGTTGGACATAACCCTTACGAGGAAATGACTACTTGATGGTAATTCACCTTGAGGGAAATACATCTAACACTTTGCCAAAGAGCTCTGCCCTTGGCTGTGTTGTACATCTCCTTCTCAACTGTGATTTATCAAATTACATTTGCTGATGACTTGAAGTTAATGGGAGAGAGAGTATGGTGGATTAAATTTGATATGATCCAACTGAGTAAGGATACAATATAAGATCCTATTCGAAAGCTCAGCGGAAGAGGACCAGGACTGGGGAGACTTAACTTATTAACATCTCATGAGGAGAAAACAAGACCTAAAATTTGAGTTAAACAAATTCTTAATATTTGTGAGAAGAAGTATGGTGTGGAAGTTAGGACTGTGACTCTAGTGTAAGATATACTGGAGATGGGGTCTCAGCTCCATCATATTTTAACTGGGTTGACCTTCCACTTATAGCATCACTAAGTATTAGCTTTTTCATATGAAAAATGAGGATAATAATTTCTACCCCTAGAGTTAATGTGTGGAGTGAATTAGTCAGTATAAGTCATATGCTTGGCATAGTTTCTGACATGTTTATTAAGAGCTCAGTAACTATAGTTATGGGCTTCCCTGGTGGCTCAGTGGTAAAGCATCTGCCAGCCAATGCAAAAGATGTGGGTTTTATCCCTGGGTTGGAAAGATCCTCTGGAGAAGGAAATGACAACCCCCTCCAATATTCTTGCCGGGGAAATCCCATGGACAGAGGAATCTGGAGGGCTATATATAGTCCATGGGGTGGCAAAAGAGTTGGACAAAATGTAGTGATTGAAGCAACAACCATGGTTATGGTTGTTACTCTCTCAAAACCTGATGCATTATCAGGGTGCATTATCAAAGTACAGCATTTAGAATTCAGTAAAGTGATGGCACACACACACAGCACACATACACACTCTCATTGTGTTAGCCGGACTCCAGTGAGAGATCCAGTTGTACCATCACGCCCGGAGGGGATAGTAGCAGCCTGGAATGCCTCACTAAGAGAGTGGCTGCAGTGAGAAGCAAAGGAGAGCAGTGTAAGGAACTGGAGATGCTCAGTCCGGAGAAGAGAGCCTTTGGTAGAACTCATTGTACTCTGCAAATATTCACCACCTGAATGAGTGGTTGAAAAGAGTTAGAGCTACCATATGTTGAGTATTAATACTTATGAGGTAAGGATAAATGCTTTTTGCTGTTGAGAGGGGCACTATCATTGTCTCTGTCTTACAGAAACAGGCTCAGGCGGAATAAGAGTGCTTTCTCAAGGTTGCCTGATTTGTAATTGGCAGGAACCTGTTCTTGAACCTAGACAGTCTAAATTCAGAGTCCTCTTATCCACTGCATTTTCCCGCCATTTGTTGCAGATACCAAGAACAATAAAAAGATGTATTGGTTAAATGTTTTTGTATGCATAACCTTATTCCAGCCTTATCACAACACTTTGAGATGAGTATGAGGGTTCTCCCTATTTGGCAGATGAAGAAACTAAGGCTCAGAAATGTTAAACATCCTGCTTGAAATGAGTGATGGAGGAATTCGAACCCAGGTTTCATCTGCATGTGTGCTGAACCACCAGCCTGTATTGTTTCACTGGGATTAGAATTCAGGCTAATGGTACAATCATAGAAAAAGATGGACTTCAACTTGGTATAAACAGACATTGTTCAGCAATGCCGAGTAATGATGAATGGACCACATCCCTTTGGTGGGTACGGAGTCCCTGTGTTGGACATGCTCTGGCAGAAACTAGATGGTTAATTTGGGAAATATTTCGCAGGAAATGTATGTACCTAATCAGATACAACTTTCATTATTTTTTCTTATTTTTTTGCATAAAAGTAATATGTTTAAATAGTCAAAAATTTTAAAGGTAAAAAATGGTATCTGGTGAAAGATCTACCTCTAACCCTACTGCCCTTACCAATCTGTTTCTCTTTTGGCTAATCATTTAACTGGTTATTGGCCAGTTCATTAACCATTATAACTTGTTCCTTAGGCAACTTTCCAGAGAAATTGTAAATGCCGTAATCAAATACACATTTGTGTTCGTTTTCCTTTGCTTTTCATAGATGGTTCAGTTCAGTTCAGTTGCTCAGTCATGTCCAACTCTTTGCGACCCCATGGACTGCAGCATACAGGCTTCCCTGTCTATCACCAACTCCCAGAGCTTGCTCAAACTCCAGTGAGTTGGTGATGCCATCCAGCCAGCTCATCCCCTGTCATCCCCTTCTCCTCCTGCCTTCAATCTTTCCCACCATCAAGGTTTTTTTCCAGTGAGTCAGTTCTTCACATCAGGTGGCCAAAGTATTGGAACTTCAGGATCAGTCCTTCCAATAAATATTCAGGACTGATTTCCTTTAGTATGGACTTGTTGGATCTCCTTGCAGTCCAAGGGACTCTCAAGAGTCCTCTCCAACACCACAGTTTAAAAGCATCAGTTCTTCAGTGCTCAGCTTTCTTTATAGTCCAACTCTCACATCCATACATGAATACTGAAAACACTAACTTTGACTAGATGGACCTTTGTTGGCAAAGTAGTCTCTGCTTTTTAATATGCTGTCTAGGTTGTCATAGATGTCATAGTTTGTCACAGATGGTAGTTGATCAGAAAAAAACATAAACAACTGTATTCAGAGGAGTATTGAATATGGAAGTTTGATTCCAAAGGGGGCACTCTTATTGCCCAGAGTTGCAGCAGTCCTACATTCACTGTTATCACTGCCTCGGCTAGAACTGCCACTATTGCCAGTGGGAACATGAGCCTGCATCCCCCTGAGGCTGGAGGAGTTGCCACCAGCCTGCTTTAACCGCTACTGCTGTTGGCAAAGCTTTGTTGCCACCATCTGCCTAACCTCAACTCTTACCTGAATGGTAAGAAATTGGTAGAAATTAGCTGGAGTTACATGTCAAAAGGGCTTCCCTGGTGGCTCAGATGGTAAAGAATCTGCCTGCAGTGCAGGAGACCTGGGTTCGATCTCTGGGTTGGAAAGAAACCCTGGAGAAGGGCATGGCAACCCACTCCAGTGTTCTTGCCTGGAGAATCCCCATGGACAGAGAAGCCTGGCAGGCTACAGTCCATGGGGTTTGAAAGAGTCGGACACAACTGAGTGACTAAGCACAGCACAGTGTGTCAAAAGAACCCGGGAAGTGTAGAGATAGGCTTTCAGCCCCCGTAGTGCAGGAGAGGATAGGATGGGTGTGGGGCTGAGTGGCAGTCAACAAGTGAGCAGTGCAGTCCATCCACATGAACCCTGTGGTTCAGTGTATCTTAGAGTTTATTCCTTGAAAGTATGTGCAGAGCTGCCTCATTCTCATTAATGGTTGCTGAGGGGCTGTTATTTGAATATACCATCATTTATTTTCCTTAACTTTACTATTATAAACAATGCTAAACCTATGTCATTTGAAGCATCTGTTTGTACACGCCTAGGCAATGGCACCCCACTCCAGTATTCTTGCCTGGAAAATCCCATGGACAGAGGAGCCTGGTGGGCTGCAGTCCATGGGGTCGTGAAGAGTCGGACATGACTGAGCAACTTCACTTTCCCTTTTCACTTTCATGCATTGGAGGAGGAAATGGCAACCCACTCCAGTGTTCTTGCCTTGAGACTCCCAGGGACGGGGGAGCCTGGTGGGCTGCCGTCTATGGGGTCGCACAGAGTCAGACACGACTGAAGCGACTTAGCAGCAGCAGCAGCAGGATTCCTATCTAGAATAGAAAAAGTGGTTATGAATGTATTGCATGTGGTGCTTGCTATAATGCACCTTGAAAAATGAAGGACTTTCCCCCAGCTGCTGGAGTTGATACCAGAAGACAGCCCTCAGTTGTCAGCCCTCATTCTGTGCCTCACTCAGATGAAAAGAGCTGCCTTGCCCAAGGGCGCATCCCCTGTGACCTTGGCTGGCACAGGGAGTAAAGACCTAGCTCCTTTATCCCAATTTGAGACAACTCTGAAGGGCCACCCCAGCTTCAGAGTTCCCTGTGAAGTTGGTGGAAGCATCTGCTGAGACGGCAGTGCAGCCCAGCTGCTCTCTCTGCCCAGTCCTGCCTCTTTGCCTTGTCTTCCCTTCCAGTGGTGGTGATCCCCAAAGTTCTCCCTAATGAACTTCTCGTGGGCTAATGTTCATCTCAGAGTCTGCCTCCCAGGACATTTATAATTCTGATAGATATTGACAAATTGCCCTCCACAGTGGTTATACAAATGATCTATAAGGCCCTTTGGGTCTGAATTTCTAGGACTTTACATGCCTCGTGGGTTCTGGAGACCACCATGCACAGAATGCTCTCCTGGTTCCAGCCCAAGCATTGATGCTGAACTCTGAAGTGCTTCGTCATTTGATCGTCATATTTGACCTCCTTGTGTTTGAAATTCACCAGAGCTTGGTATTTCTCTGCAGGGCTGAATCCAGCAGAACTCTACCCGCTCTGATCCACTAAGCCTTGTTTTGTTAACACAATCCTGCAAGATTTATTTGTTTGGCTTGGCTTACCCTGACCTCAGACGTTCTGTTTTGTATTATTTTTAAAAGCGTGCAGGTCTCCATGGAGGTTTTTTTTTTTCCTTTTCAAATTTAAGAAACAGCTGGAGGAATAAAGAAAAAAAGCAGGTGGGACACTAGGGCTATTAACTGAAACATAACTCATTAGAGGAGCAAGTGTTTCTCTGCTTAACCATAACATTGATTGATGTGGATTTATTAGCACTCTTGGTCTGCCTTTAGGCTCACCGACTTAGGAAGACAATAGAGAAATGGAGAAGCAATAATCGTGGTGATAGTAGCAAACATATTGAGCAGGGACTGTATGCTAGAGGCCATGTTACAGCCTTCCTCTGTGTTAATGCATTTACCCTGCACAATATGCCTGTCACTGAGGAAACTGATGCTCAGAGAGTTTAAATAAAGTGCCCAAACAGAGTCACACAGCTAGTAAGAATGTGGGGATCTAGGGATTTGAAACCAGTTTCAGCCAAGTCCAGGGTCCTCATTCTTAACCAAAGTAGAATGTGTTTGTCACTCAGTCATATCCAACTCTTTGTGACCCCATGGACTGTAGCCCACCAGGCTCCTCTGTCCATGGAATTCACCAGGCAAGAATACTGGAGTGGGTAGCCATTCCCTTCTCCAGGAGACCTTCCCAAACCAGGAATCAAACCCAGGTCTCCTGCATTGCAGGCAGATTCTTTACCAAAGTATATCTATCAGCTTAAATATGTTGGATCTTGAATTTGCCTTCTTCAAGTTCTTAGCCTTTCCTCTCTTTGCTCGGGTTCTTTGAGCACATCACTCCACCATTGTTTCCTGTCTCACCCTACTCGTTTGATCTACTGGATAAATTACAAGCTCTTATGAGATGTTCTTCCAGCAAAAGACTCCTCCTTTCCTCACTAACCCTGATGCTCTGACTCATCATTTGATGTTTCTGGCTTATTGCTGCATTGTTGCCCTGTTAACAATTCTGTTTGTTCTTTTTTTCCCAAGGGTTACTGTTTGTCTTTAAGTGTAGCTGTATATTTATAGATTACATTAATAGTGTTAATAGCTCAGACTCTGCAACCAGACCACCTGGGTTGGAATCTCAGCCTAAGTGACCTTAAGCAAGTAATTTGACTTCTTTGTGCCTCATTTTCCTCATATGTAACATGAAAGTAATAATAACAATAACAGCAATATGTACCTATAGAGTTGTTATGAGAATGAAATAAATTATCACATGTGAAGAATGCAAAGCATATCCTGGTATCCAGAAAGTGCTGTGTAAGTGTTAGTAGTTGTTTTTACAGCCACCTTCACATCATTGATCACGTGTTGCCTGAGTAGTTTCTAGGTGTCAGTATGTGGGATTATTCAGAAATGGAAAGAATATAATCCATTCTGTAGAGAACTTAGCTGTGTAGTTGAGGAATCAGACGTATATGCATGTCATGTTTATATCTGTGTTTTTATTATTTATACACACACACACACACACACACACGGGCTTCCCAGGTGATGCTAGGGGTAAAAAACTCGCCTGCCAATGCAGGAGATGTGAGAGACACAGGCACAGGTTCAGTCCCTGGGTCAGGAAGATCCTCTGGAAGAGAGCATGGCAACCCACTCCAGAATTCTTACCTGGAGAATCCCATGGACAGAGGAGCCTGGTGGGCTACAGTCCATTGGGTTTTCACAAGAGTTGGACATGAATTAAGTGCCTTAGCATGCATGCACATGTGTGTATATATATATATATATCTCCAATATTATTTCCCATTGATACATGGCATTCAATTGACACCTGGTATAAACTTCTAGCTTTTCCTTCATAGCAGGTAGCACAGGTCCTGGTCAAAGTGTTCAGCGAATGTTAAGTGTATGGGTGAGTGAATGGATGACATGATACAGTCATAGAAGGGTGGAGTCAAAAAGGGACTTTGAGATCATCTAATCCAGAGGTTCACAGAGGGCAAGTGACTATTCCTAGCATGCACATCGAATTATTGTTGGAGTTCAAAATAGAGAGACCCTGGGCTTCCATCTCCCATGTCATTGTTTTTCCTACTACATTTTCTGCAGTGTTATCTTTTGTCTTACCCTTTGAAGAAACTCTCGGTCACTTCTGATGGATGTGAGAGTTGGACTATAAAGAAAGCTGAGTGCCAAAGAATTGATGCTTTTGGACTGTGGTGTTGGAGGAGACTCTAGAGTCCCTTGGACTGCAAGGAGATCAACCAGTCTATCCTAAAGGAAATCAGTCCTGAATGTTCATTGGAAGTACTGATGCTGAAGCTGAAACTCCAATACTTTGGCCACCTCATATAAAGAACTACTGTCGCATTGGAAAAGACCCTGATGCTGGGAAGGATTGAAGGCAGGAGGAGAAGGGGACGACAGAAGATGAGATGGATGGATAGCATCACTGACTCAATGGACATGAGTTTGAGCAAGCTCCAGGAGTTGGTGATGGACAGGGAAGCCCAGGGTGCTGCAGTCCATAGGGTTACAAAGAGTCGGACACAACTGAGCAACTGAACTGAACTGATAGTTTTAATAGCAGACAAATCTAATTTTCTAACTCTGAAGTTCATATTTTCCACATTTACCTGTAAGAGGCTTTCTTCTTCAAGAATGGGGGGTGGGGTTGAGCAACAGCTGTTAACAGCTGATGGTCAGTGAAGGAGCTGCAGTAGGGGGGAGTGCTGATACCATGCATGGAGAGCCCTACTGATTCTAAGTGCAACCAGGACTGCTTTGCCAGTTGGATGATTCTTCCTGGTGTGACTATACCTTAACCAGTGATGAGAAGAAAGGAGCCATGGGCATGAAAGCAGGTCCATCTTCTGCACCGGGAATTGCTGCTTATAACTCCTTAGCCTGTGCCTGCCAAGTTCTGTAATTTACCCTTCCTAACTGCCACCCACTCCATCAACATCTGGCATGTCCCCTCTTAATATCATATTGAAAGTGAAAGTGTTAGTCACTCAGTCGTGTCTGACTCTTTGTGACCCTATGGACTGTAGCCCTCCAGACTCCACTGTCCATGAAATTTTCCAGGCAAGAACACTGGAGTGGGTTCCTATGCTCTCTTCCAGGGGATCTTTCCAGCCCAGGGATAGAACCTGTGTCTCCTCAACCTCAGGCAGATTCTTTACCATCTGAGCCACCAGAGAAGCCCAATATTGTATTAATAGATAGATGAGACTCCAGTGGAGATCAAGTAGAGGTTCTGAAAAAGTACAAAGTGAAGTCGCTCAATTGAGTCCGACTCTGCGATCCCATGGACTGTAGCCTACCAGGCTCCTCTGTCCATGGAATTTTCCAGACAAGAGTACTGGAGTGATTTGCCATTTCCTTCTCCAGGGGATCTTCCCAATCCGGGGATCAAACCCAGGTCTCCCGCATTGCAGGCAGACGCTTTACTGTATGAGAAGGAGAAAGTAATAAGCCCTTTAATTTCTTGAGGAATGTGTAATAAGAAAGTAAATAAAACGCCATATCTTAACCTGCCCCTTTGTTCAAGAAACACTTACCGAGCACATGCTTTGTATGTGGCCTTAATGACAGAGCTCACCACTCTCAAAGGGTTCTCCTTCTGGTGGAAAATAAACAATGGGGGCTGTGGCTATTGTACACTGGGATGCGTGCTGACACAGAGATCATACAAAGCATAGTGGAGCACAGAAGAGGGAGGGATCGTCAGCCTTGCCTGGGAACACTCTTAGGAGAGGCTTCACAGAGGCTTGGGGGCAAGAATTAGCCAAGTGTCAGGACAGGAAGGGTACAGTTGTGCACACAGGGTAGTGAGGTAGTCAGGTATTCAAGCCTTCCCACTAAAGAGTATGTTTGACATTTCAATTTGTTACATGTCAGGGAAATGACCAGAGTAGAGGTTGCATGCAAAAGGGTGGTGGGAGATGAAGCTGAAAAAGAAAACAATCTCTATCCAGGATGGGGTTTGTATGGCAATGCATGCGGTTAGAAATTGAATTGTGACCTGGGGGAATGAGACATATTTATTGGACTTTTTAAACCATGGAGTAATATGATCATGTTTTCATTTTAGGATGCACATGCTGATAGTGGTTTTAGAAGATAGACTGGGTGGCATGAGACTGGAGGCAGGGAAATTCCGCTCTGGATTGGGTGAAAAAAAACATCTTATCCTGGAATATTATGCTTGGGGAGAAGGTTCATGGAAAGAACTTCATAAAATGCGTGTGTATCCCTGACTTGGTGTTCTTTAGCCCATTGAGCTTCATTCTCATACCTGTAACTTGTATTTGAGAATAGAAGGGATAACCTGTTTTCCTTAAAACAGAGAGGATGGAACCAAACCCGCAGGATGTGTTTGAGCTGGCAACGCATGAAAGTGACCACCGTCACCCTCATCTTATTCACCAACTTAGTCCTGGCCACTTGATCTGACCCATTTCACACCCACATTCCAGCTTACTCCCAACCTGCTGAATCTCTGGACTCGTGATTTCTTCAACTGCTTATGCTCTTCTCCCCATGCCACTTCTCCAGCTTTGACCTCCAGCTTTTGCTCAGCCATTCTTTATGTTTGCTGCCAGCTCTGCTGTCATCTCTACTGTTTGGGGTCTGGCTCACTCCCTGATGAGAGGAGCCCTGCTGGGTTCACCTCAGCCCTGCCAGCAGGCCCTGCCCGGATGTGCTTGCACACAGGATTTCAGTCTTTGCATTTCAGTAGGAATCAAGGGTTATTAATTAACCCAGGGTGGAACCTATTATGAAACATCCCAGAAAGCTGGAACAAACCAAAGGGACTTCTGAACTCACAGCAGGGAAAAATGCCTTTTAATTGACTTGGATGACTTCACTGCAGAAATCTGTCTAGCTGTTATGCTAAACTGGAAACTAATCTATTAGATTATCTAAGGAATCTCCCAGCCCACCCTGACCAGAATCTCCTGAGGTGGGGGAGTGTGGCCGACACATAAACAGGACACATGCTTTGAAATGGCTTCTTTTGGATCATATCCAGTGTGGCTGCCTTTTCTAGATGCTGGGAAGGAGAGGAGAAGCTGGTATCTGAGAATGAGCTTATATGTCCTACAGTATGTATATTTAACATCACATAGGGAGCTTCCTTTAGAGTAGAAGTCAACCTAAGCTGAACCTAAGAGAAGTCTTGGATCACTTCTCTCAGGGAGTTTAGAGGGTAACATGAGATAATTTCCACAGATGGTGTTGTCATGTACACAACAGCTGTGTAGTCTGGACTCAGAAGGGATTAGTGAAAATAACCAATGTCTAATCACGTGCTCACTGGGTGCTGGGCACACGCTAAGTACATCATATAGGTTAGTTTATTTATCTTCATCACTACTCTATGACGAGCAGATGCTCTACCCCAATTCTCCAGATGAGGAAACTAGGGCTAAGAGAGGTTGGGGGGCTTACTGAAGGCCACACAGCTTACCCGTGGCAGAGCTGGAATTCACAATTTGACTCCAGATGCTGTTTTACTTGGGAAGGTGTATCTGGAGAAGTAAAAATCTGAAAAAGACTTGGTGAATTTCTTCTTCTGTGTAAGGACTGACTTGTCCATGAGACTTGTTCTGTGGGCTGCAGACTTGCGTACAGGGTCCTCTGCAAGTGAGCCCTGCCTACCTTTCCTCAAGGTTTAGCTCAGGCATTATTTCTATTCTGCTTCCCCTGAGCTGCTTCTGTCCAAGGAGGGTGAGGTGCCTCTTGACCATGCTGTCACATACCTCATGCATATTTCTATCATTCCATTTACCAGATTACTTTGAAATTAGTTGTTCACCTGCCTGTCACTCCCTCTAGTCTCTGGGCTTATAGAGAATATGGACAGTATCTTTATTCAACCTACAAATATTTACTGAGTGTCTACCATGTGGTGAGTGCTAAGACTAAAAAGGTGATTAAAAACAGATGTAGTGTCTACCTGAAATGGGAGAGACAGATGTTAATCACATAATTGATCTCGAGCTCTCTCTCACACACACACACACACTGACACTTGTACACACTCGCATACATACATGCATACACCACAATTGCAAACTGATCAGGAGCCATGAGAAAAAGACACACAGTGTTACAGTAGCATGGTACCACTGGCCACTTATTCAGGTATTTAGCAGGTGTTTCCAGTAACCAGATACCTAATCTGTGCTCAATAAATATTTGTCTAATAATCTGAAGTAGGGAAAAATGCAAAAGCTACAAAGAAAATATCGGATCTACCGTAAGAACTTCCCAGGAAACAGATTCACCCAAATCTTCTTTGGCATGGTGAGTGACATAGCTACAGCACTAATCTGACACCAGTGATACAGGTGAACGTTAGGTGAACACAACAGGCCAGCCACTGTCTGAGTTTATCTGTATATGCTTAACCCTCACCGTGACCTCACCAAGGAAGTGCTGATGGAACTGAGACTCGAGAGGTCATGTCTTATGCAAGGCCACCCAGCGGTCGGTCAGTGAAAGAGCTGAGATGTGAATACTCCAGAAGCCCTGGTGCACCGCTGACCCTGCATCTTAATGCCTGTTTTAGTCTCGTCTCTAGAGCCAAGGCTAGTCACCAGGTATTCCTTGCCCAAGGTCATAGTGCCGGTTACAGTAGAGCCAAGCTTGTCTCCTCCTTGCCAAGTCAGGCTGTGGGAGTTCTCAAGGGAGAAACCTGGCTATGGCAGAGGGCAGTGGCAGACGGGAAGTAGAACTGAGTCCCCTTAAGGGACACGGAGTTGCATCTAGGGGTTTCTGTGTGCATGTTAAAACCAAGAAAAAAAAATTATTATTGAAGGTCAGTTGTGTGCCCTTCATGGCTCTAATGCTTCTCTCACAATGCTATATTTAGTCCTGTTATTGTTCAGATGACAAGGCCAAGGCTGGGAGGGGTAAAGTAGGTACTTGAGGGACTAGCAACAGAATTGTGATTGGAACTTGTGCCTGCCTGCTTTCTTTGGCTCACCTGTTGCCCCGCTGGACCTGGAAAAAAGGCTTGCTTCCTCCTGCCTACAGCACTTTTTCAGATTGATTTTCTCAGGGACCTGTTTACCTGTGTTTCTGGAACTTTCTTTCCTCCCTGAGGTTCCCTTCATGAGCTTCTGGGTGGGTTCTCAGACTGTTTGAGGTGGAACTGAACCAGGTGACCTCTTCACCCACCCCACCTCAGGGCCTACATTTTGTCCAGACAAAGAGGAGACAGTCAGCCCTCCCCTCTGGCTGCCAGGAAAAGCAGGGGAAACGAAGGGGCTGAACCTCCTGTGGCTGGGCCAGCCAAGTGCCAGGAGCCCCACATTTGCATTCATTGGACAGAACCAGGTTTTGATCACATGTCTCACTTTGCTTACTCTCATACAACCACTTTGGTCTCTCTCTCCCTTTACTCTCTGTGGCCCAGACTCCTTAATGTCTGTGGGAAGCAGGCCAAAGTCTCTCGGTAGCACCAAGGCCCCCCCCTAACCAGGCACCGCCGTGGCTTTCCAACTGCCTCTCTTCCTCATTCTGCTCACTGGTGCCTCTGAGGGTCTTTGGAGAGCTAATACTTAATTCAGATGATCTCCTATTTATAGTGACTTTCCCTTAGGTTCTGCATCTTGGTTCCCCCAAATGTTGTTTCTATAAACATCTATCTGTCCATTCTTCCATCTATCTATATACCTGTTTGTCCAGGTACCCATCTGTCTAAAACCTAACTCTTTCCTCACTCCTTTTTCTGGGGAGGGGTTTTAAAATCAGTTTAGAACTAGGTTCCTTTCCCCCCAAATACCTTCATGAAATTTAGTATTTCATAATACCAATAATAGTAGTAATAATAATAAAGTCCTAAATATTAAGCACTTGCTACACACACACACCCCTGATGCTGAGAGTAGGACCATAAAGAAAGCTGAGCACGAAAGAATTGATGCTTTTGAACTGTGGTTTTGGAGAAGGCTCTTAAGAGTCCCTTGGACTGCAAGGAGGTCAAACCAGTCAATCCTAAAGGAAATCAATCGTGAATATTCATCGTAAGGAGTGATGCTAAAGCTGAAGCTCAGTGCTTTGGCCACCTGATGAGAAGAGCTGACTCTGGAAAAGACCCTGATGCTGGGAAAGACTGAAGGCAGGAGAAGGACAGGACAGAGGATGAGATGGTTGGATGGCATCACTGACTCAATGAACATGAGTTTGAGCAAGCTCTGGGAGATGGTGAAGGATGGGGAAGCCTAGTGTGCTGCAGTTCATGGGGTCTCAAAGAGTCAGACATGACTGAGCAGCTGAACAACCACCACCTCACTTTATCCTCATGGTGGCCTTTGGAGTTACCCATTACTATTACAGAAGAAACTAAAGTTCAGAGAGGTCCAGCAATGCAGGTTACAGGATTTGAACTCCTGGCTCCCGAGCAGTCCATACTCTGTAAAACAGATTCTCCTGACTTTGCTAATTCACCCCTCATTTCTGGGATACACATCTGCTACCCCCACCACCCTTCTGTGTGGCTTCTGGTTTCTTCTAATCCTTACTTTAACTGTTCTTTGCTTATATTTATTGGGAAATGACATTAAGAATCTGAAAGTAAACAGGCTCATTTCACTAATTCTTACTACTGCTCTGTAATATTTGTGTGGAGGAAACTTTGTTGCCTCAGAAGATGAGACATCTCAAGAGGGTTTGGTATGATGGACAGAGCTGTGTCTTGGATCAGAAGAGCAAGGATCAAATCCTTGCACCACCTCTTATTACCTATGGAACTTTGAGCATATGACTCCGTGTCCTTGGTTACAGTTTCTTTCTTTGCAAAATGGAGGTAGTAATAGCAATACTACTGTGTTCATCACATTGTAAGATTTGGTTCATTTTAGTTAAATCCAGGAGGACCTTGGATCTGGGTTGACTGATTTGTAAAGGAGGAACTGGCAGATGCATGGAGTGTTTTCTACCTGCCAACTCTCCCCCAACAGACACCACTGCTCGATGAAGGCAGGCTTAGCTTAGGGCAGCTTCATCATTCTCCGTGCAGCAAACAGAGCTGGCAGCAAGATGAAACTCACTCGGTAGCCCCAAAGGAATTTTCAGTTCTCACATTCTGTGGGTTTGATACGAGCCTACTTAAAGAGGATGGTAAATTATGGATGAGGTGGTTGGATAGCGCCAGATGAGCTGAGTTGGTAAATATACGATGGAAATAAAACCAAGACCCACCATCAAGAGAGTGCTGAATTCTATTCTGGCAATCTCTGGAGTTGTTCACTAGAGCAGCTATTTTCCAGTTGTGCCCCTAGAGCCCTGCTGTTCCACAGAGGTACCTGGGGTTGCAAACGTCAAGCATTTTGGAAGAAGAGAGATGGGGAGAGAAAGGAGGAGGAGAAAGAAGAGGAAGAGGGAGAGGTGGAGAGGAGAAAAGAGAAGAAGGGAGAGAGCTTAACTCATTCCTTCTCTGCATCAGTAATTCTCAACCAGGGGTGATTTTGCCCCTGGGGGCCATTTAGCAATGCCTGGAAATGTTTCTGGTTGTCACAACAGGGGGATGCTGCTGACCTCTATGAGAAGAGGACAGGGATGCTTCTAAACATCTTATAGTACACAAGACAGCCTTCCATAACAATGAATGAATTATCCAACTCAAAAAAGTCAATGTGCCAAGGTTGGGGAACCCTGTACTAGATTGAAGCAACTCCAAGATGATTCCTTGTGTGCAGGGAGCCCTGTGGGCCCCTAGAGACAGGAGGTGGTACTTCAGTTTATGATGATGTGGGCTTCCCAGATGGCTCTGAAGAAACTTCACCTTCCCTTTTCCTTTTACTCATCACTAAAGGCCTCGGACAGAGAAAGGGCAGGGACCTTCTCATTCATTCTTACAAAAATGCTACAGCAGAGGTTTCTATGATTTCCCCAAGATCCCACAGCGAGGAAGTTCCAGAATGAAATAGACACCTCCTGCTCTTGAATCTTTGTAACACAGCCCACCTCAGTCAGTGTGAGCCCTGGTTGTGCACCCAGCAACCTGCAACAGAGGCCCAAAGCCAGGTGAAACCCTAAAGGGCTGGACCAAGCCTGGTGTTGTGTAGGGACCTGCGATTTGTTATAGTCGAGTATGATAAGACATGCAAACACAGAAATGACTGTCATGAAGGAAGAAGTGTCTCGTACTCATAGTCCCCTAAAGCAGGAGGCACAGAATACCACGATGTGGGGATCCCATGGGGAAGCATCATGGCCAGTCTAGAGGCAGAGGGAACAAGGGGAAAATGTGGGCAAGAGCCTTTATTATTGTGGTTCCACTGAAAGGAAAAGGCAAGGCATGGTAAGCACATTTGGATTGACTAATCTGAATAATTTCAGCAGGCTCTGGGGTGTAGGGGCTGTCCCTGGTTGTCTGGCACTTGGCCCTGGGTTGTTGGGGGTCAGGGGAGATAGTGGCTCAGAGTGAGAGCCTACTTGTTGTTGCTGTTGAGTCACTAAGTCGGGTCTGACTCTTTTCCACCCTGTGAGCTGCAGCACGCCAGGCTTCCCTGTCCTTCACCATCTCCTGGAGTTTGCTCAAACTCATGTCCATTGAGTCAGTGATGTTATCTGACCGTCTCATCCTCTGCTGCCCACTTCTCCTCTTGCCCTCGATTTTCCCTAGCATCACGGCCTTTTCCAATGGGTCATCTCTTCGTATCAGAGCTCGGTAGAGAAGGTCATTACAGTATGGGCTCTGGATGGTTGTCTCACATTTGACAGGTAGTCTCTATGGCAAGTCTTTACTTTCTCCAGGTTCTGGCTAACTCTGTGAGAGGTGGTCCATCCAGGTTCAGTGAGCCTGAAAGATATGAAAGCATCAGAATACAGAAAATAAGACCTGGTTAGCACACCTCTCTAACCCCAAAGCCTCACCATACTGCTGCTTTTTAACCATCTTTTGAAATGAACTCTTTTGTTTCTAACTAAGTCTTATATAAAACCCAGTATTTAAGCAAATTACAAAGTAAAAATTACTCTTCTGTTTGATGCAGAGCTTGGATGACTCTGAACCTTTGAACCACCAGAAAGTATCCCACTCCATAGACATCCTCTTTAGAAGAGATTCTCACTCGCTCCATCCTGCTGCTCTCCTAGCCTTGGGTTCTGCCATGGGTTGGAAGACTCCTAGGGGAGTATTTGAGAGCAGGGATCCTGTAGCCAGATAACTTGTATTTGTATTCTTGATCTATCACCTCCCAGCTGTGTGGCCTTGGGGAATTATATTTAATCTCATGCCTTAGTGCTGCCAACTATAAAGTAGGCATAATGATAATATCCAGGAGATGGTGAAGGACAGGGAAGCCAGGAATGCTGCAGTCCATGGGGTTGCAAAGAGTAACACACAACTTAGTGACTGAACAACAACAACAACGATGAAAGGACCTACCTAATGGGCTACTGTCAGAATTAATACACACAAAGCCGTTAGAACAGCGCCTGGCACATAGTACGTGCTTAACCATTATACGTTGTAATCCTAATGTAAATATAATTAGTGATATTAGATTACAAACAGTCTATATTATAATGTTGCTGCCAGAACTACCAAGGTCACACATACGCTTTTCAGTCCTCTTGCTACTAGCCGTGCTTAGTACTATCACTCCTTCTGTCTCTTCCTCTCCAAAGACTAACACCCCTGCTTCTCCTGCGTTTCTTCATTCCTGCTACTTCTACCATTGTACCCACTGGGATAACCATTGCCCCCTCTGCTGCTGGGCATTGCTGCCATCAAGTGAAAACAATGTCAGCTAGATCCTGAGGGTCAAAGAAGGTGTGAAGGAGCAGAAAATGATAGGAGCCACAGATGGGCCACCATGAACATGTTCAGTCTCGTACCCTCTTCGAACTTCCCTTGCTCCGAGTTTAGGGGAGGTTAGTAATAAAGTCCCAGGCCTGTGGGGCCATTATTGATGAAGTAGTACAGTGGTTCTACAATTGTGTTGTGTTTTTCCTGAGCCTGCAGGGTCAGAAATGGCCCATTACAGCTCTTGGTGGCCCTGGATGTGTAGATACGCTCATGACTCAGGAATGACATTGGTTCAGCAGCTCATAGGGGCTGCCTGCCTCCGGAATGTGGACAGAGAAGCCTCCTCACCTTTGCTTCCCTGCATGGGAGTGCATAGACTGCAGGGGGCTCCTCTCCCCTGACTCTGACCCTGACAATCCCCATTTGTGGATTAGATTCACGCTGACTCTGGGCTCTATCTGGGTCACACTGTCTTGAAACTGCTGTGGCCTCTTGGGAAGAAAAGGAACATCTGAGAAAGGAGAACTCGGCCTTTAAAAATGTAAGTCTCTATTGAGGAAAAGGAATTGTGAAAACAGCCCTTTTGCAAGGAGGAAAATGGCTTTGGGTTCCCCTTTCCCAAGCTCAGCCTTAATTTGGAGATATTTCACAGTGGCCTTTTGAAGGGGTGACCAGTTCATACCAAGCTGCCTTAAATGCTTGGAGCAAAAGCCTGTGGGGACTTGCAAATCAACTCCGGGAAGAGAAATTAGCTGTGTCTTGTCTCAGAACTCCCGAAACCGGCTCCAAAGTAAACACATAAGCTGTGCCGGCAGGGAAAGCATGGCCCCTTTTTCTTCTTCATTTTAGAAACTCCATGTGTGCATTATTTTAAATAGGCGCCAGCACACGAGGCGCTTTTAACAAGATTGAAAACAGATGGGGCCTTAAGCTGTTCAGTAGCTCTCAGAAACTGACATGGGAAGTGCTAAGCCATCCTGTGTCCAGGCGACATTCGTATTCTTCTTGAAGCACAAGTCTGGCCAGGCCTCTCATTCCCAGGGAGCAGGAGTCTGCTTCCTGCATCAGGTGTGTCAGCAGGGGAAGGAAATATCTCCTTTCACTGCATTTACCCGTGTTTGCATTTACTTAACCCTCTGGCAGCCTGAAAGAAGAGAGGCTTGTGCTAGCCTTGAGACCCCATGCTTCTGGAGATGAGAGCATTGGGTTTTATCATTCATGGGATCGTTACTCCCCACAACCCATGGCTCTCCAGAGGCTCCCAGTCTCACTGTAAGTGATGGCCAGAGTCCTTCGCATGGCTATACACCCTTCATGGTTAGACTTCCCTGGCCTTCTTCCTGCTCTTGTCTTTCTTGCTTACTTTGATCCAGTTACACTGGCCTTCTCACACAGTTCCCTAAAATCAAACACCAGGAAACAAGTGTTGATGAGGATGTGGAAAGATTGGAACCCTTGTACATTGCTGGTAGGAATGTAAAATGGTATAGCTGCTACAGAATACAGTATGGTGGTCCTCAAGAAGTCAGACAGAATCACCACATGACCCAGCAATTCCACTCCTGGGTATATAGCCAAAAGAATTGAAAGCAGGGATTCAAACATGTTTGTTAGCCCATGTTCATAGCAGCATTATTCACAGTAGCCAAAAGGTAGACCTAAAACCCAGGTGTTCATTGATAAATGGGTAAACAAATGTGGTATATCCATACAGTGGAATATGATTCAACCTTTACAGTGAAGGAAATTCCGACATATGCTACAACATGGACAAACTTCAGGTCAAATAAGCCAGACGTAAGAGGACGAATATTGTAAGATCCCACTTGTATCAGGTACCTAGAATAGTCAAATTCATAGAGACAGAAAGTACAGTAGCAGTTACCAGCAGTTATGGAGAACGAGTTACTGTTTCTTGGACACGAGGGTTTTGTTGGGGATGATGAAAAAGTTCTGTGGTTGGATGGTGGTGACGGTTGCACAACAATGTGAATATATTTCACGCCACTGATTTATACACTTAGAAAACAGTTAAAATGGTAAATCTTACATTGCAGTTATTTTACCACAAAGAAACAAACTTTGAAAACCTCAGGCAATCACACCCTGCCTTGAGCTTTTGCTTTTCTGTTCTCTCTGCCTGGAACCCTCTTTCCCAAGGTATCCACACGCTTATGCAGATTCTTCGCAGCTGTGTCACCTTCTCAGGGGTACTCGACAGCCCTCTCTGAAATGTACTCTCCACGCACACTTCTCAGTCACTCTGTGTCATGTCACTTGCTTCATTTTTCTTCACAGCATTTAGCACTCAGAGTGCTGACATTGTGGTCCTTCTGAAGTGTCCAGCACTAAGCTCAGGCTGTAGGGGGCAGCAGGGACTCCATGTCTGGGGTTTAAAACCAGCCATGTTTTCTGAGGCCCAAGCAGAGGGAGCAGCAGGCCCTCATCTTGGCGCAGGGCTTTACCCTGGTCCCTGGATGTGTGGACTGGATCAAGGGAAGGAAGGTAAGAGGAAAGACCCCTGGGAAGCAGCTCTAGGGAGAGAAGGTGAGGCCCAAACTGTGGGTAGCAGTGGGTAGAAAAGGAGGGTTGAATGGTTTTTTCATTTCTACAGCACTGAAATGGTGTTGGACCTGTGAAATGAAAACCAAATAAAGGAAAGCATGTTAAGGTAGGATAGAACATTTTAATTTCTCAGAGCTTTGATGGATGAGATGTTCTTGTCATCACAAGTTTCTGTTTGGGAAAAAAATCTACAGAAATAAATTACATCAGCCCGACTTAAGCTCCTTCAGTATCTCTGCTCACCATACTCGACAGCGTCATGCCTGCTTCATCTCAAGGCTCATCATCCCACCCCGGGCAGCTCTTCCCAGAGCTCCAGCCTCACCGCCTCACCGTCAGCATCACACCCACCTGTGATACAACTGCCAAACATGGACTCTGCTTCTGCACCTCGATCTCCAAGCCCCTGAACCCATCCATCAACCATCTGGAAAAATACGGGGAGACATTCACATGTGCTTTGTTTAATCCTATAAACACACATTTCTGAGAATTCAGCAGAATGGCACTTACACCTGTGGAACCCAGCGCAACAGTGAAGAGAAGTAGGTGTCAAGGGGACACGATTCATCCTTCTTTAATACGTAGCTAAGTTGTGGTCTTAAAATCTCTGAACATTTGCCCGATCTGTCACAAGTTCGTTGCAGGTGGCAAAATTCATTCCTAGGTCTCTCAACCTTATAAAAGCTCTGGAAATGGGGAGAGATGAGGCTCTGACGGTCCTACCATTCTGGGGCCATTCCCACCCCTTAAAGCTTCTTTCTCCCCCTCCCCTCCCCCTCCTCCTTCCCCCATTCTCCCCCCACCTCCTCAATCCTCCTCCCCATCCTTTGTCTCCCCTTCCTCCCCCATCTCCTACCCTCCTCTTCCTCCCCCTCCTCCCTCCCTCCTTCAGCGAACACTTTCTGTCCTTCGGACATTATCAGAAGCTCTCCCTACCCTTCAATTTTTCCCTGGCAGAGGGAAAATGACAGTGGATGCTTTACTTTGATTCTCAGATGCTGCTGTTTCAGTCTCTATTCTTGGCACAATAGTTGCTCATTAGTTGTTAAGTTAATGAAGTAATGGATGCCTCGAGTTCAGGTAGCTTTGTGATCTTGGCCAAGTCATTTTCTCTGTTTCTCATCCACTAATGAGAATGCTAATACCTACTCTCGTATCAGGAGGTCATTGTAATGATCAAATTAAAGAACATAAATGTGATATCTAACATTGATTATTCATTTTTCACTTAGGCACTTTGCTAAGGACTCTTAAGTAGATATTAATTCCATTTAATGGAATCCATTAATTGCAATGCTCACACCTGCCCTAGGAAGGTACCATTCTTAACCTCATTTACAGATGAGGGACTGAGGCTTAGAAAGGCTGACTTGTCTAAAGGTGCACAACAAGTAAGGAGTAAAGCTTTATTCAAACTCATGGGGTTCGATTCTAAAACCTTCACATGCCAGCACTTTGTAAACTGCAAGTCACTGCTACTGATTTTTAAAAAAATAATATGGTGAACTCCAACTAACTTTGGATATTTTATTACTTGAACATTTAGGAATGTAGGTTTTGTCATTTTATTTGTCTCTTTTATGTGTATTTTGACATGTTTTTATCTCTCCCTTACCTGCCTTCTACACACACATGCACACACACAGAGGAATATTAAGATTTTTTTGATGAGCAGAGGTGCCTTTGCATCTGCCTCCACAGCTGGGTGTTTGGCATGGGAGGTGGGCAGAGGCAGCTCTCACTGACCAGTGGCCCAGACCTTTGCTCAGATGCCTGGTACTGCTTCTGCACAATATTTCCTCCTCTGGAAAGGTCCATTGAATGAGTCTTCAGACATTCAAAGTCTGTTTTGTCTGCAAGGTGAGTCTGTACTGGTGGAAAAGAGCTCAGCCCCGAGATGCCAGCCAAGGAAGTCACTGAGCCCACCAGGCCTCAGAGCTGAAAACATGGCCTATGCGGGAAACCGACAGGAAGCAGTTCTTGCTGAGAGCAGGCTTTGGGCCGCCTGCCAAGTACTTGCTATCAGCAGGGCAGTTAGAAGGAGCAGAGCGGTGAAAGAGGGACCTGTGGACTTCCCCAGCAGACGCTGCACACTGATGTGGGAAAGACACAGGAAGGTGTAAGAATTAGAGCTCTGCGAGTTAAGACTCGAGTCACCCCAGATAAGCCACTTGGTACAGTGTGAAGGGTGTCAGCCTGGGTTTGGACCCCAGGATGTATCTTTGGACAAAGTTACCCTGCTTCCCTGGGCCTCACCTTTGACATCTGCAAAATGGGCATCTGTTCATTCAGTGATATTCACAGAGCACCTGTGTTGTTTCCCCAGACACTGGTTTAGGTGCTGGGCTAGAGCTCTGGGCAAAACAGACAAAATCCCTGCCCCTGGAGCTTCCATTATAGTGAAATAAATGGATGATTAAATATTCACTTGGGATGGATGTAAATATTTACGTCAGAGGGCGGTGAGTGCTGTGGGGGAAGATTAAGCAAGGAAATAGCTTGGAACACAGCAGGTGCTTTGTAGGAAGGTGCCACTAGGGGAGCCAGGGAGCAGAGGTGTGCTGCCAGGTCTCAGAAACAAGGTTTAGAGGCTGAGGGATTGGAGGTTGGCGTCTGCTTCCTGTGCTTGATAATGGGAAAGAGGCCAGCATGGCATGGCGATGACAGAGTGAGTTGAAACAGGGGCAGAGAGTGAGTTGAAACAGGGGCAGACAGGGAATGGTGGAAGGAGGTGTCAAAGAACCTAAATCCTGTAGGAGTTCACAGCCTGCGTAAAGCTTGGGTTTTCTGTGTTTAATGTTTTATTATTGTTGCTGCTGTTGTTTATGCTTTTAATGAGTCTCTATAAGACCCTGTGAAAGAACTTAAGAAGTGAAGAAGAGACTCCCCTGGTAATCCAGTGGTTAAGATTCCATGCTCCCAATGCAGGGGGCCCGAGTTCAATCCCTGATCAAGGAACTAGACCCTCATGCCACAACTAAGAGATCCTCCATACCGTAGCGAAGATCCAAAGTGCTGCAACTGAGACCCAGTGCAGCCAAGTAAATTTAAAAAAGAAAAAAAGAAATGAAGAAGATCACAGTGCATGCAGAATGCTGATTTATTTTAAAAGGAATTTGTTAATAACACACTTTCCTTCCCAAGAGTAAACATAACAATCTGTTAGGGATTAGGGTGGAATTTTGATGAAAACTTGCTAGAGGACTCAAGAATGCCCTAATCCTACCTTGACAATTACTACCACCACCCCTTTTGCAGGTTCCTAAAGTAGACAAAAACACAGGAGGAAGAGCAAATAAGTTTTAGAGGGCCTAGGCCCACCACCCCTGTGCAGGGTTGCCTGAATCAGCTCCAGACCAAAGCAGTGCAGCATCTTGCTGCTGCTGCTGCTAAGTCGCTTCAGTCGTGTCCGACTCTGTGCGACCCCATAGATGGCAGCCCACCAGGCTCCCCTGTCCCTGGGATTCTCCAGGCAAGAATACTGGAGTGGGTTGCCATTTCCTTCTCCAGTGCATGAAAGTGAAAAGTGAAAGTGAAGTCGCTCAGTCATGTCCAATCCTCAGCGACCCCATGGACTGCAGCCTACCAGGCTCCTCTGCCCATGGGATTTTCCAGGCAAGAGTACTGGAGTGGGTTGCCATTTCCTTCTCCGTGCAGCATCTTACCTGTCTTTAAAGCCACATGTCCCATTTATGAGTGTTACTTACTAAATGTGCTAAGTTGCTTCTATTGTGTCAGACTCTTTGTGACCCTATGGACTGTAGCCTGCCAGGTTCCTCTGTCCATAGGATTCTCCAGACAAGAATACTGGAGTGGTTTTTCATGCCCTCCTCCAGGGGATCTTCCAACCCAAGGATCAAACCTGCACTCTTATGTCTCCTGCATTGACAGGTGGGTTCTTGACCACTAGTGCCACCTGGGAAGCCCTGTGAAAGTGAAGTCGCTCAGTCGTGTCTGACTCTGCGACCCGTGGACTGTAGCCCACCAAGCTCCTCCGTCCATGGGATTCTCCAGGCAAGAATACTGGAGCGGGTTGCCATTTCCTTCTCCAACTTACTAAATACGTATTGCTAAATAATTTTGAAGTACCACAAACACAGTTACGAAAAGAGAGCAGGACATCTGGGTCTCCTTGGAATCAGAGTTCAGTGCTGCAAACTCATGGGAGAGAAGGTGGCTGAGAGCAAAATGGATGCTGAGGGTGGCTTCTCTGAGGAGCTACAAGGCAGGAGAGAGGAAGTTAACATGAGGACCACCCAGTTCGGCAGGCACTCAGCTGGAGAGAAGCAGAATGTCGACTCCAGAATCACACATGATTGCCTGGTTTTCAGCCCAGCAATGACCTTGCCCACTGTTTAAGGCAGCATTATGATGTCCTGAGCACTAGATTAACAGTTCCTCCTTATGAGGTGAGAAAGCGTAGAGAAAAGGGCAGAGGATGAGAAGTTGTTTTAGCATTAGGAAAGGTCCTGGAGGCTGCCCACCTGCCATCAGCCCAGTATCTATGTGTCTCTCTTGTCTCTCTCTTTTACCCTCCTGCAAATTACAAAGGGTGTCTAAGGCCTTGGAAAGGGGCAGACTGTAAGGGTTTAAGGGTACAGTCTGGACCAGAGATAGGTCTTCACTAACAAGAATTTCCAGTATCTTATCAGCCTCCCTTGGATTCCAGAACAATCTGTCTGCCAGCATCTTGTCTTTCTCAGGAACTCTGGACAACAGCTCTTTGTGTTGAAATCCCCCCTCCTTCAGTCAGGCTTCACGGTCAAGGCTGATAGCTGCTACCTCCACATTCCCACACATTTTCGGTTTCTTGTGTACATTCCAGTCACTCATCCAATTCCAAGTCCCAATTTCAGTTTCTTTCGCATTGATCTGTTGGCCCAATAGCATCCTTCAACTTACTATAATAATGATGATTGCAATCACCATTTTCTACTCCATCATCAACATCATTATCATTGCAAATGCAATTATCGGTAACTAAACATGAATACCCCATGCTTTCAATGATATTATCTGCTTGGCATCACATACTTTCTAGGTTCCAATGAGAACCCATGAAAGACTCTCAGGAAACTGAATGCATTCCATCTTTTTGTGTGTGATGTGCACACTCATGAGTGTGTGTGCACGTGTGTTCCTGGAGCTGGACATGTATTTAATTATAAACAGGTGCTTGTATTTCCTTGTGATAGAGGGTGCTATAGAAGAGGTCTTGTTAATGGATATGATTCCAACCAAAACTGGCACTGATAATAGAGTCTGGAACTTAGAAAGTGCTATGTAAATACTTGTGGTTAAATATTTATCACTCTCTTATAACACAGCCCTTTGTGTTTCCCAATGGTCTCCCAAAGATGACTATACCCTAATCCCTGGAATCTGTGAAAATGATACTTAGAAGGGAGATGACGATGTGATTACAATTATGGACTTTAAGAAGAGTATCTCTGATTATCCAAGTAGGCCAGTCTGACCACAGAAGCCCTTAAAAACAGAACTTTCTCTGGCTAGAGAGGAAGATGTGACAAAAGGGAAGTCAGAAAACTTTGGAGAATAAGAAGGACTTGACATGCCATGACAAGTTTGAAGATGGGGAGTACAATGTGACAAGAACAGCAGACAGCCTTAAGGAGCTCGGACAGTCTCTCAGCTGAGATCAGCAAGGAAGTAAAACCTCAGTCCTATAGCTGCAGAGAGCTCAATTCAGCACACTTGGAAGCAGATTCTTCCCAAAACCTCCCAGAAAGAGTCCAGATGGCTGATACCTTGATTTTGGCTTTGTGAAACCTAGAACAGAAATCAGCTGAGCTAACATGGACTTCTGATGTGTATGGAGCAGTGAGACAATGCATTTGTGTTGTCTGCAGCTGTTATATTTGTGATAATTTGTTGTGGCAGCAATAGAATACTAATACCCTGTAGAGTACTGTTCCTTCACAGGGAGTTCAAAATCCTCAGACTTGGCCTCCCACCCACTTTTCTAGCTCTGTTCTATTGTGTTCCTCCACATACTCCATGCTCCAACAACAGAAGGCATCTCACTGCTTCATTGCCCCAGAGCCCTGTGTCTCAGCTGTGCTTTTGTTCATGAAAACTTAGATTGGGTCTTTCTCCTCCTTTCTACCTGGAACCACCCTCCTCCTTGCTGTGGTCTAGTGAATCTGGCAGTGGGGCAGTTTCAGAAGGTGAATTATTTAGCATATGTAGGTATTGTAGTTGTCCATTCATCTACAAAGTATAAAAATAACACTTCATTCCACAAGTACGTTTTTAATACCTCCTGTGTACCAGGAACTGGATATAAAGTGGTAAACAGCTTTCTAATAAAAGTATGATTGCTTGGCATTTCTTTTTCATAAGGTATGCTGTGGTAACAGTATTTTCGTTCCATGATCATTGGGAGACACTGGTTAAGAAAGAGAGGTGAAAATGAAACAGACCATGGACATAATGGACTCAGTTGATGATAACTCATTTTGAAGATGAAGAGGATTAAAGTGGAGAGAGAAAGAGGGATTTGCCTAAGGCCATACACTTGGTCAGTGTTAAATCTGAAATTTAGATCCCTTGACCCCAGACCTCAAACCAGTTTCTTTTCCACTATTCTTTGATTCCTCCATGTAGATGCTTAATAAAAGTCATAAACAGAAAAACTCGGATAGTCCAGCATTTTCAGGTATCATTGAGATCAGTGTTGAAAACCTCCCACACCTGGTTTTAACAAGTGTAACAAAATACAAAGACCTTACATATGCTGCTGTGAAAACCTGCCTGTCTTTAATGGTGTCCATGACCCAATAATTTCACTCCTAGGAATATACCCATAAGAAATGAGAGTGTATGTCCATCAAAATAGATGTAGAAGAATGGGCATAACAGCTTTTTTAATAGCCAATGACTAGAAATAGTCCAGGTGTCCATCATCAGCAGAACCAATGAATGTATTATTGTACAGGAGGGCATGGCAACCCACTCCAGTATTCTTGCCTGGAGAATCCCATGGACAGAGGAGCCTGGCAGGGTACAGCCCATAGGGTCACAAAGAGTCATACACGACTGAAGAGACTTAGCACACACCCCTGTGCAGGCATTGAAGCACTACACAGAAATAAAATGACTTATTCTAAGCCCAACAGCATGAATGAATCACACAGATATAGTGATGAGTGAAAAAATGCAAATACCAAAGAATATACTCTGAGATTCATATGAAGTTCAAGAACATACAAAACTAAGCTATAGAAATAGAAGATACCAAAGTGGTAGCATCATGGTGTGAAAGTTGATGTCAGTTATATTGAAGTTGACAGAGTACTCAGGGAGGCTGGAATTGTTACCAATTTTCATCTTGATATTGGTTGCTCATGCTAAGTTGCTTCAGTTGTGTCCAACTCTTTGCAACTCTGTGGACTGTAGCCCGCCAGGCTCCTCTGTCCATGGGCTTCTCCAGGCAAGAATAATGGAGTGGGTTGACTTTTCCTTCTCCAGGGGATCTTCCCAACTCAGGGATCAAACCCACGTCTCTTATGTCTCCTGCGTTGGCAGGTGGGTTCTTTACCACTAGCACCATCTGGGAAGTTGATATTGATTATGTAAGCACAGATCAATTAAGATCCATCAATCTGTAAAAATTTGTGAAATTTAATTTAGCTATCCCTCTTTTTTTGAGGCATTCTTCTAAGGTTTATAATAGCTTTAATTTATCAAGATCTATGAGTTTGAGTAAACTCTCTGAGTTGGCGATGAACAGGGAAGCCTGATGTGCTGTAGTCCATGGAGTCGCAAAGAGTTGGACATGACTGAGCAACTGAACTGATCTTTAAATAATGTTATACCACTTTATATACAGTGTAAGGACCTTGTAGCAGTACATTTCCATTTCCATCTTTGTGTTCTTGTTACACATTCTACTTCTGCATGTGTGATGAACTCCCATAATTCATACTATTGTCTTGCAGTCAGTTATTCACCTTGAGAAGCAGAGAACTACACTGACACAAAACGAACAGACTTCCTTCCAAGTCCGAGAGTATTTACAAATGTACTTTTTATGGCAAAATGTAAAGTGAAAGTGAGGTGCCTACAGGCATGGCAGACTGTAACAACTTGACTCTAATTCAAATTAAGAAGTCTTTGAAGAAAAAAGTCATCAGAGCACAGGCTCAGTAGTTGTGACACAGGGGCTTAGTTGCTTCGTATCATGTGGGATCTTTCCAGATCAGGGATTGAACCTGTGTCTCCTGCATTGACAGGTGGAGTCTTCACCTTTGAGTCACCAGGGAAGCCCAGCTGTCATTCTTTGTTCCCCTCTGATTGCTTTGAAGGTTTTCTGTTCATCACTGGTTTGTTAGTAAGCTGATTATTATGTACGCTGGTATGATTTTCTTCATGTTTCTTCTGCTTGGGAGTCGTTAAATTTCTTAGGCCTGTAGGTTTATAGTTTTCATCGAATTTGAAAAACTGAGACTGAGGGGAGCTTCTGCGAAGTTGAGAAAGCTCTAGGTAAACTAGGACAAATTGGTCATCCTAGATCCAGAGCACACTGTGATCCAGGGCTCGTTTAGCCCCACTACTAAAGTTTTGAGAACTCAACTCTTACTACAAAGCCTTTACACTTACCTGGTGAGAACACGAACTATCCCCAGCCTTGGGTGTGTTCTGGAGTATGAGTCTACTCTTTTCTGATAGTTCTGTCACTGGCCCTGAGAAATTGCCTTTCGTGCATGCTCATATCGGTACGCAGCCAAAGACTTACAGATCTGCCTGGAGGCCTTTTTTTGTACAGTTGTATCTTTACTCTGCCCTGCAAATTCTAGCCACCTCTGCTGCTGCTGCTGCTGCTAAATCGCATCAGTCGTGTCTGACTCTGTGCAACCCCATAGATGGCAGCTCTCCAGGCTCCTCTGTCCCTGGGATTCTCCAGGCAAGAATACTGGAGTGGGTTGCCATTTCCTTCTCCAATGCATGAAGGTGAAAAGTGAAAGTGAAGTCGCTCAGTCATGTCCGACTCTTCGCGACCCCATGGACTGTAGCCTACCAGGCTCCTCCATCCATGGGATTTTGCAGGCAGGAGTACTGGAGTGGGGTGCCATTGCCTTCTTCAGCCTCCCTGAATTCTAACATTTGTCTCTTCAGCTTAGTCAGACTACGGGCACTGACTGCATTCTCCTACACCTGAAAACTGCCTCCAGGCAGTCAGCTAGGGCAGTCACAGAGGTAATTTCATGTGTTTCCTTTCTGCAAGGTCATATTCCTACAATGCCTGTTGTTCAGTGTCTGAAAACTATTAATGTATTTTGTCTGGCTTTCCAAGTTTAAGATGAGAGTGTAAATATAGTCCCTGTTACTCCATTGTGGACCTAATTAAGCAGAAATCTTTACTCTTTATATTGTATGCCTTCATATTTTAAGAATTGTTTATGTTATAAATATTTGAAAAGGTTTCTCTTTTTCTGGTTATACCCTTTTTTATGCATTTCAATTTACTCTCACTAAGACAGTTAAGTATTTGAATATAATAATGATAGCTGTTTATAGAGATCTTCCTCCTATGTATGTCTCAGCTCTGTGCTAGGTGTCTCATATACACTATCTTGAATCTTCACTAACCACTGATATCATTGCCTCCATTTTAGAGATGTCAAAACTGAGATTCTAAGCAGTCAGTAACTTGACCAAAATCATCAGATGTTGAGCAGTTACTTTTAAATGTAGTTTCTTTCAATATTTATTTATCTATACCACCATGCCTAGTATATAGTAAAGAGACATCACATTAGAAATAATTGGGACCAAAATGTCTTTGAGGTCAAAAGGTTAACTTACAGCAGAAAATGCAGAAATATGACTCTCATAGTAGTGCTTTATTTTGTGTGTGTGTGTGTATACGCATTAAGTATGTGTTTGCTGAAGTGGATACAGGAGCCTTACCTTAAACCAATTGACATTTTTTGAACCCTGACGCCTTTGCATGCAATACTAAAATTGGATCCAATTTCCAGAATTATTTTATTACATTCCTAGGATTATTGTAACAAATTACTACAACTTTGTGGCTTAAAATAAATTATGCTCTCAGAGGCCAGAAATTGGAATCAAGGTGTCAACAGATCTGTACTCCCTCTGAAGACTGTGCTTCCTTGCTTCTTCCACCTTCTAGTAACTCCTGTTGTTCCTTGGTTTTGGGGCAATGTAACTCTAGTCTCTGCCTCCATCTTCATACAGCCTTCTTTCCTGGGTCCTTCTGTCTCCCCTTCTCTTCTTTTATAAATACATCTTATTATATTAGGGTCCACTCTCATCCAGGATCTGAGAGCCTTAATTATATTTGCAAAGACTCTGTTTCCATACAGTCACATTCACAGGTATCAAGGGTTGGGACTCGGACATATCTTTTAGGGGAATCCATTTAACCCACTACAGTCTATGAGAGCTCTCCAGGCCCTGATATTTAGGATTCTACCAGCAGGGTCATCATGCTGTCTTGAAGGAGAGATGGTTGGATACTTCTATGTTCATTTTCATGGTTGTTGAAATTTTTAGAAAGATAAAATTGGAAAGTGCCATTTCTTTGCTACTCCAGCTATCTGTGCTTGATCTAGCAGAGGCTTGCTGCCCTATAACCCAGGAATCTACCTCCTAAAATTACTCATAAACTATGACTAGGAGACAACTGCAGACACTCAGATCTGAACCAGATGAACTTCTGACTTGTATATCCAAGCCCGAGGGTGTCTTCTATCCAGGTAGTTCTCTTTCCATTTGAGCAGCAAGATAGCCTCTGGATCTTTGCCATCTAATTGGAGATTTTACCATCCAAGATTCTGACTCACTTCTTTTCTTCGTATATCTTGTGTCCAGCAATTCTGTGTTGCAACTTTCTTTTTTCTCCACACAAGCAACTTTTCTCGCTAATTCTTCTTTGTAATCTTACCAATGAAATATCTTGAACATGATGGGCTGAATTTTTAAGGCATTAGATTTAATAACTGGGTCATTACCACTGTTTACCAACCTGGCCTCATTACAGAGCTCTTTGCTTTTCACCTTTCCACAGCATAATGAGGTTATTAATTAAAACAAGAGACACAAGCACTCTGGATTTGCTTTAATGCCATCTGGGAAGATAGCTAGGTCTTTGGTCATAATTTCTGGTAAATGATTCCAAGGGGATACATTTAAATCACCATGAAATGATATTTCCCTTCAATGTAAACTTGTTTTTCTCTTTGAGTGGTTTATTTTTAGGTCCCTAAAATTCCCAGTTGCAGTCTACCTAATGCCTTATTTAGCTAAACAGTGGGGACAGTGGGGTGCTGCAGTTAAAAGACAGGCTGGAGCCAGACTGCCTGGGGTTAAATCCTGGCTCTGCTACCTACTGTGTGACAGTGTGCAAGTTATTTGATCTCTCTCTGCCTTGGTTTTTCATGTAGACAAGTATGAGGATTAAATGAATTCATACGTATAAAATGCTTAGGACAGTACCTGGCAAATAGTGAGCGTTGCATGTAAGTGAGCAGTTATTTTTATTCATTAAATCCAAAGAAATAGCTTTTGGTTTCTGTATAAGTCAGTGTAGTATTATGCATTTTCTAGAGTGGGGTTACAGGTTGAATTACGTCTCCTAAAATTCATGTGTTAAAGTCCTAAGGCCCAGTGCCTCAGAATGTGACCTTATTTGGACACAGGTATGTGGAGATAGGATCTTTTCAGAGATAATCAAGTTAAAGTGAAGTCAGTAGGGTGGGTCCTAATCCAGTATTACTGGTAGAAGGGCTACAGAGACTTGCGTAGAGGAAAAACATACTGATAAGAGACAGAGAGAAGGTGACCATCTGCAAGCCAATGCGAAAAACTTGCAACAGAGCCTTCTTGCACTGCCCTCAGAAAGAACCAGTGCTGCCCACACCTTGATTTGTAGCCTCCACAGCTGTGAAAAAGCAGTTTTCTGTGTTTAAGCCACCTAGTGGGGTACTTTGTTATGGCAGACCTAGGAAATGGTTATAACATCAAGTCACTACCCCCAGGGAGCATATAATCTGGTAGGAGGGATGTATTCCATAGGAAAGGGCTTCCTAGGTAGTTCTAGTGGTAAAGAGCCCACCTGCCAATGCAGGAGACATGAGAAATGCAGGTTCGATCCCTGGGTTGGAAAAATCCCCTGGAGGAGGGCATGGCAACCCACTCCAGTATTCTAGCTTGAAGAATCCTGTGGACAGAGGAGCCTGGCAGGCTACAGCCCATAGAGTTGCACGGAGTCAGACATGACTGAAGCTACTTAGCATACACACATTCCATAGGAATAGCAACAGAAATTTTTAAAGCTTGCTCAACCAAATAAGCCAACAAAAAGATGAACATAGAAGGATACAGAAATGTCTAATAAAACACAAATGTGACGCTGTAGTTGGTACATAAACATGAAGAATACTCCTTAGTGGGGACCAAAAAAAAGAATACTGCTTATATCTCTTGTCTCTGCCCCTCTCTTGGTAACTATGGAGTTTCTCTATACCACTACCTCCTATCTCTCTCTCCCCCTGCCTGTCCACTCCCCTAGAGTTAGAGTATCTTCTTCCACCTTCAAGGAGGTAGAAATTAGTAGCGATGTAACCATGGACATGTCACCATGCCTCTCTGCATCTCAGCTTCTTCATCTTTCAAAAAGGGAGATAAATAATATTACTAATTTCACATGAGATTTAAATGTATATTTGGCACATATAAATGTTACGAGTCGTTGGCATCCCTAGTATTTTGTGAATCCTTATTGTTTTGCTTTCTCTTTTAGGCTGAATTCTCAGAGTTGAATCTAGCCGCCTATGTTACTGGGGGCTGTATGGTGGACATGCAAGTCATGAGAAATGGAACCAAGGTTGTGAGGTAAGGAAGACCAAGGTGCAGAAAACCTTCATTCCAGAGGTGTGTATGAAGTACCTTCTGAGCCAACCCCTCTGTTTGTTGCCTGCAACCTAACGCCTGTACTGCACATGCTTTCTTGTATAGAATGTATGCTTCCAAAGAGTTTAGGTGTTATTGCACGTTAATGACTAATGGCACAAATAATATGGGGAAGCAGCTGAGTACCCTGGAATGATCCCTGGGCTTGGGGAAAGAAGACTTGGGTTTCACTTCTGACTTTGTGGCTCTGATCAGTAATATTATTTACTCTCTCTTGCCCTCTGATTCTCATCTGCCGCATGATGATAGTGAATATGCAAGTAGAAGGCAAGTATGTGAGAACACCCTATTGTTAATAATTATAAAGTGCTGTACAAATATAAGAGATTTTTTTAAATAGGCTGCATCCTGCTTCCAGCAGTAGGGAAGAATAAATATTCAGAGACTCTTCTCAGGACTTCACACCTAAAAGTACTGGATATAATATAATAATACTGGATATAATATTAATATATTAATGGATATATAATGGATAAATATCCATTATATTATCCAATAATACTGGATATAATAGTACTGGATATAATATTCCCACCCACCCACCCAAATCTGTAATATATGCTGAACTAGACAGGACATGAGGAAATTCTTCAGAAGCCCAGGAATGTCAAGAAAGTATAAATCTGGAGGAGCAATAAAGAGCATATTAAAACATTTCTATCTAGTTAAGTACTGAGAGAATGATACAGACCAGGACTTGTGAGGATTCAGATGGAGAAGAAATAGGATTCATATTTGGGAAAGTAGAGACAATAGGAATAAATTTGAGGACAAGGTGGTATTTGTTCTAATGGGCATTCTATGTGTTTTAAGAATAGGAAATAGTTCTTATACAAACAAAAAAAAAGGGGGGAGTATGTTTAGGAAATTGTAATTCAACTAATTCAGCTATCATTTATGGAGTACCTGCTGTGTGCCAAGGAAGACATTACATGGCTTCCTATTTCCAATAATGGTAGACCAATTCTAGATTATCTGGAAACAGCTTCAAAGCTGGTTGTAAATAATTATACCTTCAAAGCCATCAAAGAGTTGACATGGTAGTAAGAACTTACCAGGAAGAGAATGATGGGGAAGTGGAAATCCAGAGAGAGAAATGAGTACAAAAGCTTCATTTTTGCTGTGAGTATTGCTGAGTTCAACAAACTTGAAAATTGGTTTTGATAGTCTAGCAGGGGCAAGGGAGAGAGAAATCAATACCCAGGGTTACTTAGGATGTAATGGTAGGGCCTCCCCAAAATAAGCTGAGACCTCAAAGGACTACATCTCAAGGTAAGTGTGAACCATAGGTATATGAGTCCTCACAAGTAACTGCAGCTTGCATTGCACTTTGATTGACCTTCCAGGGAACCTTGAGCATTATTCTTAATTTATGGTAATCCCAGACATGCAAGAAGTAAAAGCAAATCCTGTGTAGTGGAAGGCACTTTCATCATAGGCTTCAAATAATTATGCAGATCATTTTTTGTATAATGGCTAGCACATAGTAAAAAATAATAAAGCACAGACACCATGGATGAGAAGAAAGTGAAAGTGAAGTCACTCAGTCGTGTCCGATTCTTTGGGACCCCATGGACTGTAGCCCACCAGGCTCCTCCATCCATGGGATTCTCCAGGCAAGAATCCTGGAGTGGGTTGCCATTTCCTTCTCCAGGGGATCTTCCCAACCCAGAGGTCGAACCCAGGCTCCCGCATTGCAGGCAGACACTTTAACCTCTGAGCCACCAGGGAAGTCCATGAATGAGAAGAAACAGGAAATATAGACAGCAGAAAGATACCTTCAAAAGACGCCATATATTGGAATGCTCAGACACACGTTCTTAAAAGAAAAAAATCCTACATATTAAGTTGAAAAAAATCAGATTGGAAGATGTCTGCAAGGAATAGGAAACTATAAAAAAATGACAGAACAAATTTTATTAAAATCAAAAAGAATGTCTAGAAAGGAAAACTACAATAACCAACATTATTACAAGTGTTGTGTTTAATGACATATTAAACAGCATTGAAAAGGTGTTAATGAAGTGAAAGTATTTTATGAAATAAGCAAAATAAAATATTCAGGAAGACCTCACTGAGGGAAATAGTGAAGTATGTACTTTAAGAAAAAGAAAATGATCTCATTATAACATAAAGCAGCAAGAAGATGTGAAGAGCAAAGAAGGTGGAAATGTTAATAAATGTTATCTTCAAAAAACAGTAGTAATAATAATGTCTTATGGATTTGAAAAATAAATGAAGGATTAAAATATATCACAGTAAGTAGATTCTGGGGTTAAATAGAATTAAGATATTTTGAGGCCCTTGTATTATCAAAGAGGAAATATTTATTAATATTTCCAGTAGTATACATTAATATTTCCAAATAATTAATTGATTATTAATAGGCTTCAAGAAGTTAAAAATGATTTTATCTCTGTGGTAGTTACTAAAAATAGAAATGAAATGTAGTACTTAAAGGTGATAAGAGAAAAATAGAAATAATAAGAGAAGACAAAAGGAGAAAAGCCAATGCAGAACAGGTATTATAAATAACACCACTAATGTGATAAATTTAAATCAATATATATCAACAGGCTGATAATCTGAATGGTGTGTACAGTGGTACTGGTTATTAAAATACTGAAATTTTTCTATAGAAATTGGTAAATAGTCCCTCACCTGAGCCCACTGAATGTCTTCAGCCACCCTTAACCATAGATGGGCAGGGACATTGGACTACTCTTTGTCCCTCAGTTCACAACACTTCTGTCCCCCATATCGTATCCTTGTTTCTCCCATGGTCAGAGGACACCCAAACATTGTAGGGGAGATTCACCCTTGGAAGCAGTAGTGGATTCAAGTTGTTGTTGTGGTTCAATCACTAAATCATGTCTGACTCTGTGACCCCATGGACTGCAGCACACCAGGTTTCCCTATACTTTACTATCTCCCAGAGTTTGCTCAGATTCATGCCCGTTGAGTTGGTGATGCTCTCTAACCATCTCATCTTCTGCTGTCCCCTTCTCCTTTTGCCTTCAGTCTTTCCCAGTGTCAAGGCCTTTTCCAATAAGTCAGTTCTTTGTATTAGGTAGCCAAAGTATTAGAGCTTCAGCTTCAGCATCAGTCCTTCTAGTGAATGTTCAGGGTTGATTTCCTTTAGGATTGACTGGTTTGAGCGCCTTGCTGTCCAAGGACTCTCAAGGGTCTTCTACAGTACCACAATTTAAAAACATCAATTCTTGGGTGCTCAGCCTTATTTATGGTTCAGCTCTCACATCTGTACATGACTACTGGAAAAATCATAGCTTTGGCTATATGGACCTTTGTCTACGAAGTGATGTCTTTGCTTTTTAATATGCTGTCTGGGTTTGTCATAGCTTTCCTTCCAAGGAGCGAACAACTTTTAATTTTGTGGTTTTAGTCACCATCTGCAGAGATTTTGGAGCCCAAGAAAATAAAATCTGTCACTGTTTCCACTTTTTCCCCATCTATTTGCTGTGAAGTGATGGGACTGGATGCCATGGTCTTAGATTTTTGAATGTTGAGTTTTAAGCCAACTTTTTCACTCTTTTACCCTCATCAGGGGCCTCACCAGGGCTTCCCTGGTGGCTCAGATGGTAAAGTGTCTGCCTGCAATGCAGACGACCTGGGTTCGATCCCTGGGTCGAGAAGATCCCCTGGAGAAGTAAATGACAACCCACTCCAGTACTCTTGCCTGGAAAATCATATGGACGGAGGAGCCTGGAAGGCTCCAGTCCATGAGGTCTCAGAGTTGGACACGACTGAGTGACTTCACTCACTCATCAAGAATTCACTCTCATCAAGAACCTCTTTAGTTCCTCTTCACTTTCTGCTATTATAGTGCTATCATATGCATCTCTGAGATTGTTGCTATTTCTCCTGGAAGCCTTAATTCCAGCTTATGATTCATCTAGCCTGGGGTTTCACATGATATACTCTGTATATAAGTTAAATAAGCAGGCTGACAATATATATCCTTGTTTTATTCCTTTCCCAATTTTGAACCAGTCCATTGTTCCATGTCCAATTCTAACTGTTGCTTTTTGACCTGTATACAGGTTTCTCAGGAGACAGGTAAGGTGGTCTGGTATTCCCAGCTCTTTAAGAATTTTCCACAGTTTGTTGTGATCCACACAGTCAGAGGCTTTAGTGTAGTCAATGAAGCAGAAGTAGATGTTTCTCTGGAATTTCCTTGCTTTCTCCCTTGCCTAGAATCAGAATATCCCACTGTTTAGCAGGGAGAGCCTGGGACCCAAGCCAAGTCAATGAGAATTCATGTGAGACCTTTGCTGGAATTCTTGGGTGAGAGACATATTTGTTCTGCTGGGGCTGCTGAGCCAGTGGAATGGTCTCCTGGAGCTGCTGGTGGCCATGGCTGTTTGTCCTGGAGGGAAGGATCTGCCAAGAATGAAGCAAAAGCAAAGGAAAACACAGCAAAGATAGAGAATAAGAGTCAATGACCTGATGATGTTATTCAAGCTCTTGACTCAAGGCTCATCTCCAAACTAGAGCCAAAAAAAAAAGTCCTTTTTGATGAAGCCAGCTTGACTTGCACATACAGAATTCATGAATTTTTATCTACTTAACCAACACTTTATAGCCATTTCCTATGTGCTAGGCGCTGTCCCAAGCACTTAACATGTATTGATTCATTTCATCCTTTTCAACAGCCCTGTAAAGTGTGTACTTTAAAGGTAAGTATTACCATCCACATTTTCCAGATGAGAAGACTGAAGTTGGGTAATGGAATCAAGGTCTCCGCCAGTAAGGGATTCAGGCCTAGGTTCTTGTTCCCGTAGTGTTTGTGTCACCACTTACTGTACTGCCTCTTTAACAAGCGGAAGACTGTTTCATAGTTAGAGCTGCTTAAAGAGGCAGTAAGAGCTTCCCAGGTAGTGCTAGTGGTAAAGAACCTGCCTGCAGGAGACATAAGGAGCACGGGTTTGATCCTGGGTTGGGAAAATCCCGTGGAGGAGGGCCTGGCAAGCCACTCCAGTATTCTTGCCCAGGGAATCTCATGGACGGAGGCGCCTGGCAGGCTGTGGTCCGTAAGGTTGAAAAAGTTGGACACAACTGAAAGAACATAGCACGCATGCACACAGAGAGGCATTAAAGTAGTATACATTATGAGCAGTGCACAAATACCATTAGACAAGTATTGAGATCCCAGAATCTGAATTTAAACAGTGGGAGCTTAGAAAAGTAAGAAGATACTCATTAGTAAAATGAAAACAAAACTGATGAAAGAAGTGAAAGTGTTAGTGCCTCAGTCATGTCTGATTCTTTGTGATCCCGTGTACTATAGCCCTCCATGCTCTTCTGTCCATGGAATTCTCCAGGCAAGAATACTAGAGTGGGGAGCCGTTCCCTTCTCTAGGGGATCTTCCCAACCTAGGGATTCACCCAGGGTCTCCTCCAATGCAGGCATATTTTTTTTTTACCATCTGAGCCATCATAGAAGCCCCTATAAAACTGATTAAGGTAAGTATTAGGTCAGATAAAGACTGCGTCCCTGGTGGCTCAGATGGTAAGGAATCTGTCTGAAATGTGGGAGACCTGGGTTCAATCCCTGGGTTGGGAAAATCCCCTAGAGGAAGGAACGGCTACCCACTCCAGTATTCTTGCCTGGAGAATTCCATGGACTGTATAGTCCAGGGGGTTGCAAAGAGTCAGACACGACTTAGCAACTTTCACTTGCAGTTTTCAAGAATACTCTAAGGATACTCTAATACTATAGTGGTGGTGTGTAAATGACTTTTAAGTCCAGTAAAAAGGTTAAAAGGCAAAAGTGTTAAAAATAACAATAGCCACAATGATTCATTAATGAATATACAAAATAAAAAGATATAAATTGTGGCATCAAAAACATAGACTGTAGGGAGGGGCAAGTAAAAGAGTAGTTTCTATATGCAAATAAAGTTAGGTGGTTATCAACTTAAGATACACTGTTGTAACTATAAAATGTTTTATGTAAGCCTCATGGTACCCATAAAGCAAAACCCTATAGGAGATACACAAAACAGAAAAACAAAGAATTCAAAGCAAACTACTACTGAAAAGTAGGCTTCCCAGGTATTGCTAGTAGTAAAGAACCTGCTTGCCAGTGCAGGTAGATATAAGAGACCCAGGGTTCGATCCCTGGGTTGGGGAGATCCCCTGGAGGAAGGCATGGCAACCCACTCCAGTATTCTTACCTGGAGAATCCCATGGACAGAGGACCCTGGAGAGCTACAGTTCATAGGGTTACAAAGAGTTGGACACGACTGAAGCAACTTAGCATGCATGCATAGAAAAGTATCAAATCATGAAGGAAACCAGCAAGGGAGGAATAAAGGAACAAAGAAACTGCAAACCTTCCGAGAAACATTTAGGAAAATGGCAGGGATTTCCCTGGCAGTCCTGTGCTTAAGACTCCATGCTCACAATGCAAGGGGTGAAGGTTTAATCCCTGCTTAGGGTACTAAGATCCCACATGCCATAGAGGATGGCCTAAGAAAATAAAACAGTAAATAAACAAAATGGCAATGATACTTTAAATAATTACTTTAAATGTAAATAGATTAAATTTTTCAATGAAAAGACATGGGATGACTGAATGAATTAAAAGAAAAAAGATGTTGCTTAAAAGAGACTCACTTTAGCTTTAAAGACATACTTAGACTGAAAGAGAAGGGATGGAAAAAGATATTCCATGCAAATAGGAACCAAAACAGAGCAGGGATAGCTGTGCTGATTTCAGACAAAATAGACGTTAAGTTAAAAACTGTAATAAGAGACAAAAGTGACATCATACAATGAAAAAGCAATCTGTTTAGAGGATCCAACAATTGTAAATATATATGTGCCCCAAATTAGAGCACATAAAAATGTAAAGCAAATATTGACAAATATGAAGGGAAAAGTAGATAGCAATACCATAATAATAGAGAACTTCAAGACCCCACTTTCATCACTGGATCATTTAGACAAGAAATCAATAAGAACATTAAACTTGAACTATATGTTAGACCAAATGGACCCAACAGACATACACAGAACATTCCATCAAAGAGCTGCAGAATATACATTGTCAAGTGCATATGGAACGTTCTCCAGAATAAATTATATGTTAGGCACAAAACAAGTATTAACAAATTTAAGAAGATTGAAGTCACATCAGATATTTGTTCAGACCACAGTTATATGAAACCAGAAATAAATCACAGGAAGAAAACTAATCTAAAACTAAAAATAAGTCTATACAGCAAAGGAAACATCAACAAAATGAAAAGGCAAGCCATTTTTCTAAGGGGTTAATATCCAAAATATATAAAGAACTCATAACAACTTAATAGCAAAACCAAACTCCCTAATTTCAAAAATGGGTAAAGGATCGGAACAGACATTTTTTTTTTCCAAATGAGATATATAAATGGCCACTGGTCTATGAAAAGCTGCTCCCTATCACTAATCATCAGGGAAATGCATATCAAAACCACAATGAGATACCGCCTCACACCTGTTAGGATGACTGATATAAAAAATCAAGAGATAAGTGTGGGTGAGGATGTGGAAAAAAGAGAATCCTTGTGGATTGTTGGTGGGAGTGTAAATTAGTACAGCCATTATGGAAAACAGTATGGAGTTTCCTTGAAAAATTAAAAATAAAGCTATTGTATGACCCAGAAATCTCACTTCTGGGTCATATCCAAAGGAAATAAGATCACTATGTTGAAAAAATATCTCTACTCCTATGTTTATTGCAACATTATTCATAGTATCCAAGGTGTGGAGACAATCCACATGTCCATCAGTGGATTAATGGATTTAAAAAATTATATATATGTGTGTTTGTGTATGTATGTATAAATGGTATCCAGCCTTAAAAAAAAATGAAGTCCTGCCATTTGCAATAACATGGATAGACCTAGAGGACATTATGCTAAGTGAATTAAGTCAGAGACAGATAAATATTGCATGATCTCATTTATATGTGAAATCTAAAAAATTTGCAATTATAGTAACAAAGAATAGAATGGTGGTGACTAGTGTTGGTGAGTGGGAGGAAAGGGGAGATATTTGTCAAGGGGTTTACACTTACACTTTCAGTTATAAGATGAATAAGTTCTGGAGACCTAATGTATAGCATACTGACTATAGTATATGTATGAAAGTGAAAGTGAAGTCCCTCAGTCGTGTCCAACTCTTTGGGACTCCATGGACTGTAGCCTACCAGGTTCTACCGTTCCAGGCAAGAATACTGGAGTGGGTTGCCATTTCCTTCTCCAGGAGACCTTCCTAACCCAGGGATTGAATCTGGGTCTCCCGCATTGTAAGCGGACACTTTACTGTCTGAGCCACCAGGAAGTCCCTTAAACACATGACAATACGCTGTACACCTTGAATATATACACGTTTTAGAAGAAAGGGGTAGCACTTGGATTTGAATCCAGGTCTCTGGTTTTTTGCCAAGTGAGTTCCCAAATGTCTTTAAATCCATAAATTTTGTCCACTCTCAGCACCAGTCCTGTTTAGCCCACCCCAGGCTGACTTGAGTGGACTCTGGGTCTGTGCAGGAAACAGCAGGAAGTAGAGATTTCTCCTGGGTGCTGAGGATGGCTTAGGCTCATCTAGGGTACAGGATGTGTGTTGCTCTCCTTCAGAAATCTGTTGCTCAGATATGAGATTCTACCTCTCTCTGCTTTTTCACCTATAAAAGTTGATTGTATTATTTTACATAGTCTCAAAAGAATTAAATGAGATGTTATATGTGAAAGTTTGTTCATTCATTCATCCCACAGGTGTTTATTAAGGGCCTGTTCTATGTTCCAGGCTCCATTTCAGATATTAAGAATTGTATCAGACATGCGCTAGGCAGAAAACAGAATACACCCCCAAATAATTTAAATAAAGAGATTTTAATGAAGCAATCACTTACAGAAGAATATTGGGACTCAGGGAACATGGGGCATCCAATAACAACAGCAGGAAGCCATTATCATCATTAGGGATGAAGGGACAAGGAGAGGAAGTAGAATAGACTCACTCTGGAAGGTTTCATCTATACTTGGGCAGGAGAGCCATGTAATTGAAGCAGTAGTTGTCGAGGAACTAACTTCCTCCAAGGTCTTGGCACTGAAGCAGGGTGGGCACTACGAAGAAGCACCTTTGCCCTCCAGTCTCCTGCTTGGGCCTCTTTTTGGCCCAGTGAGCAAAAGAGCCCAATAGAACTGTCCACAGAGTTCAGTCTCCTGGGGCTCAGAGCAGGGCAGTGAAGAATGGGGTGGGGGCAGGCGGGTGCCAGAAGAGAATAATTTTCTTAGGGATCTCTGGTAAACAAGACAGCCCACGTCTCTGCTCAAGGCCAGGTTCTACTAGTGTTTTGTAAATGGCAAAGTATTACACATGAATTGGCTAAATCATGGGTAATTGTAGTAATTAAATTGATAGCACCCCTTACTCTGGTTTCTGTCAAACACGTAAACTTAGAGTGGACTGCCAGCCAGCTTGAGGTGCTCAAGAGCAACTTAGACAACCCAGGTTGTCAGTAAAATTGCGTAATTGTATTTAGAGAGCAGAGCAGGGGCCATTCCAGGGCATGTTAAGATTCATGCTTTGTGGATGGCTGTGGCCATTCTGGGCCCAGATTCAAGCCTGGCTTCACAATGGAGCAATAAAAAAAGGGCAGCCGTGTCCATACAGCCAGATGGGATTCAAAATACAGGATAGGAGAAACCAAGAATGAAAAACACCCAAGGAGGCAGACGTTAATGAGGTCCCAGCCTAATTACGCAAGCCCAGCTCTCAGTGTCCAGCATTAGGCAACACTAAATTACAGGCACCCGTTCAAACCACGGCGGCTGATAATGTGTCTCTGCTCATTAGAAGGTCAGACCTCAGAGAGGGTTGAAGAGAGGGAGCCAGCAAGCATAAGTAACACAAGAACTTGAAGAGAGGCACTGAAGACTCTCAGAAGTTACCCGCCCCCGTACCCGCTCTAGCTTTAGTGTTTCCAGGGAGAATGTTTGGGGCAAGACGGAGATGTGTGAGCCTGGCCCAGAGGAGAAGTTACTTTACAGAGTCTTAGAGGTCCCGAGTTAGAAGAGTCCCTTAGAGTTTTCTGTGCGTCCTCATCTTACAGACAGGCAAGTTGTGCCCCAGGGGTCAGAGAGGAGGATGTCTTGTCTAAATCATCCTTTTGTGTCAGGATCAGCTCTCCATCCTGAACCTCTGTCCTGAGAATTCTCAGACATCTCACCAGAGAATATTATAAAATCATGTTTATTTCACACATAATTGCTCAAAGTCTTCTGAGCTTCCTGAACTTGGAGTTTCAAATTCCGGATATTCATTCATGCAACAAATATTTATTGAGCAAATTTAGAGTGCCGGGTAGCCTCCAGCAAATTACAAAGAGCCCAGTTTCTGCTCTCCCTTCTTGGTGCCTGTGTCTGTTTGGAAAAGTTTCCTTTAATTCTCTTTCCTTTAATTCTCTTAAGTGGCTACACACTCACTGAGCTTTCCTCCTTTCCTTTCTTTCACTCATTGAAGATGTGCCAGGCACAGAGGATACAATAGTGGACAAAACAGACAATAGCTTTTGTGGTGCTGAGATTTAAGCTACAGAAACTGACAACAAATTAGAAAACAAATATGCAGTCTAATGGCAGGTTGTGAGCAAAGGCTGAAGCCAAAGAAGAGTTCAAAGGTGATTGGTATTTGAGATGAGTCATCAGGAGAGGCTTCGTGCAGGAGGAGACCTGCGTAGAATAAATAATGTGAGCAGAGTGAGCCATGTGGACTTGGGAGAGGTGCTACCCTCTCTCTCTCTTGACCCTGAATGGATGTGCACACAGGTGAGGGGCAGCTTTGGGGCCAGAAGAGGCCAAGGAGGAAGGCAGAGACCCCCCTCAACCTGGTTTACTCGTATGCCTTTCTCTGCCTTCTTCCGCAAAGTTGAATTTGGCACCCCTCTCTTTGCAAAAAAGCATCTAGGACTTGCCCAGGTAGGTGGCTTCACAGCCAAAAGTCCCCTTACCTGGGCAAAGCAGTCCGCCTGGAGTGGGTCCCAGCTCTCCCTGCTGCAAGCTGGGAGGCCTTGAGTTGGTGTTTCCACCTCCCCAGCTCTTGGTTTCCCCATCTGTGAAGTGAGAAGTACCCTTAGTTCCGAGAGTTAAACACATGAGTGGGTAAGACCGTGTCTGTACCTTTCAGGGACAATCTTTGTACCTGCTCTTCCTTTCTCCTAAAGTACTCTGCTGCTGCTGCTGCCGCCAAGTCGCTTCAGTCGTGTCCGACTCTGTGCGACCCCATAGACGGCAGCCCACCAGGCTCCCCCGTCCCTGGGATTCTCCAGGCAAGAACACTGGAGTGGGTTGCCATTTCCTTCTCCAGTGCATGAAAGTGAAAAGTGAAAGTGAAGTCACTCAGTCGTGTCAGACTCTAGTGACCCCATGGACTGCAGCCTAGCAGGCTCCTCCGTCCATGGGATTTTCCAGGCAAGAGTACTGGAGTGGGGTGCCATTGCCTTCTCCGAAAGCACTCCACAGATGTCACTATATCACACACTCTTACTTCCTTTGAAATATCTGATCAGATGCCACCTTCTCGGAGAGACCTTGCCAGACCATGCCATTCCCACAGTCGAAGCTCAACTATGTAGTCTTTTCCTTCAAGCAGTTGTCACTGCCTAAAACTGTGGATAGGTAAATAAATAGATGGATGATATATAGATGATTGATAGCTAATAGATTAGATACATTAATACAACATATTAATGTAATATTATTATATAATATAAACTATTATATACCAATTGTATGCTTTATGTAATTAGTTTGTGCATGCCTGCACGTGTGCTAAATCTCTTCAGTTGTGACCAAGTTTCTGCAACCCCATGGGCTATAGACCTCCAGGCTCCTCTGTCCATGGGTTTCCCCAGGCAGGAATACTGGAGTGGGCTGCCATGCCTTCTTCCAGGGGATCTTCCTGACCCAGGGATCAAACCCACATGTCTTATGTCTCCTGCATTGGCAGGCAGGTGCTTTACCACTAGTGCCACCTGGGAAGCACATTAATAATGTTAATGTTATAATTATTATAATGTATATTAATATTTGTATTGATTATATAATGTATTGATTATATTACAAATATAGATAAGGTATGCTATTATGTAATTTATTTTATTGTATCGTTTTCTAGAAGAGAAGACCATGTAGGCGGGGACTTTGTTTTGCTTCCTCTGTATTCCCAGCCCCTAGAACTGTGCCTGTCGCATATCAGTTTCTCAGTAACTATTTGTTCAGTGAATGAAGGAATGAAACAGCCCTTAACTAACATGTTCTTGCCTTTACTGCTCATCCCTTACTGTGATCACTTCAGGAGATTAGTAATTGCTATTTACTTCTCATGCCTCCCACTAACTAGACCTTCCTTGAGGATCAGGTTAAGGACTCTTTTTATAAGCGGTACCCCCAGCACCTGGCACAGTGCCGAAATCTTTGCTGAAGGCATTCAAGACTGACCGACTCTTCGAATGAATAAGAATCCCACAACTTTGCAAAATAAAAAGCTCACCAGTGAGAGGACGCCAGCCAGCTTGCACCAGGCATGGACTTGCTGACCAGCACACCGCCCACCGCGTTCTCTCCCCGGGAGGGGATGGGGTCTGGGAGGCCAGAGACAATGAGGCATTGAGGGTCCCAGCGGAGCAGCCCTGGAGGGGGAAGGCCCGGTCTATCTCATCGTCCAGGGCCTTTGCCCTCAGCACTGCAGGAGAAAGCAGAATCCCTGGGGACTTGCAGAGGTGGGGCGTGGGAACGGGAAGAAAGCAGCACAAGAGAGAGACAGTGAGAGCCTGTAAAGAAATGCCAGGCTCCGCTGCCCATGCGTCTCCAGCCAACAGGCCAGCTGCAGATCTGCCAACTCCCCCAGGAGAGGGAGCGGTGCACTGATGGGGAAAAACAGTGTGGCTCCTGCTTCCCAGGATCATAGAACTGGGGACAAGAGACCTGGGAGGCCCTCAGAGAGCCCCTGCCCTCCCCACACGCACCTTCCTTCCCACCTGCTGCTGCCACTCCCAGGAATGGCTCCAGTGCTGAGTCCACTCCGCCCTCCCGGGCACCTGCTCCCAGCCTGACACCATCTAGGGGGGAGAAATTGCCCAATGTTCACTTCACCCTTTTGATTTGGGCATTCTGTTTTGCCTTCAGAAGCAATCACCTTTTACTAACAAGCTGCTGGGTACCTGGGAACTCCTCAGTGGCAGGTAATTTGATCCCCTTTTTTAATGAAATGAAGGGATACTTTCTGAGAAGGGTAGGGCCTACCTAGGTCTGTGGTCACAAAGTGAATGAGCAGGAGTGTGGGGTTCAGACTCCGATGTCTTCACATCACACTACCCTTCCATCTGCGTGGCAGAACTTGATACCAGAAGCAACACTAGCATTGGTGGTAGGTGGCCCTGGCTTTGAATCTGCATTCCCCACTTACTGTTTGTATGACTGCCCAAGTAACCTCACTTCCTGACTCCCACATTCTGCAACTGTAAAATGGAAGTATTGCCTACTTTGAGGGCCAAATGGGAAAGTCTGCTAATGCCTGAAACAGTGGGTGCTCTGCTGGTATTCAGCCTGCCCCTTCCTCGCCCTCCCACCCCACGACTCGTCCTGCACACTCTTCCTTTCCTGACTCCCAGGGTGAGTCTGGTGGAGGGGAAGGAGGAGACTGTCTAGTATCCCTTCCTCACCCAGACAGCATGGAGGAGCAATCCATTTACAGTTTGCTAAATGTCAGACTCTGTCTCTTCATTTAAGCATGTCTGTCTGCTTCCTGAGGGCTGATTGACCTAGCAGTTCAGTAACTTTCAGCCTTTCCCATGAAGGAGAATAATTTAAGACTCCTCTCCCCACTCCAGCTTATTTATTAAAACACAGATGCTTGTGCCCCGTTACCAGAAAGTCTGTTTCCTGGGTGTGGCCCAAGAATCTGTTTATTGTCAAGCTCTACCTACAAGGTTTCAAGACCAGGAGTCCAAGGACTCTGCGTTAAAATCCATTGTACAGCTAGCCTGTGAAGAAGAGCTGCAAGCAGACAACTAACACGGAATGATCCTTTGATATTAATCTGTATGGTTTTAAAATAAGTGTGGAAATTTTAGAACAGTCATATAAAAAAAATTGAACTTGTGTAGAGAAGTTACAGGTTCAAAGCTCTACTGATTTCTGACTATGGGGCTATAGAATAGTAATTGCTTCCTTTCTGAGTGTGTTTCCTCATTTGTGTTTGAGGTGGCATTTCTGACTTCATAGAACAGTAGATAGAATCAAAAGAGGCAATGGGTATGAGCATGCTTGCTAAATTATGAAGTAGAGCATACACATTAGATGTTAGGCTAAGATGAACAGTTTTTCTGGGACATGTCTTCATTTTGCTAATAAAGAGCTTTTCTATGCTGTTAAGCCTATTTGGGGGGCATTCTGGACAATATCTCTTTACCTTCTGTAGTGTTTGTCTTGATGGAAGTGAAGTTTCTAACAAGGAAGTCAGTCATTGGACAATCAACCCTTCATTGAACGAGGGAGCGGCAGAGAGAAAGCAGAGAGAAAGCAGGCAGCACCGTGCCCGATGGGTATGGGGTCTCCAGACCCCTGAGTTGCTCCTGATGGTGATAATGGGTGTGTAACTTTTTCTCACGTCAGCACTTTTTATTCCCTTCCACCATTCCTGCTTCCCTGGTGGCTCAGACAGTAAAGAATCTGCCTGCAATGCAGGAGACCCAGGTTGCATCCCTAGGTCAGGAAAATCCCCTGGAGAAGGGATAGGCTACCCACTCCAGTATTCTTGCCTGGAGATTTCTGTAGACAGAGGAGTCTGGCGGGCTGCAGTCCGTGGGGTCACAAAGAGTTGGACACTACTGAGCGACTGACACACACACACACACACACTCACACACACACACCACCATTCTTACCTTAGACCAAATCGCCTCATTCCCTTACCCGAATTTCTGCAGTACCCTTCTCCTTAGCCTCCTTGCCTCTGTCTCAATTATCAGTAGCAGTGTAACAAACTGCCCCCAAACCTGATGGCTTAAAACCTCAGTTGTTTTATTTGCTTGCGGCCTGTGGGTCAGGAATCTGGGTCGGGCGGGGATGGGCAGTTCTGTGCCTGGCCTCTGGCTGGCTGGGCTGGACAGTCCTGTCACCTTCATATGTCTCTGGTGCCTCGATGCTCCTCCACCTGTTCCCTCTTTCTCCCCGTGGCTATTGCACTTCCTCAAAGCAGTGTCGTCTCAGGATGTCAGACTTCTCATATGGCAGCTGCTTTACAGAAGGACAAGTTACAAGAGGATAGAAGGTGTAAATATTAATATCTGAACAGGTCAGACTTAGAAGCTCCATAGCCTCACTTCTGCCACATGCTAGTGGTCAGAGACAGGGCCAGGGGCAATTAGAGTTAATGAGACCCCCCCAGTTGATGAAAGGAGCAGCTAAGAATTTGAGGACACTTTAATTCACCATGGCCCCATTCAATCCATTCTCCACACAGAAGCCAGAGTGATTCTTCTGAAATTAAATCAGATGCCAAGCCCATGAGTTCTTCGCATCTCTCTTAGAGTGGAGTTCACAGTCGTGGTTATGCTCTGTAGGCCCCTGTAGTCTAGACTTTCTGTCTCCCCCTTCCTTCCCATCAACCACACCAATCCTCCTCTTTTGTGCCATTCTCTAAACAGGTCACATGTATTCTCCCCGCCTCAGGGCCTTTGCACCTCCTATTCTCAGCCCGGGAAGGGCTTCCCAGGTGGTGCTAGTGGTAAAGAACCCACCTGCCAATGCTGGAGGTATAAGAGATGGAGGTTCAATCCCTGGGTCAGGAAAATCACCTGGAGGAGAACACGGCAACCCACTCCAGTATTTTTGGCTTGGAGAATCCCATGGACAGAGGACCCTGGTGGCCCTGAAGAATCCTATGGACAGAGAAGCCTGATGGGCTACAGTCTATGGGGTCGCAAAGAGTCGGACACAACTGAGTGGCTTTCTCCCAGATATAAACATGGCTCACTCCTCACGACTTTTGGCTTTGCTCAGATGCCACCACTTCCTTCTCTGACCATCCTCTCTGAAATAACCTCCCTTGTGGATCTCTAAGCCACTCCCTGCTTTGTATTTTAATGAACAGCAGTCAGCACTGCTGCTGTGTCTGTTTGTGGTCCCTGCCTATAAGCTCTTTGAGGGGAGGGATCTTGTCTGTTTTGCCAGTCTCTGCATTCCTACTGGCTAGCGTGGTGACTAGCACCATTTTGTTTGAATAACTGATTCTTACATCTTGCCATTTGTTATTTTCTGCATTTGTACCTATCCTCCCACCCAGACTGGGAGGTCCTTGAGGGCAGAGGTCATGTTTTCGTCGTTGCCAGTCTCTATCGTGGTCTTTGATAACTGTGGGTTGGTTGCCAGGTTTGAGCCCCACCCCCATTTGAAACCCCAGCCTTGCTCTTTTAGAAGTTTCTATTGTCCTTCTTTATTCTGAAACAAACATTGATTAAAAACTGTATGGCCTGTTACTATTCCTATATTACAGATAAAGAAATTGAGTCACAGAGTGACTAAACAACTTGCCTAAGGTCACATGGAAAGTGGAGGAGCCAGGATTTAAATCTAGGAAGGCTAATTCAAAACTCATGGCTGTTAAGGGCTCTACCATAATGCTTCCCCCACGATTGGGTCCTTGGTCACAGCTAATCTGTTTTATGCCATTTCATGACGGTTCTATGCTTACACAACCTACTTCCACAATTAACTTGGGTTTGTATCTTTTTAATTTTTTTAATTGATTACTTTTTTTGTTTGTGATATGTGGCATGCAGGATCTTAGTTCCTCAACCAAGGATTGAACTTGTGCCCCCTGAAATGGAAGTGCAGAGTCCGATTCACTGGACCGCTAGGGAAATCCCCCTTCATTTTATTTTAAACCAGCTCTGTCACTTACATTGGGCAAGCTGATGGGCCTTTCTGGGCCTCAGTTTGCCCAGATACAACAGAGATAATAGTAGGTCCTAAAGAGAAGCACTAATTCGTAAAAGGCCTTATAATAGGACCTGTGATGTAGTTAGTTTGGTAAACTGTGAGTTTGGGTAAACTCCGGGAGTTGGTGATGGGCAGGGAGGCCTGGCGTGCTGCGGTCCATGGGGTCGCGAAGAGTCGGACACCACTGAGCAACTGAACTGAACTGATGTAGTTGGTAGTCAATAAATCTTCGCTGTTGCTATAATTTATTTCCCCCAAAGCATGAAACACAGCTTTAGACCTGGGCCATACATCCTTATAAATACTTTTGCCCCTGGCAGTAGACACTGAGACTTTTTACCTGCTACGGAACACCATCAGAGGATACCCACTGTCCCCCCACAAAGAGCGTTGCGTCCTGACACTGTCTTCCCAGCATCGAGCTCATTGTTTCACGTCCTGCCAGAGTGAACCCAACGCATGTGCTGTACCTTGTGTCACTTTATATTCTTGTCCCTGTACCACAGACGGAGAAACTGGAGCTCTCACGGCTTATGTAACTTGTCCCCAGGGAACCCAGCAAGACAACAGAAAAACCTAACTCTGCGGTCTCCCCTGCTGGCTTCCAGTCTATGCTCTATACCACAGCCAAACTGAGTTTTTTTCTCTTTTATTTATTTTTGAATTAATAGACTTTATATTTTTAGAGAGATTTTAGCTTCACAGCAGAATTGAGAGGAAAGTACACGGAGTTCCCATATGCCCCCTGTCCTCCCCACCACAAGTCTCCGCATTATCCACGTCCACCACAAGAGTGGGACGTTTATTACAACTGACAAAGCTACACTGAAATATCGTTATCACCCAAAGCCCATAGTTTACGCTAGTGTTCATTCTTGGTGTCATACATTCTGTGGGTTTTGATGAATATATAACATATATCCACCATTATAGCATCATACCGGACAGTTTCACTGCCCTAATAATCCCCAGTGCTCTGCTTATTCATCCTCTCTGCTCCCTAACCCCTGGCAACTAATCTTTTTTTTCTGTCTCTATGGTTTTGCCTTTTCTAGCATGTCATAAAGTTGGAATCATACAGCATATACTCTTTTTAGAGTGAGCTTCTTAAAACACTGATTTGACTGTGTCACTTCATCAGTTAAAACCCTTCAATATGTTCCATGTACGCTTAGACCAAAATCTTGACTGTAGCTCTTGTGGTCTGTCCCTGCCCACCCTGCTAGCCTCCTCCTGCTCTCTCTGCATCAGCCTTGTCAATTCTTGCACAATTCTTAAACCCTCACCTATTCTTTCCCATCACAGGTTTTCACATATTCTGTTCCCTCTGCTTGGAAAGTTCTTTCCTCCCCATTTCACCTAGAAAACTGCTCACCCTTCAGATGGAAGTGGCACTCAGGGAAACAACTTAACCCTCCCCCATCATATTTACTGTGGCTGGTTCTCAGCAGGCTGGGAGTCAGTCTTCATTGAATAAGTGCAGGCACTATGCATATAGCTAATTTAAAGCCCTTACTGTGTCTCAGGTACCATACTGGGCACTTTGCATTTATTACAGATAATTCTTATATCCTCCTTGCATGGTCAGTACATAAGTTATATTTTAGGGATGGGAAATTGGGGCTCAGAGAGGTTCAGACTTGAACCCAAAGTCTTATTGTGCATGAGGGGTGGAGTTGCCATTTGTACCAGCTCTGTCTGAATTTAAGGCCAGATTTTTACAACCATGCCACGCCCTCTGATTTCTCTTAATGCTGGAGCCAGTGTTTGGGCCTCTGTTGGTGGCAGCATACTGGGGCTTTCTGGGTGGGTGGGTGGCTATTCATTTCCAGGGATCAGGGGTCAGGGGAGAGGTTGGTGCCATTTAATAATGTGCAGCAGCAGCTCTGCAGTGGGCAGTCAGAGCATTTGGTCACCATATGATGCTTTGGCTCCCATTCAGCTACCCGGAGAGAGCCATACAGCCATCTTTTATTGCCACCCTCTGTTCTGAGAAAGAAGGAAGCACAAAGAGATAAAGTGACTGTGTGGCTTGCATTTGCTTTGCGCAATCGGCAGAACTTCCTGACTGTGCGGCCCCCTTGCTCCTTCGCCTCACCCAGAGCTTTCAGGGCAGGGCTGAGACTAGTCTTTATCTTTCTCATCCAGCCAAATTCAGTCTCTCCCTGAGCTGCTCTCCACCCAATGCTGAGGCAGGGGAAGAGTGAGGGTCGTTGTGTAACCTTGTACAGCTTGTGAATTGCTCAAAGGCCTATCTGGTGCCCTCCAAGTGAGGGGTAAAAGTTAGCCAGTTCTCCGCTCTTCTGTGCTCTAGCTTGGGGCTGCCTATGTCCTTTCTCTAATAAAGACCGTAAGTTAGCCCTGGGCTCTGGCAACCAAACGCCTTTTTTCTGCTTGGAATATGCATTCAGTAGGGTGTTCAGACTCTAACCCTACTGACACCAGAACTCCTGCAAGCATAAATTACTGTAGCCACCTTTAAATATCCTTCCTTCTAGGCTCAGAAGTCCTTAAGCAAATACTAGAAACGGGACCCTTACTTGTAGGGTCAAGAACCCTAGAGTTTTGGCTGAGTGTTAAGACCACAGGCTGCACAGCTGAGCAGACGTGGATTCAGGTCTTCCTTCCATCACCTATTAATTGTGTGACCTAGGGGCACTCTCTTCACCTCTCTGAGCCTCAATTCCTTTCATCTGTGAAACAGAGTGGTGCTTATAAAAATTAGATATAACAATTTATTTAGTTGTGAGAAAAGTGGCTAACATAGGTTGCTTACTATGTACCTGGCACTGTTCTAAGCATTTTGTGGAGATTAATTGCTTTAATACTCAGAACAATCTATTTCCCATATGAAGAATCTGAGGCACAGAAAGATTAATGGACTTGCCCAAGGTCACACAGCTGCTAAATTGGTGAAGCTGGGATTTGAATCAGGGCTCTGAATCAGGAGTCTCTATTGACTCTCAAAGTAAATAAGATAGAAGTCCAGTCCAGCCCTACCACAAAGGAAGTGCTCAATAAATAAAAGCCATTACCGTTAAGACCCTGACCCCAGGGAAGATTGAGAGCAGGAGGAGACGGGGACGACAGAGGATGAGGTGATTGGATGGCATCACCGACTTGATGGACATGAGTTTGAGCCATCTCCAAGGGATGGTGACAGACAGGGAAGCCTGGCGTGCTGCAGTCCATGGGGTCATAAAGAGTTGGACACGACTTAGCGACTTAACAACAATAACAATTACTGTTATTAGCAGTAGCAGCTGAAGCTGCCAGAATCAGAAGCTGCCAGCGCTTGAAGTTTTTATAGATCATCTATCATGGCATATGGTTCTCAAACCCTTTCCACAGAGGTCCCTCCTGATCTCTTTCAGATTATTAGCAAGGCTTATTAGCAGGCAGGATTCCAGCTCCCCCTTTTTCTACTCCTGCCATCTTTATACAGAAGAATCAATCCCACTTTCATCTATTTCTATATTAAAATTCAAAGTAAAATTTTGTTTGAAAAAGAATTCTGCTGCCAAGCAAGAGTTTTAAAATGTGGCTGAGTCTAATCCATTTATCTTTAAGTAAAAGTGCCACAGAAAGGGCAGGTACGTTGCTCAAAGACACACAGCGAGTGAGCTGGAGAGCTTGCCAGGGCAGAGCTCTTTCCTGCTTCCCAGAGTAGTGGCTTTTTGCTAAGCCTCGTTCAAGGTCTTGTTTTTTCCCCTCAAGTGCCAACTGGGAGAATATATTTTGTTCACATTTCCCATACCCCCCTCATTCCACTGCGCTTTCTCCCGGTCTCCGAGCACACCGCTTGTGTCTGCATCTGCCCTGCGTGCACCCCCTCATGCAAAATGCTGACAGGTGCCCCCAGTCCCAGGCAGACGAACCCCAGCACCGCCCTGCTTCACAGAGGGAGCCGGGCAGGCTGGCCTTGCACTTCTGGCTGCACCTCTCACCGTGCTGGTCAGACCTGAGCTCAGAGAGGAGGGAGAGCTGACCGGTTCCTAGTGTTAGTGGGGGCACATTTGAGAAATGCTAAACCAACAGTGTTTGGAAATTCAGGCCAGCAGCCAGGCATAGAGCCGGCCAAGTTTCAGTTGGGGTGGGAGGGGATGGTTACTCTGAGGCGGAATTAGTGTCTTTTAAAAGCTGGATGAAGACATTGTTTATTCAAGACCCTGGGAGCACAAAGATAAAACATGCATAATGGATTTGGGGTCTTTCGGCAGACAGCTCTTCTAAACTGTCTCCATCATCATCATAAAAGAATCAGGCCCATCCTCTGAGGCCTATTGTGTGGTGGGGCAGCTCTGCAGGAGTCCTCTCCCTGCAGTAAACTGTATGGCACTGATTAGGAAGCTTGCGGTTGGTTCAGAGATGTGCAGAAACTTGCTCAGGGTCACATGAATGATGGAGAAGCAGCCAGAATTTAACCAGCATTCTCAAACTTATAAATCATCATTCTTTTGATTAAGACTAGGTCTTAAGGCTTGAGGACCCTGATCTCTAGGGTCAAGGGCAAAGCAGTTTAGCCTGGGTTTGAGACTAACCCTTAGAATGGAGGGTTTAGATGGAGACCATTGAGATACTCTGAGTTGGGATGGGCAGCATACTGGTATCAAAGACAATCAAGACATCCTCAGAACACTCTAAACCTTCAAATTAATTTAGGCTGATAGGACAGGTTATCATGGCAAGGAGACCTCTAAAGTCTTGTAATAAGTGCAACAGAAAGATTGGACATTCCCAGGTGGGGTCGACCTAATTGTTTCTCTAGACTTGACTGGCCTTACCACAGTATGATATGCTCATACTGCTCACTCACTGAATATTAATGGAGTACTTTCCCTGGGCCAGGCGGGAGGCATTGGCACCTATGGCAGTACAGGGTGTATACAGCCACGCAGAGCTGGAAAGTTATGGTTTATCAGAGACACATAGGAACAGAACTTCAGGTGGCTAGATATTTTCAGGAACTGATTGCGTGATCCCAATCCTTGCATCTCTTCATATCTAGAAAATCACTAAATCCCTCGCACACACTGCCTCACTCCCCACCCTGAATTCCCCTCAGAGGGTGTTGAAGGTCGGCAGCTGCAGCAGCACAGGGTTCAATCTCTGCAGAGGCTGATGGCAAATGCCCTTACTGTTGTAGTTGAGTTCAGTTCAGTTCGATCCCTCAGTCGTGTCCTACTCTTTGCGACCCCATGAATCGCAGCACGCCAGGCCTCCCTGTCCATCACCAACTCCTGGAGTTCACTCAGACTCACGTCCATTGAGTCGGTGATGCCATCCAGCCATCTCATCCTCTGTCGTCTCCTTCTCCTGCCCCCAATCCCTCCCAGCATCAGAGTCTTTTCCAATGAGTCAACTCTTCACATGAGGTGGCCAAAGTACTGGAGTTTCAGCTTTAGCATCATTCCTTCCAAAGAACACCCAGGACTGATCTCCTTCAGAATGGACTGGTTGAATCTCCTTGCAGTCCAAGGGACTCTAACGAGTCTTCTCCAACACCACAGTTCAAAAGCATCAATTCTTTGGCGCTCAGCTTTCTTCACAGTCCAACTCTCACATCCATACATGACCATGGGAAAAACCATAGCCTTGACAAGACAGACCTTTGTTGGCAAAGTTGTTGTTCAGTCGCTGGCAAATCCTCTTGGCAAGTGCCAATTTGTGGTTGACATTTCCCTTCTAACTGTGGGGATACCTTCACACTCTGCACACTCATGATGATCTCAGGGTAGTCCACAGTCGATAAGGGCAGGGAACAGCACACTTTTCTGTAAAGGACCAAGTATCAAATTTTTTCAGCTTTGCAGCCCATTTGGTCTCAATCTCCAGTACTCAGCTCTGGTTGTGGCATGAAAGTGGACATTTGCAATACATAAATGAATGAGTGTAAGTGTGTACTGATCAAATCTTACTTATAAAAATGGGTGGTAGGCTGGATTTAGCCAGATTTGGCCTGTGGGTTGTAGTTTGCTAACCCATTTTTAGCAAAAAAAAAAAACAAAAACAAAAACAAAAAACAAAAACCCACATCCAACCACAGAGGATGAGATGGTTGGATGGCATCATCAACTTGACGGACATGAGTTTGAGCAAGCTCCGGGAGTTTGTGATGGACGAGGAAGCCTGGCGTGCTGCAGTCCATGGTGTCACAAAGAATCAGACACGACTGAGCGACTGAACTGACTGAACTGAACCTCTTTTTAAGGGTGTGGCCTCTGGAATGTGGCTGCCTGGGTTCAAATGCTGGCTCTGCCCTTTGCTGGCTATGTTGACCTTCCTTGGACAAATTATGAAACTTCTCTGTGCTTTAGGGTTACCATTACAAAATTGGGATGATAATCATCCTTCCATTATAAGGAGGTTATGAGGAATAAAATAATATTTGTAAGGCACTTAGATAACAGTGTCTGGCATGTTGACAGCATGCATAATCATTAGCTACCCATAGGGAGAGCAGTAGGTGTGGAAGAGCAATGATATTAATACCTGCCCTGTGGGACCTTAGGGGCTTCCCTGGTGGCTCAGACGGTAAAGAATCTGTCTGCAATGCAGGAAAACCTGGATTCAATCCCTGGGTTGGGAAGATCCCTGGAGAAGGGAATGGCAACCCACTCCAGTATTCTTGCCTGGAGAATCCCATGGACAGAGGAGTCTGGTGGGCTGTAATCCATGGGGCTGCAGAGTCGGATACAACTGAGTGACTAACACACACATACAGGGTGTTTAGAAGAGTATGGTACACTTCTTGAACACTCAGTAGTTAGTAACCTCTGTATTATATTGCTCCTGGGATTATGAGTCACTGATGGGCAAAATGGCAGAAATGAGGAGGGCATCTAAGGAAGAACTAGCTAGAACTGTTTCAGTAAAGTGACATTTTCTCTTCTTAAACCTTACTGAGCATCAGAACTCTCTGGCGAGCTTGTCTAACATGTGGATTCCTGTTTCCCAGGATTTGGATTCATTATGTTTGTGGCTCCCAAATCCTCTTTTCCAGCTTGCCAGGTGAGTGTGATGCAGGGGTCCCAGGAGCACGTGTTGAGAAACAGCAGATCTATGGTTTCCAGGGAACAGCATCGCTCAGGCCTTGCAGCTTCCTGAGAACAAGCAGATCAGCCACTTCCTGTCTCCTTTCCTCCCTCCGTGTCCCTTGAGGAGGCTCTGCTTCCAGATGGGGTCAGTTAGTTTCAGCTGCCGCCAGACCTTTCCCCGGGGCCTCCAGCTGTGCAAACCTTCAGCCCTCTTGTCTCAGGGACTTCCTAGCTTGTGTATCGAGGGCTCTGCTACACCCTTCAGCTGAATGTGGGACTCTTCTGCAGAGGACGCCTTGAAAACCGAGGTGTTCCCAGGAGATCTGGTTTTGTGGTTCTTGATTGTCAAAGGCCAGGATGCCCTTAGAGGGATAACCAGCACCATTCCTTCAAGGGCAGCTGGAAGCTGGGGAGAGAGATGTGCCTGAAAGGAGGGCAGAGGCACAAGGGGAGGATTGCGGGCTCTGTAGTATACAGATCATGGGGCCTTAGAGATTCAATATCCATGGACTGCTTGGATCTTGGCAGAGCTCTTGTGTGGACTAAATGCAGTAAGGAGGCAGAGCACCCAGCAGGTATTGGCACACTGTCAGAGTGTACCTGTGTTTACAGACAAGCAAGGATGTGAGGTGGGTTGGGGGAGACCAGGAGATCTCCCCTGCCTGCTCACCCCTCTTCTACCACTTGGACTATGTATGGCCCACCCTCTAGGATGTTTCTTGGTTTTGCAGATATGGTTCTCATCCTTCCAGCTAGATTGTAGGCTCAATGAAATCTCAAGCTAGAATAATACTGTGTATGGGTGCCACTCACCTAAAATATATTGACTACCACCTTTGTGGAAAGCAACTCATCTGAAAGCTTCCTACACAACATGAGAGACAGCCCAGATGTTAGCTGCGTGGAAGAAGGAAACTGCCCATTATTCATCCAAGTGCTTGGTAAAATCCAAAGACCCTACAGCCATAAGGAGGTTTGTTTGCTTGTTTGGAATGGGGTAGAAAAAACTACCAGCTGTAGAGGAGAATGTCTTTAAAACCCAAGTTCTGGTTTTTCTTTGTGTATATAAGGTAGACTGATTATAGTGGGGAAACAAACTAGATGGCCTAATGCAAAAGAAGCGCATTCCTCACATTCAGCGAGTTACTTAGGAGGCCAGCCAGGCCCCTTCCATCATGTGGCTCCATCATCCCTGTGTCTTCAGGATCCTCTGCAGGCATTTGCATCTGCTAACTGACAAGAAGGGATAAAAAAAAAGTGGAGGACTGCTGTGAGGATTTTTGTGGGCCAGGCCTAGCAAAGCCATACGTCATTATTACCAGTGTTTCGTTTATTCCATTGGCCAGCACTCAGTCACGTGGATGCACCCAGACACACGGCCTGCAGGGAAATATAGCCCAGCTGGGTACCCAAGTGAGCAAGCTTGAGAACAAGTTTGGCCAAGTATCTCGCCTCTGCTACACTTCGCAATCTTGAACAGGTCTCTTCTGTTACCCATCTTTAAGTGCAGGAAATGAGGCCTGTTTGTGTCATATAATTGTGCTAAAGATCAAGAGATCATAGCTGTTAGAGGACTCAGAAGGGGGGAATACAGGTGAGCTGCTACTGTTACTATCCTCGCTGCCTCCTGAATGCCTGGCCCAGGGCCAAGTCCTTAATAGGTGCAAAACAAACCATTGTGCAGATGATCGTCTTCCTCCCAGCCTCCTGAATGCACTCTTTGCCTGATCTAGCTGGCGTTTGGTTCACACACACATCTTTTCAACAGCTCATCCTTTGCAATCAGTCATTGCCGATGGCCCTGCCAGCTGTGAACTGGAACACAGGAAGGGTTTTATCTGAAGCCAGGGACATCCTGAAAGGATGAGGCCTCCCTTCTTGGGTCCCTGGAAGGCTGCCCATTGCACCTCACATTCTTTTCCGCCTAGAGGCCAATGGTAACCATGCTCATTGATTGGTTGCTGTGGCCAGCTCTGGAAGCTGCTGCTAATGCATAGAGCTCGTGGCATGTGTCCTGGAGATCTTGTTTATTCCTAACCCTTCCAGGAGCCCCTATGTTGCTCAGAAGGAGGAGGAAATGGCCTCAGATACTGTCAGAAATTGATCCCTAGTGGTGTGCCCAGCTTACCATACCATATTTAAATGGACATTATGAATGTTTAAGACAAGAGTCACTCCTCAGACAGTAACAATACTAACAGCTTATACTTAGGTAATGTTTGCTGTGTGCTAGGCACATTAACTCATTTAGTCTTCACATTAACCCTATGAGACAGGCAGAATTATTATCCCAGTTTTATAGAGAAGAACACTGAGACACAAAACATTCACCAGTCTTCCCCATGATCCATCACAGGAGCATTCCTTAGTTAAAGCACAGACCCTGTAGTTCACGATGGTCCCTGCCACTCCTTAATGCCGCCCAGATGTAGAGGTTGAGTGTCAGTTGCCACTTTTCTGCACTTGAAGAACAGTAGAGACTTGTGTTGCTTATGACTGGATGCTGGATCCAGATTGCCAAAGTCCTAGCTCTATCACGTTTTAGCTATGCAAGCCTGGGCAAGTTCTTAACCACTCTAAACCTCATCTGTAACATTCATCTAAAATCATTGGCTCTTTTTGCCTCCAAAGGCTAAATTTAGTCCATGCTACTGGTTTGTAGCCTCTGATTGGAGCATATTCAGATGTGTTGTATTTGCCAGTAGAAGTGAACATGATCCTACAGCAGATGCCAACAGATGTGGAGATTGGAGCTCAGAGAGAGGAAGTAACTTCTCCATAGTGGATAAGGGTACCAGATCTTCCGTTCAAAGCTGGGCCTGTAAATCTGCCCACCAGCTGTGTCATCCTCTTCTTTGCATGTCATGTAAAAGCTTCTATTCCCAGAACCTGGTGTGAATGCTTTGGAATGAACAGCTCTAATGCTTATTAGCAGAGTGACCTACATAAGGTACTTCCTGAGCCTTAATCTTTTCATCCAAAAAATGGGCTAATAACTACTTTCCGTAAGGTTGTGATTTGCAGATATTGACCAATCTTGCATGAAAAACCTGTTTTACCACCTCACACCTAGAAAATATCACTGGCATGGCCAACTCCCAACCATTTTGTTGACTCTGTATTAACACTCAATCGGGTTTAGAAGCCCTCACTGGCTATGTTCCCCGCTCAACTTGGCCCAGCCTGGGATTTGGGGACTGCAGGGAGTACACTCATCATATTGTTTTTCAAATGCGCTCTGTCCTTGCTTATCTCCCAGAACTTCCCTGGACTCAAGGGTTGCATGTGTCTTGCTCAAGAGTTTATCTCAAGCACTAAGCCCTATGCCCCATGCAAGATAAATGTGTTTTGGGAACAGCAACAACCGGGGTAGGACGGGGTGGGCCAATGGAATATGCCATCATTCCCTTACCATTGGCGGGGAATTTAGAGCAGAGTTGGATAGCCGCCAGCTCCCTTGTCATCTGTCCCGACTAAGCTGCAGACTCCCAGTTCTTACAGGGATCTCTAGACGCCTCTTCAGAGGCAGGCTACATATTCTCTGGCTCTGGCCATTGCTCTAGTAAAGCTTACTGTCTAATAGGGAGGTCAACATGTGATTTAAAATGTAATGGTATGATTATGCAAAGAGCTGACTCATTAGAAAAAACCCTGATGCTAGGAAAGATAGAAGGCAGGAGGAGAAGGGGATGACAGGACAAGATGATTGGATGGCATCACCGACTCAATGGACATGAGTTTGAGCAAGCTCCGGGAGATCTTAAAGGACAGGGGAGCCTGGTGTGCTGTAGTCCATGGGGTCGCAAAGAATCGGACACAACTGAGTGACTGAACAACAACATGGAAAGGACTGGTTGCTTAACAAATGCTGTCCCCATTTCAAATGTGTAGGGCATGAATTTTGTTTTGTTCACTGTATATGCCTTAGAAGAGTGCCTGGCACATAGTAGATGGTAAATAACTAGTCATTGAATGAACAAATTACCATGACATTGACACTGGTTTTTAAAGAATGAACGGAATGTTATGAGGAAATATGCCTAGAGATTTGGCAGTGACCAGGATGAAAGAGAGATGATCTTCTTTGATGATCTTCATCAAAAAAAGATGAAGGAAGATTTGCTCAGAACAAGGATCCATGAGATGGTCCTGGACTGAATGGCAGCTTAAGATTCTTTTTATTCCATTTCCACCCTCTCTTGACTCAAGTCCATCTTCATGTGTTGGTCTCTCAGTTTTCATTGGAAAGTTCTATTGGAGAAAGAGCCAGAAGGGCACACTCAGAATGTTTTAGCTGGAAAAGGCCTCAGAAGTTGTCCTATTCTCCCCTCCTCATTTTACCCATAAAGGGACTAAGGCTTAATAGGGGAGTTAACTTGTCCAAGGTCTCAGACTGGTTAGTGTCAGGGCCAGGACAGGAAGCCAGGTTTTTCAACTCCAGGCCTGTGTTCTTTCCATTATATGAGGACTTTCCAAGTTTACTTATTTATTTTTGTTTTAAGCAGCAGAATCCTGTTTTTTCCAAACAAAAGCTTATGTGGATAAACTCAGAGCTGCCCTGGATAAAGCCACATGAAGGGCCAGTGGTGGGTCCATAATCTCCATCATGGACTAGCTCTTCCCTTCTTATACATATGCTCTTTCTTTGATGGAGACAGTTAACATTTTCTCAATCTTGTGAAAGTGCATATAAATGCCTCAATTCCCTAACTCCACACTTGCTTACAAAAAGATTTTTTTCTCCTAAGTCTGTTTGCAAAACCATTGCACTGTGTATGATGCTCTTAGCACAATGCCTGGCACACAGTAAGTGCTCAATAAATGTTCATTTATATCATTTTATTGTGTATTTGGCTCAGTCAATAGAAAGCAGAGAAGTAGGGAGGGGAGCTGCTGCTTGTGGGCCACCTATTATGTGCTGCACACAGAACTAAATGCTTAACCATAATTGACCTCATTGATCTTCCTAACTAGGTCAATATCACTGTCTCCATTTTATAGCTGAGGACACTCAGAGAGGTCAGCTACTTGCCTGTGGTCACACAGATAGTAAGGACTAAGCTGGGATACTGGTCCAGGTTGCTTGACAGCCCATATCCCTCCCTCTCAGACACACACATACAGAAAGCAAATTCAGTATTCTTTCATTTCATCCAGTCCTGACAACAGTACCATTCCTTCATTCAGTGACTCTTTTGAGCACCTACTATGTGCTAGATACTCTACTAAACCCTGCTGCAAGCATATGCTGTGTAGACAGGTGGACAAACACTGGGTGTGTAGTTACAAGAGTGATGAGTATTACCAAAGGGAGAAAAGCGAGTGACTGTGGACATGTTACTATCCCCATCCTATGAATGAGGAAATAGGCCCTCGCAGGTTCAAGACTTACTCAAAAATCACAGGGTAAATAATAAAAATAGCTGAAATTCATTGTGCGCTCACTACACACCTGGCATTTTTCATGAACTCAAATTCTCTTAATTCTATGAAGTAAGTACTGAATTCTCTTGATTTCCCAAAAGGAACCAAAGTCATAGAGCATGAAAGTAACTGGCCTTAGTTTACAGGGCTAGAAAGTGGCTGGTTCAGGATTTGAGCCCAGAGAGGCTGGCTCCAGACCCTGTGTTCTCAACCCATTTGAATCTGTGTGTAACTGGCTTCCCTGCTGCTGTTTCTGCAAGAGGGGAGAGGTGGAAGCAGGTTCCCCATCCCTGCCCTTCAAGGCATCCTGTGAAACCTCTATGTGTAAACTGGATTTGTCATGATTGAGAGCTCTGTTTTAGGAAGGCCAGGGTCCCCGTCCTGGGCAGAAATGACCCTAAAGCAGCATCCTGCAGCGCAGCCTGGCTCAGGAAGAAGTGCCTCCTTGAATCAATGGTGCTTCCCAAGCCTCAGATCTCAGACGATTAGAGGGAGTTTCATGCTTCAAGAATCTAGGGCCTCTGAGGAGAAGAAGGCAAGGTTCTGACTTCTGTCTCACAGAGGCTGGAGCCAGGTCCCGGAGCTCACATTCCTGAGGGGCCCGGGTGCTCTGTGGGTGGGCAGGTGGCTTGTCGGGGTAGGGTCAGGAGTACATCCTTCACAACCTCCCCAGCTTAAGAGATGGAGTGTTTATAGAGAACCCAGAGAGGCAGAAAGAGTTCTCCGAGGGGCAGTTCCCACAGCCAAAGAAGCTGGAGAGAAGTATATTAAATAGGGCCCATCAGAGGAATATAGGGCTCTTTCCAGGAACCTGGGGTGGAGGTAGGACACCACTGGAGAATTTATGATCTCTGAGTCTTCACATGGGGATAATCTCATGCACTTTAAAAAAAAAAACAAAAACTGTTTTAGAAAAGTTAGAGAGTGAGCATGTTCCCTTGCATCATCTCGTGTGAACCTCACAATAAACCTGTGGCCTCTCATCTGTAAAATGAGAATTATGCTCATTATTTAATGAGGTGAGGAGCAAAACGGGGTCAGGTTCAGAGCAAATTTTATGTAGTATTTGCCTCTTTCTCACAAAGTTGTGTGAATTCATAAAAATGATTTAGAAACTAAAAAAAAAACAGCTATGCAGTATTATCTTTTGCTATATTTCTGGGCTTCCTTGACGGCTCAGACAGTAAAGAATCTGCCTGCAGTATGAGAGACTCAGGTTCAATCCCTGGGTCAGGAAGATCCCCTTGAAAAGGGAATGGCTACCCACTCCAGTATTCTTGCCTGGAGAATCCCATGGACAGAGGAGCCTGGTGGGCTACAGCCATGAGGTTGCAAAGAGTCGGACACGACTGAGTGACTGACATTTTCACTTTCATGTTAGTACAATTAATTCAAATCCTGGAGTGATCCCAAAATACTGTGCTTCTTTCTTTGACATATTATTATGGTTTTGTCATCCACTAATTTATGTAAATCTTCCTTGAAGGCAGCTCTTAACCTCCTATCTCTTGTGACAAGAAGGTACTAAGTTTACTTAAGAATGAAAGAAAAATTTTTCCTTTTTTCAATCATGAATGTGCATCTTTAAAGTTTGAGTCATATTCAAATGTGTATATTTCTTGATATTCAAGCTAGACTCTAAACTCCCAAGAGCTGACCCATGTCTAATTCTTAGCTATGAATAATGTTCACTGAGCATTTTTCTACATGCCAGATAATGTTCTAAGTGCCTTACATGGATTAATTCATTTGATCTTGCTAGCAACTCTTATCAAACATATTGTTAGGATCTCTACTTTAAAAACAAGGAAGCTGACACTTGGAGTGGCTAAGAAATGTTTCTGTGTGTGTATGTGAATGGTGAATCTGGGCTTCTGAGCCAGGTGATCTGGCCCCAGAGTCCTCGCTCTCAGGCACTAACTCTGCTGCTTGTCCTGGAGCCCCAAGCTCGGAGCCCTGCAGCCAGGAGGCACTGGGACATGGCTGTGAGTTTCATTTAAGGTCATTCCCTTCTCTGTTCTTTTTCTCATTGTGTAACCTGGGGAAATGAGGCTTAGAGATGTGAGATAATTGGGTGGGTCAGAAATGTTTTCACTGCAGGTAACTGAAAACTTGACATGTAGCAGCGCAGGCAGTAAAGACACTTCTTTTTCTCACATAATAAGGGTCTAGATGTAGGTGTTCCAGATGGGGAGAGTAAGAGAAGTTGCTGTCAAGGATTCAGGCTCTTCTTGTCTTTCTGTCACTTGTCCTTAAAATGTTGGCATTTTGTTCTCAGGTTCAATACCCCAGTGTCTGGGTTCTCCAGAGAAACAGAACCAATAGGAGGAATCCATAAATATTGAGATTCCCCTGTAAAAGGGATTGACTATCCAGTCCAGTATTCTTGCCTGGAGAATTCTGTGGACAGAGGCAGGCTAGAGTCCATGGGGTTGCAAAGAGTCAGACATAACTGAGCAGCTAACAATTTCAAATATAATATATTTCATTTTATAATATGTACAACATATTACAAATATTGTATATATAAATATATATTGTATATAAATACATATATATACACTTACATATAAAACAAGGAATTGGCTTACGTGATTATGAAATCTGGGAAGTCCAAGATCTGCAGTCGTCAAGCTGGAGACCTAGGAAAGCTGACTGTATAGTTCCACCTTGATTCAAAGACTGGAAAAGTAGAAAAACTTATGGTGTAAATTCCAGCCTAAATTCGGGTCCCAAAGCAGGAAAAGATCGATGTCCCAGCTCAAAAAGAGTCAGGCTGAGGAAGAGCAGCTCACTTCTGCTTTTCAAAGTTGAGCAAGGGCTTCATTTAGTCAAATCTGCTTTATATTCAAAATCTTAGCTGCAAGGAAGTCAGGGAAAGACATTCCCAGCATTCCACCCTCCACAGGACAGGAAGACACACACACTTAGAAGAGGCTGGATTTCAAGTGGTGTTAGCTTCATTTCACCCCAGGAAGTACAAAGAAGCTTTAATACATCTTACTCCAGTGGGAGGAAGAGCCAGGAAAGTTAAAACACCTCCTGGCTACCACCACAGTTCCCTGTGGGGAAAAAGCCTCCTCAGAGACATAAAAAATTTGGAGAAAATACTGAAAATATGGCAAAGGATTACTACCTCATATATAACTAGTTCTAATAAATCAACAAAGATGAATATCCCAATATAAGTAAACATATACATCTTCTTCACTAAAAAGAAGAAATGACCTGTGGACACTAGGTGAAAAGATGCTAAATTTCAATAATTACCAAAGAAAACATGGAGGAAACCAGGAGACTTTTTTTTAGAATCAGAAAGATTTAAAATATCGACTTCATGTTGTGAAAGGTAGAGGAGATTGACCTTCCAATACACTATTGATAAAAGCGAAAATTAAGTTTTCTAGTGTGCATGCCAAGTCGCTTCAGTCATGTGCGACTCTTTGTGTCCCTATGGACTGTAGCCCACCAGGCTCCTCTGTCCATGGGATTCTCCCGGGAAAAATATTGGAGTGGGTTGCCATGCCCTCCTCCACGGGATCTTCCTGACCCAAGGATTGAACCCGCATTCTCCTGTGGCTCCTGCATTGAAGGCAAATTCTTAACCACTGAATCACCAGGGACACAAGTTTTCTAGAGGACAGTATAATTTTAAATGTTTATAGTCTTTGACCCTCTAAGTTCCCTACTAAAGGCTTTAGGTATGGAAAAAGTTTAAAAATTCAAAAAGATAGACATTCTTCCCAGGACTGAATGTAATAATTTTTAAAAATCTAGATAGGCACCAAGATAATATGTAATCAATAAAAAGGTCTACTTATTTACATTTTAGCCAAAAAAGATCCCTGTGGAACAGTAATTGAAAAGACTATAGGATGGCATAGATGTATAATTTCCATTTTATTTAGAAGTATATGTATTTACATATTGAAAATATGGAAGGAAACTATTGGAATATAAATATTATCTCTGAACCTTAGGACTACTGCATACTTTTACCCTGTTCTTTATATGTTGCTGTGATGTTTGGTATCTTCTTTATTTAAAAAAGCACATGTCATATTGATTAACAGAAAAATCCCTATAAAACTTCTTTCTCCTTTGATGGGGGTAGAGATTTAGCCCTTAGAAACTTGCTGGACACTGTCACTGCCCTTACCCTTCTTCAGAGGCTTTAGAAAATCAAGCTTTCAAGACCCCCTGTAGCAAGGGTGTTTAGTGCCCAGGAATGGATCTTGGGGTAAAGGTGAGAAAGTTGAGGTGATGCCGGAGGAGCAGTGAGGAGGGAGATGTGCTAATTTTAGCATTGCTGATAGAGAGTTGTTCCAGGTTTCCTATAATGTCCCCTCGCACATGCTTAGCTCTTTTTTCCAGCTCCCCACCCCCCAGAGACTGCAGGGCTAATGAAATGCTTCAGATCTCTGCTGCTTTAAATAGAGGTGTTTGGCACCCTTTTAGATGGCAGGTCTCAGCACTCACCCTAGTTAAAAACTCTGCAATGAAGCTACTTGGATGCCAGCTTTCCATTCAACCTCAGTATCTCTAAGGCAAAACTCCTGATCATCCCTAAACCAAGCAGTACCTCCTGCCCCTGAAGTCTTCCAGCTCAGATCCCGAGGCCTCTTGCATCCTTGCTCAATCTTCTCTGTTCTGTTACCTCTCTCTCTTTCTCCTCCCCGCCTTCTTCAGGACAGGGATCTAGGATATATTATTTAAAGTATATTCTATGGGCTTTTTATAGACTTCTAGAACTCTGCCTCTTAAAAGGTATATAAATAATAATAACTGTCTTTTTTTGGTGTCTATTAAATATCAACCACATTATATATGTATTATTTTCTTTTTTTTAATTTATTTATTTTACTTTACAATATTGTATTGGTTTTGCCACACATTGACTAGAATCCGCCATGAGTTTACACGTGTTCCCCATCCTGAACTCCCCTCTCACCTTCCTCCCTGTACCATTCCTCTGGGTCATCCCAGGGTACCAGCCCCGAGCACCCTGTATCATGCATCAAACCTGGACTGGCGATTTGTTTCACATATGATGTTTTACATGTTTTGATGCCATTCTCCCATATCATCCCACCCTTGCCCTCTCCCACAGAGTCCAAAAGACTGTTCTATACATCTGTGTCTCTTTTGCTGTCTGGCATACAGGGTTATCATTACCTTCTTTCTAAATTCCATATATATGCATTAGTATACTGTATTGGTGTTTCTCTTTCTGGCTTACTTCACTCTGTGTAATAGGCTCCAGTTTCATCCACCTCATTAGAACGGATTCAAATGTATTCTTTTTAATGGCTGAGTAATACTCCATTGTGTATATGTACCACAGCTTTCTTATCCATTCATCTGCTGATGGACATCTAGGTTGCTTCCATGTCCTGGCTATTATAAACAGTGCTGCAATGTACATTGGGGTACACACGTCTCTTTTGATTTCTCATTGTGTATGCCCAGCAGTGGGAGTGCTGGGTCATATGGCAGTTCTATTTCCAGTTTTTTAAGGAATCCCCACACTGTTCTCCATAGTGGCTGTACTAGTTTGCATTCCCACCAACAATGTAAGAGGGTTCCCTTTTCTCCACACCGTCTCCGGCATTTATTGCTTGTAGACTTTTGGATAGCAGCTATTTTGACTGGCATGAAATGGTACCTCATTGAAACAATCTCATGGGATGGCAGTATTCCTTAAGATTTAAACAGGCATTTGACAAAAGAAAATTTATAGAAAAGAGCCAATAAGCACACGAAATGGTGCCAAACATCATTAATCATCAGGAAAAGGCAGATAAAAACTATAATGAAATATCAAATTAAAAAGCCTGACAATACTAGCTGTTGGCAAGGATATGGAGTAACAGGAACTCTCAAAAACTACCAATGGGAGTGTAAAATGGTACTACCTTTTTGGAAAATTGTTTGGCTCTTTCTTACAAAGTTAAATATATATGTACCATATAATCCAACTATTCTCCTATTACATTTTTTCTCAAGGGAAATAAAACATGTCTACTAAATGACTTGTACAAGAATTTTCATAGAAATTTCATTCATAATAGCTCGAAACTAGAGACAACCCAAATCAACTGTTGAGTGGATAAACAAAATGTAGTATACCCACAAAATGGAATGCTTTTCAGTGATGAAAAGGCATGAACTACTGAGAGATATGTATTAGTTTTCTATTCTTGGTAACAAACCACCACAAACTTATTGATGTAATATAATAGGTATTTGTTATCTCACAGTCTCTGTGGGTCAGAAGTGGCAGCGTGTCGATCTTGTGTTTTCTCATTCCAAGTCAAGAGTTCTTTGTACCACTAGATCTGCCAGACTTTGTTAAAAGCCTTAAAACAGATTTTAAGAGTTATCATTGCATTTTAAAATTTATCCATATGCATCAGAGTAAATGTACTTAACAATGTTGTTCTCTTAAAACACATAATCCTATGAGTGAACTCTTTGAAAGAACAATGTATGGTCATCCATGAAGATGAAGGCTTCAGAAGGTGTGTGTATACTGTTCATTGCTTGCCTTCTTTCTTGCCTCGTAAATCTTGTGTTTATCCAGATCTTGGCCATGTACTTCAGGGAAGCATAGGCCCCTTCTAGTCCCAGCAGATGAATCTTGATTTGTTTCAGGCAGTTATGATCATTCTGTTCCCACTGAGAGAGATGTGTTTAGGAGAGAGTCTGAGATGCAGCTTTGACCACTGAGGTCAGAGAGACACCTGCCAGGGGATGCTGGAAACTCGACCAAGCTTCTTAAAAGCAACAGAGGGAAGGGGGTTTTCTCAAAGGTATAAGAGTGGGAACTTGGGAGCTACAGTGACTCACTGATGATATGAAGGGGCAGTATGAGCACAAAAGTCCCCAAGAATATGAAGTAGAAGGACATGAAATATGTAAGTCCTTAAGGATGACAGTGAACCTCTGATTCCCTTGCCCTGGACTGCCCATCCTCAGTAATGTGAGGAATACGTTTTCTTTATTGCTTTCGTCACAGCTGTGATTTGCAGCCAAATGTATGCTTATATGTTCTTGCATACATAATATATAAGTAGATAATGTCAAATACTTTTCTTGCACCCAATTCCAGGTACAAAAATTCTTATAAGCCCTTGTATGCACTACAGTACATTCAAAATTAATGGCAGGCAGTTGATGTTATACATTATGTGAATGCTAAGATTAGTTTCATTCTTAGAAATGTTTGTTAACCACTGAAGATTAGGAAAACACCTTACTGTTGTTCTGTAGAGAATTGGTTAAGTAAATTAGGGCACAGCCTTATAATGAGATACTGATCAATACCATTTGTCCTGATACGAAGTGATTTCCAAGATATGCTGAGTAGAAATACAAGAGTCGTAACAGTATACAGAAGACTTTGAAGTATGCAGTCGTGGAAAAATATCTGAAGTTCATTGCTGGACAGTGGTACAGGAAAGGACTGAACAGAACTTCTGCCGTAGATGGACCTGCTGAGGACAGTAAGCGATCATGGGATAAAAGAGTATGCACAGTGGTGGTGGATCAACAACATGGCAATGGCTACAAAGCCAGTGTCTTGGGGCAAAAGCATCAGGGATTGTGTGGGTTTTCAGCAGGGCTGCTGTATGTGGTCCCATATACATGAGATGGTCTATTTTCAAGATACTAAAGCAATTAAAAAAAATATTTGTGGAAACTTTGGCCTATCTCACAAATAAAGTGCTACTTACCTGTCAGCCCCAGTGATTAGCTAATATAACTACCATTTGTCAGGGCTCACCGTGTGCCAGACATTGGCATCCCTGTGTTGGTAGATTCGGTCCTCCTAGATATGAGGTACGTATCATCATCGTCATCCTCCTTTTTTACAGATGGGTAAACAGAGGCACAAACGTTTTAACTAGTATTCTAGGATTGTCAGTTCAGTTCAGTCCAGTCGCTCAGTCATGTCCGACTCTGCGACCCCATGAATTGCAGTACGCCAGGCCTCCCTGTCCATCACCAACTCCCAGAGTTTACTCAAATTCATGTCCATTGAGTCGGTGATGCCATCGAGCCATCTCATCCTCTGTCATCCCTTTCTCCTCCTGCCCCCAATCCCTCCCAGCATCAGAGTCTTTTCCAATGAGTCAACTCTTCGCACGAGGTGGCCAAAGTACTGGAGTTTCAGCTTTAGCATCAGTGCTTCCAATGAACACCCAGGACTGATCTCCTTTAGAGTGGACTAGTTGGATCTCCTTGCAGTCCAAGGGACTCTCAAGTATTCTCCAACACCACAGTTCAAAAGCATCAATTCTTTGGAACTCAGCTTTCAGCACAGTCCAACTCTCACATCCATACATGACCATTGAAAAAACCATAGCCTTGACTAGATGGACCTTTGTTGGCAAAGTAATGTCTCTGCTTTTGAATATGCTATCTAGGGTGGTCATAACTTTCCTTCCAAGGAGTAGATGTCTTTTAATTTCATGGCTGCAGTCACCATCTGTAGTGATTTTGGAGCTCAGAAAAATAAAGTATGACACTGTTTCCACTGTTTCCCCATCTGTTTCCCATGAAGTGATGGGACCAGATGCCATGATCTTAGTTTTCCGAATGTTGAGCTTTAGGCCAACTTTTTCACTTTCATCAAGAGGCTGTTTATTTCCTCTTCAATTTCTGCCGTAAGGGTGGTGTCATCTGCATATCTGAGGTTATTGATATTTCTCCTGGCAATCTTGATTCCAGCTTGTGCTTCTTCCAGCCCAGCGTTTCTCATGATGTACTCTGCATATAAGTTAAATAAGCAGGGTGACAGTATACAGCCTTGACGGACTCCTTTTCCTATTTGGAACCAGTCTGTTGTTTCATGTCCAGTTCTAACTGTTGCTTCCTGACCTGCATATAGGTTTCTCAAGAGGCAGATCAGGTGGTCTGGTATTCCCATCTCTTTCAGAATTTTCCACAGTTTCTTGTGATCCACACAGTCAAAGGCTTTGGCATAGTCAATAAAGCAGAAAAAGATGTTTTTCTGGAACTCTCTTGCTTTTTCCATGATCCAGCAGATGTTGGCAATTTGATCTAGCATCATACAGCTGTTAAATGTTGGAACCAGGACTTCAAACAAAGTCCATGTCCTAAACAATTTACTAATTAACTTCTGGGGCTATTAAAAGGATTAAATAAGTTCATGTATGCTTAACTGGTATTGGCTTTAACCAGTGGTCCCCAAACAGTAGTCCACACATCAGCAATGCTAGATATTTGTTAGAAGTGGTACTTAAATTCTTAGAAACGTTTCCCAGGTTTAGATAAACCTGGTTTTACATGTTGATATGTTCCTTGGTTGACATGAATATAAGCATTTATGCTGGTGGGACTTCGCTTATATCAGATGAGAATAAGTCCATACCAGCTGAACCTTGAGGAAAGATACCTAAGTATTGTAGATATACTTCCCTCCTTGCTTTCTTGTCCAACAGGTATTTATGGACTCAGCAGGAAATTATCCTGTGATCTATCAATGATGTCCTACATGGACCTAATGGGTATCAAGACCCTACCATTCCCACGCTGGCTGTATGATCTGTGCATGCCAACACTGGCTAAGTAATTTCTCCTCCCAACACAGTTGCTTCTTAGGAAAGAGATCTCAAACTCCTTCCTTCCTAGATAACAGATGCTTAGTAACGTTCTTTCACATAGTAGATGCTCAGTAATGTCTCTTGATGATGAAGTCATCGCAGTTCACCTGCTGACAGCTGTCTTTTTAGCAAAAAGCACCTAACAGGAGCTCCAACTGTTAAAATCACCTGGAAAGCTTCTAAAAACGCCAGCCTGGGGCCAATCATATCAGAATATCAGGGGTAGGAGAAGAAGGGGAAGGATTAGGTGTGAGTAGTTTTGCAAGCTCCCCAGGTGATTTCAAGATGCAGCCAAGATGGAGAACCCCTGAGCCAGAGTGAAGACGCCACATTGCAGAGTGTTCACCTGATGCACACCAGATCAGCAGAGGGCCACAGGTGGAGACCTGGTGGGGAAAGCCCAGATAGGCTGCCTCAAAAGCTGCCCTCCACTTCTTAGATTAGGCCTGTGAGCCAAGCTGAAAGCAGCCAGAATCCTGTCTTAAGAAGTTCCTGTGCACAATGGAAGGTGCAGCTGGAAGCACTTATGCTGGAAACCCTGACTGGGTAATGTCCTGAAAGTATTGCCATATGTCTCCAGCAGGGAGGGCAGGGCCCGCGCTTGTTCCTCCACCCCCTACAGCTTCCCTTCCACCAGCAGCTCGGTCATCACCCGTGGGAGCCCCCAGTGCAGCTTCATCAAATGATTTTATGAAGCATCTAGACTTTCCTTGCAGGAAGCTGGGCCCTGGAAATGCAGGTAAAAGTCCAACATCACCCCAGTGGAGTTCACAGCCTAGAAGGAGAAATGAGCAGTGAATCCACAGCTAGAATGGGACGTGATAAGTGTCAGGATGGAGAAAAGCACAGAAAGATAATAATAATGTGATTGATTGTGTGAGAGCTTTGGGGAGGAGGTTTGAGGGGGCTCCAGCAGTCTTCTGAGGAGAAGTTGTAGAAACATTGAGGCTTTTTTTTCCCTTTTGAAATATTCATATATATTTTTTTAAGTTTGCAATAATTTTAAGCATAAAGTTGAACACACAAATTTAACAAATATTAATATTTTGCCATATTTACTTCAGATCCTTTAAGAAAACAGTTCTAAACTATTTCAAGCATAGTAGAAGTTGAGAGAATAATATAACAAACACCCATGTATTGAGGTGGTCTGGTGAGGAGCCAGGCTTCAGGGCTCTGCAGTGGGACATTGGAGAGGTGACTTAAGCCTTTTGTTTCTCTGTCTTATTAAAACAAAAAAACTACCTCTACAGGTAATTGTCAGGATTAATTAAGGTAAAGCTCTTTAAAAGACAAAAGTTCCTCACACACACTATGTGCTTAATAAACATTAACTATTGTTATTTATGTGCTCATGACCCTGCTTGTCAAATCAACATTCTGCTGCATTTGCTTTATAAAGTGGGCTTCCCATGTAGTGCTAGTGGTAAAGAACCTGCCTGCCAATGCAGGAGATAAAAGAGATGCAGGTTCCATCCCTGGGTTGGGAAGATCCCCTGGAGGAGGGCATGGCAACTCACTCCAGTATTCTTGCCTGGAGAATCCCATGGACAGAGCAGCCTGGAGGGCTACAGTCCATGGGGTCACAATGAGTTGGACATCATATCGTAGCTGCTTTTAAAGACCCCTCTGTGCACACTTCCCTGTTCTAACTGCTAAGGAAGAATAAAGGTTAGCTAGGAGGTCAATGTCCAAACGTCCACTGCAGGATATGGGCCAGGGGAGAGCCTGACTTCTGAGAAAACCCTCCAGTATGGTCAGAAAGGAAGGTGGTGGAAGGAGGCAGGAGAGGTGCTGGGTGTGTCAGCGGGGGCCGTGATGAGCCCATTTCCCTCCAGAGAGGACCCACCCAACTCTTTTCTCTCTCTCAGGAAACCCCTGGGGTCCCTTTTAATGGCTCCTTTCAAAAAAAACGTAACCTCACCCATACTTGCTCCTCAGCCTGGAAAATTCCACCCTGTACAGGCTAGCTTTAAGAGAAGAGAGTCCCAGGGGAGCTGCAGGAAGGGGGCTTAGGTGCCCTAAGTACCCTGGAGGCAGGAAATGAGTGAGTGAGGGCTGTAGCCGGGCCTGAAGCACTCAGCCCCCCCTTGGCCCCAAGTCTGTTTCAGTGAACAGTTAGCTTGGGGTAGAACTCCATGGGAACTATGCACCCTACCCCTACCAGTTGGACACTTTTGCTGCCTGAGCTGATGGAACCCCCTGACTTGTTGAGTAGTTAGCCTGATCAGAGGCACACATGGGGTTCATCAGGTACAGACATTTGTGGACAGGGCTTGGGGACAAGCGTGTACTAGCACCCAGTCTCGGTTGGAAATGTGCTCTCCCATCACTCCTCAGCAACACCATCATTTTTTATCTAACAATGGGCTTTCCTCCATGCCCCCCTCCCCTGTGCATCTCCGGCATCCGCTCCAACCCTGCTGAGGAACAGCTGCTTGGAGGCCCGTCTCTCATCAGCTGCCTTATCTCCCTGATGAATAATGTTCCCCTTCCCGCAGAGGCAGCCTGGCAGGAGGCCCACCCCCAGGGAGAAGCAGGCTGCTGACAAGCCCTGGAGCCCAGGCAGCTGTCAAAAAGTGGGGTGCTCCCCTGGGCCCTCAGATGGTAAGGACTGAATCCCTGCCTCATAGAGCCATGCCACCTGAGGCTCCATGACCATGAAGAGCTGCACCTCACCAACCCAGCCATTCTAAGCACACCTCACACCATTTTGATGCAGTAACCAGTCTGGGTGCCAAGGAGACAGAGGTCCATGGGTCCTGCTCCACAGGGGTAGGGACTGCTTATGGGAAATGTGATTTGTACTTAATGGTACAGAGTTCTGTGTTTTATAGTTCTGTGACCAAGAGAGTGCATTGAACCTCTCCAAGTCTCGGTTTTTCCCATCTGCAAAATGGGCTAATAATAGTGCTGTGTAGATGCTGTGGTTCTCTGAGACCCCCTTTGCCAGCTAGTGTACCAGTCCCAACACTGTGAGTGCCATGGTAACAGCTATACCTCTGGTCTTCTCCAGAGCCTTTGGCTTAAGGTATTAGCATCCCTGAGGCATCTGAAAGGCTATCTCCTTCTGCCACCCTCCCTCTCCCTCTCCCATCAGCCAAGCTGGTAACTGACTAATGCTGGGGACACAGAAGGTGAGCCTCTTTCCTCAAGATGGGATAACTCCATGGGACTGTGCTCCAGAAATCTCTACAAATCAAGCCAAGACTAGACCTTAGCCATGACTACATCCATCCTCAGCCCTTTCCCCTTCCTGTCCTGCTTCTCTCACCCACTTACCCGCTCAAGAGCACCTTCTTTCTCCTCCATGGATCATAGGCTTTGGAAGACTGTTTCAGGCACCACTTCTAGGGGACCCAACCAAGACAAGTACCCACTTCACAGGAGCTCTGTGTGAGAATTCAATAAGATAAAGCTTAAAAATCCCTGTGTGGGGTCCTGCCACTCAGCAAGTACCAAATAGCCAGTGATTCTGATTCTTATAAACTACTGCTATGTGACAGGATGTCACAAGGGAACTCGGGCAGATATGCCAGAGAGGTGAGTGTTGAAAGCCTCAGTTCCAAGACTGGAGTTGGAAGCAGGGCCCTAGGAGGTCATGTAGCCAAACTGTCCTTTACAGTGAGGAAACTGAGGCCCAGAGAGGAGAAGCTGAGGTGTCAGAGGCCCACAGCAAGTCATGAGCAGAGCTGGTACTAGACTGCGCCACGTTTCCCACCCCTTGCCCTCCCACTCACCTGCCTTGCTCTTTTGGTGTCTTGAGATGCTGTGTCCCTGCTAGTTGTTGAAGTGCTGCTGACTTTAGATGGGCCAGGACCCTGGGAAGGGAAGTTGGAGCACACTCCCAATTCCACACACATGGCCCTGAGCACCTACTGGTACTGGACACCTGCCGGGCGCTCAGAGGCTTGGCATTACAGATGGACATACCACCTCCTCGTCATTCAGAGATCTCACTGTTTTTAAAGTGTGCGTGTGTGTGTGTGTTGGTTAACGTTTATCCCAGGAAGTAAATAATACCAGCCTATTCTACAAGGAACATTTTATTGACTGAGCTTTGAAAGAACAGTAAGAGCAGATAGATGGGAAAGAACATTCCTGGACTCACTTTTTATCATATTAAATAAGAAGGATGTACTTAATTTTCATAATAGTCTCTCTGAATAGCCTGCTGTCCTTGTTTTCCCCAAGTATGTGTTGAATTACAAAGGTGAGACAGATTGTGGCTTCTGCATATAGCTGGAGTCCTGTGGGGTTGAAGTATAGAGTGCATATTGTTATCCATGTGACCAACCCAGGCTTCCCTGGTGGCTCAGCAGTAAAGAATCTGCTGCAATAGAACCAAGTATTCACTATTAATTCATTTAACAAAAATTCCTGGGGAACTTTTAATTGTCAACTTGTGCTTAGATATAAGAAGCAAATGTAAATATGAATATCAAAATCTGTAAAACTTAGAGAAAATTATGTACTGCAATAATAGTAAAGGTACTTAAATAAAAACTATGATATACTTAAAAAAAAAAAAAAGAATCTGCCTGCAATGCAGGAAACCTGGGTTCTATCCCTGGGTCGGGAAGATCCCCTGGAGGAGGGCACAGCAACCCACTCCAGTATTATTGCCTGGAGAATTCCATGGACAGAGGAGCCTGGTGGGTTGCAGTCCACGTGGTCATAAAGAGTTGTACACAACTGAAAGACTGAGCATACACGTCCATGTGACCAGAGATGACCACAGTGGAACTGGAGAAGTAGACTTTTTAAAATCAAACCAGACTCAGGATTCTGTGTTGGTGATACGGCAATTGGGCTTGAATCTGCACACAGGAGACAGCATCTAAAACCAGGAGAGCAACATACTCAGATGTGTGTCCCATAAAAAATGTCTCTGGGCAATGTGGAGAAGAGACTTGAAACACTGGGTAAGAACCCTGCCCCCAGATAGAGGCAGTCTTGGACAAGTGAAGAGTTAACTAGGAGACCACAACCTGTGAGCAGTTAGGAGATGCTGTGTGAGGAGTTTCCATGTGAGCCGAACACCCTGAAGGTATGGGAATGGAGGATGGGGAGGAATCATGAGGAGGTAGGATTTGAATTGGAATTTTTGAGGGGCAGTTTCCTAAGCATGGGTTTCCCTTGTGACTCAGCTGTTAAAGAATCTGCCTGCAACGCGGGAGACCTGGGTTTGGTCCCTGGGTTGGGAAGATCCCCTGGAGAAGGGAAAGGCTACCCACTGCAGTATTCTGGCCTGGAGAATTCCATGTACTGTATGGTCTATGGAGTCACAAAGAGTCAGACACAACTGAGCAACTTTCACTTTCACGTGGGCTTCTCTGGTGGTTCAGATGGTAAAGAATCTGCCTGCAATGCAGGAGACACTAGTTTGATCTCTGCATTGGGAGGATCCCCTGAAGAAGGAAATGGCAACCCACTCCAGTATTTTTGCCTGGGAAATTCCATAAACAGAGGAGCCTGGCGGGCTCCAGTCCATGGGGTCGCAGAGTCAGACATGACTGAGCAAGTGACACACTTCCTAGGCATAGGAAGTTGCATGGACAGAGCACAGTATGAATGGATGGAAGATGAGCATGGGGGCAGCAGGGCCATGGACCTTGGTGTAAGGACATTCTAGGAGCAAGGAGGAGATGGAGCTAAAAGGAAGCCCAGGCCGCTAAAAGGAAGCACTGAGCCACCAGGGAAGAAGTAGGAACTCCTGCCTGTGGGCAGTGAGGCTGCCAGGGGTTTGAACAGCAGAGTGGCAGGAGGGAACCATTATTTCAAGATTAGTGCAGGAGTGGAATGTAGATGAGGGTGGTGGTGGAAGAGAGGACCCCTCCTCCCCAAGTTGGAGACCATACACTACTAGCTTTCAGGTCACATGTCTTATCTAGAAAACGTTGGTCTGCACATACAATGTGGCCCCATGTTTTTTTAAAATGAAAGATTTTACACAAAAAGACTTCACATAAAAGGCAGGTTTCTGGCTTCATTTGAAAACCAGAGGATTTGGTAAGACTGACCCAGTATTTCCATGTGGCCACCACATGCTGGAGTTGGGTCACAGTTGTCCTCCGTAGGTGGAGCCTTGAGTCTCATTGGAGTTTTTCCCATAGCAGTTCTGCTTTATTTATTTTTGGTGTATGATTAAAAAAAAAAAAATTTTTTTTTTTTTTTTTTGATGAGCCATCAGCCTTTAAGTTACTGAGAATTTCTTATAAATATCCAGAATTGGACTTCTTTAGAAAGTCATTAGGGCCACCTGGGACCTTGTTCCTAGGTGGGCTTAGCAGCTAGAGCAAAAGCTGTTTTCTATTTTCACCAGCGCCCACTTCCCCCAGCTCTTCACAGAGGCCTGCGTTAGCTGCCGTCTGTCATAAAGATTGTGTTCTCCTACAGGAAGATGGAACGTTTCTAGTGTTCAAGTCGTTATCGAAAGTGGGAAAATGAAAGAGAGAGTAAGGGGCATGCATGCTTCTAAAAAGAAGGAAGAAAAGTTATGACCAACCTAGACAGCATATTAAAAAACAGAGATGTTACTTTGCCAACACAGGTCCATCTACTCAAAGCTGTGGTTTTTACAGTAGTCATGTATGGATGTGAGTTGGACTGTAAAAAAGCTGAGTGTAGAAGAATTGATGCTTTTGAACTGTGGTGTTGGAGGAGACTCTTGAGAGTCCCTTGGTCTGCAAGGAGATCCAACCAGTATACTGGTGTTTTGTTTTTTTTTCCCAACCAATATATTCTAAAGGAGGTCAGTCCTTAATATTTATTGGAAGGACTGATGCTGAAGCTGAAACTCCAATACTCTGGCCACTTGATGAGAAGAGCTGACTCTTTGGAAAAGACCCTGATTCTGGGAAAGATTGAAGGCAGGAGGACAAGGGGATGACAGAGGATGAGCTGGTTGGATGGCATCACTGTCATGATGGACATGAATTTGAGTGTACTCCGGGAATTGGTGATGGACAGGGAGGCCTGGCGTACTGCAGTCCATGGGGTCACAAAGAGTCGGACATGACTGAGTGACTGAACTGAGCTGGACTGAACTGATCCTTCTAGAAAAGGTTGGAGAGAGCATTGTAGAAATGAAGACTGTTGCTGCGTTTAATTTCAAAGAGAGTATCTGTTAGAAGAAGACCACCGAGGACACTGCTAGCAAAGACGGCTCACTCTCCTGGCCTGATGTTACCTGCTTGGGCTCTGCTGGCATTTAGCTTGAGAATCCCTGGGACAGAGACCATGAGGTCACATCACACTTGGCTTTCAACAGTCTGGATTCTGAGCTTCAAAGAGGAGTGAGAGGAGGGACTTGTGACTGGGATTAGGAGATAAGGAGGTGTGTTGAGATGTCCTGAACCTAAGGCAATGGGAGGGAAAACCAGAGTGAGAGAGGGGAGCTGGGTACAGGAGAACACCCTAGACACTTCTGGAGTGGGGAGCGGTTCCTTATGTGGGGGTCAGAGAGAAGAATCACAGATGACTTCAGGGTGATAGATCCTGGGTTGCTGTGGGCCTGGGGGTACTTTGACAGAAGTCAGGAGATCCTCAGAGGGGAGCCTGATGACTTGGGGTTCAGGAGGGGTGAATTTGAGGTTATAAGGATGATGGTGGTGGCACCCTGGCTATGCACATCAACTTGAAGCACTCCGGTCCATGTGGAGCTTGTTCTTACCGTGCTTAATCTCTCAGTGCCTTAGTTCCTTTTTAAAAATTATTCCTTCTCTACTTTTATTTTGGACTTCCCTGGTGGCTCAGATGGTAAAGCGTATGTCTACAATGCAGGAGACCCAGGTTTGATCCCTGGGTTGGGAAGATCCCCTGGAGAAGGAAATGGCACCCCACTCCAGTACTATTTCCTGGAAAATCCCATGGACAGAGGAGCCTGGTAAGCTACAGTCCATGGGGTCGCAAAGAGTGGGACACAACTGAGCAACTTCACTTTACTTTTATTTGTATTTAATTTTAATTAAAGTATAGTTGACTTACAATATTATATTCGTTTTACATAAAGAACTCATAGTGATTTGATATTTTTATGAATTAGTGATGATTTCTCGAAAAATAAGATTATTGATAGTCTCCTTCTTATAGGATCATTGTGAGGATTAAAAAGAACATAATTTTTTAAAAAAAAACATAATTAAAAGCCTACAAATGACTCCTGGGACAGAGGAGGTGCTCTGTAAATCTGAGTCATTTCCACTATTGCCTGTGAGGACAAGGTGGGTGAACGCACTGAATAGAGGTGATTTTCCAGGGCAGGGAACCAACCTTGTGCCTTGGAAAAGAGCCAATCAGGGTAAAAGACACAGTGAGGAGCCAGGAGGGAACAGCTGGGAAGCAAGGGGAGAGCGTCTTCAGTGCCGGGCAGATGGTAATCCCCCTGCAGAGGACCAGGGTGAATTTGCCCCCAGAGAACTCTTGGCAATGTCTAGAGACATTTCTAGTTGTCACTGCTGGGCCTGGGTGTGCTATTGCATCTATTAGGTAGAGGCCAGGGATGGTCCCAACACCCTACAATGCATAGGATGGCCTCCCACAACTAAGAATCATCCAGGTCCACGGTCAATAGTGCAGAGAGTGGAAAACCCTTCTCCAGAGCCAACAGCTTCCAGGTTTGACTCATGGTTCCAACAACGACAGCTGTGGGGCCTCGGCAAGTTCCTTAACCACTGTGTGCCTCGGTTTTCTTATCTGGAAAATGGGGATGAAAATAACAGCTCCTTAAATGAGTCAGGCTTGAATGAGTGAAGATATACGGAGGGCTTAGAATAGAGGCTCACTGAACATTAGCTGTTCATCAGAAATCAGGGAAAGGGAAGGCATAGCAGAATGTATTTGATCTTGGAGTTTGGCTTTTAGGAATGACCTCAGTGTGAGTTCACTAAGGTGGAAAGGGGACTGGCAGCTGGATGCAGAGGGTGGTGGAGATGGGTGCATGGGAACTGGGGCTGTAGGCACATATTGTAGCGATGGGAGAGAGTGGAGGCGGGGCTAGTTATGGCCGCAAGCCCTAGTGAAGGGGATTGTTTTACCTTCAGTTACTTGTTTATGCCAACTATAATTTTGGTTAATGTCCAAACCATGGTATAACAAAAATGGAAATTTTCAAAACAAAATTACCTATAGCCTCACCACCTTAACGAATGAGCAATGTTCCATCTGCCCTCCAGTCTTGTCATGTTTATGGTGCTTTAGTCATAACACAGATTCTCTTTTCTATTGTTTTATGTCATGTGAAATGGTCCCATAAGCATTTTCCATGATGTTACATCATTGTTACATTTATCATTTTTTTCCAAAAATGGAGATAAACATCATTGTTTTTTCATAGTTGTAAAAATGCTTTGTACTCTTTTTTTTTTTTAATATACAGATAGTACAAAAAAGTCTGAAGAGAATGTAAAACCCCCCATTTCCCATCCCACCCTTCAGAGATAGCCAGCTTAGCGCTTTTGCTGAACATCCTTCCAAATAAATCTCCATACACTTATCTATGTGTTGATTTGTTAACTCTTTTACATAAAGTTCTGTAAACATTTCTTAACTGTCATTCATTTTCAGCCTTGAAGCAAAGGTTTTCTTATTGTTGGAGTCAGGGTTGTTTTTTTGGGAAGTGAGGAGGGGGTTGTGGATGGATATGCACAAGAAGAAAGAAAGCCAGGAAGCTGCTAGAAAGAGGAAATACTGCGGGTGTGCAGAGTATTTGTTTCCTGAGGCTACTATAACTAAATGCCAGAGGCTGGGCAGCTTACACAACAGAAGTTTATTCTCTCCTGGTTCTGGAGGCAGGAAGTCTGTGATCAAGGTGTCAGCAGGGCCGTGCTCCCTCTCAAGGATCTAGCTGAGGATCCATCCCTGTGCCTTCCTCATTTCTCGTGGTTGCCAGCAATCCTTGACATTCCTTGACGTGTTGCCAGCAATCCTTGACATTCCTTGACGTGTTGCCAGCAATCCTTGACATTCCTTGATGTGTCGACTCATCGCTCTAATCTTTGGTTCCATTGTCACGTAGCGTTCTCCTCTTCCTCTCTCTGTCTGCATCCAGATTGACCTTCTCTTATAAAGATCTAGGCGTTGGGTTAGGTACTCTACTCCAGTATGACCGCACCTTAACTTGATTAAATCTGTGAAGACCTGTTTCCAAATCAGGTCACACAGCCAGGAACAGGGCTCAGGACTTCGATGTATCTTTTGGGGGCTTACAGTTCAACCCATAACATGTGGGATCCCCCGGGTGATGGAGAAGGATGGAGCAAGGGTGGAGTCACAAGAACTTCTCTGAAATGAAAGGGAGAAGAGACTGAGATAAGGAGACCGATATTCTGAGGCTTAGAACAGAGACGAGGAAGCCTCCTTTCTCCAGCAACTCATGTCTATGTTTTATTAACCTCCTAGTAGTTTACAAAGAGAGTCCCGAGACTCAGAGAGAGCCTGGTTGTGTGTAAGCGCCGCCGGGCCTCCCCCTGCTGCCGTCGCGCCGTGTGGCTGGCAGCTGCCGTGTGGGCCCCGCCAACCCCACTGCGGCCTCCTGCTGTCTGCTCCTTGCCAGATTGCTGGTCGGCCACCACCTCGTTTCTCTTCGTCCTGGACTAATTTCTTGCAGTCCTCGGGCTGGCAGGAAACATCGCGAATTCCTAAAGCCCTTCCATATGGCCCATTCAAGGCTCTGCATCTGCCTAGCACGCACATCTACTCTGTTCTGCCCTTGCTGCGCAGTAGTGGTCCATAGCCTTCAGGAGCGTGCATTCCCCTTTGCTTTTCCTCAGGACACCTGTTATGGTTGGTGTGCTCAGTTCTCTTGGTTTCCTTCCCACAGATTTGGTACCTAAGGTGGTATTTTCAGAGGTGGAGGGGGATGGGGAAGGAGTGTGAGAAGTGGGAGAAGTTCGGAGGACACCGGAAGTCTCTGCTGGTGGGTACAGATATCAAAAGCCCAGAGCCTTCCCAGCCATGGCTGGGGTCACGTCTGGCTTTGATGGGTCAACATGTGACCAAAGTTAGCAACACTGTCCCTTAGTCAGCCTGGGTCTTTCAGAAAAGGGACTGACAAAATAGCAGTCAGGTGGCTGAGGATAATGAGGCTTCTTCATATTAACTTAGGCCCCAGGTAAAGCCCAATCAAAATCTTTTCTGGCCACTGCAGGCTTCTGCATATTGAGGGAATTATTAAGCTTCTCCAATAATGAAAAGTGACACAGCCTTTGGCCCCCCACTTCTTGACACTGCCTGGAGCACCTGGTAATCTCCCAGCAATGCATCACCTGTCCCGTCTCTACCATTTAATTGTATGTTGTCCTTGATTTACTCTCCAGCATCGAATGCTGCTTCCGAGAAAAGACCTGGGATCAGAAACCCATATAACATAGCTCATTTTAAGTCTAAGGAATAAGAAAACCCAGGTACAGCCTCTAGCCAGGATGTGCCAGCTTGTGTGGGACTGAAGGAGGCCTTCTTGCTCAGGCATGAAAGACACAGGACATGTGTCCAGAGGCCCTGTGGAAGCAGAAGAGTGGGAAGAGGTTCACGAGAGTTGTTGGGATGTTCACCCAACCATATCTCTTGCCACCACCTCATTAGACTTTATACCCCTGCCATGTAACCAATTACAGACTTTGCCACTTCCTCCCAATACCAGTCAGAACAATAGTGAGGGCAAGCACCAGACCCAGTTTAAACCAGTGTAGGCAAAATAGGATACTTAACAGCTCAAGTGGGAAGATCCCCTCATAGCTCAGTTGGTACAGAATGTGCTTGCAATGCAGGAGACACGGGTTCGATCCCTGGGTCAGGAAGATCCCCTGGAGAAGAAAATGGCAACCCACTCCAGTATTCTTGCCTAGAGAAGCCTATGGATAGAGGAGCCTGGAAGGCTACATGAGTTCTCAGGAGTTGGATATGACTTAGTGACTAGACCACCACCAATAGCGCAAGTAACTCAGAAGATAAGGGTGGCCCCAGTGTCAGGCTCAGGAGGATTCAGGGGCTCAGTGAGGCACACAGGCTTGGTCTCCCTGTTACAGGTGGGGTCCTTTCATGGAGCAGGAAAACGCTGTCTGTCAGCCCAGGTGATGTCACTCAAGCTTAGCTGGCCACTCAAGGAGGATTGTGACAACCCTTTTGACATCAGCAATGCAATCCTTAGACCAGTTACTGCCGAGAGGAAGCCAGTTCTTTGATTGGAGAGAATTTTATTATGGAGTCTATTTCCCCCAAAAGAGAAGGATACTGAGCAAATAAAACCGATTACAGACCACTGTCTTCTCACTTCAGGGATCCCTGAATTCAGTTTCAGGTGCTGTTCCCTCCACCTGGAAACCCTTAAAAACCTGTCCATGTGACAAACCCCTACCTTCCTTTCTTGACCCAAGCCCTCTGGCACACACTCATCCACACCCTCCCCAGGGAGAGTTGGACCACCTTAGTGTTTTGTATTTGCCTCTGTTGTTTCACTCACTCACTTTTTCATTTGTTCTTTTAGCAAATCTTTATCCTTTAGCATTGCACCCACCTCCTCTCGGACTGTAAGTCTCGAGAAAGCAGGAATGATGTCTCAATTATCCTAGGATTTCCAGCCTCTACCGTGGTGCTTGGCCCACTGTCAGGGCCTGAAACTGCTGACTACATCCTTGGATGGTGGGGTGACATGCAGGATGTGGCTATTCCCTGACTGGACAGAGAACCTTGGGTGCTGGGTGTGGAGGGAGGAACTGCATGCTGGTGTCTCTAATTTTTCACCTTCCATGCAAATCCCAGGCTGTGTGGAAGACAGTGTGCATTCTGTGCAGCAGACAATGGCAGAATTTGAACTGTGACACATGCTTGGTTTGCTCTGATACAGTACTCATGGAGACTGTTTATTTCTCACATATTGTGTCTGAAGATCTTAAGCAGTCATGGGGTCCAACTTGCATGTCCTAGGGTTAAAAATTTCTTGGTGATGCTAACGTACCTCCAGGAACACAGGACTCATTGTAAGGCAGCCGACTGGCTATTAGGGTCCACGTGTTAATTTCCTGGCTACTTTGGCCATCAATCCTATTTCTCTTCTCTAGGACCACGATGAAAGAGACCGTTTGTTCCTTTTTCTACTTTGCATTCACTCATTCTTTCATAATAGTAGTGTTAGTCACTCAGTTGTGTCTGACTCTTTGCAACCCCATTGACTGTATTTGCCAGGCTCCTCGGTCCACTGAATTCTCCAGGCAAGAACACTGGAGTGGGTTGCCTTGCCCTCCTGCAGGGGATCTTCCCAACCCAGGGATCCAAGCCAGGTCTTCCTCACTGTGGGATTCTTTACCACTCTGCCACCTGGGAGGCCCTCCTTCTTTCATGTGTTCGAGCATTCATTAACTTCATCATTCGTTTAAAATTACTGGTAAGGACCTGGGCAGGTCCCCTGTTCTCATTGAGCTGACATCTTTAGAGGGGAGAGACAGACAATAAACAACTAAATATGTAAACTGGAGAAATACAGTTGTCGTAAGAGCTGTGAAGAAAATAGGGCAATATGAGCGTTGAAGAAAAGTTCAGTAGAGCTAACAGGACAGGTGTCCTTCAGGAAATGAATTTAAGCCAATAAGTGACAAGAATGAGGCAGCCACACACCATTTGGGAAAAGAGCCTCCAGGAAAAGAAATTAAAGAGAGGAGCAGTTGTCAGTGTGGTTTTGGTGAAGGTGCTGCTGCTGCTAAGTCACTTCAGTCGTGTCCGACTCTTTATGACCCTGTGGACCGTAACCCTCCAGGCCCCTCTGCTCATGGGATTCTCCAGGCAAGAATACTGGAGTGGGTTGCCGTGCCCTCCTCCAGGGCATCTTCCTGACCCAGGGATCAAACCTACCACTCTTACACCTCCTACATTGGCAGGCAGGTTCTTTACCACTCGCGCCAGTTGGGACGCCCTTGGTGGAGGTGAGGGAGGAGTAAAGTAGAAATGAGATGGAGAGGCAGGCAGGGGCTTCGCAGCCGAGGTAAGGAGGTGAGCATTTGTCATCAGAAAGATGGAAGCCTTCTGAGGGTTTTGAGCATGGAGCTGATGTATAATTTTAAAAGAGCACTTGGAATATGGAAGCTTGAGGTAGATTCTCAAATCCTGGAAGACAAAGTGGAGGTTGCTACTACTTTATTTCAAAGAGTAAGAGAGATGTGGTTTAGAGGTGAGTTCTAGGTGCTCTAGAGAGACAGCACCGTAATATCCGGGACTAGAGTTGGAGCATCCTGAGACAAGGCATCAGAGTTTGGGCACTGGAAGACTTTTACTTCCTCCCAGAGCAGAGTGGAGACCCCAGAGTGAGGCACCAAGTATGCTAGCACCGTTGTGTGGGAGGGAAACTACACTGCTGGGAAGAGGGCGTGTCTCGCTGTCGAGAGAACCGGGGCCCCAGGGGACCCTTGGAGCTTCAAAGCAGAGAGCAAAATCAAAAGGGAAAGACTCGGGGAATGGAGAATGTGTTCATATATTTTGTTAAGATTCACAGTCATAAATAAAAAGACAACCAACTAGTAAAAACATTACCACACATGACAGGTGAAGGCACCATCAGAGCTCATGTCAATGAGGAAACAGGGAGACCCCATTATTTTTTCCAGTGAGGAAAGATGTAAGAAGACTTCTACAGTAAAGAAAGTACATATGGTTATTAAAAGTATTCAATCTTACTAAAATCATAAAAATGCAAACTGAAACAGAAATGGGGTGCAGGGTATATTTGATAATGGTTTATCAAATTGAAAAATGTATTTTGTAAAAACTGCTGTACTGGTGAGGCTGCAGTGAGTCAGACACTGGCATGTGCCCTGGTGTTGGGAACATTTAAAAAGGGGTGGTTTTCTGAGCACCTTTAAAAAAGTTGATACCCTTTCACCCAACAGTTCCATTTAGACATTATATTAAAGAAATAATTTTAAATGAGGTCAGTTTATGTGAAAAGATGTGCATGTGTGAAATATTGGAAAGAGGCTACTTGATAATAATAGATGATTGGTTGGCTTAATAGTATATCCATTCAGTGCACTATTAGGAAGCCATTATAAATGATACTTCTGAAGATATTTTGATAGGGAAAATATAATATGTGAAAAACAGCAAAATCATAATTAATAGAAAACATAAAATCAATTATGAGTATGAATGCATATTATATACATAAAATATATTATTGAGTCATAATGTACACATAAGAAAACACAAATAATATGTGCTTATTATTCTAAAGTTTATTAGAATTTTCTCTGTGTTGAGAATTGCAGATAATTTTGTTTCTTTCTTTCTGTTTTCCAAGGGTGGTTTGGGTTTTTTTTTGGTTTTTTTATTTGCACAATGAGCATATATTATTTTTAAAATCAGATAAAAGTAGAAAGTGTTTATAAGTCAGTGCTCCCTTGGTCATCGGATCCCTGTTAGAGACACCATGTCACCCCTCCTTCCATGTCTGTTGCTGTGAGACACTGCAGAGTGCAGGGCAAAGGGTGGGGCGGCAGGAGGAAAGGAGGGACGCGGTACAGCCTCCTCCTGAGCCGTGGTGTTGCCGGGTGACCTGGGACACGTCACTGCCTGGCTATAGGGCTCCGTTTCCCCGTCTGTAACATGCATTGGTGGGACTTGTTCATCTCTAAGAATGCGGCAGGGATGTAGGCATAGCCGCTCCAAGGTTCTAGCCAACCCCAACCCTAACCACAGTCACATCACTGACTGCTTCTGTGAGTAAATGCCACCCACACTCAGATGTCACCATCCACACGGCCACCTTCAGGATCAGTTACAGCTTAGCCAGGAACACCCTTGCCCTTTTCTTTGGGAATGGGATGTGATGTTTATGTACATCATTCATTCCTTCAACATGTTCTTGTAATGACCCTGATCCTGGGGGCAGGCACCATAAGGCCCAAGCTCAGAGCAATTCAAAAAGTGTCTTTCCTGGGGGCAAGTCTTTTCCCTTTGAGAGTTATTTTAATTTATATTTGAATTATTTTAAAGAACTACAGTTTATTTGAAGCTAAGTGTCTGTGTGTGGATGAGCCAGAGGGATCACACCATTTTAAGTGTAAACCACCTACCTACTGTGAGTCTTGATTTTCTCTGGACTTAGAAGTGAGGAATCCAGGAGCAGGTGGATCCTTGGCAGTGTGAATGAAACACTGTGAATCTACCTGGATCCTTGTGACAGAGGGTAGAGCATGTGGACTTGGAGTCGGATGACCTGTGTTCAAACGTGGCTCTCCTGCTTCCCAGCTTTGTGACTTGGGGAAGTTCACAACGTCTCTGACTTGCAGTGTGTTCCCATCTGTAAATTGGAGAAATAGTGCTGACCTTACTCTGGTCTGCTTGTGAGCTTCAGTCAGGATCTTATCTCCAGAGGGACCTGGCAGAGCCTGGCACGTTCTCAAGCCACGGCATCACTACTCTTGCTGCTTTCCAGAGGTTGCCACTTGAAAGGGACAAGAAGTGTTGAGGACGCACTAGAAGGAAACCGCGCTGCACCATCATTGTGACCCAGGCCATGAGGCTGTACAGCCCCGGCCCTGCCATTCACCTGCAGTGTGTCTTTGTGAGCAAGTGACCTGCTCTTCCTGAGCCTCTGGGCGCTCGTCTGTGAGGTGGAATTGACAGCAGCAGCATCCACATCCCAGGGCAATAGTGAGGACTCAGTAACTTGTGTACCCGCCATAGTGCCTAGTAAAACCACAGTGTGTTCACTGAATTGTTTGATATGTTTTTATTTTCCATTTGCCAATTAAATACTTGTTCGGTATAAAAAATCTAGAAAACAACCTTAAAAAGAAATAAAGTGTGAGTTGTTTTCAGTCCTTTTACTTTGCATTTGCTGTGTGTTTGCATCTGGTCTTCCTCATCCCCACCCATCCACCCTGTCCCCATTCTGAACTGAGGTGCCATCCCCAGTAGGCTTTGGCTTGGTGTCCTGATTGTCCCGTCAGCCCATCAAGTATGTAACACTGCTGTTGGTCCCTCTCTTGGCAGATCCTTCAAGCCGGACTTCATCCTTGTCCGCCAGCACGCCTACAGCATGGCCCTGGGCGAAGACTACCGCAGCCTGGTCATCGGCCTCCAGTATGGAGGGCTGCCTGCCGTCAACTCCCTCTACTCTGTCTACAATTTCTGCAGCAAGCCCTGGGTGGTAGGTGCAGGGCCAACCTGACTCAGAAGGAAGGGGGAAGCAGGGACTGGCCTCCTGGCCCTGAAATGGACCCATTCCCCAGCAGGGAGGCTCAGTAATGAAGGGAGTCTTTTATTTAAAGCAACCGAATAAACAACTTGGATCCTAAACCCCTTCCAGTAGTTATTACCTAACAGATGTTTTATAGCATGGGAGAAGGCAATGGCACCCTACTCCAGTACTTGCCTGGAAAATCCACGGACGGAGGAGCCTGGTAGGCTGGAATCCATGGGGTTGCTAAGAGCCAGACACGACTGAGCGACTTCACTTTCACTTTTCTCTTTCATGCATTGGAGAAGGAAATGGCAACCCACTCTAGTATTCTTGCCTGGAGAATCCCAGGGATGGCGGGGCCTGGTGGGCTGCCGTCTATGGGGTCGCACAGAGTCGGACACGACTGAAGCAACTTAGCAGCAGCAGCATGGTACAATGTTACGTTATAATATTTTCAGTGGTAAGAGGGGGACCCTACTGCTCTCACTCTTTGAGCATGGTGACAACAAGGTGTCTGCAGAACTGGCACTCAGGAGTTATTGAATGCACGTGTGCATTCATTTAGTAGGTATGGATAGTCTCTAACCATTGTTACTATGGCCTTGGTCTCCTTCTCGTTCTTCCCTGACTAAGCTTTTAGGCCTACAACATCCCCGGAAGGGTCCTCAGCGGTATTAGTTCACCACCTTTTTTTTCCCACATAGTCTTGGTGATGGTAGCAAGTACAATTCATTAGTACTAACTGCACTGTGTTGAGCCCTTCATATGCATATTATATTTAATCTTAAAACCACTGTGATGAGTAGGTATTTCTAGTATCTCCATTGGACAGAAGAGGAAATTGAAACTTATGTCGCTAGTAGTAAATAGTGAAGCTGGACATTCTCCAAAACTCTTACTTGATTATGGAATTGCTTTCCTTCTCTGGACGTCAGTTTGCTTATCTGTAGAATGAGGGACCCTCCCTCATTTCTCATATTTCTGAGGTCCCTCAAGCCTATTAAACTGACAGCATGTTGCACCACAACAGCAGGCTGCAGCCCAAGAATCTTCCAATCCTGGCATGATGCAGAGAGTTCCTGTTGTCTCTTCTTTCCGTGTGAGCTCTCAGTATTGAGTTTACCCCAAAGTCAGTTTGGCACAAGACTTAGCTCCTCTTCCAGCCACTAGACATCCACATTAGGCCTTACACTGCACCTGATTCCTTCTTTCTGGTCAGAGTCTACCTTACTCTTCCCTGCTTTTGTTCACTGACAGCTCCCTTTGCCTGATGGGTGAATTCCCAGCTCTTTGTCCGCTGAGCATCTCTAGCACACAGCTGTCTCACTGCACACTGGAATGCCCTTCCGCCTTCTCTTATATCATCTGCTCCTGAAGTCATCCTTAGCCCTCTTCCAGGTCCCACAAGCCCCTCATTTCCCTCCAGCAAGATGTTATTATCTCAGCCATCTGCCCACAGGCTGTCTTTCCTCCAGACCTGGTCTCACGTGTTCAGTGTGTTGCCCCTGAACACATATAGCTGTGTGTGCTGTTGAGCTCAGTGCTGGGCACAGAATGAGCTCCCAGGGCTGCTGAGCAAGGTGGATGACGGAGGAGACTGAGGACGAATGTCCAGTCCAGGACTCTGGCCTTTATCCTGTGGGCAGGGAGCAGCTACTGGAGCAGATAGGTGCTTGAGGCCTGGGATCCGGTGGGATATTTCTCCATACCAGGTAGCAGTGGCTGACCAATGTTCTGTCATATTCTGTCCTAGTTCTCTCAGCTCATTAAGATCTTCCATTCCCTGGGTCCTGAGAAGTTCCCGCTTGTGGAGCAAACATTTTTCCCCAATCACAAGCCAATGGTGAGTACCTTTTTTCACTCTTACCATTTTTGTGGTATGGAATAAATACAGATGTCCATGTACTCAGTCCGTTTGAATGGAGGAGGTGGGCATGGGGCCTGCTCCCTGACCACCTAGGCTATAAGGAAGAGCTGTGACATCCTGTGGGAACACCTGGCTTTCCAGGGGAAGAGTCAGGTCTCCAGGTGAAATTTCAGGTGGTAGAGTAAATGACAAAGATACATAGCATTCCGTGGGACCCTGGGAATTTTCAGCAAATCGGGACAACTTGAGCTGGCAGTTGGAAACAAAGGTGAAAGATGTTTCTAAGGTAGAATGTTATTTCATGTGAGCCCTGTGCAGGACTTGGTTTCAACTCTTATTTTAATAAAAGCAGTGATATTTTGTTTCCATTAATCATCAAAGGGCAGTTTGCTTCTGCATCCTCTTTGCACTCAAACTTTTGAATATACCCAAGGTTGTCGCTGGGAAGTGGTTGGAGTTTAGCTTGGAATATGTGGGATAGCCTCCCATTTGGAGGGTGGGAAAGGTGAACGTCTTTTTGGGTGTGAGGTGAGGAGCTCTCCATCCCGCGGCCAGAGGAAGTTAGATGGAAGAGTTCTGGGATGCTGGAAAGAGCCCGTGACATGCCTGCTCTCATGGTCAGTGGTCTTGTTAAACTTGTCAAAGGAATGCAGGGCCATAGCCCCATGCATGCCTTGCAAAGAACACAAGTCGTGGGGCACAAGATGGTTAATAGGGTTCCAACAGTCTGCTTTTAGTCCCAAGCTTAGGCAACTGAGCTTCCAAGTCCTATTTGGAGATACTGATAAGTGTCTCCAAGTGGGGGGACAGTCTAAGCAGGCAAAAATGTTTCTCATTGACTATCTTTGCCTTGTATCTGATCTAGTGAGGTGTCATACCAGCCAGGGTATGCTGGTTGGAATAAGAAGGGGGCATGTTCCAACAAAGTGAGAAACAGTGAAGAAAATTCAGGATTTATCCTCAAACCAGCCTGAGTTTGAATCCCAGTTCTGCCTGCTTACTAGGCTTTGGATCTCTGTGAGCCTCAGCTTCCTTGGTAGAAAACCATGTATGACAGTGGAACCACTTCATTGGGTTGTTGAGATTTAACACGATCATGTGTACAGGGTACTGTGCTTGGTATACAATGCTGCTGCCGCCGCCAAGTCACTTAAGTCGTGTCGAACTCTGTTCGACCCCCGTAGACGGCAGCCCACCAGGCTCCCTTGTCCCTGGGATTCTCCAGGCAAGAACACTGGAGTGGGTTGCCATTTCCTTCTCCAATGCATGAAAGTGAAAAGTGAAAGTGAAGTCGCTCAGTCATGTCTGACTCCCAGAGACCCCATGGACTGCAGCCTACCAGGCTCCTCCATCCATGGGATTTTTCCAGGCAAGAGTACTGGAGTGGGGTGCCATTGCCTTCTCAGTGGCATACAATAGGTGCTCAAAATAGAGTAGTTTTAAAATTGGGGCAGAGGCATACCTTGAAACATTGTCAACAGTGGGATAATATTTGGGCGAAGGGTTTGCCGCCAACCCAGCCCATTGAGGGTGAAAGGCCCAGCTGTAAGTTCTGAGTGGGGCCGGGGCGGTAGGGAGGAGGGTGTTGCACGGCTGTGGTGAGTTCCTGGCATTCCCAACTAGGCCAAGTCATACTTGAAATTCCAGGCAGGCATTTGGCATCAAGGACATTGAGCCTCCCCCTCCAACTTCCACTAGGTTGAGATTCTAAGAAAGAAAATAGGGAAGGCTAAGTCAGGGCTCCAGTAGCAGCAGCAAGTCAGGGCTCCAGTCTGGGAATACCCGAACCACTATCAGGTAATTAGATGTTGATCCAGATTCCATAGAACTGGGGCGAACCCTGGTCGTAGAATTGGGGAGGAAGGTCAGGGCTGGTTAGCCGCCACAGGAAGTCTAGGATACCTCTCCTGAAAATGCTCCCGCCTGGGGAAAGGGCTGGGGCAGGGTGGGTCCATACTGTGGAATTGAAAGGAGGGAAGGGACTGTTCACAGGCCAGGGGCCAAAGCAGGCAGGACCTGACTTCTGAGACCCTCTGTGGTCGCCATAACCCCCAAGGGCGGTCAGGACACAAAGAAGCAAGAGACTGCAGGTATGTGATAGAAATAAAACCACTTTACTGTTTAGAATAAAGGACACACTATAAAAAGTGAACATTATGCAACATTACAAGACAATATACATTCTCGGAATATAAAATTCATAAATAACATGGAGGAAAACTGTAAACAGTGCTACAAAATTTAGCAACAAATACATTCCTTCCAGACAGGGTTTTCTCTAGTTGATTTCTTTCCATCACTTCTGGCTCTCAGGACAGCAGACCGGCTAAGGAGGAAGGAGGGTGGTGCCTGGGAGAATTTATGAAGCCCCTCCCCTCGGACTGTGAGCCCTTCTTGTGCCTCCCAGAAGCCCGTTTGGAAGCTGTTTATATCCGTCTCCCCAGCACGCGCCCATTGTGTTTTGTTTTTGCTGTCAGAATTTTTAAAGTGTTTTTCTTGTGTAAAACTATTTTAGTGATATTTTTACTTTCACAGCCAGGAGCCAAACGCTTGGGTGTTATTTTTGGTTAATCCATGTTGCTGGTCAGTGAGCACATGATGAAGGATAGAGGCAGGAGAGGTTGTTGTCTCTTGGGGACCACAGTTTCTCTGAGACAACTGTTCCAATAAGTCATTTTTTTTAATTGCTCAAGAACCCTCATTTTTTTGTATGAAAAATGGTGCTCATGGGCTGTAGCCTGATTGCCATTATGTGTCTGGGGCTGTGCAAGGGTAAAAAGCACAGGAGTCTCCCAGTGCTGGCCAGATGGAGCACTGGCCTGAGAGGCGAGAGCCTAGGTGTGGTGCCTCCTGCATAGGGAGGCAGAAGAGATGGCCAGAGGAGGCCAAGACATCTCAGAATCACAGGTCCCATGGCCCTGGATTTTTAGGTGAAATCATGGCTTCTCAATGGGTTGGACAAATGGACTAGAGGGAAAAAGGAATGGGAATGACCAGCAGAGTGCCCAGGGCCAGTTGATAACAGGGCAAGGATGTGAATGTACTTGCTATTTTTTCTCTTCTCCTTCGTAGTCCAGAAAGCACTAGGATGCCAACAGGGAAGAGTCCAGAGGACTCTCCAGTGCTCGCTGCTTCTAGTTCCCCTATTTGCCAATCTAGCTGCCTGCACAGTAGAAGTCTTTACCCTCCATTCCACTGTAGAATTTGATTCAGAAAAATGGCGGCATGTGGGTTTTGTTTTTTTCTTTTCTCTTAAACACAGTGTACACATATTACAGCCTACACATGACATAAGATTTAGCAAAATAAAACGTTCATGAAATGAATGAAATACAGAAGTGTCTCAGCTACATAAATGACTTTAAATTATACAGTAAGTGAACAGGTGAAATAAACAAAGCTATAGCTTATAGAAAGCTCAAAAACCGCCCTCTGACATCACTTTGCAAAGGACCCTTCTTTGCTCAGGACCTGCTGTTCTCCTCACCAGGGCCTGGCAGATGGGACTGTGGTTCCACCAACTTTTCAGAGGGAAACTTCAGGTGATTCAGGCTCAGGCCTCACCTCAAGTCTCTCTTTGTGTGAGTGGAGGTGACCCCACCAGGGACCAAGAATAGCCAGATGCCTCATGGAGTCACACTGATGTCCAGTTGTGGGAGGGCACCTGTGCAAATCGGGTTAGGGCTTCCACCTTGTAGGACTTTGAGGTTCAAATTAAGAAAATCTTAAAACACCAACTCTGGGGCTTACCCCTTAAAAACCACTGGCCTGCTGAACTCAGCTCCTTCTGCTTATGCTGCCCCACTGAGAGCAAAGTCTCCTGTTTCCTGCATGCCAAATGTCCCCACCACAAGGTGAAAGGTACTAGGTAATGAGACCAGTCTGGAGGAAATCAGATGCCTTGACTGCCTTCTCGCTCTGAGGTTCTGCCAAACACCTTGCCTGGGCATTTGTGTTTGTGAGCGAGACATTACATTGTGTTGTCTGCTGCTTTTTTTTCTCCTGTTTAAATTGGCAGCTCTGTTTCCTAAAGTGGAATGAACTGAAGATACAAATACTAATAGAGTACAAATACCCATAATCTGAAAAAAAGAGACAGAGCCATCATGTTAAATGTAACCATCCTACCATCCTCAGTTCTGTAAAATATACATTATCACCTACTCTTGGCATCTCACTTTCAACACTAAAACTTAAAATAATTTTATTTAATCAGAGAATTTATATTATAGTTTTATTTCAAAAAACACAACAAAAACCCTACAGCTGTTTGCAAAGTCAGGTTTTCCCAGTGACCACCACTTTTAATTCTATGAGGTGAGGGCCTTAGGATGTGTCATTCACTCGCCAGTAAGCTACAGGAAAAGGAGCAAGTTGTCCCCAAACCAAGAAAATGTGGCCATCTAACCAAGGCAGATACTGCAGCTTTCCTTCCTGTGCCCAGGCCCAGACCCACACTAACTCGCATCTCCCATCTGAGCCAGCCAGTAAAGGCAGTTAAATGAAGGCCCCAAACATGAAGCAGGAGAAAAGGAGGACAGAGGTCAGATGACCCCAATTAGAGGGATGCTGAGGGTGCTCAGAAATTCAAATTTTAATTAAAATGAAAAAAAAAAAAAAAGATCAACTTGGAATGTCATGATTTTCTTCAAACAAGCAACAACAACAAAATAGAAGAGATTAAGCTATTGGCATATTTAACAGCATTGAACAGAATTCTGTGTCCTGTAAAAAAAAAAAAAAATTAGCTTATGTCCCCACGTGGGTATATGTAAATGTGTATGCAAACACACCCCCCCTAGGTGAACTAAAATGCTAGTTTGGAAATAATATCCTCTACCCAAATCTACTTGTTCTATATCTGTGGATAGTGTACGGTGTTCGTATTTCTCCGATTTATATAAAGGCAAGCTCCTGGCCAGATCTACCAAAGACGTTTCCAGGAGGAAATCTTGTGGGCAGTGAGAAGAGGAAAGACATTCATCTTAGTCTCTCACCTGAGCTTTTGTCTAAGGCACATTGCCTCCTGACCTCAGGCAGATGTTTAAGTCTTCATCAACTAAGAAAATTCTGTTACTCTGGCCTGGCTGCTTGCTCCAGACTCAGAAACATCTGGTCAACCCAAGCATCAGTGGGCTGGGGGAACTGTGTGTGCTGCATCATCCAGACCCTCTTGCAGTTTCTTCCTTCCCTCCCTCAGTCTCATGTGCAGACACAGACAGACACAGTCTGGTAAGGACATGCAGTAGCATCTCCTCGGTGTATAAGATCTTCTGCGTACCTTGAGTCTATCTGCTGGCTGCCCTTGACTGATTTGAAACAGTTGGCTTTTCAGCAGCTTCCTTGTCTGTGTCCTTAACGTACTGAGGAAGAGGGTAGAGAAGGGCAAAGGGAGGAGAGTCTGGGAGATGGTGAGATGGGGAAGAAGAAAGAAGGGTAGATATTACAATGCCCTAATCGGGTAGTTTTTCAATTTTTGTTTTCCTAAAAAAATATAGATTATATCATCACGAAGAAGAGGAGTACCCATTCCTCATTCTTTCTGGCATGACACCAAAAATTTCCGGGTGGAAACGGGTGATGTCAAAAACCAAAAAGAAAGGGAGGGGTGGGGCCAGGAGGATGGTTCCAAATAAACTCCATATGACAGCATAGATTTTCCTCTAAGTGTTCGAAGTGCTAAATTTGCAAGAAAACAGGCACTAATTTCATTGTCATCATCTGAGAAGAGTTAGTGTCCAAGGGAAGCTCAGTGGGAAGGGAGGGAAGTGAGGTGGGGCCGGGTCTGATGCTCAGGGGTCTGTGGCATTGATGATGCTTTTGTCCGGGGGTGCCCATCCTCGGTACCAGCTACAGTATCCACCCTTCTGCCGGATGCAAGCGTAGTGTTTGGACTGGTAGCCAGGGTAGCCGAAATTGGAGAGCATGTCGGTCCAGAGACACTCGTTCTTGGAGGTTACAAAGCAAGGCAGGTAGTAGCAGGATTTGATCTGCAGTGAGATAAAAGCCAAAGGTTGGTGGGCTCCGCCAGGGTGGACTTAGGCCTGATGTGAGGTCTCTGTGGTGGAGCCCAGCCACATCCCTCCCTTAGCGAGGACAATATAAATAACACTCACCAATATTTATTGAGCACCTACTATGTACCAGACATTCTGCTAAGTGCTTCCATCTTATTCTTTAATTCTCATAACTGATTTATCTCCCTTTTACAAACAGTAGAGCCTCAGAGAGGTTAAGTAACTTGCCCCAAGTCACACAGCCAGAAAGTGGTAGAATTAGATATTTGGGAGAGCTTTTCCTCTCAAGTGGTAACAGGCAAGCATGGGAGTTCTTAACAGTTGTAGGGAACTGAGAAATCAAAAAGATTAAAGCATAAAGATGTAGAGTCCAGCTGCCGTAGGCTGGAAATCAGACAGTGAGCTGTGTGACTTAGGCCTAGCTACTCTCTGGGCCTTTTGCAGATGTTTCCTCATCTGCAAAATAGGGATAATTAAAACTGTACTAGTAGTAATCACTGTTGTCCCAATTTTGCAGAGTTGTCATGAGAATTAACTGAGAGACTGGCCCAGCTGCCTCCTACAGCAGCAAGGCTGTGGGCCCTAACTCTGTGCTTGGGTCAAGAAGTTGGGCCAGGTTGAAGAGTGACCTTCTGAAGCAAGTGGTATCAGCAGTCCGGTACCAGTTAAGCCGCCTTGGGTGGGGGCCACCAGTGAGTCAGCTGCCTAAGCAAACCCACTTGGGACTTGGCAGGACTTGCCATTAAGGATCCTGTACCTTCTACAACCTTGAGTCACAGTGCGGAGCGGGGGGTCAAGAATGCTGAAGAGCCCTCATGCCCCAGCAGCTGCCAAGTGGGCAGCACAAATTACAGCAGAAAGGCATTCTTTCCTCTCCCTCTTTGCTGCTCAGCATAGGCGCAACATTGCTCGCCACCCCTGCTCAGACCTGCCCCTCTGCCCAGGCCTGACACGCACGCCCTTCCCAGCCCAAGGGCCCAGTGCCCAGTTCTGGAGGAGCTGGTGTTTCTAGGGCTGCCAGCCAGCAGCCCCCCTGTCTGCTGTCCCTGAGGCTTACCTTGCAGTTACAGCCCAGGTGATATCGATAGTTCAGCCCCTTGCGCTGGGAGAGGGTGAGCTGGTCCCACCTCTCCACGAAGTTACACAGTCCTGTGTACATCTTGCCATCATAGACTCGGCCTAGAGGAGGAAAGGGACAAGGGCAGAGTTATTTTGCCCAGAACCCAGCCAGAAGAGAAGGAATTCATACCTACTGAGTAACCTCCTTAGGCCAGGAAATGTATGTACTACGTACTTTACAGTCCCATGATTTTATTTCATCCTCTCCAACACCTTTTAGGATGGATTGTATACCCATTTTCCAAATGCAGAAAATTAAGCTTGGAGAGGTTAAACGATGTGTGGAAGGTCCACAAACCCAGTGAGCACTGGAGCTCGGGTCAGAGACCAACTGTTCTCTTCTCACATCAATGGCTTTTTGGTCTTGCTTTTGTTTTTTTCCTTTTCTCCACTGATTGCCTAAAGGTGGACAGCTTTAAAAGACGACCTAATAGGTTGACTGAGATGTGGAGAGCAATAGGTACTAGCAGTTTCTTTTTTCTTATCGTAAAGCTGAGAAATTGCAAAACCAGGAGATTTTCTCCACAGTCAGTGGTAGAACGGAGACTAAAACCCAGCCTCATAAAGCAACTGTACTCCAATAAAAATTAATTTTATTTATTTATTTTTTAATATAAATTTATTTATTTTAATTGGAGGTTAATTACTTTACAATATTGTATTGGTTTTGCCATACATCAACATGAATCCGCCCCAGGTATACTCGTGTTCCCCATCCCGAACCCCGCTCCCTCCTCCCTCCCCATACCATCCCTCTGGGTCATCCCAGTGCACCAGCCCCAAGCAACCAGTATCATGTATCGAACTTGGACTGGCGATTCGTTTCATATATGATATTATACATGTTTCAATGCCATTCTCCCAAATCACCCCACCCTTTCCCTCTCCCTCTCCCACAGAGTCCAAAAGAGTAAAACCCAGCCTCACGTAGAAACTTTAAGCTCCCACCACTGGCCGAGTAAGATAGACTCAACTCTAGATAACTCCTTACAATTCAGCGGGCACATCACCAGGGACCTGAAAACACTGCTCGGTCTACAACTCCTTCATCTTCTGAACTGACGAGCAGTGGACCTTGGCCAAACCCTGACCTAGATGCCGGAGTTGGCCATTACCTGTCAGCAGGTACTGGTACTTGTTGACCTCAAGCTTAAGGCCACAGAGACTTTCAGAAGCTTCTGTGTGGATGTACTGCACATGGGGCATCTTGGTGAATCCTCGGTACATCTGTGGGCAGAAGGAATGTCATGAGAGGAGGACCAGACCTCAGAACACATGCCATCATTTGGGTTGTGGGATCGCATTTCCTTTATAGGCCACTGTGGCCAGTCACTGAACTACCTACCCAAGGGTCTTCACTCCAGAGACAAAGCCACCTGCTCCTCTCTCTTCTGAGCCATGGTTGGTGCCTTCCCCAAGAAACCTTCCCATCCAGCCAGTCACACCTCCCACTCCATGTTATAGGTGAGGAGCCCAAGGCCCAGGCAGGTTACGTGGCTTGTCTTAAGGGCACACGGTTGGTATGTGGCAGAGACAGGAATGTAAGCAGGAGAACTTGTTCTTAACCATTATCCTATGCTGTCTCCCTGGCAGCCTCACAAGCTCATGGCTAAGGGCCTGTGATGCAGGCAGGTGCCATTTATAGCTATGTGCCTCCTTCATCAGCATGTGCTCAGAGCCACCAGTGTGAACATCATGGAGGCTGAAACCACTTGGCGATTCCAGGTCTAGTCCACGAGCATTCTGCAGGCCCTGATCTGCTGAGACAACTGTTAACCTTGTGAGCTGGCAGGGGTGGGAGGGGGCACCGAGGTGCTGCCGAATCCCATTATCCCCCAGTTCTTAGCCCTGGATGGCTGGTGGTCTCTGGGATTATCCCAAGGGTTTCCAATGAGACAGTGTTGCTGCTTTAGTTCTGGTATGCATTATTAATTTACTTAGAGTAATTAATAAAAAGCCAGACATCACCTCACTGGTGTCTCATCTAAGTGTCTCGCATTCAATCTAATAGGCTGTTTTTTTCCTCCCTGTTTTCTTTTAAGTGGTGATTGCCTGGCGGGGGTAGGTGGTCCATGAGCCGCCGCCCCCCCCCCCCCCCCCCCCCCGCCCCGCCATCGTAATGGGTTTGTTGGACTCACAGGGTTTGGGAGCTACTTCCTTTTTAAGGGGAGTACTGTTCTAATTGTGTACAACCATCAGTGCAGGTGCTTTTAATTTACCTGGCCTCCCTTTGCAACCCTCTTCTCCCTCGAGGCTCTCCAGCTAAACAAGGAAATGCAGCCAAGAGCAGGGGGTGGGGGCGACTTCTGTTTTCACTCAGTTTTCAGTTATGCCGTGGGGCAGCGGGGGCATGTCCCATCCTACCCCCCAGTTCCTCAGGGGTGGATGGTGCCTCTCTTGCTCTAATAGGAACTGTACCTAAGAGGGCTGCTGTGTGCATGCCATTATGTGTGGCCCTGGGAGAACATCCCTTGCATTTATTTACTCCCAGACCCAGCAACTTCTCATTTTGGTGTGGATTACCCTTGCCTTTTTGGCAAGTGTTCTAACTCAGTACTTGCTCTAGGGTTTTACAGGACAGCCTACTGGAGCCTCAGTTTATTCCATGTTGGTCTGTTCCCTTTATCTCCTCTCTGGTTTATGAGTGAGAATCCAGCCCCTGCCCAGTAAGAACTCAACTTGTTGAAATCAGCTTAGCATCATTGCTACTTTTCAACTGAAGAACACCTTATTTTAACATGGTTTCTAGCACTTAAACACAAAGTCAGAATCTTAATACATTATAAATGACTGAGTCTGACAAATACAGAGCTGCCTTTTAAGGTCAATTCTGAAAATAACAATACATTTGTAGTAAATGTATGGTAAAGTTAGGCAGATTTTTACTCATTTTGTTGTCTTTTTTTTTATATTAATCTAGCTTAATCTAAATATCGATCCTAAAGTAGTAGTATGTCTGTAGCCATAGAGACCTAGAATTGGTTTGAAAAATTTAGAAGGGTTATAACAGGTTTATAATGTCCTAAAATCAGAGAATCTCAGAATTGGAAACGTGGTTAATCTAGTCCAGCCAATGCAATGGAAGATTAATGGTAAACTCAGGTTCTATAGACAGACAGCTAGAGTCTGTATCTTGTCTCTGCTATTTATTAGCTTCTTCGAAGGTTGTTTACTATCTTTGGGCCTCAGTTTCTTCATCTCTAAAATGGGGCAAATCACCTGATGCAAAGAACTGACTCATTGAAAAAACTATGATCCTAGGAAAGATTGAGGGCAAGAGGAGAACGGGGTGACAGAGGATGAGATGGTTGGATGGCATCACTGACTCAGTGGACATGAGTTTGAGCAAACTCCAGGAGATGGTGAAGGACAGGGAAGCCTGGCACACTGCAGTCCAGGGGGTTGCAAAGAGCTGAACATGACTTAGTGACTAAACAACAACCAACTGACTTTATAAGGTGTTTTTGAGAATTAAATGCCTTAGAATAGCACCTGGCACACATTTAGTTAAAGTTGGCCTAAAACAAGTTTTACTGAAGTTTGTCATGAGCAGACAGAATTTGGTCCCCTTCTTCCTACATGTCTTGCCCAGCTTCGTCTCTTGGTACAAATACTTAAAGCTGGTTTCAGAAGTAGGCAGGTTGCTCCTTCCCCACTCCCCACTGACTTTATTGAGGTATGATTGACAGATAAAAAATGTATCAAAAGGGTAAGGTATGCAAGGGTTATTTTGATATATGTATACGTTGTGATTACCACAAGGAAGCTAGTTAACACATCCATAACCTCACATAGTTACCTTTTTATGTATGAGAACACTTAACATCTCTCTCAGCAACTTTCTGGCATGTCCTACAATGTTGTCGACTATAGTCCCAATGCTGTCCATTAGATCTCCAGAACTCACACATACCTCAGTACTGAAAGTCTGTAACCTTTCACCAACATCTCCCATTTTCTGCGTCTCCTAGATCCTGATAACCACCATTCCACTCGCTGTTTCTAAGAATTCTACTTTTTTTAGATTTCACAAATAAATGAGGCTATGTAATATTTTTCTTTCCATGTCTGGCTTATTATACTTAGCATAATGTCCTCCAGGTTCACCCAAATTGTCACAAATGACAAATTTTCCTTTTTTGAGGCTGAATAATATTCATTATAATATTTTATTGCTATATATATACACACATATATGCATACCCACACACCACACTGGACTTTACAAGCCCCTCGGCCTCGCTTCATGATAGTAAGTACATGAAGTTCCAAGAACTTCTTAACTTCCCTTGGAGTGAAGGAACAAGTAATGTGAGAAAGAAATTTCTGAGTTTGGGGAGTTTTACCTATTTCTCACGGAATGTCGTCTGGTCTTTATCCATATTTGCAGCGTGAACTGTCACCACGATGTCAGATATTTCTGGCTTGCCTGTGGAGGGTCAGCACTGTGCTGGACGCTGCTTTATAGCCTGAACTCATTTAAACTCACGCTGCTTCCTATAAGCAGTCGCGTTTCAGAGGCAGTAGAAACATGCCTGGAGCACCAAGTGCATGGACTTTCTCTCACAGATCGGGCTGTCTGGCTGGGGAGGCAGAGTACACGAGAGCAGAGTCACAGGCGTTGGGCTGTGGAGGGGCTCCCCTTCCCTGTGGGCTGGCCGGAGGGAGGGGGAGAGCAGGGAGGGGTGGCCAGAAAGGCTTCCAGCTGCAGCTTCAAAGGCGAGATGCTGCCATTGCTCATTTTGATTAGACAAAGCCCTGAAGGAAGGAAGTCCTGGGGGCCAGGCAATCCGATTGTCCAGCAGATCTGTCCTCCCCAGGGTCAGGACGTGCACAGCACATGACCAGCGGGCCTTCCCATGGGACTTTCCCCGAGACCAGCTGGGACATCATGTCCCCCACATGCTCTCCCCTGTAGCCAGTCTGAGAGAGGGTTTTACTTGGCATAAACTATAGTCACAGCAAAGCAGATGCTTTCTCATAGTCCTGATGAGAGATAAGGTCCCCAAAGATTAGAACATCCAATTCTGGGAACTTCCACCTTTGCTCCACAGCCCAGCACCCCAGCCCCAGCTAATCTCCAAGTCTGAGCTTGTAGTAAGCTGCCTCAACATTTTAACACCCTCCCAGTCTCTCCTGTGCACACTCAAGATATACTTTAGAGGATGACCGGAGGCTCCAGAATTAGCATATGGGAGGGGGTCTGCCTGCCTTTCATCTGGTGAGAAATTTGGGGGTGAGAGGTTGGGAACTCAGAAAAGAAAGCGGTCAGATAGTGCAGCTCAAATTCTCACGTCTTCTGAGTTCCTTTAGCCGTGCTTTAAGGGAGTCCTTGCTTTCCCCAGCGGACTCTCTGGGTAGACTCTAATCCTCTAGAACAAAGCGCCCAGGGACCCGTGCCAAAACTCCTGCAGGCTCCCCTCCCAGGCCTCTTCCCTTTTCTTCCTACAAAGATTTTTTCCATACACCCTTTGCAAGTCAAGAGCTACACTGCTGGATGCTGCTGCTGCTAACTCGTTTCAGTCGTCTGCGACTCTGTGCAACCCCATAGACGGCAGCCCACCAGGCTCTGCCATCCCTGGGATTCTCCAGGCAAGAACACTGTAGTGGGTTGCCATTTCCTTCTCCAATGCATGAAAGTGAAAAGTGAAAGTGAAGTCACTCAGTCGTGTCCAACTCTTCGCGACCCCATGGACTTTAGCCTACCAGGCTCCTCCATTCATGGGATTTTCCAGGCAAGAGTACTGGAGTGGGGTGCCATTGCCTTCTCCAACACTGCTGGATGACAAACCCACAAACCCAAGCTAACCTCTTTTTGTTTCCTAGGGGAATTAGATACAAATGGCGTATTGCCAGGGAGCCCCCAAAGTGGGCGGGAAGGGTAAATCAGCCTGCTGCTCTGTAATCTCCTTGTAGGCAAAAACTCTAATTTCACTCTAGTCACCAGTTTCTAACTAAATGATCTTGACTGTTGTATAACCTTTCAAGTCTCACCTGTAAAATAGAGGATAATGTTTATCTGTTTCATCGAGTTGTTGTGAGGACTGACCCATGCAAAGGCTTATCAGGATGCATGGTACATAGTAAATATTCTTTCATTGTTACTTGTATGGAGCCTTGTGTTCATTATAACAATTATCTTTGTATCCTCAGCTCAGAAAAGCACAGTGCAAAGCACAGAGAGGGCAGGGAGGAAGAGAGAAAGGAAGTGAGAGAGGGGAAGAAGGCCTACTCCTGCTCCCCTGCCCTGCACTGTCTCAGACTAGCCGACCGGTACCTGGAGACCAGCAGAATCCAGTGGCCTCTCTGGATGGAAGGGCAATGACCAGTTCTATGGTTTATCCAACAGTGGGCTGGTAGCAGGGACAGAGTTAACAAAGGTACTGGATGGTGGCTGATGATCGAAGTAGGATTTCAGGGAGATTTTGGGGAGTCATGTAAAGAACACCCAGGGTTGGGAAGGAGTCCTGACACCTCAGCTTTGGAACTAGATTTGCCTTTAATGAAATGTGTGATTCTGGGCAACTCATTTCCCTTTGAGCCTCTGTCACAAATAAGACAGGGAATTTTATTTTCTAATGCCCAGCACTCTGATCCATGACCTGGGTGAAAGATGGTGAATGAACAGCATAAGACCAGCATCTTGGGAATGGGTTTTTTTTTCCCTGAAGCAGATAGGTGAGCAAGTATCATTTGGCCTCTAAATGACGCCCAGGGGCTGTTCTTAGCCCAGTGAGGCAGGAACAGGACATTGTACCCACAGCAAGGCCTCTGGTGACCCTGGCATCCAGGCCATGAAGGAAGGAGAGGAGCTGGGCAAGCTTAGGAACTGCTGCCCCCAGCTCTTCCCCTCCCAGCGCTCTGCTAGCTGCAGAGCATCTCTCATAATGTGAAGGGCTGTTTCAGAGCAGACAGGGAATGCATCTCCTGAACCTCTGCCTTTGTCTAATCTGCTTTTGCATCTGCTTGCCAGCTGCCAGTGGTTACACAGTGGGTTTTTGGGTTGTTACTGCTCTTGTTGGTTCCCCCTCCACCCACTCTTCTTTCCCCATGGCTGTCTGAAGACATAAGCTGGTCCCATGACCAGGCTTGGGCAGCCAAGGGCAGCTGGCCAGGCCTGACTCTGGACATTACATAACCAGAAGGCTGTGGATGTTTCCAAAATTGAATCCAAAGCAACAGGTTCCGCAAACTCAGTACATCTAACCTCGGGCTTCAGGATGCAGGAATTATGAGGCCTGGAGGTCTGCCTCCGAGATGGCTGGGTACCACCCATGGCTGTGTCTCTCCCTACTTCTCAATCCTACCCACGAATTGTTTCCTGTACAGGGTTTCGGGCCAGTGGGTCTCACCCTCATTCCCTTATTATGTGGACAAGCATTTACTGAGTCCCTATTGGTCCCACTCTAATTGCTGGGAATGCAAATATGAGCACTGAGTTGTACCCAGGCTGGCAGTCCACTGGGACCTGGCACACCCCATCTCAAACTCCTGACTATAGTTCCTAAACATAGGGACCGCATCTCCCTTGTGGCCTCCAGAGTTCTTGGCACAGAGTGCTGCATGCAAGGAGGTGCTTAAAAAGTGAGGGGGAGGGATGATGGGCCAGCTGCCAAGCTGTTCAGGGTAGAGCCCCAGTCCTCTGTGCCAAAGCACCCAAACTAGCTCCTGCTTAGAAGCAACACAGTCCATGTCCCAGGGCACTTAGAATCCTGAAATGCCTAAGCCAGGAGGGCTCTTAGGAGTGCTAAGTCCAACCCCACACCATTCAGTTTAGTTCAGTTCAGTCGCTCAGTCGTGTCCGACACTTTGTGACCCCATGAATCGCAGCACGCCAGGCCTCCCTGTCCATCACCAACTCCCGGAGTTCACTCAGACTCATGTCCATTGAGTTGGTGTTGCCATCCAGCCATCTCATCCTCTGTCGTCTCCTTCTCCTCCTGCCCCCAATCTCTCCCAGCATCAGAGTCTTTTCCAATGAGTCAACTTTTCGCATGAGGTGGCCAAAGTACTGTAGTTTCAGCTTTAGCATCATTCCTTCCAAAGAACACCCAGGGCTGGTCTCCTTCAGAATGGACTGGTTGGATCTCCTTGCAGTCCAAGGGACTCTCAAGAGTCTTCTCCAACACCACAGTTCAAAAGCATCAATTCTTTGGTTCTCAGCTTTCTTCACAGTCCAACTCTCACATCCATACATGACCACTGGAAAAACCATAGCCTTGACTAGATGGACCTTTGTTGTCATTCAGTTCAGTTCAGTTCAGTCACTTCAGTCGTGTCTGACTCTTTGCGACCCGGTGAATCGCAGCATGCCCGGCCTCCCTGTCCATTACCATCTCCCAGAGTTCACTCAAAGTCACGTCCATTGAGTCCATTAACAGATGGCAAAACTGAGCCCAGGAAAGGGGACAGTTCTAAAGCAAGTGAGCTCAGTGGAGGATGGAGCTGAGACTAGGGGCGGGCTCCCTAGGTTTCGAATCCTATGTGCTTTTCCTGAAGGCATGCTTCCTGAATGTGTTTCCTAATGCTAATGTGCTCACAAATATGCTCAGTTACATGAATATGCTTAGTAGATGATGCTAACTACTGGGATGTGAGAAGACAGTTAAACCCAGGAAAATAGGGAAAGGGTGCAGTTCCTATTTTGGCTTGAGGTTCCTGTGATATAAGTTCAATGTAAAGTTTTAAGAGGTCAAACCTAGGTTATAATCTTAGTGACTGCTTAAAAGTAGGCATTGTTTAATCCTAAAAAGTCAAACCTCAGATGAACCCATAGAGACCATCTAGTCAACATTCCTACCTGCCCCCATTTTATAGATAGAAAGACAGGCCCAGGGAGGGGCAGTGACTTAGCCAATAGCTCATAGTAACTAGATAACAGGACTGTCTGCTGTCTGGTTTCAGAGCCCAGCTTCTTAACAGCTGCCTCTGAAGGACTCCACCTGCCCTGGCTCTGGGATGAAACAGCCACCACCACCACCACCACCCTTCCCCTTCTACTGCCTCATCTACACCCTCTCCTGCCAGGAAGAGGGGCTATGGCTGGGGGTCAGATACCAAGCAAACACACACTCTTAAGTCCAGTTCCAGTTGCCTCCACTGTCCAAGACTCTCTGACAGAGACCTTGCCCCCTGCCCGCCCCCAAACCCTCCTGGAGCCTGGGATTGGGCTATCACTCACCTTCATCTGCTTGATGGTGTAGACCATCGTGCCAAAGGGCCCCTCCTTCAGCAGTTTCTTCCCTACCACCTTGGCTCGGATCACTGGAGAAAAAGGCAAGATAAACAGGGAGGTTAGGGAGGCCTGAACCATATGAGAGACCACATCTCAGAGCAGGCATCTACCTGCCCGTGTGCCTGGCATTGCTTTCTTAGTAATAGTGAGGCAACTGGAATAGATGATTGTGTTTATAAGAGCAAGAATTCAGATAAGAAACCCTGGGATGGGGGAGTAGGGGGCAGGGAGAAGTGGAGGAGAAAAGGGAAGCAGACATCTTTGGAGCTAATTTCCCTAAATGTTCATAATTTCTGTCCAGAAATTTCTAGGCTGCAGTCACCCCTGGAGGAGTGACTCTATGGTTTCACCATAATCCAAAATCTTCTCCTGTCAGTGCTTCCTGCCCTCTCCTCATTGCACCTCTGATAATCCCATGGTCTCTCAGACCCCTTTCTGAGCTCTTGCTCATTTGGGACTTCCTTTGCATGCCTATGTTTTGCCACATCCTGGTACATCCACAGAGTTGTGATGCACCCCAGTTTCCTTCCATGCCCCAGTTGGTACTGTGATAGGGCCCTTGGTACCCCGCAGTTAGATGGCATCGGATGGCGGCTCAGTGAGGGTGTGATAGAGGAAGAAGCAGTTGGGAGCTGGGGCTTAGGAGCCAACTGAACTTTCCCCATCCCAGCCCTATTCTTTATGGTTATCATGATTGTGGACAAGCACCTTTGTTTCTGGCCTCCAACTTCTTCTATAAAACAGGATAATAATGTTAGCAGTTACCTGAATCGATTAGGCAAGTAATGCGTGTGAACCTCTTGGCACTATATCTTGGACGGAGTGTGTATTAGGTGAATGTTATTACTGTCATCATCATTATCATCATCATTGGCAAAATGAAATAGGCTGACCATGGAAGGATTGTTACTAGAAAAAAAATAGCTCCCATTTATCACATACCTTCTATGTGCAAAAGTACATTTTACTCTTCACAACTGCCTTACAAAGTCAGTATTAACATCCATATTCCACAGATACAGAAACAGAGAAATGTAACCACTTCCTCTTTCTGAACCTCAATTTTTTTATCTGTAAAGAGAATGTACCACCTATGTCAGGGAATGAGGATTGGGAATTGGAATGAGGATTAAACAAAACATCTTATGAAATTTCTTATTACAACATCTGGTTGAAGGGAGTTGCTCGGTAAATATTAGTTGATTATGAATATAAAAAGAATTAGATCCAGTATGACAGAGACTTTAAGAGAGGCATTTACTATATGCAGTAAGAACACAGAGAAGAGAGGGATTGTCTTGGAGATTATAAGAGGCTTCTTTTTCTATAGTATGTGAAGAAGCACCACCTAACAGTTGTCTTCAAATAGATCTTAAAGACTGAACTCGGAAATTGCAAAGAAGTTGCATTCATTGACTCAGCCAAAGAAAAAATTGTCTAATAACGAGAAGTAGCAACAAAGTCAGGGAGATCGAGGTGATGCCATCATAGCGTCAGACAGTGTCTCTATCAGAGGGAGCTGGATTCTCTCATTGAGTTAGCTGCTCAGTCATGTTTGACTCTGTGCAACCCCATGGACTGTAGCCTGTCAGGCTCCTCCATCCATGGGATTTTCCAGGCAAGAATACTGGAGTGGGTTGCATTTCCTGCTCCAGGGGATCCTCCTGACCCAAGGATCGAACCTGTGTCTCCTGCATTGCAGGCAGACTCTTTACTGTCTGAGCTACCAGGGAAGGACCTTAACCAGAATGGAATGGATTTTTGCATTTATAGTAGCCATGTTTGAATTACAGATTGAACTCTTTCAGTTCTAGAATCTTATCACTCTTTTTTACCTCAGGTTGCATTTAGCCCAAAAAAGAATAGATGCTCAATAAATGTTTGTCAAATAGGTTACCCTTCACACACACACACACACACACACACACACACACCTGCCTATTCTGGTAAATCTGTTATCCTTCCCCATTTTGGATGTCCTACTGTGTTTCTCAGTCCATCGTCTATTCCCCTACTCCAGCTGAACCCTATCCTGTTTATCCCCAGATGAGCTTAGAGTCTACTCTCCTAGTCAGACATGAAGTCAGGCCCCAGATGATTCAAGGGCCCCTCCAAACCTTAGCTGCCAGGGATGGCAAAACATGGAACCTATTGGCAAGTTTAGCAATTTAGGCAAGGCAGCTCGGTGTGAAAGAGGCAAGTGATTGTTTCCAAGTCTGCTGTAAAAAAAGACAGCTTGGCGAGATCCCAGGCCAAGCTCCCTAAAGATTCTGCCTCCACCTTTGTGTCCAACTTTGAAACAGCATCCTTGGCAGGAAGCCATCCTCCCAGAGGCCCCAGGGACTATTTCCTCTACATTAACTCCCACAGGCAGGTTGTAACAGCTTAACTGTTGGTCAGAAGGCATCTTTGCCAGGACTTTCCTATTGATTCTTCCTGAATTGATTTGGCCCCATCTTCTGCTGCTTCATTAATATAGAAGGTAAACGAAGGAGTGAGCCATTGGCTTGGGAAGAAAAAAAGCAGAAGGGATTCCTTTAAATAGTAACATCTACGCTTTCCTGGCTCAAAAATGGCTTGCCTTCGTTTAGACATAACATGTCATAAGCAGACCTGTATAAAGCTCACTACTTCTGGAAGCTTCTGCATGCACAGGGAGCCAGTTCCTTCCTTACCCTGACTTGGTCTGAGCTTAGAATCTTTCACCTGAGAATAGTTCAGGGGAAAGTAAGTTTCTGTAATCGGGAAGCCACATTAACGTTTGAGCTCCATTATGTACAGCCTCAGGCAAATCCTTGTATCCCCAGAGCTCCTTCTTCCTAAATCTCTCTGACTGTCTTGGCCCAGTGCCCCTCACATGGCTTCTAACTGATGTACTTACTACTAGTGAAGAGCAGCATGACATAGTATTTAAGAGCCTGGTCTCTGGAACCTGACTGCCTGGGTCTGAATCCCAGCCCTGATGCTGTGTGACCTTAGGAAAGTTACTACGCCTCTCTGTGCCTTTGTTTCCTAATCTGTGACCATATCTCGTAAAGTTGCTATGAAGGTTAAGTAGTACAAACACCAAGGACAGTTTGTCGCTCATCCCAAACCCTATGTGTTTGCCATCACTATTATTAGTATTTCTGCCACTACCATGACTTCTGTGATGTGACCATCCTGAGCATCTTTAGGCTTCTAACATGCACTGTAAGCTAAGGCCTGGGGCTTCTCCTTAGGACGAGGAGAAAGACAAGCTCATCAAAATACTCTAGTCTTGTAAAATTTCATTGAGAGGTGGGGGAACAGACATTAACTGGTCAGAACAAAGCTTAACAGGTGATTTTAAGCCTGGGGCACCAACTCTATCGCAGGTGCCTATCTCATCTCATCATCCATATGTAACCCAAGAGGGACCTGCCAGGATCAAACAAGATCCCATGGTCCTGGTCCCAAAAGACTGAGGCAGGGATGACCCAGCACAGAGGCCACACCAAGTGTTTTCCATACAAAACTAAAATTGCATTAAACTGAACTGAAATAACATTCTGCTCTCACAAATAGATCTGCAAAGTCCGTCCAAAGTAAAATCACTGGCCAACACCAAATCCGCCTATTTGGTCAGTGAATTAATATGTCTTTATTTGCTTCGGTTTTTTTCTCTGCAATTCAAATTGTGTGCTATTTTGTACTTTCCTGTTTGGCAATCAGGATGCCCCCAAGGCATTTGCTGGCCTGGGGACCAGAGTGGACAGGGGAGGTGCAGGGAGGTCACGGTTCAGCAACAACAGAAAACAGTTTCCAAACTTGAAGTTGGCAGCAGGTCTGACCATTCCCACCACCTTGATGTGGCGGCTGGAAGCCAGCTGCACAGATGGGGTTGGCTGGACACAGGTCTTCTTTATTCTCCTCCCTGCTGGGCAGCAGCCCCCACATTGTCTCCCCAGTATCCTCCACCAACTGAAGCTACATGGGTGTGAACTGGATAGGCATCCGGGAAAATGGGTTGGGTACTGTTGGAGGTGACAACAAGAAATAGAAGTCCCGTTTTCCACCTCCAGCAAGAACCTTCTAGCAGGAAGACAACATTAAAATTTCATGGCTAGCACCAGTCAGAGAGGTGGGAGTGAGGTGTAGCCTGAAATCTCAGTCTTGGGGGCCTTTTATACTCTTGGGTTTCTGAGTATGTGGAGTTCAAAAGAAATAGTTTAAAAGCAGATAAGAAATTGACCAGGCTATATGTACTTATACCATTGTCATATAGATATTTAAATGTATGTGCTTGTGAGTGCTAAGTCTCTTTGCAACCGCATGGACTATAGCCCACCAGCTCCTCTGACCATGGGGTTTTCAGGTAAGAATACTAGAGAGGGTTGCCGCCATTTCCTGCTCCAGGGGATCTTCCTGACCCAGGAATCGAACTCTTGTCTCTTGTGTCTCCTTCATTGTAGGTGCATTCTTTTACCCACTGAGCCATTGGGGAAGCCCAAATGTATGTGGGGCCCTCATGAATATATAATACATCTTAGGATCCAGGTACAAACATGTATCTCTATAGAATTTTCTTTATTTCCTTTAAATAATTTTTTTATTTATTGGGGGAGGAATAATAAGCGCTTACAAAAACAAGCAAAACAAGGCACATCCCTTCCAGAAATAATTGTATGCTTCCTGCTCCCACCCATCCATGGTAATATAGACCACAAGCAGCATAAATTTTAAACGAAAACCAATTTTGATGCCAACAGGGTTCTGCTTCCAATGCAGCTTGCTGGTGTGTCCCGAAAGTGCACATCTGCTGTTCGTCAGCATATTCAGAGATTCAGAAAGGGGCCATGAGCTGGCCCTACCTCCTGTCCTCTTCCTTCCACCTCCTATCCAACCATCTTCAATCAAATCCAGACCTTTCTGCTCCAAACTGTTTGGAATTTGGCTAAGTTTAAGAGCAAGGATCCCTTACCTGAATTAATATATACCAAGGGAAGACCTTAGATTCTGCCTATCTTTTAGTATCCTGTCGAGAGCAGTACAGAGCCTCTCCATGATGTAGGAGTTGATTAAGCCATGTCGCAGTCTAGTGGGTGAGATACTACCTCTGACACACACACACAAAGTACCTCTGACACACATATACACTCTGCCCCATACCTGTCTCTCAAAGGCCCTTTTGCTGGCTTAATGTACAGTCTTTAGGACAACAGCAAGAATAACTAAGCCACATCTGGCCAGAAGACAGAATGAACTTCTGCAAAAGCAGAAATCACTATTAATGTCAACCCCAGAGAAGGGCTGTCCTGACAGCAGCAGGCAGGATGTAGGTAGGTACAAAAGCATGGACCCTGGGATCACCCATCTCTTGGGTCTGGACTTAAAGGAAGAGAGGGGTCTAGGAGTTTTAAAATGATGCCCACTCCCATGGAAGCACTCTAGAAATCAGGAAGGGGGGATGTCTGCAATCCAGCTTGTCTAATGGTCACCTGATGTTTATTCGCCAGTTGTCATTCTCAACAGGGTGACAGAGGAAAAGTCCTTTCTGAGGTCAGAGTACTCACAATAAAGGCAGTAAGCAAGAGATTCTATAGCCCACCTGGCTCAGCCACCAAGCAGTTCTCACTTCCTATGCATCATGGAGAGCCTGCATTTCAGCCTCTGCAAGTAGGGCAGCATCAGGCTCTCTCACTTCCCCAGTTGCCTTTCCACTAATGAACTGTCAGTTCCTTGCCTTTCTTTGCATCACATCAGTAAGTCTAGGGAAGAGGGAAGGAACTAGAATGCATTGGTGACAACTACCACGCATGGAAGCCCTCTGATGTGCCAAGCAGTGTGTGCATGTTATCTCACTCTATCCTCAAGGCAACCCTATGAGGTGACTATTATGGTCCCCATCTTCCAACTATGGAAAAGAAAATCAGATACCCTGAAAACAGTTTTGCGTCCCAGTGGGGGAAAAACTTGGTAGGCCCCCAAGAAAGCAGACTGGCTCCAATCTTTTCCATTAGATTTGTACTGACTGCAAAAGAGTTCGTACTTTTTCTGCAACTCCTCCCCACCCCCCCACTGTCAGTGCTGCTAAGAATCAGAGAAGACTGTCTCTAGGAGGAGCAACCCCTTTATAATCCCCTCTGACCCCCACATCCTCTGACTACCCACTTCCTTTCCAATCACTGACACACGTGTCCTCTGATTATTAACAGGAATCCATAAGTAATCACCATCAGCAGTATAACAGAGTATCATCTGTTAAGCACCCTGTGCTCCCCAGCAAGGCTTTCAGGGAAAAAGAAAAAAAAAAAACAAACTTAAAAACCACAAAACCTACTGATCCATGAGGTTTCTCACAACACTATGAGCCTGAGGTTAATCAGAGTGATTAATTAGGTGAGGCAATGCACATGTAAAGAGGCACTTTGTAACCCTGAAGCTAAACAGATGATTTGTGGCCGTGTTGCTGGTGGTGAGGGCTTGTAGATTCTCAGATGTACTAACCAGAGGGAGACAACCAGGGACCCAAAAGATTCCTATAATTCAGCCTTTCCTCATTTACTGAGGGTCTTTAGCATCCACCTCCCATGGCCTTTTCAAGCACCTCTTCAATTATCTGCTGCCTCTTCGGGGACACTTTGATGACACTTTGATGATGTTCATGTTTGAGGAAAGGGCCTTAGGAATTAAGGGTGGGAGGAAGCAGCCTATGGGATCCACCCTACCTGAATCCTTCTGGTTCCCAGTCTGTTTGTCATGGCCACCCCAAACTCCAAAAGCTCCTCTGGAAAAACTCAGAAGCTGAAAGGTCAGATCAGGAAAGCCCTATGGAAGTGACCATGATACACGGGAATGAACGTGCGCAGAGCACATGGCACCTGGATGAAGTTGTTGCCCTATCTCTGTGTGACCTGGGGCAGGACGCTTCCTATCCAACCTTATACATTGGTGTCATGATTACCAAGCTCAAAAGGTTCTTATGATGACCTCATGGCCCTCCCCAACTCTACCAAAACTGCTCTCACCCATGACCTCCATGGTACTCAGTCCAATCAGCAGAGGGTTCTTCACCCTCCTCTTACTCACATGCAGCCTGTGCTATTCATACCAGCTGTACAGCTGACAGCTCCCACACTTTTGCATCCTCCAACCCAGAACTCCCATGACCTTTGACTTATTTATCCAATATACCTGGAAGTCTAAGACAACATCTCAAATTCATCCCATCCAAAGCTGAGCCCTAACAGCCCTCACCCACACCTCGGCCTCCCATCTGCTTCCTCATCTCAGGAAGTGGCAACTGTCTCCACACCAGCACACCACCTCCTTCCTACTTTCCTTCATGCCAAACAAGCCACCGTTCCCAGGCCTTTGCCTTTGCAGCGCCACTGCTGGAGCACTTTTCCTTCAGTAGCCACATGACCCCCTCCTTCACCCCCTCCTGGCCTCCCCTGACCCCCTACATCCCTCCCCCAGGCATTCCCTATATCTGCCGGCCAGCCTTACGGTGCTCAGCACACCAGCCCCCATCTGCCGCATTATAGAGACCTTGTGTGTTCATTGATTGTCTCTCCCCACTAGAATGTAAGCCTCATGAGCAAGCAGGGTCTTTGTTCTATAACTACTGTAGCCCAAGCAACCAGAAGAGAGCCTGGCAGATAGCAGGCCCCCAATATGTATTTGCTGAGCACATGAAGCTAAAAGTGCCACCCACATGGAGGACAATTTGAAAAAAACAAAGCTCCTCTGAGCAAGTTCTGGCAAATGACCAAGTCTTTCGGAGACGTATGCTATCAAAAGGGGCTAATGGCAGGCCCCAGTTCACAGGGTCAGATAAACATCTGTCCAGTAATAGTTTATGGTACTAAGTTCACAGGGATCTGGAGATAAATGAAGCCCTGGAGGAACTTGGAACCGAGTTACTGTGAAATACGAAAGACAGGAAACAAGTGAATGGTATTCAAACCTGGCAAACACAGCCAGTATGCCCCAAAGAGGGGCAAAGCCTGTCCCAGGGAAGGGCGTCAGGAGCTCCGTAGAGGTGGCATCTGATTTGGGTCTTAGCTCATTTCCTGGTGAAGAGACTCAGTTTGCTTTATCTGAATCCAGAGGAAGTATAATAGAAACCTGGACCAGACTTGGTGGGGAGAGCCTAAGAAAAACAGCTGGGAGTGAGCAGAGTCCCACCTTTCCGGGAAGAAGGCCCTGAGAACTTGAGGGGTGCGGGCAGGCAGGGCAGGCTATGTGGAAAAGAATGCTCCTCAGAGAAGTCTCACAAATAGGCTTTTCCTGCATCCTGTCCTGGCCCCTCGAGGGCACTTCTGTCTGTCTATTTCAAAGGCCCTTTTTGTTGATGTCAAAGCCAAGGCCAGACTGTTCAGATGCACTCCCAATCAAGATAGGGAGTCTCCAGTTCAAAGCCTGTCCTGACTAACTCTTTCCTTTAAGTAAAAATATTAATCTTGGTTTTATTTAAGCAGGGTTTTTTTTTTTTTTTGGCAAGAAATAAACCCCTGCAGCTAAAAATAAACCTGAATACACACACACACACACACACACACAGAAAAATCTGGAGGGCTGCAAATCATTTCAACCCAAGTTTCCATCTCAGGGAAAGCTATTAAAACCCAGAGGATATTAAAACCTCTTTCTGCACAGACTCTTGTTTCTCAGTGCCTGCCTGTGTTCTGAGGTCTGCCCCCCACCCCAGGCAAGGCTGTCCTGTGGATGCCCTGTCCTGGGACTCTTGGCAAGGGGCAAAGGGGGCTGGCAGGGTCCTAGCTCTCCTCACCTTGTAAGCACTGCATTTCTGCATGAGCAGGCCAGGAAACACAAAGGGGCCCCTGCTGACGTCTGTTGTATGTGAGATGAAGGGGCCAGAGGAGGGAGGAAAGGAACACAGTCCCAGAAAGGTCAGGTTGCCTGGAATTTAGAAGTTACTGAAAAGGGAACACAAACAAAATCTGCATCTCACTCCTGCTTTCATGTTTCAAATGGTGACCTCAATTTTAAACTTCTAAAAGGCAAAATTTAAGAATCACTACCTGGGCACGTGCCTAGATGTGGTATCAATACATGTCATTTCCAATCCAACTACTTGTAAAGTCAGCTACTCTCAGTTTCTTCTAGTGGCCACGGCCACCTTGGGGGAAAGATAAGGATCATTTGGCCCAGGAAAAGCAAAGTCCCAGGACTGGCTGGTCCTTGAATTCAGGGCTGGCTCACCTGGAGCTTGATGGCCAGCTCTGAAGGGAGATGGTGTTTGTGTGATCTGGGTTTTCTAGGAGACCAGTAAGGCAGCTGCCCTAAAGTCCTCACCAAGCACAATTAGAGTCACAGAGGCTTTTGCTCTGAGAGTGCAATCAGGAAAGGAGTATCAATATCCCAAAGCACGGAAAGTGGGAAAGGTTGATCCTTCACCCACAGCCCCCCCCTCATTCTCCCAAGAACAAATAGCAGCAACAATCCCATCCTAAGGCTCCCTGGTTTCCCATCATTGACAGGATTGTTTTGAGGAGCTCAACAATGTATATACTGCTTCCAGAGCTGGGACCCTACCTCAAGACCTGCCCTCCACAGCCTCCATCACCCCACATTGCATTTGCCCCACTACACTGGCCTGTCCTGTAATGCCCCTTGTCTCTGTGAGGATGACTTTCTCCCTGGGCATCTGTCCACACAATCTTTCTTCCTGCACAACTCACCCAGCTGAAATGCCACCTCCTCCTGGAAGCTTTCTGTCCATCCCAGGCCACACCAGTCCCTCTTGTCTTCTGCTCAGCTTCTTTTCTTCCCACACAGATTTCCTAATAATCAGTTTCTGGTGCTCAGTGGCCTGTGTTATTAAACAGTGGGGGCTGCATCTGGGGCTCTAGAACCGAGTACAGTGCCTAGAATGTGGCAGGGGTCCCCCAAGAATGTTTGTTGAATGAAGGAATGGATGACACTGCAGGAGGGAATCAAAGGTAATACAATAAAGGGAGACAGGGATGGTTTTGTGTTCAGGCTGTTGAAGTGGGGGGTCCAGAGTCCCAGCTCCTAAGGGTCACCCAGACAAGAAGAGGGGTGCAGGGAAAAGTGTGATCCGAGAAGCCAGAATGAGACTGAAGATTCACAGCTGAAGAGGTGAGTCACGGGGTCCTGATACAGGAGACACTGGTTAACACGTCTCTGGAGAGGGTCAGCACCCTAACTCCACCCACAGATGACAAACCCAGGGCCTGGCATCCTAACGGAGGTCAGTGGTACCCACCCCTCCTCCTTTGTCCCCCTTCTCCCTCCTCTTCCTCCTCTTCCTTTATCATGAGTGATTGGAATTAATTCATTCACTCATGCTATTCATTCAGATGTATTTGAGGGACTACATGCCTCAGATCCTGTGCTGTGCCTTAGGGTCTGCAGTCAGCAGGTAGAGGAAGCCCCTATGTCACAGAAGCTTACTTCTATCTTGTGAGAAGAGAAGCCAGGTGGTCCTAGTCAGAGAGCCATGGGGGCGTGCAGCAGACACACCCGGCCAAGCGAGGCATACTTTCCATGCTTGGGGTGCTGACAGTCCCGTCCTGACCATGCTTTGCAGAGCAAGAGCCTCAGCGATTCTAATCATGCTTGGTGAACACTTTGAGGTAGTTGACTCACTGGCCTCCTAGAAACTCAGATCACACTAGCATCTCCCTTTGAAGATGGTCCTCACTCCCCAAGTGAGTCAGCCCTGAATCTAGCCCTGGTGGTGCTATGGATATGTCTGGGGAAGGCATCCTGCTTGAGCTGGGATCTAAGAAATCACCACAAGTCAGCCAAGAGAAAGAAAAGGAAAAGGTCTTCAGGTAGAGGTGGAACCAGAGGCAAAGGCCTGGAGGCAGGAGAGCCTAGCCCATTAGAGTGACAGGAAGCAGAGTTGAGACAAGGGGCAGGGGACAGCGAAATCCAAGAGGTAGGCAGGGATGCTTGGCTTGTGGGGGAGGGAGCCTTGTTCCAATACATGGCAATGTCATTTCTCAGATGGGATTTCAGTCTTTCAGGGCAGTGATGAAGACTTATCACTTGGTCCTGCCAGCAGACCTCATGATAACATGGGCCTAAATGAGTAGGTGCCAGAGCCTCAAGAAAGACCTAGAAAGACCAAGCCTTGCTTGCCCCACTAAGCATCAGACTCAACCAGTGAGCCCTTTTCAGTTCACATCCTATCTGTGATCTTCAAAGTTAAGATTTAATGAATCTGTATGCCCCACACCCTCCTCTCCAGCCCCTCAGCCTCTTCCGGGAGTTTTCCAGGGTGTTTTATCAGGCTCAGCACCAGTGTGTCCCAGAGTGCAGAGTGCATACCAGCCTCTCGAATGTTCTATCCCACTCAGTTCAGAGGTGCTGACCTGCTCACTGTCATGCAGGCACACGGGTGAGGGGTGCTCAGAACACCCCCCACCCGCCAAGTACTCCAGCCCTCCCCAGGGGCCCATGGGAAACTTTATCCCACACAAGAGGCTACCAGAATAGCAGCCTGGTCTTAAACTATGGCCCCTTTGAAGCAATGCCCAGAAAAATACCGTGCCGACGCATGGTTCTCAGAACTTGGAGCTCTCAGGTCAGGTCACTTCGTGAGACCAGAACAGCTGGCAACATCTCAGGAGTTGTCTACAGTATTTATCTTACTTTCTTGCTAATTGGGATGTGTTTGCTAGGAGAACTGGGCAACTCCAGGATGGGTCCTGGAGCAAGAAAGCCAAGGGACTGACTGCCCTTGTTTGCACACCAGACCTGCAGATGGCTCTTTGCAGACAGCGAATCTGCCCCCAAAATGCATCAGAGGCTGGTAGAAGACTTTGTTGTGGTTGCAACAAACAGCGCTGACATCTCTGGGGACTATACAGCACAGATGCCGAGAAGACCCTGGTGCTTTTATACCTTACTCATTGAGTAGCTCGTAAAACAGTGAAGGCTTCTCCCTCCTCTCTTCAGCTTCCCAAACTTCAGCCGGAAAGACTGTGGACACCAAATGGACACAGCTTGGAGGGTTGCAACGAAAGCAGGTGTTCCCTTGCCCCAGTTCACTCAGAATCTTTTCCCCGTACCCTCAGCTCACCCCAGAACCCAGGGGGAAGACCCTCAGACCAAAACAGGTGTGAGAAGGACTTGGCTATACCTCTTCACGCTCCAAGACAGAGATCAGGGACAGCTAATGCTGAGTGCATGGAAAAATGGCTAGAGATAAGATCTAAGTGCCTTTTAAGGAGGCCAGTCTCAGTTTTAAGAAAAATAAGTAGAGAATGCTAACTGCTGCCCTCTTTGGTCAAAGTGGGTAAGAGCAGAATTACAGTCCATCCTTGGTATTTTTGAACAACCTGCCCTGGCCTAACACTGTGATTGGCAGGGGTGTCAGCGGTAAAGAATAAGAGCACCTACCCTTTGAACAGTGCTTGAGCCTCTTGTTCATTCAATAAGTATTTCTTGAGTGACTACAACTTGCCAGGCTTTGTGTCCCAGGTGGAAACACATAGGAAATCAAATGTTATATCTAATCCTTGAAACTAACTTGCAAGATATACAGTATGATTTCTACTGGGTCAATAAAGAAAACATGGCTCAGGAGAGATAAGAAATTTTTCAGAGGTCATATGGCTAGGAATTCAGTCCACATACACCTGACAGAAAACCTCAGCCACCTTCCTACAACCTGATATTGTACAAATCTGGACATTCACCCAGGAAGTCAAACGCATCAGAAATTCAGAGAACATGAAAATCCTTAAGGCTGAATTATCAGAGAAGGACTTAGATATAAGACAAGATGCTGAAGTGGAGTTAACTTCCCCAAACAGAGTTAACTTCCTAAAGCCTTGTGGTCTGGGGGACAGGTGCACTGGTTTGAGAACTAGGAAAAGTAGGAAGGAGGAACAAGCAAACTTTTCTGGATACCTTATCGATAGCCCTGGTCTAACCCTGCTTAGCTGCAAGGCCTCAGGTAGTGTCATTCCCTTTGCATAAGACCTTCTGCTTCCCTTTATCTGAAACTCCTATCCATCTGTTATATTTCAACTATGTTTCAACTCAAAGGGCACAGTCTTGGAGAAAGCTTTCCCTGACCCCTCCCCCAACATCAGACCAAAACAGGACTCCTGTTAGGCTTATCATAGTCCCTGGTTTCTGAGTACATGTTTGTGCATTCATTTGAATAATGTGTCTTTCCACTCCTTCCTCCCCCACCTCACTAAACCCTGCTGGGACCATGCCCTGTTTGGCTCACCATTCTACCCCCAACACCTCACACCATGCCTGCAACATAGTAGGTGCTCAGTAGATAGTTTCTGGGTGTATAGGTGCTTGCATCTAGTCCTCGCTCCCACTAACCTTCCTCTGCTGTACAGCCATTCCACCCCTATAACTGGCTGTAACTTTGCAAAGTCAGTTCCTCTGCCAGGAGCTGACCAAGAAGAATGTTTGATTTTGATAATGGAAAGAGAAGAAGAAGGGTGTTCCAGGCAGGGGGACTGTATGAGCAAGGGCACAGAGGTCAAACTGAGCCTGAAGTGTCAGAGGTCCCATGGCTAAGGGACCATGAAGACCTGGCTGGAAAGAAGCAGAGGAGTCCCCATTAGCTCATTCCAACCCCAGCAAATGTCAGGTTCTCTGGGTGACAGGAGCTTGAATGCAGGACTTCTCAGGACTGTCCACAAACTGGGCCTATAGACAATGATGGTACTTCTCTGTGCACAGGTCCTTCGTCCCCTGACCACTCCGCCCCCAGTCCTAGCTTGGTAACCTTACACTTAACTGTATTTAAGCATATGGGTGTCCTGGAGAAAGGATTTCTGAACCCAGCCCAACTCTTCCAAGCTGGGCCAGTACATAATTCTCCAAACCTCAGTTTTCTCATTCTGAAGAAAGGTGAATAGCACATTTGTGAGGGTAAAAAAATAATAAAGATGGAAGCCACCTGGCATAAAATTTTCCAAATAAACCCAAGTCCCCCACTTCCCCCACACCCATCACTTCCTGACACACAGGCTCATTCCCTCCCAGAAGAGTTGCCTGTGGAACAAGTGGGACTGATGAGTGTTAGAAACACAGAGAAGCCCACAGGCACTTTCCAGATCTTCTTCAGGTCCCTATCCAGCTGCCAGAATGGCTCCCTACACCAGACCAGACCAGTCATGTTTAGTGGTTCTGTGGACCACCCAGAACGCACCTCTCCTGATGGAGCATCTGTATTCTCCAAAAGAGGCCTGGCCCAATAAACAGTGCATGTGCTGGATCACAGCCAGCCCTGCTGCTGGATGCTGGGTGACCACGAGTACCCCCGTAAAGTGACCTCCCCCCACTCCCTCTGCTGTACATCTGAGGGTGGCCAGGGCTTTGCAGTCATGACATGACAACCAGAACTTCCTACTCAATCTGTCCATGGGCAACTCATACTAAAATGTTGGCTGAGATAGTCTCTGGAGCACATCCCCTATACCCACAGATGTTGACACCTGGAATGACATGGAACAAACAGGGACACGTTTTCCTTGATATGCCAGTGCTTTTGGAGAATAAGTAATAGGAGTCTCAGAGATGAACATGTTTGCCAGACACTGCCATAAAAAACAGCAGAATGGTCATTGGAGGCTGCGCACAGCTTTCCCTATTGATATGAATACTGTTGTCATCAATTACAACACTAATTATAAGTCATAAATTATAATAAATGCCATCATCCATCAAGCACTTGCTAGGCACATTTATGCTCAATATTTGGATTATTCCATTTGAGCTTCATTAAGACTCGGTAAAGTAAGTGCTATCATTACCCTCATCTTGTAGAAACTAAGGCTTGTAGAGAATGAATAGGATGTGGTGGACAAAGCATGCCGGTCCAGGCAGCCTGACTCTGGAGCTGCTGTTTTCCACCACTGGTTCATAACTCCCTTCCAGAAGCACGTGTGTGACTGCAGTGTAGGGGGACAGACATATTTCTTAGGCCACAGACTCTAGATTGGTGGGACCTGCACAGTCACTCATCCTATCATCCCAGGGTTAGTCTGGCAACTATGTAACATCGCTGACCTAGGTTCCATGTTGAGCCATTTCTTGACTGTTCTAAAATTCTCTTTTACACTGCCTCTCTGTGGCTTCCTCCAACTAGCTGACATTTTGGGTTTACACAAAACAAGATATCTGAAGAGCATGGTCATGTGCCCTACATAGTCTCCAAGATAAGAATTTGCCTAGATTTTGATGGTTTTTCTCCAACTATAACATGATTCCAAGTCTCCTTCTCTGCCTCACTTGGGGCCTTGAGCTCCCCAATCGAGTTAGTGGAGGATGAATGCAGATTTCCCAGGGGCTGCTGATCAGTGTACAAAGTCAAGAGAGACCTCACCCTCCCCACTCTGTATGCTCTTCCTGATAGATCTACTTTGGTAAAGAATCTGCCTGCGAATGTAGGAGATGCAGGTTCAATCTCTGAGTCAGGAAGATCCCCTAGAGAAAGAAATGGCAACCCACTACAACATGGACAGAGGAGCCTGGTGGGCTACAATCCATAGGGTCACCAAAAGTCAGACATGACTTGGTGACTGAGCACACACAAATAAAGAACTCCACTTATTCTACTAACTGTTCTTTTTTGGTATGGAAGTAAAGAAATTTGGGCCGGGGGGTGGGGGGGGGGGGTGGGGAGTCTTATTACATAGAAAGTATCAAGTAGTAGAAAGAGCCCTGGGCCAGGAGTTGGGAGATGGATTCTCTTTCTGGTTCTTCCACACATGTGCTCTGTGAGTTTGAGGAATCACTTTCTTCTCTGACAGTACTAGTTTTTTATTCTGAAAAATAAAGGGCTTGGATTATTATAATAAAGGGTCCTGCATGTCTTATAGGGCCCCTCACAACTTAAAGGGCTAAGGTTATTTTTCCATCACCTTATATCTCTAATTCATTCATTTCCTCTGAGTTCTACTCTATCCATTGGTAATGGGCCAGGACGTCATGCTCTCCCTGTTTACTGGGTCTATAATCATACTTCTGAAGAGTTGATCAAACCTGCGTAAGTAATTAGGATGCTTTAGGTGACTCTTCTGGCGTTGTTGTAAAAGTCCTTGTTAACCAGTTATCTGTCTGATTTGCAGTTGCCAAAACTGGGGACTGCAGCTTGGATGGAACTGGCTCCTAAGTCACCCACCCAGTCCATCAACTGCACAATTTGAGTCACCCTCACCAATCTGTTTTCTTTATGAGCCGTTATCTTATTTTTTTGTAGTAACATACTATTTTTCAGGCTGACAGTCCAGTAAAGAGTTTATTTCCAGGAATGTCAATAAACCTGGGATAATTTCAGTGGTTAAAGTCATTATGGGAGCACTGTATGTTAATGCCAGGTCAGGCCTCCTCCTCTGAGTGGCCCCATATCTACCTACAGAAGGAGTCTAAAAATGCTGAGAAGAAGGCTTCTGCCTTTAACCCCCCAATTGTATATTAATCCAAGATAAATAAAAATGATTCCAGGATGGCATCTCCATGGGGACTATGCTCTAATGACCTCACATGTACTAACTGGGGATATGCCACATCCATGAAGATAAAACTCAGTCACCCTTGCCCTGCTGGTTTAGTTTCACAGCAGCTAAGATAGTGATCTAATAGATGTGTGGATTCTCCAGCCCACTCCAGTGTTCTGAGTAACCTTAAACAACTCACCTCTCCTCTGGGTCCATCTAGGTCTCCTATCAAGTGTGATGGGGCACCATCTACCCCCATCTTCCCTGGATGGCTTATTTCAAATGCTCCTTGAGCTGCTCAGAAAAGCTGTTCTTAAAATAAGAGGGAGTTTCTTTTCTACCCAACCTGAACCCTAACCTCTTCCTGAAGGGTGTACTGTGAGGCATAGAAGCCTGCCACCTTGATCTCAACTCCAACCTCAATCCAGCCTGAACCCAGCCAAGCTCCATCCTAGCCCCAGAGGTTTCTATTTTTGAAACAGAAGGAATATTCAATATTTTTCACTCTGTCAGTATTTTTACCTTCATCTCTGTCCTCCTCCCTCCCGCTCCCACGCCCCTGGTTGTAGGGTTGGGGGGCGGGGGGGAGAGGGTTTTGTTTTTTTTTTTAAAGACCAAACAAAAACAAAACCCGGTCCAGGCAAAGGCCAACAGATCATGATGTTCTGGGCGGATTTTGCTACGTGCCAGCAAAGACTGTCAGCAAGATCTACAGGAAACACCTTGCAGAATCCACTGGGAGAAGCAGAGGCCACCAAGAAGTGCAAGGCAGATACACTCCGATCCGTGTCGCTGGCTCTTGAAGCTGGGGTACAGGAAATGGCTGTGGGACTCCAGTTCGTCATGGGGGCAAACATATAACTGTGGCAGGGGTGCTGGCAGATCCCTCTGATATTTTCAGTTGGGATTTTAATTTGCATATCTCGTCCCAACTGCCTGTGCATGATCTGTGCAGAGAGGACCCAATAAAAAAGGTCAAAGGCAATTTCAGAAGGGTCTGTTGCAGGGTTTAGCAGATGCTACATTTTCTGTGAAAGAGAGACACGTCATGTAGTGGTCAAGAACATGAGGACTTGAGCAACAAAGAACCTAAGGTTGACTCTCAGTTCCAGCTTCTACAAGCTGCAGACTCTCAGACAAATCATTTGCTTCTGCGGGTTGTCAGGATGAAGTGAGACCCTGAATATAAGGAACTCTGCATAGTGCCTGGAAAGCCACAAGCTTATTAAACGATGGTGGTAATTGTTGTTTCATGAGAGGCCCCCTTTCCCAAGGCAGTGAAGAGGCTGGAGGACAGCAAGAGAGAGAAAGAAGCGGTTCCAAGAAAAGAGAAAAGAAAATGTAGAATACTAGCCGAGCCCCACATGGGGCATGGCGAGCTCACAGCCTAGCTGCCAGTCTTCCCTTCATGAGACATTGGCTGCCCCACTTACTCTTGTTCAGGGCATTGTGATTTCAGGTCAGGTTGAGCAAGGGGCAGTGACTGGTATCAGTCCAAGTGGAATGAACGCCCCACAGCCATGCAGAGAGGCCCAGCAGGAGGCAGCAGGAGGAAGCATTGCTAGAAATGCTGATGAGTAATTAAGTCCTTCTGGGTCACATCTTGGTCCCTCTCTACCCAGAGGTGGGAGGAGTTTGGATGGGCCTGAAGTGGTCGGTCAGAGTGTGGGGGTAGCCCCCAAACCTTCCTTGCAGAGAAGCTGTGTGTATGGGAAGCCAGTCTTGCTGTGCAGAGTGAGGATTGGGAGCCATGGAGTTGGCAGGCCTGCTTGGGCTGGGGTCAGCGACCAGAGCCCGGCATTGTTCTGGCCGGAGGGGGGAACGGCCCGCAGCCAGCGTCCTGTGGGGAGGCCGTGGTAGAGCAAAAGGCCAGATGCAGTCCAATTAGGGTCTGAAGGAAACCGGGGTCGTTTTCATGAAACAGGAGGCGGGTGGCCCTGCCATGGTGGGGACATTGGATGCTGGCTAGTCGGAGCACCTAGCACTCATCAGTCACAAGGTCAAGCGGCCGGCCTGAGTGTGGGTATACAGGAAATGCCAACGCTGCCCCTGCCCCCGCCCCCGTCTGTGCTGTAATGAAGTGCCAATTGGGAGCCTGCTGGGCAAAGGGAACATGTCTCCACACTCCATCCGCTATTTGGTAACAATTACTGGTATTCTTTCAGCACCACCAGGACACAGTACGCTGGGGGCAATTCTTTGAACCACTAGGCATGATCAAGAAAGGAAGGATCAGATCAAAGAGGGCATCGGTTTTAATGTTCATCACAACTCCTGAATCTCTGGCTTGGGACTGGAGTCAGCAGTGGTAGGGACGGGGGCCCACTCAGAAGTGCTGCCCAGCTGAAATGCGCAGTTCCTTTTTTATCCCTGCCCCCTATTCAGCGGTGCACTCTGGTGTGTAGAATTGGTGCCAGTTTCAGCTGGTCCCTCGTGCCAAGTGCAAGTCCACTATAGAGAGCAAACCAGTGGTCTCTTCTGACCCCGCAAGGCAACTTCTGGGGTAGTGGGGAAGTAAGGAATGATTGGTCCCCCAAGATCCTTGTTTTTGTCCTGCCATTTCCTTCCCTGAGGACCCCTAATAAGAGAAGAGTGCATTTCCTCATGTGATTATCTCCCACAGCTTGGCCCTAACACCCCCCACCTCTGCTGGCCCCAGCACTGAATCTGGAAAGGGTCAGTGCAGTGTGCTGAGGGAGCCAAACACATGGAAGCGATGCGTGTGGGAGGGTGATGCATGCTGTCTCCCAGGGCCAGTCTGGCCAGTCTGCGGTGGGTAGACAATCAATCCCAGCTGGGTTGCAAAACCATGGTGCCAGCCACCTGGACCACTAACCACAGGGCAGCCACGGGCAAGTCAACCCCATCCCTGGGCCTGTTTCCCCAACTGGGAAGCAAAGATTTTCCATCAGTTCAGTTTAGTCGCTCAGTCGTGTCCGACTCTTTGCGACCCCATGAATCGCAGCACGCCAGGCCTCCCTGCCCATCATCAATTCCCGGAGTTCACTCAGACCCACGTGCATCGAGTCAGTGATGCCATCCAGCCATCTCATCCTCTGTTGTCCCCTTCTCCTCCTGCCCCTAATCCCTCCCAGCATCAGAGTCTTTTCCAATGAGTCAACTCTTCGCATGAGGTGGCCAAAGTACTGGAGTTTCAGCTTTAGATTTTCCATAGTGGCCCTTAAGAAATCTATGAGTCCATATGGCCCTGCCTGTGGTCTGAGAAGTTCATCTAGGTGGGCAGGAGAGGCTTCTTTAAATTCTGGTCCTTCCTTCCCGGATACTCACCAGTTGGCGAGTGGCTGGATTGCTGACCTCCTTCAGAGGCTCTACCGCGGCAGCCAACAGATGGCAGAATCTCCCAGAGGCCTATGTCTCTGAAAGATCTGTTGCTTCACATCAACAGAAAAGAATGTTGTCCGAGAGGCTGTCTGCTCCTAAGTGGCCCTGTAAGAACCCTCTTTCTTGAGTTTTGCCCACTCTAGGCTGGAACACAGGTATTAAGTTGGAGTCCATCATTGGCCCTTGCTAGCTGTGTAAACTGGGGCAAGACTCTTCACTTGTCTGAGCCTCAGTTTCCTCATCTATCAAAAGAGCATTCATTCCTACATTTAACAAATATCAGGGTTGCAAGTATGTTCTAAGCACTGAACCAGACAAATGAGGTCTCTACTGTCTGGGTGCTTAAATAATGGTAGAGGAGACAAAACAGCAAACAACGATCCAATAAGGTGTCAGGTACTAGGAGAAAAGGAGGTAGAGAATGGGAGTAGTGGGTGGTATTATAAGACAGGGTGGTCAGGCAAAGCCTCTGGGGAAGTGACACCCAAGCTGACACCTTCATGATGTGCAGAAGCCAGCTTGTGAGAATCTAAGGATACTGTATTCCAGGGACAGGGGACAACGAGTTCAAGGGCCATGAGACAGGGACAAATGTGGAGCACAGAGCATTCAGGGAACAGCCAGAAGGCCAATGTAGCCACAGCAAGGTAAGGGGAGACAAAGGCCAGATCCTGTATAGCATTCTAGAACTCATTGAGTTGGGAGGCCACTGGAAGGCTTTAAGCAGTGCATTACCAAGATCAGATGACACATTTAAAAGGTCAGTCTGGCGGCTTTTTGGAGAATAGAGTGGAGGGAGGCCTGGAGTGAAAGCAAGGGAATTGATTATAGTCATCACCACCCCTTCCCTGCCCACTTCCCAGGGTCACTTCAGGCTCCCATGAGATTAATGCTGACACCTAGAGAAGTCCAGAGGCACGAGGAGCAGCATATATCCTCACATGTTTTAAAATCCATTTTTACAAGTAGGAGCTTGCAGGGCCTGGCACCAGCTACTTGGAACCATGTCCCTGTATGGATTTCAAGGAAACAGGGTAGGGCGGCAGATTCTGCCCTGCCTGAGCTAGGCAGCTGTCCGGTCCAGATGAGCTCACATGTTTAAGCCAGGAGCTTTGCTCTCAGCCCCGCCTGACTCCGTTTTCCCTGCTGGTGCCAGTCGGGGGTAAGCTAACACCCAGCAATGGAGAGAAGCTGACACTCCATGCACACTCACTCGCTGAACTCCTGGCAGAAGCTCCTCTCTCCTGGCCTCACTTTCAGGACTGGGAAGGAAAGAGCAGGAAAGCTCAGTGTTTGCTCACTTAGGGATTTTTAATTTCAGAGTGGATCCCTCGTAAGGATCCTTGCAAGGGTCATGATCTGCAGAGCCACTCCCCCGAGAGAATGTCCCAGTGCTCAGAGGAAGTGAAGAGGAGGAGAGCTTGGAGGCATCTTGGCTTCCAGCCCTCTTCCTTCTGCTGGGGTTGGGAGCGCTGCCTTGGAAGCTGGAGCTCTGGATTCAAGTCCCACCTCCACCTCTAGATTTCCTCAAGTGTGGAGTAAGAGAGTTAGAGTGGCAGCACCTTCTCAGAGCCGTTGGGGGGCCCAGTAGGAGAGCAGACGTGAAGGGGCCGGACTCCATGCCTGCCTTCATTCACTCACTCACAGGCCGGGCCTTCTGGGCTCAATGGTGGACACTGGCATTTAGTAAATATTTTGGGAATCTGAAGATGCATAGTAAACTGTATTACAGCTAAAATGTAATAACTGTATTACAGCTAAAATGCCAGGGAGTTCAGAGAGGAGAATAATCAATAAGATGACTTGTACTGAGTATACAGTTTAAAAGAAATTATGTGTTAATATCTTGGGACCTCAGTTGCCTGTCATCTGTAGACTGGGGGCACTGGAATTTCCCAAGACCTTACAGCTGGAATTTGGCAAAATGAGATCAAGGTATCTATTTTTCTGCTGTAGCTCCTGGTCCACACACTGCCTGCAAGTTTTCTGGGGTTTTACCCAGGCTTTTTATTATCTTACATTCTTTCTTTCTTACAGAAGTAATGCAGCTTTACTAAATTAAATTTGGGGGGAAAAAAGAAGGAAACAAAAAGAAAACTATAAGAATTTTTAAAACCTGCACTGCTCGGTTGCAACTATGCTTCATATTTATGTTACCTTCAGTCTTTTTCCTCATATAAGCCTATGGATATAGGTTTCCTCCCCACCCCAGTCATAGAATCATACAGAACAAACTTGCTGGTGATCTGAGTTTCTTTTCAGTCCTAATATATCAGTCCATCTGGGTCTGCCTCATTCCTTTGAAGAGCTGTATTGTTGCAGTCGTGTAGATACTGCGCTTCTATAAGCAATTCTGTGATAAACATCCTTGTGTGTTCATGCTTGTGTATACATACATGTATATACATATAGATGTTTATGCACATATATAAACATGTATTCACATACACATACACATCTTAGCATACTTACCTGATTATTTCCTCTGGATCTAGAAGTTCTCACCACTTTTTAAACACATCATTTTGATGCTAATTCAGTCCAAATCAGCACATCTTTCCTACTCATAAGCTAGCTACTCTGCAGACATCTAAGCCTCACACGGCATAACTAGGAGCATCAGGCACAGTTTCTCAGGTCCTACGTCCTCCCATCCCCTCTCCCATAGCCCCTGTCTTACCTAAGCCAGCCAGTAATCAAGTTGGAAGGACATCCTGAACTTCCTGAGTCCCATCCCTCTTCTGCCTCATTGGGGAGGCCTGCTATTTCAAAGCTTTTACAAGGTTTGAGTAAACATCTCAGGACAGGCAGGGCCAGGAGAAGCCTAGCTGTTTATGTCACAATGTCAGTGGTTAAGGCCACCACCCCAAACAAGGTTCCTTCCTGCCCCTGCCTGCCCTTGTCTGTTTATGAAAGCTCTCTACTTGCAGTGGGCAATTTTAGTATGCTGCACAGGTAGGCAGCGTCGCTTTGGGTCAGAGTGAATGCAAACTGCCTTCCCCGTCTCCCTGCTCAGTGTTGAAAGCAAAAGAATAATGTTAAAAGGAGAGGAAACAGACCAGAAAGTTTCTTATGAAGAAACTCATAATAATAATCTGTTTAACTAATAAAAGTAACTTCCTTCTATATGTGTACAGGAAATTTGTACCATACACACACACACCTCTAACCAATCTGAACTTGGTGATTTTGTTTGGCATAAACCTATTATGCATACATGACGTGCCAAGATGCTTCAGTTGCGTCTGACTCTCTGTGGCCCCGTGGACTGAAGCCTGCCAGGCTCCTCTATCCTTGGGATTCTCCAGGCAAGAATACTGGGGTGGGTTGCTGTGCCCTCCTCCAGGGGATCTTCCCAACCCGGGGGTCAAACCCCCGTCTCTTGTGTCTCCTAAGTTGACAAGTGGGTTCTTTACCACTGGTGTCACCTAGGAAGCCCAACCTACGTGTATTTTACAGTGATATGTATTTTCCCTCAGTTTTAAAAGGTCTCGCCAGGTTCTCCTGCCTCTGGTTCCCAAGTGAGCTTCAGCCAGGGTGCTGCTGTCTCAGTCCCTGTATGACACGTGATTGTCTTAGGCTGCGCCCCCCCTTTCCTCCTCTCCAAAAACAACTGAGCTGCTGCCCCTGGGGTTGCCCAATGAAGAAATGATGATCTGTCCCAGTGCTAAAGGAAGGCCTGGCTCAGTTATTGAGAGATGGCACTGCATTTCAGAGGAATTTAAGGGCTCTCTGACTTTCTATATCTGACTTTTCATCTTTCTAGGTACTGCCTTCCTAAGATACCACTCCATCACTTACTCTACAGTCACCACATGACAGGGATTGTAGGCACACCCCGTTCCATAGGTTTGAAGATGGGGGCTCTGAGGTCAACTGACCTGCCTAAGGCAGCACGGGTGACCAAGGAGTCCACTCAGGTCTTTTCACTCTGAGAGCAGTTTCCTCCCCACCCCCGTGAGAGGCCATCAAATCTCTTTCGACCTCAGCCAGTCACAGTGCTGTGTCCACAGCCCAGGATTCAGGGCCCAAGCTCCTCTTGGCAACGCTTTTCCTTCCCTCCAGTTGCGATTCCCACCAGTGTTGGCTCACCGAGTCCCAGGGCCAGCCAGGCTTGGAGGGATGCCTGGCGGGCCCTGTGCCAATCCACAGCACCCTGGCCACTTCTGGGCTGGGACAGGGAGGGCCCACTGCATCCTGGTTTCTCAGAGGTTACTCTTTTTGGCAACCCCCAGGTACAAATCTGTCTTATCTATTTAGAAGAGAAGCAGAGGAAACCCACCCTCCCCACAGCCCCTAACAAGAACACCCCCTCCTATATCCCCTGTGGCAAGTGCCAGCAGGTCCCACCCACTGCAGTTCCGTCAGAGACAGAGGCAGCCCAGCTCAGGTCCTCAGGAGCAGGAGAGATGGGCAACAGGAGTTCCCAGGGAACCCACCACAAGACACAGGAGTTCACCCCACCTTAACCAGGAGCCGAAGGTGAGTGCCGGGAAAGCAGGGGGTCACTGCTGCCTTCCCACAACCATGCTATACACCCAGATCCAGGGGCTCTGCTGAGTCCTTACCTTCCCACCATTGTTCTGTTATCTGATTATGAAAATAATGTGTCACCATTGTGAAATTTCATTTTTGAGAATATAACAGTCAAAATTAAAATCACCTAAAGTCTCACAAAGCAGAGATAACTACTGCTGATGTTTTGGTATATAGACATTAAAACTTTCCTCTAAGCATTTATATAAATATTCATATCATTTTTTTAAACAAACTGGTTTCTTTTACTCAAAAGTAAATCTCTTAGGGGAATCTCTCCACATCATGGGAATTATGATGGGAATCTCTCCACATCATTAAACAGAGACTACCTCAAGTTACTATATGGCTACCTGGTAGACCACTGTATGGATACAGCACAATGAAAGCAATCTCTTTGTGACAGACATTTAGATTAACCCTTTGTGTGTGTGTAATTATAAACAAAGCAGCCATGGACTCCGTTGCTTAAGTACTTTTTTGGACTAGATTTCTAGAAGTGAGATTGCTGGTTAAAGTGTCTGCACAGCTTTGAGGCTCATGGTTCTTTGTGCCAGCCTATCCTCCAAAGAGGCCACACCAGTCTCTCTTCCCATCAGCAGTCCGTGAAGGTTACAGACCAAACTCCATGAGGATGGGAATGCAAGTGCCAGGATTCTCTGCATGGCTCTGGGCAGACCGGGGACATTATCTGGAAATCCCCAAAGGCATCAGCACAGGAAACAAACTAGTTGTTGGCAGTGGGGAAAGGATGGAGGGGACGGTTCCCGCTTCTCTCAGAGTGATCAAAAGTGGCAGCGTGGGGCCATGAGTGTCGGGGCGCCCCACAGAGGTCCCTCAGCCTTTCCAAAGTGTCTCTCACCTAGAGGGTGCAGGGTGACAGGGCAGTGATAACTAGCTGGCCCAGGAATGCAGCCCCTGGGAGCTGCCTCTCCTGCTCCCCACCAGCTGTGTGACCCTGGGGAAGGCCCTCTCCCCTCTCTGGGCCTCTGTTTTTCCATTTGAGCTGACATTTTTAATTCTCTGATCCCAGAACCAGCCCTAAAACTAGAGCAGAAATCTCCAGCCATCCTTCCTCCATTCACAAAGTCATAAATAAAAGACAGAGCTGAGATTCAACTTCAAGTCTGTTTAACTTAAGCTCCAGCTCTTTCTAACACCCTCCACTGTGTCTCCAGTCAGACCTATGGAAGGATTCTTCATGTCCAGAAATCTCTAGTGCTGGGCTGAGAGATGGAAAAGCGTGAAGTCACCTGGATTTCTCAGAGTGGTCATGTTTGGCTCAGGGGCCTTGAAGCCAATTAACACGTCTCTCCCTAACTTTTATCATCTATAAAATAAGCAGCGAGAGAATTAATTAGCAATGTCTGGCAAAACCTGCCGAGCTTCTTTATCATTCACACAGTACTTCTTGTCCAGTAAATTCTTTCCTCCTTCCAAGAACCAACATCTGTAGACTTGGATCACAAATAGATGTGAGTGAGCTTCTGTGATCCTCTACCCCAGAATATATCCCAGACTCCCAAGCCCTCCCCACCTCTTACCAGTGCTTCCTGGCATCTGGAAGTTACCAGGTCCTGGTGATGCCAGGACTGGGTTCTCCAGAGTCTGTGCCCATCACTGTAAGCATGTTGCAGAATCAAGATGTTCCAATGAAACGTGAATCAGGAAAGATCTCAGACTGACTCTGAAGACTGCCCCTCATCCTAAAATTAAATGAGATTTTAAAAAAATATACCAATGAGTTGGATGCTTATTGGTTCCTGATTCCAGGCCTTGTCCCTAGGTGTAGCTTTTCCAGGTCTTGAGGTGGTACCAGGAGCTGCAGCAGAATGGTTAGAAGGCAGAGCAAGGACCACCCACACACACCACAGTGGAAAAAGAAAGAATACTGGGAATGACCTATAGTCATGTCCAGAAGGAATGAGGATGGTCTTAGGCACAGAGCCAGTCTCAGAGAGGACCTGACACGGCAAGGGATTTGACTCCCCTCACTTGCTGAGTCAGGAATGACTCCTGTCGTGCACCTTCATGTGAATCAAAGACATCCTGTCTAGGTGCTGGCAGCGCAAGCCACACACCACACAGAAAGAGGTCCCAATGCTCTTGGGCTCCAGAAGAAAAATGAGTTTCCAAGGAAGCCCTTGAAGTAGGATGGGTACCACAAGAAACCATCACATCATGATTGTAAGAGCTTCCGTGGGCCCATGGGGAGAAAGGAGTCAGGCAGCGAATGGGTTATAAGGAAGTTATTACACTGGCCACTTCAGATCCCCCCTTTTCTGTTTTCTGAACCTTGGGAAACAAAAGATAAGGTGGGAAAGGGGGCCCTTTCATGTGCTTCCCTTAAGTATTCATCTGTCCAAGTTGCAAGTGTGGGGAAAGGAGCCACAGCCAAAAGAGGGACAGGCTGAGCTGTGGCCTTGACAGAGGGGCTATGGCCAGTTCTTCTCAGTGGCCTCAGTACCTTGTCCAGTGCCTGGAACATAGTAGATGCTCAATAAATCTTTGTTCGAGGAGTGAGTGCATCCATAGTGAATGTATTTGTGGACTTACACACAGTCCTTTAAAGCTGGGCAGAGGCAGCCAGACTGGGAGATGATGGTGACTGAGGCCCAGGCCTAGTGGTCTCAATGAATGGCAGCTGAAGAAGAAAAGTGACACACAGCCTCTTGCCTGTTCATCTTCCCACGTGGAACCAGATAGGGCTTCAGAAGGACACCACTGGTCCTCCCGACATGGTGCCGGGCCCTCTTAGTATCCTGAGATGCCTTCTCTCTAAGCCTCTCAGCCCCGTGGCCCCGGGGGTCTGCAGTCATCAGAGCAGCAGCTCCTCGCAGGCATAACCCAGCACTGGCCCAAGGGAGGCCAAGCCTCAAGCTAACAGATTATTTCCTCTTTTACTACCTCACTCCTTAGTGGAAAAAATAAGGAAACCAAATTCCCCTGAGCAACCTGAAACCCTGTCACCCCTGGCCAAGTGCAGATGCAGCTCCACCTTCATGCCCTCCACTTTCCTCACCTATGTTTAAGCCCACAGGGCAGCCTTGGAGTTATTTATAACCGTGTCAGAGGAGAAGGAGACAGGAAATAGGAAATTATGAAGGAGGGGGTAAGGAGGAGTGACAGGGGCCACATGACCCCTCTGGCTGGGAATCCACCGCCTGCCTGGCCAGTGACCTCAGAGCCCCAGGACAGGGAATCCCTCCCCAGCCCACATTCCTCCCCGCCTCAGAGTCCTACCTTTTGCTGTTCACCAGCACTGTCCCGTTCACCAGCACTGTCCCCTTCCCCAGGCCAAGGTAAAAGCTGAGTCATCCTCAGGCTTTTCCTTAGTCTGGCCACAGTCACTGTGGGCTTTCTGATGGGAGCTATCGATGCAGGGGCTGGGGGCCTAACTCTGGGGGCAGGGAGAGCAAACACCCAGCCTTTTGCCTCTGCCAGCCCCACACTGCTCTTTGCTTCCCCTCGCCCTTTTAAATACCTTGAAAGCTGGGGTCAGAATGGTCAATGCTTAGGGTCCAAGACCTCTCATTAACTGTATCAAGGGTGCCCAAAGGGGAAATGAGTTACCTGGAATCACACAGCCAGAGTGAGCAGAGCCAGGTCTAGGGCCCTATCCTTCAGGGGCACTGGCCCCCTTTTTCTACACCCCATACTGGCCCCCAGGACCTTGGCTAGTCAAGACTTACTTGGTACCAATATGAACATACTGGGGACTTCTGTGGTGGCTCAGATGGTAAAAAATCTGCCTGCAATGTGGGAGACCTGGGTTTGATCTCTGGGTTGGGAAAATCCCCTGGAGGAGGGCACGGCAACCCACTCCAGTATTCTTGCCTGGAGAATCCCATGGATAGAGGATCCTGGCTCACTACAGTCCGTGGGGTCTCAAAGAGTTGGACATGACTGAGCAACTCAGCACAGCACAGCAGCATAAAGGTACTGGACCCGCTGCAAAGGCTGGGAGTGTCTATCCTTGTTTTGCCCAGAGCCACAAACTATGAAATGGAATCCCTAGTTGATCATCTCCAATCCTGTGTGGACTAAGGCAAAATATCCAATCCAGTCATTTACCAAAACATTACAGGCAACCACTGAATATGAAAAGCCACTAACTTTCAGACAATTTCACATTGTTAGGCTGTTATTTTTGTTGTTTTGTCTTAACACAGCATCACCAACTCAGGGATTCTCTAGACAAGTGCTCTGAATTGGGTGGGTGGAGGATTGTTTATATAGATGGCCTTAGAGAAGGTCTCTTCTGAACCTCTAGAAATGTGTAGCTTTAACCAGACTCTCAGAGAGGCTGCTGTCTGTAAAATGGTACAACCCCCATCTAAGAGAACTGCAGATCAGAGAGGTGACAGCTCAGGCTAAGACCACATGGGGACCAGGGGTGGGGACACAGGTATGTCTCCCTGGCTGCTCATGACCTTCTCTCCACAGTACTTGTGGCCCAGACCTTCAAGTCATAAATGCTTCACGTGGCCACATTTTCCTTCCATCAAGCCCCTAAGGGTGTATGCAAGATACTAGGGTTTACAAATCTGATGTGTGCCTAGGACCAGGCCAACTAAGGTTGTAAAACAAGTCAGGGGCAGAGAACAGAAACTTGAATCTGGCCGTGTTTGGCCTTGAGGGTCTCTCCTCCTTTCCTCCTTTGTCTTGCAGCCCCTATAAGGTGCCACTAACACTGACGCAGCCATTTCTGTTCAGCAAGTCCAGGTGAGCAACTTCCCTCAGCAATGATGTAGGTCCTTCTTGGGAAAAATTAATTCCTGGATTAGATACGTTTAGGAAACACTGGGTTCAACAGAGCTAAACAGGCTACCATGCAGCAGGACTTGTCAGAGCCTTTACTCTGCTGATGGTCATTGGGCATCTCCAAAGGATAATACAGGAAATAGCTTTCCTAAATGTGTTGGCTGAAACAGCATTTCTTACAACTGGTATTCGGAGAATCATGCCCTGGGAAACACTGCTTTAGGCTTTCCCACAGTACAAGGAAATCCTCCCTGCCCCTATTCTCACAGCTCACCTGATAAACTACAAGAGGTGGTAGTGCTAGGAGTTTCTGCCAGGAAGGCAACCTCAATTCTTTGGAACCAGACAATGAAGTAACCCTCGGTAAGGACCCAGGAGTTCTGTGTTAGAAGACGGATCCAGGCCTGATGGCAAACTTGGAGGTTCCCACCTTCAGGCTCCAGGGGGACTGGCATCTGCAAAGTGCTCTAGGGAACATGAAATCTTGATGATAAGACAAAAGGAAGTAATAGCCAGCTTTCCAGCCTGGTGGGACAGCAGGCAACAAGCCAGAAAATAACTCCACTTGTCTTTCCCTGGCATTCTAACTGCCTGCTGTTCTTCTGGCCAAAAATAAAGACACTGGCCTTGAGACTAAAAAAGTAGACAAATAAAGGTAACAGAGGTCTCCAGCCTGAAGGAAGACTCAAATAACCTCAGTATAAATTCCTTTTTATACAGAGAATAGAGTCACTGGCTTAGGGCTCTCCCAATGACCCATTTTCAGTATTTGTTTATTTCTGTAGTTCACCGCATCGCATTTATTGAGCACCTACTAAATGGGATAGCCTGTGGTCAGGAATACCCATCAATTTCCAGGCAGCAAAGCTATTCTTAGTTTCCTGATGTCTATTTAGAGAGTGTTAATCCTCCCAGCCTCCCGGCCCCCATGCAATTAGGCGCATACCTCTTTCCAACCTGGTACACTGACCTCGCCCAACTGGGAAGGCAGAAAAGACAAGTGTTCTTCACACCCTCCTCCACTGGGCCAAGCAGTTGGCCTTCATAGGCTGGAGCAGCCTGGGATCAGCCAAACCAGAAGGGATGTGCCTGTTTTTCCTGGACCCTTCAACCACTGTAGGAGTCGAGAGCCTTCCTGTTCTGATCCTTACTGGCAACACAGCAAGGCAGAAAGTGCTAGGAATCAAGAGGGCTGCGATGCAGGCAGTAGAGTGGGATGGTAAAGAAAGACCATGAACAGGAAACAGACATCCCAACTCGAATACCAGCTGTGCCTTTGTGTATGGCTGGGTGACCTTGGGCATAAGTTGTGATTAAAAGCTCAGACTCTGGAATCAGGCAGCTTGGGCTCAAATCTTGACTCCACTGTATATGAGCTGCCTTTTAGGTCAGTTACTTAGCTTCTCTCAGCCTCAGTTTTCCCATCTGTTAAATGGAATGATGGTGATAATAATTCCTAATATGAAAGTTTATATTAAATAGTAGAATTACTATAATACACATATAAAATTCTTAGAACAGCTGTGAATACATATTAGCCACTTTAAATTTCCTCTAAACTGAGATCTGCAAAATATAAATAAGACTGCTTTCTCATTGGGTGGTGATGAGAGTTTTTGGAAATAATGCATGAAAAGTTCTTGGAATAAATGTTTGTTGCTGTCAGATAGTAGTAGTAGTATCCTATTTCCAGCTTTTATATATTAGGCCAAACTCCTCCACATTTCTGGATCTCAGTTCCCCATTTGTCAAGTGAGAGCAGGAGTCACGTGGCTTCCACAGTATCACAACACAGGGACCAGTGGCCGGAAAAGTCACCTGTAGCAAAGCTTAGTCAGTAACCCCAATGCACCTCCAGTTTTCCCACATCTCCGTGCATAGCTCATAAAATAACTAGGAGAGAAAAAAGATGGTTCCCATTCACAAATACTGTCTTGACTTGTGCTGTCCTATAATTGAAGTGGCCATGGTTGCTACTAAGCACTTGAAATGGGACTAGTTTAAAGTGAGATGTACTGAGTGTAAAATACATACTGGGTTTCAAAAATTTTAAAAATTCAAACCCCATTGATAATGTTTTACATTGATGACATATTGGAAAGATAAATTTTGGAATATTGGATTAAGAACAGTATTAAAATTAATGTCGTGGATGTTTTTTCTTTTTTTTCAAGTGTGGCTACAAGAAAACTTAAAATTACATACATGGCCTGTGTTTGCGGCTTGCAGTATTATTTCTCCCAGAAGGTGCTGGTCTAGCCTTAGTCTTTCTGCCTCTGCTTGTGGGTCGCCCAGTAAGAAACTCTTCTCGCAAGGATACCAAAGGAATTTGAACTATTTGGGGTTAACTTTTTTAAACAAAATAAAACACAGATGTTAACTATCCAGGTGGGGCATTAAATTTTAAGAGCCTCTAGGAATCTTCTCTGGCTTAAAGGGGCCCTGAATAAATAAAATCTGTCAAGCTGCCAAAGTGCCCATGATGTTAAGCACCCAAGGTTCAACATATGAATTCTGGGTTCCATGCCATCTCGTCTCTTCTGTTTGGAAAAGAATGGGCAATAGCTTGGCTGTATTTCCCCAAGACAACCACCAGTAGTTAGCATTCTATCTCCTATCCCCGCAGCTTAGAACAGCCTTTTTTTTTTTCATTGAGCTGGTCATACCCAACATGTCGAACCTGATTTTCCTTTTTCTCGCTCTCTTTCACACACACAAACACACACACACACACACACACAAGCTAAGTGTACCATTGCCTGGAAAGGCTAGAAGGCTCTTCCTCCAATGTCTTCATTCATTCAAGACCCTCTTATCACGTGCCTACTATGCCCTGGGCAGTGGAGAGTAGGGTGTGACTCCCTGTCCTGAGCGGGCTCACTGTCCAGGAGGAGAAACCAAATGGGAATAAGATAATGGCTGACATGCATCCAGTCCTCTCACTACACGCCAGGCAGTGGGCCAAGCCGGTGATGCCCATCACCTAAATGCATTCTCCCACCACCTTAGCAGGTTAAGAGTCCTTTACGGCATCTTTCATTTTACAGATAAGAAAAAGGAGTCTGAGAGAACTGACTTGTCCAGGACTGTAGAGCTATCAGTTAATGGAGCTAAGGTTTGAGCCAGGCCGTAAGACCTGTGTTCTTAACCACATCAGAAAGTGCAAGAAGTGTGATAACAAGCATATGAACAGTATTCTCTGCAGACACAGAGGATAGGTATATCATTTTGCCTGAGAAAGCAGTTAGTTTTATTCATTCAGAGATCCTACAACCCAAAGGAGATGCAGGAAATTATCTGGATCACAAAGGTCACAAAGCTGGTGATCCATAGGGCTGAAACTAGCCCAGGGATGTTTTGTTTGGCTCACACATGTGTATGTGTGTGTGTGTGTTTCTTTTTAATTGTGCTGGCATTTAAAAATAAGATTTCACATTAAAATCTTGGATTTCTAGGTTATCTTCAGAGACTGGAAATCTGACAGCACTGGACTCATCATACTCTGATAGATTGGAGCTGATAGCAGCTATCCCCTTCCAAAGGGATGTGAACTATTCAGTTGTCCATGGTCAGCATGATTTTCTATCACTTCCCCACTCCCAAGCCAAAGATAAATCACTAGTTTTATCATATTTTCCCACTATTTTGGTGTTTGTATTGCAATAAAGAAATGATTTTAGTACCCACTCATTCCTCCAAAGTGGGAAAACAAGAGACTAGGGAGACACATGTTTATCTTTTGGTAGATGTGAATAATAATCCAATATGTTTAATATGCAAACATCCAGCTTCCATTGACTAGCCTCTGTGGGCATTTGGGTTTGTGATCTGATGCAGATGAGAGCTGAGGAAACCCAGGCCAAGAGACAATCCATCAAGAAGGAAGTGGAAGCCACACCTGCAGCCATTTCCTCAGAATTGCATCCCAGAGAACATGTTGGATATTGGGGTTCTCTCACATATCTCAGTCTTTCTGCTGGACATTTGTACCAGGAAGCCATTCTTTCTGCTGGACATTTGTACCAGGAAGCCATGGTTGTGAGATGTCTGGGGGTCCCTGTCCTGTTGTTGGAGAAGGGAGTTGCAGTTACCCAATAGGGCACAAGTTTGATCTGGGTCTTCCAAACTCCTTCCTCATTCATTTAAACGAAAGTATTCTCAGATGACACACTTGTTAATCTAAGCCAGTCTTCTATGAGGGGAGTTTTATTAGTTTTCTCAGATACAGATGTTTAAGGCAAGCCATGAATCAAATTCTGGAGCAAGGGGCTGCTTAGAGAGACCATGGATCAGGAAGGCCTTGTTCCCATGAGCATCGTCTCAGTCTCACCTTCTCCCTGTCAGCTTTCAGTAGTGGTATTAATGGGGTTCAAAAGCATTTTAACCAAGCCCTCCAGTGATCAATGACAGACACTGAAGTGACCTTGATTTTTAATTCTAGCCATCAACTAGTTCTGCAAGTTTGCTATCTTGTTTGGCACATCAGCTCTGCTTCAACAGGAAGTCTGGTGGTCAAATATGTCATCTGATAAAATACATCAAATCATTAGCGGCTTTGTTGAGTCCAAGCTCTCATCTACTTTCATAACCACAGAGATCCTGGCTCTTGTCTTAATAGAGCATATTTGTAAAGAAATTACCTCCTAAAAGGTGCTGTTGATGGATTTAGGTGTTCAATTATTCAGCTAGAATGGAGCGCCCCTTCCAAAGGAACTTAGAGCCAGAAATACTTGACACATAGTACGCACATTCAGAAAAATAACAGTTACCATAAGTACATGTAGGGAGAAAGTGTACTTATGCCACATAGAGCCAATCCTGCTATTTCACAGACAACAGCCTGAAGTCCAGGAGGGTTGACATCACCCAGGTGATCCTAGGATCCAGAGGAGACCTAGAACTCAACCCCAGGTGTCCTGAATTGCAGCCAGTGCTCACTCCTGGACACTGCACACCTCCCAGCCCTGGGGTAGACGGGGTGAATGGGATAGATGGGGACAGGGCAATGGACTTGATATCCAAGTCCAGTATCACCATTTCCCAGGCCCTCCCATTGACTACCCCAGCATCTACCACCTGCGACTACCAGAGGCAAACATGTGGGAGCAGCCTGAAAAGGGATGTGAGCCATCTGAACCTTGAAAAGAGTGTAGGACTTGGCCTTGAAAGACATTGTTTCCAATCCCGATTCCACGTATCAGCTGTGTGGCTGAGTTCCTGAACCATACCAGTTCTCACTGTCCAGCCTTCTCACTGTTTGGTGAGAACAATGACCCCTCACTGTCCTGCTTTCTGAAGGGGGATGTTGTGATTATCAAATAAGATCAGGTAGCCTTAAGACTCTAAAATGTGGAGAGTCATGAAAATATAGAGTGGTAACTTTATTTTTCTATGCTGTAGAAGGCAATGTAACACAGTGGAAAATCATTAGACTTAGGTGGGAAGGGGCACCAAATCATGATTTTGAAATGCAGCTCTCTGTATGTGACCCTGGAAAACAGCCCATCTCCTCTCTGAGCCCCATTTTCCTCACCAAAAATAAAGTGAGAATACCAACTCTGCCATACAACAACATGCATGTGGGTGCATACTCAGTTGCTTATTCCAACTGCAGCCCACCAGGCTCCTCTGTTCATGGGATTATCCCCTCAAGAATATTGGAGTGGCTTGCCATTTTCTTCTCCAGGGGATCTTCCCAACCCAGGGATAAAACCCAAGCCTTTTGCATCTCCTGCATTGGCAGGGGGGTCTTTACCACTGTGACACCTGGGAAGCTAATATAACAACACTACTACTAAAAGCTGGCATCTGTTGAGCTTTTGGTATGTGGCAGATTCTGTAGTAAACATTTTCCCGGAATTTTTTCACTTAATCACCAACCCAGTGTGGTACGTACTATTATTCCCCCTATTTTGCAGATGAGGAAACTGAGACCAGAGAACTAACCCACACTAGGTGAGCAGAAGAGCTCAGAAGAGGTACTGTGTTTCCAAATTTCAAAGACTGTGAGTCTATTCATGATGATCAAGTATAAGTCAAAGGAGGTCCATCCTGATTCATGACCTGCAAGCACCTTAACCAAACAGCGTGAACCCTCATGTCACGAAACCACATCCTCACAAAGTGTGCCCCAGGTTGCAAGGCTCACCTTCCCCCTGCCCTACTCTGGGGATAGCAGGAGCCTGAGATTTCTGAATGAACAGTGCTTCTCTACAGGCAACTGGGCTACCTGGTGCCCAGCGCCCTCATTCTGAGATGGATCAAAGAGATTCCTCTTTGAGGGATCTCTTTGAGGCAGAGGAGGAGGGATAATTGTCAGGCAATATTTTAGGTCTGATTCTGAAATGACTCTAGTCTGCTCTGGATTTCCCCTCCTCTGTCATCCAAGGACTCTATTTTTCTACCTGCTAAGCTTTCCCTTGAGCTCTCTGAAGCCAAATCTTTCAGATTTCCTTCCCTTCCCTACCCCTACAAAAAGCAGGTGGCCACAGACCTGGGAATACTTAAGGTCTCTACTCTCTGCATTGTGAATGCCAGTGTTAAGTGATAGGCTTTACGTGAACATAAATTAGAAGTGGGTGTTGGGCAGCACTTCTCTGGCATCCAACCCATCCCAGCCACAGATGGCTTCTACAGGAATCAGGAAAAGTTGTCCTGGCCCCTATACCCCTCCCCTGAACACTAGTTTTTTAGCAACCAAGTAAAAAAGCCTCTTAGTTCCACTACAGCTGGGATAGACACGTTGTGACCTTCTGTCAAATGCTATTTAGTGAGTTCCTTTAGCCAGAGTCAGTACTCATCTGCTCCAGCCCATAAGAGATTAACACAGGAAAACAGACAAAGAAGAGGAACCCATGTCACCTTCTCTGAAAGGCTAGGCAACTCAACCAGGACACGTCAGTTACCCACTGCCTCTGCAGCCCTGTTCCCAGTACTGGGGGAACCTAGAAAATGGCAAGGGTGGGAGCCGTGTGGACCAGTCCACAGGAGGAGAGATGGAAAACTGGTGTGAAAGAAAAACCATTCCCAGAGGGTGAACTACAGTGTTCTGCAAGGGTCCATGAGCTCCTTTTGCACTTCTGTGAAACAGCCCAAATCATACCTTACCGTCATCCAATAGCCCATGAGAGTGCTCCCCAGGCTTAAGCAAATACCAGGTTTCTTTGCTTTGGGCAGCAATTAATTGTATTATCTGATTATATCAGAATAATGACTGGCTAGTGTCAGCAGTAACAGATACCATTTAACTAGACTTTGTGATGGAAAAACAATCAACACCCAAGACGTGACGTTGTGATGGATAATTCTTTCCAAACATGAAATCCTTTGAAGGAAAATTAATAAAAACAGTCCATGGTGTTGAAAAGGCAGGGAACCGCTGATTAAGTGGAAAGAGTACTGAGTTAGGAATTAGAAATAGGGTGCAAGACTTGGTTTTGTTAGAACTATGGTGTAATAAAACTGGGGGTTGGGTGGGGGGAAGCAGGGGCTGCAGAGGCTGGCTGTGGAAGAAGATCAAAGAGAAGCATACAGAGGAGACACCCAAAGTAGGGAATCAAAGAAAACAATGTGGGGGAAATTACAACAGGAGTAGCATCTTCTCAAATCCAAAAAGTCCTTGCCATTAGACTATGCCAATTTGGAACACGGATTTTGATAGTGACTCAGCAAATGTCAGAGGTTTGTGATGTTGTACAGGAAGCAGTGATCAAAACCATGCCCCAAAAAGAAATGGAAAAAGGCAAAATGGTTCTGAGGAGGCCTTACAAATAGCTGAGAAAAGAAGAGAAACTAAAGGCAAAGGAAGAAAGGAAAGACATACCCAACTGAATGCAGAGTTCCAAAGAATAACAAGGAGAGATAAGAAAGCCTTCCTCAGTGATCAATGCAAAGAAACAAAAGAAAACAATAGAATGGGAAAGACTAGAGATAACCAAGGGAACATTTCATGCAAAGATGGGCACAATAAAGGACAGAAACAGTATGGACCTAACAGAAGCAGAAGATATTAAGAAAAGGTGGCAAGAATCCATGGAAGAACTATACAAAAAAAATCTTCATAACCCAGATAACCATGATGGTGTGATCACTCACCTAGAGCCAGACATCCTAGAGTCCCAAATCAAGCGGGCCTTAGGAAGCATCACTACGAACAAAGCTAGTGGAAGTGATAGAAGTCCAGCTGAGCTATTTCAAGTCCTAAAGGATGATGCTGTTAAAGTGCTGGACTCAATATGCCAGCAAATTTGGAAAACTCAGCAGTGGCCACAGGACTGGAAAAGGTCAGTTTTCATTCTAATCCCAAAGAAAAGCAATGCCAAAGAATGTTCCAACTACTGCACAACTGTACTTATCTCACATACTAGCAAAGTAATGCTCAAAATTCTTCAAGCCAGGCTTCAACAGTAAGTGAACCAAGAACTTCCAGATGTTCAAGCTGGATTTAGAAAAGGCAGAGGAATCATATTGCCAACATCTGTTGGATCATCAAAAAAGAAATAGAGTTCAGAAAAACATCTACCTCTGGCATATTGACTATGCCAAAGCCTTTGAGTGTGTGGATCACAACAAACTGTGGAAAATTCTTCAAGAGATGGGAATTCCAGACCACTTTACCTGCCTCCTGCGAAATCTGTATGCAGGTCAAGAAGCAACCATTATAACTCGACATGGAACAATGGACTGGTTCCAGATTGGGAAAGGAGTACGTCAAGGCTGTATATTGTCACCCTGCTTATTTAACTTATATGCAGAGTACATCATGTGAAATGCTGGACTGGATGAAGCACAAGCTGGAATCAAGGTTGCTGGGAGAAATATCAATAACCTCAGATATGAAGATGACACCATCCTTATGGAAGAAAGTGAAGAGGAACTGAAGAGCTTCTTGAGATGAAAGTGAAAGAGGAGAGTGAAAAAGTTGGCTTAAAACTCAACATTCAAAAAACTAAGATCATGGCATCAGGTCCCATCACTTCATGGCAAATAGATGGGGAAAGAACAGAAACAAAAGACAAGACTGACTTTCTTTTCTGGGGCTCCAAAATCACTACAGATGGTGACTGCAGCCATGAAATTAAAAGACACTTGCTCTTGGAGGAAAAGCTATGACCAACCTAGACAGCATATTAAAAAGCAGAGACATTACTTTGCCAACAAAGGTCCATCTAGTCAAAGCTATGGTTTTTCCAGTGGTCATGTATGGATGTGAGAGTTGGACTATACAGAAAGCTGAGCACTGAAGAACTGATGCTTTTAAACTGTGGTGTTGGAGAAGACTCTTGAGAGTCTCTTGGACTGCAAGGAGATTCAACAAGTCCATCCTAAAGTTAATAAGTCCTGAATATTTATTGGAAGGACTGATGCTGAAGCTCCAATACTTTGGTCACCTGATGTGAAGAACTGACTCATTGCAAAAATACCCTAATGGTGGGAAAGACTGAAGGCAGGAGGAGAAGGGGATGACAGGGGATGAGATGGTTTCATGGCATCACCAACTCTATGAGTTTGAGCAAGCTCTGGGAGTTGGTGATGGACAGGGAGGTCTGGTGTGCTGCAGTCCATGGGGTCGCAAAGAGTCGGACATGACTGAGTGACTGAACTGAACTGAAGCAAATGTAGCTTCCAGTTCATCTGTTTCTTCATGGTGTGATCTCAGGTGGGTGATTTCACCCCTCTGGCTTCAGATCACTCACCAGGTAGCTGGGATGGGCAGTCTCCAGCTAATAGGGTGACTGATAACGCAAAAAAGGAGTTTTTTTCTTTGGGTTGGTAATGGAGTACCATGTTCATAAGGTGGGATTGGACTTAATAAGTAATGCAGTGGCTGGTGACTCCCCTCTTTGGAGGGTTAGATGTGTCTCTCTGGATAGTATACAGCCCTTAGGTCTGCCCAAGAATGAGCCCTTCTGGGAATTTCCCAAGCAGCTCCAAAGAGTTGTTTTTTTCCTAAAGATGATGTTTTTTGACACATTTAAAATTTGGGCAAGGTTTGATGATCCTGCAATAATCCCAAGAAGTGGGCAGGGAAAAGGCACCAAATGAGATCCAGAGAATGAGACATTAACAAGGGGCACTCAAAATCAAGGCCAGGACAACGGACAGAGAGAGAACGTTCCCAGGGAGATAATGGTAACAGCAGCACCTGGAAAAGCCAGTGATGTTGACAAGGTAGGAAGAGGCCAGGCTGGCTATTGTTGAAGCCATTTTATGACACTTTATCCCAAGAATCCTGAAAGGTTTCAATCAGAACAGTTGAAATTCTCTTAAACCAGCCATTCTAGTTGCGATCAAAGTGAGACTCTAGCCTAATCTTTCTTGGCCAGGACCCACTCTGTCCCCTCTTCACTGTCCATGTCCCTCCTATGGCCATCCCACATCCGAGCACCATCCAAATTCAATGAGAAGGGAGACACAGGGCTGAATCCTCCTTCTGCCACCATGAGCCTGGCCACACCCAGCCAAAAAGGGGACATCTTTGGGTCAGCAATAAGACCCTGTCTTTAAAACACAAGTCTTTAAAACATGAACCTGGGTTCATGCCAAATGCTGGAGTCAAGCATCTTAATGTACTGAAAGGCCCATTGCTTCTTATTAAAGCAAAAAATAAAACCATCTGCAGTTGAATTAATCTAAAATGGCAACAAGTCAAAGGCCATTTGGCCCGTAGCACCAGTGGTACATAGCTCCATTCTCCCTACAAAAAATGCTCCTATCAACTTGGTCTAAGTAGCCTTAATTTTTCCCTCTTTCAAAAGGATGAAAGAATAAGCAAAAAAGGAAAAAAAAACTCAGTAAGTCAATAAAAGTCATAAATTGTTTTCCGTTTGAGAGAAGTGTAGAAATGTCTCCAAAACAGGGCTAATGGTCTCTCCATCTCTGCATGTTGCATATATGAAAACAGCGGTTTCCCACAGCCACTCTGGAGGGTGAATTGTCAGGAACTGTTCAAATGTAAAGTGCACATACATTATGTCTGAGAATTCCAAATTGTGTATTTGCCATAGGGAAATATCCATGCATATGAACAAGAGGATGGTACAATGAATACTTGTCACAGTGCTCTTTGTAACCATGAAAAGCTGTTAGAAACCTAAAATATCTAATACAGGAATGGATAAATAAATCTATACCTATACCTATACCTATAAGACTCAGGTTCCATCCCTGGGTGAGGAAGATCCCCTGGAAGAGGGTTTGGCAACCCTCTTCAGTATTCTTGCCTGGAGAATCCCATGGACAGAGGAGCCTGGTGGGCTACAATCCACAAGGTCACAAAGAGTCGGATATGACTGAAGCAACTTGGCACTGGTCCTGGCATAAGGCTACTATATTATTAGAGTAATAAAATAGTATATAATAATATGTATCATATAATATTGCATATACTGTAATATATAGATAGTAGTTGACTATTTTTTAGACCTAGGCTGTAAGGGTTTAAATATGGGCTCTGTAACAATCTTGAACAAGTTTCATAATTTTTCTAAGCCTCACTTTCTTCATCTGTAAATTGGAGACAGCAGTAGCACACCTGCCTCATAGAACTTTTGAGAGAATTAAGTTAAACTGAGTTGATGCATGTTAATTACTTAGAATGGTATTTGGTGCACAGTAATCATTCCATAATTATTTTTTATAATTTATAACCCAATGGAATTCTGCACATTAAAGAAAATGAAGTATATATGTGTGCATATGAACTGAGAACAACCTCTAACATGTTGCTCATTGAAAAGAAGTTGAATGCTGTATTGGTATTCCACTGTTTATAGTATTTGCCATTCATATTTCCAAGGGGAAGGGCTACTGTAATGAGTATTATGTATGTAAATGCATAGGGAAGGGACTAGAATTAGAGAAACTGATCAAAAAGGACTTTCCCCTTATCTGACTTTAGATAGATGGATAGACATGGATGGATGATGGTTGATGGATAGATGGATGGATACAGTTGAACACACAGATACATATACACATGGACATAATAGAATGTATGCAACTACTCTTGTAATTTTAGAAATGTGGATAAAAATTAAAAGGCCAAGGATGTACAGATTATTATTCCCCTTTTATAAGTGAGGAAACTAAATCTTAACGATGGCCCATAGCATGCTTAAGTGCATACAGCCAACAAGTCCCGCAGGAAGGATTTAAGCCCTGCCCTGCCCTGCCGTGCCCATGCCATGGCCTTTCTGCCGCCCCACACTGCCCCTCCAGGCCACCCAGGAGTTGATTATGACAAAGGCTAGAAGAAGGGGCCTCCTTGTCCATAGTGACCAGAATGATAAAAGTTAATGAAATGGAGAATTGTGTTGTTGTTTTTGTTTTTAATTAGTGAACCTGTTGGAATGTGCCATTCAGCAGTGGAGCTGAATGGTTCCTGCTGTTCCTGCAAAACAAACAAAAGTCCCTCCACCCAAGCCACTTCTGTGGCCACTTTTCTAGTCTTATCTATCGAGGGATTGTGAAAGGGCACAGAACTGTGGGAGGGACACCTTCTCCAGCCAGCCCGGGACCCAGCCTCCTAACTCTCTCTGGTTTTCCTCCCATTATACTGGCAGGCTGCATAGACAGGGCACATCACCCTGGGAAGCCCTCACTCGTCAGCCCAACCTCAGAAGGGTAAGAGTATTTGAGGCCAAGCTTCAGTGAGACAAACCGAGTCTTTTTTTGTTGTTTGTTTTTTAACTTTGACTTGGTTATTTTGAGGGTCTCTTCTAGTTCTAACAGCCAAAGAACATTAGAATTTTTTCTTTATTTTTCTCTATTGCTATCCTGATATAAAGAGGATGACAGTCATTAGTTCTTACTCTCCTATGATGATGTTTAATTATAACCTGTGGCCATTTCAGCTGTCTTCATATTTCTAAGGAAAACTCCCCAAATCTATAAGTAAGGCATTCTTCAAATGTTAACTGTCCATTCCATCCTGATCCTGGGAAGGGTTGTCTGCCTTACAATAGCAAGGATAAATGGAAGTTGAAAAGTTTTGGAAGAATGGCATAATTCAGAATGGCTTTACCTTTACCATATAGTAGCTGAGTGAGCTTGAGCAAGCACAATTTATCTCAAACCCACAATTTATCTTCCATCTGAGGAAAAATAGGTGTAATACCCACTCTTAAGGATACTGAGTGGATAAAAGACACAAAGAGCCTGCACCCAGTGAAAGTCTGAGAGATGTCCCCTCCTCCCTAATATAAGCAGCTCTCCTTTTTTCTGACTTGCTAAGATGTCCACAGGCTGGGTCCACTCCCCAAGTGATTGGTTCCTTTCCGAAGTTGGATCCTTTTTATTTTCCTTAAGTCACCAAGCCCAGTGTAAAGTGTAATTTTGTGTTTGTAAGTGAGAGAGGATTGATCGGGCTTCCTTAAAAATGGCTTCTTCGCTAAAACCACAACCTCAGATCTGATACCGAAAGAATTTGCTGGCACTGGTCCCTGTCAAAACAATCTGGAGACGTCCAGAGACCGTCCTCCGGAGTTGGCAGTGGGCCCCCAGCTGAGCCTCCCTCTCGAATTCCCCACGGGCTCAAGGAGCAGGCCCCCAGCACTCCATTGCGCAGCCCCATTCTTCTTTGCAAAGGAGGGGTTGGCATTCTGAAGTCAAGTTTTCTCCCTACTGCTCCCATCCCTATAGAAACCACACACTCGCATGCGGGCACCAGTGCACATACCCCACTGCCCACCCCTTCCTGAGCTGGACAGAGCTGTGGAGCAGAAAGCAGGCCAAGGCTGCCTCCTCATTCCTAGTCCTCCCCTCTCCCCTCCTCCAGAGTCAAGGTTTTGTCAAGAGTTTCAGGGGTGGTGACTGGTGGGGAGGGGGCCACGGACATCGTGGATGCTTCCAAGTCCTTTTCTCTCCGCCATAGTATGTCTTATAAGCCGGGATGTAGTTTATTCTTCTAAACACTTCACTGGGGTGTAGGGCCTGGAGTTGCCATAGTTGACCTTTTAACTCCTCGTCATCCAGAAGGCAGCACCAATTCCCAGGGCTTGGTGGGGGGGCGGGGAAGGCAAGAAGAGACACTTGTGGATGAGGAGGAAGGAAATGGAAGGCCGTGGGGGGATTCCTTAGAGAGGGGCTTTGCCCAGCAATGTGGCACCCAGCCATGAAAAGAGCCAGGAAGGTTCTGGAAGAGGAAGCTAGTGGGCTGGCGTGAGCATATTTTAAGGACTACAGTATTGACTGGTAGAGTCATAGGGGTCAAGGGGAATGGGAGCATCTACACATTTCCTTCAGGGAGAGAACAGGCAGGCATCAGTCCAGACTGGGAACCAGAAGAGGAGCTGTGAGCTAGGAGTACTGGGAGCCACCTACTGGTCGCCGGCAGGGTGCTGTAGGCAGTGGAGGTCAACAAGCCAGCAGCTCGCATCTACACCTCCCAGAAAAAGCATTATCTCATCCCTGCCACTAGTGCAGTGCACCAACCAAGGCAGCACAGCTTTGGATCAGGGCCAGCAGTGCCGAGGTCTTTTTGTTTCTTTTTCATTTTTGCTACCACAATGTTCTTGCCTTTTGGTATTTCCTGGTAACTTCGCTTTTCTCTGGGCAGTCAATTGAGGAGGGGGTCGTGGGAAGATTTCTTACTAAAATCCAGCGAAATTACAAGAAACTTTCTGTATCAGTCCCAGACACATAGCAGGAAACCTAAGCAGTGGTCAGGCAGGGCCACCATGGGAAGTGGTCTCCTTGCTCCTGTTTCCACTGTCCCCTGGCGAACTTCCAGGGTAGAAACCTAAAAGCCAAGAGCAAGGGAAGGCATGAGGTCTCCCTCTCCACACACATCAGAAATCCAGGTGAACATGCCCGAACCACTGTCAGGCAGAGGACGACGCCCTGACTCCACCTGACGCCTGGACCCAAGTACGTGCTCTTCACTGAGAGGACCAGAGCCGCCACCACCAGCAGCAGCTGCCAGCATCACTTAGGTGGGAATGACACCCACAGGGTGAGGGGGAACAGGCCAAGTAGAATTTGGGTGGGGGCAGTCAAGGGAGACGAAAACCTTGCAGGCCTCCGGCAGCCCCGAAGAATCCTTCCCAGCAATCCACAAACCCAGGGGCCAGTCAGGTTCCCCCAGGAGAAGGAAAGGGGCACAGCAAGGACCCCAGGAAACCACTAATGGGGTGACCCTAGGTCACACAAATACTCCTGCCTGCCAGCCAGACTGACCCAGTCACCACAGCCACCTCCCTCACATCTCCTAGGCTTGCCAGGCCCACCAGCAGCCACCCCTCCCAGCCTCAGCTCCCTCCCCTGCCAGGTTCCTGCCTCCTCCCCCTCCTCCCCTGCAGTACACTTGTGGAGGCCCTCACCCAGGACCCAGTGGAAAATTTCTTTTCCTCTTTATGACTGTGCTGAAAACACACACGCTCCATTCTTCACCTCTGAATCGACACAGGCAGAGGGTGACTAGACTGTGTTATACCCCACCCCCAGCCTGCATTTGCACACACACAGAGCAAGGGCCACTAGACTTGCATGCTTTATGAGCTGGAAAGGAGAGGAGAGATGTTTTCCAGCTGCTACTCCCCCTCTGGCCATCCAAGCACCAGTGTCCCGAACACTCTGAAACAAGTTCTCCCAGGACTCTCAAGGCCCTTGTCTCTAATCAAGACACTCAGTCCAATTTGGAATAGTCACCATGATGTGACCCTTGGCATCTTTGTTCTTTTGGTGACAAATCTGTTTTCCACTGCCCTGTCTCCCTCACCCCACACACATTCAAGGAAAAAAAAAAAAAAAAGCCTTCCTGTGAATTCTCACAGCTATGTGATAAGTGATCCCTCACACACGCCACCTCCTGCTTGCTATCAACACTCTCAAATACAGTTCCTTCGGGGAGGGTCAACCCCACAGATTCCTTCTCATTTTCCCCCTTAAATCCACCCAAACTTGGCAGTCCAAGAAGCTCAGTTCACCCTTGGCCTAGGGAGTGTGAGTCTGAGTTGGGTCTCAGTGAAAAGAATGAGCATCGTGGGGAGATGGTGAAAAACTCAGAAAACTACAAGTTTCTCCTGCAACTTTCCCCTGCACATGGCTGCCAACTTTCTTTTTAATTTTTTTTTAACTCTTCATCATCCCAGCACTTTAGTTGGCATTGCAAGTTTTAGAAATGCTCTCCCCACCTTTCTCCCCCAGAGAGTTCTCCGGTGATAGTGAAAAGGGGAATTTTCCAGATGTCAAAAAGACCAGTAAGGACCTCACGCCCTAAAAGAGCATGGCTGCAAAGAGTTCACTCGGCCTCGGTGGGTTTCTCTACGTCTACCCACCTCGGTCATGCTGAAGCATACCTCAGTATCTACCTCCACGACCTCCCCCCAAGCCCAGGCAATGGAAAGGAGCGGACGTTGGCGAGGCCACCCGTAGCAGCGCCAGAGTCCCGGCTGCAGCGCGCGAGTGAACGGTCACCGCGGGGTCTCCGCAGGGACACCGGGAGCGCTTACCGATGTCTGAGTTGCAGAATGCGTCCTGGGGGTGGCTAGGCGAGCATGTGCACGCCTCAGCGCCCCAGTCCCCCAGGCTCCAGCTGCCCAGGAGCACGACGAGCCCGAGCCAGGGAGTCATCGCCGCTGCCGTTGCTGGTGCTGCTGCTCGAGTCTCCAAAGTTGCCTTGCGCGCCACGGGCCGGGTCGCTGCAGCCTGCGCTCGCCCGCCCGCCTGTGGGGGGCAACTTTGGCTTGGAGCGCGCCGCCCTCCGAGTGCCCGGCGGGACGGGATGGGGTGCGACGGAGCTGCCTCGGCGCTGGCGCAGGACTGGGCGGGTGGGCAGTCTCTCCGGGCGGAGGAGCAGGAGCTGGAGAGAGCAGAAGGAGGAGAAGCTGTCCGAGCGCCCGTCCGCTGCCCGCTCTGCGCCGCAGCCCCGCGGCCGAGTGATATAGCGCGGGTCCCCCCGGGCACCCCCTCTCGAGCGCGCGGGGCCCGCCGACTCCGACCAATAGCAGAGCCGCATTACCTCATCGGCCCTCCAAAAAGGGGGCGGGGCCGGGGGCGCGGGGCGACGGGGCGGGGCCACCCGTCCAGTTCAGGTCCTTTTAGGGAATAATGCAGCTGTGGGCACGCGAGTGGGTGGGCTGAACGCGCCCCTGGTACGCGCTGGCGCAGGGGCCCTCCGAGCGGCGCCCCCTTGCCCTTCTCGCCTGCAACCCAGCCATACGCCCACCCCGCCCTCTGGGCGCCTCTGACCCAAACCAAAATCAACTACCGCCCACCGCAGCACCAACCCCTTTGGCAGGTCAGAGGTGGCCTTGCCTTGGGGACCTTGACTGCGCCTGGTGGAAAGGATAAGTAAAGGGTAACTGTGCCTTCTCTGGAGAGAGCCGGGTCAGAGGGAAAGAACGAGGTTGCTGACATATCCCCTATCCCTCCGCGTGTCGCTGCTCCTGACTTTCCTCCTCAGTAGGAAGTCGTTTGCCTTTTGGAACTGGTGGTAATGAAAGGTTGTTTCCCGGGCTCAGCCGGAGGAAATAGTGAGGCCATTCAACAGGCATCGTTCTGGATTCTGGGATGAGCAAAACGAACTCTTTGCTCCCATGGAAGTAGTAGGCAATGCATTAGAAGAAACATGAGTACATAGGGTGATTTACTAAGGTAATAGTGCCCTGAATGATGAATGATGGGTTAGAAATACTGCGGAGGGCGCTGCTGTCTACGGGATAGTAAGCGAAATGGCTGAGAAGGTGACAGCCTGGCTGTGAACAAAAAGCCTCAGCCCTTTGGCAGCAGGGAGGAGATAACGGCAAGGGCAAAGTCCCCAGGCTTACTTGAAACACCGTAAGCTAGGGCACGAGGAAATGGTAACCCCACCTAGGGCAGACAGGTCTCCATCCTTCAGTGAGGAATTAGGGGTGAACTAATCCCAACCGCAAATGAAACTAGATCCTGGAGAACTATCCAGGATTCAAGAATATGAGGAATTATGGATATCTGCTAAAAACTAAGACTATGACTATTTTTCTTATTCAGTAACCTCTTGAGTCTGCCTTATATTAATATTTTCCATACCTCACCTCATTACATCTCACAATGATCCTTTTAGATAGGAAAAACACAAAGTGTTATTCACACTTTCCAGATGAGGAAACTGTTGCAGAAAGGTGCCATTACTTGGCAACCAGCCAGGAACTGAATTCTCTGATTCCCGCCTTAAGAGAGGTGTTTATTTTCTTGGACTTTTTAGTGGCAGTTAGCTTTAACTGTGCAAGTTTTTTTTGCAGCTGGAATCTTGTTTCTATTCTTGCATCTTTCTCACTTTCTCTCCCAACTCATCCCGTTTGGAAAGAGACTAAAATGATTTGGCAATAAAAATGGTAAAAGTTTGGAACAAAAGAAGGATGAGAAGTACCGCTCTGAAGTGCAAGTTCATCCTCTTTCTCAGAAATTCCTTTGTTTACACCTCAGAGAAGTGACACCAAAATGGCAGGAGCAGAAAGCTTCATTGGAAATGATATTTCCAAGAACATTTTTAAAGCTCCCCTTTCCCCCTTAAAAATTTAGCTGTAAGGAGAGGATTCTAGTTTCCACAGTTTTCTGTCTTGTTTCCTTCCCAACTTTTAAGACCCTTCCCATCCTAACTTTGACTGTAGCCCCACCCAGAGAGAGCTTTCCTTCTCTCAGTGTTTACTTAGAATTTTACCCCTTGTTCTATGAACTGTAGTTGTACTATTTCCCCAACCACACTAGAAGAAACACTTTGAAGCCTAAGATATTTGAGCAGGCTACATTTTACTCCTCAGGGTATAAATTTGGTTCTCAGGGGACACGGGTATGGGTGTGGCCAGCAACCCTTTGAGTCTTGAGCTGTGGACACTTTGGAGGCCACTCCAAGGATCCAGGTTGAATGAGGGCATACTTGGTAGGATTTGAGAGTTTCATTTATCCCTGCACTGTGCCGGTCATGTGGAAGGTTTTATAGGCCTTTCCAGACCAAATCCACTTTGGATAAGCATCTTACATGTTGAAGCCTTCTCTTCACTCTCTCTCTCTCTTCTCTTTCTCACTTTAAGGTTTTGTACAAATTACCAGTAGCTTGCCTAGAAAATGAGTCAGAGAAATAACTTTTGCTGAACTTCAAGCAGCAGGTTCTTTATAGAAAACATCTGACACATATGATTTTATGGCAGTTACTTAGTTATATAAATGTAAGAGTAATCTGATTGTTTTTCTAGCTGAAAGGTAGTAAAATTGCCCTTTGGTTTATTTCCTCTCACTGCCTATCCTAAACTGGGTTAGTGTGTTTGAGTTCAGCTTTTGTTTCAGTTGGAAAGTTCTCCCTAATGTCTAACCCAAGGGGACTATCTTCTGTCCATCCATCCTCAGTCCTCACTTTGAACAAGAGAAAAAGCAAGCTTCATAAATCCTCATAGAGAGGAGCACTACTTCCTACCTCTGGGTCAAGGGCAGCAAGCAGACCTCATAACCGTCAATCCGGATGTCATTGTGTCCATGGACCGAATTATATGTAAGAATTGCTTTCTCAAGTCCACTTTAGAAGCTAGATGGAGGGGGCCTGGGGCTAATGGTAAATAAGAATGAGGATGCCGGCTCCCCACTTTGTCTTGACAGCTAAGGACACTGATAGATTTATAAACCCCATAAGAACTGAAGAAGTTTCAAAATCTGAGTGGTCCACCCCCTCTTCATATCAAGTTCCAAGATGCTAGAATCTCTGGTAAGTCTCTAATAGACATTTAGAGGACCTGAAAAATGACCTGAGATTCTGCCCATCCTCATTTTACAGGTGGAGAAAATAAGGTTCAGACAGGTGAAGAAATTTCCCCAGAAGTCTCATGGTTAGCTCGTGGTCGAGCTGAGATTGTGCTGTGGCTGCCCGATTCCTTACCTGGGCTCTCTTCCTCACACTTGTGGCCCCAGTCCTCCCAACTGCAGTGCATGATCTAACGTTTGGACTCTTCTGCAGCCACTCGCAGTCCTGAATCTGCATTCCAAGTCTAAAGATGCGTTTCAGAGTCCCTTTGTACAGCACCCAACCGGTAGAGAACTACACAGCACTGACTAAGTAGTTCTCGGTTCTGTTAATAATCACCTCTGAGCCGATCGTAACAAATGCAGCTCTGTACTCCTCAGAGATTTATCTCTTGTGTGTTTATTTTTCCCTTTCTAAATTATCTAATATCTTTTGAAAGCATTTCAAGTATATTGCTGCAAAGTGACACATGAACATTTTCTTTCTGCGGGACAAAAAGAGGCTGGGATGAAAAACAGTAGCAAAAGATGTGAGATTTGTTCCAAAGGTTGCTGCAGAAACAATTGTTGAGGCAAGTCACCTCACCTGTCTAGACTCAGTTTTCTTGTTCATTGGATGAAGGTTGTAACTCAGCGATCTTCAAGAACCCCCCTGGCTGAAAAGTCTCAGGATCCATGGAAAAGTCTCAAGGACAAGGTGCATGTCTCTGAAGGGAAGATAGATCTTACCATTAAACAAGTTTGGGAACAATTAAATGTGACTAAGACTAAAGCATGTCCATCAATTTCTCAATCAACACTGAATTCCTATTCTGCTTTCTGCTCTCTCCTCCAAGACTCAGGCTGAAACCAAAGATTTTGATGGTGAAAGTATAGAAGAGATTGAGGGTCTTATTCCTGATAGAGCCCCATTGTAATTACTTGTTTCTCTGTCTTTTTGCCTCTTGCATCATAAGCACTAAAAGATCAAGAAATAAGCCTTTTGTTATCTCCATACCTTATTTCTAAAATTCACTGAACTCCTGTATTGCTTTCAGATCACAGTTTGAATGTCACCTTCTCTAGAAAGCCTTCTGATTCCCATCTCCAGTCTTTGTCGAGCCCCTCCCATGTTATCCTGTGCTTCTTTCTTTCACACTACTTGTCTGACTGTAATCTGATTGTTTACCTTCCTGGATGGTAAGTTCCTTGAGGACAGTGTTCGTAATAGAGTGTTGGTAACAAAGACTTCAATAAGGATTAGCTGAATGGATGGAATTAATTGGCTCCAACAACCAGTACTGAGATAGGTAGGTGGGTAGCTCCTTGGAGAGCTCACAGGGCTCTATCCCTTTGACCAATGCTAGGGGGCGCTGTAAGCCAGAGAACACCCATTCCCTCAGCCTGAAGCCTCAGCTGGTCTCACTGAGAAGGGGGGAAAGGCACAGTTCCACACTAGTCAGTGGGGTGTGGGTGCCTTTGAGTGGGTGAAACTAACCCCTCCCCTCTGTAGTGGCCACAAAGCTCTCAGTCAGCATCCCGTCTGGGTCCACATCTGCCCAGCTTCTCCACCCCCAGGCTGGCCACATATCAACCCAAGGGGAGCCGTGCTGTCAGGAAGCTGCATACTTATGAATCATGGATTTGAGGGGTATTGGGGAGACCTGGGAATACAACAGAGGATTCCATGGTCCTTCTCTTTCAGGGCAGAGCTGGCCTCTGAAAACTGAAACTGGAGAAGGTCCTAAGACGTGTGTCATCTCTGTGGCTGTGTAGGGAAACACCTCTCCTCTTTCCTGTCCCTTCTCCTCCAGACCCCAGCCGCCGTGCCTTCCCCCAAACCCACAGTCCATCTGAAAGTCATTGCATTTAAAAATAGTCTCTTCTGAGCAACAGACAGCTCCGGTCCACCCTGCACCGTGAGCCCTGATCGGACCCTCAGCAGGGCTGCCACCCGGCACTCGGGGATTATGGACCTAAGGTGGCAGGCACTTCAGGTTCTCTCTGTGTCTGGCACCAGCAGGGAGTGAACACCTTGCCTTGCTTCCATCTGGAGCCAATTTCACGGCAGTAAAATTGCAGGGCGTCTCTTTCCCTGGCTCTGCCCCATCCCTGCCAGGGAGTGAAGACCCCTTAGTGTGAGTCTCTGGCTGAATTCACCTGAATCCTGGGGTGTCGGCATTTCTTTTTGCAGGGAGCTACTCTCAGAGATTTTAAACCAGAAAACACATGTGCTCAGTGGAGACATTTTGTGCTCCTTTTTACTGGAGTGGTGGGAGATGGGAAACAGAGCTAAGATTCCAGCACTTGCTCTTTTTTGTTTTTAAGTGACTGTGTACTCGGTTGACTGTTTCTATGAAGGGTAATATGAAGTGGAAGCAGAACTTCTCCTCCTCGACCCTGTCTTAATGTCTTCCTTATGCCCATGGAGTCCGTGTGTTTTCCTTTAAAAATGAGCAGCTCCTTTGTGGTTTCTTTGAAGGTTGCATGCTTAGCTTTGCACAGAAGACACCCATGAGTGTCTCTGCCTGCCACTCTGTGGCTTGGGAGGGAATGGGACGGTCAGACAGATATAGGATTGCTCTGCTGTCAGACTGGGCTAGAGATCCCGTTTCTGCCAAGGTGCTCGAGCCCTTTTTGGTGGAACCTGCTGGAATTGAATGGAGAAGGCAATGGCACCCCGCTCCAGTACTCTTGCCTGAAAAATCCCATGGATGGAGGAGCCTGGTAGGCTGTAGTCCATGGGGTCACTAAGAGTCAGACATGACTGAGCGACTTCCCTTTCACTTTTCACTTTCATGCACTGGAGAAGGAAATGGCAACCCACTCCAGTGTTCTTGCCTGGAGAATCCCAGGGACAGGGGAGCCTGGTGGGCTGCCGTCTATGGGGTTGCACAGAGTCAGACATGACTGAAGCAACTTGGCAGCAGCAGCAGCTGGAATTGAAACTGACATGTCCTATGCAATGGGGACACCATTAAACACATCCTTCCTTAAACATGACTGCTGAGACTCCACTCTCTCTGGTTTTTTGCTTTCTACCTCTCCAACTGTACCTTCTCAGTCTTCTTTGCAGACTCTTAAGGCTCTTCCTGCCACTAAAATATAGGTGTTTCCCAATTTTGTCCAAGGATCCCTTTTCATCCCTTCCCTTCCTTCCTAGCTTCCACATTCCCCCTAGCTAATCCCACTGTCTCCCCTGGACCCACCTCCCACTCTGGTCTGTCCACTGCTGTAAGCAGCAGTATCCCTCTGAGCTCTTAACTAGACCCAGTTTCCCCTGGATAGTTGCATTTGGAGGTCCCATGGGCTCCTCAGATCCCTAGGAGTCCAAACTCATTGTCTTCCTCTCAGTCCTCTCTGGTGTGAACCCATCCCTGCCAGCGGCACCATCATTTACCAAGTCCTGTAGATTCTCACTCCATGCATCTCTTCTAACCTCCACTTCCTCCCTCTTTCCACTATGTCTGCCTTGGATCAGCCCCCTATAGTCTTTCCTGACAATTTCAGTTGTCGCATAATTATCCACTCTGTCCAGGGTCTTTCTCTGTAAAATTCAACTTTTGCACTGCTGCTCATGTTAAGTTTTTCAAATATAAATCTGAAGTCATTCTGTCTTTGGCTTATAATGATTCACTTGTTCTCCGTGGCTTTCTGAACAAAGTCTTAAGCTCCCAAGAAAGGCGTACAAGGCTCCGTGTGCTCTGGCTCATCCTGGGGTCCCCAGAGGAGCACCATTCGAGCAGAATACATTGTGACTGCTATCTCTTCAGTTACACAACAGCATGTCCTGTCCTATGTCCCCATTCAACCTATGCTTCCAACCTATGTTCCCATTCTCATCTTCAAGCCTTTTGTGTTCCAGCTCTCAGTTCCTGCCTCTGAGGCTTGTTCACACTGCACTGTTTGCCTGGAATCCACCTTCCACCGCTATATTCCTGACCCTCCTCTGGCTCATCGGTCAGGATCTCTATCGTTCCGGGTTCAACTTGAATTACCTCATGGATATTTTCCCTGACCCTGTCTCTGCCTCAGCAGATCTGACCGCTCCTCCGAGGCCTCTCCTTCTTCAGTCCCCTCCCACTCACACAGTATCCCCCAGATTCGCACCGGGTTCCTGCCATAGTCTGCTAGTGGTTGATATGTCTTTCTCTCCCTTAGACAGCAAGCAAATCCAGGCCCTTCCTCAGCCTTTAGCACAGCATCTGCACTTCATACTCATAGGCACTTTCCAAATATTGAGAAAATAAACTAACCAATGAATAGCAGAGAAAATGGGGGGAAGGATTGTCAATGTATCAGCTTCACAAGTTCATCGTAACAGAGGTTCTGGAATCCAGCTTCTCGAGTCCAGAAAGTCAACTGGATACAGCTCCGAGCTGATCAGTCCCAGGAACAATAGGACTCATAGGAGACCAGCAACCCAAGCAAACTGCATTATCTTTGTTTCCCATGAGAGATATAATTGTCATGGAGAATAGGATACATGTGTCAACATGACCCTCATATTTTTTCCTGATAACCATAGAGAGCTTCACATGAAGCTAGTTTCTCATCAGAAAGAGCTGGAACACAGGGAAGGAGATCAGAAGGGTATTTCAGCTGAGATACTGTAGAATTCTCCTTCTCACTGAGAGGAATCCTTGGCCACAAGGGTGACAGTGCCCACAGCTGCTGGCTAGAGTCCCTCTGCCTGTACAGTGACAAGGTCATAAACATATTGCCAACTTTGGCTCCCTTGGTCTTTCCATTTTTCTTCTCCAAACTTGCCACTCCTGGCTTCTTTTGCCTAGACTTTTTCTATACTAGGAATATTATGATCCATTTGGTTTCTATATTTTAGATTATAAGTCACCATCCTATAATGACCCTCAAATTAACAAGTTTGAGTTTTGGATTTTGAATTCTCCCCTTACCGTGTTTTGATTTACTGTGAAGCACTTGCATAGCATGTGGATTTATAGCTTCAGTGCTCAGAAGACAGACAGCCTTCTTTCCACTGCTCTACTGTGAGGCAGTCACTGGCAGTCAGACATGGCAGTCTATGTATGCCTCACAGCTTGTATGTCACAGTGTGATCATCAGCTCTTTGATGGAAAGTATACGGTTCTCACCTTCCTGCCCTCCTTCCTTCCAGTTTCCTTAGACACTGACTGGGTATGCAACAGGCACACTACGGATCCAAGTGAACAAGGCACAGACCACCCTCAAGGAGTTCCCAGTCTAGCAGGAGAGAAAGACTTGAAAACAATAGTGGGCGGCATGATCTACAACAGGAGGGTCAGAGGTGCCAGGAGTTGGGCCACCCAACCAGGGAACGGGGAGATGTTTGGAAGCCCATATTAGAATAAGACAGAGAACCAGAGGTGGGAGAGAATTGTGGGTCATAAAATCCAACCCCTATGGAAAAAGGCCCCAGAGATGTGGGCTTCTATATGGTCACACAGGATTGCTGGCAAAGACAAGGCAAGGAATCAGACCCCTTAGTATCTCATCATCTTCCCATCAATCCAGATTTCTCTTAATTCGTGGCTGGGTACATAATAAATATGCAGTAAATAATTATTTTCCTGTCCTGTAATGTTCATCAACCTTGGGATGATAAACTAGAAAGGTTTCTAAGACCAGAGAAAGGAAAGGGAACTTGCATTAATGGAGTAGCTGCTACATACAAGGCTTTTTCAATACAGTATTTCCTCCAATACTCACAACCTTAAAAAAGAGGTATTATTTTATGTCCATTTTATAGCCAAGAAAACTGAGGTTCAAAAATTAAACTGCATGTCCAATTTCTTACAAGGAAGGGAGTGGCAGAACTGTGATTCAGACCTAGAGTCCTCTTTCCTAATGAGCACTCTTTCTGGAGACTGAAAAGTCACTGTATCCATAGGTTCATGGCCTGCATGTGACTTCCTCTTCCTCTTTTGGGTTCCCATTGAGTACTCAGAGCTCTTGATCATTGTGTGATGCAACCAAGCAGGAGACATGGTACCTTTCAATGGAGGGCCAGTGAGGGAGCATTTAAGCATCATCTCTTCTTTGACCTGGTTTGCAGGGGAGATGACAGGAGATATCACAGAGCAGGCAGTATCTGGTGTAAGATCATGGCCTTCATGACTGAGTGAATGGTCCTGGAAAATTACATTTGTATTACCAAAGAAGGGCCCAGAATCCAGAGGCAAGCTGATAAAATATTGGTCAGTATTTTTTAACAGCTAATGAATATGACTTCATTTCCTTCTGAAATTTTAAGCATAAGATTGAGGCAGTATACCAGGTTTTATCTCAGTTCTGCCATACACAATAGCTGAGTGACCATGAGTAAATCAATAAACCCACTTTCTTTAAATGTAAAACCAGTGGTTTAGATTTTATGACCTCTCATAACTTTCCAGTGGAATATTCTGAAAGGCAGACTGATGAGCAGCTTTGGCACCAAGATTTATAATGTCTATAAACCTGCGTTTTGATCTTTCTTGACTTTTTCACATTGTGACCTTGTACAAGTTCCTTGACTTCTCTGAGCCTCAGATCAGTTCAGTTCAGTCGCTCAGTCATATCCGACTGTTTGCAATGCCCTGGACTGCAGCACGCCAGGCCTCCCTGTCTATCACCAACTCCCAGAGTTTACTCAAACTCATGTCCTCAGATATCTAATGGTAAAACAGCGGAGCAACTCATAGGATCTTCATGAGGATCAAACAAGGTGCAGAGAATAAGGCTCTGGCACCGTGAGAACCTGTGTGGACCAGGGTGTGGCCCTCCAGGTACAAAGATGAATGAGATCCCTGCGGTTAAGTAGCCTGCTGTCCTATGATCTTTGTTTATTAATGAAGACCATGTTCCCATGTCATATCCCCTTTGACCATGTCCGTAATACCCAGAGAAGGGATGGGGGAAAGGAGGAAGCAAAGAAAAGCAATCCTTGATAGTAATAGCTAATTCCTATAGTGTGCCTATGAAATGCAGGGCATTCTTCTTCTAGGCAGTTTTCATATATTAATTCATACTAATCTTATAGAGAAAGCTGTGAGGTAGATGAGCTTATCCTCACCATCCATTTTTTCTTCAGGTGTAGAAACAAAGCTACAGAGAGATTATGTAACTTGCTCAAGATCACATGGGAAGGATGCTGCTGTGCTTGGATTAGAATCTAGAGCAGCCTGGCCCAAGAGTCCATACTCTTAACCACCCTGCCAGCCTTCCTCTTCAGGGTGAAGGTGAACATGCAGAAAACAGCAAGGATACAAGGGGCCAATGCCCAATGTCTGTCACTGGGTGGGTCTTCCTTCCCAGAATGCCTTGCACCCATCAATCCAGGTATTGAGGAATCAGCTATGGTCCCTATCAGTACGACAATTAGTGGGCCAGAGAGTACATCAGCAGGCCTACTGAAGAGTAATACTCATGGGGTCAGTGTGATTTCTGCCTTGGGTTGAGCACAGAAGCTAGAATCAGAACAGTTACTAAAATTCTATCTCATCTATCTATTGAGTTTATCTCTAAACTTATATTTATTCCCTATAAAATGGGAAAAACATTCAATTCACAGAGGAAGTTTTAAGGATCAAAGTAATAAATACCTAACACTTGCTGAGGATTTATTATGTACCAGGTCCTCTTTTATATGTACTTTGCAAATATCAGTTCAGTTCAGTCGCTCAGTCGTGTCCGACTCTTTGCGACCCCATGAATCACAGCACGCCAGGCTTCCCTGTCCATCACCAACTCCTGGAGTTCACTCAAACTCATGTCCAACAAGTTGGTGATGCCATCCAGCCATCTCATCCTCTGTCATCATCTTCTCCTCCTGCCCCCAATCCCTTCCAGCATCAGGGTCTTTTCCAATGAGTAAATTTTTCACATGAAGTAGCCAAAGTATTGGAGTTTCAGCTTCAGCATCAGTCCTTCCAATGAACACCCAGGACTGATCTCCTTTAGTATGGACTGGTTGGATCTCCTTGCAGTCCAAGGGACTCTCAAGAGTCTTCTCCAACACCACAGTTGAAAAGCATCAATTCTTCGGTGCTCAGCTTTCTTCACAGTCCAACTCTCACATCGATACATGACCATTGGAAAAACCATCGCCTTGACTAGATGGACCTTTGTTGGCAAAGTAATGTCTCTGCTTTTGAGTATGCTATCTAGGTTGGTCATAACTTTTCTTCCAAGGAGTAGGCATCTTTTAATTTCATGGCTTCAATTACCATCTGCAGTGATTTTGGAGCCCAAAAAAATAAAGTCTGACATGGTTTACACTGTTTCCCCATTTTTTGCCATGAAGTGATGGGACCAGATGCCATGATCTTTGTTTTCTGAACGTTGAGCTTTAAGCCAACTTTTTAACTCTCCTCTTTGACTTCATCAAGAGGCTTTTTAGTTCCTCTTCACTTTCTGCCATAAGGGTGGTGTCATCTGCATATCTGAGGTTATTGATATTTCTCCCGGCAGTCTTGATTCCAGCTTGTCCTTCTTCCAGCCCAGCGTTTCTCATGATGTACTCTGCTTGGAAGTTAAATAAGCAGGGTGACAATATACAGCCTTGATGTACTCCTTTTCCAACTTGGAACCAGTCTGTTGTTCCATGTCCAGTTCTAACTGTTGCTTCCTGACCTGCATATAGGTTTCTCAAGAGGCAGGTCAGGTGGTCTGGTATTCCTATCTCTTTCAGAATTTTCCACAGTTTCTTGTGATCCACACAGTCAAAGGCTTTGGCATAGTTAATAAAGCAGAAATATAAATGTATTTAAGTCTGAAAACCATAAGATGTAGCAACTGTTATTATCATACCCATTTTACAGAAAAGAAAGTTGAGGCATAAAGAGGTTCAGAAACGTGGTCAAGATCACACAGTTAATAAGTGGTAGAACCAGAATTGGAAGTTCACCATCAAGCTCTGTGCTCCTTACCACTTCCCTGCACTCCAGTGATAGGTTGAAAACATTTTGCAAACACTAAATGTCACTATTGTCTATTCTCTCATGTCCATGTCTTAAGTCTTTGTTCACGCTATTCCCTTTACCTGGAGTGTCTTTACTCCTCTTCCCGCTACTTCTTACTTGTCTTGTGGGATAAAAAGTGAGGTTCCAGAGCCCCACATGATGTGTTGGAGCTGCCTTACTCTGGCTTATGAGTGAGAGCTGATAGTTATATTTTCTGGAATTTTGCCAGTCAGTTGTTAAACATAGGCATTATTAAAAATGCAATTGTATAAACTTACAATCAAAAAAATTATATGAAAAATACAGTAATGAATATTTAAAAACCATCACTTCCTCATTATTTTATTCTGTTATATACTCTCATCTATGCTCCTGAGGTTATTTCCAGCTATTGTACCTGTATGACAAAAACAGTCTTCCCAACTCTGCATTCAGTGACATCACACTGGTAATTTAAAATTGGCCATGATTGAAGAAGATCCATTAGAGCAATTGCCAGATGCTACAAACCAGGCTTTTGGTATTGAAGAGCTAGTTGCTAAGTATTTACCAGCACATCACTGCCATTAATTAACCGTGCTCTCGGACAAGTAACCTTTCTGTTAATTTTCTTATCAATAAGATGGAGACAGCATTAGTGCCTACTTCACAGAGTTGTGAAGAATAAACACGGTACATGGGAAGGATTTAGCAGAACTCCTAGTACAGAGTCAGCCATGAATGAGTGGACATGGTCAATATTATTATTAAAGCAAACTTACTGTCAGCATTAAGTAATCATCTTGTGCAGGTAGCCTCTCCTTCTATCCAAGCTGGGTCCCACCATCAGAGATGATCTGTAACTTGATTTTCATCACAGTACGCTGGGATTATCAGTTTCTGTGTCATTTCCCCTCTTCAAGAAGTGAGCTAGTTAGCAAAGTCTGAGTTTTCTCTTTTGAACACTTAGCCCAATGCCTGACGCACAGTAGAACCTCAACAAACTGTTTAGATTATTAGTGAGCAAAGTGTTTAGAAGCTTCTGAAAAACCAGAATTAGGGAACTTGAGGTTTCTTTAATCACATTACTAACTTTAAGAAATTCTTCTCCACATCCAGGCACTGCTGGAATATTATGTTTGGGGTTCATACCTTCGGAGTACCTTATCATGTGGTAATTTTGGAATTTCAGGAACCAAAAGTCCCTTGTTTTGGTGCCCAGACAGACCTACCACACACTGAACTCTTTTATAACAAAGTTCTCAGTGTGTATAATATGGAGCCCCTGTGATAGTTTTAGCGTGTCTAGGAAGAATATGACCGGTAACTTTCCAAACCACTTGATCGTAGCTGGAACTGCCTCTGCCTCAAGTATTTAGAGAAAAAAAGATCTTGATGTCACATCAACAAACTCTTAAAGAGATTGCACATACCTGAAGTGCTTTTCAAGGCCTAGGAGCCAGTGATTGCAGGCTGATTTCAGGCAGAAAGGAGGGGAGAGGCCAAAGGCATGTTGAAAAATCATTTTTTGTCTGTTGTTCCTTTGTACGAACTGGTTGCTGGCTTATGCAACACCCAGTAATTAAAATGGCTGGAATGCTTTGCATTTTTACAGCAACGTGAAGGCGGCTCAGAGGCCTGGAGCTGGAGCCAGCTAGAGGCCCAGTGATCCTACCCTGGCTGCCCCTTGGCCTGGCAGAGGTGGTTCGCATCTGCCTTAGGGTGGGGGTGGTAGGGAGTAGGGAGGAAGTCAGAGGGGTCAGGAGTAGTCCCCTTCCCCAGTCAGGTGCATCCACCTCTAGCAGGAAGATACCCATGGGCCACCCACCTTCTGAAAGTCTGTAATGATGAGTGGTGCTGCCGAGAAATGATAAACATTGAGATAGCTACTCTGTACCAGGTCCTGTACTAATAACGTTATGTATATTATCTGAATTCAAGAAAAAAACTTAGACCATATCACCCTCCTGCTCAAAGCTCTCTGGATCCCTCATGCATTTAGAGTGAATTCTGAATACCTCCTGCTTCCATCCCCAGCATGATGTAGTCCCTGGGTCACTGCCCCTGCCTCCCCTGCTCTCCCCACTGCTCACCACATTCCCACCTTGCTGGCCTCCTTTCATCCTCTCACCAAACTCAGCTCGCTTCCGGCTCTAGAAATGCCTTCATCTCCTTCCTGGGCTTTCCTCAGTCCTGCCATGGCTGGTTCCTTCTTGTTATTCAGCATCCAGCTCAATTGTCACCTTCTCAGAGACATATGCCCTGGTTGAAGTAGGACAACCATCCCCAGGCATTTATGCCTCCCACTGCCCTGGGTTTCAGATTTATTTCCTTTTTGCACTTATTGCTATCTGAAAACAAAATCTTATTTGCTTATTTTTTATTCATTGTCTTTTCCACATAGAATAGAAATTCCTTAAGGTCAGGGCCCTTGTCTGTGCTTTCTCTGGTGTATCCACAGCACCTAGATCAGTTCAGTTCAGTTACTCAGTCGTGTCCGATTCTTTGCAACCCCATGAACCGCAGCACGCCAGGCCTCCCTGTCATCACCAACTCCCGGAGTTCTCTCAAACTCATGTCCATTGAGTTGGTGATGCCATCCAACCATCTCATCCTCTGTCGTCCCCTTCTCCTCCTGCCCTCAATCTTTCCCAGCATCAGGGTGTTTTCCAATGAGTCAGCTCTTTGCATCAGGTGGCCAAAGTATTGGAGTTTCAGCTTCAACATCAGTCCAACAAATGAACACCCAGGACTGATATCTTTTAGGATGGACTGGTTGGATCTCCTTGCAGTCCAAAGGACTCTCAAGAGTCTTCTCCAACACCACACTTCAAAAGCATCAATTCTTAGGCACTCAATTTCTTTATAGTCCAACTCTCATATCCATACATGACTACTGGAAGAACCATAACCTTGACTAGACATTTGTTGAAAAAGTAATGTCCCTGCTTTTTAATATGCTGTCTAGGTTCGTCTTAGCTTTCCTTCCAAGGAGTAAGCGTCTTTTAATTTCATGGCTGCAGTCACCATCTGCAGTGATTTTGGAGCTCAAAAAAATAAAGTCAGCTACTTTTTCCACGTTTCCCCATCTATTTGCCATGAAGTGGTGGGACCGGATGCCATAATCTTAGTTTTCTCAGTGTTGAGCTTTAAGCCAACTTTTTCACTCTCCTCTTTCACTTTCATCAAAAATCTCTTAAGTTCTTCTTCACTTTCTGCCATAAGGGTGATGTCATCTGCATATCTGAAGTTATCGATATTTCTCCCAGCAGTCTTGATTCCAGCTTGTGTTTCTTCCAACCCAGCGTTTCTCATGATGTACTCTGCATATAAGTTAAATAAGTAGGGGGACAATATACAGCCTTAACGCACTCCTTTTCCTATTTGGAACCAGTCTGTTGTTCCATGTCCAGTTCTAACTGTTGCTTCCTGACCTGCATACAGGTTTCTCAAGAGGCAGGTCAGGTGGTATGGTATTCCTATCTCCTTCAGAATTTTCCACAGTTTCTTGTGATGCACACAGTCAAAGGCTTTGGCATAGTCAATAAAGCAGAAATAGATGTTTTTCTAGAATTCTCTTGCTTTTTCGATGATCCAGTACACGTTGGCAATTTGATTTAGCACTGTGGGCAGGAATACCTTAGAAGAAATGGAGTAGCCATCGTAGTCAACAAAGGAGTCCAAAATGCAGTACTTGGATGCAATCTCAAAAATGATAGAATGATCTCTGTTTATTTCCAAGGCAAACCATTCAATATCACGGTAATCCAAGTGTATTTGCCGACCAGTAATGTTGAAGAAGCTGAATTTGAACAGGTTTATGAAGACCTACAAGACCTTTTAGAACTAACACCCAAAAAAGGTGTCCTGTTCATTATAGGGGACTGGAATGCAAAAGTAGGAAGTCAAGAAACACCTGGAGTAACAGGCAAATTTGGCCTTGGTGTACAGAATGAAGCAGGGCAAAGGACCATAGAGTTTTGCCAAGAGAATGCAGTGGACATAGCAAACACACTTTTCCAACAATACAAGAGAAGACTCTGCACATGGACATCACCAGATGGCCAACATCGAAATCCGATTGATAATATTATTTGCAGCCAAAGATGGAGAAGCTCTACACAGTCAGCAAAAATAAGACCGGGAGCTGACTATAGCTCAGATCATGAACTCCTTATTGCCAAATTCAGACTTAAATGGAAGAAAGTGGGGAAAATCAGTAGACCATTCAGGTATGACCTAAATCAAATCTCTTATGACTGTAGAGGGGAAGTGAGAAATGGATTTAAGGGACTAGATCTGATAGACAAAGAGCCTGCTGAAGTATGATCGGAGGTTCATGACATTGTACTGGAGACAGGGATCAAGACCATCCCCAAGAAAAAGAAATGCAAAAAAGCAAAATGGCTGCCTGAGGAGGCCTTAAAAATAGCTGTGAAAAGAAGAGAAGCAAAAAGCAAAGGAGAAAAGGAAAGATATATCCATTTGAATACAGAGTTCCAAAGAATAGCAAGGAGAGATAAGAAAACCTTCCTCAGTGATCAATGCAAAGAAATAGAGGAAAACAATAGAATGGGAAAGACGAGAGATCTCTTCAAGAGAATTAGAGATACCAAGGGAACATTTCATGCAAAGATGGGCTCAATCAAGGACAGAAATGGTATGGACCTAACAGAAGCAGAAGATATTAAGAAGAGGTGGCAAAAATACACAGAAGAACTGTACAAAAAAGATCTTCACGACCCAGATAATCATGATAGTTTGATCACTCACCTAGAGCCAGACATCCTGGAATGTGAAGTCAAGTGGGCCTTAGGAAGCATCACTATGAAGAAAGCACCTAGATCAGTATTCAATAAATATATGTCAAGATAACAAGTCTTTGCAGCAACCAGGAAAGCTAGACATCATTGTCTTCACCTTCCAGGTGAGAAAGCTGAAGCTCAGGGTGGTTAAATAACTTGCTCAAGGTCATCCCATAGGAGGGGATGTCCCCAAGGTCTGATTCCTAAGCCCATGATTTAGGATGGGTGTGCATTTACCTTCCCCCTTGCACAGGTGACTGCATTTCAAGGGAAGGAATCAGGACTCAAGGCTAAGTGTCAGTGCTTTCGTAATATAATGATGGTAGGATCAAGAAATTAGAATGTAAATGCGTAATGGAACCCACCCCACTAGTGGTCTATCCAAGTTCTGCCACCTTGATATCTTGGATGAGTTAATTGCCCTCTCTGAGCATTTTTTTTCTTAAATGTGCAGTGGGTGTCTGCTTTCAACTCCTCAAGGCAATTATATAACAGTGTGTGAAGTCCCACACACTGAAGTCCCACAAGTGTGGAGAGACTGGTATATTGCATGGAACACTAGGGTGGGAGCCACACCCCAGGGCAACAGTGCTCTACTGTCTATGTGGATAACCTTTGCACTTAGCAGCTGGATTCAGAAGTTGGCCTTTAAAATCCTTTGGGCTGTTTGAGGAAGGGCAGACTTGGTTAAAATAAGGAACATTATCACTACCTTGCCTCCATGATAGAAACTTCTTACTCCAGAGTCTGACCCAGCCTCACCCCCATCTGCAGGCTTCCTCCTAGCCAGGGAGGATCTGTGTCCTTCCTCACCATGACAAATCTGTATCTTTCCCCCACTATTGGCTTTTCAAAAAGTGTTTTATTTTGATGTAACTTCTATCTATAGAAAAGTTGAAAGAATAGTTCAAAGAAATACCAGATACTTCTTGCCCTTAGAGCTTAATATATTAGTACATTTTCTCTTTCCTCCCTCTCTCTCCCTCTCTCTCTCATACACACACACACACACACACACACACACACACACCTGTTTAGGAGGTAGCTATAGACATGATGCCTCTTTATCCCTAAGCATTTCAGTATTCATTTCCCAAACACAGGCCTCCATCAGCTCCTGCAGTGTGGAGCAGCTTAGGAAATGCGGTTTGCATTCCAAACCCCAACTCTGCATCTTACTAACCATGTGCTGTTATGCAGGTTTCACTCTTCTGGACCTCAGTTTCCTCATCTGTACACTGGGGGCACTAAGCACACATACATCATAGGGTCAATGTGAGAATTAAATGAGATATCCCACGTTAAGGGGTTGTCACTGTGCTTGGGATGTGAAAAGTATGTAATAAATAAATGGGAGTGTTTTGCCAGAATGCTATGGTTTTTTCTTCTTTGAAATGGTTTGACTTCTTGAATTTCTTGTCATCCTTCTTCAGGCCAATTTTCATAGGAGAAAGCAAGAAAGGTTATTTCCTTCATTCCCCTGTCCTTGCCTACTGAACACTGATGCCAGCTCTAGAACTCTGCTTTGAGGACTGAGATAGAGCAGCTAAGAAGGCAGACGCAGTTCCTGTCCTTAGTGTTTGTTTTTTCATCGTGGGGACAGACAGTAGACATGAGAACAAATAGATGGACCATTTCAGCAGGTCATAAGTGCGATGAAGAAGAGAAGACCAAGTGACTCTAGGGCCACGGAGCATATAGGGGATTCCTTTGATTAGGGTAACCAGAGAAGACTTCTCAGATGAGATCAAATTTCTAGTAGATCCTTTTAATCTGAGAAAAATGCCTTCTGGAATATGTCAGGCACAATTTGGTTGCTCAATAAATGTTTTTTTCATGATTGTGTGCACAGTGGGACGCATGAGAATTTTAAATCCTCCAGAAAGAATGTAGTCATGGGAACAATACTTCTCTACCACTTGCTTGGAGCTGTGCACTTCACATCGGTTGTCCTGTCAGCCTTCCTGCCCTCCCTCTCAAGTAGGTGTCATTGGCCTCATTTTATAGATAAGGAGACTGAGGTTTGCAGAAGCAAGTTCATTTGCCCAAGAACAAAGAGTCAAATGTTCTCTGACTGCATCTTGAACCAAAAATGAGTGTCAGCTTCTTACTGTTCACAGGGACAAAGCAGCAGGTTTTCATTTGAGGAAAGAGGGTTGTGCTGGATGTCAGAGGCACTTTTCTAACCCCAGCTCTGTGGCTTGTGAGCCTTGAGTTTCTGTATAAACCTCCTTGACACTGGATGGTTCCTCACAATGTCTCCAGCTGAATCAGGTGAGTTCACCTGGTTTGTTACTTTCTCTGCCTCCTCTCAGATGGAGAAATGTAATGCAAAGAGGGAAGAGAATTAGGAAAACAAATGAGCTTGTGGGTACCACCTGTGCCAGGGGGTCACACCGCAAGAGAGTGGGTCTGCTGAGAGGGGCACGAAGGGGAGAGATGACTGCCCTGCCTCACAGCATCCAGCCTAGTGCCCTGTGCACAGTAGGAGCTCAAGCCAGCTCTTGTATGGACAAGTGTTCTCTTATGCCAGTTAGAAAAGCAATGCCACTGCTGCTGGCTGCCCCTCATGCAGTGTGAGGATGTTGCCAGCTATGAATTGCTGCTCTGTTCTAGGATTCCTGTTTTAAGCAGGCCAGTGACATATTAGGGAGTTTCCAAAGTAGGAGATAGGGGCAAGTTACCATTGTAGTTAATTGACTATATTAGTTATCTATTCCTGCTCGACAATATTACCACACCCTCAGTGGCTTAAAACAACATTCATTTGATATCTCATGGTTTCTATGGGTCAGGAATCCAGGCCTGACTTAACTGGGTCCTCTGCAAGGCCACAATAAAGATGTTGACCAGGGCTGTGGCTTTATCTTCCTTACTCAGTGTTTATGGCCTCGTTGCATTTCCTGTGGACTCAGTTTCTCACTGGCTGCAGGCAGAAGTTCACCCTTAGCTCCTTGCCTTGCGATTCTCGGTAGGAGTTCACTTTATGGCACTGGCTTCTTCAATGCCAGCAGAGAAGAGTACCTCCTCCACAGATGGACACTGCAGTCCTATGTAATGTGATCATGTACACACGTATATGTATAATCATATCCATCCCATCTCTTTTGCTCTATTATTCTGGTGGAAAGCATGTCATGGTCCTGCCCACACTCAGGAAGGGAACTATGTAGAGATGTAGATACCAAGAGGAGGGTATAACAGGGACCACTTTCGCTTGCCTTCCAAAAAGAGTGATAAGAATGTTGAAAACTCCAGAAAGCATCATGTGTGGAAAACAGTCAAAAGTAATTGAAAATTTTTACCTGGGAAAGAGGAAAATAATAATAATAATCAACCCTTATATTGCTTTAAATGAGGACTTTCCATATATTACCTCACTTAACTGTCATAGAACCCTGTGTTGTTCTTACCATTATCATCCCCATTTTACAGATAAGGAAACTAGGTCAAGATATGCCAGGTGTGATACAGCTATTGAGTAGTACTGCTGGGAGTTGGACCCAGGCAGTCTGCCTCCAGGGTTCATGCCTGGCAAAAATTATCAGTCATTAGAAGACAAAGTTGAGTTTCTCCTAAAAAATACTAGGACCAAAGGAGAAAAGCTACCTGGTGGTAGGTTTGGGGTTTACCAGGAGCTCCAAATCCACATTGCCAGGGCAGAATTAGCCGTCACTGAGGAGCAGCTCTCCAGGTTAGACTAGGAGGTGTGCTTCTGCCTACCGGCGTCTCCACCATGCCCTATTGTCTCTTCAATGGAAGCCATAGGTTGGTTACTTCTCATACTGCTGTTTCAAGGCCCCTTGGCCAGGCATTCAGCTAGTCTAAAACTGTGGCCATGGGAGGAGGCAAAGGAGGAGCTGGTCCTCAGTGAACATGTGCAAGGCTCAGCAATTGTAGGAAGAGAGCCTTAAGACAAGTGTACAAATATAAAGCAGGTCAGCCTCCACCATGAACTGAGACAAAGGCCCTCCCCTCCCTAGGTCTTAACTCCCTTACCTGTTTAATGGTAGTGGTAGTTCTGGTCCTTGGGAGGATCCAGTGAGATCCTGGAGAACAAACTAACTCCTACATATCCTTCAAGGCCCAGATCCATAGTCTAAAAGAAGCCAGATTCCTGGTATTAGATCTACAAGACTTGAAAACCCATGTGTTTTCCTTACTGTGGAGTTTTTGTTCAGAGATAGTTTTGAAGGGGGAAAGAGCCCAAGCCTTTGAGAAAATAGAAAGGGGAGGACGCATGGAGGGAAAGCACCACCGTGAGGTTAGGAGTTCTTTGTGGATACCTTTTTGTTCTATTTTTATTATTATTATTTTTTTAATTTTATTTTATTTTTAAACTTTACATAATTGTATTAGTTTTGCCAAATATCAAAATGAATCCGCCACAGGTATACATGTGTTCCCCATCCTGAACCCTCCTCCCTCCTCCCTCCCCATTCAATCCCTCTGGGTCGTCCCAGTGCACCAGCCCCAAGCATCCAGTATCGTGCATCGAACCTGGACTGGCAACTTGTTTCATACATGATATTTCACATGTTTCAATGCCATTCTCCCAAATCTTCCCACCCTCTCCCTCTCCCACAGAGTCCATAAGACTGTTCTATACATCAGTGTCTCTTTTGCTGTCTCGTACACAGGGTTATTGTTACCACCTTTCTAAATTCCATATATATGCGTTAGTATACTGTATTGGTGTTTTTCTTTCTGGCTTACTTCACTCTGTATAATAGGCTCCAGTTTCATCCACCTCATTAGAACTGATTCAAATGTATTCTTTTTAATGGCTGAGTAATACTCCATTGTGTATATGTACCACAGCTTTCTTATCCATTCATCTGCTGATGGACATCTAGGATGCTTCTATGTCCTGGCTATTATAAACAGTGCTGCGATGAACATTGGGGTACACGTGTCTCTTTCCCTTCTGGTTTCCTCAGTGTGTATGCCCAGCAGTGGGATTGCTGGATCATAAGGCAGGTCTATTTCCAGTTTTTTAAGGAATCTCCACACTGTTCTCCATAGTGGCTGTACTAGTTTGCATTCCCACCAACAGTGTAAGAGGGTTCCCTTTTCTCCACACCCTCTCCAGCATTTATTACTTGTAGACTTTTGGATCGCAGCCATTCTGACTGGTGTGAAATGGTACCTCATAGTGGTTTTGATTTGCATTTCTCTGATAATGATTGATGTTGAGCATCTTTTCATGTGTTTGTTAGCCATCTGTATGTCTTCTTTGGAGAAATGTCTATTTAGTTCTTTGGCCCATTTTTTGATTGGGTCATTTATTTTTCTGGAACTGAGCTGTAGGAGTTGCTTGTATATTCTCGAGATTGGGAGAAGATAATAGCAAATGAAGCAACTGACAAACAACTAATCTATTTTTAAAAGAAAGATAGCATTAGCCAGACTCATCAAGAAACAAAGGGAGAAAAATCAAATCAATAAAATTAGAAATGAAAATGGAGAGATCACAACAAACAACACAGAAATACAAAGGATCATAAGAGACTACTATCAACAATTATATGCCAATAAAATGGACAATGAGGAAGAAATGGACAAATTCTTAGAAAAGTACAACTTTCCAAAACTCGATCAGGAAGAAATAGAAAATCTTAACAGACCCATCACAAGCACGGAAATTGAAACTGTAATCAAAAATCTTCCAGCAAACAAAAGCCCAGGTCCAGACGGCTTCACAGCTGAATTCTACCAGAAATTTAGAGAAGAGCTAACACCTATCCTGCTCAAACTCTTCCAGAAAATCGCAGAGGATGGTAAACTTCCAGACTCATTCTATGAGGCCACCACCACCCTAATACCAAAACCTGACAAAGATCCCACAAAAAAAGAAAACTACAGGCCAATATCACTGATGAACATAGATGCAAAAATCCTTAACAAAATTCTAGCAATCAGAATCCAACAACACATTAAAAAGATCATACACCATGACCAAGTAGGCTTTATCCCAGGGATGCAAGGATTCTTCAATATCCGCAAATCAATCAATGTAATACACCACATTAACAAATTGAAAAATAAAAACCATATGATTATCTCAATAGATGCAGAGAAAGCCTTTGACAAAATTCAACATCCATTTATGATCAAAACTCTCCAGAAAGCAGGAATAGAAGGAACATACCTCAACATAATCAAAGCTATATATGACAAACCCACAGCAAACATTATCCTCAATGGTGAAAAATTGAAAGCATTTCCTCTAAAGTCAGGAACAAGACAAGGGTGCCCACTCTCACCATTACTATTCAACATAGTTTTGGAAGTTTTGGCCACAGCAATCAGAACAGAAAAAGAAATAAAAGGAATCCAAATTGGAAAAGAAGAAGTAAAGCTTTCACTATTTGCAGATGACATGATCCTCTACATAGAAAACCCTAAAGACTCCACCAGAAAATTACTAGAACTAATCAATGATTGTAGTAACTTGCAGGATATAAAATCAACACACAGAAATCCCTTGCATTCCTATACACTAATAATGAGAAAACTGAAAGAGAAATTAAGGAAACAATTCCATTCACCATTGCAACGGAAAGAATAAAATACTTAGGAATATATCTACCTAAAGAATCTAAAGACCTATATATAGAAAACTATAAAACACTGGTGAAAGAAATCAAAGAGGACACTAACAGATGGAGAAATATACCATGTTCATGGATTGGAAGAATCAATATAGTGAAAATGAGTATACTACCCAAAACAATCTATAGATTCAATGCAATCCCTATCAAGCTACCAACAGCATTCTTCACAGAGCTAGAACAAATAATTTCACAATTTGTATGGAAATACAAAAAACCTCGAATAGCCAAAGCGATCTTGAGAAAAAAGAATGGAACTGGAGGAATCAACCTGCCTGACTTCAGGCTCTACTACAAAGCCACAGTTATCAAGACAGTATGGTACTGGCACAAAGACAGAAATATAGATCAATGGAACAAAATAGAAAGCCCAGAGATAAATCCACGCACATATGGACACCTTATCTTTGACAAAGGAGGCAAGAATATACAATGGATTAAAGACAATCTCTTTAACAAGTGGTGGTGGGAACTCTGGTCAACCACTTGTAAAAGAATGAAACTAGAACACTTTCTAACACCACACACAAAAATAAACTCAAAATGGATTAAAGATCTCAATGTAAGACCAGAAACTATAAAACTCCTAGAGGAGAACATAGGCAAAACACTCTCTGACATACATCACAGCAGGATCCTCTATGACCCACCTCCCAGAATATTGGAAATAAAAGCAAAAATAAACAAATGGGACCTAATTAACCTTAAAAGCTTCTGCACATCAAAGGAAACTATTAGCAAGGTGAAAAGACAGCCTTCAGAATGGGAGAAGATAATAGCAAATGAAGCAACTGACAAACAACTAATCTCGAGAATATACAAGCAACTCCTACAGCTCAACTCCAGAAAAATAAATGACCCAATCAAAAAATGGGCCAAAGAACTAAATAGACATTTCTCCAAAGAAGACATACAGATGGCTAACAAACACATGAAAAGATGCTCAACATCACTCATTATCAGAGAAATGCAAATCAAAACCACTATGAGATACCATTTCACACCAGTCAGAATGGCTGCGATCCAAAAGTCTACAAGTAATAAATGCTGGAGAGGGTGTGGAGAAAAGGGAACCCTCTTACACTGTTGGTGGGAATGCAAACTAGTACAGCCACTATGGAGAACAGTGTGGAGATTCCTTAAAAAACTGGAAATAGACCTGCCTTATGATCCAGCAATCCCACTGCTGGGCATACACACTGAGGAAACCAGAAGGGAAAGAGACACGAGTACCCCAACGTTCATCGCAGCACTGTTTATAATAGCCAGGACATGGAAGCAACCTAGATGTCCATCAGCAGATGAATGGATAAGAAAGCTGTGGCACATATACACAATGGAGTATTACTCAGTCATTAAAAAGAATACATTTGAATCAGTTCTAATGAGGTGGATGAAACTGGAGCCTATTATACAGAGTGAAGTAAGCCAGAAAGAAAAACACCAATACAGTATACTAACGCATATATATGGAATTTAGAAAGATGGTAACAATAACCCTGTGTACGAGACAGTAAAAGAGACACTGATGTATAAAAAAATAAAAAATAAAAAATAAAATAAAAGATATTCTTCAAGAGAGTGAAAAGAAAGAGTAAGGAGAGAAGTATATTCTGTTGTGAGTCTGCTCTGCCCAAGAATCCCAAAGCATCCCCTGGAGAAAGGAAAATGCATCCCCCCCCCCCCCAAAAAAATGATCATGGAAACCCTTAAACAACAATTATGCTTTGGCCCTACCTCAGCCAGTTATCATCAACAGTAATAATAGTTGATGATTAAGTAGTGCATTTATTTTTATTTACACTTTAGCATATATTTATTATGTGCCAGGCAAGGATATAAGTACTTTATTATTGATTCATGTAAGTTTCAGCTCAGCCCTGTGGGGCAAACATATTATCATAATTCCATTTGATAGGTGGGAACTGAAACCCAGAAAGGTTAGGTAACTCAGCCAAGGCCACACAGCTCAAAAGAGGCAGAGCCAGGATTCATGCCCTTACAGTATTGCTCTAAGACTTGAACTTTTATGTTGATTTTATATCCTGCACCTTTATTGTATTCACTGATTAGCTCTAGTAATTTTCTGGTGGAGTCTTTAGGGTTTTCTATGTAGAGGATCATGTCATCTGCAAACAGTGAGAGTTTTACTTCTTTTCAAATCTGGATTCCTTTTATTTCTTTTTCTGCTCTGATTGCTGTGACCAAAACTTCCAAAACTATGTTGAATAGTAGTGGTGAGAGGGGGACACCCTTGTCTTGTTCCTGACTTAGGGGAAATGCTTTCATTTTTTCACCATTGAGGATAATGTTTGCTGTGGGTTTGTCATATATAGCTTTTATTATGTTGAGGTATGTTCCTTCTATTCCTGCTTTCTTGAGGGGTTTTATCAAATGGATGTTGAATTTTGTCATCACACAGAAATCCCTTGCATTCCTATACACTAACAATGAAAAAACAGAAAGAGAAATTAAGGAAACAATTGTATTCACCATTGCAATGAAAAGAATAAAATACTTAGGAATATATATACCTAAAGAAACTAAAGACCTATATATAGAAAACTATAAAACACTGGTGAAAGAAATCAAAGAGGACACTAATAAATGGAGAAATATACGTGTTCATGAATTGGAAGAATCAATATAGTGAAAATGAATATACTACCCAAAGCAATCTATAGATTCAATGCAATCCCTATCACGCTATCAATGGTATTTTTCAGAGAACTAGAAAAAATAATTTCACAATTTGTATGGAAATACAAAAAACCTCGAATAGCCAAAACAGTCTTGAGAAAGAAGAAGGAACTGGAGGAATCAACCTGCCTGACTTCAGTCTCTACTACCAAGCCACAGTCATGAAGACAGTATGATATTGGCACAAAGACAGAAATATAGATCAATGGAACAAAATAGAAAGCCCAGAGATAAATCCATGCACCTATGGACACCTTATGTTTGACAAAGTAGGCAAGAATATACAATAGAGAAAAGAAAATCTCTTTAACAAGTGGTGGTGGGAAAACTGGTCAACCACTTGTAAAAGAATGAATCTAGATCAGTTTCTAACACCATACAGAAAAATAAATTCCAAATGGATTAAAGATCTAAACGTTAAGACCAGAAAGTATAAAACTCCTTGAGGAAAACATAGGCAAAACACTCTCCGACATAAACCACAGCAGGATCCTGTATGACCCACCTCCCAGAATATTGGAAATAAAAGCAAAAATAAACAAATGGGACCTAATTAAAATTAAGAGCTTCTGCACAACAAAGGAAACTATAAGCAAGGTGAAAAGACAGCCTTCAGAATGGGAGAAAATAATAGCCAATGAGCATTGGAGAAATAATTAATTTCAAAAATATACAAGCAACTCCTGCAGCTCAATTCCAGAAAAATAAAAGACCCAGTCAGAAAGTGGGCCAAAGACCTAAACAGACATTTCTCCAAAGAAGGCATACAGACATATGAAAAGATGCTCAACGTCACTAATTATTAAAGAAATATAAATGAAAACCACAGTGATGTACCATTTCACACCAGTCAGAATGGCTGCTATCCAAAAGTCTACAAGCAATAAATAAATGCTGGAGAGGGTGTGGAGAAAAGGGAACCCTCTTACACTGTTACTGGGAATGGAAACTAGTACAGCCACTATGGAGAAGTGTGGAGATTCCTAAAAAACTGGAAATAGAATTGCCATACGACCCAGGAATCCCACTGCTGGGCATACACACCGAGGAAACCAGAATTGAAGGAGACACGTGTACCCCAATGGTTATCGCAGCATTGTTTACAATAGCCAGGACATGGAAGCAACCTAGATGTCCATCAGCAGGCAAATGGATAAGAAAGCTGTGGTATATATAGACAATGGAATGTTACTCTGCCATTAAAAAGAATACATTTGAATCAGTTCTAATGAGGTGGATGAAACTGGAGCCTATTATACAGAGTGAAGTAAGCCAGAAAGAAAAACACCAATACAGTATGCTAACGCATATATATGGAATTTAGAAAGATGGCAACAATAACCCTGTATGTGAGACAGCAAAAGAGACACAGATGTATAAAACAGTCTTTTGGACTCTGTGGGAGAGACCCAGGGCAGGATGATATGAGAGAATGGCATCAAAACATGTAAATTATCACATGTGAAACAAATTGCCAGTCCGGGTTGAATGCATGATACAGGGTGCTTGGGGCTGGTCCACTTGGGTGACTCAGAGGGATGGAATGGGGAGGGAGGTGGGAGGGGGGTTCAGGATGGGGAACACATGTACACCCTTGGCAGATCCATGTCACTGTATTGCAAAACCAATGCAATATTGTAAAGTAAAAAAATAATTAATTAATTTAAAAAAAGGCAGAAAAATAAGGAAAATGATGAATACAATGATAAAAAGGCAAGGATAAGTCAAGGTATATTTGACCACATAATAATATACTAATAATTAAAATAATAGCAGACATTACGTAGAACTCATGCTATGCTATGCCATGTGTGATGCAAATTCTCATTTGATTCTCACAATAACCTCATGAGGTAGGTATTATTGTTTTTCTCATTAACAGATATTAAAACTGAGATAGGTTATTTGCCATGATCACACAGGTAATAACAGAGACAGAATTTGAATCTAGGCTCCACAGTATATACTTTTTATCCACTAAGACAGAGATTCATACATTCAGTTTTTTAAAATTCCCATCATATAGTCCTTTCTTCGCTTAACCTATGGTTTTCCAGATTCATCCATGCTGCTAACTATCCTTCTTCAGTAATTTATTATTATTTCTTATTGCCAAGCATTATTAAATTGTATAAATATACCATGACTTGTTTATTTATTCTCTTGATATGGACCTTTGTTTTGCTTCCCATTTGGTGCTACTGTGAATAAAGATACTGTGAACATTCTTTCAGAATCTTTTTGTGAACTCAAGTTTTAATTTCTTTCACAAAAGAACCTAGAAATGAAATTGCTGGATCACAGGAAAGGTACATGTTTAACCTCATAAGAAACTGCAAGTTTTCCAAAATGATTGTGCAATTTTACACTCTTAATAAAATATGTGTAAGAGTTTAAAAAAAAAAAAAAAGACTTGAACCTTTGCTGCTGCTAAGTCACTTCAGTCGTGTCCGACTCTGTGTGATCCCATAGACGGCAGCCCACCAGGCTCCCCCGTCCCTGGCATTCTCCAGGCAAGAACACTGGAGTGGGTTGCCATTTCCTTCTCCAATGCATGAAAGTGAAAAGTGAAAGTGAAGTCACTCAGTCTTGTCCGACTCTTCGCGACCCCATGGACTACAGCCTACCAGGCTCCTCCACCCGTGGGATTTTCCAGGCAAGAGTACTGGAGTGGGGTGCCATTGCCTTGAACCTTTAATTGCTGTCTATTCAGACCCTCCAGGATTGATTGAGCATAGATAAGGCACCATGCTGAGTGCCAAGGAATGAGAGGTAGGAGGAAGGAGGCATGAGGAAAGAGCAAGACCCTAAAATCTGAGTCTACCAAGCTAAGTCCACTTTCAGGCTGTGCGACCACAGGCAGGACTCTAAGCAACTGAGTGTTTCAGGTCCTGGTAGTTGCAGTGCCTTATACAGTTAAAAAACAATCGATGGAAGACGGGAGAAAAGGAGAGACAGAGGGACGGATAGAGGGAGATAGTGAGGAAGGAAGGGAGAAAAGAAATAGAAGTAACAATATTTATAATAGTAGCCTGCTCTTAGTAAGTGTTTATTTTGTCAGGTATTCCTCAGTGCTTTGCCCACATTATATCATTTAATCTCACAGTGACAACCCTATGACATGGTTAATACTACTATCTCCTTCTGAAGGATAAAGAAACCGAGGCATGAGAAGTTCATTAGCTTGTTCAAGGTCACATGGGTGATGAGTTTGGGGAGCCAGAATTCCGACCAGGCAGTGTCATTTTCATGCCCAGACTCAGTCAGTAGCAAAAACAGTAAATATTTGAGGTCAAGGTGTAATCCCACCCGTATGCAGGGTATTTGGTGGATTATAAAACTCTTTGTGGTGAGGTTTCCAAGGGTGGAGATGGGGACAGAAATTTCCGGGGTTCTCAGCCAGCGATTCTCAGCTAACACTTGGGTGGAAAATGCCAAGGTGATCAGAGACGGGAAATAGAAACCCAGGGCAGCCGACCACGGCATGCGGCTCAGAGGCTCCTTGGTGGCCTGGTCCACTCAGGGGTAGCTCAGTCTCATGCAGTTCTACTCTGGTCACCTGTAATCTTACTCCCCAGGACACACTCCTGTGATACCCTTCTCATTTATCTCCACTTCCCCCCAAGGCCACCTGCAGCCATGAAATCCCAGTCCAGTTCAGCAAAACACAAACCAGATGCACTGTCCCACACCCATGACCCGACACCTGTTTAATTGGTGTTCAGGCAGGTAGGCAAAAGAAGAGAGAAATAAGGGAACACACATCGAGGGGCTCATTAAGGGCACATAGGGTTCCAGGTAGATTTGGTGATGCCAGGGGCAGAACACAGAGGTTTGCTCATCCTTGATGAGAGAGGAAGCTCTTTGTTCTGTCTCCCTCTGCCATGTTTTGCTTTTCTGCTCCCATTATCCTATTGCAGAATGGGGCCACCAGTACCTGCTCAACCTTTGTCAAAGCTGGTGTGTGTGTGTGTGTGTTAGTCACTCAATCGTGTCTGACTCTTTGCAACCACATGGACTGTAGCCCTCCAGGCTTCTCTGTCCGTGGAATACTCTAGGCAAGTATACTGGTGTGGGTAGCCATTCCCTTCTCCAGGGAATCTTCCCAACCCAGGGACTGAACCCAGGTCTCCCACATTGCAGGAAGATTCTTTACCATCTGAGTCACCAGAGAAGCTCATCATCGCTGCTACTGAGGATTGAAGGAATTGATATGGATAGTATCACCGTTGTAATCTGCAAAGTGTGTGCAGCTGATAGCCACATTCTTCCGATGTATGCGTTTCTGGGAGAGGCAGTGTGTTGTGAGGGAAAGCACATTGTGAGAATCACGCAGACCTGGGTTTGCTTCCCAGCTGTGCCACAGACCAGCTGTGTGCACTTGAGTCCCTCAGTATGCTCCGCTGTGCTAGGATTTCCTAGCAGCAGTAATGTCCGCTTCAGCGGGTCTCAGGGGAGATGACATGAGTTGCACCTGATTCTCGGAAGGACCTTGCTAAAGAGGGACGAGTAGTTTGGTGCCTTACATCCTCAGTTTTGCACCATTGTCATTCCCTCAAGGCAGCCTTCTCTGACCTCTGGGACCAGATAAGAATCCGCTGTTGCAAGCCGGAACTTGGAGCAATTCTTTGCGGTATACATCACATTTACATTTATTTGGATGATTATTCGATTCCTATCAGCTTTCCTCACCAGCAATATATGGAGCAATATATGGACACCAGCAATGTCTGTCTTGGACCATGACTGTCACCCCAGTGCCTAAGATAAACCTGGCACATAATAGGTGGTCAATAAATGCATGTGGGGTAAATTAATGAAGGAAGTGAGTCGGAACCTAATATGCTGGTGTATTCCACTTTTTTGGAAAAAAAGAGTTACAAATAGGTTTTTGTTATTGGTAGTGAAAGTTCCGGAGTTCATTTTGTTCCAAAGAAATAATTAAGGCATCTTCAAGATTTTATTTAAAATAGTGTCATTATTGTTAACAGAAGGTTTAGCAGGAGCAATGGTGCAGGTGATCAGGGCCTTGTTGGATTAGTCAGGTTCACTTGACAAACAGAACCAGGCACCAGACACCTGCTTTGAGCCCCACAGCTGACACCACCCTTGGGAAAAGATAAGGAGAGGGAGGCATTGCAGCAGCTGGGGTTGAGGCCACCCAGAACAGAACCTCCAGGCATGTGGAGCTGCCCTGGCATTGTCAGATGGCTCAGGTGTCCTTCCTGGTGTTCCTTCACAGCCAACACACACACCAAAGCCCAGCTCTTTCCTCTGGTCCCCTCCTGCTGTCTGCCCTTTCCTCCTCCCTGTGCTTTCGCTGCAAAGCCCAGCCTCAAGACCTGCCCCTGGAAAGAGGGTTGGAGCCTCACCTTCCCGGGTGAGCAGAAGGGCCTAGAATTCCACCTGAGTAGGCTAAGCAGGGCCAAACGGTCCATACCTGCCTGAAGCTAGAGTTCAACCCAGCCAAAGCTGAACATTACTCACTGTCAGAAACATCCCCTAAACCTTTCACAAATCATCTGGGCCCTGAGAAGTGCCAAGGTCAACATTTAGCCTTTCTTGTTTTCTCTGCCTCTTGGCTTCGATCTCTTTCCTGAGACAGTGGAGACAGAAGTAGTTTTCAAGGGTGAGGCACAGCCAGAAAAACAAAAGGATTTCATTCCCTTTCTGCATTTGATTTTGGTTGGGGAGGGCAGAGAGGGGCCCAACTGCACTCTGGCAAGAGTGGACTCTCCTCCTGGAAGCACAGGTCCCAAATAAGGGGAAACAAAATGCTCTCAGGTCAAACATTGTATGCATAATAATTCTTAAAAACTGTAGGAAACTTTAACATTATTTAAAAAGAAATGAAAAAATAAAAGTGAAATTATAATAATGTTATCCTGTTTTGATTGCTTTTTAATATGCTTTCTTGGGTCAAGCTACAGTTCAATGCAAACCTTGGGGATTGCACTCCACCCATTGTAATCCCATGAGAATGTCTCCCATTCAAATATCCTCCAGTCTTTGGGTCTTGCTGGAATCAGAAGGTTGAAAAATGTGGTCTTATATGGCAGATCCCCTTTGCCTGTTGCCTCTGGCCCAGAAAACTGGAAATGAGAATGTCCTTGTCTTTCAGATGACGTGAACGTTGAAAAGTTAATGTTTGTAAGATCCAAGGGTAAAAGCACAGAGTTATCTGCTTCCTGCCATATAACTTCCTGCCTTGAGATGCTGTTTATCAGTTCTTTAACCCTTCTTCACCAGCCAGGACCTGATAGGAGAAAAGCATTTTCTTCTTGGTGTAGAGCCTTTACATTTCTCTATTCCAGCAATAATTTAGTGTTGTTCACAGGTTTTAGGTAGTATTCCCATCAACTTTTTATTGTAATAGTTAACTTTCTAGTGAAGTAAAAAAACTTATTTGAAAAAAATTATAAAAAATATAACTAGCAAATCAGATCCACAAATTCATGGATATTATTGTTTAGATAAACCCAAAACTGACACATTAATAAGAGGGGAGAAAAAAGAGTCAATCCAAGGAAAATACTAAGAAGTATTAATAGTAAACCGTTAGGAGAAAATGGCAAAAATGAATGTGGAAAACTAATGTATGAGCTTTAAGAATGCTGCAATTATTTACTTTCTTCTCTCTCCATTAATTTGTGAGTTCTGTTAGGATAGAGACTACCTTTTATTCTTTATATCCCAAGCACTAGCATAGTACCTGACACAAAGGAGCCCGGTATTCATTGAAGGTGGGATGTTCGGATACAAAAATGGTGAATGGAGAGATGGGCTTGACATCTTGGGCTGTGACAAACCCACCAAGGGTGTGGTCTTCCCAGAAGTGCCTTGGGAGCAAAGTACTTGGGAGGACTGTCCTTCCTAAACATGCTTCTGTGAGATAGCAGTTGGTAAACTGAGGGTCAGGAAGGCTGCAGGCTGTGAAATCTAACGTGCCCAAATGCTAGCTTCCCCCATCTCAGATTGTCCCCACAGACAGAACGTCTAGCTGCTTGGAGTAAAGCAGGAGCTGAGAATATCGGAATCCACAGTGAGGGCACTTCAGATGGGACACTGGCTGTGTGGCCTCGAATAGGTCACTTCTTGTCTCCTTCCCTGCAGAGTGAATTCGTTACAGTGAAAGAAATTCTATGACTCTGGGAGGGGTTGGTTCTGACTTTGAAACCTACAGGAATGGCAGAGGGGAGGAGGTGTTGATAAGCTGGTGCTAGACCAGATTCTAGCTTGAAGAACTGACACCTTGGCGTTCAGCGATCATCTGTGCAGTCAGCATCATGGGTTGCCCTGGGTGGTGACATCTGTGGTCACTTCCAGCTTCAGGAGTTTTCCTGTTTGTGCCTGTGTGGGGGAAGGGGGTGGCTTCTACTGCTGGGGCCCCCCACTACCTCAGAGCAGTGAGGGCAGCCTCTCCATGCCTTCTAGGCAAGCAAGTTTGCTTCCACTTGGAATTCTTATGCCTCCCCTAGGACCACACTTTACAGTTTACTGAGCACTATTCATGTCTTCTGTTACATCTGATCCCCATTGGATCCCAGAGGAGGCCACTCAGGGTAGTGCAGAGGGAGGTGGTATCTAGGTTCTCTGAGCCATGTGTTATGTAGAAAGAATACCTACGGTGGGTCAGAGAGCTCACCTCAAGGTGGCCCAAGGCCACCTGTGTTCAAAGTCCAGCTCTACCATGTACCAGCTGTGTACCCTCAGGAAAGCCAGATCTCTTCTCTGGGCCACAGTTTCCTCATCTGTAAAATGGGACTATAAGAATATCTATCTACCTCATACAGGGTTGTTGTGAATATTGAAAGAATGTTATCTGGCACATAGTAAGTGATCTATTTCATTATTCATTCCTCAGGTTACTTTGATGATTTAGTGAGATAATGGGTGTATTTATTTCCCAGGGCTATCTTAACAAAGTACCACAATCTGGATGGCTTTAAACAACAGAAATTTATTCCCTCACATTTCTGGAGGCCAGAAGTCAGTTTCATTGGGCTGCAGTCAAGGCGTCAGAAGGGCTGTGCATTCTCTGCAGGCTCTGGTAGAGAATCCCTTCCTTGCCTCTTCCAGTTTCTGGTGGTAGCCAGCATTCCTTTGCTTGTGGCTCTTCTTCCTCCGTCTTCACATGGCCTTCTCCTCTGTGAGTGTGTGTGTGTGTGAGAGAGAGAGAGAGAAAGAGAGAGAGAAATCTCTCTCTGCCTACAAGGATACTTGTAATGGCATTAAGTGTGCATTGTTAGTAACTCAGTTGTGTCCAATTCTTTGTGAGCCCATGAAGTGTAGCCCACCAGGCTCCTCTGTCCATGGAGTTCTCCAGTCAAGAATACTGGAGTGGGCAACCATTCCCTTATCTACTAAATGATGACATTTAGGGCCCACCCAACACCACAGTTCAAAAGCATCAATACTTCAGCGCTCAGCTTTCTTTATAGTCCAACTCTCACATCCATACATGACTATTGGAAAAACTATAGCTTTGACTAGGTAGACCCTTGTTGGTAAAGTAATGTCTCTGCTTTTTAATATACTGTCTAGGTTGGTCATAGCTTTTCTTCCAAGGAGCAATTGTCTTTTAATTTTATGGCTGAAGTCACCATCTATATTGATTTGGAGCCCAAAGAAATAAAGTCTGTCAATGTTTCCATTGCTTCCCCATCTATTTGTCATGAAGTGATGGGACTGGATGCCATGATCTTAGTTTTCTGAATGTTGAGTGTTAGGCCAAATTTTTCACTGTCCTCTCTAACTTTCTTCAAGAGCCTCTTTAGTTCTTCTTCACTTTCTGCCATTAGGGGGGTATCATCTGCATATCTGAGGTTACTGATATTTCTCCTGGAAATCTTGATTACAGCTTGTGCTTCATCCAGCCTGGCATTTTACATGATGTACTATGCATATAAGTTAAATAAGCAGAGTGACAATATACAGCCTTGACATACTCCTTTTCCTATTTGGAACCAGTCTATTGTTTCATGTCCAGTTCTAACTGTTGCTTCTTGATCTGTATACAGATTTCTCAGGAGGCAGGTCAAGAACTGTGGTATTGGAGAAGACTCTTGAGAGTCTCTTGGACTGCAAGGAAATCCAACCAGTCCATCCTAAATGAAATCAGTCCTGAATATTCATTGGAAGGACTGATGCTGAAGCTGAAACTCCAATACTTTGGCCACCTGATGCGTAGAATTGACTCTTGGAAAGCACCCTGGTTCTGGGAAATATTGAAGGCATGAGGAGAAGGGGATGACAGAGGATGAGATGGTTGGATGGCGTCACCAACATGATGGACAGGAGTCTGACTAGGCTTCTGGAGTTGGTAATGGACAGGGAAGCCTGAGGGTTGCAATTAATGGGGTCACAAAGAGTCGGACACTACTGAATGACTGAACTGAACTGAACTGAAGGCCCACCCAAATAATAACCACCGAGGTTAATTTCCCCATATCAAAATCCTTAATCACATCTACAAATATTCTTTTCCCATTTCAGGTGATATTTATAGGTTTCAGGAATTAGGATGTGGTTATCTTTGGGGAGACATTTTTCAGACTAGCACATGCATGGCCTTTTACAAAGTTTCCTTACCCCTGTTGTAGAAGGATAGGGAAGTCACCCCCAGACTGGTCAGCTCCCACCCTTTGAGGCTGCCTTCCAGAGGCCCCTTGACTCACTTTACATCTGGCCCAGACCAGGGGTCTCCATTTTGTCAGTCACTTCCTAGGACTACGTATGGTTTTCCTCACCTCTGCCCTGAGGGGAAAAAAAAGTCAAATTACAGTAACATCTGCAACATTTCTGACTTTCTGGTCCCACTTTTATCTCCCCCATGGCCTAGCACTGTCCTCAGGTACAAAAAGGATGGGAAATTTTTAGCAGACAAGTTCTGTTTTCCAGAGCAGGACTCTTTCTTCACCTTATTTTACAGGCTTGATGGCTTTTTCTGATGTCCTAGGAGGGTTTTACCTCATCCCCTCTGGCTAAAACTGCTCTCCTGATAACATATTCCATTCTTATGCAAGCAACCGTCCTTCCCTCCGTGAACTGTTCTGCTCCCCGAGCCTTGTACAAACCTGGCACCAAGCAGCAGCTCACGAAGAAATACACTTTCCCTCCCCTTTCCAAGTCTGATCATGCAAATAGAGCTATGTTAGTTTCCAGGTTAGTAAAAACTAGCACAAACATAGTGATAAATGAATGTTTGCTGTGGGAATGAATGTACACCACACAAACACACAGGTAATCCAGTCCATGTAGAGTGTGCATCTTTTTGTACAAGCCACAGCTTGAAAATAAACACAGGACAGTGTTCATATTTTGGTGGGGTAATTGAAATGGCCAGTTGTGTATGCTGAGTATGGACATCAGAGTTCTGGGCACCATTATGTCCTGTGGACCTCCCCTGTGCAGAAGGCAGACAGGTGTTATTATCTCCATTTTAACGAAGGGAAACTGGAATTCCATGGCAGTCCAGTGATTAAGAGTCTGTCCTCTCACTGCCGAAGCCCTGGACCCAAGCTCTGGTCAGGGAACTAAGATTCCACAAGACGTGAGGTGGCCAAATAATAAAATAAGATGGAAAACTGGGCTTCAGAATTGTCAGGTAGGTAACTGGCCTATTATTAGAAAGATAGCAGGCAGCAGACTTGGTCCTGGAGCCCATCCCCCACCGAGTGTTTCCACTGGCCTGGGTGAAGGCCACTGTGTAACAGAGGCAATGTGGAGGGTGCCAAGAGCCTGTCCTGGGAATTAGGAAATTGTTCTGTGTATCTTCTCTGCACTGTCTGTCAGTGAACTTTTTCCTCTCTGGTTATTCAGTTTTTAGAATTTTATCATCTGTGTCACGGACGACTTCAGGAGGCCACCATGATTACATAAAATAGTTTTTAAAAATAATAGTAACGGCTACCATTTCACTGGGCACTTGCTATGAGCCAGGCACTATTCTGTGTGCTTTACGTGGGTTAATTTGTTTAATCCTCGTAGCATCCTTATGAGTGCTCTTACTGTAGCCGCTTTATAGAGGAGAAAACTGAGACAGAACAGTTAAGAACCTTGATTTGGGCCACACACCTATTGGTTGGGGAATATGTAGTGACAGGAATAAGGATGTTGCTATAGTATGTGGGTAGATAAGGAGAGGTTTCTCCAATGGAGTGGACACATGAATAAAGACGAGAGAGAACCATATGGCTATGTGGGAGAAGAGTTTTTAGACCAAGGGAATATCGAGTGGAAAGGACTGAGATGGGAGCATCCTTGGTGTGTCCAAGGAGCAGCCAGTGAGCAGTGGCGGTGGGAGGAGATGAGGTCAGAGATGGGTTAGGTGGGGAGGGGCAGACTGTGTAGGACCTTATAGCTTATGGAATTTTGCTTTTGTTCAGAGTGATTTGGAAGTCACTGCTGGGCTCTGAACAGAAGAGTGCCACTTGATTCACATTTGAAAGAATTATTTTGTCTGCCATGAGGAAAAGCAGAAGGGAGGCAAGAGCAGAAAGAATGAATAGATGGAGGAGACTGCAATAATCCAGAAGGAAAATGATGATAACTTGGACCAAGGTAGACGTGGTAAAATGTAGTCAGCTCTGATTTTATTATGAAGGTGTGGGTGGTAGAATTTGTCAATAGATTGAATGTGGAGTATAAGAGAAAGAGGAAAGTCAAGGGTAACACTAAGACTTTGGGGCTGATCAAATAAAAGGAATTGCCATTAACTAAGATGGGAAAGTCTGCAGATGAATCAGTGAGAGTTTGGCTGTCAGCATATTTAACTAGCAGTGCCTGTTAGGCATCCTAGTGGAGATGTTAAAGAGGCCACTGAATCTGCGGTAGAGAGTAAGAGAGAGATCTGGGCGTATAAATTTTGGGAATCATCAGTACATAGATGATGTTTAAAATTGTGAAATAAGATCACCATGGGAGGGAGTGTGGATACAGAAAAGCCAAGACCAGAGTGCTTCAAAATAATCCACATGTAATGCAGGAGACACCGGTTTGATTCCTGGTTTGGGAAGATCCTGTGGAGAAGGGATAGGCTACCCACTCCAGTATTCTTGGGCTTCCCTTGTGGCTCAAGTTGTAAAGAATCCACCTGCAAAGTGGGAGACCTGGGTTCGATCCCTTGGTTGGGAAGATCCCCTGGAAAAGGGAAAGGCTACCCACTCCAGTATTCTGACCTGGAGAATTTCATGAACTGTATAGTCCTTGGGGTTGCAGAGAGTTGGACACAACTGAGTGACTTTCACTTTTCAGAGTGTTTCAAAGTTTACAGGTCAGGACAATGAAGAGGAATCAGTGAAGTTGACTGAGATCAAACAGTTGGTGAAAATCAAGAAGAGTGTCCCAGACACCAGATAAGGGGAAAGTTTTTCAAGGAGGTGGCATGAACAACTATATCAAGTACAGCTGATTGATAAAGTAAAATGAGAGCTGAAATTTGATCATTGTGTTTAGCAATACGGAGCTCATACAACACCTTGACAAGTGGAGAGGTGGAAGCAAGTTCAAGAATGAGTGGAAGAGAAGTTGAGCTCAGAAGTGTAGACTTTTTGCTGTAAAGATGATTAGAACAATTGGAGGATAACAATTGGAGGTAAGTGGAGGATAATATGGAGTCAAGAAAGGTTTTCTTAAGGGAGATAGTGCAATAATGTTTGAATGATAAGGAGAATGATCCAATAGTTAAATAAAAGATGTAGGAAAGAAAGGAAAACTTGGAAAGGCAGTATCCTAAAATTGGTGGGGAAAAGGTGATAGCTATACAAAATGGAAGGGTTCCCATGGGTAGAAGCAGAGTTCATTCAAAGGAACAAGAGGGAAGGCCCAGTTTATGTGCTAGAAGGTGCTGGAAGGTGGTAAATGTGGCGGTGGGAGCTTGGGCATATCTCTTTTGATTGCTTCTGATATTTTTGATAAAATATGAAGCAAGGTTTTTATCACTGAGAATCTAGAGGGGCAGGAAATATCAAACGTGTTAGCATAAAGGATAAAATATTAAATACTTGCCTAGAAGAATGAAAGAGTGAGTAGATCGGGGACGTGTAGTATGATGACAGAACTTCAGATGTGTCCTGAGGTTAACAGTCATATTTTTCTCCAGTCACGTTCAGATGTGGTATGTTCTGACCACCTTTGCAGCTGAGAGCAAGATAAGGTGAGACAGGGTGACTTTTGTAGTGGGGAGGCGAGATCAATTTTGAACATGTGTTAGCGGTGAAGAAATCAGTTTTCTACAGACACCAAAGCATCTATCAGAGTCACATACCTAAATCATGGGTTTTAGTGTAAGTATATTTACTTCTGTGATCTGGGAACATAGCCCAGTCAGCACATCATTTGACTGGAAGCTGTCTATTGTTACCAATTGTCAACTAGAGTAGACTTCTGAAGGAAGGGGTCTGATAAGACTAATGCGTTTTTTTGAGGAAGAATAAATTAAAGCATATCTGGGAGTCTTAATCTGGGCAACTAGAGGAAAGCATCATGACAAAAGTGGGAAAGCCCCATGGAAGCAGGGATAGAAACCCAGGACAAAATCAGGTAACTTTACAGAACAATATTGCATAAGGGTGGGACCGGCAGTGCTTCACACTGGGCATGGCCTTCTGAGCTGCAGAGACCTTGGCTCAAATCTTGCTCAGACCTTGGGTCTCATTCACTGTGAGACCTGAGAAAATGATTCCACTTCTCAAAGCATCAGCTTCCTCATCTGTAAATGAGAATCATAACACAGCCCTTGCAGAGCTTCTGTGAATATCATGTGCATTCAGCAGGTTGTTGCAGAGGGTCCACTGGATACCTGGCTTTGTTCCCAAGGATGGGGGTTCCTTGGTAAAGAAAACATTTGTGTTTTTCCCTTCTGGAGCTTCCCCTCTAGATGATCACGACCACGGATATTGTAAGCACAGAGCTTTGGGCATGAGAAGCACAAGTGCTCAGTAGATGTCCCTTCCACCCTGTCCCTTCCTCAAGTGGCTTCCACAAGGGCTCCTCACCCACTCCACTTTTCCAGCCTCCATCCCCATGGTCTCCGGAACTGGGTGGCTCTGAGTAGCTCTCTTCATTCCAGTCTCCACACCACAAAAGTACAACCTTCCTCAACTTTCAGCAAAAATCCTTGAAAATCAAGTTCTCTCATGTGCATACAAAGCTGGCGGAACCAAGCACTTGGACCCCCGGGTTCCGGGACAGGAGTCCAGCCCAGCTCTTAATGGATCATCACTTGAGGTCCTCTGCCCCTCAGGACATTCTTCTTAGGCTTGCGTTGGTTGTGTGGGCTCAAACTTGGAAATACAGGATCACAAACTCAGTAGTGTGTGAGCCACCCAATCTTTGTATCTGTGCAAAGGGTTGCAGAACCCTCCAGGGTTCCCCTCACCCCTTCCCCAAGCCCTTTTCCAGGTGTTTCCCCTCATCAGCAAACCTTTGCTCCCTCTCACATGTTGGTGCTCCCTCTCACATGTTGGTGCTCCCAGGAGGCCTTTCCTGCCTGAGGGGCTCCCTCGTCACCATGTGACCCCCCCCTCCACTGTCACCCTTTTGCCTGGATAGGCCTGTCATTTTCTCATTATCATCATCACCCCAGACCCACATTTGTCCTCTGCTTTCCTGTTTCCAGTTAAACCACGTGCTATCAGGAATCCCAGGTCACACTGTTCTGTGGTCTCCTGAGAGGAAAATGACAGCATTAGGGGGAGAGGGGATTCCCACTGAGCAGCCTCGTGGACTTGGCCAGAGATATTCTGGGGGTGGGTTGAAAGCTGTGGAGACCCTGAGGGCAGATGGCGTGGGCGGGCGACGTTTGTGGAGGGTTCATTTTCCTTCCTTGCCTTGTGCTTTCCTTTCACAGCTGCAGTTCCTTAGAGCCCTTACATTCCAGAGCTAATTTTAGGTTCTTGGGACTGGCTTGTTCTAAGTGACCCCGGCCCCCGCCTTTCCCCTCCGCCCAGCATATTCATTCCAGCCTCTGGCTCACACAATCCACACTCACTCGGGGGCTCTCTGGCTTTCACTCAAATCAGAGAGGAGTAATTGTGACCCAGGTCCCCCCACCAGCTTAAAGACCCTCAGGAAGCAGGAAACTGAATAGAGGGGGTGTGGGATGGGAATCCTGCAAAGACAAAAGAGGGTGGGAGGGGGGGAGCCACTTCCTGCCTCCCGGATAAGCAGATAGTGTTTATGGCATCAGTCGAGAGCTCACAACCTTCTCAGAGCCTTGGAGAGAAGGACTAGAAGGAAGGATGAAGGAGCAGGAATGTGAATGAAGACAGATTGGTGGATGCCTGCAGTCTCTCCACTCCCCCCAACACCCGACTCAATATTTGTACAGCACGAGAACCTGAGCCTACCTACAAGAGTGGCCAAGGTCAGAGTCTCATTGGCCTCTCCAATCACAAAGTAGATCTGTAAGTCGCAAGAGACAGATGTCATTTTCTCCTTGTGTCTAACTCCACAGCAGGGAGAACCAAGGCCCAGAGACAGAAGTGACTTCCCCACGGTTGGATCTGAATTCGAGGTTATGTGCAGCCAGAGCTGGACTGAGAATAGACTAGAATTGGGCCTCTCTCCTTCAACTCAGAGTTCCTTCAGCTAGGGTTCTGGTTCGTTTCTTGTCATTTGAGAGCAGGTTGCCACATCTTTCATCACCATCAGCACCATCATGTGCCTCCCTCCCAAACGTGCTTCCTCACACAGCCTTACCTGCTCTTTATGGAGGTGAAGTGGAAACTCAGAGAGGAAGTGAGCTCCATGGGAAATGATCCAGCCACCTGCCTTGGTCCAGGACAGGGAACCATGAGCGACTTACAGAGGAAAAGGGAAATTGTTTCTGTCCTCACTTCTTTTCTCTGCCAGTTTATCAGGAAAGGTGATTAAGAACTGAGTCTTAATAGGCTCCAGTTTCATCCACCTCATTAGAACTGATTCAAATGTATTCTTTTTAATGGCTGAGTAATACTCCATTGTGTATATGTAGCACAGCTTTGTTATCCTACTATACAGAGTGAATTAAGCCAGAAAGAAAAACACCAATACAGTATCAGTTCAGTTCAGTCACTCAGTTGTGTCCGACTCTTTGCGACCCCATGAATCGCAGCACGCCAGGCCTCCCTGTCCATCACCAACTCCCGGAGTTCACCCAGACTCACATCCATCAAGTCAGTGATGCCATCCAGGCATCTCATCCTCTGTCGTCCCCTTCTCCTCCTGACCCCAATCCCTCCCAGCATCAGAGTCTTTTCCAATGAGTCAACTCTTGGCATGAGATGGCCAAAGTACTGGAGTTTCAGCTTTAGCATCATTCCTTCCAAAGAAATCCCAGGGCTGATCTCCTTCAGAATGGACTGGTTGGATCTCCTTGCAGTCCAAGGGACTCTCAAGAGTCTTCTCCAACACCACAGTTCAAAAGCATCAATTTTTCGGCGCTCAGCCTTCTTCACAGTCCAACTCTCAAATCCATACATGAGCACAGGAAAAACCATAGCCTTGACTAGACGGACCTTTGTTGGCAAAGTAATGTCTCTGCTTTTGAATATGCTATCTAGGTTGGTCATAACTTTGCTTCCAAGGAGTAAGCGTCTTTTAATTTCATGGCTGCAGTCACCATCTGCAGTGATTTTGGAGCCCAAAAAAATAAAGTCTGACACTGTTTCCACTGTTTCCCCATCTATTTCCCATGAAGTGATGGGACCGGATGCCATGATCTTTGTTTTCTGAATGTTATGCTTTAAGCCAACTTTTTCCACATATATTTGGACTTTAGAAAGATGGTAACGGTTACCCTGTATGCGAGATAGCAAAAGAGACACAGATGTATAGAATAGTCTTTTGGACTCTGTGGGAGAGGGAGAGGGTGGGATGATTTGGGAGAATGGCATTTAAACATGTATAATATCATATAAGAAACGAATCACCAGTCCAGGTTCAATGCAGGATACAGGATGCTTGGGGCTGGAGCACTGAGATGACCCAGAGGGATGGTACGGGGAGCGAGATGGGAGCGGGGTTCAGGATGGGGAACATGTGTATACCCATGGCGGATTCATGTTGATGTATGGCAAAACCTATACAATATTGTAAAGTAATTAGCATCCAATTAAAATAAATTAATTTAAATTAAAATAAATAAAATAAAATAAAAAAGAACTGAGTCTTCTAAAAGATTCCCACTGGGGAAGAACCTTCCAGTGGCTTCATGAGGACCTCCCAGTCTCCCAGCCACTGGTGACTCCAGTCACTTCTCCTAATGTCCTGGATCTTCAGGCAGTACCACATGGCTAACAGCCTGCAGACAGACTGCCTGGATTTGAGTCCCTGATCAGTTTCCACACCTGAAAAATGGGAGTAAAGAGTGTAGGGCTCTCGTGAAAATTAAATGAGTTCACATGATCTATGCAATGTAAAAATTGATCAAACATACTCATAAGGTTAGAGGACTTTATTAATTTACTGTATGTATGTTATATATGAAGTGAAGTGAAGTTGCTCAGTTGTGTCCAACTCTTTGCAACCCCATGGACAGTAGCCTGCACCAGGCTCCTCCATCCATGGGATTTTCTAGGCAAGAGTACTAGAGTGCGTTAGCATTTCCTTCTCCAGGGAATCTTCCTGACCCAGGGATCGAACCCAGGTCTCCTGCATTGTAGACAGATGCTTTACCATCTGAGCCATCAGGGAAAGATTAAATAAGTTCATACATGTAAATTAGTACATAATTTAAAACTCTTAGTGTCTAGCACATGATACTTACTCTTATTGTAACTATTATTATTTAACTCTGGTCTCTCTAAGGACCAAGCTTGCTCAGGTTCTGTTCCAGACTGTGTCAATAAAGTGACTGTGGGAATAAAGCAAGTCACACGAATTTTTTAGTTTAAACTAAACTAAACTAGTTTAGTGCATATAAGAGTTATATTTATAGTATACTGTAGTCTACTATGGGCAATAATGGCATTATATCTAAAAAAAAAAAAGGTCTGTACTTACCTTAATTAAAAAAATATTTTGTTGCTGAAAAATGCTAACTGTTATCTCAGCCTCCATCAAGTCATAATCTTTTTGCTGGTGGAGGGTCTTGCCTCAGTGGTGGCTGCAGACGATAAAGGTGGTGGTTCCTGAAGTGACGGCAGCTTCTTAAAATAAGACTACAAAGAAATTTGCCCCATCAATTGACTCTTCCTTTACTTGAACACTTAGGAGGCCATTGCAGGGTTGTTAACTGGCCTAATTTCAGTAGTATTGTGTCTCGGAATAGGGAGGCTCCGCGGGGAAGGACAGAGATGAGGGAATGGCTGGTCAGTGGAGCAGTCAGAATAAACCCACAGCATTTATTAAGTTCACCATCTTATATGGTTAAGTATTCGTGTGCGCATGTGTGCTCAGGTGCTTCAGTTGTACCTGACTCTTTGCGACCCTCTAGACTGTAGCCTGCTAAGTTCCTCTGTCCATGGGATTCTCCAGAGAAAAATACTGGAGTGGATTGCCATGCCTTCCTCCAGGGGACCTTCCTGACTCAGGGATTAAACCCATGGCTCCTGCATTGCAGGAGAATTCTTTACCCACTTAGACTCCTGGGAAGCCCATGGTTGCAATATGCAGTGTCCCAAAACACTTATAATAATAACATCAAAGATCACCAATCACAGATCACCATAACAGATATAATAATTGTGGAAAAGTACGAATATTGTAAGGATTACCAAATGTGACACAGAAACGTAAAATGATCAAGTGGAAAAAATGGGGCTGATAGATCTGCTCAACCCAGAGTTGTCACAAACATTCAATTTGTAAAAGACGCTCTATCTAGAAGTGGAATAATCGAGGTGTGCCTGTAATGATAATCTCTCCTGTTTAACTGATGTTTTCCAGTTTACTAGGCACTTTCCCATACTTTCTCTCCATTTCAGTTATTACAGCAATGCTTTAAGATGGCGGTTGTTCTCTCCCACTTTATGGATGGGAAGCTGAGACAGAGTTGACCTACCCTAGGTCAGCTGGTACGTGCAGAACTGGGACATGCCCCGTGTGACTCTCAGGCAAGGGCTTTTACCCTACCTTGATCTGCCCGTCACCAACTGCATTCTCATATCCTACCCGACTTCCTAGTTAGACAGCAGGTCCCTGACCTTGGTGCTGTCTCTCTCCTTAGGGAAGTGACCTCTGCAAGGTCCCACGGCTTAACACGCCAAAACCGAAACAGAATCCACATCTCCTGAATTTCCAGTCTGACACTATTTCCTCCACAACCTTTTATCTTATTGGCCTGTTTCCCATTTAGATGCATTATTACAAAGAGACAGCGTTTAGTGTTTGTTTTCCCCACTGAATTAAAAGATCCAAATCCGTTGCATCAGGAATTGTAATATATCACAGCCTGAGGACACAGGGCATGAAGGTTGAATCCATATTCCACAGCTGCCACCAGAGAGCCAGGTCATCTCTCTTCCACCGTAGACTTCAAACCCCTGCCTCATTTCTTCCTTAGAAAGATGGCTCGCTGCAATGAGGTGGGGGGAAACCGATGCTGAGATACCCATCCAGGCCCTCGCTGCAGAGAACAGGCATGGGGGCAGCTGCTGAGTCCATACTCCAGCTGTGTGCATCCTTCAGAAGCCCTGCAGGACTCTGCGTCCTGGTCCTCCTCTCCCCTCACTCCTGCCCTGAGAGTCACCTAATACAGTTATTTTAAGGAAAGTTCCACAAGGCAAAACCTCACAGGGACTCTGATGTTTGAGGGTTTGGTTCTTCCTGCCTCCCACTGGAGACAGGTTTTGAGGTTGTTTCGCTGAATCACTTGGCAAAAAGTAAATAAATAAATGGAGGAAGGAAACCTTGCTTAAAAGGAATTCTGTTGCCTCCCAAAAAACAAAGCAGCTGTCATCACCAAAGGAATCTGCGGGACTTGACCTCTCTGGGACTCTGCTTCAGTTCATTCTGGGGCGCCCTCCCCCCAACCCCTGCCCAGAAAGGAGCCCATCCAGCTCTCTGCAACATGCTCAAAACTAGGCTGCCCACCCTCCCAGGCAAATTAGCTGTGTACCGCAGGCTCTGATGGCCCATCCTGGCTGCTGTTCTCTGCCCTTCTCCCCTCAAGGTCGAAGAAGAACCCAGGAGTGACCTCTCCCTGTGGCTTGACATCCTGTGAATGTCCTGGCTTCCTTTCGGGTCCCTGCCACCTTCAGTTACTTGTGAACATGGCTGCCACCAGCCACCCCTTGCCTCTCATTCACATTCAATTACTCTCCTGGGCTTCTGCCCTCCATAAAAATAAAAAGAAACAGCGCTGTAGACCATCAGCTAGTCTAATCCTCTTATCTTACCCTCATGGAGACTGAGGCCAGGAGAGCATCAGCAACCGATCCTGGGTCACATGGCACCTTTGTAAAAGGTCAAGGCTAGCACTGAGTACCAAGATTCCGTGGCCCCAACTTCCAGAGGCTGGCAGCAGCCAGCGTCCTGTGGATGGTAGAGCTGGCTGAGCCTTCTTGTGCCCTGGGAGCTCCCTCATCTAGAGTGAAAGGGCAGGGAAATAGGAAATTGGGAGAAACATTCAGGGAGACCCCTGGCAGCCACTTGACCAATTTGAAGTCTGGTCCATCACTGTGGGTTAGGGTCTTCTTAAAGCATCTCATAGAGCATCTCTCCTGTCCTGCCTCAAATCCTTCCGTCACCCCAGGCCTTGACCACTCCCAGTGTCCCTGGCATTCGAGGCCTCTGACATTTTTCCCATCTTCTCTCCCTGCCTCTGTTAACCCTGCCCTCTGAATTGTGGTGAGGAGTAGAGAAGCCACACCCTGTGCCTGGTGAATGCCTGGAGCCTAAGGGGTGGGGGGTTGGGGTGGATATGCCCATGGGTGCCCAACTCATGACTCTGTCAGCCTCCCCATCTGTGGTAGAAGGAAGGCCCAGCCGGAGAGGCTCTGTCCCACACTTCCTCCAAGACCCTGGACAAAGTGCTCACTGCCTCTGAAACCCCATTCCCTCCCCTCACCTGGCATAGTTCATCGAAGAGTAAAGCTCTGGCTCATAGGAGGTGTCCAGTAGATATTCACTCTTCTCCCTCACCTGGAGCAGGCAGAACAGCAGGATGTAGGTAGAGAGAGCTCTCTCCTGGGATGCTTATACTCTAGTGCAAGACTCAGGGCTGTGTGAGGTGCTGGAAGGTGGCGGGCAGACCAGCCAGGCCAGCTAGGGCTGAGCATCCCTCCACCACCAGCCGTCTAGACAAGGGCCTCAGAATTGCCTCGTCTCCAGGTTGGGAGGAACCACCTGTCTGAAAGTTCAAGCAGTCTCATCGGAGGCTGATTTGAAAACACTCTTCTGTTAGCCTTTCCATGAGACAGTTTCATCCCAGCCCCTTCGCCCAGGATGGACACTTCCACTGTCAGCTTCGTTGGTGAGTTCACTCTGTGTGTCCCCGGCTCTTCCATATTTAGTCTCACTGAATCCTCCCAAGAGCCCTATGAAGTTACCACCACTTTGCTGTGAGGCAATAGAGGATTGAGAAGGTTAAGTCATTTCCCCCAGGCCACCCTGTGATAATTTCAGCTCACAGCTATTTGCTGAGCACCTACTCTATGCCAGGTCGGCTTTGAAATACTGCAGTAAGCAAAGCAACCTGGATTCCCAGCTGACTCCTGGCCTCTGCTGCCGCCTCTTAGTGCTGCCTCTTCCATCTAGAAGCCACGACTAAATACAGGGCTTGAATAACTTAGAAAGATATTGAGAAGTTAGGATATAATCTTTTTGAGTAAAGCTTAAAATTTCTCAGTCCTGGTGACTCAGTCGGTGAAGAATCCGCCTGCAATGTAGGAGACCTGGGTTTGAACCCTGGTGGGAAGATCCCCTGGAGAAAGCTACCCACTCCAGTATTCTGGCCTGGAGAATTCCATGGAGAGAGGAGACTGGTGGGCTATGTCCCTGGGGCCACAAAGAGTCGGACATGACTGAGTGACTTTCGCTTTTTAGAATTTCTACCAGTGGTTCCTCATGGGAGCAGTACTGCCCCTCGGGGTGCATGTTGGAAACTGATGGGAAGACTTCTGGTTGTCATCACAAGCTCTGGGCGCTGTGAGTACTTAGTGGGAGGCTCAGGGATGTGCACAGGAAGATTCGGCATGGCTGAGCACTGTCCCCACCACCAGGCACTAGAGAGGTGAAAGCCCAGTTATAATTAGCCAAAGCAAGAACCTAACTGCACATTCAGTTCACACACGAAGCATTTAAATGAGGAGCAGTTTTAACAAATACCTCCCCTCCTCTCTTACTCACCCACCACCTCCCATCTCTTTAGGGCTTCCCTGGTGGCTCAGATGGTTAAGAATCCGCCTGCAACGCCGGAGACTTGGGTTCGATCTCTGGGTTGGAAATATCCCCTGGAGAAGGGAAAGGCTACCCACTCCAGTATTCTGGCCTGAAGAATTCCATGGACTGTATGTATAGTCCATGGGGTCATAAAGAGTCAAACTCGACTGAGCGACTTTCACTTACTTACTCACTTACTCCCCTCAAAAGGCACTCAACCATATAAATTAGGGAAGACTGCAGTTTTTTTTTTTTTTCTGAATCTTACCATGAATAGTTTCAGGAAATTATTTCGGCTTCCCTGGTGGCTCAGTGGTAAAGAATCTGCCTGCCAGTGCAGGAAACATGGGTTCAATCCCTTGTCCGGGAAGATCCCGCATGCCATGGGACAGCTAAGCCCGTGTGCCACACCTGTTGAGCCTGTGTTCTCAAGCAGGGAACCACAGCTATTGAGCCCATACTCTGCAAGTGCTGAAGACCACACATCCTGGAGCCTCCGCTCTAGAGCAGGGAACCACAGCTATTGAGCCCATACTCTGCAAGTGCTGAAGACTGCACATCCTGGAGCCTCCACTCTAGAGCAGGGAACCACAGCTCCTGAGCCCATACTCTGCAAGTGCTGAAGACCGCACATCCTGGAGCCTGTGCTCTGCAGCAAGAGAAGCCATTGCAGTGAGAAGGCTGCACACTGCAACTAGAGGGTAGCCCCACTTGCCGTCACTAGAGAAAAGCCCTCCCAGCAATGAAGACCCAGAACAGCCAAAAATCAAATAAATAATAATGGAAGTTATTAAAAAAATGAAATCATGTCACCCATGGCGACCTTACTCCTGACCTTTGCGTTGCTAATGAAACATCTGAATCAATCCACATTTGTAACTTGAGTTCATGGTGATTCTGTGCAAGCATCAGAGTGTTTCATTGTATCTCTTGATGTAGTCATGAGTGAATACTTCCAAAGAGTGAATACTTAAAAATGAAAATACATTATTTTATTATAAATTATTTTTATTTAGTTTTATTATGAATTTGTTTTCTTTTTTACATTTCATTTAGGGCACCCTGTTAATTTTTGGAATTGTGTACATAGGTTAACTGTGAATTTTATTTCAACATGATACAAAGGGCACTATAGGATATGTGTTATGGAAAGGGGCATTGGATATGAGAAGGTGGGAGTGGGGTGGGGTCACTGCCAATAGATGAAAGGTCACCAGCAGCAGAAGGGCAGAGAGCTCTTCCTTGTTGCTGTGCTCAAACAGAGTGGAAGCTGTGCTTATAGGACTTGGAGAAGAGGTGGGGCATGATTTCCTGGCCCAAAGAGCAGTTTGTCACTAGACTAGATAGTTGATTGGAAAGAGCACTGAGGTTGGCATCAAAAAATGTGAATATGAATCTTGGTCCTGCCACTTCCTGACACTGAAGCCGGGCTCCCTGGCCTTTGTTTCTTCATGGTAAACAGAGCACCTTGACTCAGAATGAGGTGATCTTGTGGTGTAACGTCCCACGGTGGAAGCGTCAGTCTCCAGGATTCTCAAGATTCCTTGTGCTGCTCGACCAGCCAATGCAATGAGTCTGGAGGCAGGAGGGCAGAAGTGATAAGAACATCCACCTTGTTTGAACCTGGGTGTGCCACCTAGGAAAGGTCATTTTCCTTCTCTGAGCCTTAGTTTTAGCCTCAGCAAAGTGGTAATTAGAACAGTCCTACCTTGATAAAGGTTATGGTAGCGTTTGGGATTTATCAAGATAGCATCTGTAAAATGTACTGGAACTCAATAAGTATCCATAAATGTTAGAGGTTAGTTCTCTTCCTCCAAAATTCCACCTCCCCTCAACTCCTCAGACCAGTTGCTGACCTTTGTCCCTTGATTCCAGAGCCAGGCTGGGGGAAGGAAGGAAGTGGAGTCGTGCTCCAACTTGTCCTGGAACAGCGAGCAGAGGTTACAAGTCCTCCTACACTGGGGAGTTTCCACCTCCTTCTCTGGCCAGCTGTAGGGTCTCTGGGGAGCAAAGTGACTAAGATGGGGAGAATTTCTGGAGTCCTCCCTGTCCCTGGCCTTAGGCCTCACCACTGGGAAAAGCAGAGAAAAGTGGTGTCTCAGCCTGGAGATTCTGCACAAGGGCTTGGCTTATGGTCCATGGAGACTCACCTTCCCTTTCAGCATCAGGGTGTGGAACTGTATGGTATGTTCAGGAGCATTTGAGAACTCACTGCAGTTCATAATGAGGATCCCAGTGAAGGGCAGGGGGGAGCCAATGGAAAAGCCTGTTTGCCTTGCTTGGCCCAGATCTTCAGGTAGCAGATGGTCCTCAGCTCCAGAGGATGGCCTGAGTGGCCTTGGGAATGTTCAGTAGCAAGGACCAGGTGGACAACCACGGTATGGGAACTGAGAGGAAGCACAGGCACCTGCCGCAGGACAGCTTCTCCCACAGCACCCCCTACAGGGGGCCTTTGGCAGCAAGGCCCCGGGATCCAAGCTCCGCCATATCCAGACATTTCTAGAAGTCTCATTCACACTAAGATGCAGTGATTCAGGCTCTTCCAGAAGCCATTTCCAACAGGCATCAGATCTTTCTTGCAGGGGAGTGGTTTGCCAATGATGCCCACTGAGGTTGGCATCATGAACATCTCAGGGCAAGGGGAGGTTGAGCAGATAGGCTGTGGACCACTCGGAGCAGCACTGTACTGGACACCAGCCACTCGGACCTGGAGACACACAGTCTCACAGGGACCCATCTCCCAGTGAAGACCAATAGTCAGAGAGTGGCATGAGCCACTCCATCCATGGACATGAACCAAGGTGTCTGGGGTGAAAGAGGGTGGCGAGCAGGAAAGGCCTTCCAGAGGATAGGAGGCTTGAGAAGAGTCTTGAGCATAGAAAGGGGATCAGCTGGAGAAGAGGTTAGAGGGCTTTCCAGGCTGGGCGAGCAATTCCTGCAAAGCCTCAGAGGTGTGGACTGTGACCACAGCCCTGGGGCTTCAGGAGCTTTTGGGAAAGTAGAAAGATGAAAAGAAGTGATTTGGAGTCAGACACACCTGTGTTCAAATCACCGCTATGCCCCCTGCAGCCCATAATGCCAGCTTCAGTTTTTCATCTGTAAAATGGGGGTAATTTCCTCACTAGAATGTCAGCTTCGTGAGAGCAGGCACCCTGTGTCTCTTGTTTTTTTCCTATGAGCCAAAGTCTGGAACAGTGCCAAGCCCAGGTCATCCCCTGGTCTGGATTTCCTGAATGGATGATTGGATGAAGAACAGTGTATGTGAAGTGTCTGGCAGAAAGCAGATGCTCCTGAATCAAGATGCTTTAGAAGCACAGGGTTCATAGTTCAGGGGGTTCTATAGACAAGAACGGGATGGTGAGGACGTTGGATGTCAGAAGTTAAGTCTTTTTCTGTAAGCAGTGGGGAGCAATGAAGGCCTCTGATGAGCCCATGAGTCACTACATATAAACCCCTGCTGGCAAGTCAGTTTGTGCTGCCCCCCCATCCCCTTGCCGGAGCCAGCCCTCCCGAGACCCCTCCCTGGGAAGCGCCCTGTGTGTTGTTGTCACAGGGCAGTTAGGGTCTTCCCACGAGCCCCCTGGAGACAGCGTGAGTCAGAAATTGGGAATTTCTGGAGATGACCAGATGTCAACCCTTGGGGCTGGTCCTGGGGTTGGGAAATAGCACCTGCCTGACTTGAAGTCATGGGGTCAGCATCCACAGAACCGCAAGACTCATGACCATTGACCCTTCCATGCACCCTGGCCTCTTCAGCCAGCCAGGCCCTAGTAACTGCTTCGCTCTGAGGAGAGGAGGGCTCAGGCTGACGTGGGGCAGGGCAGTGCTCTATCTCGCCGGTCTTACTCAGGGGCCCCGAGGCTCCTCTTGGCGGTAGTCGTTGCAGTGGTGCTCGTTAGTGGTAATTGTCCTGACAGTAACAATGACAATATTAGTTGTAGAGTTTTCTGTGATTTACTGAGGTAGATGGTTGGATGGCAATACCAACTCGGTGGACATGAGTTTGAGCAAGCTTCGAGAGTTGGTGCTGGACAGGGAAGCGTGGCGTGCTGCAGTCCATGGGGTCACAAAGAGTCAGACATGACTGAGTGACTGAACTGAACCGAACTGAGAGATTCTAGGGAAAGAAAAATGTAGGGACATAAAAAACCTAAGGAACTGCAATCAGGCAGTTCAGACCTGCACCCTTGTCCTGAGGGAACCAGAGGGAGGCTGGGGCCAGGCTAGCCTTCTACAAGCAAGGCTTTAGTGGTGAGGAAGACAGCTGTGTGTGAAGAGGAGAAAAAAGGATGCTCCAAACTCTGTCAGTGGCCCAGAAAGAGCAGCCACTGGGTGGTTGGGAGACACGAACCTATATTTAGAGAGCATAGGTCTGGTACTTAGTATACAGTCAGTGTATAATAAAGGCTACTGATGCTCCTGGAGTTCCCCTCAGGAATCATCAAGTCCAAAACCTAGGGTCCTGCATTCATGTACTCTTTGAACAAGTATTTATTGAGCACCTAGTAATCTTTTTAAGGCTTCCCTGGAGACTCAGATGGTAAAGCATCTGCCTGCAATGTGAGACCTGCATTTGATCCCTGGTTTGGGAAGTTCTTTTTAAAGACTATTATCTTTTTAAAGCCACTTTAGGTCCACATCAAATTTGGGAGAAAGGTACAGAGATTTTTGCGTAACTCTTGTCCCCCACACAGGCGCAGCCTCCCGCGTTGTCAACATCCCCCACCAGAGTGGCACGTGTACTAACAGCCCCAAGGAGGAACCTACACTGACATCACATCAGTCACCCGCCCAAGCCTGTGCTTTAGGTTAGGGTTCATTCTTGGTGACATACATTCTGCAGGTTTGGACAAATGTACAGTGGCATATATCCATCATTATAGTATCATACAGAGCATTTTCATTGCCTTACATGTCCTCTCTATTTTGCCTATTCCTCTCCCCTCTCCCACATCACACCCCACCCCTGCAACCACCGATCTGTATATTGTCTCCATTATTTTGATTTTTCCAGAATGGCACATAGTTGAAATCATACAGTATGTAGCCTTTTTAGACTGACTTGTTTCACTGACTGATATACACTTAGAGTTCCTCCACATCTTTTCATGAGCTGCTAGCTCATTTCTTTGTAGCACTGAATAATATTCCATTGTCTGGATGTACCACAATTTGCTTATCCATTCACCTACTGACAGACATCTTAGTTGCTTCCAACTTTTGGCAATTATAAATAAAGCTGCTGTAAACATTGGTGTGCAGATTTTTAGGTATGCATGAGTCTTCAACCTTGGGTAGAAACCAAGGAGCGCAGTTCCTGGATTGTTCGGTAAAAGATTTTTTAGTTTTGTAAAATACTGCCAAACTGCCTTGAAGAGTAGCTGTATCATTTTGCATTCCCATCAGCGATGAATGAGAACTCGTGTTGCCCCACATCCTTGCCAGCATTTGGTGTCATCAGTGTTCCAGATTGTGACCATTCTAACAGGTGTAGAGTGGCATCTCACTGTCATTTTAATTTGCATTTTCCTGATGACAATTGGAAAGTTTTGACCAACCTATTGTTTTAGAAGGAAAGTTATGACCAACCTAGACAGAATATTAAAAAGCAGAGACATTACTTTGTCAAAAAAGGTCCGTCTAGTCAAGGCTATGGTTTTCCCAGTGGTCATGTATGGATGTGAGAGTTGGACTATAAAGAAAGCTGAGTGCCAAAACGTTGATGCTTTTGAACTGTGGTGTTGGAGAAGACTCTTGAGAGTCCCTTGGACTGCAAGGAGATCCAACTAGTCCATCCTAAAGGAGATCAGTCCTGGGTGTTCATTGGAAGGACTGATGTTGAAGCTGAAACTCCAGTACTTTGGCCACATGATGCAAAGAGCTGACTCATTTGAAAAGACCCTGATGCTGGGAAAGATTGAGTACAGGAGGAGAAGGCGACAACAGAGGTTAAGATGGTTGGATGGCATCACTGATTCGATGGACATGAGTTTGAGTAGACTCCGGGAGTTGGTGATGCACAGGGCATCCTGGGGTGCTGCGGTTCATGGGGTCGCAGAGTCGGACACGACTGAGCAACTGAACTGAACTGATGACAGTTGATGTGGAACACCTTTTCATATATTTACTTGCCATCTGTTTATCTTTTTTGGTGACGTGTCTATAAAGGTCTTTGGCCCATTTTTTAATCAGGTTGTTTGTATTCTTATTGTTGAGTTTTTAGAGTTCTTTATATATATTGAATAGTCCTTTATCAGATATTTCTCTTGCAAATATTTTTTCCCAGTCTGTGACTTGTCTTATTCTTTTGACTAGTCTTTTACAGAGGAGGAGTTTTTCATTTTAATAAAGGTAAGCTTATCACTTATTTCTTTTATGGATTGTGCCTTTAGTGGTATATCTTGAAGGTCATCATTATACTCAAGGTCATCCAGGTTTTCTTCTATGGTATCTTCTAGGACTTTGTAGATTTGCATTTTACATCTAGGTCTGTGATCATCTCATGTTCATCATTGAGAAGGGTGTAAGATCTGTGTCTAAATTCGTTTTTTCCCATGTGAGTGCCCAGGTGTTGTAGCACCGTTTGTTGAAGAGACTAAGTTTGCTCCACTGTCAAACGTTGATTGACTCTACCTGTTGGGTAGAAGCTATTTCTTTGCTCTCTCTTCTGTTTCACTAATCTTTTATCTATTCTTTCACTGTTGTCATACTGCTTTGATTACTGTAGCTTTGTAATAAGTCTTCCAGCATTGTTCTTCTCCTTCAGTGCTGTGTTGGCTATTTTGGGTCTTTTTTCTCCCCATGTAAACCTTAGAATCAGTTTGTCAATTAAAAAAAAATAGCTGTGAGCTGGGATTTTAATTGGGATTGTATTGAATCTACAAGTCAAGTTAGGAACTGGCATCTTGACAATATTCAGTCTTCCTATCTATGAATGGGCTAACTCTACATTTACTCATTTTTATGCGTGTGTGTGTGTGTGTGTGTGTGTGTGTGTGTGTGTTAAATCGCTTCCGTTGTATCTGGCTCTTTGTAACCCTATGGACCATAGCCCACCAGGCTCCTCTGTCCATGGGTTCTCCAGGCATGAACACTAAAGAGGCTTGTCATGCCCTCCTCCAGTGGATCTTCCCAACCCAGGGCTCCAACCAGAGTCTCTTATGTCTCATGCATTGGCACGCAGGTTCTTTACCAATAGTGCCAGCTGGGAAGCCCAACCTACTAAATTTCAAACACTTTTCTAGGAGTAGGACATACAACCATAAACACATCTGGTCCTCAAGGAGCTTACTATCTGTTGGAGGAGACAGCTGATAAGGAAACAACCTAAAAATATGTAGAATACTTTGTTTTTCCATGAAAGTGAAAGTGAAGTCACTCAGTTGTGTCCGACTCTTTGCGACCCCATGGACTGTAGCCTACCAGGCTCCTCTGTCCATGGGATTTTTCAGGCAATAGTACTGAAGCGGATTGCCATTTCCTTCTCCAGGGGATCTTCCCAACCCAGGGATCGAACCCTGGTCTCCTACATTGTAGACAGACACTTTACCATCTGAACCACCAGGGAAGTCTACTGTATTTCCTTAGGGAAGGACTGTTTATACTTAAAAAAGATCAGAACATTCATAAAGTACTTAGGCAGTGCCTGTCTTCATGGTAAGTGCTCAATAAATGTTTCCTATTATTTTAGCTAGTTCTGCTGCTGCTGCTGCTGCTGCTAAGTTGCTTCATTCGTGTCCAACTCTGTGCAACCCCATACACAGCAGCCCACCAGGCTCCCCCGTCCCTGGGATTCTCCAGGCAAGAACACTGGAGTGGGTTGCCATTTCCTTCTCCAATGCATGAAAGTGAAAAGTGAACATGAAGTCACTCAGTCATGTCTGACTCTTTGCGACCCCATGGACTGTAGCCTTCCAGGGTCCTCCGTCCATGGGATTTTCCAGGCAAGAGTTCTGGAGTAGCTAGGTCTAGCCATACCAGTCTAGGACTCAGTAATCACTCTGAAAAACATAGAGCAGGATTTCATTGTTGAAGCGTTTTAGCCCCTGGCTAGGAGGACTTGTCACGTGGGCTTCCAGAATTTGTCCTCTTTGCAAACAACTTCAACTCTGATTCAAGATGATGATATTCTACTGCTATTAATACCCTCTTTCAAGGTAACCACCAGAAACTGCCCAGTTCTGTCTAGCATCCACTGAGGCCCATGTGCTGCCTGACAAGGGTAAGTTAAGGGTGCAGACCCTGAGAGAGTGCTATCCCTGCCCTCCATCTGCCATCATCCAGACTCCTCCAATCCCAGGGAACATTGGATGCACAAATCGTGTTTTTATTTCTTTTTCCCGTCTTTTATTTTAAAAATGGGGGTTCCCTGGTGGCTTGCTTGGATCATGAAGAATCTGCCTGCAGTGCAGAAGACCTGGGTTTGATCCCTGGCCTGGAAGATCCCCTGGAGAAGGGAATGGCCACCCACTCCAGTATTTCACCTTCTCCCTGGAACACTGAGTTAAATTCTCAGATCCAGGACAGGGGGCATTCTGAGTGGGCCTGACCACGTTCTGGTCATTCATTACTCCACTGCAGATGCTCCTCTCAAGATCACAGTGACTTCCAGTGGTTGCTCCTCAGTCTTATCTCATTTGACCTATGGTTGATCCATTCTCCTCCTTGAAACACTTCCTTCACTGGGTTTCTGGGTACCTCACTCTCCACATTCTCCCCTTGCCTCCCTGACTGTTCTTTCTCCATCTCTCTTCTTGTCCCTGATCATCTCTCCACCTCCTTGCACTGGTTGGGGTCTGAGGTCAGGCTCAGCGATGTCCTTTTCTCTTCTCTACCTACACCCACACTTTTGCTCCTGTGTTGATCTCACCCAGTGTCATGGTTTTTTTGAAAGTCAGAACTTCAGACACATGTATCCAAGACAGCTATCCTGTGTCTCCTGAGGACATCTAATAGATATTAAAGTTCATGTGTCCAAAATGGAACTCTCAGTCTTTCCCTCCAAACTTGCTTCTCTCTCAGCTTTCCCACCCAAGTTAACATAGGCAACTCTGTCCTCTATCCCAAACCTTAGCGTCTCCCTAGACAGCTCTGTCCCTCCTCACCCTCAATTTAACCCACCAGCAATCATGTAATCCTTACTGTCAAAATCTATCCAGAATTCAACTAGCTCTTTCCTGGCTGTGCCAGTCACCTTCTAAATGATTTTCTAGCATCTGCCCCTGCCCACTGTCAGTATATTCTCACAGAGCAGAATGAGACTGAAAAACGTGGGTACACCCTTCCACTGCTCCACACTGTCCCGTGGCTCCCCTCTCAAGTATCAGAGTCACTTCTAGGTCCTTCCACCACATGAAAGGAATTTAGAGCAAAGAAGTCCAGGTCCCAGCTGTGGTTTAACATGACCGAGGTGCTCAAACTGCAGGGCCATTGCCCCCACTCCCCCCTGCCTGAGAGGAGCCCCTTCCAGGTATCCGCATGGCTCTGTCCCTCACCTAGTAAAGATTTTTACTCAAATGTCACTTTCTCCAGGCCTTCCTGGCCACACTCTTTAAACTTGAACCCATTCCAGTCCATAGCATTCTTTATCCCCTTCTCCTGCTTTTCCCCCTGTAGTTTATATCCCAGCTAAGTCACTCAATTATGACATATTTGTATGTCTGTTGTCTGTTCCTATTCCTCATCTACCTTATTGAATTACTGTATCTCCACCACCTGGAACAGGGCTAGCACACAGAGGTATTTAAATGATTTGTGAAAGACACCACTCCCATCCCTTCCAATCCTGACTCATTGCCTTAAACTTCATGTGTGAGAGTTGATTCTCATTGCACTGAGGAAAGTTCTCACACTATCTTCCAAATTCTCATGTTCCACCCAAGTTGACCCATGCCATCTGGGGGCTGCTTCCTTACTGGTGGAGGAGACGGCAAAGATGTGCTTGCCCATAACTCCTGTTCCCAGCTTGGCAAGGACACATAACTCAGTCTAAGCACCTTCCAAGTTGAGTCATGGTTATCTGCATGGCAATCAGTCTCTTCCCTAAAGACAGTGAGCCCCAGGCATTCATCTTGGTTGTTGTTCATTTGCTAAGTCGTATCCGACTCTTTGCACCCCAGGGACTGCAGCATGCCAGGATTCCATGTCCTTCACTATCTCCCAGAGTTTGCTCAGATCCATATCCACTGAGTCAGCGATGCTGTCTAACCATCTCATTCTCTCTGTCATCCCCTTCTTCTCTTGCCCTCACTCTTTCCTAGTATCAGGGTCTTTTCCAGTGAGTTGACTTTTCAAATCAGGTGGCCAAAGTATTGGAGCTTCAGCTCCAGCCTCAGTCCTTCCAATGAATATTCAGGGTTGATTTCCTTTAGGAATGACTGGTTTGATAATCTTGCTGTTCAAAAGATTCTCAAGAGTCTTCTCCAGCACCACCATTCAAAGGCGTCAATTCTAGAGTGCTCAGCCTTCTTTATAGTCCAAGTCTCAGATCTCTGCATAAGGAGTGTAAAAACCATAGCTTTGATCACATACGCCTTTGTTGGCAAAGTGATGCTTATAAGGTCTTTAATCAGATTAAATGAGATAATGTTGATCATGTGCTTGGAACAACACACTCACCAGGGTTTATCATTGGCAGCCATAATTACAATCAATTTATAATACACATGGGTTATAAAGATTGGGCAATTCATTAAGCCACCAGTAAATGGGGAAAATAATCCAGACCTCGTGGTCTGGATTATTATACACCACCTCCCACTTCTTTTCTTGTTCTTGGAAGAAGAGCACAGGACGTGGAGTCCAAAGATCCAACTTTGGTGTGGATATGTCCAGCTGGTCTAAAAAAGAGAAGCATTGATACTGGAACCTGTCCTACTTAGCCCCCGGATTCCCATGAGGCTTGACAAAATAGTAGATGTAGAAATGTTATATAAAGCATAAAATGCTGGAGAAATATTAGTTAATATGTTAAGATGGTTCCCTTTTCTTCTCCTCCACCCTACCCAGGCTCTCCCTAGCCAACTAGTCTACCTCCCACCCTTTCTGGCTCTCAGCTGCCCTGGAATCAGCTCCCACAAAGGGTTCAGAGCACAGCACAAAGTGTCCAAAGCTTGCTTCCAAAGCCTGGCTCCAGCCCTTCCTCCTTGAAAATGTCTGGCCTAATGGGAAAGAATGCGGGCTGGCAGTCCAGTCCTGTTGGAGTCCACTGGCATCCATTGGACACCTCCTCTGTGCCAGGCCCTGGGCACTGAGAATCTGGGGATGAGCTCGATGGTCCCTGCCCTCAGAAGCTTAAAATCTGGTGAAGAAATAGTCACATCATAGGCAAAGATAACATGATACAATACAATTGGGTAGAACTGTGAGCGAGAGCCCAGAGGAAGTCACTGTACACAGCATGGGGGAATAAGAGAAGGCTTCCTGGAGGAGGGGATGTTTTAGAGGCGACACGTCCCAGTCACGTCCAAATATGAAAGTTTTCACCCCTTGGCGAAGCCTTCATCACACTAGCACCTCCTTATTCCAGCAGTCATAGGTTTGTCCACATTCCAGGCTAGAATTTTAACTATTATTGCATCCAGGTGTCATTTCAATAAGGCCTAGAGAACTGACGTGACTTCTGGAAACACTAGGCAACTTTTATGTGAAGATCGGTGTTTCCTCCTGGGTATCCATTTCCAATCAGAAGTGGAAAGAACCCCAACTGGTCCTGAAAACAAATCCAGAGGGAGATTCTTAAAACTCCCTCTTCTTATGCCCAGTGTCTTTGCACAGCCCTTTACAGTTTACACAAGCTATTATATCCCTCCCAGCAAACTGTGAAGCCACCATCATTTAACAAATTTTCACATAAGGAAACTGAGCCTGGACAGAGTCTGTAAGATATGATTATGAAATTGAGAAATTGGTTTCAGAAGTCCCGGAGCCCTGACTCAACATCATGATTCGACTTCAAACTGGAACATCCATTTTAATACTTAATTGCTTGAAGTGTTACTTGCTCAGTCATGTCCTGCTGTTTGCAACCCCATGGATTGTAGCCCGCCAAGCTCCTCTGTCCATGGACTTCTCCAGACAAGAATACTGGAGTGGGAAGCCATTCCCTTCTCCAAGGGATCTTCCCGACCCAGGGATCAAACCCAGGTCTGCCACACTGCAGGCAGATTCTTTACCATCTGAGCCACCAGGAAGCTCCTTTTTATTAGTTAGGAGCATGTAACTATGTAACTATTTCCTAGCCCTTGCCTCTCTTCTCCTTCTTTCTTATTCTTCTGGCTGAGTGTGGTGTCTGGATTGGCTCTGCCTTTTCTGCCTTTTGGTTCTGCCTGTCATCTCTCTCTTCACAGCTCACCGTCCTCCTTTCTCTCTGGCTTTCTGTCTCTGTTGCCAGTACTTCTCTGTCTGCCTCTCTGTGTCTCTCCATCCTTCCCCGTTTCTCTCCTCCATCCAGTCTCTGTTGTGCTGTGTGTGCATGTCTCCTCTCTCTCTCCCTCTTCCTCCTGCTCTCTCTCTGTTTTTTCCTGCCTTGAGTATCTTTCTGTCTTTGTCTTCTCTCTGCTCTTTCTGCCTCCCCTTCCCAGGAAGGCTGTGCAGGTACTCAGAGGTGCTACATAGCTTTGCTCTCACCAGCCCAGGGTTGTGCTGTGGCTGCTTTCTCAGACTCTCTGGGTTCCCAGCCTCCAGTTCCTCAGACAGTGGGAGGGGGGGAACTGCCAAGAAATCTGACCAGGCCCCTGCCCAAGCTGCTCATTCCCTTGGCAAGAAAGGAAAGAGGAGTTGAAAAGAAAAACAGGAGGCATTGGTCAGTGACAGTCCCCTCCCAGCCCTCCACCCCCGAACATCTGGTCTGAAGAAGGGTGGAGTCTCACCCTCCAGATGTGTGGCCTGAGGCTGGAGCACTTGTGGGATAGATGGGCGATGACTTCACAGCCAGCCTAAGCGGAGGGGGCAGAGGGCATGGATGGGAAAACGGGAGTAAGTTTAAGTGAAAAACAAAATCCACACTCTCTGCCTGCTGTGGATGGGGAGGTGGTTGCTATGAGCTCAGGATTTAGAGGGAGAGGAATAGAAATCCAACATGCCCCTTGTCCCCATTGGCTGGGTTCCAGTCCTGCCTGGCCCCTCTTGCTTGTCACAACATGCCTCTGGATCACTGGGTTTCCTTTCCTGGCCCCTAATTCCTTACCTGTCAGGTAAGAACCATGATTCTTCCTTCCTAGAGTGACTGTAATAGTCACTTTCCAAAGGTGCCTGGCCCGGAGGTTAGCAATGCACGTCAATCCCTTCCTTCCCTCTTCCGGAAAGTCTTATTGGACAAGCCCAGCTCCCACTGATTTCCCACCCTCTGCTTGCTGCAGGTCTTTATTGGTCTTCACCCACCTGCAGGTCTTCCCTCCAGACTGCCTTACTGCTTGGGCAGTGGCTGCACCATTATTGTTGCCGCTGTTGTGGCTCTTGCTAGTTCTCAGGCCCATTTCTGCTGACCCCTGTCTCCTTGCTGACACAGCAAGCCTGCTTCTTGCCAACAGTGTCTCAAACTAAAGGGGAGGTGTTCACATTGAGTTTTGGGTGAAAGTGCAGACTTTAGGGTCTGCTAGACCCAGATTGAGGGATTTGACCTTTTCTGCTTATTAGTTTTGTTTGTGGGCAATGACTTAACCTTTAAGATGGGGATAATATGGGCCCAGGCTGGATTCTGAAGATTGAATGTGATGAAGAGCTTTGCCCACTGAGAAGCCCTCTTTGAATCAGGGGTCTAACTTCCAGCTGTTATGATGGAATCTTAACACCCTTAGCACCTAGTGCAAGGCTGGGGGTAACGTGCTGGACATTCAGGGTCGAGATGGGATAGAATGAAACAGTTGTCAAAGATCAATTGTTTCCCTTAGTGACTTTCTGTTACATTCAGCTTGGGCAGGGGCTCCTGGGGATGTCAAGCCTCCCAGACTCAGAAGGACTTCAGGAACCATATAGGTCTGCCACCCTATTCCACATGTAGAAGGAAATGATGAGTCCCCAGAGAAGGAAAGAAATTTGCTTTAACTTCTGATAAACATGTTCTGATTTGTTTATTCTCTAGTAATCCAAGAAGATACAGCATATAGATTTTATTGATTCTTAACTCCTGAGAATAGGGCGGTGATACACAGATCACTCTCTGACAGCAGGTTTGCACAGTGGAGAGGGAGAGCAAGGAGCGGCCTGGGATGGCATAGAGTGGGTCGCTCCATTCTTGATCCCTTCACAAAACCGGGAAAGTTCATCCTGTCCTCTCCAAGAAGTTCACATGTTCAAGATTACACAGCTATAGGTGCTCAGAGTTGGGATTCCAGCATAGGTCTGTCTGACCCCAGAGTTGGGCTGCCTCTGAACGAGACCAAGAGGAAAGTACCCCAAAGAGGAGGCTGGGACCCAGGAAGACCAGCTTACTGCCTCCCTGGGTTGTCTCAGGTTGCCCAAGAGGAAAGGGAAGGTGCCATGGGGCAGGAGTGGTTGATAGCCCAGGTGGACCTTAAAGCTCACCTGTGCTAATTGGAGCCCATGGTGAGTAACAGTTGAAGACTCCTATCACTTTACCCCATGGGTACCAACAGCAGATTCTGTCTGCCTGGGATGGGAAAGTGGCTGATCTCTGCTGCTTTCATTTTCAAACATGTAGCCACTTTGGTGAAATTCATGGAAACCATGAAACTTATATCTTCGCAAGCAGGTTGGCACAGCCAGCCATGAAAGCTGGTTCAGCCATCAGCCTCCATCTTCTCTTCCTCTCTTCCCTTGATGATCCCTCCCTCTCTTTTGCCTTCAGTCTTCCCCTGTGCACTCTAGCCATGGACTGAAGGAGGAGGAGGAGGCATCCTGGAGGAGATCCAGGTTACCAGCTGGCTCAGGGCACCAGGATGGCTCAGAGTTGTCTGCAGTGTCCAATCAAGGATTTTTCTTTAAGTCCTGCTCAGCTGGTGAGGCATTGTGTGTTCAAAATCAGAGCTGGAGTGTTTGGCCTTAGACGACTGTGATTTCCAACAGGGGCGCTCCCTCTCCACCAGTCCTTCGGAATCCATACGTAATTTCCTATGTTTCCCAAAGCCACTTGTGAATCATACTTTCATACTCATGCAAAGGGTTACAGAAGGAGCCAGCATGAGAAATTCTGGTCATCTCAGATTGATCAACTGATTGATACCTGTAGAGGTCTTCAGTTAATCCAAAGGGCTTGACTTAATATAATTATTCATTATTATTTAGCAGACAAAATGTTATCGTACTTTGTATGGTTTCTTAGCATCTCTGTTGCCTCCTCTATAAATGAAAGTTCTCATAATCCACAGGGTCCTAGTGAGGATTACATGAGCTAATATGTATAGAATGATTGCAGAGACCTGGGTAACATGACTGTTAGCTGTTTCTGCTATTACTGTTTCTGTTAATCTCATGAGTAGATGTACTATCTGAAAGCACATGGCGCATTGTAGGAGAGCTGGCAATATATAACTCTCATTTTGCAGGTATGAAAATCAGCACAAAGAGGAGAAATAGGCTTTGCACTCACACAGAGCTGCATTCAAATCACAGCTCACCTGCTTCCTCGCTGGGTGGCTTTGGGTAACTTGCTTTTCTTCTTTGAGTCTCTGTTTCCCTACCTCTAAACTGACTTGACACATGTCTCTCTTGCCCAGAGTAGACATTCAGACAATGGCTTCCACAGTGGTGATTATCCTGTCACTTCCTGTCCCTCTAGACCTTTCTCTTCTTCCCTCAGCTGTCAAGCCAGCAAGAATCAAACCTTTGATTTGAGCCAGGTCTTCTGTCCTTCTGTGCTCCACTTTTCCAGAAGTTTCTGCAAAACCTCATGATAGCCCAGCCAAGGCCAGAAGCCATCTGGCCTGTGTAGACCAGTGCCTGGTGCTTTAACTTCCTGTCTGGCAAAATGGAAAGTTGTGAACTAGAAGGGTAAATATCTGGGTTTTAAAAACTAGTTTCTTATGTACTTTATCTCATTTATCAGTACAAGTCTGGAGCACTTTGGCTTAGGACACTTGCTATAATCTGGTCAATAACAGACCTCTGGGAGACCTTGTGAGAAATCCACCCATATAGTGAATTCTGTCTCCGCTAATTTATCTGTTGGCAAATAAAGGTTTGTACTAATGTTCAGCGTTCTGTTGAATAATTTTTTTAAAAGCATGTTCCACAAGAGAAAGGCACACACTTACACAGTGTAATGGTCAAGTACTGGGCTCAACGGACTTCCCTGGTGGTCCAATGACGAGGACTCTACACTTCCACTGCAGGAGATGCAAGTTCGATCCGTGGTCAGGGAACATAAGATCATGCATGCTGTATGGCATAGCCAGAGTCGGGATGTAGGGGAGTAACTGGGCTTAAGAGTCGGAATCCTCAGGTTTGAGTCCCAGCTCTGGCACTTTCAGCAAATTGCACAACCTCTCTGTGCCTCAGTTTTCTCACCTATAAAATAGGGACAATAATAGAATTGCATGTGGTTGTGTGGGGACCAAATGAGGAACCAATGCAAAGTGCTCAGAGCAGTTCCTGTGTAAGTACCAGCCCATGAGTATCAACTCTGCATTGCTCCCTTCCATCCCATTGCTTCAGTGGAAAACATCTAGAACCTATTCTTGATGCCCAGCAAATAAGCCACCTAGAAATAAAAATAGCTGAAGCTTTGGGAATTCCCTGGTGGCCCAATGGCTAAGACTCCCCACTCCCAATGCAGGGGGCTTGGGTTCGATCCCTGGTTAGGAAAAGTGTATTAGTCACTCAGTCGTGTCTGACTCTTTGCAACTCCATAGACGGTAGGCTGCCAGGCTCCTCTATCCATGGAATTCTCCAGGCACGAATATTGGAATGGGTTGCCATTCCCTTCTCCAGGGATCTTCCTGACCCAGGGATCGAACCTGGGTCTCCTGCATTGGCAGGCAGGTTCTTTACCACTGAGCCACCAGGGAAGCCCAGATTAGCGAACTAGATCCCATAGGCTGCAGCTAAGAGTTCACATGCTACGTCTAAAGATCCTGCATGCCACAGCAAGGTTTGGAGATCCCACATGCTGTACTGAGACCTGCTGCAGCCAAATAAATAAATGAGGAAAAAACTAGCTGAAGCCCAAATGGGAAAGCTTTAATGGGTCCCCAATCATTTCCTTCTATCTGTTTGCCTGCCACTCTCCCTGCATCTCCATCATAGGGCTGTTATCTTTAGCTCTCAGAAAAGCCCAAGTTTGCAGTGGACCATCAAGGTCATCTCATCTGACCACACTTTGGATATTGGGGTCTGTTTGCTCATTTCCCTTCAAACTGCCCTCCCACCTGTGCTCTAGTGCTTCCAGTGATCAGCACTCATCACACCCTGTTCTGTCCTCTCTGGCTCCACTGATATGTCCAAAGTCTTAAGACCCTCTCACATGCAAGAACCCTCATGTCATCTCCAGCTGCACCTCCACCCACAGGCCTTCTCCCGCCACACTCCAGGTCTCACCTGTTTGTAGGTGGTGTTGCTCCATTATTTTGCATATGCTGTTCCCACCCTCTTCCCTTCTCTGACTGACAGTTTCCTACCTATTCTCTAAGACTGAGCAAAACCCACCTCTGCCAGGAGCCTTGACAGCTCCCCAGAGGGTTTCAAGGTTTCCGTGTCCCATTCTCCAAACTTCTCCAGCACTTCTCATTTTGCACCACTGTCATCTGTTTATGCGTCTGTCTCCCTCACTAGCGACAGCACTTAATGTCCACATTGTGTCCCCTGGGCCTAGTTTTACACCTGCAAATAGTAGTTGTTGTTGCTGTTGTTGTTCAGTTCCTCAGGTTTGTCTGACTCCTTGTGATCCTATGCACTGTGGTGCGCCAGGCTTCCCTGTCTTTCACCATTTCCCAGAGTTTGCTCAAACTCGTGTCCATTGAGTTGGTGATGCCATGCAACCCTCTCATCCTCTGTCTCCCCCTTCTCCTCCTGACCTCAATCTTTCCCAGCTTCAGGGTCTTTTTCAGTGAGTCAGGTGTTCGCATCACATGGCCAAGGGCTTGGAGTTTCAGCTTCAGCATCAGTCCTTCCAATGAATATTCAGAGTTGATTTCCTTTAGGATTGACAGGTTTGACCTGCTTGCTGGCCAAGGAACTCTCAAAAATCTTCTCCAGCACCACAGTTTGAGAGCTTTAGTTCTTTGGTGCTCAGCCTTCTTTATTGTCCAGCTCACATGTCTATACATGACTACTGGGAAAACTAAGAAAAACCTGCAAAGTGTATGTTTCCAGAAATTATTTACCCAGTGAACACTTGAGGACTAAATTGGCTAGTAATTCCACCCATTGATACAAGTTCCATCCCTCTTCACACAGCTACCCCTCAGATATGTGAAGACCATCTTTATGTTTCCTGGAAACCTCTCTTCTCCAAGTTAACGTCTCCAGCTCTGCCAGCTTTTCCTATATGATGTGGTTTCAAGTCCCCCTTCAGCCCCATCACTCTCCTCTGGACAAATTACAGGTCTTTTGTCCATCTCAGTGTATGTTTCCCAAAGCTACAGCCTGAGCTCCCACGGTGGCCTGGCACGTACAGGGGCAAGATCGTGCTCATTTGTTCAGAAAAGGAAGTGGCTCATCGCATGGAAAGAATACTGGTCATACAACCAGCTGGACATGTGTTCAAACTCTTAACTGTGTATCCATCAGCCATGTAACTGGGGGTGATACTCAAAATATTTAACAACTGGCCTGGCCCAGGAGTTGGCTGGTCAACTATAGCTTTACAGCAGGGTCAGAAAGCCCCTTCTGTGCCTAGTGTTATTCCTTTAGTTTTGAGGGTCACTGGATGAGACTGGTGAGGAAGTAGTCAGGACAGTCGCTAATTAGCAAACAGTACAGAAATATCTGGATATTTTAACAGCTGGAACAGCCCTAATTATGTGTACCAGGTAGATATGAGCCCTGGATATAAGCACATTCAAGTGTCTTCAGTGTTCTGAGCTTCAGTTTCCTCATCTATGATATGGAGTTGAAAGTAGTACCTACTGTTGGGGTCCTTGAAGGGACACCAAAAGTAATGCTCCTTTTCTCTGCCAAAATCAGAATTAGTTAAGGAATAAGGGAAAAGAAAGGGTAGTTTAGAATGAAAATATCACCTGGATTCCGGTTTGGCTTGTATCTGCAGGTGAGTGGGCTCCTAACTGAACCCAGGGTTAGACCTACTCACCTTCGAAGTCAAGGCTGCACTGGGCCAGGATTGGCCTCCCTTGTACTGTGGGGACCATCTAAGTGTCCAGCCTCACCTGTGTCACACCTTGTGTTCCAGCCACACTGAGCTTCTTGGCAGTTTTTAAACACACCATGTCCTCAGATAACTGCCCCCCTCCCTCACCTGCTGTTCTCTTTGCCCTGGAATGCTTCGTCTTTCCTTCTCTGGCTGACAAACTCTTTCTCATTCACTGAGGCTGGCTTACATGTCCCTCCTCCAAAGCCTAACCCTATCTCTGAACTTACCTGGGGGCTCTGGGAGTCACACTTAATCCTGAGGGCGAGAGGGAGTCAACTACCCAGAATAACCTGATGGGGTTCATTTTTACAGGAAATCAGACTTCAGGAAGGACTTTATTTTATGCACCGTCACACATGCAGAGCTTCATTTTGGCATTCTGCGTCTACCAGAGTCCGGGGAAGAGGGAGTCCACCTATGAAGTGCTTTTCTTTCCCATCCCATGTATTCAAAAGCCATTCAATTCCTGTTTCCCTTTTGAGCCCTGTGTTTCTTCTCCTTGATGAAGTACCATGTGGGTTCTACTTGGTGCCAGCGTGTGCACACTTGTGGCAGCAGGCATTCTTCAGACTTGTGCAATTGTCAGTACTATTGCTGGTAAGGGAGTCGCTAAGGCCCCAGAATTCTGCCTCCCAGGGAATGTCTTTCCATCACAGATCACTAACAAATTCAGAGCTCACTGGAGACCACCTGTCTCTTATATCTGTAGGTAAGCTTGGAAGGTTAAGAAGAAATTCAGGAAATTGACAGATGCAGAGTATTTAGCACACAATCCCTGGTACAGGGTTAACCTTAGATGAGAGGCAGTAATTGTGGTTATTATTAGTGTGTTAGTCAGGATAATTAATGCTCAGCTGCTGCAACACACAAACCCCTAAAATCCTGATGGCTTACCACAATAAAGACTAATTTCTTGCTTATGTAATATCTGATGTGGATCAGGCAGTCCTCTCCCTTCTGGTAACTATACCATCTAGATCACGTAGCCTCCTGGGACACAAACAGCCAGAAAGAAGGGAAAGATAAAGGAAGAAGATCAACACTTAACTGCCGCCTCCTGGAAGTGAGGCCCCAACCCCTTCATTCAGGCTGTTGGCTAGGACTCGACCACAAGCCCAAGCCTACCTCCAGGGCAGGATGGGAAAGATAGGAAAGTAGAGGAGATTGGGGAATTTGGTGATTAATACCATCTCTACCACAACTATTAGGTGTTTAGGAGTAGATTTGCTCCCTCACCTCATTTCAGGTAAGATTTGGGAGCAATGAGGCCGTTTATAGGGAAGATTCATTAAGAATGGTTCACTGACATTATTTAGCCCCACCAATCCTGTTTCCTCTTTGGCAAAAACGAGATACTGAGAATACCTACCTCAAAAGGTTGTTTTGAGGTTTGGATGATGAATATGACAGTACATAGGGCCAGGCTGACCTCTTTTGACCATTCTAGAAAAATATTGGGTTAGCCAAAATTCATTTGGGTTTTTTCGGTAATGCTGTGTGCTAAGCCGCTTCAGTTGTGTCCAGCTCTGCCACCCGATGGACTTGTAGCCCGCCAGGCTCCTCTGTCAATGGGATTCTCCAGGCAAGAATACTGGAGAGGGTTGTCATGCCCTCCTTTGGGGGAACTTCCCCACCCAAAGATGAAACTCACATCTCTTATGTCTCCTGCATTGACAGGAAGATTCTTTACCACTAGCGCCACCTACAAATATCTTACCAAAAAAAATCCAAGCTAACTTTTTGGCTAATCTAATATTATTTGTATCAGGAGCTCAAATCAAACTGGCTCATTGGGTCTGTAACATCATTGAACGTACTGAATTTCACATACTCAAACCCTGAACTGTTGTTTGCAGGTCTCCCTGTTTTCATGCTTCTGTAGCTGGTTTTTTGGACTTTTTTTCTCCTCAGGGAGCTGTGTCTGCTTGTTTACTGGTGTGTCTAGCACATTGCCTGGCCCTGTCATGTCAGTACATGTTTGGTGAATAACCAATAGGGTAGCATTTGAGTTTGATATGGAAGGATATGCAGGCTTCAAACAAGTGAAGAAAGGGCCAGCAAGGGCTTTGAGCCCCCTCCAAAGGAGGCTGGGAATCTGGGCTCTTGGATTCTCAGCATACTAAAAGTTCTGCCTCTGACTTACAATGTAATGTTGATCAGATTCCTTTAATCCCTGCCTCTGTTTCTCCATCTGTAAAGTGGCAGACAGTAGAGCATTATTCTTGTGGATATAGATTCTGGAGTCAGACAGGCTTTGTTCAAACACTGGTTTCAACTTTCATCTATTGTGTCAGTTCAGTTCAGTTGCTCACTTGTGTCTGACTCTTTGCAACCCCATGGACTGCAGCACACCAGGCCTCCCTGTTCATCACCAACTCCCAGAGTTTACTCAAACTCGTGTCCGTTGAGTCAGTGATGCCATCCAGCCTTCTCATCCTCTGTCGTCCACTTTTCCCGCCTTCCATCTTTCCCAGCATCAGTCTTTTCAAATGAGTCAGTTCTTCGCATCAGGTGGCCAAAGTATCGGAGTTTCTGCTTCAGCAGTAGTCCTTCTAATGAATATTCAGGACTAATTTCCTTTAGGATGGACTGGTTGGATCTCCTTGCAGTCCAGGGGACTCTCAAGAGTCTTCTCCAACACCACAGTTCAGACATGTATTTTGGGACAATTAGTTTATCTCTCTCTTTAGCCTTTCCCTATTCCTGAAAAGGGCATATTTATAGTACCTACCTAATGAAGTTGTAAAAACTCAGGGAGAAAATCTGTACAGAACATTAATGCTATGCTTGTCTGACATGAATCCAATAATTTGGAGTAACATGTAAATTAAAGTGGGTATTCTTTATGATGGAATACTAGTCAGTACCAAAGAGAATGAACTATTGATACAAGCAACAGTATAAATGAGTCTCAAAAACTGTGCCAAGCAAAATTCGCCAGATGTAAAAGTACATTCTATATAATTTTATTTTTATGAAACAGTAGGAATCTATAGTGATCAACAGATAAGTGGTTGCCTGTAGCCTAGTATGAAAGTGTATGTGATATTACTTTTTTTGAAATATAGTTGATTTGCAATATTTCAAGTAGATGTGATGGTTAATTGTATGTGTCAACTTGGCTGGACTAGAGATGTCTGAATAGCTGGTATAACATTCTTTCTGCATGTGTCTGTGAGGGTGTTCTCCAGAAGAGATTAGCCGTTGAATCTGTAGACTGCGGAGAGGAGGTAGCCTTCACTGATGCAGTGGATAGCATCATCCAACCCATTCAGGGCCTCGAGAGCACAGAAAGGCAGAGGAAGGACAAATTTGCTCTGTTCTCCTGCCCTGGAAGCAACAGCAGTGCTCCTAGTTCTTGGACTTTTGAACTCAGACTGGGGAATCACCCTAACAGCTCCCCTGGTTCTCAGGCCTTTGGACTCAGACTGAATTACACCGCTGGCTGTACTAAGTCTCTGGCTTACAGATGGAAGAAGGTGGGCGTTCTTGCCTCCCTAAGTATGTGAGTCAATTCCTATAATAATAATCCCTAATTGTGTGTGTGCTATGTCGTGTCTGAGTCTTTGTGACCCTATGGACTGTAGCCCACCAGACTCCTTTGTCTGTGGGATTCTCCAGGCAAGAATACAAGAGTGCGTTGCCATTTCCTTCTCCAGGGGATATTCCTGACCCAGGCAGGGATCAAACCCGGTCTCTTATGCTTCCTGCATCGGGAGGCACGTCACTATCTATAAAGAATCTCCTTATTTACTGGGGTGGCCAAAAAGTTTGTTCAGTATTTTCCATACGATCTTATGGAAAAACCCAAACAAACTTTTTGGCCAACCCAATATATCCTATTGGCTCTGTTTCTCTGGAGAACTAAAACAGGGTCTCACTGTCAAAAGGGCACCGTGGATTTGGGGAGTGATGGAAATATTCTGTATCTTGATTGTGAGAATGGCCACATGAATGTATCCATTTATCAACACTCAAGGGCTTGAACACTTACATTCAAGGCTTTTTATCACATGTAAATTATACTACAGTAAAATAGATTTTGAAAATTAATGAAACAGTGAAAAGATTAGAGGGTTAGTCTATATGAGTTCTAACCCTGATTCTAGGAGACCCTACCAGGTCTGGCCACCTGCTCTGCCCACCACATAGGGCTTGCTAGCTGGAAGCCCTTAGTCTGAAGCCCTCCCTCTGGGCTCACCCTGGTTCCATTCTCTGCCCTCAGGCCAGCCAACCACAGTGCTTTTCTTTGTCTGTAAACCAAGATAAGGATGCAGGCTGGAGCAGTATGAGGTCCTAGACATGAGTGGGAGCCCCAGTTAACAGCTCACGATGGAATGGAAATGTCGGCAGCCCCACCCTCACCCCCTCTGGGTTTGGGGATACCGTGACCCCTGGGCCTTTCAAGTCTGTTGACCATGATTCACGAGCCAGTGTGGGAGGCAGCAGGGGAATCAGCTGATGGTGACGCTTCAAGGTCTGGCCATCTTTTTTCTAGTTATGAGCAACTATGCCAGGGATAAATAACTCAGACACCCCCTGCGCCATTTTAGGTATTCAGAACTCCCGGGGTCACCGAATTCCAGGGTTAGATATGGAGGGAACCTGGAAAGGGGACAGAATGATATTCTTGTCTATGCTAGGTGACTGACACAGATTCATTTGCTTCCCACTGCAAAATTATGGGTTAGAACTGCTAATAGTAGTAATAGTGATAATAACAGCTAGCATTAATTGAGACTTTACTATGGGTGGGCACTTCCCCAAATACTTTACCTCCGCTAACACTTTTAAGTACTCTATGACACAGATACCATCGTTATCCTTATTTGGTTGATGGGGAAATTAAGGTACAGTGAGCTTAAGTAACTTGCCAAAGGTCTCACAGCTGGCAGTGGCAGAGCTGGGGCTAGATCCCAGAGAGTCTGATCCCAGAAGTTGCAAAGATCGGTAGCCTTACGTCCTGCCCCCTAGCCCACACAGAGTTAATGGCCAGAGCCTCTGGAAACCCTTCTGTGAAAGAGCTCACTGGCAGAGCAGAGGCAGCAGTAGTACCCTTTCCCTGCTCTCCCAGATCCTGTACCTGATCAGGGAAACAATATTCCCCACCCAGAGCACTAGTTCCAGAGACATCTAGAAATGAAGTCTCTTTAGCTTTTCCTGATTCTTTCAGAGCCAGGAAGGCACATTAGAAGGAAAGTGGAATATATGCTGAGGGCCATGGCTATCCTGAGAAGCAACTGTGATCTGGAGGAATCAAGGCCACGGAGTAGGTGCATGGGGAATTAGGTGAGTCTCCTGGATAAGAAGTAGCAGCAGTTAATGCAAGTAACAGGCTTCATCAGGGATTTAGCCGAGACATATGAGAAATGTCTCATGGACTCGAAAGGCGACAATAAGTTAGGAACAGTCTGGAGCCAGGAGATACTGTCAAACCTTCTCTTCATCCCTGGTCTCAGCCTCACTCTGTGCATTCACTGCAAGTGAGGGTTCTTCTGCTTCTCAAATTAACAAAGCAGGAAGCATATCTGCCCTTCCAGGGCCAGCCTCATAGATTCATGTATGCCTGTCAATCTCTTTCTCTTTTCCTCCACTACTTCCAAGTGCCCGGGTAGAGACCTGGATGAAGTTGGTCTTGTGCCCACCCCTGGTCACACGTGTGAAGGCTTGGACAGCCTGGGATGTGTTATACAGAACAGCAGCTGCCTCTCATTTTCTCCCACCCATCCCAACCACTGGAGGTAAAGGCAGGCAGTTAAGATGGTGTGGAGGGAGGAGTTGTCAGTCCGTAGACTAAGAACACTTCCCAAGATATGTCCTACAGATATCTGTCTACTACATACCATCACCAATGGCATAATCAGGGTTCGGGGACTTTTCAGATTTCTCCCATGTGCAGAGGTGCTGCCAAGCTGTCAACACTTAGACCTCAGATGAGGAATTGCATCTGTTCACCCAACCCAGCCCTCTAAGGCAGCAAATTCTCTCTATACACCCACAGATGATGGCAGCATCAGCCCCAGACAGCCTTCTTTCATCTCTGGACCTTTTCTCATTCAGATGCCATCTCCTCTAGAGTCTTGGCTCTCAGTTTGGTGTAATCCTGTCTGCTGGCCCTTTAGATTAATTGTCAGTTCTTGGTTTCTACCTTGTAAATCTCTGTTCTCTCAACCAGGCTTTGGCTAAGAGTGGCCCCATGGTCCTGTAGTGTTCCTCCACCTGCCTAGTATCATCGGGAAGGCCCCTGTCCACTGCCTTAAAGCTCAGCCTCCACCTCTCATTGGCCAGCAGCCTGGCTGGGCCAATCTGAGATTCTCATGTTGGAGACTTCAAGAACATCACATGGGCTTTAGTCATTTGTCCTTGGCCAAACTCTTGGGCTTTGGTTCAACATTCTGTGAGTTTGCACTCTACACCAAGTCCTATGCCAGGCAATGGGAAAAAGAAATCAAGAACATAAGGCTGTTGCCTTTGAGCATACCATAGATAAGGCCATAGTATAACTCAAGCAGACACTGGCCATAGTAAATGTTGGATAGCAAGCAAGAGCCAGCCACAGGCAAAGGCACTCCTGGGCACAGACAACCGGAGGGGAATTCACAACAGCCCAGAATGTCAGAGATAATTCTGATCCTGGCATAGGAAGCTGGAAGATAAGAAGTCTTTGTTAGTCCCTCCTCCATGGGTACAATGAGGTATTCATGCTCTTCCCCTCGGGACTTGGGAAGCATTTTAGGCCCAAGAAAGGTCTCTGCGTCATCGTAATTGTGTAATATGGCTACCCTCATGCCACCCCACCCCTCAAAACATCCTGGTCAGGCAAGATAAAGTTCTGTTGATGCTTTAGCTGCTGTGGCCACCATCAATCAAGCATCCTTCAGTGGCCTTGATTGGCCTTTGAAGGAGCTAGGACTCTGAAGGCCACTTCTTTCCGTTGATCTCAACCCCTATTTTCTGCTGCCATGTAGAGGGATCAGTTTACCAAGTGAATTAGTACAGACTCTATCAAAAGGCATTGAGGTGTGAAGAGAAGGCATAGCCTTTGAAGTTTGACTGCCCTGAGTTTGAAACATTTACCAGCTCTGAAGGCTTGGATGGTTTTCTTGAACTCTCTGAACATTTTTGGGTTTTTTGTTTTTGTTTTTGTCCACTATGTAAATAGAGACTTACGGAAAGTTGTAGAGTTGATGTCAGGATTAAATGAAACCAGTGAATGTAAAGTCCCTAGCACTTTTCCTGACATATCTATATAGATAGATGCTCAATAAGAATGATCCCCATCTGTTCAGTTCAGTTCAGTTCAGTCGATTAGTCCTGTCCGACTGTTTGCAACCCCATGGACTGCAGCACACCAGGCCTCCCCGTCCATCACCAACTCCTGGCGTTTACTGAAACTCATGTCCATTGAGTCTGTGATGCCATTCAACTTCCTCCTCCTCTGTCGTCCCCTTCTACTCCCACCTTCAGTCGTTCCCAGCATCAGGGTCTTTTCAAATGAGTCAGTTCTTCACATCAGGTGGCCAAAGTATTGGAGTTTCAGCTTCAGCATCAGTCCTTGCAGTGAATATTCAGGACTGATTTCCTTTAGGATGGACTGGCTGGATCTCCTTGCAGTCCAAGGGAACTCTCAAGAGTCTTCTCCATCACCACAGTTCAAAAGCATCAATTCTTCCGTGCTCAGCTTTCTTTATAGTCCAACTCTCACATGCATACTTGACTACTGGAAAAACCATAGCCTTTATTAGACAGACATTTGTTGAAAAATTAAGGTCTCTGCTTTTAAATATGCTGTCTAGGTAGGTCATAACTTTCCTTCCAAGGAGTAAGCTTCTTTTAATTTCATGGCTGCAATCACCATCTGCAGTGATTTTGGAGCCCCCCAAAATAAAGTCAGCCACTGTTTCCACTGTTTCCCTATCTATTTCCATGAAGTGATGGGACTGGTTGCCGTGATCTTACTTTTCTGAATGATGAGCTTTAAGACAACTTTTTCACTTTCCTCTTTCACTTTCATCAAGAGGCTTTTTAGTTCCTCTTCACTTTCCACCATATTGGTGGTGTCATCTGCATATCTGAGGTTATTGATATTTTCCCGGAAATCTTGATTCCAGCTTGTGCTTCTTCCAGCCTACTGTTTCTCATGATGTACTCTGCATATAAGTTAAATAAGCTTTGACGTACTCCTTTTCCTATTTGGAACCAGTCTGTTGTTCCCATCTGTACAGTCCCATCTGTAGTTTCTAAGCAAATTTTGTGAAGTACATGGACATGGTCCCCACCTGCAAGAAATGTATTAACTTTATCATAAAGATCGGGGCTTCTTTATTATAAAGCTGAGTGATTAGACCCACATGTGCAAACAGCCCTATTTGTAAATGCAGCAATAAGATCTACCCCTTAGGATGTGTAGGCACAGTTAATCCCCACTTCACTGATTAAAAAAAGGAAACACAGAAAGACTGAGTGGTTCATGCATGGCCACAGAGCTGGGAGGTAGTGTAGCTGAGATTCGAACCTCCCCTTTTGGCTCCAGAGCCTGTGCTCTTGCCACTTCACTCTGCTGCCTGCAGCATCTTGACAGGCTAAGTGAGTGTAAGGAGACTCCAGGAAGCAGAAGGTGATGGGAAGAAGGTCAGATTTGGAGTCAGGTAGGTTGGAATCTGACTTTACAATCATGGTGACTATGAGCATGTCACTCTGTTCCCTCATTTGCAAAATTACACCAATAATAACCTCTGCCTCAGGACTTTTTTTTAGAGCCCTTTAGATACGTTGATTTAGCAAGTGAGTGCTGGATGCCTGCAGTGTGCCAGGCACTGTCCTAGGTATTGGGGATGGAGCCATGAGCAAGAGACATGAGCTGGTCTTGGCGTGGGTCTCTGCCTTACTTTCTAATGAGAGAATATGATCATGTACTTACAAGTACTTCCCAGAGGCTTGTCATTAGTATTAAGCAAGTGAAAGTGCTCTCTGCTCTACAGGAACTTAATAAAACAACAACAAGAATAATAATAACAGTTAGCACGTGTTAAGCATTTTCACTGTGCCAGGCACTATTCTAAGCTCTTCACACTGATTTTCTTGTAATCCTCTCAGAACATTGAAGATAGGCATCATAATTCTCTTCCTTTTACACATAAGAAAACTAAAGCCCGGAGACGCAGTTAATTAACAGCCAGTTGAACGGTGGAGATGGTTTTCAAACGTAGGCGGTCTGCCTTCAGAGCCTCTCTCTATTCCTAAATATCACACCATATGGTTTCTTCTGCATCTTACTACTGCCTCTGGTTACTCGTGTGCCAGGAACTTGTATCTCAGGAACATATTTAGAAACATCTGGAAGGCTTGTAAAGGCTTTATTGTTTTGTGTTGGGAATGTAGCCCATAAGCCTCCGTCATCTGGTCAAGCATGGTCTTAATCCTACACCTCTTTAGACATAAAGACAGATGCTTACTGCAGGCCTGGAGAGCAGAGCACCCAGGGCACTGACTGGCGAGGCTGCCCAGCCTTGGCAGTTACCTCACCACTGGCCTTTACATCACTGCTGGCCAAGCCAAGAGCCTGGTTTGTGTCCTGAATTTAAAAGCCTGACCATAGGCTTTTATGAAGCCATATCTTTCTGAGAACTTCCTGGGCATTAGCTCACTTGTCCTCTATCAACTTCCCCAGAAACTGTGGCTGGCATCCTCATCCTAGATTTATAGATTGTGGAGCTGGAGGCTCCAGAAAGAAGATGTGCCCTTCCCAAGGTCACCTAGGAGAGTTGGATACAGAGATGCCTCCAACCCTTGGGTTTCCTGAATCCCAGTTCCAAGACGTCATCTGATGTACATTGACTAGAGACTTCAAGTCACACAGCTAGAAGGTTGCCAAGGTCAGAGAGAAAGTCTGTGTCCTTGATTTTTAAAAAATATTTATTCATTTGGCTGTGTTGGGCCTTAGTTGTGGCACATGGGCTCTGCGTTGCACAATGCAGGATCTTTCATTGCAGTGCACAGGGTCTCTAGTTCTGATGCATGGGCTAAGTAGTTACAGCACACGGGCTTAGTTGCCCCAGGCACGTGGGATCTTAGTTCCTTGACCAGGAATTGAACCCAGATCTCCTGCATTTGAAGGAGGATTCTTAACCACTGGAGTACTGGGGAAGTCCCTGTGTTTTTGATTCTTAATCTAAGACCCTTTCCTCTGCACAGCACTGTGTTCATTCTTCCACCTAACAGGTATTGATTGCTCACCTACCCTGTGGTGCTTCAGGCACTGGGGATACCAAAGTGGATGAGGTTCCTGCCATGGCAGAGGTCCTAGCTCAACAGGGAAGACGACACGTTAACAAGGCATCACAACTGTGATGAATGTTACCAAGGGGAAAAAAAACACAGGTGCCATGACATACCTTGTCCAGGAGACCAGAAAAAGGCCATCCTAGAAAGGAATGGTTATAGTGACCATAAAGATGAGGGAGAGTTTTTCAGATGAAAGGGAGAAAGGGGTGCTCCAGGCAGAGGTACTGCATGTGCAACTGGAGGGGGGGGCCTGTTCAAGGGTGAAAGGAGAGTGGACGAGATGTTGCTGCTGGGTAGGCAAAGGCAATGTGAGGGAGGCTTTGAGGTCTGTATTCATTTTCTGTGCTATGTAACAAGTTACCACAACTTTATCAGCTTAAGACAACACCCACTTATTGCATCAGAGTTACTGCCGATCAGGAGGCGCCAAAACCCAAATTTATCAGTAAATTCTGAGCAAATACATCATTTAGTGGTAGATACATTTAACCAGACTCACAAGATTATTGTGTAAAAGTGAAATTAAACCCTTGAAGACTCTGCCAGTTCATCTTCTTCCATAAAGATCTCTAGGGAATCGAACTGAGATCAGAATGCCCAAGTATTAATTCATGATGAGAAAATAAGCTCAGATGAGAAAATCCTGGAATCTGCATGTCCATCCCATTCTCTCTCTGAAAGAAGAAACACACAGGAAGCACAGCATAACGTTACATGTATACGTCTTGCAAATGTCGGGATGAAGGAAATCCGTCCAATGGAATGTTTAACAGTAGTACTAGACTAAGACATTCCAATGCAACCATCTTGCAATAGGTTCATTTGGGCCACTGAGATGGAAAAGAACTGATGTATGCACTCAGAAAATGGTAGCCACTTTTACAATGAGTTCCTTTTTTAGGCACTATCACTCTCTAAGGGCACTAGACTGGGTAATGTTCAAGTTCTCTTATGATGCTGATGTGCGGTGATTCCAAAAGCAACTTTTGTTCATCCTGGAGTATCATCTGGATCCTGAGCACACTGCCCACATCATCAACATCATCATCATCAGTAGCAGTATTGTGGAAAGCAGTCATTTTCTGTGGGCTACTGCCTATGTTTAGGACACACTGTTAGACACTGGGGCTTCCCTGATGGCTGAGTGGTAAAGAATCCATCTGAAATGCAGGAGACCCTGCTTCGATGCCTGGGTTGGGAAGAACCCTGGAGAAGGGATAAGCTACCCACTCCAGTATTCTTGGACTTCCCTGGTTGCTGACATGGTAAAGAATCCACCTGCAATGTGCGAGACCTGGGTTTGATCCCTGGGATGGGAAGATCTGCTGGAGAAGAGAATGGCAACCCACTCCAGTGTTCTTGCCTAGAGAATCCCCATGGACAGAGGAGCCTGGTGGGCTACAGTCCATGCGGTCACAAAGAGTCAGACACAACTGAGCGAGTAAGCACAGCACACAGCATTAGGCACTACTGACATTATCTCATTCAATCTCAACAATAACCTATTGGATAGTTGTTCTCACTCTCAACTTGCAGATGAATAAAGGAGAAACTGAGGTTCAAAGAGGTAGTGTAGTTTGCCCAGGGTCACTCCCCAAGACAAAAGAGAGAAAAAGAAGGGACCTCATTACATTCAACACGCTGGCCCTCTGCAGCATGGATAGGATGGATCATGCTTTGCATGCCTGTCGAGATGGTGCATGCTATAAATTCAGCCCCTTCTCTCCCACTCAGGAAAGTGGCTTGGATTGTGAGTCAGTGAGAATGATGTCATTATTGGGGTAACCTTGAACCCACTTTAATTTATTGAAAGAGGAAGTATTTGTACACTTACTAATTTTTATTCTTATTAATAGGGATGACTGCTGGCTTTAAAGTTTCCAAACATGTGGTCTTAGGACTTCAGTCCCCATCCATGTAGCCCCCCACTACTTTGGAGTGTCCCCCACAAGGTGCCTCATGTCTGTGCATAAGACAGCCTGTCAGCTGTAATCATCTTTTTTCTCTCAGTCACATTTTTCTCTCTCTCTGTCTGTCTTTCACTTGATTATATGTATCATCCACATGCTGTCTGGAGTCTATGGCCCACAAAATTGGGACCATGCTTTTGTGCCTGTGTCATGAAGCATAACATTGCTTCATTCATTCAATTAATATTTACTGATGATTTACTTTGTACCTGACACTGTTCTCAGGCCTGGGGAGAAAATGGTGAACAAGACTGATAGGTCCTTGCTCTTATGGCTGATGTTCTAGTGGGATGTGAGGAATAGAAAGTTAGCCCTGGGTATCTGAATAAATAAATAAGAAAATTTAAAGTAGAGATGAGAAATACAAAGAGAAGAAATATCCTTGCCTGGGCAAAGAAGCGCTAACTAGGATGGTACAGCAGATGCTGTTGGGGCCCTGTCCCATGTCTCCTTGGTCTACCTGTGAGTTCTCTGGTACCTGCAATGGTCAGTTCCCAGGCACATAGACTTCACCCCACCTGCATCTCTCCACCTTTCCTTCTGAGGGCTTTCTCTCATGCCACAGGAGTGTGCTCTGGCTGTACTCAGAGACTGACCACCCTCAGGTCAGCCTTCCACCAAGAAGGGCAAGAGCCAGTGGATAAAAATGCCAACTTCTTCATATCTGGTGGGACAATTCTGAAGCATATTCTACATGTTACCTTAGAGGTCCCCAGCAGCACCGAAACAGTTTCCTGCAGGTGTAACCAACTCAGTAACACACCCTGTTAACACATCCATCTTTCTTAACATTTTCCTGACTCCTTCACTTGTGCTTCCTGGGATCACCTTGCAAATAAGCTACCTACACCAAGTATCTTCTAGTATCTGGTTGGGGGGAACCCAAACAGATACAAAGTCAAAGACAGCCTTGCTGAGAAAGTTATACTTGAGCTGTGACACAAATTACGTGAAGCAACCAAGATGCAAAGATCTGGATGGGAGGACGTTCTAGGTAAAAAGAAGAGCAGGAGCCTAAAGCCCAAAGGAACTGGTATGCTCGGGGAAAAGAGAGCTGGTGTGGCCAGAGCAGGGGGACAGAGAGCAGTTGGTGGAGTGAAATCGGAGAGGTGCGTAAATGCAGGCCAGGAGCGGGAGTTTGGATTTCATGTTTAATGGAAGCTTCGAAGAGTGGTAAGCAGGGGAGGGACCTCATCTGATTTACATTTTTAGAAGATCACTCTGAGTGCTTTTGGAGAAGGCAATGGCAACTCATTCCAGTACTCTTGCCTGGGACATCCCATGGATGGAGGAGCCTCGTGGGCTACAGTCCATGGGGTCGCGAGGAGTCAGACACCACTGAGTGACTTCACTTTCACGCACTGGAGAATGAAATGGCAACCCATTCCAGTATTCTTGCCTGTAGAATCCCAGGGATGGAGGAGCCTGGTGGGCTGCCATCTATGGGGTCACACAGAGTCAGACACAACTGATGTGAGTTAGCAGCAGCAGCTGAGTGCTTTATTGAGAAGAGGCTGTGGGATGGTAAGAGTAGAAGCTGGGGCACCACTTAAGATACTAATTCTGCTGTGCCCTGAGTCTCATGGTTGCCCTTAAACAGATCTATCAAGTGTTGCTTCTAATGCCCCTTCTCCTTTGAGTATCTAATCCAGACAAGCCCAGATGACATTCTATAGTCTTTATAGCTCCTGATCTCCTAACCATGCCCTCCCCTCAACATCCTCCACCTTGTAAAACATCAGCTCCTATATGTGAAAATGGAGACGGATACAGGCATATATGATGGGGGAGAGAAATGGAAGCTGTATCAACAACAGTCAAACCACAGTGCCATATTGTCAACCTGGGGCCCCCTCCCTTTCCTCCACGTCCTGTGTCTCACACTCTGCTTTCACTGCTGCCCATACGTGACCACTCGACAGCAAAGGCTGCATCTCCTGGGCGTGGCATAGATACAGAATGCAGATCCCCTCCCAGTACCCCCAAAGAATCAACACTGGCCTTTTTGTGGGAAATCTAGACTTTATCTCATATTCCACCAAGATCCTGTCCTAGGATGAGAGAGATGTGGAAAGGAGACTCCTGCCAGGAAGGAACCAGGTCAAGTAGAGCTTTTTAGGTCATGCTTAGGGGCACCTGTTCCTATTTGGAGGTTGTGCTAATAATAATAAGACCCAAACTACCCATATCCAAGGGTAGGGCTGAGGCAGTCAAGGTCAGATTAAGGCAGTGTCAGGCCAAACATTGACTGCATGTATGAGTTTCTATGACAAAGATACTGCATGTATGGCTTCCATAGCAAATAACAGCAAACTTCGTGGTTTGACACAGTTTAAGCCAGTCTTGTGGTTTTGGAGGCGAGACGTCTCAAATGGGTCAGCAGGGTGGTTCTTTCTGAAAGCTCCAGGGGAGAATCCCTCTCAGTGTCTTTTCCAGCCTCTGGAGGCCACCTTCATTCCTTGACTTCTTCCAATTACTCCAACCTCTGCTTCCATCATCACCTTATCTGTCCCTGAATCCCTCTTTTGAGGACCCTTATTACATTCATCCCACCCACATAATCTGAGATAATCTCCCCATCTCAAGATTCTTAACCATATCTGCACAGTCCCTGTTGGCGTGCAAGAACATACTAGGGGTTAGGGTGGACATCTTTGGAGGGAGCAATTGTTCTATCACATTCAGAAAGCACATTTTTAGATACAGGAATTAGAAGCTAAATTTTATGTGGAGCTTTATAATAAATAGTTAGATTCTCTGTTGTGGCCTCAGATGGCATGCTAGCACTAGCCAGACAGTCCAGGTGGCAGGAAAAGTGTGGAGATGGCTCTGTGCAGTGTGTCCACCTCCTAGAAAATCAAGCCATGTTCTACTGGCAGCAGTCCTCAAAAGCGACAAAACGTGATGCAGTGGAAGATACCCCTTGCAACTGAGTTCTAATCTCCATACCCAACAGGTGTTTGAGGAATGTTTGGCCCACCCAGTCCTCTCAGGGTCTGTCTCCTCACCAGGTCAAGCCCTTTGCCTGGGTTATGACATCCTTGCTTCCCACTGTCCTGGCATTTTTAGCAATAAATCAGTTTTCACTTTTTGTCTCTCCCACTTGACTGAGCTCTTTAGGGGGCAAAGTAGCTGGCATTTACTGGCCATTTAATACATTAAAAAGTAAAAACTTTACTGAGTTCTTAACTATTTGTCAGGCACCGTATTTAGAACTGCATATGTATTATCACTTTGACTTCTAATAGCAGTCCTATTAGGCAGTAGTCATATTATTCCGCATTTTATTAAAAACAGTACAAACAAACAAAAAAAAACCACTGAGGCACAGAGAGGTTAAGTAACTTACTTAAGATCATCCAGCTAGGAAAGGCAGAACCTAGGATAAACTCTGATCTTCTGACCCAGTGCTTATGCTATGGAACAGAAGGGGTGAGTATGTTAAAGAGCTTTGTATTAGGTACAAAATGATGTAGGTTTTTTCCCAGCTTCACCAACTCTGCGCTGGGCAACTTAGGAAAGTTGCTTCCCCCTCTCCGGGCATCTGTTTCAACAAATCACAACATGAGGGCCTCACACAGAAAAGAGCAAGTCTGCTCTGACACTAGCCTTCTGTGCTTCGAACACTGGTAGCCTGTCTGGCCACCTCACCTTGCTTTGACCTGAAAACATCATGCCCATGAGACATGGTGTTTGCTGTCACATGGCTATGGATGGTCAGCAGCACCAGGGCTAGGCTCCTGAGGCCCCTTCACGTGGCACGGCCAACAGCTCCCGGATCCCCGGGGCCTCCGGTGGGATACAGCAGCAGCCGGCAGCCGCAGGCATATGCTGTTTCTGTGGTTTCTACTTAGAATAGTTTCCTATTTCAACCTGCCAGTTCCTTAAAAGCATTAGGTTGAGGTTTTGCTGAATGACTCCGCTCTATTTTCATAAAGGGGTGGAGGGGCTTCTCCTGGGAGCTGAGCCCAGTGCAGAAATTCCACATGAATTAAGAATATAGAGAGCTTGGAAGTCTGTCTCCTGGAGAAATAATAGTCTGGCGGGTGGTGACTTTCAGGGAGCAGAGAGCCTCCATCAGCCAGATTCAGTGGCCTAACTTGCTTAAGAAGCTGCCCCACTGCCTTTCTTGGGGCCTCAGTTTTGCCAGCTGTTACAAGAGGGCATTGGATCCTCCCTCTAGGTTCCAGACACCCCTGGGTCCCTGGGTGAGACCGCTCAGCGCATATTAAGACAATTTCTACAGTAGTAGCTAACACATGTATAGCACTTTCTGTGCTGTTCTAAGCTCTGCATAAAAATTAATATCAATTCTCTTAACACTGGAAAAATCCCCATTTTATAGATGGGAAACAGAAGTGAGACTGACTCATTTGCTTTGCCCATTTTATATGACCTGGAAGTGGTCCAGTCACCATCTGAACCACGGGAAATTTGCCTCCAGAACTTACCCTGCTAGCTCTCTCAAAATAAGACCCTCCGGGGAGCAGACAGCTGAATATTGCTCAGAGTGCAGTCAAATTGGACTTAGAGACCAATATAAAATGGGACTGTTGGAACCAGGCTGCTAATCTCTCAGAGCCTGTGGGGAATTCGAGGTGATGATGGTCCTGAAGAAGCTCAGAAGCAAGATTAACAGTCTCCTAACAGAGGGGTATTTTTATTATTATTATTATTGTCATTATCCCCACAGAAGTCTGATCTCAATACTTTCTACCCACCTTGCCTCTACTCCCACTATTACCTAGTTCTGTCTTTGTGAGAGAGGAACTCCCAGAGCAAGGCCCAGTGAGTCCTGACAGTCTCAAAGCCCCCTCCCTGGCCTGGAGTGGGGAGGGTGGGCAGTGCCTTCTTGGCAGCCTTGAGTCAGAGCAGATGGCCCTCTGAGCCTGGTTGCCTCCCCCACAACTCTGAGCTTGTGTGCAGGCCTGTGTGCATGGGTCCCTGTATGACCAGCCTTGGCCGCTGCCTCCAGACTTATACCCATCTGCTTTGTTGGCACTGTCTTGAGTTTCTCAGAGGCATCTCCAGTTTAATCTACCCAAACAGAACTCTTGATTTCCCTCCAGAAACCTGTTCCTCCCAGGCTTTCCCATCTTATTAAGTGCCATGACCATCTACCAGACTGTTCAGACTAAAACCTTCCATCTCTCTTCTTTTCTTCATAGTCCATATCCAACCCATGAACAAATTATGTGGGCTCATTGACTCTGTTCCCCAAATGTTCCCCAATTCTGCCCTTTTCTGTCCCCTTGCTACCACCATTATGGGCCAGTGGGGGTGGGGGTCCCCCACTGTTTTGTACTTGGTCTACCTCAGGTAGCCTCCAACCAGCCTGTCCGTGTGAGCCTTACTCCCTGCCTCCCTTAAGTCTGTTCTCGACACAGCCGAGGACTCCTTTTGAGAACACAAAATCCTTCATGTCAGCCCCTTGCTTGGAACCCCCCCATGGCTTTTATGTGGACAAAAATTAAACTCCTCCCATGATTTCTTGAAGAAGGAAATGGCAACCCACTCCAGTATTCTTGCCTGGAGAATCCCGTGGCAGAAGATCCTGGTGGGCTACAGTCCATAGGGTTGCAAGAGTCGGACACAACTTAGTGACTAAACCACCACCACCATGATTTCTAGGCCCTTTGCTGCTGCTTCTAAGTCACTTCAGTCATGTCAGACTCTGTGTGACCCCATAGTCAGCAGCCCACCAGGCTCCCCCGTCCCTGGGATTCTCCAGGCCAAGAACACTAGAGTGGGTTGCCACTTCCTTCTCCAATGCGTGAAAGTGAAAAGTGAAAGTGAAGTTGCTCAGTCATGTCCGACTCTTTGCAACCCCTTGGACTGCAGCCCACCAGGCTTTTCCACCCATGGGATTTTCCAGGCAAGAGTACTGGAGTGGGTTGCCATTGCCCTCTCCGCTAGGCCCTTTGAGAGATACTTAATTATCTGGCGTCATGTTGTAGCAGTCTCCCCCTTCTTGCTCATTTGCTTCTACCACACTGGCCTTCTTTCTGCTCCTCAGACAAGCCCGACTCTTTCTCACCTGAGGACCTTTGCACCAGCATCCCCTTGCCTCTTTGCGTTCTACCTTCACATGTTCCTTTGGCTGGCTCTTTGTCATCACTCAGGCTTTAGTTCAGATTACCTTCTCAGAGAGACCTCCCCAACCACCTTTTTAAAATGTATTCCCTGCTCCCCAACCACTCCTCTTAAAGAGATGCCTCTCTTGGTTTTGTTAGAGCACTTACCATCATTTGACATTATCATGTTTATTTATTTGTTCACTTGCTAGAATGATCTTGAAGGCTGAAACATGTGCATGCTTTTTCACCTCTATCTACAGTGTGGAGAGTGGGAGTGGATATCTGGCTCATGAAAAACATTCAAACAATATTTTCCCAGTGAATCCAGGAATACGTTAACTCTCTCATTTCAGTTTCTCCATCAGTAAAATGAAGGAGCATAAGAAACGTGATAGGACTCTCTTGGTTCTGACTTTGGATTTTCAAGTTCTCATTAGGATGAATGGATGGTAGGTGGATGGATGGATGAACAAATGGGCAGACAGATGAATGATTTCTGAAGGTTTCATTGAAGTCATTCAGGATAAAGGAATATCAGGAGGAATATGGGGACCGGGAAAGAGGGCAGGTAACTCTAGTTTTCTTCTCCTACCTCAACCTCAACTGAGAGATAGGCATATTCCCCTCCTATGTCTTCTGCTCACCCCACAGCCCACCTTTCCTCATGGCCCCACCAGGGAGATGGCAGCAGCAGCTGCCTGCCAAGAGCTCCACCCAGGAGATAAAAGGAACCAAAGGAATGTGCTGGCAAGACTGGCATCCCTGTCCTCTCAGGGGTGTAAATGGCTTTCCTGCTCCCCCAGGTTCAAAGAGCATTTCATTTCACAGCAAAAGTACAGCTAATGAGGAACAGATTCTCTGGCTCCAGCCACAGCTCTGAGAGCCCAGGAGGCAAAGGAAAACCCCCAACAGCCTGGATGTGAATGTCTGCACTGTAGGGCCTTCTCCACCCCACCCCTACCTCTCTGGGGCCACAGCTGCCTCAGCCACATAGAAAAGGGGTTGTTGAGAGGTAGGGATCGCAGCAAGAGCAGAGTCCACATAGTAGTTGAGAGGAGCCTTGGGTAGGGGGACTGCTGAGCTGTGGGCCTTCTAACCACACTGAATCTTTTCTTTTTAGGCCTGAAAACTAAGTTACGCAACACATAATAATAATAACAACCTCCTCCTTGTTCTGGGGTCTGGGAAGTACCACCAGTGTGTTGGCACAGTGGGACGGCCCCTGGCTTTGAGGCCATAAGATCTAGTTTGTGGACTCTGGGCCTCAGTCTTCTTATTGTCAAGTGAGTTCACTGACGGTGATCACTGAGAGTCCCAACACTGCTATCCATCATTCAATGAAACTAACACCAAGGTGAGGCCTAGAGGACCTGGGCTCTAGCCTTGGTTCTCCTGGGTGTGTGACCTTGGGCAGCGAAGGCTGGGGCAATGAGCCTTGGATAACAAAAAGACTTAAGTCCTAGCTCTTCTTCTCACTTTGCTGGTACTGCTTGGGTTAGTCACTTGGCATCTTAGAACCTCTGTTTCCTCGTCTGTAACCAGCACCAATACAGTCAACCTCATGGACATAGGGAGAGGGTTAAATGAGAAGAGACACTGAACTACTAGCACTTATTAGGTACTTGAAGACAGTAACAGAACCTGATTTGCCCAAAGGTTTGTGACCAAACCAGAAGACAAATCCAGGCTAGATCCATGGCCAAACAATACAAGAAAGGTAACAGTAGTAAAGTGTTTGCAGTGTCCCATGTTCTGTGCTCACAATCTCAATCTATCCTCACCAAAAACATGTGGGGCAAGTACTCCTGTTTTCCTTAAATAGTTAGAACCAAGATCCAGGCAGAGAAAGTTGGATTGCAGAAGATGTGCTAAGTCACTCATCCCTTCTTCAGAACATCTCCTTGTAGCCTTCTCCCCTCATCTCTAATTGCCTGCCTGCCTGCCTGCTGGAACCCAACCTGTGTTCAGTCTTCAGTGGTCTCAAAGTGTCAGAACAGATGTGTAGAGAGGGTTTCCTAGAAATAATAAGCAAAATTATGCACAGCATGTTTGAGAACACAGAGTACTCATTCCTATGTAAGTGAAGAAAAGGGGGAATGTAGGGGAGAGACGAGACTGGAGAGGACAATAGGAACTCTGGTGCATCGGGTAAGTAATGAAGGGTAAAGGAGATCTCTAAGTAAGAGTGGGACACAGTCACATGTGTATTTTGCTTTTGTATCTTCGTCTTCACTGATCCTTTCTTCACCTGTGTCTAAAACGTCATTAGACCTATCTTTTGGTTACTTAAAATGAGTTATTTCATCTTATGGTTCTGGAATTTCCATTTGATTTTTGTCAGTTTTATTTTTACATAAAACTTTTCAAGCTTTTTTTCCATCAGTATTTTATTGAACATATTAATCAGTTCTTTCCACCTATGGTTCACCTGTGAATCTGTTTATATTGTCTGCCTTTTCTTTTGTGTTTTCAGTACTTTGGTCTTGTCTCCTAGTATGCTTGGATGCCTTTGGGTAAAGTGTCCACCAGTGACCATGTCTTGCCCCAAAAATATCCTAGAATCTTTTCTGTGGCAGAGCATTGAGGGCAGGGCAGTGTTCCTCCAAGAGCATGGGAGACAGCAGATACCATCATTGGCTTCTTGGGTGGGGCAAAATATAGAGAGACTCCTATGGAGAGTGCAGGATAGCAAGGAGGGCTTCAGAAAGGGGCTCTGAATGAAGTGGATGACAGGGGTGTGGACTCTCCAGGCTGGGCCCCTCTGCAGTAATTGCCTACTAGCCGGAGCGGGAGTAGCACAGAATCAATCACTTTCCACTCCACCCTGCTCCAGCTGGAAAAGACATCCTGGCTGTGTAAACTAACCTTATGAGTCTAATTCCAAGAAGGCCAATGAATTTGACAGGAAACAACACAAGCTAGTCGCCTTAGATCTTTGTCTGGGCTTGACATGATTGGGCCTGAAATAGCTACAGAGAGCCTCATTATTAGACTTTTAAACCCACAGAAATATACACACACATTTGCATGTGCAAACAGGAAAGTTTAAGATGAGGCCACCAAAAGGGTGAGACCATACAGGCCCCCACACAGGAACTGAGACTAAGGATTCAATTTCAAGTCAGATCCCCAGGTCTGGAGAGTATTTGACAGGCCTTGTCACTCATATTCCAGAAATCTGTCTCTACAGCCAAGAATCCTTCATATCTGTTCCCCACTCTCCATCTTGTATGCTTTGGGAGGCTCTGAGGTGGCTGTTTCAAATGCCGAGTGAACCATCTCTGCCAAGACCTTGTCTTACCAATCACTCCCTTGGCCCCAGCCCTCAGCTTGCCCAAGTCTGACATCACCCTTAGCCCCCCCATCGATACCTCCAGAATAAAGAGCCACCTGAGAGGCTGTGACTGCCAGACCTGGTCACACTCTGTCTCCATGTTTCTAGCTGACAACTCTCAGGGAAGCAGAATACCCTTCCCAGCCCCATACACAGCTTTTGCTGCTTAGTGGTCTGGCAACCCCAGTTCTCCTCTGCTAGGGGTCTGATCATCCGGTATGGGAGGGACAGATGATGTCAGGTCCTGGCCCCCCAACGGACAAGGGGGCTCCATCCCTCATGTTCCTGGGAGCCTCAAGCAGCCTCACAGGGAAATCTTTCCCCTTACTGAGTGTCGCATGGATCCAGTTTTGGCCTTGAGGAAGAAAGAAGATACGGAATCATGGGTTCAGGGATCAGATCCGACTGAGTTCACATACCACCTCTGCTGCTCTTAGCGCTATGTCCATGGGCAAGTTGTTTATCCTACACTTCTTCATCTTTCCATTCATTATGTGAAATGGAGATACTTATATCCCAGGGTTATATTAGGATTAAATGAATTGATACTTGCAAATTTCTTAAAACAGGGTCTAAGACCTGAGAAGTAGTCAGCGGGTAATAGCAGGAGGGGTGAATGGGGAGTTCGTAACTAATGAACCCAGAGCTGCAATCTGGGAAGATAGAAAGCTCTAAAGATGTATGGTGGTGAGGATTTCACAACTTAATGCTATTGAACTATATACTTAAAATGGTAACAAATGGTAAATTTTATGTATATATTACCATATTTTTTTTGAAAAGTAGCAGTAATGTTAGTATTACTCCACAGGACCACCTGTAGGTCCTCATGAAGCTCTAGGGTCAATGCGGCATTGTGGCCAGCTGGAAGGAGGACAGGCCTCCTTCAGTATGGAGTTTAGGTTCCATGCTGGGCTCTAGCACCTTCTCCCTCTGAAGAGAGTTTGGCTCTCAATTCCTCCAGGACTGATACCAAGGAACCTGGTTACCTGGGGAGCCCTCCAAATCATAGACATACACACAGATGTGTCAAAGAGATGGACACACAGAAACATGCCCAAGGAGGCAGACAGGAAGAGCCACCAAAGGGCTGATCTAGGAGTGAACCTTGGTCTCTGGAGATGGGTGCTCCAGCTGCTCAGATATGACCTTGGTGAAAACTGGGTGGGGTGGGTGCTGAGTGACCCACCACAGGCTCATTATCTTGTCCAGGTCTTGGCCCTGCCCACTTCCAGTAGCCTCTCTCTCCAAAACCTTAGGAGCCCTCCCATGCTCTCAGGCTTGGCTCACAACCACCTCCTGCAGAGGGCTCTCCCTGCTTCTCCAGCCCCCTCTCTAGACTCTGCCCTGAGCATCACAGCCTCAATGTATTAGTTCTAGCTCAGCTGTGATTCACCAATCACTTTGTGTCTCCTCCTTAAAGATGGGAGTTGTGGATTTTCTTGTCTGCAGTCCTCAGCTGGTACACTGCTTCTAATTGTGCAGACCATACTTCCATTTTTTAAATGATGGCATGTTGATGAATGTTTAGAAAAAATACATATGAGCTATTTCTCATCAGTAGTTCCTAAAGTATGTTTCCAAGAGCACCAGTTCCATAGAATATCAAGAGGTTTTGTGAGAATAGAGGGTTCCATGGTCTAAGATATTTGAGAAACACTGAGTTAAGTAAGGCCTTCCCTGGTGGCTCAGCAGTAAAGAATCTGTCTGCAATGCTGGAGATGCAGTTTTGGTCCCTGGGTCAGGAACAACCCCTGGTAGAAGGGCATGACAACCCACTCCAGTATTCTTTCTGGGAAAATCCCATGGAAAGAGGAGCCTGGCGGGTGACAGTCCGTGTGATCACAAAGAGTTGGATATGACTGAAGTGACTGAGTATATGCATACATGTATGAGCTAAGTAAAACTAAACAGGCTTATTTATTAATATCACAGGACATATCAGAGATTATGATGTGTTAACAGTTACTTTGGTGGTGTGCTGGCACCAGCTCTGACCAGCTCAAGAATGCCTATTCTGCACATCTCTTCCCAACTCACACTCATTCACGCAACATTGGTGACTTGAAATTGACCACAGAGGGAGAATTTACACCATGGAAATCAGCAAATACTACACATCTGGGGTATATATTTTTTTAAGGAACTGATTTACCTACATATACTAAATATAACTTCAAAAAGAGACTGTGGCATGCAGGCTTTCCTCATGTATTTGGCCAAAACATTCCTTTCTTACCTTGTGGGAAGTGTTTTGAAGGAAGTAAAATTCTACAAAACGTCCTAAGGGGGAAATTGTTCTATGTGAACATATTTTAACTAAATACCAAAGAGAAGGAGTGATGGACAGGGAAGCCTGGCATGCTGCAGTCTTTGGGGCTGCAAAGAGTTGGAAATGACTTAGCGACTGAACTGCACTGAAAGAGAACTTAAGAGTAATTGAGTGTTTGCTGTGTGCCCTGCAAGATGTTGGCGCTGCACGTACATTATTTCAATTTTCACAATGACATAGGAAAGAGATATAAATAGTACCCAGATTTTACAAATGAAGAAAAAAAATGATCAAAGAATTTTCCCAACTACATATATCTAGGAAATGGCAGCACAAAGTTTATTTCAGTCAGGGCTTACAGTGTCTAATGGGGCAATATTTGCAACAAGGTTTTGGTAATAGTTTTAGACAAGTTTGCTAAATGATGAGTAGACAGGTCATGAGCTATATTTAGAATCTAGTCATCTAGACTTGGGGCTTCCCAGGTGACTCAGTGTGTAAAAAATCTACCTGCAATGCAGGAGACACAGGTGACTTGGGTTCAATCCCTCAGGAAGATCCTGTGGAGGAGGGCATGGCAACCCACTACAGTTTGCTTGCCTGGAGAATCCCATGCTAAAGACTACAATGTATGGGGTCACAAAGAGTCAGACATGACTGAAGCGACAACACCTGCTCTAGAGTTGCCAGAAATACTTCTAGAAAGTAATGAAAAAAGTGACCTGAAATCTCGACTGGCCCACATCTTGCCTGCTTTCTACTTATTATCTCCCATGGGCAGAATATCCGTGATTTCAGAATCTCCTGGGCACCTTTAAAAAAGTGCTGGTACCTGAACTTGAGCTCTTCCAAGATTGAGAACCACTGAAACTGATAGAGAAGGACCCTTACAGACCAGGCAGACTGACTCTTATTATTCTACAGATGGGGAAACTGAAGCCCGAACAGGGGAAATGGCCTGTCTAGAGTCACACAGAAGTCAGTTGCAGAACATCAGACTAGACCTTGGGCCTCTTGGTACTTTGATGATCTTTCCTCATAGCATAAAGATTTTTCAGAATTCATTGCCTCAAAGAGAGTATTTCACCGGAAATACAAACTCATTTTGGATAGGGAAGGGTTGGTCACTTTTCCACCAAGTAAAAGCTAACCATATCAGCTAAGGGTGTTCAGGGAGACACGCTCTTCCTTGCATGTGCTGTCAGACGATTCAAACAGAATCAGGCTATGCAGTCTCCAGTGCTCCCTGCTCTCATCTTGGAGGAAGCCTCCTTCCCAGCCTCAAATGACTGGGTTACTGGGAAGGTTGGCTCAAGAGGAATTGTCCAGCAGCATCTGACTTCTGTGATCTGGTCTCCCTTGATATTAACGAAGATTTTGGTTGCTTCTGGGGTTCCCTAATAGTTCAATTGGTAAAGAATCCACCTGCAATGCAGGAGACCCGGGTTCGATCCCTGGGTCAGAAAGATCCCCTGGAGAAGGAAAAGGCTACCCACTCCAGTGTTCTCACCTGGAGAATTCCATGGACTGTATAGTCCATGGGGTCCAAAGAGTCGGACACAACTCTTTCAGTTTCACTTTCACTCACTTGTTTGCTTCCCTGGAACATTTGTTTGCTGAGACACGCTTTTAAGTCTGAATGGAAGCAGACTTCCTCCCCACCTGGGCAAGAAGGGTCAAGCATTTTAAAGACAAGGCCTAGGTTATCTCTAAAAATAAGTTGGAGCCTGCTGAAGGCAGGAAAAGCAAAACAGGGCTCTGAAAGTGCTCCCTGCAGAACATGGAAACTGGGGAGTGGGGGATATTTTTTTAATTTGGACAAAGTTTTAAGCACCTAAAACATTTTATGTAAAGTATGCCATATTTAAACTTGAGCATATAATTTTCCAGTCATACTTCTGAAGATGATTTGAGAGTAGAAATTATCTGGTGACTGCATGAGTTAAGCCAGTGTCCAGAAGTATTGACTAAGTCAGTTAAATGTTGGAGATGGTCTATTACAATGGCTGGTTTTGACTTTAAAATCACTCATTCATCATTCATTCAGCCACTCAATAAATATTTACCAAGCATCTGTCTGCATTTGTGGATATAGTGATAGATAAAAAGAAAGAGAGTCTCTAAACTCATGAAGTTTAAAACCCATGGAGATGGCAGCAGGGTGTACTCACATAATACAAGGGCAAGTGAGCAAATGAATTAGAAATAAACTAGTGGACACGTGGTGTAAGGGATGTGAGCAGGTGGAAGTGATGGAGGCCAAGCTCGGGTGGGGGATATTTTGATGAGAGGGTCATAGGAAGCCTCTCTGGACTACAAAGAAGATAAAGTAAGGAGAAGGAGGGAGTTCCCTGGTGGTCCAGGGGTTAAAGAGTCTGGCTTCCAATGCAGGGGACTTAAGTTCAGTCTCTGGTCAGGGCACTAAGATCCCACACACTATGGGGCAGCTAAGCCTCTGTGCTACAACTACTGAGGCCACGTGCCACAAGTAGAGAGAAGCCCACTTCCCGCAATGAAGAGTCCGCATACAGCAACAAAGATCCAGCATGCTACAGCTGGGACCCAACACGGCCAAATAAATAAATTTAAACAAGGGTAAGGCAGAGGAAATGGTGTATGTAAAGGCCCAGGACACAGCTTGACTCGAGGAACATAAAGAAGGGTTAGTAGGGCTGCAGCAGAATGAGAATGGGGCAAAGGGAAGGAGATGATGTTGCAGTGATGAGCAGAGGTCTGGCCCTGAAGGCCTCCTTATTCCAAGTACAGTATGAAGCTGCTGGAGGCTTTCAAGCTGACAAACACACCAGATTTCCTGGGAAATATATCGGGACCCCAAAATCACACAGCCTTATAAGCTCATCAGCCATCCCCCACCCCCAGACAGAGCATGATAAGGGAGCCAATGCACCTTTGCTGCAACAAATTTTCTTCCTCTGCCATTAGTTAATTAACTCATTCCTCAGTACCTGCATTCTGTTCTCAAACTCTGCGAATAATAAGCAGTGTGTATTAGAGTAATCCCAAGGAACTTACATTTAGTGGAGGAAGCAAGCAATAAAATTAATCATTTAGTATGAAATTGTGATACGTTCTAGATGGAAGATAAAGGCTATGAAGAGTACACAGGGAGATGGGGAGAGGAGGAAACCTCAACAGATAAGTTAGTCCAGGTAGGCTTCTCTGAGGAGCTAATACTTGAGCTGAAGCTTATATGAAAAGATGCCCCTGGCCATGGGATAAGTGGAGATCGCTCCTGGCCAAAGAGAGAGCAAGTACAAAGACAGCCTTGACTGGAAGGTCAGGGTGAAGTTCTTCCTACTTGGCTATAGAGATGGGCTTAAGAAGGACCAGGAATTAAAGCAGGAGCCAAGTGACTTCAGTCAGGTTACCAGGCCTGAGTCAGTGCTGGAAAGGTTGCCATGCTGAAGAGTAGACGTCAGACAGCCCATCCGAGGACCAGCACGTCTTGTCCTGTACCTCACTCATCTGACTCTGTCAATGAATTAAGTCCCGGAAGCATGAATTTCCAGAAGGATGTTCAGATTTATTCAAGATATGCAGGTTTTAACAAAATTACATGAGGAGTCCATTTTGGCCATTCAGATTTATTGGCAAAAGGAAAATTATGGGTAATATCCAGGAGTGTTGAGTAGGCTTCTTGGCTTAAAAGGAACTGAGATTCAGTCGTGTGCTGGCAAGTTAATGAGAAGGAGAGGGCATAAGCATTTATTTTGAGGGCACTTGCACAAGAATCCTGAGGAGAACAAGAAAGCCCTTAGGAAGTGCAGGGATGCTGAAGAATCTTGTTTCTCTGTTAAGACAGTTACTCTGCTCCTCTGTCCATCTCTTACAACCATCCCCTCTTCCTTATTCCTACTTTTTTCTCCCATACTACTGTGGCTGGTGCTTAGCTATCGGACCCCTTTGTCCACTCTTCAGCTAATGAACTTTAGACCTATTTCCCATTGCTCACTGATAAATTCTTTCCTTGTTTCCCAAAGAAAAAATGTGACTGGCTCAGACCATCTCTCCATGCCTCGTGATTAGCCGTCCTTGACCCAGGTGTTCACTGCTGGGTCGATCAGCGTCACAGCTCTCAGTGCTGGAGCGTGTGCAGTTCTCATAACAGTCCTGGCTGCGTGACTATCACGGAGGTTGTATAGGATGACCTACTCATCTTACGTGCCTGGGACTTCCCAGGTTTCAAAACTGAACATCTCATGTTTCAGGACCCTCCTCATTTCTGGACGAATGGGACAGTTAGTCACCCTGTGGCTGTGGGTGGGGCAGTTCCCTGTGGAGTCCTGGAAGAACAGACAGAGTGACGGACACATTTGGCATCTCAGTGGTAGCCAGGGTTTGGGAAAATCAGCATTTTTATCCACTGATGGTGGGAGTGAAAATTGTTATGACCTTTCTGGGGGAGAATCCTGGAAATATGTGTGAAAAGTTTTTAAAATATATGTGCATCTTTGACTTAGAAACACTTGGGTAATTTATGCAAAATAATCAGCCCAGGGTGCAAAGATTCATGTGCAAAGCTGTTCCCTGAAGCATTATTTGCAAAACTGAAATAATGAAAGTAACCTAAATAACTGCCAGTAGAGAATTAGTGAAATGAACCCGAATGTATCCAGTGAGTAGTTTGCAACCATTAAAAATAATGATGTAGCTTTCTAAATATCAATATGGAACTTTGCCATGAGATATTCGTAACAAGACAAGGAAATATTTATTATTACATGAATAATCACAGTTATGTAAAATGGTGAGGGAGAGCACATCAAAAAAAGTTATGGAAATATCCGAGGATGAGATTGCAAATGACATTCATTTTTAAACTATTTCAGTTTTTCTGAGTATTTTGCAATGAGTAATTAGTGTTTCCATATTTGGATTTTTTCCCATTTTTTTAAAAGACATAAAAGATTCCTGGCCCAACAAACCAGTGAAATAGTGTTTTCATTGAAAAGATGTTTTTATTTTCCAGTTTTGTTCTACTCCATTAATTTTAGAACACATAGGGGTTTGACTCAGGTTCCAACTGATCCACACGGGTTTGGTCTGATTTGAAAACAAAAACAACCTTGACTCCATCTGAATTGCATTTATAGAAAATTAATATTGGGATTTGGTTTAGGATTAGGCCAGTTAAGTGGTTGGTTCCTATTCTTGGTTCATGGTTTGATGCAGTTCAAGTCGTTCCTCAGAATTCCCACAGTAACCCTAAATAGTTGGATTGAAGGCCAAGAGGTTTGAAGCCTGAATTATCCAGAAAATTGCTGTGTTTCTCAGCCTGGAAGGGCCTGCAAACAGCCATTCCCCCAGGGCACAGAGCAAAGCCACAACTGGGACATTTCCAGAAGGCCTATTGACCCTGACCTTGGTGTGACCAGAGCAGCGCTGCCCTGACCTTGGCTCTACTGCAGCTCTTTAAGCTCTGCTTGCCCTCACGAGACTGGGGCCAGCCCCAAATACAGCTAGCAGGGCTTAGGGACTTCCCTCGTGCATGCCAGACCTGGGCATGGTCACCCAAAGCAGCTTGATCAGGTCTGTACAACTCTTGGTAGAATTCCTGCAGCCTGTAATGGTTCAAATAAAGCTGCCATGCCAGAAAATGGCTTGTTTGAGGATGGTGTGAGTGGTGACCAGAGCTCATTACCCACAAAACATGCATTTTGCTCCTTTTTAATGTCTTTAAATGTGTGTCCTCTGGCTGTATGGAGGACTTGGTATCCTTCTCTTAGAAGGAGAGGTAAAGATTAAAGGGAGGCAAGTGTGATGAAGTTTAGTTCCTGCCTTAGACAAGCGCTTCTGAGCTTCCCAGGTGGTGGTAGTGATAAAGAATGCAGGAGACTTAAGAGACTAGGGTTTGATCCCTGGGTTAGAAAGATCCCCTGGAGGAGCGCATGGCAACCCATTCCAGTATCCTTGGAGAATCCCTTGGACAGAGGAGCCTGGCAGGTTACAGTCCATGGGGTTGCAAAGAATCAGATACAACTGAAGCAACTTATCACGCACTTGTGCCTTGTGATGTAAGCTGGGGGAGGACACTCACTGAGTCACCAGACATGGTCCCCAAAGAGCGCTGGAGGACTACTCCCTGATACTTTCCCAGAGACCATCTAATCCTCAGCCAGGGTGGTTTTACAGCCTGTGTTCTGAAATCACTAGATGGGTACCTCAGTTTCCTCATTTGTGAACCAGAGGAAAAGCACACCTCTCTCCCAAGGTTGGCATGAATATTAAATGAAATGATCTCTCTGAAATTGTCTACTGAACCGCCTACCACCAGTGGCATCTTAAGGGCAGTAGGAATGATATGCCTGGGATGCAGGCAGGAGGGGGATGCATCACCTGTAGATACTAAGACTGTTATAAAGCTCACTAAATCCATTGTCTATGATCCCCACACATCAGCATTTCTAAATGAGTCAGTAATAAATACCCTTCATCTTTTATGTTGACCCCTCCAACCATCCCTGACCTGGACACGCCATTGCCTGCCACTGACTTCACATCATCGATGAGAGATTCTGCTCTTGTATTATTAGATGTTATATGATGATAACACGTAATCTGATGCTCTGTACACAGATGAGAAGCACTGTGGTTTCTCATCTGTGTGCAGGCACTGGCAATTTACAGAATGTTTTCACAGGCATATTCCCTCCTAGTTCTTATACTGGACCTACGGTATATATACAATCGTGCCCATTTTACAGATGAGGAGATAGGGGCTCTGTCGGGTAAAATACCATGGGGGCATTTATGAAAATTAGATACAGTGCCTCCAAGCCCCATTCCCACCAGTCCAGGGCTTAAAGCATTATCTCTAGAGATTATCAGGAGGGCGAAAACAGACCAAACGATTGATTAGTGCTTGGAGCTCATTGGTAGAGAAAGGAGATTGGAAATGCTCCTAATTCATACTAGGCACTCTCACTTCTTATTGTGTTTGGGCTTCCTATTTAATAGAAACCTCCAGAGGCAGGTACTAGCTTAGCCTCAGTTCACAGGAAAGGATACCATGGCTCAGGAAGATATAGTTTCCTCACCTGGAGGCACACTTTCAAATAAGAGGCAGAGCCTAAAAGTGAATGCTGGTCACTTTGATGCTAATGCCCCTCACCTCCCTTTTGTCCCAGTGGCCTGAGCAGTGGGATGGCTTGACAGCATGGCTGAATGGGAAGGAGGTGAAGATTCTGAGCTTTTGAGCAGGGGTGTTTGGGAAAAGGAATGCTGACTCCCATGCTTCTCAGAATCACTAGTGGTTCCAAGTTGAGGTCTAGGGGTGAATGAGGTGACTCAAGTATTGTCCACATGGCCTGGGTTTTTCCTGACTTACACTAACATGAGTCCCTGATCAGTTGTGTGGCAAGTGCCCACAGCTCCTGGGGTGACGAAGGAACGTATCCGCATCCACTCACGGATTCTGAGATTGCATCATTGAAGAGGGTCTGGGACTGGGAATCCTTATTCATTCATTCTTTCATCTGTTACCCATCATGAATTTTTATCAATATTATCATTTTTATTATTATAGTAATATACGCTCATGTTGCAATTCAAAAGATGCTGAAGGGAGAACAGAAAAAAAAAATCAGAGATCACAGAAAAAGATCATCTTAAAAGGAGAGTGACATTCAGATGTGGCTGGGATGACATAGGAGGCAACAGGATGCAGGTAGTCTCTTACAAAATGGAGTCAGAGAGGCCAGGTGTCCAGCCCTCTGGAGACTGACAAGAACCAAGGAGGAAGAGGAAGGGCCATTGGAGTTGAGATAAGTGATTTAGGAACAACAGCAGAAGAGGGAACAGGTCCGGAAAAAGACGCAGGGCTCTATTGAAGAAAGGGCACGAGCAGAGCACAAGGTGCTGATGGGAATGACGCTGGTCAGAGGTCAAAGAGGGCCTCAGCACCAGCGGGCTCTAAGTCAATGACGTGAACATTAGTTTGCTGTGAAGGAATTCCTTTTCTACCACTCCCCTCAGATCCTCCATCTGCCCCTCAGTTGTCCCCTCCCTTCCCCTTCATCTCTGCTTTCTGCCCCTCAGCCTCCTCCTTCTGCCAGAATTCCCCTTAACATGTATTTTTGTGAAGATCTGCTGGTCCTGAATTATCTCAGCTTTTGTTGATGTTTACAAGTCTTCCTTCTGCCTTAATTTTTTTTCTTTCTTTTTTTTTTTTAACTTTACAATATTGTATTGGTTTTGCCATACATCAACATGCATAAAGATACTTTCCAAAGTACAGAATTCTCATTGTGACTCTCCTCTGTTTCTGCACTTTATAAATACTTTATTCCATTTTTCTTCTGGCCTGTTTGGTTTCTGTGGAGAAGCCTGCTGTCATTCTTATCTTTGTTCCTCTGTACTTAAGATGTCTTTAATTTCTCTGGCTGCTTTTATTTATTAATTTAAAATTTGTTTTTATTGAAGTATAGTTGATTTACAGAAGGGTTTGTGTCCTGTCAACTTAGGTCTCATGCCCTATCTTAAGCAGGGGGTACATCCCTTCCAGGGTGGCTGCTCGGACTGCTTGGGTGAAATCTGCAGGATCCCCAAGGGACATGCACGTTTGGGATATCACAGATTTTTCATAAGCCTAAGACTCTCCTAGTCTGTATGGTAAATCCCTAAGCTAACCCTGAAAGTTGCCCAAAGGAAGGAAGAGGCAAGCCTGTTTTAAAAGGCAAAGAATCTGAAAGCCTTGGAATTCAGAGACCTTATATGAAATTTCAGGCATAAAATTTTAATTATGAGAAGGATCTTTTATTCTAAATATCAGAGAACCTAAGTTCTGAGCCTGAGGTTCATTGAAGAGTGTCAGAAAACATCGTCCCATCTGTGGTCTCCACTTTCTCTATCTAAAACTGAGATTGGACTATATAACCTCTGATGGCATTTATGACATCCCTAAAAATTCCGTATGCTGGGCCCTGTCGCAAGGTGCTTAAAGTCCTAGAATCGAAGTGAAGGGTGGACTGTCCTTTTGATATCCCAGTAAGATATTTTATTTCTTGCAAATATGCTTATACAGAAATCTGAAGAGGGCTTTTAGATTAAAAACAAAAATCCCAGCTTGGACTTCACAATGGAAATAGCTCTTAGAATCTTAGAACTTTATTCTGAGATGAATCTTGTATTATCAGTCTTTCCTCATCTTTTAAAAATGGAAGAAATGGGGTCCCAGAGGGAAGGTGTCTTGTCCAAGGTGACACAGAGAGTTCATGGTTGAACCTAACCCCAGTTTCCCCTCAACACACCACTCTGGATCCCACAAATCTGTTTCTTCACCACCTCCTCCTCTTTGGCACCACCGCCTGTCTCTGCAAGCTCTACTGTCTCTGCAGTGGAACATTCCTACACAGAGGGGATTAAAAGAGCAGGAGTGGAATGCTTAGTCTCCCTGCCCATTGGCAGTGGCCTCTCTCTGAACTAAGCCCAGCAGTCCTTGGCTCAGAAGCCAGTAGCCCTGGGTTGTCAGAACCAACTTCAATCCACATGCCAAGGGCCATCCTCACACTGTTCTCTGTCAGGTACGTCCCCAAACCAAGTGCTCTGAGGTGAGGGCACTGCTGAGTTTGGGTGTTATCCTGGAGCCTTTCTGGGCCAATTCTGTCAATGTACCTTGCCGAGCTCAGTGGAGCCTTTGGAGACCCTGGGCCAAGCTTTGTGTAAAGCCAGGCCAAGTTTCAGCGTCCAGCGCCAAGGCTCAATGTCTGATTCAGTGGAGAAAGTAAGAGGTCCAGATGCTTGTCTCCTGTCAACTTCTTATTGGCTTTCTGAGCTTGGATCTAGATGACCTGTTGGAGCCTCGTGATCCTGTGTGAGTAAAATAGAGACAATGTCACTTACCCATCTGGGAGCACATTATCTAATTTCTCCATCTCATACAATGAGGGGGTGGTGAAGAAACAGATTTGTGGGATCCAGAATGGTGTGTTGAGGGCAAACTGATATCCCATATCTTCCTTGGGTACGGAGAGGATACATAATATTTACTCTCTAGTTGGCTCTCAGTTACCCATTGAAGAGTGATACTAAGACTATGGATGTTCTAAAATTCTTCGAATGAGCAATGGATATTTCCAAACCCATTCACTAACAACCTAAAATTCAGTAGCCAACCTAAATGGCTTCCTTGGGTTGGGAAGAGCCTCTGGAGAAGGAAATGGCAACCTGCTCCAGTGTTTTCACCTAGAGAATCCCATGGACAGAGGCCTTATGGGCTACAGTCCATGGGGTTGCAAAGAGACAGGACTGAATGACTAACACTTTCACTTTCAAAGATAACAGAATTAACAATGCACCATCTTTGCCCTCAAAGGACTTTTTAATGATGAAGGAAAATAAATGAGGAGTACTATTATTTATAAACCACTGGCTTCTACAGAAAGTAGATCCTACAGATAGAAGGACTTTATGAGTACTTGGGCCTGGAATATCTGCAACAAGGTTGATTTGCTCTCTGGAAGAAAGACTGAGACATATTACAGAGGGGATGAAGAAACAGGGACTAGAGTAGATATACACTGGCAAAATAGTGTCCCGTGTAGTAACAGTAAATGAACATTCTTCGTTAGCATCTGAGCCAAAGAAATAGGGGAGAAAAGTCATGTTAAGTGGAAATTTATAAAGTTACATGATGTCATACTCCCTTTTGACTCCCCACCACCAGAAGTCTTCAGTAAAATTATCCATATCTTTTTATTTTTATGAGTAATATAAAGAGATATCAAGTCCTATGTTCCAGAGAGCATGAAGCCAGGACCAAGTATATCCATTGCCACAATAATGGTGTGTAACAAACAACCCTCAAACTTTAATATACAATAGTAATTCTTGTGCTCGCTTTGGCAGCACATATACTAAAATTGGAACGATACAGAGAAGTAGATTCAATGCAATCCCTATCAAGCTACCAAAGGTATTACTCACAGAGCTAGAACAAATAATTTCACAATTTGTATGGAAATACAAAAAACCTCGAATAGCCAAAGCTATCTTGAGAAAGAAGAAGGGAACTGGAGGAATCAACCTGCCTGACTTCAGGCTCTACTACAAAGCCACAGTCAACAAGACAGTATAATACTGGCATAAAGACAGAAATACAGATCAATGGAACAAAATAGAAAGCCCAGAGATAAATCCACGCACATATGGACACCTTATCTTTGACAAAGGAGGCAAGAATATACAATGTATTGAAGACAATCTCTTTAACAAGTGGTGCTGGGACAACTGGTCAACCACTTGTAAAAGAATGAAACTAGAGCACTTTCTAACACCATACACAAAAATAAACTCAAAATGGATTAAAGATTTAAACGTAAGACCAGAAACTATAAAACTCCTAGAGGAGAACATAGGCAAAACACTCTCCGACATATATCACAGCAGAATCCTCTATGACCCACCTCCCAGAATATTGGAAATAAAAGCAAAAATAAACAAATGGGACCTAATTAAACTTAAAAGCTTCTGCACAACAAAGGAAACTATAAGCAAGGTGAAAAGACAGCCTTCAGAAGGGGAGAAAATAATGGCAAATGAAGCAACAGGCAAACAACTAATCTCAAAAATATACAAGCAACTCCTACAGCTCAGTTCCAGAAAAATCAATGACCCAATCAAAAAATGGGCCAAAGAACTAAATAGACATTTCTCCAAAGAAGACATACAGATGGCTAACAAACACATGAAAAGATGCTCAACATCACTCATTATCAGAGAAATGCAAATCAAAACCACTATGAGGTACCATTTCACGCCAGTCAGAATGGCTGCGATCCAAAAGTCTACAAGCAATAAATGCTGGAGAGGGTGTGGAGAAAAGCGAACCCTCTTACACTGTTGGTGGGAATGCAAACTAGTACAGCCACTATGGAGAACAGTGTGGAGATTCCTTTAAAAACTGGAAAAAAAAAAAAAAAACAAACTGGAAATAGAACTGCCTTATGATCCAGCAATCCCACTACTGCTGGGCATACACACAGAGGAAACCAGAATTGAAAGAGACACGTGTACCCCATTGTTCATCGCAGCACTGTTTATAATAGCCAAGACATGGAAGCAACCTCGATGTCCATCAGCAAATGGATAAGAAAGCTGTGGTACATATACACAATGGAGTATTACTCAGCCATTAAAAAGAATACATTTGAATCAGTTCTAATGATGTGGATGAAACTGGAGCCGATTATACAGAGTGAAGTAAGCCAGAAAGAAAAACACCAATACAGTATACTAACGCATATATATGGAATTTAGAAAGATGGTAACAATAACCCTGTATACGAGACAGCAAAAGAGACACTGATGTCTAGAACAGTCTTTTGGACTCTGTGGGAGAGGGAGAGGATGGGATGTTTTGGAGACTGGCATTGAAATATGTATTATCATATATGAAATGAGTCACCAGTCCAGGTTCGATGCCCGATACTGGATGCTTGGGGCTGGTAGACTGGGACGACCCAGAGGGATGGTATGGGGAGGAAGGAGGGAGGAGGGTTCAGGATGGGGAACACATGTATACCTGTTGCAGATTCATTTTGATATATGGCAAAACCAATACAATATTGTAAATTTAAATAAAATAAAATGAAATAAAAAGAAAAAAAATAAATATTTGCTGCATTAAAAAAATAGTAATTCTTTATTTTTTATGAATCTGGGGTCCTCTGGGATTAGCTAAGAGGCCTTTCTGATCTCGACTACTCTTGCTCACGTGTCTGGGTCAGCTAGGTGTGGGCTGATTAAGGATAGTCTTGACTGAGTGACTGGGGCATCTTGGCTCTGCTCCATATATCTCTTTTGCTCCAGCCCACTAGCTCAGGCATGTTCTCATGTTGATGGCAGACTTACAAGAACTCAAGTGCAAGTGCTTCATCAAGTCTCTACTTGCTTCAACTCTCTTAACATCCCACTGGCCAGAGATAAGTCAGATGACATAACCAAACTCACAATCAAGGAGTGGAAAATATACTTTGCCTGTTAATGGACAGTGATTGATAGCATTCCAGGTGGTGGCTGTTCTTGCAGCCTGAGGATTACTTAGAGCAGAGTCCCCACCTGACCCTCCGAGGACATGTAGCATGAGCAAGAAATAAGCTCTCTTTGTTTTAAGATATGAGATTTGGGGATTTTGTTGCCGCAGTAAACCTAGCAAACCTACCCTATCATTACTGGTATAACCATCTTATATTGACTGCTTATAACATGCCAGGTACCATGGTAAGAACTTTATGTACTTTTGTATTTATTCATGTAAGATTATATGTTGACTATCTCTGTCATGTCCTAGATTAAATTTAATTCAATCTCATAACAACCCAGCAGGGTGCATACTATTATCTCAATGTTATAGGTGAAGAAGCTGAAGCTCAAGTTGCTTACATAATAAAGGGCAGTAAAGGGCAGAGTAGGACTTAAACTCAAGTCTATTGGATTCCAAGGATTTAGCTACTTTATCCTACTATTTTCTATCAATATGCCTTCCTGGGGACTGTCATGGGAAAAGTAACTTGCCATTAGAAGTGGATTTGAATAGAGTGGCCCACTTAGTTCAGGGTGTTTAAAGCAGGAAAGAGTTTTCTACTTGGTCAGGCTCCCTCACACTTGTTTGACCCACATTCTGGTCCCATTTAATGTCCATGACTTTTGACACCAGCTTCAGTAGCAGCAAACCTGGCGTCCCCACCATTGAGTTGTTTCCCCAGACAGAGATTTTCTTTCCCCAGTGTCAAATCTTACAGCCAGGCTACAAGGATACACGTCGTTAAATGTTGGCGTGGCAGCAAGAAGCCTGCTGAGCCACGGGCCAGATTCTAACCAGATGTCATCCAGGGGAGGGTTGAATCAATGCAGAGAAACGAGATACAAGTCTTGAGCCAGACCGTGATGGGAAGGAAAGTAGAGAGGAGATGATGCAGCAGCCCTGACAATTCCTCTCCTCACCTTTCTCCTAAAGAGAGAAGAGAGATATTCAGTTGAGACGAAGACAATGGGAAGAGGAGGTTTTACCCACTCAGGACAGGAATTCACTCATCTTTTCATCCAAGAAACATTTATTCAGTATCTACTATGTCAGCCATGACGCTGGGCCTGGAAAATATCAGACAGTTAAATCATGGATCCCTTTTAAAGAAGATCACAAATTGGTAGGAGGGACAGATTTGTAAACAAGTTAAAAGACGTTTACTGTACTCCCTTCTCTGAAACCCACTGAAAACAACACAAGGAATAAAAATAGTAAAAAAAAATTCCATCTTCAATAAAACTAGGAAATTGCTATGAGGCTGAGGTGATTAACTCCTTACCAGAGTTCATTCTTGTCTTTTTGATAACAGAGAGGAGTAGGTAGGGAACAACAGCCCAGGCAGGGGCCACATTTTCTAGCCTCCCCATTGCATTTTGTTTTGTGATTAGTTCTCATAGTAGGAATGTGAGCAGAAGTGAGCAGGGCCACTTCTGTGCCAAGGTGGTTAAGAGATGCATGTGCCTTTCCCCTCCTCCTCCTCCCCTTCTTCTTCCTCCTCCTCCATTCTCTTCTTCTTCTCCCTCCTCTTCTCTCTTCCCCCTATCTCTTGCCTGTTGTACTTAGTAGCTCAGTCATGTCCAACCCTTTGAGACCCTATGGACTGTTGCCTTCCAGGCTCCTCTGTCTATGGGGATTCTCCTGGCAAGAATACTGGAGTGGGTTGCCATGCCCTCCTCCAGGGGATCTTCCCAAGCCAGGGATCGAACCCAGGTCTCCCTATCTCTCTCCAGTTCCTCATGCAAAATACAGAGGTCCACTCGACTCTACAGATTAGAAAGAGCCAAGGCCCCTGAATCACCATGTGCCTGACCCCTGACCAGGAACATTGGCCTTGCACTCTAATGCAAATGAGAAATGAACTTGCATCATGCTAAACCATTAAAGTTAGAAGTGGGGTTGTATGTTACAGAGCTAATGTGACTCTAAGTAAAATGAGTTAAAACCTGTATCTGCCACATTCAGTGAAGCTTGGACTTTATCAAAGGAAGACAACAAATTGCCAAGTTTCCCTAAAACTAAGAAAGGATTTTTAAAGGCCAAATAAATGGCTACTTGCTGTTGAGAGTAGGTATGAATGGGCCATGGAAAAGTGAGATTCTTTGTAGTAACTCAGTTCCACGAGGTGGGTAGGCAAGAGAAAGAGGGCCAAAGGAGGCACTATGTGGGTAACTGGAATTATTTTTTCAACATCAACTCCTATTCCTTAAATGTCTTTGAGGTAAGGTAGAAGAGAGAGGGAAACAACCATTAGAGTTGCTGCTCGTCACCGGAGGAGAGAGATACACATAAATGCTAAATGACCAGTCAGAGGGACATTGATCTATGGATCCTCCTTGTGACCCACACTGATGTCTTCCCTGGGGAAATGCTTGGAAACCCAAACAGAGCATATTTTATAACAGATTCTGAGACTAGAAACTCAAGGGAAAATCTGCTTGCAGTCCTAGCTCACTGCCTCATCCCACCCCATTACATCCCTGAGAAAATAACAGACCAGAGTAAAGCATATAATGCAGATAGGATCTATCATAGAATAACAAAAATTGAAAATAGTAGTAAAACTCTTATAAAGGGAAAACTTAACATCAGCAAGATATAAAATTTATTCAGTTGAGAGGATAGCCAGTAATACAGAGACTAAAAAAAATGGAACAAGAGGGGAAATAATAAAGACAATGAACTAAGATAGAAGGCAGTACTCATGAAATACAAAGGATATGCATACTGGGCATTCCTGAAGAAAAGAACAGAACAATGGGACGCAAATATATTCAATGATATTATAGAAGAAAACTTTTTCTGAACTAATGAAATGTCCAAATCTACAGAATTAAAAAAAAAAATAACCTTAATATATCGTGGCACTTTGATAGGCAATATTCAGGTAGTAAAATCAGGAAATATTCTAAGGAAGAAATCAGGCTGGCCTGTGACTTTATCCTTTAACGCTAAAAGACATGGTAGCAATGGGTACAAAATGCTAAAGGTAGTAAGTGTGTTCTCAAATGTGATAGCCAGTCTGATTATCTCTCATGTATTAAAGTAGCAGAAAGACATTTACCAACACACAGAGTCAGAGAAAATAGCACACAACCCTCATAAGTTCATGGTAGGTGTGGGAGGAATAGGGGACTCAATAATGAAATTTAGTCTCCCAAAGCATATATCAAAATTACTAATTTAGGAATGGAAAAGCTAGGAAATGTATGAGTTGCTGGTAAACATTATATTCATTTAAATTTAGAACTAAGGCTAAGCAGCTCTGGGGATTATGGTTACAGAACAGAATGTAAATATTCTAAACCACAGCTGTGTATAAAAAGAAATTGCTTAACCAACAACAACGCAGAGGAAAGGATGTGGGGAGATTTATATATGCCTTGATTTTTACATCTTATATGGTGGAGAATTTGTGGATTTTATATGGAATAAATGATGTTTGGTATCAACCTGTATATGCGTGCATGCTCAGTCACTTCAGTCGTGTCCAACTTTTTGCAATCCTATGGACTGTAGCCTTCTGGACTCCTCTGTCCTTGGGATTCTCCAGGAAGGAATACTGGAGTGGGTTGCCATGCCCTCCTCCAGGGGATCTTCCCAACCAAGAGATTGAACCTGGGTCTCCTGCATTGCAGGCAGATTCTTTACCTACTGAGCTGGTAAGCTCATCAGCCTGTACGCTCTGCTATATTTAAAATGGATAACCAACCAAGTCCTACTGCAGAGCACAGGGAACTCTGCTTAATGTTATGCGGCAGCCTGGATGGGAGGGGAGTTTGGAGGAGAATGGATACATGCATGTGTATGGCTGAGTCCCTTTGCTGTCCACCTGAAACTACCACAACATTTTTAAAGTTTTTACAAGAAAGAAATCGATCTTCAGGTATACCGTTTAAAGCTATAAGAGTGACCATTTCAAGGACTAAAACAGACTATAAACCTTCCAAACCATTTGAAGAAGATAGTGGGAGAAAAGAAACCTCATAAATGAGAGAGAGAGAAGAAGATGAGGCAGAAAAGGGAGAGGTGGGGAGGAAGGAAGGAAGGAAAGGAGGTGGGAAGAAGGGAGAGAAGGAGGGAGAAACCACATAAAATATAGAAGACAAAGGAAACATTTTATTTTTTAATAAAGTAAAATGACAAATTCTAGGCCAAGTCTAGTCAAGTCTATAGTTTTTTCAGTAGTCATGTATGGATGTGAGAGTTGGACTATAAAGAAAGCTGAGTGCCGAAAAATTGATGCTTTTGAACTGTGGTGTTGGAGAAGACTCTTGAGAGTCCCTTGGACTACCAGGAGATCCAACCAGGCCATCCTAAAGGAGATCAGTCCTGGGTGTTTATTGGAAGGACTGATGTTGAAGTTGAAACTCCAATCCTTTGGCCACCTGATGCAAAGAGCTGACTCATTTGAAAAGACCCCAATGCTGGGAAAGATTGAGGGCAGGAGGAGAAGGGGACGACAGAGGATGAGATGGTTGGATGGCATCACCGACTCAATGGACATGAGTTTGAGTGAACTCCGGGAGTTGGTGATGGACAGGTAGGCCTGGCGTGCTGCGGTTCATGGGGTCGCAAAGCGTCAGACACAACTGAACGACTGAACTGAACTGGTCCTCCATATTTATTCACAGAGAATTAACACAAACAGAGTATAGTTTTCTAGAAATATATACAGATGTCCAACACGGGAAAAGTGCAGGTTGCATAGCAATAGCTTTATGTGACCCATTTTCGATTGGACAACTAATTCTACCTACCCACACCCTCATATATGCTTACTTACACATAAAAATTTCTCTAAGTTCTCCAACGAAACTGCTAGTAATGATTAGCTTTGGAGGATTCTAGGGGAGAGAGTGGAGAAGGAAATGGCAACCCACTCCAGTGTTCTTGCCTGGAGAATCCCAGGGACAGGGGAGCCTGGTGGGCTGCCGTCTACGGGGTCGCACAGAGTCGGACATGACTGAAGCAACTTAGCAGCAGTAGCAGGGGAGACAGAGAGAGAGAGTATTTTATTCTTTATACAGAAAACCTGTGGTTACATCTGTAATTTAAAATGTAACTTAAATATCAAGGGAGTATAGTACAGAATGCGAAATGCCGCAGTGGCAGAACATACAAAGGGTTTTGGAAGGTGACAGGAGGAAGAGCTAATTATGCTGAAGGAGTTAGAAAAGGCTTCAGAAAGTAGATGACATGTGAGCTGGGCCTTAAAGAATTACAGTAATCTTTACTCAAAATGTACTCAAAAATCTTTACTCAAAAAATGAGGTACAGATCAAGCAGACAAGGCAGAGGCAACAGAGGCAGAAAAGAGCATGTATTTTTCACAAATGATGAGCATTCCTGGGGTGATGGGAGCATGCGGCATGTGTGTGTGTTGGAAGCCTGGGTCTGCTCCTCCATGGGACTTAATGCAGACTAATTGGCAAGCCATGCAGAAGGACTCAACAGATAGAAGAGGATGTTTTGAGGGGGAGGACCAAGGCTGTCCATCCTCTGATCCCCAACAGGGAGACAGGGAGGCAGAGGTAGATTCTCAGGACTTCCTGCACTCCCACTAAGCTCAGCTCAGTTTCCCATGCTCTCCCTTGGCTGCACTGACCCCCACCGTGCCCCCATCCCCACCCTCAGGAGCAGGCTAGGGGTGTTTGGCAGCAGTTTCTAAATGCAAGCATCTTCCAGCTTGTGTGTTTGGCACAGGCTGTTTTGGTTGTATGTCTGTTTCATTCTTTTATCTCTCTGCAGACCACGTTTTTATTATTTTTATTTATTTATTTGTGCTTCTGTACCAATGGTAAAAAAAAAAAAAAAAAAGACTTCTCCAGCTCTAGGGTAATATCATGTCCCTGCTGCAGGGCTGCCAATCATCCCACTAGTTTTACTGGTTTTGTTCCAAATTCTTAAAGGAGATTGTCAGATTGGCTCAAGGATGAGTATAAGCCAAGGATCCAACGTGATCCAGTTGGCGCCAGTCAAGGGTCTGAAGTCTTCAGAATAGAAATATGGCCCTAGGAGCTTCCTTTATGCATGTAGGTGAGGGGCAGGTTTTGGAGAATCTCAATCAGCTCAGTCACTCAGTTGTGTCCGACTCTTTGCGACCCCATGGACCTCAGCACACCAGGCTTCCCTGTCCATCACCAACCACCAGAGCTTACTCAAACTCATGTCCATAGAGTTGTTGATGCCATCCAATGATCTCGTCCTCTGTTGTCCCCTTCTCCTCTTGCCCTCTATCTTTCCCAGCAGCAGGGTCTTTTCCAATGAGTCAGTTCTTTGCATCAGGTGGCCAAAGTAGTGGGGGCCTAAAGATGTCTTGTGTGATCAACAGGGAGCCCTGGCGTGCTGTGATTCATGGGGTTGCAAAGAGTCGGACACAACAGAGCAACTGAACTGAACTGAAAGATGTTTTGTGGAGAATGAAATGGCAACCAACTCCAGTATTCTTGCTTGGAAAATCCCATGGACAGAGGAGCCTGGCAGGCTACCGTCCACAGGGTTGCAAAGAGTCAGACATGACTAAAGTGACTTAGCAAAGATATCTTGTAGCCTCTGTCCCCATTGGTGGACATGGTAACAGGTGGCTGTGTTCCTACTATTTGTCCCTCTCTTTCTGACCCAGGCTCCACTTGTGCTTATCACTCCCTCTCCCCTCTCAAACCTGAGCCTAGCTCACAGCATCCAGATAGCAGCTTAAGCCAAGGTTTCTTCCCCATAACTACCTTCCTTCCTCTTTTCCCTCAAGTCTAAAGTGCTCTTTCTACCCGCATCTCCATCATCACTGATTTCACTGAGATGGTGTCAGGGTAGATATAGAAATGCCCACACTTTCCCAGAATGCAAAAATCTATTTCTTTTCTGTTAAGTATGACCTTTCCTGAACCTTGGCAGACACATCAGCACCATACTATTAGGTGGCGGAACTGGGATTTGAACCAGCTCTGCCTGGCTCCATGGCCCAGAGGCCATTCACTTTCCACCTTGACTAACATTCATACTATCACCCAACAAAGGTGCTTTGACAACTTCCTTAGACTGGACTTTTCAGCTATCATTCTAAGCAGAGACCTCCCCTTCCCTAATCGATCTATGCCATGATCTTGTAATCCATCCCCACCCCTACCACTCCTAACCGTACCAAAAGCCAGAAAAAGAAAGAATTTTCTTAGTGCTGATTATTTGCTGGGTGTTCCCACCATTAAGCCTCAAGATGTGTTATTATTACTGTTTTACAGTTAAGGAGATGGAGGCATAGGGGCTTAAGTCCGCTTCCCAAGGCCCCAGCATGGAAGAGCAAGGGTTCAAACCTGGCTTTGCTCACTGCTGGCTGTTGTCCAAGACTGGACAGCAGCCCAGGTGTTTACCTGCCAAGGGCTGCCTCAGGACAGCCCAGGACTGCAAACACAGCCCAGCACTGGAGGCAAAGATGTGCTTCCATCCAGGGAGTACATTGGAAAACAAACATGGCTAGACAACCCCCAGGTGGGCAGTTTGGGAGGAATGGGAGCCTTGGCAGATGGGAGTTTGCCTGAGGGTGAAGTATAAAAAGTCTTTCTGAAAATCTGGGTTCAGAGACTTGGAGATGAAACATGGGCTACCATCCAAGCCTCAGGATTTAGGAGCTGTTTTCCAAATTCCTATCAGAAATCCCATCATTAAAAAGGATTGAAAGCAGGGCATTACGTCTCAGGCAGCAGACAGTGGGGATAAATAGCTTTCAGGCTGCCCAGCACCAGCTAACAAAGGGGGAAATATTTTTCTTTCCCCAGATGCTTACCAAGTAGCATTCCCTTGGGCAAGACTTCCTACCACTGAAAAAAATATATGAATACCAGTTCTGAGTCAGAAAACAGCAGAAGTCAGATGTCCACCCAGCCATCAGAGCCAGAAGCAAAGACAGGACCCCAAGCTAAGGGCTCGAGGATAGGGGCTTATGCTTTCACATGCTACAAACCTATAGAGTTACTTAATGCCCCACTTAACCCTGCTTCTTCATCTGTAAAATGGCCAACGTGGAAGTGTTTTTGAAGGCTTCATTGGATGTTCTGATAGAGGTATATAGATATTAGCAAGCATTTACTCAACATCAGTCCGATACTCAGAGTGTTGTAATATGCACCCCGACAGTCACTGGGGATATAAAGAATTGACACAGTCTTTATTCTGAAAGTGTCCTGACATCTCATAGAGGCAGTAGATATGAAACAAATAAAAGCAGTTTGTTGTTGAACTATGATAATTCCAGGTATTATGAAGGTGAATCACAGAATGACCTGACCTAAGAAGGATTCCTCAAAAAGATGACATTTGAGCTGAGATGATAGGAATAAAAAATCACAACAGGTAGCACTCATATAGCACTTAGGATGGACCAGCACTGTTCTGAGACCTCAAAGACTGGTTGAGATTAACACTAAGAAGAGACATGGAAAGAGAATTCCAAACAAGTGGGATGGTATAGAAAAGGTCCTTTCGACAGGAGGAAAATGACAGGTTGGAGGAATTGCAAGCTAGACTCAGGAGGAGAGAGGTACCAAATGGGGTCAAAGAGGGAGGTGGGGCTGTGCAGGGTCTTAGAGATTTTGGAAACTGGGCCGTAAGCAGAGAAGTGATGAGATCAGAGAGTAATTAAGAAGCTATTGCAGTGGAATTTAGGTGGTAGCAGTGAAAAGAAAGAGAAACAGATGAGGGCAGAATATATATAGGAGATAGGCTGAATGGATATTCATGCTTGATCAGTGCCAAGGATGACGCCCAGCCTTCTGGTCTGGGCACCTCATGGGAAGGTAGTGCTACTTCTCTGAAACAGGGAATGTTGGAGGAGGAGGATGCTGGAGGAGGGCAGGGATGGTAGGTAAAGTCCCATTTCAACAGTGGCATGGCAGAAAACAGCTCCAACTTCAGAGTTGGAATCCCTTTGCTGTAGTCTGGCCCTGCTGATATTCAGTTGCATGGCCCCCGATGAGTCATTTCACCACATTAAAGTCAAATGCAGCAATTTGACTAGATTACCTGCAACTCACCTTCCAGCTCTAAAGTTACATTGGTCTAGGGCAGGCATTTCAAAACAGGTGACGTGGGGGCTGGGTTCAAGACACATGAGTGTTCTAGTTGACCCACGCAGAATTTGAAAGTGAAAATGTTACTCATTCAGTCATCTCCAATTCTGTGTGACCCTATAGACAGTAGTCCACCAGGCTCCTCTGTCCATGTAATTCTCCAGGCAGGAATACTGGAGTGGGTAGCCATTCCCTTCTCCAGGGGGTCTTCCCCAACCCAGGAATTGAACGCCAGTCTCCTGCATTGCAGGAAGATTGTTTATCCTCTGAGCCGAATTTTAATCACTGGTAAATTCCCAGCACAATCCCGATTTCTGACTTTTCTTGAAAACAAAAAAGATCCACAACATGGAGTCTGAATCCACATCCCTACTTGGTGATAGCTAGTGGGAGGTAAGTAAACACTGCTGCTTGGAATGGAGCTCTGCCTCTAACCCTAGTGCCTGATTCCCCTCAGCCCCCACCCAAGTATATGCCCTCCCCAGGGGATCACCCTTTTTCTAGGGAATGGTAAGGTAATAGATGTAGTCATCAGCTATCTCTCAAGCTTATCCAAGCTTAATTGTGTCGTTGTTGTTCAGGCACTCAGTGGTGTCCAATTCTTTGCAACCCCATGGACTGCAGCACACCAGGCTTCCCTGTCCATCGCCAACTCCCAGAGCTTGCTCAAACTCATGTCCATTGAGTCTGATGTCATCCAACCATCTCTTTCTCTGTCACCCCCTTCTCTTCCTGCCCTCAGTCTTTCCCAGTATCAGGGTCTTTTCCAGTGAGTCAGCTCTTCGCATCAGGTGGCCAAAGTATTGGAGCTTTAGCATAGTCTTTCCAATGAATATTCAGGGTTGATTTCTTTTAGGATTGACTGGTTTCATCTTCTTTCAGTCCAAGGGACTCACTTTCAAATCTTCCCCAGTACCACAGTTTGAAAGCATCAATTCTTCGGCTCTCAGCCTTCTTTATGGTCCAACTCTCTCATCCGTACATGAAATAACCAAATACCATCCACTAAATTATTTTTTTCTGATTAAAAAAATAATTCTTGAAACAAAAAAGAAAAATGAAGCTAGCAATATAAAAGCCTCTAGTGACTTCACTGCCCAGAAAGAAAAATTAACTTTAGGTGTTTTTCCTGCGAGCCTTGTTTTATAAAATTGGGATCATATGATAGATAACATTTCTTTATGATGCTATTTTTTACTATATCAAAACAGGACCAATTTTGTACAGTATTAAAGATTCTTTGGAAACAAGATTTTGAATGTATAATATGATGGATAATTTAAGAAATTATTCTACCAGCATTTCTTAACTTTAAATGTATCTCAACTCTAATATTTCTTTTTTTTCCACATTTTTTTAAACTTTACAATATTGTATTGGTTTTGCCATATATCAACATGAATCCGCCACAGGTATACATGTGTTCCCCATCCTGAACCCTCCTCCCTCCCCATACCATCCCTCTGGGTTGTCCCAGTGCACCAGCCCCAAGCATCCAGTATTATGCATTGAACCTGGACTGGCGACTCATTTCATATATGATATTATACATGTTTCAATGAAATTCTCCCAAATCATCCCACCCTCTCCCTCTAATATTTCTTAAGACAACCTCTTAAAAAGGTCAAGAGTAATGGTAGTCCCATACTATCCATGGAGGATACATTCCAAGACCCCTAGTAGATGCCTGAAATTGCAGATAGTACTAAACCATATATATACATATATATGTGTATATATATATATACACTATGTTTTTTCCTATGCACATATACCTATGGTAAAGTTTAATTTATAAAGTAGGCACAGTGAGAGATTAACAACAATAACTAATAATAAAATAGAAGAGTTATAACAATATACTTTAGTGAAACTTGTATGTATGTGGTCTTTCTCACTCCTTCAAAATATTTTATTGTAAAATTTAATGCCTTTTTCATCTTACTTAAGCACTTACCACACACTATGGCTGTAACTTTTGCAGTTTGGGATGCAAAAGAAAAACTAGCATGAATTTCTTCTTCCCTCTTCACAATTTTATGAATAGAAGGTTCTTTCTTACCAAAGATCTTAGCAACCTCAGCATATAATTTTTTTTCTTTCCATATTACATCAAAAACTTGCACCTTCTCACTAAAATGAAGCACTTTACAGATGCTCTTTGGCATATCCGAATTGCCAGCATTGCTTCTCTTGTGCTCTAGGACCATTATTAGGTAAAATGAGGGTTGAACACGAGGACTGTAAACCTGTGGACCAAAGGGAAGTACTATATCCTTAAAGCTTTAAAACAGTTGTCAAGATGGCTTCCAGAAACTTTTGTCTCCATTATCATCATCCATCACATCTTTCCAATACTGGATGTTACCACTTTAGAAACATTCCCTCAAGCTTTCCAGGTGGAAAATAGGAGACCCATGAGAAAACCCTTTGTCAATACAAACTATGCCTTGTGTAGAACAGACATTGGCAGGTTTCTACTAGAAAGCCCCAGGTAGAATAGGAAAATGCCCCTGAAAATGTTAGTTTTCTGCTTTTGTGCCATGAAGTCTTTGTGGAAATTACTCAACTCTGGTGAGAAAGCAGGTGTAGACGATATGTAAATGAAGGGCGTGGCTGTGTCCCCAAGTAGCTGTATTTACAGAAACCATGAGCCCTGCCATAGTCTGGAGTTAGCCCTTAGCCATAGTCTGCCAACCTCTGCTTTATCTATTCCATTTTCTTTTCTTTTTTTTTTTTAATTCCATTTTCTTTATCATCTTGAGAAGCAGGTGGGACAGCAATGAGTGTGCCTTTTATACAGAGAGACTAAAGCTCAGAGAAATCAAGTAACTTGTTCATAGCCAAGTAGCTAGTAATTAGAAAAACTGGAAATTTGAATCCAGATTTCCTGACTCCTAATCTAGGGCTCTGTCTACTGCATAATGAACCCCTTTTCGTGAATGCATAGCAATGTGAGTTAAATAAATAACCATAATGCCAAAAAAAAAAAGATGTCAAAGACATTAGTTATTCTTAACAGTGATGTTTGATGATGTAGTTGCTCTTTCTGAAAAGAGCTTAACACTGGTGCAAGGCAGCTGAATTAATAAACTTTTTCCATTGAGAGTAACTGAAGTGGTTAAGAGAAAAAGGAAATTCTTTGGGTTCTGTGTCTCAGATGAAGCTTCCCTGGCAGCTCAGCTGTAAAGAATCCTCCTACAATGTAGGAGGCATGGGTTCAATCACTGGGTTGGGAAGACCCCCTGGAGAAGGAAATGGCAACCCACTCCAGTACTCCTGCTTGGAAAATCCCATAGAGAGAGGAGCCTGGTGGGCTATAGTCCATGGGGTTGTAAAGAGTTAGATACAACTGAGGGACAAATAACCGACAGCATCTCATAGACCCAAGGGCATCGGCTCCAGGCACAGCTGGATCCAGGATCTGAAATGATGGCCTCAGGATACTGTCACTCTCTCCTCTCTCTTCTTTGCTTGTCCTTGCACCAGTCTTTATGTAGAAGACAGTAAGTCCTCCACCAGCTCTAACTGTGTTCAAAAGAAAGGGCTGCTCATCCCCTTGACACCATATTTCAAAATTTCACGGAAGGAATCTGATTGTCTCTTCTTGGGCCATGTGCCCACCACTGGATCAATTATTATGCCCAGAGCCATGTAGCACTCTTACCACTGTTGACAGGGAACCTACCATCATAAGCTTGGTGCTGCATTAGGATCATGTAGGGTAAGGGAGGGGTTGTTCCTCTTCAGATCAGATCAGATCAGTCACTCAGTTGTGTCCGACTCTTTGCAACCCCATTAATCGCAGCACGCCAGGCCTCCCTATCCATTACCAACCCCCGGAGTTCACTCAGACTAACATCCATCGAGTGAGTGACGCCATCCAGCCATCTCATCCTCTGTCGTCCCCTTCTCCTCCTGCCCCCAATCCCTCCCAGCATCAGAGTCTTTTCCAATGAGTCAACTCTTCGCATGAGGTGGCCAAAGTACTGGAGTTTCAGCTTTAGCATCATTCCTTCCAAAGAAATCCCAGGGCTGATCTCCTTCAGAATGGACTGGTTGGATCTCCTTGCAGTCCAAGGGACTCTCAAGAGGCTTCTCCAACACCACAGTTCAAAAGCATCAATTCTTTGGCGCTCAGCCTTCTTCACAGTCCTACTCTCACATCCATACATGACCACTGGAAAAACCATAGCCTTGACTAGACGAAGCTTTGTTGGCAAAGTAATGTCTCTGCTTTTGAATATGCTATCTAGGTTGGTCATAACTTTTCTTCCAAGGAGTAAGCGTCTTTTAATTTCATGGCTGCAGTCACCATCTGCAGTGATTTTGGAGCCCAGAAAAATAAAGTCTGACACTGTTTCCACTGTTTCCCCATCTATTTCCCATGAAGTGATGGGACCAGATGCCATGATCTTCATTTTCAGAATGTTGAGCTTTAAGCCAACTTTTTCACTCTCCTCTTTCACTTTCATCAAGAGGCTTTTTAGTTCCTCTTCACTTTCTGCCATAAGGGTGGTGTCATCTGCATATCTGAGGTTATTGATATTTCTCCTGGCAATCTTGATTCCAGCTTGTGTTTCTTCCTGTCCAGTGTTTCTCATGATGTACTCTGCATAGAAGTTAAATAAGCAGGGGGACAATATACAGCCTTGACGAACTCCTTTTCCTATTTGGAACCAGTCTGTTGTTCCATGTCCAGTTCTAACTGTTGCTTCCTGACCTGCATACAGATTTCTCAAGAGGCAGGTCAGGTGGTCTGGGATTCCCATCTCTTTCAGAATTTTCCACAGTTTATTGTGATCCACACAGTCAAAGGCTTTGGCATAGTCAATAAAGCAGAAATAGATGTTTTTCTGGAACTCTCTTGCTTTTTCCATGATCCAGTGGATGTTGGCAATTTGATCTCTGGTTCCTCTGCCTTTTCTAAAACCAGCTTGAACATCAGGAAGTTCACGGTTCACATATTGCTGAAGCCTGGCTTGGAGAATTTGGAGCATTACTTTACTAGCGTGTGAGATGAGTGCAATTGTGCGGTAGTTTGAGCATTCTTTGGCATTGCCTTTATTTGGGATTGGAATGAAAACTGACCTTTTCCAGTGCTGTGGCCACTGCTGAGTTTTGAAATGTGCTGGCATATTGAGTGCAGCACTTTCACAGCATCATCTTTCAGGATTTGGAATAGCTCAGATGGAAGCCATCACCTCCACTAGCTTTGTTCGTAGTGATGCTTTCTAAGGCCCACTTGACTTCACATTCCAGGATGTCTGGCTCTAGGTCAGTGATCACACCATCGTGATTATCTGGGTTGTGAAGATCTTTTTTGTACAGTTCTTCTGTGTATTCTTGCCATCTCTTCTTAATATCTTCTGCTTCTGTTAGGTCCATACCATTTCTGTCCCTTATAGAGCCCATCTTTGCATGAAATGTTCCTTTGGTATCTCTGATTTTCTTGAAGAGATCCCTAGTCTTTCCCATTCTATTGTTTTCCTCTATTTCTTTGCATTGATCGCTGAAGAAGGCTTTCTTATCTCTTCTTGCTATTCTTTGGAACTCTGCATTCAGATGTTTATATCTTTCCTTTTCTCCTTTGCTTTTCGCTTCTCTTCTTTTCACAGCTATTTGTAAGGCCTCCCCAGACAGCCATTTTGCTTTTTTGCATTTCTTTTCCATGGGAATGGTCTTGATCCCTGTCTCCTGTACAGTCTCACGAACCTCATTCCATAGTTCATCAGGCACTCTATCTATCAGATCTAGGCCGTTAAATCTATTTCTCACTTCCACTGTATAATCATAAGGGATTTGATTTAGGTCATACCTGAATGGTCTAGTGGTTTTCCCTACTTTCTTCAATTTAAGTCTGAATTTGGCAATAAGGAGTTCATGGTCTGAGCCACAGTCAGCTCCTGCTCTTGTTTTTGCTGACTGTGTAGAGCTTCTCCATCTTTGGCTGCAAAGAATATAATCAATCTAATTTCAGTGTTGGCCATCTGGTGATGTCCATGTGTAGAGTCTTCTCTTGTGTTGTTGGAAGAGGGTGTTTGTTATGACCAGTGCATTTTCTTGGCAAAACTCGTTTAGTCTTTGCCCTGCTTCATTCCGCATTCCAAATCCAAATTTGCCTGTTACTCCAGGTGTTTCTTGACTTCCTAGTTTTGCATTCCCTTAGAAGTTAATAATAGCTTCCAAGACCACTAATGCAACAAAATAATTTTAAGAGATCTGCATCCACCTCTTCTGTGAAGATGTATCTATTCAGAGAGCCTAAGACTTTCCCCAGTGCCATCTAGACTTGCTCCTGTACTTCCAGGTGAGAGGAAAAAGTGGAAAAGGGCACTTTGTACTCCCTATAAAAGATACGTTGAAGTCCTAACTCCCAGTACTTCAGAATGTGAAATTATACTTGGAAATAGTGTTGCTGCAGATTAATTACGTAAGTTAGGATGAGGTCCTACTGAAATAGGGCAGATTCCACATCCAGTATGACTGATATCATTATAAGAATAAGGCCATGTGAAAACAGAGAGACAGGAATATTGCCTTATGATGATAAAAGCAGAGATTGCAGTGATATAGATGCAAGCCAAGGAATTCCCAGAATGGCTGATAAACCACCAGAAGCTAGGAAGAAGCCAAGCAAGATTCTCCTGCAAGTTTCAGAGAATGTATGGCCCTGACGATCTTTAATTTCAAGATTATAGCTTCCAGAACTGCGAGACAATACATTTCTGCTCTTTTAAGTCACCCAGTCTGTCACACTGGCCCTAGGAAATTAATGTAGGCATTATAGGCAAAATAAATGGTGTAAGTAAGGGTTAAGGTGATAAAAGGAGAAGAGGGCTGCAGAAGATGAGATGATTAGATAGCATCACCAACTCAATGAATACAAATTTGAGCAAACTTCAGAAGATAGTAAAGATCAGGGAAGCCTGGCATGCTGCAGTCCATGGGGTCATAAAGAGTTGGACACTTGGCCACTGAATAACAATAGGATATAAAGTATGGAAGTGGGAGCCTCAAGAAGAGAGGTTCCAAAAAGGAAGGGCTTGTTGAGCTCGGTCACCTACCTGAGAATGTGGATGGCAGCAGAGGTGGAAGTAAGGTACACCAATGGCATCTGCTTCCCTTGTCCTGTCCCTGACAGAGGCAGAGCGGGGCCATAGTTTTGATGTGGCCATCAGTTCCTGCACTAGCATGACCGAGACAAGTTCACTTTCCATCACCACTTGCTATCAGTCACCATTCTGGGATTTTACTGGTTGAGCTTTTGCTCTCCTGCAGCCCTCTACCCCACATCTAATTGTTTGCTCTTAAATAAATGACCTTCCAGCCTTTGGAGGAAAGGCCCTAATATAGATGTTTTCAAGGGCTTGGCTCCATCAGTAAAAATGACAACTCCCTGGCTTCAGATGCCCAGCAGGAGTCTGTTCTTAACCGAATATATAACAGACAACCTCATCAAGGTACTTCCCAAAGGCATATTTACTTAATGATGGCATAGGGTAGTATAGGAGACCTCTACCTGGGCACCTCTAAGAGGTTTCTTAATGTGCCTCTAGAAGGACATGTGCCATATTGGTGTAGAAATAGCACCATCCAGAAAAACACAGAATGACCAGAAAGTATGAAAGAGAAACACTCTTCTTTCTATTCAAAGCCTTGTTTTCATTCAGGGATAAGGTTACTACTTAAGTTATCAAACTCCAATCTAAGTGTTGAGGCTAATAAAGATTAGGTACAGTCTAAAAGAAAGCGAATGTGAAAGCCTGGCTCCCTCTAGATACTCAGCAATGCTACTTTCCTTCCTACCTGACTTCCCAGGCTTTCAATCATAGAGATGAATGAGTCACCCTATATCTCATGCCCCTATTCCAGCAGTTACTTACAGGCTGGTATCCCTGCTTCCTCCCTTGCCCCTTCCCCACATTCTGTTTATTCTCAAAACAGTAGCCAGGCTCTCCTTTCAAAATATAAATCAGAGCATGTCACTCCTCTATTATGGATCCCCAAAGGTGTTCCATATTACTCACAGCAAAAGTCAAAGTCCTGTAAATTTCTACAGCAGAATTTCTCCCTCTCAACATTATTGATATTTGGAGCTGGATAATTCTCAGCAGTTGCCACATCACTGGAAAAGGTCAGTTTTCATTCCAATCCCAAAGAAAGGCAATGCCAAAGAATGCTCAAACTACTGCACAATTGCACTCATCTCACACGCTAGTAAAGTAATGCTCCAAATTCTCCAAGCAAGGCTTCAGCAATATGTGATCCGTGAACTTCCAGATGTTCAAGCTGGTTTTAGAAAAGGCAGAGGAACCAGAGATCAAATTGCCAACATCCGCTGGATCATGGAAAAAGCAAGAGAGTTCCAGAAAAACATCTATTTCTGCTTTATTGACTATGCCAAAGCCTTTGACTGTGTGGATCACAATAAACTGTGGAAAATTCTGAAAGAGATGGGAATCCCAGACCACCTGACCTGCCTCTTGAGAAATCTGTATGCAGGTCAGGAAGCAACAGTTAGAACTGGACATGGAACAACAGACTGGTTCCAAATAGGAAAAGGAGTTCGTCAAGGCTGTATATTGTCCCCCTGCTTATTTAACTTCTATGCAGAGTACATCATGAGAAACGCCGGGCTGGAAGAAGCACAAGCTTGAATCAAGATTGCCAGGAGAAATATCACTAACCTCAGATATGCAGATGACACCACCCTTATGGCAGAAAGTGAAGAGGAACTCAAAAGCCTCTTGATGAAAGTGAAAGTGGAGAGTGAAAAAGTTGGCTTAAAGCTCATCATTCAGAAAACTAAGATCATGGCATCTGGTCCCATCACTTCATGGGAAATAGATGGGGAAACAGTGTCAGACTTTATTTTTCTGGGCTCCAAAATCACTGCAGATGGTGATTGCAGCCATGAAATTAAAAGACGCTTACTCTTTGGAAGGAAACTTTTGACCAACCTAGATAGCATATTCAAAAGCAGAGACATTACTTTCCCAACAAAGTTCTGTCTAGTCAAGGCTATGGTTTTTCCTGTGGTCAAGTATGGATGTGAGAGTTGGACTGTGAAGAAAGCTGAACACCAAAGAATTGATGCTTTTGAACTGTGGTGTTGGAGAAGCCTCTTGAGAGTCCCTTGGACTGCAAGGAGATCCAACAAGTCCATTTTAAAAGATATCAATCCTGGGTCTTCTTTTGAAGGAATGATGCTAAAGCTGAAACTCCAGTACCTTGGCCACCTTATGCGAAGAGTTGACTCATTGGAAAAGACTCTGATGCTGGGAGGGATTGGGGGCAGGAGGAGAAGGGGACTACAGAGAATGAGATGGCTGGATGGCATCAGTGACTCGATGGACGTGAGTCTGAGTGAACTCCGGGAGTTGGTGATGGACAGGGAGGCCTGGCGTGCTGCAATTCATGGGGTCACAAAGAGTCGGAGACAATTACCTGACTGAAGTAAACTGAAGTGAATTCTCTTTTTTCCAGAGGGCTGTCCTATACATTTCAGATATTTAGCAGCATCTTTGTCGATAGCTCAGTTGGTAAAGAATTCACCTGCAGTACTGGAGACCCTGGTTTGATTCCTGGGTATGGAAGATCCATTGGAGAAGGGATAGGCTACCCACTCCAGTATTCTTGGGTTTCCCTTGTGGCAAATCTGATAAAGAATCCACCTGCAATACAGGAGACCTGGGTTCTATCCCTGGTTGGGAAGATACCCTGGATAAAGGAAAAGAGTACCCACTCCAGTATTCTGTCCTGAAGAATTCCATGGACTGTATAGTCCTTGGGGTACAAAGAGTTGGATGCGACTGAGCGACTTTCACATTATCCTTTATTCACCAGATGCCCATAGCATCCCCTCCTAAAGCTGTGACAAAAAACAATGTCTCCAAATATTGACAGTTATCCCCTGGAGTAAAAACTCTTGTTGAGAATCACTTCCATACACCATCCCAACCCCTGTTACCTCTGTGATCTCATCTCCTACACCCTCTCACCCCTCAGTCCACCATGGTACATTAGCCTTCTGGGCATTCCTTGATCCTGCCAAAATAGCTTCTGCATCAGAGCCTTTCTATCAGCTGCCTGCTTGGGAAGTTGTTTCCCTACACTGAACTCCCCAGACTCTTTTCCCAATGCTATGTGACTCTCTCATCTCTTTCACATCTCTGCTCAAACATCACCGTCTGAATGTGACTCTCAACAACTGTATTAGAAAGTGCATTTATCACCCAGACCCTTAAGACACTCCATCCCCTTCACTCAGCTGTCTTTTTCCATGTCACTTATTACTTTCTAGCACTTCATAACTTTTTAAAAATTCTTTTCATTGTTTTCATGTATCTCCCTCCACTGGAATGTAACCTCTACAAAGGCAGGAGCTTTTGTTTTCTATATCCACCATATGGATCCTAGTGCTTAGAACAGTTCCTGGCACGTATGAGGTGTTTGATAAATACTTATTGAATAAAGTGATGTGCCACTGAGAATAGTGGACTAAGTCAGCAACTGTGACACCTCAATACAATGAAGAAAACACAGACTTTCCAGTTAGACAGAGCTGGATACCAGTCTTACCCTGGTCACACACTAGCCGGGTATCTGTGGTCAAACACCTCCACTTCTCTGAGTCTTGGTTTTCTCATATGGTAAACGGGATAATATGTATGCCCATGGTTGTTGAGAAGATTAAAGGTTGTCTGTAAAACGTTTAGGACACATCCAGCCACATAGCAGTTGCTCAATAAATCCTAAGATTATTATGTGAAAAGTGAAACATGGAGAGGATCCTCATCAAGGAATGAGTAGAATTTAACAAGTAAAGATGTGTGGAGATAAGAAGGAACTACATTTTGCTGAACTTCACAGCTTTGTTCTGGAAATGGAATAATTTTGTCCAGCCTACATTTCCAGGGCTGGGGTACTTGAGGTCAGCAATAGTCTAGACATATGGAAGCAACCTCATAAGACAGGGAAAAAATAAGTTAGGGAATCCATTGAGCCTTGACTTCAGGTGTTAATTTTGAAATATTCTCTGAACATAAGAGACAGAATAATGAAGAGAATCAGACTTGTAGCTTGGCCATTGAAATTTATGACTCTGAACAAATAGAAAAATCTGAATCCAAAAGGATGAAACCCATTTGGCAAGTTGAGTAGAGAGGATTGCCTTCTGGAACAGGGAGTCAACCTAGACCTAAGATGGCTTTGTTGGGCAAAGAAGGTAAACCAGTTGGCCAGTCTATGCAAGCAATGCTAGGGGATTTTTGTCAGCCAGATTACATCCCATTGAACAAGATACACTGAAGTATAGGACATGCTGAGCTAGGTAGTGGGGGCAAAAAGAGAAAAGTAGATCATGACCTCTGCTCTGAAGGAGATTGCAATCTGATGAGAGAGACAAAGAAGCAGCAAACTCTACTATAATGCAGAATTAAATAATTGTAAGAATTCATTCAGAGGCAAAGTGATCAGAGGGCAGTGAGTAATTTTGCCATTAAGAATTAAAGAAGAATGCATACAGAAGATTTCTTTTGAGCTCACACAACAGAAAATCAGGAGAAATACGTAAGGACTTGACTAAGATGAGAGATTTGTTTGAGGAACCACAGGGAAATGTAGTTTAAAAGTAAATAATCTTAACAGGTCCTTGGGCAACAAAGGACCCTTTATATACAGGGATCAAGGATCATGTGTTCATTAATTCAGTTACAAAATAGTGTAGGTATTCACGTGCTGAGGATATTGTGACGAATATACCTGCCTTCATGTAGCTTATAATATCGTGGGCAAAACAGAAATGAAAGATATAGACAAATAGACAAGATAATTTGGGGGCGCAGTAAGCACCAAGAAAACTATAGTGGAGGCTTGGTTTTCCTCCCAAGCTCACCAAGTATCATACTTCATCTGGGTAGGACATAGAGAGTAAGGAGTATGACAAAAGACTCTTGATTTTCTGGAAATTTTTCTCCTCATTTCAACAGTGGAATAAAGAAGGAATACAGTTAGGTCCTCCTCCCAAAAGGCTAAGTGGAATCCCCTAGGGAGAGGACTCAGGATCACATCTAGACAAGCAGCTTTAAGCTTTCAGCTAAAGAAAAGGAAGTCAGCCAAGAAGATCAAAAAGAGTGGCCTAAAAGTGAGACCAAGCACCAGGACCATGTGTCCTGTCACACAAGTCAGGAGTGAAGAACATTTCTATAAAGGAAGGCACACCCTGAATCAAACACTTGAGAGAAGAAGTAAGAAAAGGTCTCTTGGTGACCTTGATGCTTCATTGTTGTTTAGTCGCTAAGTTGTGTCCAACTCTTTACAACCCCATGAACTGCAGCACTCCTCCACTGTGTCCTGGATTTTGCTCCAATTCATGTCCATTGAGTTGATGATGCTATCTAAACATCTCATCCTCTGCTGCCTCCTTCTCCTTTTGCCTTCAATCTTTGCCAGCATCAGGGTCTTTTCCAGTGAGTCAGCTCTTTGCATTACATGGCCAAAGTATTGGCGCTTCAGCATCAGTCCTTCCAATGAATATTCAGGGTTGATTTCCTTTAGGATTAACTGGTTTGATCTCCTTGCAGTCCAAGGGAGTCTCAAGAGTCTTCTCCAACACCACAGTTCAAAAGCATCAATACTTGGGCACTCAGCCTGCCTTGTGGTCCAGTTCTCACATCTGTACATGGCTACTAGAAAAACCATAGCTTTGACTATATGGACCTTTGTCAGCAAAGTGATATCTCTGCTTTTTAATACACTGGTAGGACACTTGTGCTAGTAGGGCATCTTCAGTGGAGTGGTGGGGAAGAAGAGATGGTTGGAGCTCGTCTTGTCTGGGCTGATTTTTTTTTTTTTTTTTTGTCTTCATCTGGTCTTATTTGTCACATGTAGGAGCTTTAGTTGCAGCATGTGGGCTCTCAGTGGGCAGCATATGGGATCTATTTCCCTAACCAGGGATTGAACCCAGGCCCCCTGCATTGGGAGTGCAAGGTCTTAACCACGGGAATGCAGGGAAGTCTGGTGGCAGATTATTAAAGGATCTTGCCTGTGTGTGGCTAGGATGTCATGTGGGATATGACACCTCACACTTGAAAAGAGCTGGGAGTAAATGAGAAAGGTCTAGAGAGGGGAAGGGACTCTAAGAGCTCCCAGTGAGTTCATGGTTGACTGGCCTGGCCCATAGATGTCTGGACTCACCCAGCACTCCTCTTCCTTTACCTCCTCTGTCTCCCAGTATCAATTCAAAGTCAGTTCTGACACCCTCTTTGTGGTTTTGACCATTGCAACACCAAATCCCTGTATGGAAACCAGATTTACGTCTCCCCATCCAAGGACCACACCCGAGATGCTTATCCAATTGCCAAATCAAAGCCTCTCTCCAAAATCCAACCACACCTGCTTTTCAACCCCTGGGAATCTCTTGCTTCCCTCTGAGGGTTTGTGTTCCTTGTGACACTGCAGCAGAAATGAGCTTCCCAGACAGTGGTGTACATCTCCTGACTTTGTCTACACTGTGTCTTTCACAAGGAATCTCTTTCTCTGAGTTCACATCAGCATTTATAGATATGTGTGTGTGTGTGTGTGTGTGTGTGCGCGCATAGATATACATATGAAGAATACTGTTCTGCAACTTGCTTGTCACTCAACAAAGCTTACATGCTTTTGATATGACTCCAGTTCAGTTCAGTCGCTCAGTCATGTCCGACTCTTTGCCATCCCATGAATTGCAGCACGCCAGGCCTCCCTGTCCATCACCAACTCCAGGAGGTCACTCAGACTCATGTCCATTGAGTTGGTGATGCTATCCAGCCATCTCATCCTCTGTCGTCCCTTTCTCCTCCTGCCCCCAATCCCTCCCAGCATCAGAGTCTTTTCCAATCAATCAACTTTTCACATGAGGTGGCCAAAGTATTGGAGTTTCATCTTTAGCATCAGTCCTTCCAAAGAACACCCAGGACTGATCTCCTTTAGTATGGACTGGTTGGATCTCCTTGCATTCCAAGGGACTCTCAAGAGTCTTCTCCAACACCACAGTTGAAAAGCATCAATTCTTTGGTGTTCAGCTTTCTTCACAGTCCAACTCTCACATCCGTACATGACCACTGGAAAAACCATAGCCTTGACTAGACAGAACTTTGTTGGAAAGTAATGTCTCTGCTTTTGAATATGCTATCTATGTTGGCCATAACTTTCCTTCAAGGAGTAAGCGTCTTTTAATTTCGTGACTGCGATCACCATCTTCAGTGATTTTGGAGCCCCAAAAAATAAAGTTTGGTACTGTTTCCCCTGTTTCTCCATCTATTTCCCATGAAGTGATGGGACCAGATGCCATGATCTTTGTTTTTTGAATGATGAGCTTTAAGCCACCTTTTGCACTCTCCTCTTTCACTTTCATCAAGAGGCTCTTTAGTTCCTCTTCACTTTCTGCAATAAGGGTGGTATCCTCTTCATATCTGAGATTATTGATATTTGTCCCAGCAATCTTGATTCCAGCCTGTGCTTCTTCCAGCCCATCGTGTCTCATGATGTACTCTGCACAGAAGTTAAATAAGCAGGGTGACAGCATACAGCCTTGACATACTCCTTTTCCTATTTGGAACCAGTCTGTTGTTCCATGTCCAGTTCTAACTGTTGCTTCCTGACCTGAATACAGGTTTCTCAAGAGGCAGGTCAGGTGGTCTGGTATTCCCATCTCTTTCAGAATTTTCCACAGTTTATTGTGATCCACACAGTCAAAGGCTTTGGCATAGTCAATAAAGCAGAAATAGATGTTTTTCTGGAACTCTTTTACTTTTTCCATGATCCAGCGGATGTTGGCAATTTGATCTCTGGTTCCTCTGCCTTTTCTAAAACCATATCTAAAGTCATATTAGAGATATGACTGTAATCCATTTCTTTTAATTATTTCAGGATATTTCTTGATGCGAATGAACCACAGTTTTTTCAGCCATTCTCCTACCAATGATCTCCCAATTCTCTTGTGAACAATCATGCAGGAAACATCCTGTAACGTAGTTTTACTTAGCAGTGCATGGAAGGTTCTTCTTCCCCTGGTGCATTCCTACTTAAGAGCTTTAAAGTCAGTTCAAGGATCTTTGCTTCCAAAAAAAGAAAAAAGCATCTCTGATTACGCCCAAGGAGTGAGTCCCACCCGATGCCCCTGAGTCCTATGCACTTCCATCTCTGTTATAGCCTTTTCAAGGATATGTTGACATTTCTCAAAAAAGTCTATTAGACAGTCAGCTCTTTGAGGGCTGGGAATGTGCTGCTCATCTCTGCGTCCTCCCAGTACAGCATAAAGCTTGCCGCAAGCTATGCGTCCACTGGGTATTTGTTTACCTGAACTGCAGAAAATTTGGGCTTTGATACCGGACAGGCTGGAGTTCGAATCATCAAGGTTCTGTCACATGCCGTGTCACTTAGTCTCTGAACTTAGTCTTCTCATCTGTGTAAAGGGGAAGAAAAATCCCCAACTATGTGTTGTTGGAAGGATGGGATGAGATCCTGTAGTGCTAGGACTGGCACGAGGATGGTGTTTGAGGATGGACACTATTGTCGTTGGCATGTGCTTGAAGAAGGAGACTAGACTGAGACTTTGGCTTGGCACTGGGCCCCTTCTATGCACCTTTGGGCTTCACAGATAGGGAAACACCCTGGAACCAGCAGGCAATTCCCTAACAAATGCCCATATAAATCTTGCTGGTGCCAAGATGTCTGGGACCTATTGCCTCTACCTGGATCCTCCTAAATACCCAAGCCCTTTCCAGGTGGAAAAGACTGGCTTCCATTCCCTGTGACATACCTTCATGTGTAAGCCTTGTAGAAGTCACCCAAAACTTCTCTCCAAGTTGATTCGCTGTGTCATGAAGGTGCAAGACTTGATGAAGGGTGTTCAGTATTGTTTTTGATATGGGTGCAGTTGGGGCAACTGTTGGGGAGGGTCTTTTAGCGAGATGTTGGGCTGGAATCATCTGAGATCTGCCTGCTATTGATCCCGTGGGGCTGTCCTTTTGCCTTTTTACTCCACCATCCCTTCCTCAGAGTCTATTCTGGGAGCTTAGGAGTGTCTTGGACCACTGGATAGGAACTGATGATACAATAGCAACCTGAATAAGAGCTGAACAATGCCTTGGGGACAAATATTAGTTCCTGCTGGACAAGCCACCTATGGTCCTCCTGGAATACCAACACCTGAGCACTGGTAGCAATAATTCCGCTTCTAACCACTGATGGGGCTCCCAGGGCAAAGGAGACAATATGATCGCCTCAGCTCATCCCTGTCTGTGGTCTCACCTCCCCCTTCACCACCAGATCAGGGAGGTTTTCATCAGGTCTGCAGTAAGAGCAAGCAAAACACAAGTAGGCAATTAATCTGTCAGCCTTCACTTAGCTCAGCTGACTTTTCGCTTAATGCTCATAAATGTGGTGCCTTCGATTCTGGGTTCCATAGTAACCTCCTTCTCCCAAAGCAATGACTCATCTCTGTAGAGGTTGCCCTTGGGTGCAAGAGAAGAAATCCAATGCTGTGGGAATGGGATGCGTGTCCAGAGTTGCATGAAACACGCTGTTTATAGCATCTCCAGTGTCAACCCAGTTCCCAGACACCAGCCATCGCCTGGTCCCCAAATCACCCCTGCCTAAGCTGCCATATCTGAGACAACTGGACAACAGACGCAAGTGTCCACCTTGTGATCACTGCCTGACATCACAGACTCCTGACCCCAGCCCTCCCTAGCGAAGCCCTGAGTTGGGCATGCTTTCAGAAAGAGAGTCTGCAGGAGAAAGCATTCTGTTATGTGTTGTGTGAGGTCTCGAAGCTGAACACCTAGGCTTGGGGGCGGGTGACAAAGAAACAAACCCACAAGTAGTACTTCCTTCTGAGTGCCCAGCCAGAGCAGGCCGCGAAGAGTTCTCCAGACCATTCAGACTCTGACAAACCCGGAGGCCTCCTGAGACATCAGAGTTTTCTGTCAACCCCGTAGTCTCTGTTTCAATCACATTTTTGTTCCTTAGCTGAGACAAGATTCTGGAATAGGGGATGGTGGCCTTAGAGTCAGAGACCTGTGTTGACAACATAATCTGCTCCGTAAGGTGTGGTGACAATTAGGTGAGATAATGTATACAAAGCACTATGAGTTTGGTTCCTTATGTGTGTGAAGGTCTTAGACTTGTGATGATAATCACACTGTTGATGACAGTGAAACCACTGTAATGAGATTATCACTGTCTGTGGGTGTTCACACGTGCGCGTGCACACGCACACTTACCTGTTACGTAGATGTGTATTTCATACAGTCTCGTGTGCCTAGATATGCTATCAGCCTTCTGCCCATCCTGCTCATTTCCACCATCGTGGTCACCCAGTGATAAAGGGGAGTGATGAAACCAGAGACATTTCTGTAACAACTTCAAAAGGTCCAGTCATTCCATCCCACTGATTGGAATGGCAAATCCCCCCATCCTGTGTTTGTAACCTCCTTTTTTTTGCACTCAACAAATATTTTTGTGAGTCTCTGGCGTTCAGGCATTACTCTAATAACTGGGGCATAAACAGAAAATAACATCAAAGTTTCTACCCTCATAGCATGAACATTCTAGTGAGGCAGACAATAAATATGCCCACCATGGTCTAGTCTTTCCATCAAGGCCATTCTCTTTATTGGAACATCCCTTCCCCTGTCCCTCCATCCCTGACCATGACCCAGGGACAGATAAGGGCTGCAGAACTGGCTTCATCTGAACCCCAAGAGTTCTCAACCTGGAAAACCTCAGTCTTTGCTAAGCTAGAAACCTGGTACCTGTGCAGCAGCCTCCCAGATTTCAGTCTTAGCCACTGCAAATCCAGTGTCCATTGGGGAGCCACAGTGAGGTTTCCAAATCTCACTTATACTCTTGCTCAGTACTCATCAGGGGGCCTCTTTGAGCCTAGGACACAGTTCAGCTCCTCAGCCACATCCTGAGTGATCAGGCTGGCTCACTTCTCTGGTATCATCTCATCTTTCCTCAACCTATGTGCAGTGAGATCTTCAGTCACATTCAACTCTGGAAGCTCATCATCTTTCTCTCATGCCAATAGGCAGGGTTTTGCATGTATGATTCCTTCTGTCTTGGAGAAGGAAATAGCAACCCATTCCAGTACTGTTGCCTGGAAGATTCCACGGACTGAGGAGCCTGGTAGGCTACAGTCCATGGGGTCGCAAAGAGTTGGACATGACTGAGTGACTTCACTTTCTTTCTTTCTTTCTTTTTCCTTCTGTTTAGAATACCCCTCCACACACACACCCTTTCTAATCCCAACTCATCCTTGAACTCTCACCTTGACCATCACTTACTCCAGGAAGCTTCCCAGGCTCTACAGGTCCTGTTGAGGCTCCCCTGCTGGGCACTCCATAGCACCCAGTACTCCTCTCTCATGGTGATGGATCCTATTCACTTGTTGGCTCATCTGCCTTCCCTAATACAAAGAGAATTCCTTGAGGTCAGGGGAAATCTCTTGTGTGTTGTATCTGGAACATGGAGACAGGTTCAGTCATTTCACCCATGTGACACCAGTGCTTTGCATCAATGCCCATGGTGGTGAGTGTCCTGTGTGGCTGTGATGGGTGGGTAACTCTTGATTCTGCTGCTGGGTCCCATTCAAGAGGAAGGGACAGTTTTCGAGGAGAAGCCTCCTGGCTCCCTCCTCCCTGTCCATTGCTGACACACCATCCTATGTATGGCTCTCTCCCCCACCAACTACCCACTGAGGAACCCCCTTTCTAAAGCATGACCCCCTCTTTGCCAGAGAACGTCCCACCCACCCTCAATCCCATGACACTGAGTTTGTTTTGCTAAACCTACTCTACAAACAAAAGCTAAGGGTTTTGTTTTGTTTTGTTACATTACCCAGAAAGGGACCTACATCAGAATCCTCATGGAGGTCCAGTCTCCACCACTTAGCTACCATCTGGGGCCGTTGAAAGGTGGCCGGGCCCCAGTTTAGCCAAGGGCAAGCCCTGATAAACAGCCAGTCACGTTTCTCAGCCCACATCCGTGTCAGTGGCCAACCCAGCCATGGCCGGATGGGCGGGGACTATCTCCACAAAGCTCTCTTTCTCTGGCCATCTCTGCATTATATGGAATTCCCATGGAGGGACCTAGGTCTGGATGCCAGACCACGGCCGAAGGGTTCCCCAGGCCCCACCCAGTTTCTCAATGTGAGAACCACCCAACTGGCTGCCTCCCCAGTTCTCGGCTGCAGAGAGAAAGAAAGGGCTGTTGACAGTGGCTTTGAGTTCCCATAAGGAAGGTGCCAGCTCCAGACAGCACAGCTTTGTGCTTGGGAGAATCTGTCTTCTCAACAGGCAGAGGGGAATCTGTGCTGTAGAGGATCAGAGGGAGCTCCAAGCCTGGCAGGGCCGTCCCTGCTTCAAGCAATAGCCAGGAGACATACACCTGCCCTCGGGGAGAGGACTTCTGACCAAGAACTCAACCTCGGGAACAGCTGTTCCCCGCCTTCTTGGAATAATCAGAATTCCTGTCCAACTCACACATCAGAATTTCTCTACTTTAGTAATTCTTAATTCAGAAAATGGCCCCAAACAAAGAGATACCATACATCTTAATCTACATATGTTTAAAGATAGAGATATATATGCCCATAGTTTGGCAAGATGTTGTGTATAAACAGGGCTTGTACATATCTTTTTTCATAAGTACAGCTCCTCAAGGGGCTACAGTGTATCGTGTTGACCAGAAAGTTCTTTCGGGTGTTTCTATACCATCTTATGGAAAACCCGAACCAACTTTTTGGCCAACCCAATATTTTGTCTTCTACCACTAATGAAAGAAAAAACCCTATCAGTGGCTACAGCAGATGGACGAGTAAAAGCAAATGAGAGTAGAAATTCCTAGTCATTTGTCTGGTCCTTCATAACTATTACCTTTCTCTATATCCGCTGCTGTTCTCTAGAATTTAAGGCTTAAAGCGCCCAACAGTTCCCAGTTTGTATAGTCTTTAGGAATTTGTAAGGGACACTCGAAGTCATCCAATCCAGAGAACTCTGAAGGACATACCCATGTGTTTTTGTAGGGAATGAAAGATTTAGTGGGGATCCCTAACACCCTTGCCAATACAAGAAGAAACCAAAGATCTTCCCTAACTAAAAAAACTTGGAAAACAACTGAGCAAATTCAAGTTAATTTAACGTCTTTGCTTTACAGATGTGGAAAATGTGAGTCACTGGAGAAAGAGATGTACCAAATAGTTTTATGCTGCCAGGGCTAGAAATCAGGTCTCCTGACTTCCACTTGGTCCATCACACTTTGCTCTGTTGCCGATAGAATTGTCTTCAACATTCCTGAACATCTGCAGTGGTCACCTAAGAAGTGTGCTGTCCAGCCTCAGCTTTTCAGAAAGTGCATCCACACACCTATGCCTTCCTATTCCATGCTCCCTATACTTATCTCATTTATCCATCTATCTCATTATTCATTATGATAGTAACACATACTCATTGTATAAAATTCAATCTCCTCGTGGTATGAGATCCACATATACATGTTGTCTTACACAGCATGCTTCCTGGCATGACTGACTGGTTTCCAAAGAGAGCAGCTGCACAAACATGGGCCAATCGGAGTTCTTCCCTGAGAATGGTGACTACAGAATGGAGAAAGAGAGTCATCCCTTTACAATGGCTAAAGCTGTTAAGATGTGAAACCTGCCTAGTGTTGGAACAAAGTCTACAGCAATAAAAACTGAGTATGAAATACAGACAGTAGAGTTAAGAGATGTAGAGAACCCCTGTTTCTAACTTCTTTAGGACCCAACTTCATCTCTGGACTTACTGTAGTTTGAATGTTTAATTCTCCCTTGGATTTTGTACACTCTCCTCTGCTCTTAAATTAGTTGATTAAAGTGGAGTCTCTTCCCCTGGGTAACTCAAAGCCATAGAACAACAGTGTAACCATATCCTTTCAACTTTTTCGCCATCTACTTCCCAAATCTCTGTTCTTTTTTTTAATTAAATATAGTTTACTATATTTAGTTCTAACTTCTAGATTAGGAAGAATAGAATTTAGAATCATATAATAAGTTAGAGGCAAAAGCAGAAATGAAACAAGTCTTACTATCAAGTCTAGACTCCTTCAAAGAAACCATGATGATGTATACTAATTGTTGTAACAGAGACTCAAACTAATATGAGTCTCAACAGAGACTCAAAATAATATGCCGTGAATATGGTAGAAGTTTAATTTTTTGTACATCGAGGCCCGGAAGAAGGCATTTCAGGATGAGTATGATGGCTTTGTTCCATGAAGATCTCAAGGACTCAAACTCCTTCTAACTTGTTGTCATTCCTTTCTTGGTTTCCTTATCTGTAAAATATAGATACAGATAAACATGCCTCATGGCCCAAGATGGTTTGCAGAACCAAAGAGAGTAGAATGAAACTCAGTTGGAGTGGAGATTGAGGCCAAGTGGCTCAGATCGAGAATTCTGAAACAGACCCGTGATTCAGTTGTGTGTTCCCCAGAGACTTTTGTCCCTAACCTTAACAGCCTACCAATTTATAAGGGATGACAAGCTAGAAAGTGTGAATGACTCAGTTCTTACACACACTACTCCCACCTCCATTTTATTACAGAAATATCTTCTGGTGGGACCTTCATAAGGGCAAGTCTGATGCACTCATCATTCATTTATTTATTTGACACATAGTTTTCAGAGGCAGGCTAAAAGGACTAGCCCTAGATTCTAAGAACCTCATTGCAAACCCCAGACCTACAAGTGTAGGAAATTATTTCACCTGTTTATGGCTCTGTTTCCTTATATGTAAAATATAGATTTATCTATCTGCCTCATAGGATTATTGAAAGTTTATGTCAGGTAATCCAGGTCTGATATATAATAGTAAAAATCTATAAATGCTAGCTCTAGCTAGACCTGCTGTGTTCCAAGAGTGTAGGAAGTACAAGGGTGAATTCTTGTAATTATGTGATTTCTAGAAACATCGAGTGCCATAAGCTAGATCCCATGCAGTGATCAACAGCAGCCTCTAAACAATGAGGCCTTTCTTGGAGCAGACACGGAGATCCTAGAGGGCAGAGGGGCATGGGAAGTGGAAAACCATGCTTCTCTGTCTCTTCCTTTCCCTCATCTCCACAGAGGCTCACCTAAAGCATTTTGTGTACTGGGCTTTGTGTTTGGATGGTCCTAATCCCATGCCGTTTTTCTATCCAATTTCTAATCCAATTTCTATCAGTTGCCTCCTTGAAACTAGCAGCTCCCAAAAACAACAGCAACAACAACAACAAACCACACAGAAATTGAAGGAAGGAAGGAGGGAGAAGAGAAAACAACAAACAAAAATTGTCATTTTTGTTGAAAAGACAGTAACAATTTAACTTCTACAGTCTCATATTTTGTTATTGAGGTATGGTGGTGGTTTAGTTGCTAAGTCATGTTCAACTCTTGCAACCCCATGGACTGTAGCCCTCCAGGCTCCTCTGTCCATGGAATTCTCCAGGCAAGAATACTGGAGTGGGTTGCCACTTCCTGGATCTTCGTGGAACATCCAGGGGATCTTCCTGACCCAGGAATCAAGCCCAGGCAGATTCTTTACCAACTGAGGTACAAGGGAAGCACTATTGAGTTATAGCTAATTTACAATATTATATTAGTTTCAGGTGTGCAGTGTAGTGATTCAAAAATTTTATAGATTATGCTCCATTTATAGTTATTGTAAGATACTGGCTGTATTTCCTGTATAATATATCTTTGGAGCTGATTTATTTTATATCTAGTGGTTTGTACCCTTAATCCCCTCCACAGTCTCTTTTTAACACTTCTAAACAACTGGTTACTTTCAAAAATTAAAATAAGAAACTTGATGTATACTCTATATTTCTACATCTTTGCAGTGACTTTTTTTCAGACAGTTATCTCATTACTCATTATAAAAGTAATACACACTTGTATAAAATTCCAGCACTGGAAAGGAGTATAAGTTAAAAAGCAGGTGGCACATGCATGTATACAGTAGAGCCACATATTTAATATGCTCAGACGAAAAGACAGAATGAAAAGACAAAGATAAGCAATTTGAAATAGTGCAAGAAGCTCCTCCTTCCTTTCTCTTGGATGAACATATTCTCTAGGAGGCTTCATCTGATAGCCCCCTGAGGGGCAGGCTAGTGTTTTACAATGCAGCAGGTATTTGTCATGCAGCAGGACCCCTAAGTACAGTATAGTAATTACTTTGTCTAGTGCTGAATCAAAACACTATAAGTTTGTTCCAATTTGGAAGGAAAACATTGAGAAATTGTGGCATTTTTTAAATTTATTTTTTAATTGGAAGATAATTACTTTACAATGTTGTGTTGGTTTCTGCCATATAACAACACCAATCAGCAAAAAGCATATATATGGTTCCCATTCCAACCCTCTGGGTCGTGACAGAGTGCCAGGCTGGGCGCCCTGTGTTACACAGCAGCTTCTCACTAGCTGTCTATTTCACACATGGTAGTGTAGATATGTCAGTGCTACTTTTGCAGTTCATCCCGCCCTCTCCTTCCACTGCTGTGTTCACAAGTCCTTTCTCTAGGTCTGCATCTCCATGCCTTCCCTGCAGGTTCTCCAGGCAAGAATACTGGAATGGGTTGCCATTTGCTCCTTTAAGGGATATTCCCTACCCAGGGATCAAACCTGGGTCTCCTGCATTGCAGGTGGTTTCTTTACTGTCTGAGCCACCTTGGAAGCCCCCTTCCTGCAAGGGCTGCATTAATAATATATGATATTTGTTTTTCTCTTTCTGACTTGCTTCACTCTATATAACAGGCTCCAGGGTCAGGTCTGAGAGAAAACCCAACAGGGTACATAGACAAAAGAACTTAAACAAAATCCAGGAAATGAGAAAAACCAAATGAGAATCCATCAGAGTTTCTAGAAAGGATTTATCAAGTTTGTAGACACTACATGGATACAGATCCTGAAGTCCCTGAGAACGTAAGGATGATAAATAGGACATTTATCAGGCAAAGCGTCCCCAGAGACTAAAAAGTTACAGAAATTGGATGATGCATTTGAAGTGAACCGTTCTCAATTAGTAGATGTTGTTTTTAATGTATTCAATAACAGGTAACAATGACAGAAGCCAAGAGATGCAAAACAAAATGCAGTTTTTCTGATATCAGTAGTGAAAGCAAGTAAACTGAAGAGGGCTTCCCAGGTGGCTCCGTGGTCAAGAATCCACTGCCAATGCAGGAGATGCAGGTTTGATTCCTCGATGGGGAGGATCCCCTGGAGGAGAAAGTGGCTACCCACTCCAGTATTTTTGCCAGGTAAATCCCATGGTCAGAGGAGCCTGGCGGGCTACAGTCCTTGGGGTCGCAGAAGAGTCAGACACAACTGAGCACACAGGAGCATGCATAGGGTTCATCAAAGCGATGGTGGGATTTTGTACGGTCTTCTTGAGTGGTATTAGAGGTTTACAAGCATAATTTTTGCTATATGCATTCTTTTCTTTGTGTTATTCTCATACTTTAGAACCAAAATACCAGGATATCATACAATCCCTTCCTTCTTTCCCTCCTCCCTTCCTCTCTCCTTTCTATCCTTCCTTTCTTCTTACCTTCCATCAGTTTTTTTAGAATAGAGTAATACTTTACAAACTATTTGGCAGTTAATTTTCACTTAACATCTTGACACATTTTTCCATCAGCATGGAATAGTCTGTAGAATTAAAATTTTATTAAACCAGCTTCTGATGACAGTACAAAAGTACTGCAAAGTCTTGGCGCACATACCTTTGTACACTTTCATGGGTTTTTTCCTTTTTTTGTCAGAGAAGTTCCTTGAAGTAGATTGCTGAGTCAAGGATATGCACATTTTAATTTGCTAAATTGCCTTCCAAATATATACCAGTGTGTACTTTGGAGTGTATTCACTTTCATTTCCATGAGCAGTCACAGAGAGGGTCTTACCTGTTTTGTATTTAGCTTAGTTTTCTGATAGAGTGAAGGTCAGTCAAGGTCCTGGAAGGTGAGAGTCAGGGAAGCCTTCCAAGAGGAAGCCCCTGTTAAACTAGACCTTGAAGGATGGCATAATTTTCAACCCAGTTTAACAGGCAAAGGCCATGCCAAGTTTAGGCTGGAATATGAAGTCAAAGAAGCTCTTGCGGCATGGCTAAGTGGGGAGGGTAGTCTAGCCCTGGCAAATTGTTGGCGATAGGATGGTCTAGGCCCCAACCGTCAGCATGACAGGTTCAGACGCTTAAATAAAATGTGCAAAAAGATAAAGGAGCAATTACATTCTAATAGGGAAAAAACAATCAACAGAACCTAAAATCAACTATATGGCATGTTAGATGGTGCTAAGTGATATAGGGAATAAAAATCAGAGAAAGGGAACCAAAAAAAATGTGCACGGGAAGGGAAGTAGGTGGACTTTTTCAATAAGGTGATTGGGGGTGGCTTCATGAGACACTAATATTTAATATGGTCTGTAGGGAATGAGCCTTACAGATTTCTGTGAAGAGTCTTCCAGCAAAGGGACAGCAAGGCCCTAAGATGGGAAGGAGAATGTCTGGAGTGTTTAAGGAGGAGCAGGGAGGCCACGTGGCTGGAGCAGAGCAGACAAGAAAGGGGCATATATGAGACCTGAGGTCTCAGAGGCCTGGGACTGGATGACGCTATAAGGCTCTGTGGTCCTTGTGAGGTTTGAGCTGCTTTGTAGAGGAAGATGAGAAACCTTTGAGAGGATTTGAACAGAGCAGTGACACAGCTGCCTTATAGTGTAAAGAGATCATTCTGGCTTTAAAATGTGGGTCCAAATGAGGAGATGGGTTTAGAGGTTATGAGAATGATCCAGGTGAGTGATGACAGGGACATGGACCAAGGCAAGGAAGTGATGGTGGTCGGAAATGGTCAGATTATGATATATTTTGAAGGTAGAGCCTTTGAGACTTGCCCATAGATTTGATATGAGTTGTGAAAAAGAATAAAGAATCAGAACAACACTAAGATTTTGTCTGAGAAACTAGAGGGAAGAGCTGCCATTAACCAAGGCAGCAAGAAGTTTGAGGTTAGGGGATATGCAAGGGCTCAGATCTGGATTTTAAACATGTGATTTCTATCAGACATCAGAATGGAGATGTCAAATATGCAATTGGATATGTTAGAAGGAATTCAGGGAGAGGCTGGAGCTAGAAATATAAATAGGTGAGTCATCAGCCTGTAGATGGTTGTCAGAGTCATTAAAGTAGATGAGATCACACAGGAATGAACATAGACAGAAAAAGAGATCAGAGAACTGACTCCTGAGGCCCTTGAATGTTACAAAGTCAGGATGGTGGCAGTGGGTGTAGGGGAGAAACCTACAGTGGAGACAGAGCGGGGTAGAACAGAAGAAGGTCAAGCAAAACAAATGTTCAAAGAAGAGGGAGAGATTAGGTACTGTGCCAAATCAAAGAAGATAAGGACTAAAATCCCAACTACATGTTTTTCCCCTAAAGACAATGTATTACTTTTAATCTAGTGCTGGTCATGCCTCCCTGGCCTTGGGTATAAACTGTATCACTTTGCATATCATTCCCCCATATATTGTTTGGATGGTTTAACTTGCAAAGGAATATTTTATTTCCAAGTCCTAAAATGGGATTCTTAATAGGAGGGAGAACAGTATTATGTGTGAAACTCTGGACAAAGAAGCAATGGTGTCAGGCAACCTGGGTTGCAGTGGTAGCTTTTCCACTGTGTCTTGGGTGACCTTGAGACACCCTTGAGTTCTCAGTTTCTTCACAAGCAGTATGATGCGTGATGAACAGGGAAGGAAGCCTTGGCCAAAGAACCACTGAGATATTTTTCATCCCTGCTACTCAAGTCTAAAATTCAGACACTTCCCTCTCTTACACTGAGAACCAGCTACATAATTTGCAGAGTCTGTTTGTTCAAAATGCAAGGAAAAGTGAGTGGTTTTATAGGTACTAAGATAGAAAGCATTTTAATTTCTTCTACCATCTCTTTCTCAACTTGTCATGGTGTTTTTTATTTGCTACTTAATGTCATTATTAAGTACAAAACTTAAAGAAATAAAATTTTAAATTTGTAAGAATGAATCTTACCATTTACTGTTTTTTTTCTTTTTGGCCCTGCTACAGAACTTGTGGGATCTTAGTTCCCCAACCAGAGATAGAACCCAGACTCCCATCTGTGGAAGTGTGGAGGTCTAACTACTGGACTGCCAGGGAATTCCCACCATTTATTTTTTTAAAAAACTTTTAATTTTATATTGGAGTATAACTGATAAACAATGTTGTGATAGTTTCAAGGGAACAGCTAAGTGATTCAGCCATACGTGTACATGTATCCATTCTCCCCCAAACTCCCCTCCCATCCAGGCTACCACGTAACATTGAGCTGAGTTCCCTGTAGTATACAGTAGATTACCCATTTTAAATACAGCAGAGTGTACATGTCCATGCCAAAGGAGCCTCATTTTAAATAGTGGAAAAGCAATACAAAGCTTAAATTTACCATCTTAACCATTTTTAAGTGTACAATTCGGTTGTGTTAATTATATTCATATTATTGTGCAACCAAACTTCACAACTTTTTCATTTTGTAAAAGGAAACTCTATATCCATTAAACAGCTACCTATTTTCCCCTCCCCAGTCCCTGGCAACCACCATTCTACCTTCTTTGTCTACATTTAACTACTCTAAAAACCTCATGTAACTGGAACCCTACAGTATTTGCCTGTTGTGGCTGCTTCACCATTTACTTTTATATCACATAATGCCAACTTTAGATTTAATAAGCATTTAAATCATATACAGAGTAAATGAAATCATATTTCATAGCTAACACATGCATATATATTTCCTTCTTACAAGAGTAGTGGAAATAACAGCTCAAAACTAACTCAGCTGTTTTATTTCCCTTCTTGATATGCATGCATTCTCTACTTTTGGCTTATTGATGAGTAAGAAAGGACTGGAAGAAGGAACTACAGGTTGCCTTATCTTTCGCTTTCCTTCTCTGTCATCATTTTCAGCGTAAGTTGTTGACTAGTGAGGAAGAATATGAGAGGGTTTCTTGGTTGTTTGTTTCTCTTAGAACATCATTGCCTTCTTTCTGCATTTGAAGCAAAGCAAGTTCTGGTTCAAACAGAAAGCATGGTGTCTCCCGGCTGTCAGCACTCACTGCTTACTTGGCTCTAGATGTCACACATTTACCTGTGCTCACTTGGAGTTTCACTGAATCCCCCTGCATCACAGATCCTTGCAGATCCTGGGCTCATGGGGCATCAGTGAGGATGTTTGCCTTTGGGACAACAAGGAACAACTGCCGATGTGCGTATTTTGACGTCTCCTTTGCTCACACACGTACTCCCCTGTCCCGTTAGTCATCACGTACAAACCACAAGTTTAAAGGTTCAAATTATTAAGAATTTCAAGATAGCAACACACAGAGAATTAAACCAAGTGAGACCCTTTTGAGTCTGAGGCCCTGTACCACTGACCAGGTCCAGTGCTCAGGAAGCTGGCTCTATTGTCAGTCCCCCCCTGCAAACACCATCCTGGCACTGAGCACACTGCTCCGTGAGACTTGGTTATCCTTGAATGTCCTCCACAGTAGACTGTGAGGAGTCTCATTCGGTCACAGCACCAGTGCATGTTGCATGGTATATATTTGTTGTGGTTTACTCGCTCGGTCATGTCCAACTCTTTTGTGACCCCATCCATGGACGGTAGCCTGCCAGGCTCCTCTGTCCATGGGATTTCTCAGGCCAGAATACTGGAGTGGGTTGCCATTTTCTTCTCCAGAGGATCTTCCCAAGTCAGGGGTCGAACCTGTATCTCCTGCTTGGCAGGTGGATTCTTTACAACTGAGCCACCTGGGAAGCCCATGGATGGTATAGTAGGGACTTACTAAATGTTGAGGGGATGAACTTACTGTAAGAGCAAGTCATTGTCTAATGCTAACCCAAGGCCACTGGTGGATATTTTCCTTGACCGGTCCCATCTCCTCCTATTTTATTCATTCATTCCTCATCTTCAGTTCACCCTCAAGAAGCTCACCGTCTAGGGAGAGAATGAAATAGACAGTGAAACAGTAAATTCATTCACCCACTCATGCAATTCAGTACCAAGCACAGTGGCTAGTACAATCACATGTAATCTGTGAATATTTGTTATGGGTAAGACACAGTAAAGTATAATGGAGAAGACAGATAATTTAGCATTGAAAATGGATTACAGTGCTTGTATCATGGAAGTTCATTGATGATACTACGGAGGCATAAAGAAAGCACAGCTAACCCAGCCTCAGGCTTCTAGGCGAGTTTTTCAGAGGAAATATCTTCTTAGAGGATGACGTATCCTGAAAAGAAAGGCTTTCCAAGCAGAGTGAGCAGCATATGGAAAGGCATCAACATATGTAAGAACAGGACTACCTGGGGCAGTTGTCTGCCCCTGGACCCGAGTGTTATGGGAGAAGCAGTGAGAGATAGCACAAGATGTAGGTATTATTATTAGGACTCTGTGACAAATGTGATGGCGGTGGTATAAACAACAAATAAGAACAAAGGAAGTGGCTGTTAATTTCTCATGAGGGCAGTGGCAGTTGGACTCAGTCTGAAGGGTGAATCGGAGTTAGCCTGAGAGAGGCGTATGAAGAGCATCCTCAACCAGCACAATGGCCCTTAGTTGTAAAAGGCCCTGTTGTTGTTAAGAAATGATAAGAATTCAGCGTGGTTCAGTGGGGAGGATACTGAGATGCATTATAAAAATAACAGCTCAGTGCTTAAAGCATGTACTTCGTGCCAGGCATTGTGCTAACGCTATTGTTTCAACTCATTTTCCTCTTAATGACGGCCTCATGAGGTAGGTATTTTTATCATGCCCATTTTACAGATGAGGAAATTGGAAGGTTAAGCAATTTGTCCAGGGCCCCATAGCTAGTTAAATGGCATATCTGCAAGTCAAGCCCAGGCCTTTGAGCTTCCAAAGTTCATGCTTCAGAATACTAACTGTACTGGTCCCATAGCTGTTTGACAGTAAAATCAAAATAGTCAAAGAGGGACATCTCTGGTGGTCCCCATGCAAGGGGCCCAGGTTGGATCCCTGGTGAGGGAACTAGATCCCACACGCTCTTAAGACCCAGCACAGCCAAATAAATATTTTTTAAGAAAATAGTCCAAGAGCTTTGGAGGAAAATGATGAATTCAGTTTGGGGCATCCAAAGAAGGTGCTGAGAATACAGCTGCATATACACATCTGCACCTAAGAAAATAAGAATGGGCTATAGATAAGATCTGGGAGCCATCAGCTAATAGGTCATTGCTAATACCATGAACATGGGTGTGAATAAAAAAAGAAGGCCTAGGAGAGAGACATATACCACTTAGAAGTTTGAGAGCCAGTGGTGGGTAGGTGGGTAGAGGAGCAAAGGCTGCTGAAAATAAGCAGCTACAGAGTTAGGAAAGAAAAACAGAGCGGTGGTGCCAATGGGCACCAATGTCACATGCTACGGAGCTGGATGAGGACTGCAAAATGGCCTGTAGAATTTGCAGATGACCTAAGTGACCTAGTGCTGACCAATTTCCTAAGACTGAGAGACAAGGGGAAAGGGACCAGTGATAGGTTTATAACAAAACTTAGTATGACCTCTCATTTTTCACTTGTTGTTGTCCAGTTGCTAAGTTGTGTCCAACTCTGCAAAGCCATGGACTGTAGCACACGAGGCCTCTCTTTCCCTATCTCCTGGAGTTTTCCCAAGTTCATGAAAATCACCCTTTATCAAACTACATTTCCTGACCTGTGATATGGAAAAATGCAGTTGCTGCAACATAATACAAGATGTAATGAGGCTGTAGGGTATTTATCTAGGAGTTGGTGATGGGCAGGGAAGCCTGGTGTACTGCAGTCCATGGGGTCGCAAAGAGTCGACACGACTGAGCGACTGAACTGAACTGAACTGAGGATGTTTAGCAAGCCACTTCTCTTCTTGGGGCCTCAGTTTCCCCATCTAGAAAAAGATAGAAGGAGAGACAGAGTAGTTTTCTCCCAGACCCAAAATTCTATTTTCTGCCATCCCAGATGCTCTTGGAGCATGTTGGTGTTGATGGGGATGTTGAATCAGGACTCGGGTGTGGTGAAAGAGAAGCCCCCCACCCCACTTTAACTGCTGCAGTTCCCTTTGTGGTCTTTTCGCTCTCAGCCTTGTTTTCTCCCCAGTCCTCCAAGGCGGCTATTGGAGCCAGTGATGAGAAACACATGTTTCTGGGCAGCTCTGGTGTTGCGCAATGCCGCCAAGGGGAGGGGGAAAAAGAAAGAGGAAAAAAAAGAAAAGAAAGGCAAGAAAGAAAAGAGCTTTGGTATTCTCAGCCTCCACAGACAATTCCTCCATTGATGTGTAGTGAGTCACGGCGGGCCGCCAGGCCATCGTGGTTTCTGAATCACTTCCTCCAAGAGAGGCTCTCCACTTGTTCCTGGGCTGGCTTCAGCCAGGGCTGGAATGCGGGGAGGTTGAGCCCTTCAGAATGCCTCTGACTGCTTTCTTCTTTTCTGGAGCTCCAACCACAGAGGTGGAAAGGCCTGGCTAGAAGGAGATGGGAAGCAGGTTGAACCTGCTTGTTCCAAGGAGTGGACCACCTCCCCCTTGCCCCCAGCCACATAATTGAAACTCATGCCCCCTCACTGGTCAGAGCTGGAAGTCAAGTGAAAACCCAGATTTGGGCCATAGTATTCTCCAGTGGGCGCCAGACTCAGATCTGAATTTTCCATCTCCTCCACCTTTATTCTCTGGCTGATTTGGACAAGGCTGACACCTTTTGGGCAGAGTTAGATGTAAAGTGGATCCTGGTCATTCCTCCAGTGACTAACATCAGGGTATCTTGGACTGCATCTCTCGGTCTCCCATCTTGCAATTTCCATCTTTGAAGACAAGGATATTAATGGCCTGAGACGCCCTCTCCAGGATGATGGTACTCAAGTGAGACTGTTTTAAGTTCTGGCTTAGAATAAACTTCATTCATTCAACAAAGAGCTTTAACCCTCACTCTGGGTCACATTTTGTGTAGGCACCAGGCATTGTAAGAGGAAAGGGATGTGGTCCTAGCCATATGAGAAGAAAATGGTAAAGCAGTGATGCAAATTCAGTGTGGCAAGTGCTCGGGTGGAGGGACCCAGAGATCCTACACATACTTGGGGTCAGGGGAACTTAGGGAGGGCATCCAGGAAGGTTTGCTGGATTGGATAAGGCATCATTAGCACCATTTTCCTCTGTTCAGCACCATTGCCCTCTCCCCTCAACCCTGGCTTCAGGACTTTCCAGGTTTGTACTTTGAACACTGGAGATGAAACCCACGCTCAGCCCCTGTATGACAGTCAGTGGTTCCTCCCCTCCGTGCCAACAGAAGGCGCTATTTCCCAATAACCCCAGCAGTTGGGAATGTGCTAGAATGCCGCCACCTTGTGGGCACACTGGGCCTTTCCCACTTCTTTGAGATGGATTGACCTGGAAGCCATCCTCCAAAGAAACATGGTCTCTGGCTTGGTTACTTACCTGATTGCAGTTACAGGTGAAGGGTGAAAGGAGCACATTTTAGAAACTCCCCTGACCACGTTGGCCTGCAGAAGTCTCCCTTAAGGAGATAGATCTGGATTAATGAGCTTTCTTAGAGTAGGCACCATTCTTAACCTTCTCTATGTCTTTCATAGATCTACCAGGAGGTCAGGTAGGTAAGAGGTGCTCAACACATGGATGTTAGATGGGATCAATTTCTGTCAATAATCAGCCAAAATTATAGCCAGGTCTAGACATTCTTTACCATTTTATTCAACACACTGGCTAGGAGTCCTAGTTTCCCTAGGAGAACCAGTATGTATTGCACCAATATGTCCCCCAGTACCTGGCCATGCAAATACATGTTGACCAAGTGAATGAAATCAGACATTTAAAAGTAAAGTTCTAGAAACAGCAAATATTGTTTGCTGAAGAGGAGTATGTGTGTGTATATATATATTTTTTTTTCTTCTGTATTGTCCAGTGGAGCCTCCTTTTTCTTGGGTACATCCCAGAAACATACAATGACTATCTGTGGTCACACAGCTGGGGACCTGAAGGCATGTCAGCTGATTTACCACTGTGCTTGCCAGGCAGAGTCAGCTCACACTTACAGGAGAGACAAAGCAAGACAGGAGTTATCTAGAGTTGTCTAGAGTTATACCTGGTGGAAGAGTTTTCCACCAAGGATTTCTGAAACACCTTTTCAAAAACTCTAAGACCAGACTGTTATGTGTTAGTTGTTCAGTCATGTCCGACTCTTTGTGACCCCATGGACTGCAGCCCACCAAACTCCTCTGTCCATGTATTCCTCCAGGCAAGAATACTGGAGTGGGTATCCATCCCCTCCTCCAGGGGGTCTTCTCAACCAAGAGATCAAACCCAGGTCTTCTGCATCACAGGCAGATTCTTTACCGTCTGAGTCACCAGGGAAAGGACAAGACTGGCCTATGCCCCTAGGGAAATAAGGGGTCCTAGCTAGTGTGTTGAATAAAAAGATAAAGAATGTCTCATGATCCAAGGACTATAGAAGGAGCTGGAACACAGGCACTGGGCACACAGAAAGTGATGCAGGAAGTGCCACTGTCATGCTCTGGGGTCATATAGAGCTTCTGTCTCCCAAAAAAAGCTTGTGAAATAGTGCGACCCATGTCCTGATGGTGTGTGGACTTGAGTTCCAGGATGGGTGATGATTATGCGAAGGGAAAGCAGTCTGGCCCACATGTGAGAACAAAGTGTCTGGCCATCTCCCCAGCGTACCCCCCAGAGACCCCATTCTGTCTGATTCAGCCTCTGCCCTGTGCCACACTCCTCGGCTTAGACCATCGGGGACTCATAGTGCCTGCTGGATGCCTTTATCCTCTTTACCAACTGACCACTCTCCACCTCTCTAGTCACATGGTCCATACCTTAACACCTTGATCACACTGTCTGCCAGTCTGAAGTGGCTTCCAGTTCTGGCCACACAACTTATAATCATTGTGACCTTAAGAAAGTCATTTAAACTGTCAGTGCCTCTGTTTCTTCATCTGTGCAGTGGAGATCCCCTTAGCATTTCCGAGAATGGGTCATGGTGAGAATCTACTGCGCTCAGCGTGGGAGGCCCTCTGAACTGTCCCTGGCACGTGCATGCTCTTAGCATGTGGAGCCATAGTCACTGTGACTATCACTGAATCCCCCATCCTTCCTCATGCTCCCACCCCTTCGGATATTCTGTTCCTTGCGCCTGAAATATCCATCTTTACCTTCTCCAGCAGTGGACAACATCTTTCTTCAAGATGCAACTCAATGTCCCCTGCAGCCACAGGGAAAGTTAATTGTGCTCTCATCTTCGTCCACACTCCTACTCCATGTCCATCAGAAGTCCCTGAGCCTCCTTGCATGGGGGTAATGGCATCTGTTGATCATGATGCTACATGGATCAGATGGGCAACTCCATAGTCATCCCCCAGGCTGTGCAAGTTACACAGCCCTTGACAAGCATGAGACGTGTTATTTTTTTAGTTACAGAAGGGATGTCAGCTGCCTAGCTTATGACCTGCCAGGGCAGGGTCAGTCTATCCCCAGAGCCCCAGCCTCCAGCAGGGCAGACCCCCTCGCATATACACAAGCTTTCTCTGCAGCCCTGCTTGCCCACACTTGCTTCCCAGGTGCTTGGCCCTTGGCCAACCCACTAGGGCCCAGGGAAGTCATGAGCTGACTCTTAGCACACAGAGCCCAGGCTTCACTGCCAGCACAGCCAGCCCAGGAGCCCCCACCTTCTCCTCACCCACCACCTTCCTCCAGTTTCTCCTGGACTCGGGGGCCTCCCAGACTGCCTTCCTTTCCACCCCCTCTCCCTTGCTTGGATTCTGTTTACAGTAAAAGTGGAAAGGTCCCCTCCTGTCTCCCCACCCACTTTCTCTTGTTGCTTTGTCCCCTGCAGCTCTCTTTAATGTCCTCAATCCATCCTAGGGGGTTTAACAAGCTTTTCTTCAAGCACTCATCAAGCATTGTGTGAAACACTCTCTGCAATGCATTGTCAGATATTCAGCAATGAATAAGATGCATACACTGAGCTCGTGAGGGGAGGGGAGGACATACATTTTTGAGAGTCTGCTCTGTGCCTGCACAATGGCAAATAATTAGGTTATTCCTTTGACTTTGTACCTCTGGGGTAGGTTCTATTATATAACCCCCACTTCACTGCAGACATAGCTGAGATTAGGAAACTCGCCTGAAGTTACTACTCTGTGGCAAAGATAAAATTTTAAACTTCATCATTTACCTAAACCATGCCCTCACGCAGCACATGGCACAGTAAGACAGATGCATGTAATACGGAGACAAGTGGGATCCAGAACCTAGTCATGAGCATTCTAAAGGCAATTTCAAGTCAGATGTCTGTGTTGACTGTCATCACACATGCCCAAGATTGCTGAATTCCTCCGAATATATTCTTCATCCTGAAAATTGTTGGGGTGAACTACAGAGCTATCATTTTAGTTAGACCCATGGGACTGGGTAGTGGCAAGAATGCCAACAAAAACTTATTAAAAATGACTTATATGTGAGAGTTTCACCTAATGCTTTATGTGTACTCAGTTAATACAGCAAGGCAATGAACTGGGTTCTGTTATCACCACTTTAGTGATAAACTGAGACACACCAAGGTAAAGAAGCTGAGACACACCAAGGTGAAGAAACTTGCCCAAGATCACAGAGCTGGAAGTGGCTAAGCTGAGGTTCGAGCCTGGAGAAGGTGGCTCTGGAGTTTGGGCTCCTGGTAACTTTACTATATTGTATTTAATGCAGCTACTTTGTGGATTGGGTTCTTAGGTGGTACTAGTGGTAAAGAATCTGCCTGCCAATGCAGAAGATGCAGGTTCAGTCCCTGGGTCAGGAACATCCCCTGGAGGAGGAAATGGCAGCCCACTCTAATATCCTTGCCTGAAAAATCCCATGGACAAAGTACTCTGGTGGGCTACAGTCCATGGGGTTGCAAAGAGTCAGGCACAACTTAGGACTGAGTGCACAGGCGCTCTATGGATGGGATGCTTACTGTGTGCTGGTCACTATGTTGGTGCCAGAGATTCAATGGTTAAACAATTATGCATGAAGTTGCCCAAGATGTAAAGTGGAAATCAGCTATAAATGAGTGATTTCAATACCATACCATCAGCGCCCCAGAGGCCGCAGGTTTCAGGGTTAGGAGTGGGCTGTGGAATCTGCCTGGATTAATATCTCTGTTCCTCCACTTCCAAGCTGTGTGATCTTCAGCATTTTAACTTACCTTTCTGTGCCTCTGTGGTACCAGAACCTACACTTGAGAGCATCAGTATAAGGATTAGATAAGGGAATATGGAGTGGCGGTTACCATAGTGTGATATACTGCTTAGGTTTGATTCCCAGTTTCGTCACATCCTAGCTTTGTGGACTTTAACAGATTACTTTCCATGCCCCAGTTTCCTCATTCATAGACTGGTAATTATAGTATCTACCTTGCGGAGTCATCATCAAAGAATGGGTTAATACATGTAAAGGGCTTCCCAAGTGGCTCAGAGGCTAAAGAACCTGCCTGCCAACGTAAGAGACACAGGCAGACGCAGGTTCAATCTTCGGATCAGGAAGATCTCCTGGATGAGGAAATGGCAACCCACTCCAGTATTCTTGCCTGAAGAATACCACGTACTGAGGAACTCGTGGGCTACAGTACATAGGGTTGCAAAGAGTCAGACACGACTGGAGTGACTGAGCCTGCACGCATGCAGTGGATGTAAAGCCCTTGATTTACGAACATTCGTTGTGTAATAACAGGCAGTGTTAGTTGGGTCTGTCCTCCTGGAGATCACCACATGTTATCACTGAACACACCGTGCTCCCTCGTGCTTCCTTTGCATGTACTGTTCTCTGCACCTGAAATGCCCTTCCCTACCTTCTCCCTCGGACAGATGACAGCTCATTCTTCAAGGTCTAACTCAGTGTCCCGTGAGCCTCTTCTGTCTTCTGCAGGGAAATTATGCCCTCCTCTTTGCACATAGCTCTAGTTTCTAACACCCACCCTTGTCCCTGACAGAGATATTGGGGCTAAGTTCTAAGAAGAACATAACACTTTTTTCCTATTTGCTCATGGCACTGTGTTGCTTGGGATCACAGAGGACTGTGAGTAGCCTCTGCAATTAGTAATTTAAATACTAGATGTCATATAAGGGAGTTGTCAGAAACTGCCATAAAACATAATAGCTGTCTATTACTGAATATGCACTTAATCCACAGTTAATATCACTATTAGTCTACTAGCTCATGCTACATATTGGCTGATGCTCTAGTGCATGCTGTTTTCCAGTACAAGTCATTTGTATTCTGATTGAGTGTATTTTGTTTGTTTGCTTCTGAGACCCTGAGGAAAGTATAATACAGGTATTCAGCAGGCATTAAGAAACCATCTTACAGTCAATTGTACTTTCTCTCACATTTGCGTGCTTATTATCCATTTGTTCACAGGGATTTATTATGCATCTATTAAACAATTATGTATCAGAGAGTCAGGCTTATTCCTGCACTCAGATGTGCAAAGAAAATGTCATTGCTTTATTTTCTGGAATTCCATAAGCATCCTTACCCCACAGATGGTGGAGAAACTTGGGTATATCAGTAATGTTATCTTGGCCTTTTGTGGTTTGAATAGCCACTGGTTGGTTTAGAAATTCAGTCTATCCCAGTTTTAGTTCCCCAGCAGAGCTGGGTGAAGTTGTCTCTTTGTGATGACTTGATCCCTTTAGAGAAATACTCAGTTCTTCCAATTTTCACCCTCCCCAGCCTCTCCTCCCCACAGTGGTATTTGGGTTTATAGAGACCAAGTCTGTTTTTGAGGCACTGGGGGTAGCAAAGAGAGGGAGGGCACAGGCCTCCCGGCCTCAATGTGGTCTTTGGCTGGTCTCCACCAGGGGCTGCAGGCCTGCCTTTGGCTGCGACTGGCTACCAAGCTTTGAGGAGTGGTCAGCCTGATCTTGTCCTGGGCACTCGGCTGATGAGCGACACTGGAGCATTACTCTGGCTGTCTATCCTCTCAGCATAGTCAAGGCCCCCAGGAGCATGGCCAGCTACCCTTGCTGACCAAGTGCCGCCTCACTCTTGCTGGTGTTTCCAAACCCCTGAGGTATGCCTGCGTTCTTGAGTTGTTTCCAGCCTGGCAGCCTGAATGTGAGTGGCCCCTGGCTAAAATGTCGCTTGGCTGGATGGCAGCAAGAGCCCTGCCTCTGGTTCTGTTCCTGGTTACTGTAGAATTGAAAATGTTTCTGGAGAGAAAACTCAGGCTCTCTCTGGCTGAGGCTGACAGAGTATGTGGAAGGGCTTCTGCAAGGAGGTCTATGCCCAGAATTCCAAATGAGGATGCGACAAAAGCCCCCACCCTCTTCATCAGTTTCTCCTCAACCCAACAAGGGCTCCTGCCCTGACACTGCCTCTCAGAGGTGATGTCGGCAAACCCCACTTCTCACTGGCCCCTCACCCTGCATTTCTCTCTCTCCTTGACTTCCTCCCATGGGTGCCCTGAGGTAGAGAAGGTGACTTTGTTCTCCATCCTCTCCGGCATGGATATCCCTACATCATGTCTTCCTCCCATGGACAGTCACCTTGTGGTTCAGCCTTAAAAGCAAGAGATAACCCACTCTGTACTTTCAAAGAAACCCTACACCCTACTCCAAATCTGTCAATAACATCAAAAATAATTTAGAAAAGTCTGTTTTTACTTGACACTATGACCCTACATCAAGCTCAGAAATTCCTCCAAACGTTAAAAGCTGAATAATGATCCCCTGTCACCCTCATGTGCTTGCTTTTAAACTCCAGACTAAGAAAGTCTGATTTGCTCATCTGAAAATGGGGAAATAATAGAACGCATCTCATGGGCTCTGGAGAGGGTTAAATTAGACGATGTAGATTTCATGCTCAGCCCTTGGTAGATGCTTGGTAAGTGTTTCCTGCTGTTACACTCCTCATCCCTCCCCAGGAGGACCACATGCCAGGCAGGTCACAGGGAGGCTCCAGCCAAGGAAATGCAAACATGAGGACGTTCTTCATTGTGCTTAGTCGCTCAGTCACATCCAACTCTTTGCAATGCCATGGACTGTAGCCTGCCAGACTCCTCTGTCCATGGGGATTCTCTAGGCAAGAAAACTGGAGTGGGTTGCCATGACCTCTTCCAGGGGATCTTCCTGACCCAGGGATTGAACCCAGGTCTCCCGCATTGCAGGCAGATTCTTTACCGTCTGAGCTGCCAGGGACACCCAAGAATATTGGAATGGGTAGCCTATCCCTTCTCTAGAGGATCTTCCCTACCCAAGAATTGAACCAGGGTCTCCTGCATTGCAGGCAGATTCTTTATCAGCTGAGCTACCAAAAAACGTTTTGATGGTTCATTGTCCTTGTTCATGGAATAGGTATATCACTTGTTATATTCAATGGACCAGAAATCAAGACGGATGGGAAGGGAAACAGGGAGCACTCCCTCTACTCCTCAGTAACCCAATGAGCACAGGATTTCAAGATTTAAAAATCAAGGCTCAGAGATGTTGAGCAATTTTCTCAAAGTTACAAAGCTAGTAACAGATAGTCAGAATTTTTACCCAAGGCTTTCTCACCACATTCAGTCAACTCACTATCTTCTCCAACCACACTTCCCACCTCCCCACCCACAAGCTTTCACCTCCTATGTCTCCTGATCCATTAGAAGCTGTCTTTCATCTATGGGCAAACTAAGACTATTGCAAGCCTCCCCATAAAATATAGTACCAGCCTGGTCCCAGCAGACCTTCCAGGGACACTGAGTCTGGTTGGAAGGAGGGTCCCAATATTTTTTTCCTAACTTGTTTTCTTAACTTTTTCTTACTTTTTTCTTACCTTGTTTTTTTGTTTTTTTAAAAGGAAAGACGGGGAAATGTATCCGGGATGGGAAAATCAGTGGCGGGAAGGCAACTTGATAACTGATGATTTTCTGAGTGCTTCAGCCTGAAGGAAGCCAACAGCTGCAACATATTGGTTACATGGAAATCATTAAGTCATTCTGGGAAGGAATGACAAATGTGTGTGCCTGTGTGTGTATGGTAGACATGTGTTTATGTATGGAGCGCGGTGCCCACAGAGGGAATTGCTTCAATATTGCCTCCAGGCCAAGAGGAGGGAAAAAAAAAAAAGGTGCAGAAGATTCTGAAAATTAAATTCTTGGTTAAGAGTGAAGCTTGAGCTTAAAATTTAGGGGGAAATCATCCATTCCTTGGCATCCAATCTGAGAGGGACTACCCTTGGCAAGAGGCAGCACAGTGGGGTGGAGCCATCCTGGACAGGGTGTCAGGAACCCCTGGTCTAATTCTTCTCTGTCAGTAACCAGGGTGTGACCCCAAGGAAGTGTCTCCTCCCTTTCAGGCTCAGTTTCTTGAATGTAAAATGAGGGATTTGAGAAGGTGGTCTCTGACATCACTTCCTGTTTTGACATTCTGTCAATGTACAATAAATTTTTGTAGCATAAATCCTGTGACTGAACTTCTTATTTCTTAGAGTAGAGCTGCCTGTTCCCTTAACCCCCACCAAAATGTGTTTCCTTTAGTAAAACCAAAATTTTTAATCTAAATATCAATTTGCCTAGTTGCATATAATCATTCACATTCATGTTTTTGTTATGGCCCCAGACTAACTCCGCAGAGGATAAAACAATTAAAGAAAAAATAATTTTAAGTTAAAGTCACTGCCAGCAAAGGTGCTCACATCACAGACTTGGGTGCACGAAGGGCTGAAGCATGTCATGGCTCATGGGACAGAGAACTAACTTCTCTAAGCTTGGCCTCTGAGCTAGTAACACATGGACCTTGAGGTACCACATACTGTCCCTAGGCCATGGCGGTTCTGGCTGTCTGTTCTACACTGAGGGTATGTGTTGGGGTGGGGAGTGAGGGGAGGAGGAGGAAGAAGCCAGTTGTTGGTCAGACCCCATTTGATCATCCTGATGACCTTAAAGGTAGATAGAGTTTTCATCTCCGTCTAGAAGTAAGTGGCAGAGTCAGGACCCAAACCAGGTCTTTTACATTCCAGTGTGCTTTTAACCAGATACTGTAATGCAGAACCTCTCAACCACAGCACATTAAGCTTCAGACTGGTTAACTCTTTGTTTGGGGTGTGTTATGTGCTGAGTGTTTGTGTCTCCCCAAAACTCACATGTTGAAGCCCTAACCTCCAATATGATGGTATTCGAAAGTAGGGACTTTGGGAGTTAATGAGGTTAGATAAGATCAACAGGGGGAGACCCTCATGATGGGATTAGTGCCCTTTTAAAGAAGAGGAACAGAGTGAGAGATTTCTCTCTGCACACTCACACACCCAGGAGTGGCCACGAGTCCACAGTAAGAAAGCAACTATCTACAAACCAGGAAAAAGACTCTCACAAGGGACCAAATGTGCCAGCACCTTGATCTTGGACTTCCCACCCTTCAGAACTATGAGAAATAACTGTCTGCTGCTTAAGCCACCCAGTCTATGGTAGTTAGTTACATAGCAGCTGAAGAAGACCAGGAAGAGGGCTGTCATATGCACTGTAGGCTATGTGGAGGCATCCATGGCCTCTACCCACTAGATTCCAGTAGCACTCTTCCCCAGTTATGACAAATATGTCTGGATATTGCCAAATGCTTACTGAAGGGGAAATTGTTCCTGGCTGAGAGTCACTGCTCTAATGTCACTTCAAGGGAGGAGGAGAAGATGGCAGCAGCAAGGTCTGTACAACATGATGCTCAAATTCAGGTCTAAAAAATGAGCTTCAGAGATGGAGTTAGGTTGGCATCAGTGGCAGTTAGGGAAGCATGGAGCAGGTCAGGAAGGTGGCATGCAGTTCCATGACTTGAGATGTAAACAACCTAAGGAGTCTAAAGCACCTTCTTGGGATGAGATTCCAAGAATGACCAAGTTGGCGTTCATGCAATCAGGCACCAGTGATCCTTAGTTCTGAGACTTTCATTCATTCACTCAAGAAACATGTGTCCAAGGCCTGCTGAGTTCCAAGGACAGAGCTGGCCCTGGGGAGCCAAGATGAATGAGTAGGCATTCTAAGGAGAGAGAGAGGCATGTTGACCATGGTACACGTATCAACAACTTTACCCACATGTCAGCTGGAGACCTCCTGACACTTTAGGATCCAAGGCAGATTCCTTGGCCTCCCTCACATATTGCTAATCCCTCAGATGGACTCATCTTCTTCAGAACTCACAGCCCGCCCATGACTGTTGTCTTCCAGCACATCAACTGCAGCGTAAGCTCAACTGCTTCCCCTTCTCCCATCACAGGCAATAATCTGCCACCAAGATGGTGTCTTTAGTGGGCTCTCTGACCTGTTTAGTGAGGTCCCAAGGGGGAGTCTCATCTCACAAGGCATGGCCTTCATCTTGTTGGTCTTCTCTGCTCTCTCATCTCTGCTCCTCAGCCCTCTCCCAGTTCACCAGCATCTCCAGTTTCTTCTACTCTTCTATTCAGGGCATTCCCTACTACCTATAAGGCCCTGGCTCCAGCTGACCCCAGGACCTTACGAAGATCTCTTTCTATCCTAATCAGTTACCAAAGTATTTTTGCCACAAAAAAATTCCCTCCCTAAGTAAAACTATGGAAGCAGTCATTATAAAGTTATAAAATAAATTCATATCAGAGTAGTAATTCTTGGTATTATAATAATATTTTTATTCTCTCTAACATTAAGCATTGAACTAAGTGCTTAACATGCATCTACCCACTTTAGTGATAGGATCAGATCATTACAATGCTGTGCAAAACACACACACACAGCAAACTGCTTCCGACTACACTCGCAAGGCATCCCCCAACATTTTTGGCACCAGGGACCAGCATCGTGGAATAGGGGGATGGTTTGGGGATAATTCAAGAGTATTATATTTATTGTGAACTTTATTTCTATTATTATTACATCAGCTCCACTTCATATCATCAGGTATTAGACCCGAGAGGCTGGGAACCCCTGCCTAGAGTTCCAGTCCCAGAACTGTCTCTTTTGTTTGTTTAATTTTATTTATTTGTCTGTGTCAGGTCTTAGTGTGACACACTGGATCCTTAGTTGCAGCGTCTGGGATTTAGTCCCCTGACCAGGGGTTGAACCCAGGTCCCCTGCACTGGGAGTATAGAGTCCTAGCCACTGGATCACCAGGGAAGTCCCAACATTGTCTCTTAATAGCTGTATTAGTTTGGGTTTTTCACTTCAGTCCTCTAAGCCTCTGTTTTCTCCTTCATTTATAAAAGGGGGATAATGAAATATCTTCCACTTGAGGTTGTCATGAGGATTGAGAAGGTAAATTAAAGTGGAAAGTGCTCCAAACAGTGCCTAGCACTTCCTATGAGCTCAGTAAACATTGGTTGTTATTGTAATCACTAAAGAATAGAGAGATTTGGGATTGAGTCTGCATCAACTCACAGGGCAGGGGAATTAGAGGAAGAGATCTATAGCCAGAGTTTGCCCCCAGGAATATCTGATGCCCTGAATTTTATGCAGTCAGGTCCTGCTGACCATGCCTTCCCAACTCTGTCAGCCTTCCCTCTTGGCTTTCCCCATTGATTTTTTTCACTCCCACAAGGCTCAGTGAGACACTTGGGAAAATATTTTCCAAAATAAATTTCAAGTCATTATTTGACCCCAAACACCCAATTCTGTGGCCCAACCCTGTCTACTAATGTTACCGCCCTGTTCCTATTTAGACTGAGGTTTATACTGACCAGCCCTTCACCAGGGCTTCCCTGTCCTGCCACCTCCTGCCTGAGTCATCCCGTGATGTCACAATCTTAGATTTATGATATTGGCCAGCGTGGTCTCAGGGATGACTATAGACGGGCCCAGACTGAAGCACAGCTGTGAAGCCAGTCACATGGCATTCCACCACCTCCCACCCCTTTCTTTCATGATGTAATGGAAAGAGATGTTCTGGGAATCAGACGGAACAGGGTTGCTTCCAAGCTCTGCTTTTTCCTTTCTGTGTGATCTTGGACCAGAAGGGCTTATGAAGTCTCAGTTTCCTCATTAGTAAATGGGGATGTTGGAGAATCAAATTAAAAAGCCTAAGTAAAAGCACTTGAGCTGGTATATAACAGGGGTCATCAGCATCTTAATGCCACAACTATGATGCCTAACAAAACAGCCCAAAACTCAGTGGCTTTAAAGATAACCATTAATCTTGCTCTTGCTGCTGGGTGGGAATTGGCTGGTCTGGACTGGGCCTTGGAGAAGGAAATGGCAATCCACTCCAGTAAACTTGTCCAGAAAATCCTGTGGACCAAGGAGCCTGGCAGGCTACAGTCCATGGGGTTGCAACAGATTCGGACACGCCTGACCAACTAAACAAGACTGGGCCGAGCTAGACTTGGCTCCACATGGACCAGCAAGCTAACCAGGGCACATTGTCAGTATGGCAAGTGCAGAGGTACAAGAGCCCATGCCCAAGCACACAAGCTCATGTTAAGCCTCTACCAGATATCTACTGGTATCCTGTTTGCCAAAGCAAGTCAGGTGACCAAGCCCACAATTAAGCACAGGGGACATATACTTCTCCTTTAATGGGAGAAATTAGGAAGTTACCTGCCAAAAGGTATTGGTTCAGAGAAGCATGGAAAATTAGGAACAGTGATGCAAAATAGTACAGGAGATGGTCAGAAATCTTTGTTTCCTTATTTCTAACTTTTCTCCATACCCAGGGCCTCTGGGTTTCACTTCATGTTCTTAAAACTCACCATGAAAAAGGAATGTAAAATTCATGCACGTTGTATACACGACCATTGACTGTCGGATAAGCACCTCAGCATTTAAAGAGTGCTTTTCTAACAATAAAAAACCTAATTGCCCACTTTAGTGTTTCCTGTGCAGCAGGCTCTGTGTTGAGCCTCTACTTTGTGTACATTATATCATTCAATCCATGCAGCAACCGCACAAGGCAGGTGGAAGGACATTCTCATCTTATTGCTAAAGAAACCAAGGCTTTGAAATCAGCTCAAGGTCATTTAGCTAATAAGTCCCTAAGAGGGCCTTACAAAGTCAGGTTTCCAAAGCAGATATATCACACCACTCAATTAAAACCCTGAGGGCAGGGTTCTCACTGGGACCAAAATTTTCAGTCCAAGTTTCCTCAAACTTCAGTCATCAGTCACCAACTTTCCAATTTTACCATATTTATGTATTATCTATACTATATATATATGGAGTAGGAAATGGCAACCCACTCCAGTATCCTTGCCTGGAGAATTCCACGGACAGGGGAGCCTGGCGGGCTACACTCCGTGGAGTTGCAAATAGTTGGACTCGACTGAGCATGTGCACACATACTGTATATAATTCATATAGTTGCTGATTATTCTTTATGATACATTTTAACTTAAATTTGTTCTAGAATAAACTCAGTATGACTACTGTAAGTGAAAAATCAGTGTCTCCTGCCATAAACAAAGGGCAGTAACCACTCAAAGATTTACAAAAACAAAGCAACGTTATGATATTCATGCCAGAAACTCTTGCCTGCTGTGAGCACCAAGAGAAAGTTACAGGTTTGCAGGTATGGAGAACAAACACTTAAAGAGCACCAAACTAAGACTCTCCTTGATGGAATCTGAAGGCTTGAAAATTGTTTGAAAAGGAAATGACCTTCCCACCATTTGCTTCAGTCTATTTGATACATAGATTAGTTGGTAAAGAATCTGCCTGTGATGCAGGAGACCCTGGTTCGATTCCTGGGTTGGGAAGATCCCCTGGAGAAGGGATAAGCTACCCACTCCAGTATTCTTGGGCTTCCCTTGTGGCTCAGCTGGTTAAGAATCCGCCTGCAATGTGGGAGACCTGGGTTGGGAAGATACCCTGGAGAAGGGAAAGGCTACCCACTCCAGTATTCTGGCCTGAAGAATTCCATGAACTAAGTCCATGGGGTTGCAAGGAGTCAGACACGACTGAGAGACTTTGACTCACTTCACTCACTAATCCAAGCATCACCAAACGTCATTACAGGAACTCCAGCCCAGCTTCATATGTCTACAGCCTTAGAGGAAGAATCCTCAGTAGGTGCTGAGAAAATACCTTCTATGGACCTTCCTAGAGGTCCTTCAATCCCTCCCTTGCTGACCACTTGGATTTGGTTTTCATAGACCTGAAGGAAAGTTTTCTTGATGGCATCTTCCAAGGGCAAAGGCCAGTTTTCTAGTGACATAGAGAATAAGTGGAAGAGAGAAAACTCAGACATGCCGAACAGCTGACCAAACCAGTCCCAAGCCTTTGGCAATGACAGGGGCATACAGACCCGGGCTGATTCCAGTCCAAGGAAGTTTCATTGATTCCCCAGCCACGCAGGACAGGGGGCTTCAGGAGAGTCAGCCCTAGTCTTTCATCCTGACTTCTTACTGTCCAAGCAGAATTGCTCACCAAAAATCTCTCCCACAAGCACAACAGGTCTCCACACACACTGGCTGTTCTGCCTGAAATATCCACCATTATCATGTCTCCTCCGACACAGAACCAGAGAGGGGACATTGTTATGTGCCATCACTGTTTTCGTACAATATCTGCCTCCATCCTTCCCACCATTTCTTTGTTTCTCAGACTCTGCTCACAAAGGCAGTCCTACCAGAAGTGCCTCAATCCTTCACTCATTCCTCAGAAAACCTTGCCCAGAGTCTGTGAGGACTGGGAGGCCTTCTCAAGGCCTTCCTGCTTCTGCAGCACTGCCCTTGCAACCTTCCTGGAGCACCTCTTATAGTACACTGGGTTCTGTCTGTATTCATTTATTATCCCTGAAAGATCTAGTGCAGAGAGGTCCTCAAGAAATGTTGAAAGCTCAAGTATAAATCTCTATTAAAATTTCCAGCACTAAAGCAGCATGTGAGTAGGAATCTCTGTCCAACACCATTTCAGGAAGACTCAGATGCAAGAAATGGAACTGGATTTTTCTAAGGTTCAACTTACTTCCTATTTCAAACATCAGGATGGATGTAACTCAGCAATCTAGGGCTCTCTCCCCTTCTCCCAAAGTTATGCCAAAGATTTGGAGCTTAAGTTAGTTCTGACGGTTTAGGAGGCAAGACTCAATGTCAGTGTCATTGAGCCAAGAGATGTGCATTGCCCATGGTCCTCAGTTGATGGTCCACACAGTTCGAACCTAGTCCATTTCACCTCTGGTTTCCTTTCAGGTCTCTCTGTTGCATCTGTGCCCTCCTGGATGCACAGGAATCTTTCTGCTCTTCTCAGACCTCATTAGACACAGGAAATTCTGTTGGAGGCTCTATCCACCTTGGTGTTTCATGTAGAAATCTCTTCCCTAGAGCCTTGCTCCCTCCCCCGTGATATAGTTCTGCCAGAAAATAGTGCACTTGTCCTCTGTGCAGCTGAACGTCGTGAAACCTACCTGGGGGTTGCCACCTACCCAGGGCCCATGCTCCGAAAGTAGGTACACCGCCCCCCATCTCCTTCCCCTGACAGTGTCTACCTTTACAGTTTCACCTCCTCATCTCCCCTCCCCCCATGGGCTGGAGAATCCTTCTTCTCATCTGAGGTGAGAGGCCTTGCTCTCACTCAGCGTATTTCTTCCGAATGTCTCCCAAATCTGTGGTCCAGGGTCGTTTCAGTTTTCCTAAGGACTTGGGTTTTTGAACTCAGAAACCAGGAGGTGCTTCCTCTCCTCTCTGTATTCTGTGGTCACATCCCTTTCCTGAGGCAGTGACCACAGCACAGACTAGCTCCTCAATGTGGGAGGGTCTCAAGAGACAAAAGGACAAACCAGAGTGAAAAAAAGTTACTACTTTTCAGAAATATCATCCAACCTCACAAACATTAAAGAAACATGAAAGCACATGTTACTTTTAGAGAAATAAGTTAATACAGACAGGTTTAAGATACAAGGGTGTATTTTTCTACCATTCCTAGACCCTTAATGAATGAATAATGTTAGTCTCTCAGTCATGTCTGACTCTGTGTGACCCTATGGACTGTAGCCTGCCAGGCTCCTCTGTCCATGGGATTCTCCAGGCAAGAATAGTGAAGTGGGTTGCCATGCCCTCCTCCAGAATACTGGAATGGGCTTCCATGCTCTCCACCAGGGGATCTTCCCAACCCAGGGATCAAACCCATGTCTCCTGCGTTTCCTGCATTGCAGGCAGATTCTTTACCATCTGAACCACCAAGGTTAGCTCTATGTTAACTATTTTTTGACTTTAGGAAGGATACTGGTGCCTGCTTAACTTTTAAGGAAAATATTCTGAAGGAAGGAATGAAAAGTGAAAGAAAGAAAGAAAGTGAAGTCACTCAGTCATGTCCAACTCTTTGCTACCCCGTGGACTATAGCCCACCAGGCTCCTCTGTCCATGGGATTTTCCAGGCAAGAACACTGGAGTGGGTTGCCATTTCCTTCTCCAGGGGATCTTCCCAACCCAGGGATTGAACTCAGGTCTCCCGCATTGCAGGCAGATGCTTTAACCTCTGAGCGGAATGTCACTGTCAAAATTCCCATTATTACCCTGAGCCTTCTCCTGATCGTGCTCCTTCTGTATTTTCTCAAACTTGGAAACTGCTCCTCTCCTCCACACTGTCCCTGTAGCCATCCTCTTCCTCCCTAACTGCTTCACACAGTGAGGTTTAAAATCATTCTCAAGAACTGAGCTGGGGACTGAGGTGAGAGAGGCCTGGGAGGTACAGAGGCTCAGTGATTCCAAAAAGAGACCTGTCCCAAGTTTCCCTCCCATTCCCTCCCCTTTCCGGGAACAGCCAGAGAAAGAGGAGAAAGTCATCCAGGCTTCGACACTGGGAGGCCCCCACGCAGCCTCACCAGGAGTGCAAGGAGGGAGCAGGCAGGAGGTGGAGAGAGGCTGCTTGTGCTATTCCAGCGGGGATTTCTTCACTTCCTGGCAGGCTCCAGCACACAAGCCTGTTTGTTTAGGAGTGAAAGGAATGTCATTGATTGCCTCGGTGGTGGTGGTGGTGAGGGGAAAACAAAAATAATCTGCCCAGCGATTCGCTCTGTTTCCTGTGCATGTGTCTGTGTGTGTGAGTGTCCGTCTACAAGACTAGTGAAGCTCCCTGCTTGTTTGGGCCATTAAAGATACCTTTGGAAGAGGTAGATGGAGCCAGAGCTGCTGAAAAGACACACAAGGGCCCCCAGCACTCACCTGGCAGAACAGCTGCTACCTGGCACCCAGAAGAAGGACCTTTATCCTCAGTTGTAGCTCCTGGGAGTGCCGGGGAGCACCTCCCCCCTCCTCCCCCTGCTCCTTTGCTCTCTCTTCCAAGCCCTCTCCACTGCCACTGTCTAGTCTTGGATGTGTGGCTTGCAGCACCCTCCCTTTCTGTCTCTCGTCTCCCGGTAAACTGGGCGCCTCCCTAAAGGGTAGTAACTCAATCCAGTTACTCTCTTGTTTGCTCTGCCTAGCACAGTCTGGGCACACAGGAAGTATTTGCTATATTTGTAGAGTGAACTCTGCCTTCTATCTTTCTCCTTTAATATTTCTTTCCTCCCTTTGAGCATATTCTCTCAGTTAATGCTCTGAGCAAATAAGCACTGTTATCCCCATTTTACAAATGAGAAGGCTCAGCTCAAGGTCAGTTCATTCAGCTAGTGAAATATTGGAACTTTGAAATATTAGGATGTGAACATGGGCCCTTCTGATCTCTTCCCACTACATATGTCTCCCCCCAGCCTTTCCTCTGTTCTTCATTTGTCTTCCATTTCCGAGCCTGCACTTGCCAACCCACACACAGCTACAAGTTCCTAGAGAATTTTCTCAATGATTTCAAGGACTCTCTGGATCTCCTGTAGAGGAAGTAAAAATACCCTTGAGGAATAAGGCTCGGTGGAAAGAAGAAAGAGTGAGAATAAACTTCACGCCAATCTCTACTCAAATCTCAACCCTTGAAAGAGGATCTTCCTGTTCCTTTTTTTAAAATTCACCTTTTAAAATGCAAATTGTATGCATATTTTATCATGTTCATAATGAATCCACATAATCACACTAGTATAATTTTTAAATAGATAGAAAACCCACAAATAACTAATCACATATTGAGATGCATCTTAAAATGTTTTGACAGGACCCATCACAGTTTTGTGCCTCAGATTACACTTATGGAGTATGGAGTGAGTCCTTACCATGTGAGATTGTCCACAGGAACTGCTCCAGGAGTGGGGATTCCCAACTCTGGGGGCTTGGGAGGGGCCGTCTGCAGCCCGGTGAATCCTGCAGAGTTTAACATGGAAAAACCAGAATCGGATTCCTCAAAAGTGGGGTCCCCCACCTCCATCAGAGGGACTTGTTTGTGCATGCGTGCTAAGTTGCTCCAGTCATGTCCGATTCTTTGTGACTCTATGGACTATAGCTCACCAGGCTCCTCTGTCTATGGGGTTCTTCAGGCAAGAATACTGGAGTAGGTTGCCACGCCCTCCTCCAGGGGATCTTCCCCATCCAGGGATTGAACCCACAGGTCCTATGTCTCCTGCATTGGCAGGCGGGTTCTTTACCACTAGTGCCACCTGGGAAGCCCCAGCGACTTATTAAGGGTATCTTAATAACAGCTTTTTTGAGATTTAATTCACATGCCATAAAATTCACCCATTGAAAAAATATAATTGACTGTTGTGAGGGGGTACCTTGTAGTTTTGGTTTGCATTTCTCAAGTAATTAATGATGTTGAGCATCTTTTCATGTGTTTGTTGGCCATCTGTATGTCTTCTTTGGAGAAATGTCTATTTAGATCTTCCCCCCATTTTTTGATTGAGAAACCCCGTATCTTTTAAGAAGTCACTTCTCATTCCCTTCTCTTCCTCCTCCTGCCAGCCCTAAGCAGTCACCAATTTGCTTTCTGCCCCTGTGTATTTGCCTTTTCTAGATAGCTCATAAGAATGGAATCATGCAGTATGTGTCGGGCTTTTTTTTTTTTTTCACTTAGCATAATTTTTCAAGGTTCATTCATATTGTAGCATGTATCAGTACTTCATTCCTTTTCATGGTTGAATAATATTCTTTTGTCTGGATATGCCATATTTTGCTTATTTGTTTATCCATTAATGAACATTTAGGTTATTTCTACCTTTTGGCTACTATGAATAAGGCTGCTATGAACCCCCTTTCACAGCTTTTGGGGTGGATGTAGATATCTAGGGGTGGAATTGCTGGGTCAAGGGCACTTGTTTAAAATGCAAATTTCTGGACCTACATACCTTCTACATCTGACCCTCTGGGAAGAGGCTGAAATAGGCATGTTAGCAAACTCCCAAGGGATTCTGAAGTAAACTTGAGCATTAGAACCTCTGGGCTCAAGGAGGCCCATGTTCATTTTAATCACATACCAGATGACCAGTTAGAGGGAGGCCAGATGGCTAGATAGCATCACCAACTCAATGGCCATGAATTTGAGCCAACTCCGGAAGATTGTGAAGGACATGAGAGCCTGGCATGCTGCAGTCCATGGGGGTCGCAAAGAGTCATATACCACTTCATGACTGAAGAACAACAGCAACAAGCCCCGGCTGACTGCCTGTAATTTAATCACCATCAGTTGATATTTGTGCATAATTTAGTTAGGCTTTTCTCCTATGTGATATGATGCCATGGAGCCACATTTAGTCTACACAACCAGTCTGAGAGGCCAGTATGATTGCCCCCATAAAATTGCAAAGAGGCAGAGGTTAGCCAACAGCCAGGCATACCCAGCTTCAGGGCAAAACAGGGCCTCCTGCCTTGGTGAAGGTTCCCCAACACTGCCCCATAATATCTCTTCTGACTCTGTTTTCTAAATCAAAGATCAATCCATGTATGTATAAGAACTGGTCACAGTCTCACAGCATCTGTGTGAAAATGGAACTATTACTATCCTTATTTCACAGATGAGGAACCTGAGGCACAGAGAGGTTAGGAGACTTGTGCCAGGTCACACAGCAAGCAGGAGTGTCAGGACATAAACCAAGCCATCTGGCTCTAGAAATCTTGCTTTAACCCAACACTCCGTTTTACCTCTGATATAATTTGGAACCTCAAACTCCCCAGGCAGAACAAAACAGTGTTCTACAAATGTTAATTGTTGCTTTTAGTTCAGTTTTCTTAGACTGCACACTTCAACCTCTGCACAGAGTGACTCAGGCTTATGGTTGGGGTCTAGACAGGGAAGAATAGCTCCATTTTTATCTATTGTATAAACTGGGATACTGAGTACAGTTCAATTCTTTCTCAAAAAGGGAACCTCTGCTTTTAAAAAAAAAAAAAAAAAAAAAGTCAAACTGCCTGTCTGATCCAATCATCTCATTTTTTAGCTAAAGAAGTTGAGGCCCAGAAATAATGAGCAACTAGTCCAGAGTCACACAGCAAATCGCGGATAGAATTGAGCCATGGTCTGGGTTTCCTAACACCCATTGAAAGAGCCCTGTTGCTCTTTTTAGGGATTCCAGATATCCAAGGGAAAAAAAGATGGAAGAAATCAAAGATCCTAAGCGAAGTTTTTTGTCCAGTCCCAAATATATTATTCGGCCATGGTTGTCCACCCAAGGTCAAATTCACCATTACTGAACCTCACTGCAAAAGAAGGGAGGTCAAGGTGTCAAGTCCATTTATCAATGGCCTTTCACAGGGGCACCCACTTTTAAATTGGATCTTCTCTCTCACCAGTGACTGGAGAAGGTGGTAACACCAGGCCCAGCAAAATAATGTTGACTTTTTAACAGGTCTTGTCAGGTTCTTAGCAGGCTCCCTCAGAATGAAAAGATGGCTTATTTTTCATTAGGAAAATATTCAGAATTCCAGATTCCTCCTATATCAGTACTTTTATGGAAAAAAATTATGTATGTAGAGCTTCAAGTTCAAAAACACTTGTATTTCTGGAGGCATTGAGGAGCTCCTAATACTTTAAAGCAGGGGACTCGACAGTAGGGCTTTTTCTCTTTTTTTCTCATTTCTTAAATCTAAAAAAAAGTATCTTAATTATAACAAAAGTATTAATAAACTTTGGGTTCAGTTCAGGTGATTCAGGAAATTCCTGGACTTGTTTGGGCATCTGCCAAAGTCCATCATATCCCCCTGGTTCTAGAGAGCAGATTCCTAGAGGACAACCCCCAAGCAGTGGGTTTCTGCATAAAGTGACTCAGTCCTCCATTCAGCACGTACCTGCTGAGCACCTGCGATGAGCCAGGCACCAAGCCAGGGGCCAGGAAATTCACCATCAGCCGAAACCCAGGACTTTACCAGGAACCTGTAAAGTTTCTGGCAAACATTTGCTCTGCTTTCCCTAGACAGCCTTCCTTCAAATCTTTGGCCCCACTGTCTCTAAGGATATGCCCTGATTTGGGTTGAAAGGATAAAGGCAGTGGGTTGATGCCGTATCATCTACAAATAAATGCCCCACTCTGTCAAATTCACTTGAGATTAGGAGCCATTTATTTTGACTAATACCTACTGAGCCCTCCAAATATATGCCGAATACAGTATTAGATTTTGAAGATGAAAATTAAAAATATGGAAGATAGTGAATGGAGATAAATAGATAGCTAGATAGATAATTGATTGATAACTAAGGAGCACAGAATGAGTGCTCCTGATAGACATCATTTCTGTCAAGGGTGGAAAGGTAGAGGTGGGAAGAGGGGTCAGAGTCAGTATAGAGGCAGCCATGGAACCTAGCCAGGGGAAACCAAGGAGTGCTTCCCAGAGAGGAGGCGATGCCTGGGGACAGTCCTAAAGGATGAATTGGGGTTAGATGAGGAAGAGGGTACAAGTGAGCAAAAGGAGAACAGGTGAGCAAAAGCCTGGGAAGCCAGAAATCCCTCGAGGTAGAAAGGGAACCACAAACACTTGTGTTGGTGGAGACTGGCCGGGTGACTTCACGAGGCAGCTCAGTGGTCAGACATGCACTTCAGCTTGTAGCTGAAAGTCCTTTTCCTGGACTGCGATGCCTTTCCATTTCCTTCCACCACAGATGTCCAAATCTATTGTCCACATGGTCCCACCCAAGGCTAAAGGCTGTCCCCAGCCCCCATGATGCCCCCCCTTTTTTCCCTAATGCCTAAGCACTTGGGAGCTGCCTTGCTTTGAGGGCCTTTCTTCATACTGCCTAGGATTCCACAGAGAAGTCAAGTGCTTGGGCGATAGTGGAACATGGCCTCACCTTGGTTCCAGAAATCCTGGGGTAGAAACCAGGGACACTGCCATATACTAATTGTGTACCCTGCCCTCTGAGCCTGTTTCCTCAGCTAAACCTTAGGGGCAACAAAATCATTCCAGCCTGACAGAATCAATAGGTATGTCAAATCAGAAAATTAATACAAAGTGCTCCATAAAAATAATAGCTAGTGCATTAATTATTACTCTGGACCTAATACTAAGTGCATCATATGATGTTAAATCTATTAATCCTTGCAACAGCCCTATAGGGCAAAATGCCATTATTTCTCCATTTGATATATGAGGAAACCAAGGTACAGTGTGGAAGAAGTTATTTGCCTAATATCTATGTGAATGAGCTGGGATAGAACATGAGGGTTAGAGCACCTCAGCCAACACTGTGGACACCAGATAAACTCTTAAATGCAAGCCAAAGGCCATGTATTATATTAGTGTCTACAACTGTCCAGTGAAAAAATGGAAGTGAGTGCCAAAGACATCCACAGCAGTCCTGGGTTTTACAAAACCTGAGTGTATTACATGAATAGAAAATGAGGCTAAGAAAACACAGCAAAGCAATGATAGCCCTGGCGTTTTGGTTTATTTCTCTGCCAGTAATATATCATTCCTTGAGTCAAGCTGAAAATAAATAGAAGGTTAACGAGGACTTGCCAAACAGATGCCTGAAGGGCTTCTGCCCCAGCATGGAGTCAGTCAGTTCAGTCGCTCAGTCGTGTCTAACTCTTTGTAACCCCATGTATTGCAGCATGCCAGGCTTCCCTATCCATCATCAACTCCTGGAGGTTGCTCAAACTCATGTCCATCAAGTTGGTGATGCCATCCAACCATCTCACCCTCTGTCGTCCCCTTCTCCTCCTGCCTTCAATCTTTCCCAGCATCAGGGTCTTTTCCAATGAGTCAGTTTTCACATCAGGTGGTCAAAGTATTGGAGTTTCAGCTTCAGCATCAGTCCTTCCAATGAATATTCAGGACTGATTTCCTTAGAATTGATTGGTTTGATGAGTATCTTGTCCCAAATCCTTGAGAACCAGCTACAGGTGCACAGTCACAGAGTCTGAGGGCAGGAAGGAACTGCGGAGATCATCTGGGCCATTCCTGATAGCTGACACACAAACAGCTAAGGCTCCAAAGGAAGGTATCTTGCCCAAGGTCATACTGTTGCTGCTGCTGCTGCTGCTGCTAAGTCGCTTCAGTCGTGTTTGACTCTGTGCGACCCCAGAGAAGGCAGCCCACCAGGCTCCCCCGTCCCTGGGATTCTCCAGGCAAGAACACTGGAGTGGGTTGCCATTTCCTTTTCCAATGCATGAAAGTGGAAAGTGAAAGTGAAGTCGCTCAGTCGTGTCTGACTTAGCAACCCGGTGGACTGTAGCCTACCAGGCTCTTCTGTCCATGGGATTTTCCAGGCCAGAGTACTGGAGTTGGGTGCCATTGCCTCCCATTAATTTAGGACTTACCAAATACTTAATACTTACAAACACGGTCTTGTTTATGGATGAAAGAGTTAGTCATTTTCCTGATGTCACAGAGCTATCAGATGTCAGCTCTGGCATTCTAAAAGGCCAGGTAAGGGCTCCAACAGCCATAGGATGCTGCCCAAAAGGGAGACTATCCCCATGTCCAAGTTGCCAGCTCAAGTCTCTTTTCTTAACACCAAGGTGCCACCTCCTGTGTCCTGGGAGATTCATCACCCACTCCTTCTTCCACATCCTAGCTGCCAGTGCTGAGACACCCAAGGCTCTGTGATGTGCCTGGTAACATGGGAGCACAGCCATTCACACATTCCAGCACTCCTGCATTGTTCAACAAAGCCACTAGTCCAAGAGTTGCTGTAACATCTTTATCTGCAAAGGCAGCCCCCATCTGCCAATCTACAGCGACAGTCTGGCGCCTGGTAAACCAACAGAAGGGGCAATGAGATCCTGGCCGTTCACTATCTGATTTGTTTTTGTAGGAGGTAAAATTAAGAGCCAAAAGCAAATTCCTCACCTCATAGGCAAATCATTTCCTGCCTTCAGTGACATAAAAAGGGCTCTGACTTGGGCAAAGCAGACTTTAAGGTAAAGGATCTAAAGTCTGATTACTCCAGGTTCAGATATTACATTGCCACTTATGGCTGTGAGATCTTGGGCAAGTGACTTACCTTTTCTAGGCCTCTGTAACTTCATCTATTAAGCAAAAGTCTTAACAGTACCCACTTCATACAGTGGTAGGAAGAATAAAGAGGTAACCAGTGAAGATGCGTAGCACTTGGTCGCTGTACATAAAAAAATGTAATTCCTGCTGAGACCTTAGGAAAGACCCCGCACTTCTGCTGCCCATCTTTGAAAACCCAACGTTGTATCAGGTAGTTTCCAAAGGTCTTTCCTGCTCTGAGGATCTGTGAATTACTTGACTCTGGGTGAATTTTGATTCCCTTTCACTTGTCCCTGAAGGAGCTTCAGGCTCCACAGTCATAAGCTTTAAACAGAGCTGTGCAGATATGCGGGAGAAGGAAATGGCAGCCCACTCCAGTACTCCTGCCTGGAAAATCCCATGGATGGAGGAGCCTGGAAGGCTGCAGTCCATGGGGTCGCTGAGGATCGGCCACGACTGAGCTACTTTACTTTCACTTTTCACTTTCATGCATTGGAGAAGGAAATGGCAACCCACTCCAGTGTTCTTGCCTGGAGAATTCCAGGGACTGGGGAGCCTGGTGGGCTGCCTTCTATTGGGTCAAACAGAGTCGGACACGACTGAAGTGACTTAGCAGTAGCAGTAGCAGTGCTGATATGTTCAGATGACTTAAGGGCCTGTCAGTAAGTAAGTCAGTTAGTTCAGTCGCTCATTTGTGTCCGACTCTTTGCAACCCCATGAATTGCAGCATGCCAGGCGTGCCTGTCCATCACCAACTCCCAGAGTTTACCCAAACTCATGTCCATCAAGTCGGTGATGCCATCCAGCCATCTCATCCTCTTTCGTCCCCTTCTCCTCCTACCCCCAATCCCTCCCAGCATCAGGGTCTTTTCCAATGAGTCAACTCTTTACATGAGGTGGCCAAAGTATTGGAGTTTCAGCTTCAGCATCAGTCCTTCCAATGAACACCCAGGACTGATCTCCTTTAGAATGGACTGGTTGGGTCTCCTTGCAGTCCAAGGGACTCTCAAGAGGCTTCTCCAACACCACAGTTCAAAAGCATCATTTCTTCTGTGCTCAGCTTTCTTCACAGTCTAACTCTCACATCCATACATGACCACTGGAAAATCCATAGCCTTGACTAGACAGACCTTTGTTGACAAAGTAATGTCTCTGCTTTTTAATATGCTATCCTGGTTGGTCCTAACTTTCCTTCCAAGGAGTAAGCGTCTTTTAATTTCATGGCTGCAATCACCATCTGCAGTGAGTTTTGGAGCCCTCAGAAATAAAGTCTGACAGTGTTTCCACTGTTTCCCCATCTATTTGCCATCAAGTGATGGGACCAGATATCATGATCTTAGTTTTCTGAATGTTGCGCTTTAAGCCAACATTTTCTCTCTCCTCTTTCACTTTCATCAAGAGGCTTTTGAGTTCCTCTTCACTTTCTGCCATAAGGGTGGTGTCATCTGCATATCTGAGGTTATTGATATTTCTCCTGGCAATCTTGATTCCAGCTTGTGTTTCTTCCAGCCCAGCGTTTCTCATGATGTACTCTGCACATAAGTTAAATAAACAGGGTGACAGCCTTGACGTACTGTAGAGCTGAAGATTTCAATAAATTAAAAAAATAACACTTCAAGCATCATCTGACCTTTGAAGGCATCTCAAAATGCCTGTTGGTCCAGAGGTAGCGTTTGTGTTGGTGTTAGCATTGATGTTGAATTCAGGGTCAAGTTTGGCCTCCAGAGGCTGGGCAGTGTGATATGTTAGACATACAAGTTTTCAGGTGAAACATACCTGTATCTGGCTTCCCATTGAAAATTAGGAATGCACTTCACCGCAGGAAGGAGCCAGCACAAATGGGTCTGATCTTTCTTCTGACAGCAGGAAAATCTCATTGAAAGATTTTAAGCAAGTAAAGGTGCCTAAGAGGGAATTTTCTGGAGTGATTGAAATGTGTTCTATTTGATCAAGTGGTGGTCTTAAAGCTATGCCCGTTTACAAACAGTTATAGTCAGGAATAGCCTATGGAGGAAGGCATGGCCGTCTACTCCAGTATTCTTGCCTGGAGAATCCCATGGACAGAGGAGACTGGTTGGCTACAATCCATAGGGTTACAGAGAGTCAGATATGACTGAAGAAAGTTAATCATGAATGCATGGAACCATACTCTTTAGAGGTATTGATTTTACTCTATATAAACTATACCTCAATTTTTTAAAATAGAAAAATGTGCCCTGCCTAATAATAAGAGGCAGAGTGGAGACTCAGATCCACAAAAGACCAGTATTAGGGTGAAGCAAGTGAGACAAGAATATGCAAGCACACAGTCAGATCCTGCCTTTATTTTACATGTTGGTATGTTGTCTATCATGAACTTAATTGCATTGATTTTTATTTTAAAAAACATTGTACTCCAAAATGTATTTTGATTACTGAGTTTGAGACACCCTCTTAAATTTTGTATCTGAGGCAAGTGCCTTCCTCTCCTCACCCTAGTCCCAGCCCAGGCGACCCAGCCCTAGTCCTCTCCAGGGCACATGCTCTTAACCACTGCATATGTGGCTTCCCTCTCCCATTCAGCAACCCCATTATGGTTTCAGGAGCTTTGAACAAGAAGGAACATGCAGAGAGATACTTAAAACAAGGAGTGAGAGGCAGTCCTAAGATGGTGGAGGAATAGGATGGGGAGACCACTTTCTCTGCCACAAATTCATCCAAAGAACATTTAAATGCTGAGTAAATTCCACAAAACAACTTCTGAATGCCGGCAGAGGACATCAGGCACCCAGAAAAGCAGCCCATTGTCTTTGAAATGAGGTAGGAAAAAATATAAAAGACTAAAAATGAGACAAAAGAGGTATGGATGGAGCTCCGTCCCGGGAAGGGAGTCTTAAAAAGAGAGAAGTTTCCAAACACCAAGAAACACTCCCACTGCCGAGTCAGTGGCGAACCTTGGAAGCACAGAGGACAGCATAACAGGGAGGAAAAATAAATAAATAAAACCCATAGATTAGGAGCCCATCGGTAACTCCCCCAGTGGAGAAGCAGAGCAGAGGCCTGTACCCACCACTAGCAAGCGGGGGCTGGGCAGGGAGGCGCGGGCTGCATTGCTTAGAGTAAGGACTGGTCCTGAATGCCCCGAAGGCAATCTGAGGGAACTAACTTGGGCTAGCAAACCAGACTGTGGGATAGCTACCACTCAAAAAGCCCTAACATAAGACACCGCCAGGCCTGCACTCGGAACAAAGGACTGAACAGAGATAGCCGGCTGCAGACCAACCCCCTCCGGTGACAGGCAACCAGAGCGGGAAGGGGGCAATCACAGCCCCAGAGAGATATTATCTACCAAACTGCAAGCAGGCTTCTTTGCTAACTAAGACTTCTTGGGGTTCTGGATGGTCAACATCTGCCTGAGAAGCTACACCGGTTGTACACCCAGACAACCGCTTGGCAGGGACGGGGGAGGCAATAAGTTGCATCGATTGCGCTCTCCAAACACCTCATCATCTGAGCTGCTCGGACCTGGGAAGGGCACAAAACGCAGGCCCAACCGAGTCTGCGCCTCTGAGGACTACCTGAGTGCCTGAACCTGAGCAGCTTAGACCTGGGAGGTGCAGGCAGCCCAGGGCCAGCCTCGGATGGTTCCCAGCGGAGCAACCTAGAGTCTAAGCAGGGTGGGCAGGGAGGCCCTCGTGCCAGGAGCTGGGGCAGGCCCAGCGTGGCTGAGGCACTGCGAGCACCGCCAGTGTTACTTGTTTGCAGCGTCCCTCCCTCCCCACAGCGCGGCTGAACAAATGAGCCTAAAAAGGTGTCCACCAGCGCCCGCCTTGTGTTAGGGGGGAAATCAGACACTGAAGAGACCAGCAAACAGAAGAAGCTAAAACAGAGGGAACTGCCTTGGAAGTGACAGGTACAATAGATTAAAACCCTGTCGTTAGTACCGACTACATGGGAAGGGGTTTATAGATCTTGAGAAATATAAGCAGGACCAAGGAACTATCCGAAAATGAACTGACCCCACACTGCCCAAAAGAACAGTAGAGAAAGTTCTAGGTATATTTTTACTATTTTTATGATTATTTGGTTTTTTTAATTTTTAAAAAATTTTAAGTCCTCTATTATTCCTTTAATTTTCCTTTTTATAACCTAGTATTACTTTGCAAAAAAAAAAAAAAGACCCTATTTTTTAAAGCAAACTTCATATATATATATATTATTTTTAATATACTTTTTGTGACTTTGTTTTTTTTTTTTCTTTCCTTTTTTTTTTATTTTCTTCTCTTCCTTAATATTGTATTTTTGAAAATCCAACCTCTACTCTAGATTTTTTAATCTTTGCTTTTTGGTATTTGTTATCAATTTTGTACCTTTAAAAACCCAATCTTCAGTACCCATTTTTACTTGGGAGTGAGATTACTGGCTTGACTGCTCTCTCCCGCTTTGGACTCTCCTTTTTGTCCACCAGGTCGCCTCTGTCTCCTCCCTCCCCCTTCTCTTCTCTACCCAGCTCTGTGAATCTCTGTGTGTTCCAGACAGTGGAGAACACTAAGGGAACTGATTACTGGCTGGATCTGTCTATCTCCTTTTGTTTCCCGACTTTTATCCTCCTGGCCAGTTCTGTCTCCTTCCTCCCTCTTCTCTCCTCTGTATAACTCCGTGAACATCTCTGAGCAGTCCAGACTGTGCAGTGCACATAAGCAAGTGATTACTGGCTAGCTTGCTCTCTCCTCTTTTGATTCCACCTCATCTCATTTGGGTCACTTCTAACTCCCTCCTCCCTCTTCTCTTCTCCATGTAACTCTGTGAACCTCTCTGGGTGTCTCTCACTGTGGAGAAACTTTTCACCCTTAACCTAGATGTTTTATCTATGGTGCTGTATAGAAGGAAAAGTCTTGAGCCTATTGTAAAAATAAGACAAACCAGAACCAGGAGGCGTAAGTCCAAATCCTGAGAACACCAGAGAACTCCTGACTCCAGTGAACATTAATCGATAGGAGCTCATCAAATGCCTCCATACCTACACTGAAACCAAGCACCACCCGAGGGCCAACAAGTTCCAGAGCAAGACATACCACAGGAACACAGCCCTGAGTTTCAATATACAGGCTGCCCAAAGTTATTCCAAACCCATTGACATCTCATAACTTATTTTGGGACACTTCATTGCACTCCAGAGAGACGAAATCCAACTCCACCCACCAGAACACCGACACAAGCTTCCCTAACCAAGAAACCCTGACAAGCCACCCTTACAACCCTACCCACAGTGAGGAAACTCCACAATAAAGAGAACCTCACAAACTGCCAGAACACAGAAAGGCCAGCCCAAACTCAGCAATATAAACAAGTTGAAGAGACAGAGGAATACCCAGCAGGTAAAGGGACAGGATAAATGCCTATCAAACCAAACAAAAGAGGAAGAGATAGGGAATCTACTTGACAAAGAATTCTGAAAAATGATAGTGAAAATGATCCAAAATCTTGAAATAAAATGGAATCACAGATAAATCGCCTGGAAACAAGGATTGAGAAGATGCAAGAAAGGTTTAAGCTAGAAGAAATAAAAAAGAGTAAATATATAATGAAAAATGCAATAAATGAGATCAAAAACACCCTGGAGGCAACAAATAGTAGAATAATGGAGGCAGAAAATAGGATTAGTAAACTAGATAGAAAGGTAGAAATAAATGAATCAGAGAAGAAAAAAGAAAAAGAAATTAAAAGAAATGAGGAAAATCTCAGAGACCTCCAGAACAATATTAAATGCCCCAACATTTGAATCAAAGGAGTCCCAGAAGAAGACAAAAAGAAAGACCATGAGAAAATACTTGAGGAGATAATCGCTGAAAACTTCCCTAAAATGGGGAAGGAAATAATCACCCAAGTCCAAGAAACCCAGAGAGTCCCAAACAGGATAAACCCAAGGTGAAACACCGCAAGACACATATTAATCAAATTAACAAAGATCAAACACGAAGAACAAATATTAAAAGCAGCAAGGGAAAAACAACAAATAACACACAAGGGAATTCCCATAAGGATAACAGCTGATCTTTCAATAGGAACTCTTCAGGCCAGGAGGGAATGGCAAGACATACTTAAAGTGATGAAAGAAAATAACCTACAGCCCTGATTACTGTACCCAGCAAGGATCTCATTCAAATATGAAGAAGAAATCGAAAGCTTTACAGACAAGCAAAAGCTGAGAGAATTCAGCACCACCAAACCAGCTCTCCAACAAATGCTAAAGGATCTTCTCTAGACAGGAAACACAAAATGGTGTATAAATTCGAACCCAAAACAATAAAGTAAATGGCAACGGGATCATACTTATCAATAATTACCTTAAACGTAAATGGGTTGAATGCCCCAACCAAAAGACAAAGTCTGGCTGGATACAAAAACAAGACCCCTATATATGTTATCTGCAACAGACCCACCTCAAAACAGGGGACACATACAGACTGAAAGTGAAGGGCTGGAAAAAGATATTCCATGCAAATAGAGACCAAAAGAAAGCAGGAGTAGCAATACTCATATCAGATAAAACAGACTTTAAAACAAAGGCTGTGAAAAGAGATAAAGAAGGACACTACATAATGATCAAAGGATCAATCCAAGAAGAAGATATAACAATTATCAATATATATGCACCGAACATAGGAGCACCACAATATGTAAGACAAATGCTAACAAATATGAAAGGGGAAATTAACAATAACACAATAATAGTGGGAGACTTTAATACCCCACTCACACCTATGGATAGATCAACTAAACAGAAAATTAACAAGGAAACACAAACTTTAAATGATACAAAAGACCAGTTAGACCTAATTGATATCTATAGGACATTTCACCCCAAAACAATGAATTTCACCTTTTTCTTAAGCGCACACAGAACCTTCTCCAGGATAGATCACATCCTGGGCCATAAATCTAGCCTTGGTAAATTCAAAAAAATTAAAATCATTCCAAGCATCTTTTCTGACCACAATGCAATAAGATTAGATCTCAATTACAGGAGAAAAACTATTAAAAATTCCAACATATGGAGGCTAAACAACACGCTGCTGAATAACCAACAAATCACAGAAGAAATCCAAAAAGAAATCAAAATATGCATAGAAATGAATGAAAATGAAAACACAACAACCCAAAACATGTGGGACACTGTAAAAGCAGTGCTAAGGGGAAAGTTCATAGAAATACAGGCATACCTCAAAAAACAAGAAAAAAGTCAAATAAATAACCTAACTCTACATTATTTGACTTTAACCTAACTCTACACCTAAAGCAAGTAGAAAAGGAAGAAATGAAGAACCCCAGGGTTAGTAGAACAAAAGAAATTTTAAAAATTAGGGAGGAAATAAATGCAAAAGAAACAAAAGAGACCAAAGCAAAAATCAACAAAGCCAAAAGCTGGTTCTTTGAATGGATAAATAAAATTGACAAACCATTAGCCAGACTCATCAAGAAACAAAGGGAGAAAAATCAAATTAATAAAATTAGAAATGAAAATGGAGAGATCACAACAGACAACACAGAACTCAAACTCTTCCAGAAAATTGCAGAGGAATTTAAACTTCCAAATTCATTCTATGAGGCCACCATCACCCTAATACCAAAACCTGACAAAGATGCCACAAAAAAGGAAAACTACAGGCCAATATCACTGATGAACATAGATGCAAAAATCCTTAACAAAATTCTAGCAATCAGAATCCAACAACACCTTAAAAAGATCATACACCATGACCAATTGGGCTTTATCCCAGGGATGCAAGGATTCTTCAATATCCACAAATCAATCGGTGTAATACACCACATTAACAAATTGAAAAATAAAAGCCATATGATTATCTCAATAGATGCAGAGAAAGCCTTTGACAAAATTCAACATCCATTTATGATAAAAAAAAAAAAAAACTCTTCAGAAATCAGGAATAGAAGGAACATACCTCGACATAATAAAAGCTATATATGACAAACCCACAGCAAACATTATCCTCAATGGTGAAAAATTGAAAGCATTTCCCCTAAAGTCAGGTACAAGACAAGGGTGCCCACTCTCACCATTACTATTCCACATAGTTTTGGAAGTTTTGGCCACAGCAATCAGAGTAGAAAAAGAAATAAAAGGAATCCAAATTGGAAAAGAAGAAGTAAAACTCTCACTGTTTGCAGATGACATGATCCTCTACATAGAAAACCCTAAACACTCCACCAGACAATTACTAGAGCTAATCAATGATTATAGTAAAGTTGCAGGATATAAAAATCAACACACAGAAATCCCTTGCATTCCTATACACTAATAATAAGAAAATAGAGAAATTTAGGAAACAATTCCATTCACCATTACAACGAAAAGAATAAAATACTTAGGAATATATCTACCTAATGAAACTAAAGACCTATATATAGAAAACTATAAAACACTAGTGAAATAAATAAAAGGGGACAATAATAGATGGAGACATATACCATGTTCATGGATCAGAAGAATCAATATAGTGAAAATGAGTATACTACCCAAAGCAATCTATAGATTCAATGCAATCCCTATCAAGCTACCAACAGTATTTTTCACAGAGCTTGAACAAATAATTTCATAATTTGTATGGAAATACAAAAAACCTTGAATAGCCAAAGCAATCTTGAGAAAGAAGAATGGAACTGGAGGAATCAACCTACCTGACTTCAGGCTCTACTACAAAGCCACAGTCATCAAGACAGTATGGTACTGGCACAAAACAGAAATACAGATCAATGGAACCAAATAGAAAGCCCAGAGATAATTCCACGCACCTATGGACACCTTATCTTTGACAAGGGAGACAAGAATATACAATGGATTGAAGACAATTTCTTTAACAAGTGGTGCTGGGAAAACTGGTCAACCACTTGTAAAAGAATGAAACTAGAACACTTTCTAACACCACACACAAAAATAAACTAAAAATGGATTAAAGATCTAAACATAAAACCAGTAACTATAAAACTCCTAGAGAAGAACATAGGCAAAACACTCTCCGACATACATCACAGCAGGATCCTCTATGGCCAACCTCCGAGAATATTGGAAATAAAAGCAAAAATAAACAAATGGGACCTAATTAAAATTAAAAGCTTCTGAACAACAACGGAAACTATAAGTAAGGTGAAAAGATAGCCATCAGAATGGGAGAAAATAATAGCAAATGAAGCAACTGACAAACAACTAATCTCAAAAATATACAAGCAACTCCTGCAGCCAATTCCAGAAAAATAAACGACCCAATCAAGAAATGGGCCGAAGAACTAAATAGACATTTCTCCAAAGAAGACATACAGATGGCTAACAAACATATGAAAAGATGCTCAATATCACTCATTATCAGAGAAATGCAAATCAAAACCACAATGAGGTAAGATTTCACGCCAGTCAAAATGGCTGCCATCCAAAAGTCTACAAGCAATAAATGCTGTAGAGGATGTGGAAAAAAGGGAACCCTCTTACACTGTTGGTGGGGATGTGAACTAGTACAGCCACTATGGAGAACAGTGTGGAGATTCCTTAAAAAACTGGAAATAGAACTACCTTATGACTCAGCAATCCCACTGCTGGGCATACACACCAAGGAAATCAGAATTGAAAGAGACACATGTACCTCAATGGTCATCACAGCACTGTTTATAATAGCCAGGACATGGAAGCAATCTAGATGTCCATCATTAGATGAATGGATAAGAAAGCTGTGGTACATATACACAATGGAGTATTACTCAGCCATTAAAAAGAATACATTTGAATCAGTTCTAATGAGGTGGATGAAACTGGAGCCTATTATACAGAGTGAAGTAAGCCAGAAAGAACAACACCAATACAGTATACTAATGCATATATATGGAATTTAGAAAGATGGTAATGATAACCCTGTATGCGAGAGAGCAAAAGAGACACAGATGGATAGAACAGTCTTTTGAACTCTGTGGGAGAGGGAGGGGGTGGGATGATTTGGGAAACTGGCATTGAAACATGTATAATATCATATAAGAAATGAATCACCAGTCAAGGTTTGATGGAGGATACAGGATGCTTGGGGTGGTGCACTGGATCGATCCAGAGGGATGGTACAGGGAGGGAGGTGGGAGGGGGGTTCAGGATGGGGAGCTTGTGTACACCCGTGGTGGATTCATGCTGATATATGGCAAAACCAGTACAATATTAAAAAAATAATAATAATAAATAAATAACAAAAAAGATCATAACAGAGACTCCCAGGGATTGGCTCTGGCAAAATATAAAGAAAAACTTTTAAAAAGTGTTTAAATAAATCTGTGCATGTCACTAAAAATAGTGAGAGAAGCAGGAGCTGGTGAGGCCTGAACGTTAGAGGGAGGTTATCTACTGTTGGAAAAAGGACTTCCCACTAGCCAACATCCCACCACCTGGTGCTGCCTACTTGACAAAGCCTGAGTTGGCTGTCCCAGGGCTCTTTCTTAGCTATGTTTGTAATTTTCAGCCACTCAACACAAACATTTTGATGATCGTTTATATATATTGATATTATAACAAGGACAGCAAATGACTATGCATTGCACAGTGCTTCAGAGTTTGTAAATGCTTTTACATATGTTGCCCAGATGTTAGCTGGGCCTCTTTCCTTGCCTTTCAGAGATCTAAATGTAGTTTTCTTGGCTCCTTACCCACTTCATGATCTCCTGGGAGATATATGCAGTGCTGGGAAACCTCCACTTGTACTTCCAGAGGTACTATTCTGCCATCACTGACCCAGGCCCCAACTTGAACCTAAATGATTCCTGACTATACTTGGTTTCACTAGGATTTGGGGTATACACAGGAAGGGTAGCACCTGGAGACTTCCTGTCGCATCTTGCAGGCTCTGAGCTCCTCAACCTCCCCAGATTTCTTGGAGAGCTACAGCTTGTCCAGCGGGCAAAGCAACGCCAGAGTCCCCAAGTACCAGGTCCAGCTGGGTCTAAGTCCCTCCCTAGAGGGCCCCAAAGCCCACCTGGGTCTCTCCTGGGGGAGAAAGGCGCTTCTTCCTCCAAGAAAAGTACCCCCTCCTCGTTTCCATTTCAATTAGAGAAATTAAATGCACACCAAAGAAAACATTCCCAGTAACAGCACAGGTTACAGGAGGGAGAAGCAGGTCTCTCTCAGCTTTACCTAAAGATTCCAGTGACTTTTTATCTTCCTTTCTTGTTTTGTTGTCAGAGGAATTGTGGATCCCCCCCTCTCTCAGAACTTCTTTTCCAACTGCTTTTATTCAGCCCCTTTGGGGCACTAACTTGGAAACGTACAGAAATCTCCAGGTTGGGTAGATGACACGACCACTCCAACCAACTCCAGCCGCTTCCTCCTTGGCCTGTTTCCCTGCATCTCTCTCCTCACTTCTCCTTAGTTGTGAAGGGCTTACTTTGCAAAAGAAGAATTCAAACTTGTGAAGTAAAGGAGAACACTCTGTGGAACATTTTAGAAACACCAGCACCCCAGGGAAAAGGGGAAAGGCAAAAGGACTGCCCTCGGCACTGCGGAGCCTTTGGAACCTTTGTCTTGCCCGCCCAGTCTCCAGAGAGCTAAGGGCCTGAGCCTATTGGGCAGCAGGCTGAAGGGTGTGTGCAGACAGGAGCTGCAGGTCTCCTTTAACGATGCAGAGTCCCCAGGGGCCAGCTGACTCCTTGGCCTTTTGGAGAAATACTCCCTTGTGTTTGTACAGGTGAATTCAGGGATAAGAAAAAGAGATGAGAGTTCTGTGCCCGCATGTATGTTTTCAATATGCGAATCCTATGAAAATGGCTGTCTCGGAGTTTCCCCATGTCTCCGTGTGTGTCTGTTTGTCTGCATGTCTTTGGTGTGGTGGTGTGCCCCTGGGTCCTCAGATGTGTGTCTGCATAGGCATCTGCATGTTTCTGTTTTCATTTGCCATCTGCAAACGTGGCTGTCCCTCTGTTAGCAGGGTGTGTCTGTGTGCACAGAAGCCTCGGCTTTCTCTTCTCTGGGTGCCTGAGGAAGGTGTAGGTAAAGGCTGTGTGTGTATCTGGATGTGTAGGTGTGTGTGTGGACAGCGTCAGGGTACATTAGGACTCACAGAGCAGCAGCAAATGTACACACTGTCTTTACAAAAGCAAGTCATCTGTTTTCCTGGTTTTGTTTTTCTCCTCCCTGTGGGCTCTGGACCCTCCTTGCACACAAAGGGAGCTTAAAAAACGCGGCCCTTCCTGTGTTCCCAAATGTTCAGAATGCTGCGGTGAACTTGAATGGTGCCAGCTCGGATATCCCGCCCTGCCGCTGTTGCAGGAAGCCACCAGCCAGCCGGGCTACCAACACCCACTTACATAACATGACGGGGAGGGTGGGCAGGAAAGGGAGCCACCCGACTCACTGTAGGCCAACTCCTGAGCTCGCAGGGGGCCCTACGTGGGAACTGAGAGCCCATGTTGGGGTTTAAAGTGTAGCATCTGGAGGCTTCCCCCACAGAGGAGGGCTCCCTGGGAGTGGTGGGAGGGGAGGCAAGAGAGGAAGCCTTCCCATGGAAATTATTACCAACCAGTCAACCTCACTTTCCATTTCACCAGGTCATTTCTAAGCAGAAGTCAACATTTTAACCATTTCAACACAGTTTTCTGAATACTATATGTTAGACTCTGTGAAAGATAAAACAACTAGGTACTACCTTGCCCAGGATCCATGTCCCCCAGCCCCACTCACGGCCTGTCAGTGTTCTCCAAAGCAACACAAGGAGGTTAGGCTGGATATCTCCAAAGCCTCACCTAGACTGGAAATTCCATGATTCTTAGTCTGGCAAGTTGATTAGTCCAGACCGCTGCCATACTTCTCACTTCTCCACCAGCCCTGGTTTAAGCAGATAAACAGTGTTCCCTTCCCTCCTGCCTCTGCCCAAATGCTCATGTGCTTTCTTCCCTTTCTTCCTTCCCTCTGCAAAACAAGCTGTCAGTCCTCCTTCACTTGAAGATAAAAATTACTGATAACTCTGCTCCCTTTTTTGCACATCACTGGGGTTCTCACCTCCTACCCAGGCAATCAAAGCTCTCCTAGGCATGGCTCCACCCATCTTTCCAACCCGGGGGCCTACACCACCCCCCACCTGCCTCTGTGTGCCAGTCACACCTGCTACACACACCCCCTCCCCACCCTTGTGCGCATGCTCAGTCGCTCAGTTGTGTCCAACTCTTTGCAACCCCATGGACTGTTACCCTCTAGGCTCCTCAGTCCACGGGATTTTCCAGGAAAGAATACTGGAGTGGGTTGCCATTTCCTCCTCCAGGGGATCTTCCTGATCCAGGAATTGAACTTGTTTCTCCTGCATCTCCTGCATTGGCAGGCAGATTCTTTACCAGAGCCACTTAACCTCTTCTTCAGCCCTTCCCTCTGCCTGCCTGGATCCTTCTTTCCTTCTCTCACCCCAACCAGTGCCCATCACTTGACATCCTAGTCATCCTTCAAAGCACATCTCAAACGCTTACTCCTTCATCAAGTCTTTCCTGATCCCTTCATCCCTTCCCCAATGGATATGAACTGTCTTTTTTGAAACCTTTCATATGAGGCAGCGTATTTGGCTTTTGCTTCCAGTCATTCCTATCTTTGTTCCCTACATAAGATCCTTAAAGTCAGAAATGTGTCTCTTGTGCTTGAATCCACATGCTTGACCTTTTGTCATGGGTGTTCTGCAAGTGTGTGTATATGATGCCATCCAGGCACAGCTCTCAGCTATGGCTCAGCAGTAAAGAATGCCTGCTGATGCAGGAGACATGGGAGACGCAGGTTGAGTCCCTGGGTCAGAAAGATCCCCTGGAGGAGGAAATGGCAACCGACTCCAGTATTCTTGCCTGGGAAATCTCATGGACAGAGGAGCCTGGAGGGGGTGTCACAAAGAGTAGAACACAACTGAGCACACACACACACACACACACACACACACACACACACACACAGGAGTTGGGTAGCTTGGATGGAATGAATGACCCTGCTGGGCAGGGAGGTAGGCAGAGAAGAAGGGAGCAACCTCAGTATCCACAGCATTGGTCAGTGAGGACAACCAACCCTGAGACCCTGATATCCCCCCTACCCAAAAGGGCCTGAGCCTGGGGAGAAAGATCACGAATGCTAAAGTCATCTCCTTATTCTATCCAGAGCATAGCTTTTCCCAGAAATAAAAAGCAAGATAGTACAATGCAGCAAGAAGTCTCTGGGCCAGGGATGACAGATTCAAGGGCCCCTAGACTAGCAAATGACTGAAGCAGCAGGGAGATAAGTGGGTGGGGGTGGGCAGCAAACAGGAGTACACACTGCATCTAAAAGGAGCTGGTTCTCCCTGCAGAAACACAGGCACACGAGTGATCAGATCCCTAAGAATTATTCAGGAAAAGCCTCATGTCTAAGTTTTTATATGTCATCTCCCATTGGCGACTTACTCAGTTTTAAAAAGATGAGCAGCACTGGGTAGTCCCAGTGAAACAGGTCTGCAGGCCACACTCAGCCCCTGCCCTGCCAGACTGATATCTCTTCTTAAGTACCTGCCAGGTGACTGGGTAATATGATTGTGACTGATGAGGGCTGCGTTTGAAATTCACTCAAACTAGAGAAAATGACAGTTGTTCTGCTAAAATTGACCTGGTGCAGAAAAGGAGCCAATAAGAGTAAGAGAAACATGTCAAATGACTTTATGGTCTTTGCTCACTTCCTCCCCTATCTCCTTGGCATCAGCCATTCATTGGTCACTGTGAGCACTCAAGGTTGCCACCCCCATCCAGAGTTTTCTTACTGCAACCTGACACTGCTTTATTCTACTCTAGGGGGCAATTTTTGCTCTAGATGGACTAGACAGATGTCTTCAATACTCTTGATCAAGCCCTTTTGGATATGGGAGATGTTCCCTGGTATATCATGACCTAAAGGAGAGTCAGAAGGCTTGGATGGGTCACCAACTTGCTGTGATTTGAACCCATGACTTCCCTTCTGTGCTGCAGGTTCTCTGTGCAAAGAGTGGGCTGGACTAGAGCACCTCTCAGATGACTTCCAACCCCTGACATAGGAAGTGTTAACCCTTGATTAGGCAAGGACTGTGCCTCACAGTGACTGGAGAGAATTCCTTTTGGTAGATCCCAGGCCTGGGAGCCCAAGAAGCAGACTTTGACCCTAATCCACATGGCAGTGTTTTCCTACAGGCATCTGGCCAAGAAACCAAGCCAAATTTCTCACATCTCTCTGTGAGGAGCAGCAACCATGCTTTAGCCATAGTACAGTATAGGCATCAACTATCAGAAGACTACCAGATAGGTCCTAGAGGCACTGCAGGCATTATGGGATGTTGGCCCAGGAAAAGGCCAGGGCACCCCAGGTGTCCAGAAGGCACCCCACCCCAGCAAATGATTATCAATGAGGATGAATATATTTCAATATTTTAACAACTGGGGATAGCCAGGCAGGTGTGTATCCACTGAATGTCAGCTCATCCCTCTTCAGAATGCTGTCCTTCCTGTGTACAGCAAGGCAGACCAAGATGCCAGCAACAAAGTAGAAAATGAATGCCCCCACCCCCGCAACCCCTGGGGACCTCATGGCGCCCACCCCTCCCTCACAAGTTTGCTTCACTCCCAGGCCCCCACCCCAGGCCTCCCAGGGCATTGGCAAAGAACAGGCACCATTCCAAACCCTGACTTCATGCTGACCATCAAATCCCCAAGCCAGGGAGGGAGCAATGATGTCATTGTCCCTGTGTTTCAGAAAAGCAATAATCAGACCCAGAAGAGGATCAACTTTCAAGGCAGAAGGCCAAACAGTTTATCTTGGCAAAGGCCTCTGAGGATTGCCTCATAGAAATAAAGGGCTGGCATGCCCGTGAACATCATTTGTTATGAGCTGGGAATCTTCAATGTCCTTGGACTCAGGAAAACCTCGGGGATCCTGTTGAGATGGAGGATGTCAAATCCAAAACAAATGAGTGTTAGTGTCATCTCTTCCTGTCAGAAGCCCCTCTTCTGGGCAGAGAGTGGGAGGAGCCTCTTCCAACATCGTTGTGCCACTCCACCCTGGACCCACGTCTCCTCTTATTATTATAGAAGTATCACCAGTTTCCTCAATTTGAATTAGTTCCATGACAGCAGGGACTTTTTTCACTACCTTGTCCAAGCATCTGGTATGGACTTGTGATTTAGTCACTAAGTCATGTCCAATTCTTGCAACCCCATAGACTGTAGCCCACCAGGCTCTTCTGCCCATGGAATTTCCCAGGCAAGAACACTGGAGTGGGTTGCCATTTCCTCCTCCAGGGGATCTTCCCAACCCATGGATTCAACCCAAGTTACTGCATTGCAGGTGGATTCTTTACCAACTGAGCTACCAGGGAAGCCCTGGTATGGACTTGAGAAATCAATAAATACTGGCTGACTGAATGGCTAGGAAGAAAGAGCAAGGATTGAGAAGTACCGTCCTGGATTCCAGGGATCCCCTGGCATATCTTGTTCTGCCAGCTGGGCTTAGGTAGGCAGGTTGGGATGGTGGGCAACTGTCATTGGTCAGTGCAGATGTGTGTTATATATTTAAAACCTTAAACTACCTTCTCCCTATGGTTCACAGTCTTGTCTTCATGCTTCTGCCAAGCCTTTAATCTTACCCTTAATAAGCTTACTCGTAATGGCTACCTGGTCAACCTTTGATTGTAAATGCTGTTGAAAAAGTCCTACTTTGGGGAAATGTGTTCAGGAGGAACAGGTCTCCCTGCTACCAGCTCTGCTGTACTCTAACCTAAGCTGGATCACATCAGTGACCTTGAGGGTGACATTTCCCCTCTATGGCCTCCATTTCCCCTTCTACATAAAAGGCAAGACAAACTAGAAGTATCCACTGTGCTTAGCTTTTAGGGGGAAGTGTTTGAGCTGTCTTTCAAAAACAAAAAGCTCTCAGAACCTACCCTAAAAAAATACAATTCCTCACACGCACAGAGGAACATTTTTGCATCCGGTGTCTGGAAGTCCACAGCCCCCTTGAAGCTCAGCAAGGGACCCCAGGGTCAGAGCCTTTTAGACTTGCTGATCTGTAAGTTCCCTCCAGCTCTGACTTTCTGGAATGTTAACCAAAGTGTTACTGCGAGAAAACACGTTCCAGTCGTCCTCCTCTGAGTCTGCGCCCTCCCACACCTTCTCTCAACTGCCCCTCGGGAACGAAGGAGCTTGGACTTCACTAATGGCCCCAAATACAGCCCCCAGTTTCCTCCAGACCCGACCTCAAGTCAATAAAGGTAGCCCTCACGGAAATGAGGTGGGAAGCAAAAGGAAATCCAGGCAACTCAGCCTAAAAGGAATTTCCTCCTTTCTGCTTCTCCTTCCAATTTGGTCTTTCAAGAGTTTGACAAAGGTGGTGATGGGGGTTGGAAAAATGCTAAGAGATTTTTTTTATTGAGGCCCAGAGAGGGAGGTGGAAATGGACCACAAAATAGAGAGGTCAGGCACAGGAGGCCGAGGAGGGGACACTGAGGAGGCGACACTGAGGAGTGTGGGCGGGTCCTGCGTGCATTCTCTGGGACAAATTGGGCTTTTCCAGCCTGCTGGTTTTCAGAAAGCTATTTACGAAGCTGGGCTAATCCAGCCCAGCTGCAAGACTATAAGTAAACAGTGCCTTTAGTGGAGGGTCAGAAGCACCACTTTGCTCCCTGCTGCCTGTACTTAGAAAGCTTACTTCATCTTTTCTGTAGAGGTGGTGAGATGTCAAGATCAGGCAGGTGAAGCTGAATATGAGTCCAGGACTCATTCCTATCTGTTGTCACTCTCAACCCTGACAAGTCTCACCTGGGCATCAGAGGGTCAATCAGAGCCAAGTCAGGATGTTTGTTCCCAACTTCTGAGCTGGGTAATCTTGGGTATGCTTCTTCATCTTCCTGAGCCTCAGTTTTCCCCATCTGAAAAATGGCCATGATAGTGCTTAACTTGAAGACTTACTGGGCGGAATCAATGAGGAAATGAACGTAAAAGTGCTGCAGACTGTGCTCATCACAGTTGATCCCCAAGACATACTGCAAGCAAGCCCCTTTTAGCCACTCTTTGCCCCTTTGTCCTTTTCCCTGCAGTAGAGATTAACATATATGAATTAGGAAAGAGTGACCCACAAGGCTTGTGACTTGGAAAAGACAGCACTACCTTTAAGCTAAAAGCAGTCCCCACCCTAGATACACGGCTCAGTAAATGAAGCATGGACTGGCCTGAGTCCCCATTCTCACCCCGTCAGTGGGACACTCTAGTAGAGATCACCACCCACACAGATATATGCAAACAGTGACCACAAAACCCAAGCTGTACTGCCTATCCTTGGGCTGAGTTTCTTTTTTTTTCTATTAAAACTCCAATCTTTTATCAAAGTCATTGATCTCCTTTGAAAATGTTTCAGTTTATTTCAGTTCAGTCGCTCAGTCATGTCCGACTGTTTGCGACCCCGTGAACTGCAGCACGCCAGGCCTCCCTTGTCCATACCAACTTCCGGAGTTTACCCAAACTCATGTCCATTGAGTCGGTGATACCATCCAACCATCTCATCCTGTGCCATTCCCTTCTCCTCCTGCCTTCAATCTTTCCCAGCATCAGGGTCTTTTCAAATAAGTCAGCTCTTCCCATCAGGTGGCCAAAGTATTGGAGTTTCAGCTTCAATATCAGTCCTTCCAATGAACACCCAGGACTGATCTCCTTTCGGATGGACTGGTTGGATCTCCTTGCAGTCCAAGGGACTCTCAAGAGTCTTCTCCAACACCACAGTTCAGAAGCATCAATTCTTCAGCGCTCAGCTTTCTTTATAGTCCAACTCTCACATCCATACATGACTACTGGAAAAACCGTAAGGGTTAAAACTGGAGAGTCATTTCATCTTAGTATAAATGACTGTCTGGTTCATTCCTTCCCTAAGAAAGAGACACAAAAAGACAAAGGTAACCGAAACCCCACCTTCCCTGGCCCTCAGGACTGTTGTGTGCTGCCTCTGCTTCCTAAAGCAGCAGCTCCCATCCTTTAACCCAGTTAGCCCAGCAAACAGAGCCATCCCTGTGCTTTCCTGCTGCACTCATGGGCACTAGATTGAGAACTTGGTCATCACTTCTGCTGCAGTTTTGACCAAAGAAAGGCCCAAGGCCATCCATCCCAGATTCAAGGAGTACGAAATGAACTTCATCCCTTCTTGGCGGGACCTGTGAAATCACATTGTAAAGGATCTGGCTGCAGGGGAGCCATTAATTGGGACCATCAATGCAATCAGCCTACCAGGAATTGGGACTGTGTCTAATGCTGGTGAAGCCTATGTTTTCCAAAACTAAATTTAGGACTAAAGGGTTGTTTGTCTAACATTTTATATAAAGATCAAACAAATCTCACCATTATTTAATATTTGAAAAGCCTCCATATACTAGTGCAAAAAATGCTCCAGTGAGGTTAATATTACCTTGGGAACTAGACAAGAGTTTCAGTCATTCCATTTTGTTTCAGAACATTAACAGAGAAAAATATTTAATACTATTTGGAAAAATGATTAATTTCTATAAAACAGTTTTAAATGAATTTAATATTTATTTTTTGAAAGGAGTCTTTACATTTGGGAATTGTGAAAATGTTTATAGATATAACTGCAAGATCATTTTTAAACAAAAATGAATTCTATTTTTAAATGTAGTAAAAACTTCACGTTGATCGAGGCATCATCTTAGGTTACATGATTTCCCCAAATGTTAATAAAATGTGTTTTGTACTACCTGAGAATTTATATTCTATTGAGGAGCGGATATGTAATAAATAAAATGCTACATATAAGACGAAAAGGACTAAAGGGTTGATAATGTGACACGAGGTTTTCAAATGAGGCTGTATTAGAAACTCTGGGATGCATGGTCATAATTATACCTCCACATCACCCTAGTGTGGGGATGGCACTAGTGGTAAAGAACCCACCTCCAGTGCAGGAGACAAGGGTCGGAAAGATCCTCTGGAGGAGGGCATGGCAATCCACTCCAGTATTCTTGCCTGGACAGAGGAGCCTGATGGGCTACAGACCGTAGGGTCGCAAAGAGTAGGACATGACTGAAGTGACTTAGCACACACGCAGCCCAGCTCAGTGACCTCCCCTGAATCACATACTCAGTGATTATCTGACCAATTCAAAACCTGGTATTTCAGAACAGGGATGGAACTTCCATGTACATTTTGGGATCAAAGGCTAGTGTGTTTTAGCAGGCCTTTAATTTTATAGGACTTCAGACCTAGAAGCCATTTAAAGTAATATCTTTCACTTTATAAAGGAATAAAATAAAATCGAGAGATAAAATGACTCAGCCAAGATGATATGGTTAGGGAGACTGGTGTTTCTCAAACTAAGAGACACATGAATCCCCTGAGCACCTTGTTAAAATGCAGAGTCTGAGCAGCAGGTCTGGAGTGGGCTCAAGATTTAGCCTTTCTAACAGGAGCCCAGATGACACTGATGCAGCTGAGTCTAGAACCACAGTTCTGAACATCAAGCTCTAGACCTTGCAGATTCTAGAGAGGAGATGGTAGGCAGACACCTGCATTTAGATCTTCTCTCTTTTTTTGAAGTCCTTCGCCAACAACACCAATTTTGTTGTTGTTCAGCCGCTCAGTCATGTCCAACTCTTTGCAACCCCATGGACTGCAGCACACCAGGCTCCCCTGTCCTTCACCATCTCCCGGAGCTAGATAAAACTCATGTCCATGGAGTCGGTGATGCTGCCCAACCATCTCATCCTCTGTCTTCCCCTTCTCCTCCTGCTTTGGTCTTTCCACACCCATTTTACCAATGAGTAAACTGAAATTCAGAAAGAAGATATTGGCATTGGATGAACTCCCTGAAATTTTACAGAAGGGGCCCACTTCCCTACACCTTGAGGCAGCTCACCAAGAGGTGAGCTCAAGGAGCTATGGGCCGCTGTGAACCTCTGGTTCCTCGAGCTGTGCATCCCCTTCCTTAAGGGACCACACCGGACTCATGGTGCTGGCCCGAGGGTCTCTAAGTCCCCAGGGCTGTGATTGTCCTGTCTAGTTAGTGATTTAGGAGCTTGGCAGCCTCGCTTGTTCTATTGTGTGGCCTCTGAACATTCTGTCCAAACGCCTTTTGGCATGCCACGCATTTTCAAAATGAAAGGGGAGGGGGGAAAATGAACATTGCCCTTGTTCATTTGCCTAATTTAAAAGCATCTAGAAGCTTTTTTCAGAAGCGGGGGTGGGGGTGGGGGGGTTGGGAATCACCATCATCTGAAATGGAGGAAGCACCTCATCAAGGGTCCAAGAGAGAAATGGAGACATAATTTTCAAGGGCCGACATTTTAATGGACAGACCTTGGGCCTGGTTTGTTTTTCCCATCCCCTTTTGGGTTAGAAACCACTGCCTTTTTGGAAGCTCTTGTGCTGAGAGGAAATTGCTTTTTCCTAAAAAAGGATCTGAATCTTCCTCGCCCTGCTAGGATCCTGCTCTTTCACATCAGTTCAGTCCCACCCACAGATGTTTATTGAGGGTCTACTATGTGTTGGGTGCTATGCAACAGAGATTTAGTGATTAGGGAAATCCCTGTGCTATATATTCGTCCATTCATTCAGCAGCTGATTATTGCTGGCATCAGGCCAGCTCCGGGAATAAGGAGGGAGGAAGATAGCCATGGATTGGCTACACCTAGTCTAACCAGAGACACAGTCAGTAAGTAATCCCTATTGACAGATTGCACTAAGTAATTACTTGCTGTGACAAGGAACCACAAGAGAGTGTAATGCTGGGAAGACAAAGATGAAAGAGGTCCTGCTCAGATCCATCTTTCCATTCTGCTCCCTGGTCCCTCTCTTAAGTCGGGTCCTCCCTGGAGGCACTGTGTAGGGGAATCATGGACAGGAAGGCAGGTGCTCCGAGTCCTTGGGCTGGGCCCTCCACGTGACCCCAACCCTCACTCCCCAAACACTTACACACACCCCTACTGTCTTCCAGATGCCAGCTACAAGTGTTCTTTCCCAAATGCAAACCTAATGGTGTCATTCCCGTACAAAAATTCTTTCCTGGCCTTCCCATCATTTGAGGGATTAAGTCCAATCCTCTCAGTAGAGTTTACAAGGGTTTTCACGGTTTGACCCCAATTCACTTTTCAGCCGGTGACCCCACCTTCACCATCATTCATCCTTCTTTCTTACCAGAAGGAAAATCCTGGGACTCCCCAGGACCACTAAGAGTGAAGGGGGGCCTTTCTAAAAAATTCTTTTTTTTTTTTTTTAATTTTATTTTATTTTTAAACTTTACATAATTGTATTAGTTTTGCCAAATATTTATTATTATGGAAATATTCAAACATACACTGAGGCAGAGAGAGTAAAATGATGAACCTTCATGTACCATCACCCAGCTTCAATACATTCTCAGTCTTGTGCTCTACATGCCCACCCCACATTGGATTATTTTAAAGCAAATCTAAGACTATATATTTTTTTAATCTGAAAATACTTCAGTATGTATTTCTGAAAGATGAGGACAGGGGTTCTTTTTTGAGATTCCAGGTTTGTTTTTTAAATTGCAAAATAGGACAACCAAATTTGTAATACAGTTTTAATTTGTACATTTCACAAACCAAAGCTTTTAACACGTACACACACACAGGAAAATGACTGTATTATATCCTTGTTTTGGAGAGAGCATTAAAGAGCCCAGATTTGAGGTCCTTGAATGTGAAAGCCTCCTCTCCCAGGATCACCCTCTCCTGACCTTCTACCCCTGTGGCTGGCCCTGACATTTTCTGAGTCCTCCGGGAACTTTCACTCCTTTCTGCATTTTCCCTTGTGGATTCTTGAGCATGAAAAGTCCTTTCCTCTGCTTGCTCAGTTGCTTCAGTCATGTCTGACTCTTTGCAACCCTATGGGCCGTAGCCCACTAGGCTCCTCTGTCCATGGGATTCTCCAGGCAAGAATACTGGAGTGGGTTGCTGTGCCCCGCTCCAGGAGATCTTCCCAATCCAGAGATCAAACCCGTATCTCTTACATCTATCTGTATTGGCAGGTGGGTTCTTTGCCACTACTGCCACCTAGAAAGACCAACAGTAACAGCACCAGCATTTATGAGGTTCCCTGGTGGCTCAGAGGTTAAAGCGTCGGCCTCCAATGCAGGAGACTCGGGTTTGATCCCTGGGTCAGGAAGATCCCCTGGAGAAGGAAATGGTAACCCACTCCAGTATTCTTGCCTGGAGGATCCCATGGACGGAGAAGCCTGGTGGGCTACAATCCATGGGGTCTCAAAGAGTCGGACATGACTGAGTGATTTCACTTTCCCTTTCCCTTTTCAGCACTCTGCGTTTTTCTATTCATTCAGAAAGTTCAGTCAACAGATCCTGAACACTTGCTATGTGCTGAGTAAACCGTGAACAAAATAAATACCGGCCTTGCCCTCATGGATCTCAAATGAATAAATGTGGAAGTCAACATATATGAGCAATCACAGCCTTAGCTTTGCTGGTAGGATTGTGAAACCAGCACCTCAAAGCTTCCTCTCTGAATGGCTTCAAAGTTAGCCATGAGGGCTTGGAAAGTTAAGGTGAGTTTCAGAAGCAAAGAGGCAGTGGTCTTATAAGCAGGAGGGAGCACCAGAGGTCACTTTCTCTCTTGCTGTGCTCATGGGTTCCCTGTACCATATTTCTTGATACTTCCTTGTTTGGACTAGACATGTTTCCCTCTTAGCCCTTCTCTTTATCAACTTGTTGCTGGGATGACAAATTTAGTAAGAATGTGCCAGAAGCAGAAATCCTGCTTGCTCCAATAATTGGACTAACAATCTGGCTTGGACCCTCTGCTTCAAGGGCTGAAGAGCCTGTGGAAAATGAGACAGATAAGGTCTGACACACACAGGAGGCTCATACCTGCAAGCCAGTGTCAGTTTTCCAGTAAAAAACCGTCCTCTTTCCCAAGTATTATAAATTCATAAGATGCCCAACTATATATTATAATTTTTTAAGATAAATACTTATGGCATTGCCAAAATATTATCCTTGTTTATTGAAACTTGCTAAGACTTTCATTTGCCTTAATGGTTTGCAGTTATGCAAGCCATGTGCTAGATATACACATATAGCCCCTTCCAAGCTGTGCTTTAAATCTGCTTAAAATTAAAAAAATTTCATACAATGGAATATTATTGTTGTTTAGTCACTAAGTCGTGTCCAGCTCTTTGTTACCCTTTGGATTGCAGCATGCCAGGGTTCCCTGTCCTTCCCTATCCTTCCCTATCTCCTGGAGTTGACTCAAATTCGTGTCCATTGAGTCAATGATGCCATCCAACCATCTCATCCTCTGTTGCCCTCCTTCTCCTCCTGACTTCAGTCTTTCCTAGCATCAGGGTCTTTTCCAGTGAGTCAGCTTTTCGAATTAGTAGCCAGGTTTTAGAGTTGCAGCTTCAGAATCACTTTCCAGTGAGTTATTCAGGGTCAATTTCCTTCAGGATTGACTGATTTGATCTTCTTGCAGTCCAAGGGACTCTGAAGAGTCTCCTTCAACACCACATTTCGAAAGCTTCAATTCTTCAGCACTCACCCTTCTTTATGGTCCAACTCTCACATCCATATATGACTACTGGAAAAACCATGGTTCAGATTATCCCCAGAGAATTTCTGGTGAAGATCCAGCTATGTGTAGCATGTGATTTACATACAAACTCAAATCTTCGCAATAACCTTCCTTGCTGGTGTATCTATTCCCATTTACAGAAAACGAACCTGGGAACTAAGTTGCCCAAGAGTGCTCCAATAGGAAGTGACACAACAGTATTTAATCTGCTGTGTCTGGCTTCAAAGCCTATGCTCACTCTTACTTCTCATTCTACAGCATTCCATGAATAGCGTGTCCCTGAACCAGACAGAGGAAATGACATGTCCCTTTGCTTATAGCCCCAAGTAAGCAAGTTCTGTGCAACACCAATGAGTGTATTTAGCCAAAATATCACATTTATCTTGAATCTTAAGGCATTACACTGTGAACATAAACTGAAGCAAAGAAATGCAGATGCTGAAGGAGTGCAGTTATTGTTTAGCTAATTTCTGAAGTGACTAAAAAAAACAATACTTTCCCCTGTTAGGGATCATCTGATTATAAAGAGGGCTTTTTCCCACTGAGACATGGAGTTGCAACAAGATTGTGAATAGAAATTAATGACAATGGAAAACCTAGGGAACTTAAAATCACATGGCTGTGTCTATCCATTCAGGGTGGTCTTCATCACCTTGGTCATTCAGACTCTTCCCAGAGCCACCGTTTTGCTGGGATGCTGTCCAAATTGTGAACAAACCCAAGAATCCTCACAGGAGGAGAGCTGGCAGCCCAAGCCTGTTCAGTGCCATTAACCTCACCGGGGTGAAAACAAGAAAAGTGTATTCGCAAATATTGCCATCCTATCGGTGTGTTTATTTTTGACTGTTCCGTTTCTCAGGGAAACAGGAAATGTAAGAAAAAGGAATGTTTGTATTTTCATAGGGCAGGTTTAATTTAATTTTTCTAAAAATGCTACCAGTATTTTTCCAAGACACTCTAAAAGTAGGAAGAGGTGATGCAGAGAGTTCAGAGGTGGGGTTCTAAGGGCAGAAGGCATTAAGCTTGGCCTTGAGGCCAGAGACCTCATTTAGCCAACATTTTCTGGGCCCCTCCTATATGCCAGACCTGGTTGAGGGCAGATACAAAAACAGGGAAGGCTGGTGGGACCTCTGACACCTGGGTGAGTAGTGGGACCTTTAACTGAGATCAGGATATAGGAAAAGGAGATAGCATTTCCAATGGGACATTTATGAGGTTGCCTGGAAACCTCATGGGTTTCCTTGGTTGGGTTGGAGGTGCCTGTGGGACCATCTGGGGCTGGGTTTTTGAGGCAGGTCGGTAACTCAGGAGAGGCCTGAAGGTTCAGTGATGAGCAGTAGCAGACACAGACCTGAAACTTCTTACGGAGGTAACAGACTAGTGAGGGAATCAGACGCTTGTTCAGCAATCTCATAGGTGAATTTAAAACGGCCAAGTGTTAAGGAAGAGAAAGAGTTCAGCGGGCTGTTAGCTAGGCAAGAAGCTGAGTGCCAGCTTCTTGAGGAAGCAGCAGTGGAGCCGTGATCTGATGTGGGGATAGGAGGAGCAGGGAGAGTGTTCCAGGCAATGAGAGCAGCATGTGTAAAGGCCCTGTGGCTAGAAGGAGCAAAGCCAGTATCAGGTCAGAAAGAAAGCCAGAAAGACTGGGGTAGAGAAGGTGATGGGGGAGCATGCATAAGACGGGGTGGGGGTTGGGGAAAGGCTGGAGCCAGATCTCGGAGCCGTGTAGGCTCCGGTCAGTTTTGTCATGACATGTTCTGTCTTGTCTTTCAGTCACCTTGGTAATTTGTAGATTTGTCACAGAATTAAAGGATTGGAAAGGATTGCCCCAGGTCATCTTGTCCATTCTACTCCCTCTAGACAGGACTTTTCTTAGCATGCAGTACTTAAACTCCAAGAAGATTCTGTCAGATATTACACACCAAGGTTAAGGTTTATCAAGCAGCTTTCAGGATGTTTCTGTTTTCTCTTTTTAATGAATCTTTTTAAATGTAACAAGCCCTGTTTCTGCACCTCCCCATATCTGTCAAACCTTCATTGAGTTCCCTGCAGACAATGTGGCATCAGGCTTCCTTGCCCTCTTCTCTCTCTTTGTGTCCCAGGAATGACTGAATTCTGTCTATCAGGCCTTGACATCCCCCTCCGCACTCCATGCCCCTGAGATCACAGATGTGAAAGAAATGAGAACTAGGATGGACTGCTGTCCCACTGGCTTCCCAGGTGGCGCTAGCGGTAAAGAGCCGGCCTGTCAATGCAGGAGACCTGAAAGACATGGGTTCAATCCCTGAGTCAGGAAGAGTCCCTGGAGGAGGGCATGGCATCCCACTGCAGTATTCTTGCCTGGAGAATCCCATGGACAGAGGAGCCTGGGAGGCTACAATCCATGGGGGTCTCAAAGAGTCAGACATGACTGAGCAACTTAGCACATAGCATGCATGCTGTCTGACTACATGCCAGGCCTTGGACATCCTCTAACTCAATTTAAGCCTCTTCACCAGCAGTGACCATTTAGTGACAGACACCTATTATAATGTCACTTCATCAAGTGATCTTACTAGGGGTATGAGAAGACTGAGTCACAAAAGTAGCCAATGAGTTGCCCACAGGCTTATAACCATAGGTGTCAGCTGGATGTGAACCCTAGGGGCCTTCTGGCTCCACAGTTCATGTTGCCCCCACTGGGCCCCAAGCTGCTTGGTCATTACAGTAGCCAGTCTTGTCCTAATGAGTCTGCTGGCCTCCACCCACCCTCTTCAACCAAATCCACAAATAGACACAGTTCTGAACACATGGAAGCCCTTAATGATGAATAGCGTGATTATCCAGAAGCAGCAGCAGGACAGTGGGCTCAGGCCAAATCCTATTTCCTCCACTTTCTTGATGAGTAATACTAGGCAAGCATCTTCACCTCTCTCAGCCTTCACTTCCTTCATATGTAGTAGCGTAGCAGGCATGCTCAGTCATGTCTGACTCTTTGCGACCGCATGGAATGTAGCGTGCCAGGCTCCTCTGTCCATGAAATTTCCCAGCGAAGAATACTGGAGTGGGTTGCCATTTCCCACTCCAGGAGAGCTTTCTGACTCAGGGATTGAACCTGTGTCCCCAGCATCTTTTGCACTGCAAGCGGCTTCTTTACCACTGAGCCATAGGAGATGGGGCTAAAAATAGTCATCTCATAGATGTGTCAAGAGATTTAAAGGAGACGATATTGGTAAAGTGTTTAGCACCATTCCTGGTACACTATAAGTGCTCCAAAATGGGAGCTGTTGTTAACACAGCCCCCAGAAGTCTTCCTGAACCTGCTTTGTCTATGTCTACACTCTGCACCCAAACCCTCAGTGGCTGCCCAGCGTTCACAGAAACCATCCTAAATCCCTTCCTCGTGTGTAAGGCCCTCCCAAGCTTGCCACTGCCCACATTTTCACCCTAATTCCCACTGCATCCCCAGCAAGCCTCTACTCACACCAAACTTTACTAACAAGTTTTCCCCAAATTCTGTCCACCTCTGCCCGTATACATGTGACGTCATTCCCTGTCATGGAAGCCTTTGTCTAACACCCATCCAACATACACACTTCATGCGCAGTCACTATATGCCACCCCTTGGATGGAGCCTGGGGATACAGCTGTAAATGAAACATGCAGAGCACCTTGTTCTCTCAGCGCACCTACCTTGGATTTGGAGAGGGACAACAAAGAAAATAAATGTGCAATTACAAATAGTGGCTAACTCTATGAAGGGAGAGTTCATGGTGAGATAAAGAAGATTCAAGAAGCACTTATTTTTTTAGACCAATATCCAGGAAAGTGCACTCTGGAGACAGAGCATATCAACTGAACTGTGAAGTATGTAAAGGGTTGGCCTAGAAAATAGTGTTAGGTAGCATCTTTCAGAGAAAAGGAGCAGCGTATGCAGAGGCCGGAGGTAATGAGGCTCATTCAGTAAAGATCTGAAAGGCCCATGTGTTGGAACATGTAGACAGAAGCTGGGGTAGTAAGGAGGGGAAACACAAGATGAAACAACAGGTAGTGAGAACTAGATCAGGCAGAGCCTTGGACGGAGACCCAGCTTCTCCTTGAAACCTTCCAAGGTGTTTTTGGTCCTTGTTTTCCTCCCCCAGATTCTTCCAAGCCTTGCTTTCTCCATCACTTAACCAGGACCAAACATTGTATATTTAAATCTCCAGAGAGTCGTGAATATACAGAGAGCTGCCTCCTTTAGTGGGGAGCTGCCTCAGACCACTCAGGTCCCAGCTCTCCAATTCCTTGGCTTGAAGTTGAGGTTGGTACAACTCTGATCTGGCCTCACACTGCTCTGACTCCAACCCCCCAAGAGAATGCCTAGCAGGAGCCCTGGGCCACCCCCACTTACTTGGTTTTCTTGGGAGACTTCTGAATAGGGCCCTTATCAGCCTGGGGATCTCTGGTTTCAAAAATTGATTCGCCCCTTCTGACAGGATGTCAGGCCTCTCACGCCATTGGGCAGTGCTGAACTCTGGAGCCCCCAGGGGCATGTGAGCGGGGAACAGGGAGTCTGTGAGAGACTGATGCAGGCCTGCCATCCCCAGGGGAACTAAATAAAGCTATTGTTGGGAAGGGAAGAGAGAAAATAGCCGACAAGATGTTTTTTGTCCTTCATGACCTGTCTGTGTTTGGGGAGGGGCTGGCACGTTACAAATGAGTGGAAATAAGAGTGGCCTTTGAAACCCAATTGAATGGCTTGGGAAGGGAAAGGGGAAGCATGGGGAGAAGACCTGGGTGGCAGTGGAGAGCTCCATCATTTCCTAACTGCCTGACCTTGACAGATGGCTTGCCCCCGATTTCTTATCTATCACATCAGGAAAGGGGAGAATGCTAACAAATCTGAGTGCCTAGAACCATCCCTGGCCCTTATGAGACACTCAATAAGTGTGGCTGTCATTAACCTGGGAGAGCATATGGTGGGGGATCCATCCAGGGTGCAGTATGATAGCACCCTTGTTCTTTCTCCAGCTTTTACATATGACTCTAGAAACCTAGCAGGATGTCTCCCAAAACTGCTGATTCTCCCCTTGACAAGCTCTTGACTAGGATTTATGACACTAGCGTACAAGCTCATGTGTACAAAGATATTTAGTGGTATTGATCATAGCAGCAGAGAGAGAGAGAAAATGGCACACATGGCCATTATAGGAAAATGGCCAAGAATTGCAATCCACGTGCCCTGTGGGATATTGTGAAGCTATTAAAACTATTGTATTAGGAGTGTAGCTACTGACATGGGGAAGGGAGTGCAAATGGTGACCTGTGAAGTGAAAAGAGCCATTTTGGAAAAAATTGATCTCATTCATACATATGTATAAATATTTGCAAAGATGGAGCATAACAGGTATTGGGCAGAAATCGCCAGGACAATGAGATCAGTCACCTGGGCTGGAAAGTGGGTTGTTGTTGTTGCTGAGTCACTACGTCATGTCCAACTCTTTGCAACTGCATAGACTACAGCACATCAGGCTCCCCTGTCCCTCACTGTCTCCTGGAGTTCAGATTGATGTCCATTGAGTCAGTAATGCTATCTAACCATCTCATCCTCACCTGGCAGAGGATGAGATGGAAAGTAGGGGAGGGATATAAAGAAAAAATATGTATATTGTTGCAAAAATAGGGAAAAAACTAATGGTTTAATGGTAAGTGAATAAATATAAAATTCTTTCTCTAATATTGCAGAATATCCCTTTTTTTAATTGAACATATAAATGAGAACTATAAAGTAGGGTGGACCAAAGCAAACACTGATTTGATTAGAGGATAAAGTTGTAGACAATCCTAGTCTTGAGTTTCTATGGTCATTTGAAGATGATATTTCCATTTTTTTTTTAAGTGTCACTTAAAAAAGTTTTTGGGAGTGTCCCCACTTTCTCCATCACCCCCATCCTACTTCAAGCCCAACCAGTAGCACTTCAAGTCGGTCGTAACCAATTCCAAATTGCTCTCTGGTCCTTCAGTTCAGTTCAGTCGCTCAGTCCTGTCCAACTTTTTGCGACCCTATGGACTGCAGCATGCGCCAGGCTTCCCTGTTCATCACCAACTACTGGAGTTTACTCAGACTCATATCCATCAAGTCAGTGATGCCATCCAGCCATCTCATCCTCTTGCATCTCCTTCTCCTCCTGCCTTCAGTCTTTTCCAGCATCAGGGTCTTTTCTGTTGAGTCAGTTCTTCACATCAGGTGGCCAAAGTATTGGAGTTTTCAGCGTCAGCATCTGACCTTCCAATGAATATTCAGGACTGATTTCCTTTAGGATTGACTGGTTTGATCTCCTAGCAGTCCAAGGGACTCTCGAGTCTTCTCCAACACCACAGTTCAAAGACATCAATTCTTCACTGCTCAGATTTCTTTATAGTCCAACTCTCACATCCGTACATGACTACTAGAAAAACTATAGCTTTGACTAGACAGATCTTTGTCACCAAAGTTATGTCTGTGCTTTTTAATAAGCTGTCTAGGTTAATCATAGCTTTTCTTCCAAGGAGCAAGCATCTTTTAAGTTTGTGACTGCAGTCCCCATCTGCGGTGATTTTGGAGCCCAGAAAAATAGTCTTTCACTGTTTCCATTGTTTTCCCATCTATTTGCCATGAAGTGATGGGACTGGATGCCATGATCTTCGTTTTCTGAATGTTGAGTTTTAAGCCAGCATTTTTACTCTCCACTTTCATTTTCATCAAGAGGCTCTTTAGTTCTTCTTCATTTTCTGCCATAAGGGTGGTGTCATCTGCATATCTGAGGTTATTGATATTTCTCCCGCCAATCTTGATTCCAGCGTGTTCTGCATCCAGCCTGGTATTTCACATGATGTACTCTGCATAAGTTAAATAAGCAGGGTGACAATATACAGCCTTGACATACTCCATTCCCAACTTGGAACCAGTCTGTTGTTCCATGTTCGGTTCTAACTGTTTCTTCTTGATCTGCATACAGGTTTCTCAGGAGGCAAGTAAGGTGGTCTGGTATTCCCATTCCTTGAAGAATTTTCCACAATTTGTTGTGATATACACAGTCAAAGGCTTTGGCATAATCAATAAAGCAGAAGTAGATGTTTTTCTGCTATTCTCTTGCTTTTTCGATGATCCAGCAGATATTGGCAATTTGATCTTTGATTCCTCTGCCTTTTCTAAATCCAGCTTGAACAACCAGAAGTTCGCAGTTCACATACTGTTGAACCCTGGCCCTTCAGCCTCTCCCAATACAATTTAACCTACTCTCAGCTGACAGGTCATGCTCCTGTCCCAGAACTGAGCTATTTCTCCAGCCCATCCAAGCAACCTAAATTCTTCCCTTCAGATTTGAAGGCCCCTAGCAATCGGGCCCCAAATTGCCTTTTCCTTCTCAGATCACCAGCTCAGAGACTTGCAAGCTGATTCTGAAAAGAATACTTTTCTCAAAGTAAAAAATGGCAAAGGAAAATTTCTCCTAGTATCAGGAAAATTCATTGTTTTAAACACATTTTCAAAATACTTTTTTTGAAATATCCTACTGTAAATTCTCAGATTTCCCTTGATTGACTTTCTGTGTCAATTTCTACTCCCACTATTTTTGACCATTAATATGTTCCTCTAGTCTCATTTAAGAGTGTTGGAGAAGGGCACTCACTTCAAATATTTAATTCCACTTGGAAATTATGTCCAAAATCACTTTATTGATGATAAACTCATATTAAGTTTCATTAAATAAATCCTCCCTTCCTTTGAGTCTTCATTCATTAAAGCTCATGAAGAATCTAAACACCCTTCATGGGAAGACCATAGCACTCTGCACTATTCAGCTCTTGAGGGATGCTAAGCCTTCCCTCCACCCACCCACAAAGCTACTCATCCTTCAGAATCCTTCTCTGAGTCTTCCTTTTCTATGGGACTTGCTCATGACACCACCCATTCAGACTCACCCACTATACTGCTGGGTCTGCTCTTTCATTGCATCGTTCATCTCTCTAGGAAACCCTGTCTCAATCTTCTGTGTGTCCTACACAACATTAAACAGAGAGCCAGCCATGTAATAGTTCTTATTTCAATTAGTGCCCACTGAATTGATTTGATCTTATACTGTTTTATTGATCCTTATGATTAGGGAAGAGTATTTATTGCACCTCAGAGATGCATATGGTCCCCATGAAAGTGTGCCTTGGTAGAGAGAGGACTTGATTAAGACTCAAAACACATGAGCTTGACTGGTTCTGTTATTATATGTTGTAAAAACAATCACTTCACTCTGGTCTTCAGTATCTAGGAGGACACATGTATTAGTTTCCTATTACTTCTCTAACAAATTTAGCAGCTTAAAAGAATACCTCTTTATTAGCTCACAGTTATGTACATCGGGTGGGACGGCATGACAAGTTTCTCTGCTTAGGGTCTCATCCAACTGAAATCAGGATGCTGGCATGCCACATTCTCCAGTGCTCAAGTTTCTCCCCCAAGCTCATTCTTTTTACCCATGTAATTCAGTTCTTTGCAGCTATGGGTCTGAGGTCCCCAGTTCCCTGCTGGCTTTTAGCCAGGGGCTGCCTTCATCTCCTGGCATAGGAATGATATATTAAGTCTTTCTCATGCTTCGAATCTCACCTCCTTCCTCTTCTGCCACCAGTCTGAGAAAGTTCTCTGCTTTTAAGAGCTCGTGTGACTCAATTAAGATAATCTCCCTGTTTTAAGGTCAGCTGTGCATATAACAGACCAATCATTGTATGACAATCTCATCCAATTCACGGACTCCAGAGATTAGAGTGGGACACCTTGGGGAGCATTCCTAGAAACTCTACCTGCCTTAACATGTTAATACAGGGAATAGGCAAGATGATTGCTAAGTTTCTCACAGATTAAAACTGCCAACCTTTAATCATCTCTGATGACTCCCTGTGGTGTAGTCTCCTGATTTTGCTTCATTGGGCTTCACTTCTCTCCCTACCCTGCTTTTAACCAGATACTGCCAGGTTGGAGCCTCTGGTCTCTTTCTTCCATCATCCAGCCTCCCTCTTTATCTCTCTCTTTGCCCCACAAAACCAGAGTCATCTCCTTCCTCCCTTCAACTCTACTTCACACTTTGATTTTGAACCTCTATGTGGTGCCAGTTTTACATTCTTTATGTCATTTCTTCTTCCCCCAACTAACCTGTGAGTTGGGCATTATTGTCCCCATTTTGCAGATTCAGTGCAGTCAGTTCAGTTCAGTCTCTCAGTTGTGTCCAACTCTTTGTGACTCCATGGACTGCAGCACGCCAGGCCTCCCTGTCCATCTCCAACTCCCGGAGTTTACTGAAACTCATGTCCATTGAGTCAGTGATGCCATCCAACCATCTCGTCCTCTGTTGTCCCCTTCTCCTCCTGCCTTCAATCTTTCCCAGCAACAGGGTCTTTTCAAGTGAGTCAGTTCTTCACATCAGGTGGCCAAAGTATTGGAGTTTCAGCTTAAGCATCAGTCCTTTCAGTGAATATTCAGGACTGATTTCCTTTAGGAAGGACTGGTTGGATCTCCTTGCAGTCCAAGGGACTCTCAAGAGTCTTCTCCAACACCACAGTTCAAAAGCATCAGTTCTTTGGTGCTCAGCATTCTTTATAGTCCAACTCTCACATCCATACAGGACTACTGGAAAAACCATAGCTTTGACTAAATGGACCTTTGTTGGTAAAGTAATGTCTCTGCTTTTTAATATGCTGTCTAGGTTGTTCATAACTTTTCTTCCAAGGAGCAAGCATCTTTTTATTTATTTATTTATTTTAATTGAAGGCTAATTACTTTACAATATTGTAGTGGTTTTGCCATACACTGACATGAATCAGCCATGGGTGTATGTGTGTTCCCCATCCTGAACCCCCCTCCCACCTCCCTCCCCATCCCATCCCTCTGGGTCATCCCAGTACCCCAGCCCTGAACACCATCTCATGCATCAAACCTGGACTGGCAATCTGTTTCATATATGATAATATACATGTTTCAATGCTATTCTCTCAAATCATCCCACCCTCGTCTTCTCCCACCGAGTCCAAAAGACTGTTCTATACATCTGTGTCTCTTTTGCTGTCTCACATACAGGGTTATCATTACCATCTTTCTAAATTCCATATATAGGTGTTAGTATACTGTATTGGTGTTTTTCTTTCTGGCTTACTTCACTCTGTGTAATAGGCTCCAGTTTCATCCACCTCATTAGAACTGATTCAAATGTATTCTTTTTAATATCTGAGTAATATTCCATTGTGTATATGTACCACAGCTTTCTTATCCATCCATCTGCTGATGAACATCTAGGTTGCCTCCATATCCTGGTTATTATAAACAGTGCTGTGATAAACACGTCTTTTAATTTCATGGCTGCAGTCACCATTTGTAGTAGTTTTGGAGCCCCCAAAAATAAAGTCTGTCATTGTTTCCACTGTTTCCCCATCTGTTTGCCATGAAGTGATGGGACCAGATGCCATGATCTTCATTTTCTGAATGTTGAGTTTTAAGCCAACTTTTTCACTCTCCTCTTTCACTAAAGGCTCCTTAGCTCTTCTTTTCTTTCCGCCATAAGGGTGGTGTCACCTGCATATCTGAGGTTATTGCTATTTCTCCCGGAAATCTTAATTCCAATTTGTGCTTTATTCATAATTTTGTAGATGACAGCAAATTTTTGTACCCATTTTGCAGATTAGAGCACATTACTGTGCTCATTTTGCAGATTAGCGCACTAGGGTTCAGAGAAGTTAAATATCTAGTCTAAGATTAAACAGAAGGTAAGGTTAAATCTGAGCACAGTTCTTTCCAGTACCTGCCAGCATGCAGGGAAACGGTCAATTTGAGAGGGATGGAGAGGAAGAGAGAGAGCAACGTTGCCCCTCACCTCAAGTTCCACCCTAAAATAAGATGGAGATGAAGCCCCAGTAGTGATCTGGGCAGTTCGTGGACTGCAGAGGGTGTCTAGGGTATGTGAGTGAATGGCTGGGGGTGACGATTTTGCTGGGGAACAAGAGCACTTAGTGAAAATGCACCCATTCATTTCACTGTATGCCCCTTGAGTTGATAAAATTTCAGTCTTTCAGCCTCAAGTGTTGGGATCTCTTTTCCTGCCTATGAGAGCATAGGTGGGTACATCCACTTTGCGGAGCAATTTGGCTACATCTAGCAAATCTGACAGAGAAGGCAATGGCACCCCACTCCAGTACTCTTGCCTGGAAAATCCCATGGACGGAGGAGCCTGGAAGGCTGCAGTCCATGGGATCCCTGAGGGTCATCCACGACTGAGCAACTTCACTTTCACTTTTCACTTTCATGCATTGGAGAAGGAAATGGCAACCCACTCCAGTGTTCTTGCCTGGAGAATCCCAGGGACAAGGGAGCCTGGTGGGCTGCCGTCTATGGGGTCGCACATAGTCGGACACGTCTGAAGCGACTTAGCAGCAGCAGCAGCAAAGCTGAGGCAAGCACTGCCCCACCCCAGCAATTCCATACCTGTGCCTGTGTCCTGGTGAAGCTCCCTTACTAGTATTGTTTATAATTGGAAAAACAGAAGTCACCTAAGTGTTCATAGCAGGAAATGGGCAAACGGTAATGCTTGGCAGCAGTTAAACGGGAATCTGAGCTACATGTATCAACATACATGAATCTCACGAACACAATGTACCCCCAGAATTTATAAGAGTAGATTTTTTTGATGCTACTTACATAAGGCTTTTAAATGTGTAATGTCTATTATTGGGAATCCTTTGTAGTAGTTAAATATGAATAAACACAAGGGAATAATAAACACATAATTTATATGATGATTACATCTGAGATAGGAGGGAAGGAAATGTGATGAGATAGGAGGGAAGGAAATGTGACGAGAAAGGACATCAGGGGCTTCAACTGTATGGACAATTGTTTATTGCTAAAGCTAAGTGATATTCACAGTATTGCTTTTAAAGTCTTTTTTCATGTGAGATATTCCATAATAACTCTTAAACTGACAAATATTACCACCAGGAACATGCTTACCACTTATAACATGAAGTGGAAAGAGCAAGAAGCAGAATTGGGTATGCATTATACTCCCAATTTTGTAAGAACAGAACAAATCAAAAGAAAAATTTAATTTTTTTTAATTTTAATTTAATTTAATTTCAACTTTGTAAGAACAGAACAAATCAAAAGAAAAATTTAATTCTTTTTGAATTTAGATTAAAAAAAGAAAAAGGGAAACAGATAATACACCAAAACCATTAAAGTTCAAGGGTGATTTTTATTGTGCTCTTTGTACATAATGACATAGTACTTTATTATAGTTTCCAAAATTTTATAGTGAGTACACATTGCTTTTGGAATCAAAAATAAATATTGCCTTTTCTAAAATCTGCATTTGTTTACTCTAGACACTAGGATATTATACATTTTAGCCTGAAATCAGGAAGAAATTTCTTATTCAGCCTCTACTGCAGGAAGCCCTTGCCTAGGTCTTAGAGGAAACAAGTCACATCGAGCTTAGAGTCTAACAGACCCATGTCCCAGCTCCACCCCTTCCCAGCAGCTGCCTGAGTCTCGACTTTTTGTGCAGTGTTACAAGAATACCTTTCCTGCTTGCCTCATGTGACCTTGGTGGGGGAAAATGAAATGAGGTCCAGGCCATGGCTTTGGTACCCACAACAGAACCTCTGTGGCAGCTACAGTCGCTCCTGTGTGTCAGACCAGGTGCTGGGCACCACGAGGGAAGACCTGGTTCCTCCTCCCAGAGCGTCCAGGGTGTCAGGGGACAGTCCAGGATGGAGGGACAGGCAATGGAACAGAAACTTGTACGGCATAGAGGGTGGGACATAATTACCTCTTTTGGAGTTGACCAAATCGTGGAATTGTTACTAAATAATGAGGAGGGATAACCTCTGCCCTTAAGCAACTCCAAGGATACTTCTAGACACCGAACAAGCCTATTTCAAACAACATACAAACAGCATGAGGAGGAGATGCGCAGGTTCAATCCCGGTCCCCTCACTTCCTAGCTGAGTAAGCATGGCCAAGACAAGCATCTGACCATCTGAGCCCCTCTCTTCCTCTGTATCACAGGGAGAGGCATGCATGCCTTACAAGTCTTACCCAGACCCAGACTGTGGCACAGATTCTGTGTCAGCCCCTTCCCTGGGTCAGGCCGTGTTCTGGTTGCTGGGGGTGTGACAGGGAACTAACCAGGCCAGGCTGCTGCCCCATCAGTCTTTAAAGGTGGGAGTCCAGGACAGTAGCTCAACACAGCGCCCATGCAGTACAGCCCATAAATGCTTGTTCTCTTCTTGTTGTGACCACTATTATTTTTCTTCATTGGAAGATAATTGCTTTACAACGTTGTATTGGTTTCTGTCGTACAACACCGTGAAATCAGTCAGAACCATATATATGCATATATATGGGCTTCCCAGCTGGCACTAGTGACCAGAGTGTCGGCGGTGATGCTCTGGGATGCTAATGAATGGTTTTCTCTTGTCTCTTTCAGCTCACAGCCCCTCACTTCCCCGTGGTGGTTAAGCTGGGACATGCCCACGCTGGAATGGGAAAGGTATGAGAAGCAGCTCTTCCTTCCACTTTCGTTAATACTCACGCGGCTCCCCCGGACCACCTGCTCCCCTCTCTCTGTATCCCCCAACACCCCCACCTTAGCCTAGCCTCCCAGAACAGAGTGTTAGAGGAACCCCACATTCACTCCCTCCCCCCCATAACACACCTTCCTCTGAGCTCTCATGGATCACCTCTCTAGCTCAGTCCATAGTTGCCAAACCCTCCCTGGCTAATCAGTTCCCGTGATTGTAGATTCAGAGAAATGGATGTACAGCACCTTGTAGATGGTTCTTATCATCTCCACAGCTGCATGTAAGCACATGTCTTACTCTTCTCTTTATCACCTGCAGAGTTAGCACCTAGAAGTTGGTGAATGCATATGGCTCCATGGAGGAAGCCCCTGGAGTCAGTTAGTTTCCACAAAAGTCAAAAACATATCTTCCACAGCCACAGCTGACACTGTTACAGAACCAAACTTGGGTCCACTCGCCCACATGCTATAAAGCCAGTCTACTGACTCCAGGTTGTGGTCAAAGAGAGTGCAGCGTTTATTGTCAAGGAGGACTGGCAGCTCCTGCTTTAAAACCTTGAACTTCCTAAAGGGTTTCAGCTGAGCATTCTTAAAGGCCAGGTGAGGGAGGGGGTCTCAGGGTATGTGATCAGTTTGCACAATTCTCTGATTGGTTGATGGTGAAGTCATAGAGTGGTTAATATGATCAATCCTTAGGCACCAGTAGGTCTGGAGACTCATGATCATCAAGTAGTTTTAATGTCTTCCATTCAGTGATGGTTTTAGCATCTGCAAAAACAACTCAGGAAGTGTGCATCGGATACTGTTACGTAAATACTTCAGAGAGGAGCTACAGCAGAAGATGAGGGGGAGGGGTCTCTCCCAGGAAGGCCCAAGAGGGTCCTGCTCGGTTACAACATATTGTTGACAAACTGTACTGGTCAGATTTTTGCAGTTGCAAGTATAGAAACACAGCTCAAGTTAGAGTGCAAAAGATAATTCGTTGGTTCAAGCATCAGAAAGTCTCGGATAGTTCTTGATAGATTCAGGCAGAGCTGGATCCAGGAGCTCCGATAATATCGGAGCTCTTGGCCGTGTTTTTCTCTACCTGGTGTTTTCTTCACATGGTTGAGTTAGACAGCTGTGGATGGCCCGCTCTGGTCCCTAAGCTCACCATCCCAGAGGAAGAAAGACCCTGTCTCTTTCTGGTGCCTCTATAAATCTCATGGAGGGATATTGATCAGTGCCTGCGCTTCTAGAGATTTATTCCTAAATAAGGGGGATGGGGATGGCAGTTGGAGTGGGGGGCAACAAAAGGCTACCTCTCAAGCTTCTGGCTCAAACAGGACTATGTGAGAACAGGTAGATTTCAGTGCCTGCGGTCCCCAATGGAGGAACCTGGGGCCACATGCGAGGCCCAGCACAGCTGTGCGCCAGCAGGGGCCGGTAGAAACCTTGCTTTGTGTAGGCACAGTCCAACCATGACTAACCCTGCACCCTGCACCTCTGTTCTTCCCGTTCTTCCCATGCCATATGCCTTCTGTGTAACCTCTTTCCACCTAAACTCCATCCCCTTCAAGCAGCAAAGGATGGAAAGGGTCAGACAGGTCAGGGCATGACCTCAGCTCTGACTTTTATGTTAACTGGAGCAAGTTGCCATCTAACTTCTTTTGGCCTCCTCATCTGGCAAATGATGATACTTCTTACAAACATCTTTAAAATGAATCCTTATCAATTATGTCGCAGTAAAACTGAAAGAAAAAAGTAAAATTTTTTTTAAAGTCCTCCCTCCCTACTTCCTCTCCCTAAAAAGTACACATTGTGAGGGCAGAGCTTTTTACCTGTTTGCTCCCTACTGTTGCCACTGCCCACAGTGGCCCCGGGTGCACCCTGGCCCCTCAGGTTGCTGGGTGGTTGACTGACTCCCTCTTCACCCTGAGCCTGTTCCCCACTGCCTGTTCTCCCTACCTCTCCTCCCTCCCCTGTCATCTGACTACAGCTCCCTGCCCTCCTAAGGCTGCCCTCCCCATGGGCCTTCATGACCCTCTGCTGCTAATTCAGTGATCATATTTCTGTCCATATCTGAACTGTCCTGTCTACATCATTTGAAGCTGCTGGCCCTCCTTTCTGTCCTGAGATCCATGCCCCTCTCCTGGATCTCTGGCTCTCTCTCTGACCATTCCTTCACCGTCTCCTTCAAGAGCTTTCCTTCCTGCTCCATCTTTAGCCTCGTCTGTTCCATCAGCACGCACTGTCTGAGCTCTCGTCTGCGCTCTCCACTGCAGCTCCCGTCTACACGCCAGCAGCCCTCCAGTCGCCCTTGCTGTGCAAGGCCTCGGGCTCTTCTATCCAGTTACGTCCTCTGCATCTCCACTGGTCCACCCGGGAAACCTCAGACTCTCAAAATCCTAGACCACACCCATTTTCTTTTCAGAGACCCCACTCTCCTTCCTTGTCTTCATCCTCCTCCTCTTCCTGGGACCGTCTTTACAACAGGAATCCCCAGTCCCTCCATTGTCTTCAAACAGAAATCTGGGAATCACCTCCCCTCCTCCATGTCCACATGGTTGTCATGTCCTATCACTTGCCCTTTATTAAAGTTTCTCAAAAATGTCCTTTTCTTCTTGCCCCCCTGCCACCATATTGGACAGCTTTGGTAAAGCTAGAAGTTTCCCAAGAATTAAATTCCATTTCTAAAGCTTAAAATAATCCCAGACAGGAAATAAAAAGAAGGAAATACTTAAAAAGACTGACGCAATGTCGGAGGGGGGGATGCCTCCCAGAGACGCAGGCCCCAGAGGAACTCCCAGAACATGGAAAGGAGGGCTCATCTCCAAGGATGAAAAGTGTCACTGGCTGGAATAAACTGAGGTTTGCAAAAAATGCTGAGATCAAGGGAAAGGGGCTTTTCTCCTTCTGTTTGGAATGAGAAAAGTATCAGAAACGATCTGGACATGCCAACTGAGAAGATGATGTCATATTCATGGCTGAAGAGGAGAAAAACAGGACAGTACCTTTTACAGGACTTTCTCCTTCTCTCCAGAAGAAAGATTGTCTGCCTGGAGAGAAGCAAGGAGAACATTTCCAGGAAGAAACTGGTGAAGAGGCTGTTGAATTAACTCCTTCTTCCTGGAAATTCACCCAGGATCCCATGATTGAAGTTCCTGACCCTCCTCAAGTCTGTTTTTCCCCTTTGTTTGTATTGATCGGTGCCTACTCCGTGCTGACAATAAGAGGATGAATAGGACCCAGTCCTTGCTCTCAAAAAACTGAGACAATTGCGTAGATAAATAAGTATAACACATGCTGGGGATCTGATAGAAGGCTGTGCAGGGCGTGTAGAGATGATTGAAGGAAGGAGCTTAATTCCACTTGCAGGGTGGAAGGATGAAAAGAGGTTCCACATCAAGGAAACCACAGGGTTTCATGTGCCTGGAGATCTAAGGAATTCTAACAAACAAGAGAGACTCCAAGTCAAGAGATGGACCCTCTTATACTAAAACAAAGAATAGTGGATGCCGCAGGGCAGAGAGATCAAAATAGAGTGAAATGCTGTGCAGCTTGGGGAGCACTTAGACAGTTAGGAGGTAATCAGGAGGCACAACAGGAGTTCTCAAGAAACCAGAACGGCCAGACCAATGGTTCTTAAGGGGGTGGGTGAGGGTAGTCTTCCCCCGGGGAGCATTTGGTTACACCTGGAGGCAGTTTTGGTTGTCACAACTGGGGGTGAGGGGATGTTAGTGACACCTGGCATCTACCCTGCAGAAACCAAGGATGCTGCTGAACACCCTGAAATGCCTAAGACTGCCCCCCGACACACAACAGAGAATTATCCAGTCCAAGATGTCAGTAGCACCAAGTTGAGAAACCCGGGACAAAACTAATATTGTTTCCTTTGTTCAAAGTTTTACCAGATTAGAAATCAAAGGAAGTAATGGTTATTATGGGCTTCCCTGGTGGCTCAGACAGTAAAGAATCCACCTGTAATGCGGGAGACCTGGGTTCAACCCCTGGGTTGGGACGATCCCTGGAGGAGAGCCTGGCAACCCACTCCAGTATTCTTGCCTGGAGAAGCCCCATGAACATAGGAGCCTGGCAGGCAGCAGTCCATAGGGTCGCAAAGAGTTGGACGGGACTGAGGAACTAAGCACAGCACAGTGGTTACTATAGAGTTCACCAGTCTGTTCCAAAGGATTGTAATTCATCATGAAGCTAAAGGCTATTTTGTCAAATACGAAAATTCCATGTTAAAGTAGATTTCTAGTGCAAAACTTCTCAGACTCATTAAGTTTGCTCATATACCTCCTGGGGGTAGAAGAACATAAAAACTTGTGCAGAATTTTCCAGATTTACAGGACCAATGAAACGTTTGACCAGTTTTTGAGATGCGTGTCCTTTCATTAACTTGTAAAAACTCTTTGCACATTATGACCATTCACCCTGTGTCATACTTTGCAATGATTTTTCTCCATTTGACAGCTACATGTCCATTTTATTATTCAGCTTTTAATCATTGTAAAGGTTTTTTTTTAAATGGTAGTCATGTGTTTCCATCTTTGGGAGTTTGTTATAGTAACTGAAGGTGGTGATTTGATCTACTTGTTAGTTATGAGATCTTAAGTTAAGTTACTACCCTAGTATTATCTCATGTAAAAAGAGGATAATAATAGTATCAACTTAATAAGCTGGTTGTGAGGATTAAGAGACACTGTGTATGTCAAACATAGCTCAGTGCTTGGAATGCAGTAGACACTCGATAAGTATTAGCTGTCATTATTACTAAGAATATTTGGTCTTGCTTTCAGAACCCCAAATCCAGCTGAAGTCAATAAGGGAGTTATGACTTAACAGCATCCTCTGTCAGAAACCATTTCATTTGGCTACAGGTTCAATATGAATCAAATTGTTAAGGAGTTGCCAAAAGCTCTAATCCTTAAACACCTAATAAATAGGTGAAAATGGACTCAACTTTGTTCACCACTAGGGAAATGCAAATGAAAACCACAATGAGATGCCACTATAAAACCACTAGACTAGCTCAAGTTAAAAAGATTAGTAATTCTAAGTGTTGGCAAGAGCGTGAAACATTTGGAACATACCCACAGAGCTAGTGAAATTGTCAGTTTGTTTGATTTTATTTTTCACTAGAGGTTAATTACTTTACAATATTGTGATGGTTTCTGCCATACATAAACATGAGTCAGCCACAGGTATATATGTGTCCTCTCCCTCTTGGACCGCCCTCCCATGCCCCTCCTCATCCCACCCCTCTAGGCTGTCACAGAGCACCGGCTTTGGATTCCCTGCATCATACAGCAAATTCCCACCAACTGTCTATTGAAAGTGTCAACTGATACAACTACTTTGGAATATGTGTTCCTATTATCTGCTAATCTGAAATTACAAAGAGTATCTTTTTTTAGGTAAAGTGAAGTTGCTCAGTCGTGTCCGACACTTTGCTACCCTGTGGACTGTAGCCCACCAGGCTCCTCTGTCCATGGGATTTTCCAGGCAAGAATACTGGAGTGGGTTGCCATTGCCTTCTCCAGGGGATCTTCCCAACCCAGGGATAGAATCCAGATTTCCCACATTGAAGGCAGATGCTTTAACCTCTGAGCCACCGGGGAAGCCCATTTTTTAAGTATCAGATCAGATCAGATCAGTCTCTCAGTCGTGTCCGACTCTTCGTGACCCCATGAATCACAGCACACCAGGCCTCCCTGTCCATCACCAGCTCCCGGAGTTCACCCAGACTCACGTCCACTGAGTCAGTGATGCCATCCAGCCATCTCATCCTCTGTCGTCCCCTTCTCCTCCTGACCCCAATCCCTCCCAGCATCAGAGTCTCTTCCAATGAGTCCACTCTTCACATGAGGTGGCCAAAGTACTGGAGTTTCAGCTTTAGCATCATTCCTTCCAAAGAAATCCCAGGGCTGGTCTCCTTCAGAATGGACTGGTTGGATCTCCTTGCAGGCCAAGGGACTCTCAAGAGTCTTCTCCAACATCACAGTTCAAAAACATCAATTTTTCGGCGCTCAGCCTTCTTCCCAGTCCAACTCTCACATCCATATATGACCACAGGAAAAACCATAGCCTTGACTAGACGAACCTTTGTTGGCAAAGTAATGTCTCTGCTTTTGAATATGCTATCTAGGTTGGTCATAACTTTCCTTCCAAGGAGTAAGCGTCTTTTAATTTCATGGCTGCAGTCACCATCTGTAGTGATTTTGGAGCCCCCCAAAATAAAGTCTGACACTGTTTCCACTGTTTCCCCATCTATTTCCCATGAAGTGGTGGGACCGGATGCCATGATCTTCATTTTCTGAATGTTGAGCTTTAAGCCAATTTTTTCGCTCTCCACTTTCACTTTCATCAAGAGGCTTTTGAGTTCCTCTTCACTTTCTGCCATAAGGGTGGTGTCATCTGCATATCTGAGGTTAGTGATATTTCTCCTGGCAATCTTGATTCCAGTTTGTATTTCTTCCAGTCCAGCGTTTCTCATGATGTACTCTGCATATAAGTTAAATAAACAGGGTGAGAATATACAGCCTTAATGTACTCCTTTTCCTATTTGGAACCAGTCTGTTGTTCCATGTCCAGTTCTAACTGTTGCTTCCTGACCTGCATACAGATTTCTCAAGAGGCAGATCAGGTGGTCTGGTATTCCCATCTCTTTCAGAATTTTCCACAGTTTATTGTGATCCACACAGTCAAAGGCTTTGGCATAGTCAATAAAGCAGAAATAGATGTTTTTCTGGAACTCTCTTGCTTTTTCGATGATCCAGCGGATGTTGGCAATTTGATCTCTGGTTCCTCTGCCTTTTCTAAAACCAGCTTGAACATCAGGAAGTTCACGGTTCACATATTGCTGAAGCCTGGCTTGGAGAATTTTGAGCATTACTTTACTAGCGTGTGAGATGAGTGCAATTGTGCGGTAGTTTGAGCATTCTTTGGCATTGCCTTTCTTTGGGATTGGAATGAAAACTGTCCTTTTCCAGTCCTGTGGCCACTGCTGAGTTTTCCAAATTTGCTGGCATATTGAGTGCAGCACTTTCACAGCATCATCTTTCAGGATTTGAAATAGTTCAATTGGAATTCCATCACCTCCACTAGCTTTGTTCATAGTGATGCTTTCTAAGGCCCACTTGACTTCACATTCCAGGATGTCTGGCTCTAGGTCAGTGATCACACCATTGTGATTATCTGGGTCGTGAAGATCTTTTTTGTACAGTTCTTCTGTGTATTCTTGCCATCTCTTCTTAATATCTTCTGCTTCTGTTAGGTCCATAACATTTCTGTCCTTTATCGACCCCATCTTTGCATGAAATATTCCTTTGGTATCTCTAATTTTCTTGAAGAGATCTCTAGTCTTTCCCATTCTGTTGTTTTCCTCTATTTCTTTGCATTGATCGCTGAAGAAGGCTTTCTTATCTCTTCTTGCTATTCTTTGGAACTCTGCATTCAGATGTTTATATCTTTCCTTTTCTCCTTTGCTTTTCACTTCTCTTCTTTTCACAGCTATTTGTAAGGCCTCCCCAGACAGCCATTTTGCTTTTTTGCATTTCTTTTCCATGGGGATGGTCTTGATCCCTGTTACATGTGTGTGAGTACTCCAGTGTTTATAGAAGCTTGTTCATAGTTACCAAAATCTGGACACAGTCCATGTGTCCATTAAGAATAAAATATTAGTAGATAAATAAACTGCAGAAAATTCAGGCAAATGGGAATTTTCCAGAAATGAAAATGAATAAATTACAACTAAATATTCAACAACATGCCTGAATCTCACAAACACACCAATGAATGAATTGTCAGATTCAAAAGGTTGCCACTGTATATGATTCCATGTATATAAAATTCAAAGCCAGGGAAACTAATCTATAGTGCTATGTGGCATACATATAAGATGATAAAACTTAAGAAAAGCGAGAAGATTACTACCTTAAAGGAATGAAGTGAAGTAAAGTGAAAGTCACTCAGTCATGTCCAACTCTTGCGACCCCATGTAGTGTGCCAGGTTCCTCTGTCTATGGGGATTCTCCAGGGAAAAATACCGGAGTAGATTGCCATTTCCTTCTCCAGGGGATCTTCCCAACCCAGGAATCGAACCCGAGTTTCCTGCATTGCAGGCAGATTCTTCATCCACTGAGGTATGAGGGAAGCCCATTAAATAATAGAAGTTACCTTTGTGGAGGAGGGAGGCATGGTCATGGGGTACAGCAGGAGTGGTTCAAGCCTAGTTCTTGACATGGGCGGTGCTTATGTGGAGGTTTGCTCTGTGATTGTTAGCTCACTGAACTGTCACTTTCTTCCAGGCAAGTCTTTCTGTGTGTGTTATATTTCAAAATAAAATAAGGTGTTTTTTTATCTTTATTAGGGCATATTAATGAAGATCTTATTTCCAAAGTAAAGTGAGAATCCTGCACTGTACTGGTCCCTCCATGGCTAGAACATTGTATTATGTTCTGGACTGTAAACAGGCTCTGGATGTTTGAATCATTGATAAATGAATGTGTTCAGGAAAAAATGAGCTGAGTAGTGGAGGGCAGAGCCTTCCATCCTGGGAGGGCTAGAGACAGTGTGGCTGGCATCCTCAGAAACATGGAGAATTGTCCTGGGAAGGTCGGCTGGATATTTCTATGTATTAGTAACAGGTAGGAGCCAAAAATGGGACCAAAGTCCAGGAGAAAGACATGTCAGTTGTGTTGAAAGAGCAACTTTCTAACAATCACAGGTGAACATTAATGGAATGAACAGCTGCTTTGTGTAGAAAGTTCTCATCAATGCAGAACTGGAGCAAAAATAAATACGTACTAGAGAGTTTAAGCATTATTTGAGATTTTTTGCCTGAGATGTTTGAACTTGGTGAAATTGAGACACTTCTGTTTATGTTTTTATGTGGATATGTGAACTTTTTTTGCAATGGAAAGGGTCCATAGCTTCTTCCACCTTTTCACAGGGGCCATGATCCTTCCAAAGTTTCACACACCCTGAAGACGACTGCTGCAGTATCTTCCAGTGATGAGAATCTGAGTTTTTCATCAACAGTATGAGCAGCCTATTGAATGGGGTGGTGTATCTGTTATCATCATAGAAGTTGAGTTCGTGGCCAACTGCCTATGGGGGCAGCTTTTGTAGAAAGCAGGGATTCTGATTTTAATCTGGATTTACCATTTACCAGTTGTGTGTTGTTCACTAAGTTGCATAATCTCTCTGTGCCTAGATTTCCTCGTGTCTAATATGGGGACAATAATTTCCCTCCTGGAGTTGTAATGATGATAGAATCAATCAGCTCAGGCTTGGGAAGGTGCTGGGTCAACACTCAGGGAATGGGAGCTTTAAAAACCCACTGCTAATATAAACTGTTAATCTGATGACTTAACTGCTTATCTCAACTAAGATGAGATAAGCAGTTGCTCATAATAGACCGAAAGGGGAGAAAAATTAAATTCTGGGCAAATTCTTAAAGTAAGCAAAATGGGCTTCTGGCATCCCCAAGAGAGGGCAAGATAACAAACAAACCCCAGCCTGGGAGACGCCTTCTCCTTATTTTGTAAATTCAGACTTTCAGGGCTTGAGTCCCAGCACCTCACTTAGAAGATAAGAACCTGGGGCCCCAGAGAGGAGAAGGGTCTTGCCCAAGGCCACCCAGTGAGGAAGCACCCCACCCCCAGGATCAGAACAGGAAGGGAAAGTCTTCTGAGATGATTCCACCCCATTCCATCCTTGAGAGATTAAGAATACTAGTAATAATAATAGCCAGAGTGATAGTGAAAGATAATTCTCTATGGAGTTTACTCTGTGCAGGCATTGTTCTAAGTGCTTTATAAATTAGTCATTACTATCTATAAATTACTATCCTCATAACCGCCCTATGAGGAAGATACTAATCCTATCGGTATCCCCACTTGACAGATGAGGAAACTGAGACACTGGGAGTATGAGGCAGAGTTGGGGTTCAACCCCGGGCAGTCTGGTTCTGGCTTCTAAGTTCTGACAGATAATGGGCGATGCCATGGTCACAGTTTAGTAAGCCCAGACATGGGTATCCTAACACTCCCCCTTGCCCAGGGTGTGTTGTTCTACTAAGAGTAGCCTGGAGTGATGAGGTACAGGGTTGAGCTGACCTGTGTATTCTGAGGGGTCAAAGTGACAGCTCCCAATGCACTGTCTCCAGCAGCATCTTGCACACCCTGGCGTCTTGCACACCCTCACATCTTGCACATCCTCACATCTTGCACATCCTGGCTCGTCCAGACCGCTGCTGTCCTCAGCTCCCAGCAACCTGGACTCCATCTCTTCTCTCGGGCTGACTCTCTCAGTGAGATTTCCCAGCACTGTCTGCTTCTTTAAGTGGGAGTAGATAGTCAGCTGACACAGTCATGGAGAGAAAGGACTAGAAAATGAGCAAAGGGGGAAACGGAACCCAGGGGAACACTTAAGACATAGAGTGCTCCCCCAGCACCTGGGTGACGACCCGGGAGGAAAGTCGCTCTGTGTTTCATGTTCAGCAGAAACCAAATCAGGTGAGAGCAGGAGAAGCTTCACCCTGCAAGGTGTTCAGGGAAGGAGCGTTCAAGGCCCTGCCAGGCTGTGAGGGGAAGAAGGGAGAGGGACCCATGCTCTGTACCCTCGCCCACCCTCCCTCTCAACTCCACCGTCCACCAAATCCCCCTCCCCCTGGATGACCACTGCCTCCTTTACTCTCTGCTTCTCTCCAACAAAATGGACCCTGAAGGCAGTTCCATCCATTCTTTACCCCTTAGTGAAAATTGTAAACACCGTACTCTGCTTCTCAGAGCCTCTGGCATGAGGTTACTCTCTCTCTAAGCATGATATACACCGTGGGTCCTCATTATTCATAAATTCTGCATTTGTGAGTTTACCTACTCACTAAAAATGTATTCATCACCCTGAAATCAATCTCGCAGCCTTTTCAGTGGCCATTCACAGACACGTACAGAGCGGTGAATAATTTGCATGTTCCTTCCCAGCTGAGGTCAGCTCTGCCTTCTTGTTTCAGCCTGTAAACAAGTATCCTCTTCTTGAGGTGTTTAATGCCACACTTTTGCATTTTTGTACTTTTTGTTGGTGATTTCATTGTTAAAATGGCTCCCCAACATAGGGCTGGAATGCTGTGTTCCTAATCCCAAGCAGGCTGTGATGTTTCTTATAGAAAAAAAAAAAGCATGTGTTAGATACGCTTTGTTCAGGTATGAGTCATGGTGCTTGCGGTTGCCGTTGGCTATGAATTCAATGTTAATGAACAACTATGTATATTAAATAAGTTGTCTTTAAAAGGAAGCACACATAACAAGGTTATATATTGATGAGTTGATGAAAATGTAGCCATAAGCTTGCAGGAACCAAATCCTGTTTTCCTCTAGGAGCAGTAGTTCAGGATTCACTAATTCAGTGCTTGTTGCAATGTTACAGAATGTAACTACTGTGAATGATGAGAACAGACTCGTGTGTGTGTGTGTGTGTGTGTGTGTGTGTGTGTACATATGGGTATATACCACACGTGCAAACACATATTCTGTAAAGAGTTCTAAGGGTCTCTTTCCTCCTTTGGAACCCAAAATGCCACCATTCTAAGGACAAACAGAAGCAACTGAAGCAGTCATTTCAGTCTGACACTTGCCATGTTGAAGGTGACGTCACCTGGATCAATCAACTTGTTTTCCTTACAAGGGTTTAAGGCTGAGATGTCTACTGCTGAAACTCACTCCTCTAATCCCCACATCTTTCCACCATCCTTGGTTGGCCTGGACTCAGGAAACCTGGGTCCTCCTGCCAGCCTCATACTCCCTGGGGCTCACAGCATCCACTTGGGCAAGTCATTTAAACACATGAGTGCAAGGTGTCAAATATATCAAATATACATGATGTTCCTCACCAAGCATTTGGAAAAGCTAGTGAATTGAAGTGTGTTAAAAAGCATGAAGCGGCTCATGACTGTGAGATGGGGAGGTAAGCAAAGGAGGATGTGGACTTTTGACTTAGACCTCACTGGACTCTGATCTGGACTCTGCCATCTGCTAGCATTGTGACCTGGAGCAAATCCCTTGCCTTCTCTGGGGTAATTCAGAGCAGATGAGATGGGATGAGCAAAGGCACACCAGCTGTTGCAGAAGCATCAGTGCCTTCAGCATCTCCTCTAAGCCTCAGAGACATTCTGACAGCTCTTCCTGATTGCAGCTTTGCAGAGGTCCCAAGAGTTGTTTTGCTTAAACTCACAGGTAAGTGACAGAAGCAGATTTCGAACTGAGGTGGTCAGGTCCTTCAGCCCGCTTCTTCCTGCTGCCTGGGACCCGCAGGAACGCCCTGGTGGAATCATCGCTTCCTGTTTTAAGGCCACCAGCCAACTTAATAAGAGAGTTGATTTATAAAGAATTTCACAGGGTTCCACCCAAGAAACATGTGAGTACCTTGGAGGCCAGCACTGACCTTTGCCTATGAACCACTCTTGTCTGCTGAACTGACTTCATCCCAGGCCTAAAGCCTAGAATAAGCACACTCATGCAAGAGAATGAGAAGAAGAGAAAGAAGACTATCAGCCCCTGGCACTGTGCTTTACAATCAGGGTACACCCCAGCCACCTAAAAGGCCCCATTTTGTCAAGAGGGACAGGGAAGCAGAAACAGCCTCATCTGGAAAGAATACGCTACCTGCTCAGTGTACACTGACCGCACCACTCCTCCGTGGAAAACAGAATATTTTTGAGCTGACAAACACTGAAAAACAGTAGGATTTCCTTTTTCTTTTTTCTGCTTTCCTGGCAGTGTTTGTTGACCCATCTTGGCTTTGTATGCAAGAAAGGTCAGAGAAGTCATGCCTTAAGAGGCTCCCAGAAGGAGGAGGGGGCGCACGCTGCCTGTTAGAGTGGGACACTGTAATTTCCCACAATCTGATGAGCAGCTCCATACTTCTACCCCAGCTCGACAGTCAATTTGCAAAGTACTTCCACACCGGGAGCCTGCTTAGGCTCAAGCCATCTTTTGATGAGGGTACTGTTATCATGATACCCATTTAACAGATGAGACCAGCAGAGATCAAGGAGGCAAAATGATTGGGCGTATGGTCACACACTGCGTTCTATGAAGGCTGTTCATTCTTTCCTCTGGTCCTGGAATCCATGCCAGAGGAGGGAAGCCTCCAGAGAGCTCGCCAGCCCATGCAGAACACAGCCAGTGTGTCACTGAGGTCTTCCTCAGCCAAAATGTGCAGGTGCAGCCCATTGTTGCTGTCAGTGGGCTAGAGGAGTGATGGCCTGAATCAAGCAGGTGCCCCATGCTCTCTGCGGCCGTGGCCCAGGGCAGCCTCCCACCACACTTCCTGCAACTGAGAACAGCCACTCCTCTGGCTTGTTGGAAGTGAGTCCACTTAGAGGCAGCTGGCACTGTGGCTGACAGGGGGCAGCGGCAAGGTTGTTTGTGGGAGGAAGCCAGAGAAGGATGTAAACAGTGGGCTCACTATGTTTTGGAGTATGTGTGTTGGGGTTGCGGCGGGGCTGGGTGAGCAGATGTCTTATGGACAGTTATCAGCACCTCTACTAAAGCCTCTGGACAAATGAACTGTTGGCAGAGTCTGTATTCTTACCTCAACTCCTCACCCCCAGCCCCAAGAAACCTTCATACACCAACACCCCATCCTTCAGTAGTGAGATCAGAAGACCCAAGGAGAGGCCACGTGGGACAGCAGATGCTGTCATGACACATCATGACACTCTTGGAAAATGGTTGAAACGAGGACTGAGTGGATCAGTGGAGAAGGCTCCCTGCAGTTGACAAGAAGATCCTGGGGCTCCCAGCCACCCTGAGGGATAAGAGAGCAGCAGCAAGAGCACCTTATTAGGATGCTCTGGCTGATGAGTGAGGTGAGTGTAGCCCCTGAGTCAGACAGGCCTGAGATCCTTGACAGCCTTGCTCTTTGACATGGGAACTTTGTAGAAAGATGAGTTAGAAGGACTTAGAGTTAGAAAAGGCAGAGGAACCAGAGATCAAATTGCCAACATATGCTGGATCATAGAAAAAGCAAGGGAGTTCCCAAAAAGTCATCTACTTCTGCTTCAATGAGCATGCTAAAGCCTTTGACTATGTGGATCACAACAAACTGTGGAATATTCTTAATAAGGTGGGAACACCATACCATATTACCTGCCTCCTTAGAAACCTGTATGCAGGACAAGAAGCAACAGTTAGAACTGGAACCCTGAATATTCATTGGAAGAACTAATGCTGAAGCTGAAATTCCAATTCTTTGGCCACCTGATGCGAAGAGCTGACTCATTGGGAATGACCCTGATGCTGGGAAAGATTGAAGGCAGGAGGAGAAGGGGACGACAGAGGATGAGATGGTTGGATGGCATCACCAAGTCGATGGACATCAGTTTGAGAAAGCTCCAGGAGTTGGTGCCAGACAGGAAAGCCTGGCATGCTGCAGTCCATGGGGTTGCAAAGAGTTGGACACTACTGAGTGACTGAACAGCAACAACAACAGTAATGGGTGAGGAGTTGCTCTGCAGACTGACTGATATAAAGTACTTTAAAAATTTGTGGATCATTAAAGAGATGCAGTGAAAATAGTGACAGATTTTCTCTTCTTGGGCTCCAAAATCACTGCAGATGGTTACTGCAGCCATGAAATTGGAACATGCATGCTTTTTGGAAGGAAAGCTATGACAAACCTAGACAGCATATTGAAAAGCAAAGACATCACTTTGCTGACAAAGGTCTGTATAGTCAAAGCCATGGTCTTTCCAATAGTCATGTATGGATGTGAGAGTTGGACCATAAAGAAGGCTGAGCACCAGAGAATTGATGCTTTTGAACTGTGGTGCTGGAGAAGACTCTTAAAAGTCCCTTGGACTGCAAGGAGATCGAAGCAGTCAATCCTAAAGGAAATCAGTCCTGAATATTCATTGGAAAAACTGATACTGAAGTTGAAGCTCCAATGTTTGGCCATGTGATGTGAAGAACCAACTCATTGGAAAAGACCCTGATGCTGGGAAAGATTGAAGGCAAAAGGAAAAGAGGGCAGCAGAGGATGAGATGGTTGGATAGCATCACTGACTCAATAGACATGAGATTGAGCAAACTCCAGGAGATAGTGAAGGATAGAGAAGCCTGGTGTGCTGCAGTCCATGGGGTCAGAAAATGTCAGACATGACTTAGTGACTGAACAAAGAGATTTTGATTCACTTCTTCTGGGCCCAAGTGCTCCCTATATTTTTAAGTCTTTACAGATCACTGGGGAATCTCCTTAAGATGCAGATTCTGATTCACTAGGCCTGAGTGAGGCTTGCCTGGGAATCTGCATTTCTAACAAGCTGCCAGGTGATGTCAGTGGTTCTAGCCCCTGGCATCTAGTCATACTAGTCGGGGGTCAGCAAACTTTTTCATTATAGAGCCAGATGGCAAACATCTTAACCTTTCAGGCTAAATGGTTTGTTGCAACTACTGGACTCCACATTGAACTAGCCCTAGACAAGAGGTAAATGAATGTGCATGGCCATGTTCCACTATAAAGTTGTAAACACTGAAATCTCGGTTTCATATGATTTTTACATGTTGTGGGATATTGTTCTTCTTTTGATTTTTTTCCACCAACCATTTAAAAACTATTCTTAACACATGGGCCTCACAAAAACCCTCAGTCACCCTTCCCACACTGGGCTGTAAACCCCTGGGTACACCAGCTGCACCCACTGACTCCATCTCCCCTCCCAGCCTGGCCTGGGCCCTGAACAGTGGGAAGCCTTTCCTTCACCCTGCACAATGGAGGGGCCCTGAGAAGTTGAGGTGTTGCCTTTCAGAGCTGACACTTGTCAGGTGCCTCCCTTCCCTTCCATTCAATCTCACAGTCACACTGTAACTCTATAAACATCCGGGCAAAAGAATCAGTGACCCAGAGCTCAATACCAACAGAAGGAGTTCTGATTTATTAAAGAGAAGAGCAAAGGAAAGGAACCAGAAAACTGATAAGCAGGATAATTAGGCAGTTCCCTAAACAGTCCATCAAGCCCTCTGTTGTTTCCATCACTTCCCACCACCCCTTCCGACCCCTGGCAGCACGTGACCCAGGCTGCCAGGGCGTGGACATCCTTTGGACTCTGGGTCTCGGTCTTCAGAAGGATTGCAGGAGGGGCAAATGCTTTTGAGAACTTGAGGCCAGGACTCTTGAGTTCATTCAACCAATGTTAATGGAGTTGGTGCCTAGCTGTTCTGAGTTAAGGACTCAGTAAATGTTTATTGAATATTTTGGCAAAAATTTATGAACATTTGTTATATGCAAAGAATGGGCCAGACTCTGAGGTGAAGGACTCTTGGTTAAGATCAAGACATGAAAAATACACGGCTCCTGAATGCAGGAAATTTACACACGAAAGACACAGGCTCTCACTAGACTACACTCTAACGCAGGACTTGGCAGATTACCCCCCACAGGTCAAATTTAGTCCTGGACCTGGTTTTGTTAATAAAGATTTTGTAGCACAGCCCTGCCTGTTTGTGTACATATTGTCTATGGCTGCTTCTACACTACAACATCAGAGTTTAATCATTTTCATGGCCTGCAAATCCTAAAATATTTACCACCATACTTTTCACAGAAAAAGTTTGCTGATCTATAGTCTAGAGCAGTGGTTTTCCAAAAATTTGTATAGCAAATCACAATAAGCAATACATCTTATAGGAGGAGGCAGAGATAAAAGAATAAATAAGTTACACTGCAGTATGTCAGGTGAGGAGAAGGATTCTGAAGGCAGATACAGGATAAGAGGAACAGATCGTGAGGGGGGCAGGGGAGTGATCAGGGAAGCCTTTCTGTGACGTGGCATATGAAGGAAGGAGAGAGTGAGCTGTGTGGACACCTGAGGAAGAGCATGTGCAAAGGTCCTGGAGTAGGAGCGAGTGCTTGAGGTGAACAGGGATGGAAGTAAGACTGGTGAGCTGGGGAGAGGTGGCAGAAGATTGTGTAGAGAACTGACTACAGTCAGGGCATAATGAAGTCAGCCTTGCAGCAGAAATGCAAGCCAAGGACTGAGAAGAGAGTTTAGGTAAAACCGGACCACAAGGGCTTTCCTGGTGGTCCAGGGGTTAAGAATCCATCTGCCAATGCAGGGGATGCGGGTTCGATCTCTGGTCCATGAAGATTCCACATGCTGCCGAGCAACTAAGCCTGTGCGCCACAACGGCTGAGCCCAAGTGCCTGGAGCCCGTGCTCCACAAGAGAAGCTACCACAGTGAGCTCAAGCCTGCTCACTGCAAGGAGAGAAAAGCCCTTGCAGCAGCGAAGATCCAGCACAGCCAAAATAACGAATAACTTTATTTTTTAAAAACTGAACCATGAGTAGATACACGTATATGTACAATGGAATCACTTTGCTATACACCTAAAAATATCCCAACATCGTCAATCAACTGTACTCCAATATAAAATTAAAAGTTAAAAAAAAGAACTGAACCACAATGGAGGGTGTATTCATTTGTCCAGAAATCTTGTCCTGTAAGTGTGTGCAGGGACTGTGATGAGACAGCTAATAATCACGAGCCCTCCTTCAAGGAGTTCCCTCCCTTATAGTGACAGAGGCGGTGTAGCCAAATACATCGTAACAGAGGGACATGTCAGACCAGCAGGAGCACCTCTGGGGACCAGAGATTTCCACATGACAGGAGGACTCAGCTACATCTCAAAGGATGAGGAGACACACTGCAGGTTGATAAAGCTGGGGAAAACATTCCAAGTGGTGGGATCTGCACACACAAACACGTAAAGGCCCAAGAGAGCATTGCAAGCTGCCAGGTGCCGTGGGAGCAGGGCTTCTCAAGTCCAACAATGTGTTGGAAGCACCCAGAACGCTTTGAAATTATACTGCTCCCTTGGGCCCACCCCCAGACTTTGCCGTGATTGGCTGGAGGAGGACCCAGGCATTGGCATTTTTTTTCTCCCCAGGAGATGCTAGGTGACAGAACATCCCTGGTGGCTCAGATAGTAAAGCGTCTGCCTACTATACGGGAGACCTGGTTTGATCCCTGGGTTGGGAAGATCCCCTGGAGAAGGAAATGGCAACCCACTGCAGTTCTGTTGCCTGAAAATCCCATGGACAGAGGAGCCTGGTAGGCTACAGTCCATGGGGTCGCAAAGAGTCGGACACGACTTGAGTAACTTCACTTTCACTTTTAGGCAATACTAATGTGATGCCAGTATTCAGAGCATGAGCTGCAGGGAGACCTGGACGAGTAGGGGAGACTAGACAGGGGTCAGGGGCAGATTGTAGGTGCATTTTATTCTGTCCTCTACAATGTGGGCTTCATCTTCTAGGTAAGAGACAGAGCCAATGGCAGGGTTTGAGCAATGATGGGCGTGGTTGGATTTATAAGGTAGAGAAAGCACTCTGGCTGCAATGTGAGAGCAGAGGAGACCAGTGGGGGCAAGGAGGGGGAAGATTAGAGTCCCTGGGAGTTATTAGGGAAACACTGTAGCAGTTCAGAGAAGAAACAAGGGTTTATACCCAGGCAGGAGCCCAGACACTGGGAAGGAGATAAGGATGCAGTCAAGAGATAAGGGAAAAGCAGAACTGTAAGAACTTAGTGACTGCCTGAATGAGAAGAAAACTGAGACTAATGATTCCATTGACTGAAATATGAGATAGAAGAGAATAGGCCTGAGGGGGAAGAGAATGAGTCCAGTTTTAAGCATTTTTTTTTGGAGGCACCAGTGGAAAATAACAATAATAATCATCACAAGCCATTTATTGAGCACTTACTAGGTGCTGGGCCCCCTGTACTCCATTCATTGTCTTACTTGATTGTCACACCAGCTCGATGAAGTAGATCATCGCATCATCCGTTTTACAGCCAAAGCTCAGAGAAGCTCGGTAAGTGTGAAGAATGATCGTTGTTACTGTATATGCACATGCCACTTTGCAGAGTGGGGCACATGGTGAGTGCTCAGAAAATGGCAGCAGTATTAATTATTACTATCTTCTCTCCACCATAGGAAGGAAACACAGGACAAGTCTGCAGGGAGAGGAACCAGTCATATTTGGAAACCCCATGTCTATGTAGATGTATATATACTTAGTATATATGTTTGTATATACTAAGAGATGTATACTTAAATGCCTTAGTGTGTATTTATGCCATCAAACTCATACTCCGTCTGTTGCTGCTTTTTCTTTTTGGCTTTTTTTTCCAAATTTTTTATTTATTTTATTTTGGGCTCTGCTGGGTCTTCATTGCTGCACATGGACTTTCTTTGGTTGTGGTGAATGGACTTCTCATTGCGGAGGTTTTTCTTGTTGCAGAGCACAGGCTCTGGGGCACAGGGTTTCAGGAGTTGCGCACTCAGGCTTAGTTGCCTCACGGCATGTGGGATCTTCCTAAACCAGGGATCGAACTCCTGTCCCCTGCGTTGGCAGGCAGATTCTTAACCACCGGACTACCAGGGAAACACCTCTTTTTGGCTTTTTAATTAAGCATCTTAAATGCCTCTTGATCTTACCTGTTCTCCAGTCCTACCCACTCTGGCTCCATAATTATTTTATTTCTTTAATTTTTTTTTTCCCAAAGCTAATCTCAGTCTACTCGCATTCGTTCTGTTCTGTGAGCAAACCTGTGTTGCTAGCTGTACAGCCAGATTAGGTCTTTTTCTTGTGGAAAGAAAGATAACTTCATTTTTTAAAACATAGCTCCTCTTGCCTGTTCCGATACCAAACAAACAAAGCTGCTATTCATTTCAGCATCTCCCCATCTCTATCATGCCCAGAGTCATTTTATCAGCCGAGCCTCTTGGGTTGTCTCTCCAAGAGCCTGGAACAGCAAATAAGAATGTTCTAAAAGTGAGTGCTATGAAAATATAATCCCATTTAATGAGGCCACCAAGAGCAAGGCTGTTGGTTTGCAGAAGCAAACGTTCTGTTTAAAGTCATGGTCAGAAAATGCCAGCTTCTCAACGAAAAGCATCAGCTGGCCCATCACTAGTTAGCGACTCAGGGGCAAGGAGCTGAGGCAGCTGGAAGGAAACCTTAGAAGCCAATCACCAGTCTCCCGAAGACCCTCTCCTCATAGCTGGAGAGCCCCGCCCCACCATGATATGTCTGCCATGACCCTGCTCTTCTTGCCACCTCCCCTGAGTGTCAGTGCTTACTCCACGCTGTCCCATTCATGGACTCTTCCGTATCCAGTCGGAGGTGTGCAGCCCAAATTCCTATCCAGCACTTCCTTAGCAATGACCTGGCCTGGCTCTTTGGTCTCTGAGTCTTCAATAACCTCAGATATGCAGATGACACCACCCTTATGGCAGAAAGTGAAGAGGAACTCAAAAGCCTCTTGATGAAAGTGAACGTGGAGAGTGAAAAAGTTGGCTTAAAGCTCAACATTCAGGAAACGAAGATCATGGCATCCGGTCCCATCACTTCATGGGAAATAGATGGGGAAACAGTGGAAACAGTGACAGACTTTATTTTTCTGGGCTCCAAAATCACTACAGATGGTGACTGCAGCCATGAAATTAAAAGACGCTTACTCCTTGGAAGGAAAGTTATGACCAACCTAGATAGCATATTCAAAAGCAAAGACATTCCTTTGCCAACAATGGTCCGGCTAGTCAAGGCTATGGTTTTTCCTGTGGTCATGTATGGATGTGAGACTTGGACTGTGAAGAAGGCTGAGCGCTGAAGAATTGATGCTTTTGAACTGTGGTGTTGGAGAAGACTCTTGAGAGTCCCGTGGACTGCAAGGAGATCCAACCAGTCCATTCTGAAGGAGATCAGCCCTGGAATTTCTTTGGAAGGAATGATGTTAAAGCTGAAACTCCAGTACTTTGGCCACCTCACACGAAGAGTTGACTCATTGTAAAAGACTCTGATGCTGGGAGGGATTGGGGTCAGGAGGAGAAGGGGACGACAGAGGATGAGATGGCTGGATGGCATCACTGACTCGATGGACGTGAGTCTGGATGAACTCCGGGAGTTGGTGATGGACAGGGAGGCCTGGCGTGCTGCGATTCATGGGGTCGCAAGAGTCGGATACGACTGAGCAACTGAACTGAACTGAACTGAGTGCACATGGGTTGAGTTCAAACATTTGGGCACATATTACTATGGTGATTTTGTTCCCTGCTCAAAATACAGTCTCTGACTTAGGATGGTTCGGCTTATAATTTTTTGACTTTACAATCGTGTGAAAGTGATATGCCTTCAGCAGGAACCATACTTAGAATTTGGAATTTTGATCTTTTCATGGCTAGTGATATGCGGTTTGATACCCCTTTATGATGCTGGGGAGCAGCTCCAAGTCAGCATACAACCACAAGGGTAAACAACAGACACACTTACAACCATCCTGTACCCAGACACCCATTCTGCCTTTCACTTTCAGTACAGTATTCGACAAATCACATGAGATATTCAGCACTTGATTTCAGGCTTTGTGATCCTGCCCAACTGTAGGTTAGTGTAGGTGCTGAGCACATGGAAGGTGGGCTAGGCTCAGCGATGATATTCACTAGGTGAGGTGCATTGAATGCATTTTCAACCTAACGATATTTTCAACTTAGTGTGGGTTTATCAGGACAGCAATCCATTGAAAGTCAAGGAAGGTTTGTGATGAAATTTGGACATGTTCCTCCTTCATACGGAAAAGGGCACTAGATGGGGGTGCCAGGAGTTCTGACTTTCAGAAAGTCCTCTTTCTTCCTTCCTTCCAGGTTTCCTCCCTTCCCTTCCCTTTCTGGAAGCTGCACCATCAGAAGCAAAGTAACCTTGTCGCTCTAAGATTCCTCTTCTGCAAAATAAGTTGAGTGGGCAAAAAAAAAAAAAAATCCCTTTTCCAGTGAAATACTACCGAACTTGAAATTATAACGAGTATAAAAGTAGTATTATATTAGCTGTCATTTCATTCTATAACTTTTATGACTCCACCAGAAGAGCACTGAGGCTGCTCTGATGAACTTGGTCAGCCTCAGCACCCAGCCTCCCTTTATATTTTGTGTCCTTGCAGAGCATGGTTTTGAGAAAATCACTAGTGATTTCTTGCTCCACAGTATCAGGTTATTCTCTAAATAAACCAAGTTGGAAGGAGAAGCCTTATTCTGCAGACTGCACAAAAAAAGGATTGCCCAGGAATCCCAAGTTAAGGCATATATTTGAGTGTGCTCTTTGGGTGCTTGAAAAATCAAGCTCTTAAGTATTTTGTTTTAACAAAACAATAATCCAATTTTTATTGTAACACTTCAAATCCTTCCATGGAACACTGAAAGAGAGTCAGCAAAAGTAGTTTTCCAACCACTGGTGTTCTGGCAAACTGACTCTCTGGGGGAATAAAATTGCCCAAATTTGTAGTGTTTGCCAGTTTCTAGGGTGTAAGTCCTTCCATTGGGGACAGCTTGAAGCTAACAATGGTTAATAACTGGCTCACAAATTTTCTAAATATTTAACAATTGCATCCTTGGGAGTTCCTTGATCAGCAAGAAGATCAAACCAGTCAATCCTAAATGAAATCAACCCTGAATATTCATTGGAAGAACTGATGCTGAAGCTGAAGCTCCAATACTTTGGCAACATGATGCAAAAAGCCGACTCGTTGGAAAAGACCCTGATGCTGGGAAAGATTGAGAGCAGGATGAGATTGTTGGATGGCAACACCGACTCAATAAATATGAGTTTGAGCAAACTTCAGGAGATGATGAAGGATAGGGAAGCCTGGCGTGCTGCAGTCCATGGGGTCGCAAAGAGTCAGACACGACTTAGTGACTGAACAACAACTTGTAAGTCAGTATGAGCCAGGTCTAGGATGCTGTCACTTCCAGCCCGCGTGCCTGGTTGGTGCTTCTGGATAGAGCCCCCTCGAAGGCCATCGTCCAAACACTGACACCTGCTGTGGCACACAAGGCCCTGAGACCTTGGGCTGGATCCGGGGAAGGGCAGTTAGAATGGGGTGTGGAGAGGGGGAGCTGGTGTCCTTAAGTTCAGGACCTGGTTTGTTGTCAGAAATGGCCAGAGTGTGACCCCAGGAACAGGCAAGCTTAGTCCTTAAGCTAAGTCCTCCCAAACCTACCTGCACTTCACACACCTCAAATTATACTTCTGGATGTCACTCCCTCAGAACTCCTCCTTCTGGACCCAGCTGAAGCAGCTTCCCCCCTTTAAAGCCTTCTATCCCCTCTGCCTTCCTTTGAGCCACCGCTGGACCTAGCCCAGGTCCCTCTTACTGTACCATCTTACTGTTCTGTCATTCTGCATCAGCTTGTCAGTGTTTCAGACCCCTAGAGCAGAAACATGATTGGAGCCCCAGTGCCTAGCATAGATCCTGATATTTTTGTTAATTTCTCAACAAATGTTAATAATGGGATTTCCTTGGCATTCCAGTTAAGCATAGTTAAGACACTGTGCTTCCACTGCAGAGGACGCAGTTTCCATCCCTGGGTGGGGAACTAAGGTCCTGCATACCACAGGATGCAGCCAAAAAATAGGAAAAAATGAACAAACATTAATTGAGCCCCTACGTGCCAGGCAATGTTCTGCTCACTGAGAATACAGTGGAGATCAAATCAGATTCCCTGCTTTCATGAGAATTTTGATGCTAGAAGGCACTCGATCCATGGTAAATTATTATCTCATGAACACTCCTCTATGATCACTACTCTTGAGACTAGGAGATGAGACCTTTCATTTATTTTATCTTAACCCTAGCATAGAACCCACCCTTGGGTTCTTGGGTTCACAAACATGGCCACCCTTCATAGTCCTTTTTTTCTAAATAGAATTTATTTTTTAGAGCATTTTTAGATTCTCAGCCAAATTGTACAGAAGGTAAAGAGATTCCCATATTCCCACTCCCCCCTTACCTGCACAGCCTCCCCCATTATCAACATCCCCCACTGGAGTGGTATCTTTTTTACAATTGGTGAATTTTATTCAATGCTGAAAAGAAATGAACTATGAAGCCATTAAAAGAAAGATAAATGCATATTACTAAGAGAAAGAATCCTATCTGAAAAGGCTACACATTGTGTGATTCCAAATATATGTAAAAGGGAAAACTGTGGAGAAAATACAAAGATCAGCGATTACCAAAGGCTAAAGGGGAGGGCAGAGCAGGCAGAGAACAAAGGAGTTTTCCGGCATTGGAAGAATCCTGTATGATTCTGTGATGGTGGATGCGTGTCATTATATGTTTGTTAAAACCCATAGAGTGACGCTAATGTAAACTGTAGACTTTGAGTGATAATGATGTGTCATTGTAGCTTCTTTTGATTTTGATTTTGTATTTTGTATTTTAGTTGTGATTTAGGGATATCCCAAGGCCTATTAATGTACCATTGTCATAGACCAGGGGTTGTAGGAGGGGGCTGCTGGTGAGGTATTTATCCACTGTTAACCATTAATATTTTAAGCTGAAGGTTTTTTTTTTTTTTTTTTTTCAGATAGACAGCTCTGGGAAGAAGGCAAATAGATACAGTAAGCTTGAAATTTCCTGGAGACAGGATGAGAAAAAAACTCAAGACTCTGGCCCCCAGCAGCCAGGGTCCTGTATGAACCCCAGTTCTGGGATGGGGAGCTCACAGATCCATGTAGGAAAGCCATTCCTCCTGCCTCGTGGCTATTCTGGGCATGGGGAGCAGAAGGACACAAAGGGAAGGGAGAAACCACAAAGTAGAATCAAAGGACGAGGTGAAGGAAAGGGGACTCTGGGGATTGAGGGGGCAGCTTCTCAGGCTGAAAATGCCCAATTCTAGGAGAGCCTAGAAAGGCCTCCCCAGGCTTCATCCTGCAGCACCATAAGCCCAAAAGGTGGGGTGGACTGTGGTCATAATTTATAACAAGCCTACAGGTCACCTATTGTGTTATTTCCCAAAATTTTAAAAACAATACACGCACATACATACAAACATGCTACCTTTCTGTTTGCTTAAATAAATGTATTTTTAAATGACATTCTATATCCCATCATAGATTATGAGTTTCATGGACCGGACAGTTTTTCCTAACACACATTGAAATAAATAACTAAGTGTTAAAAGTTAAATGTTAGCATCACTGACTCAATGAACATGAACTTGAACAAACTCTGGGAGATAGTGGAGGATAGGGATGGTCCTCAGCATGTCCTCCTGACATGCTGCAGTCCATGAAGTCGCAGAGTCAGACACGACTTAGCGACTGAACAACATGTAGGTCATCCCTTGGACAGCCAATGCCAGGCACACCTCACTGTGGTGCACTGGTGGAAAGGAGTTGGCAGTCTCAGTCCTTGATTTGTGAGCAACTGTGGGCAAGTCATCTGCCCCTCCCTGTATGTCAACTGCCTCATCTGCAAAATGAGAGGGTTGACCAGATGCCCTCTCAGACCCCTACACACATTGAGGTTCTGAGCTGTTTGTTGAATAAATGTAGAGTTATTGCAGGCAGTATACCCAGGACAGAACTTCTCAGCACCCTGCCCTCTCTCGTTCCACCAAGGCTTTCCCCCACCACCCTGTTACACCCACTTCCCTAATTCAAGGCACATCCTCCTGGGAGAGAAGCCTGCCCAGATCCAGCCCCAACAGGAAAGCTAAGTGGTTTAATTAGAAGGAAAACACCTCAGCTTTTCCAAACCTCAGCACAGTGCTCTTACTTCTTTAACTTTGGTGAAGTGAGTAATACCCCTTGCCAGGGAGTCACCTCCCAACCCACACAAAAGAAATGTCTCCTTTGTTTTTTGAAAAATGTTTATAGTGGCCTTTAATATCTCAATGTGTCCCAAGGGAGCCAGACGGACAAGGAGTCTAACCATCCCCTGGCAGGATCCCTGCACTCAGCGTCCTCCTCCACTGTCTGGCTGGAGATAGACAACACCCAAGTCCTTCAGGAAAGTCAGCAGATTTGCAAATCCTCCCTAAAAGGGCAGAGTGTGGAGAGAGGGGTTAAATACCATGTTTAATGGGCTGCAGAATTGACCATTAAAGATCAGCAAGATTAGGTATGGCATTGATATACCTAACCCTTCCTCAGCATTGCCCCTATTAAAACCACTCCACAGACAACTGGGAGAGAGGCCTCTACACCCAGAAAGTATAAGCCACCAGGGCCACAAAAGTAGAAGAAATAGCTTGAATTCTATTTGTATATGTTGACTTTACAAAATGTCTGGATACCTTGTCCATAAAGGTCCTTATAGTTAAGCACAAGCATTCATAATTTTTATAGTGAGGTTACACATAGAAATGATAAATATTTTTAGACATTGAGTTAAACAAAACATGTCCTTAATTCTTTCTTTTTTACTTTTACCTTGTTTAATGTGGCTACTGGAAAATTTAGAATTTACACATGTGGCTTTCAGGACAGCAATGCTTTCGACAATCGCATCCACTTGAATCCACTCCTGTGGTCTCACCTGAATCAGAGTGACACCCGAGATATTTCAATATAGTGATAAGAAATCTAAGTTCGAATCACAACTCTGCCACTTAGTAGCTGGGTGACCTTGGGCAGGTGACTTAGGGCAAGGCCTGGCGCATAGGAAAGTGAAAGTGTTAGTCGCTCAGTCGAGTCCGACTGTTTGCGACTCCATGGTCTGTCGCCCTCCAGGCTCCTCTCTCCATGGGATTCTCCAGGCAAGAATACTGGAATGAGCTGCCATGCCCTTCTCCAGGGGATCTTCCCAACCCAGGCATGGAACCCAGATCTCCTGCATTGTAGGCTCATGGAAGGAGCTGGAAAAATGTCATTCCCATAGAGAGGCAGTCATGTGCAGTAGTCACAGCCAGAAGCTCTGAATCCAGACTATGGATAGGCATCCTTCTCCTCTACTCACCAGCTGTGTGACCTTGAAGCTATTCCACCCTCCTCACTGCAGCGCGGCCAGTGTACGGGTGTAGAAGCGCCCAGCAATGGCCACCATGTGGTCAGCACTTGGCACACAGAGCCATGGTGGCTCTCTTGCTTGGCACCCATGACTCCCACATCCACCAGACACATTCCCTGCCTTTCTCTTCCTTCTATCTCAGGTCATTTCTGTACCACTTCTGGCTTCAGCTGCAGCAATCACTGCTTAAAGTTCACCAGGCCCCCTGGATGGTCCCTCCTATCCATTTTCCAACGTCTGCTGACCTTGGGTCTTAAAACCCAGAACTGTTACATCCCTCTTCTGCTTAAAACCCAGCAGTGGCTCCATGTTATCCATGAATAAAGGCTCCAGGATCCCAGGACCTACGAAACCCTCTAGGGTCCTCTCTCCCCTCACACCCAGGGCTCATCACACCCACTCCCTCTCCAGTCCCCAAACATGCAGCCAGTTTTACTCTCTTCTGCCTTTCTCTCCCTCTTTTATCTTCCACGACCACCCGCACCATGTCAGCCTCATCAACGCTAGATTCAGCTCAAGTTCAAGAGTTCCCTGAACTTCTCCCTGAGCCCTCAGTGGGCCTGACCCCAACTATGTGCCTGTACTGTGCCTGTGCAGAATTCCGCTGCTCCGCTGGCAACTCGAGTGCACTTTCAGCTGCCTGACTCCCCTACAGACTGAGCATCTTAGAAGTGAGCAGAGTGACGATGAGTTGTTGAGGGCATGCTACGGGCCAGCACTGCCTGAGGACTGGACACAGATTAGTTTCTTCCTCTTACCTAGAGGGCATCTGAGTCAGGTATGATAACCACTTTACAGCTGAGGGAGCTGGAAGAGGTTTTTGATATTTGACACTTGGTGAGCCAGAGTTCAAAGCCAGGAGGTCTGGCTTCAGCGATCTCACTCTTAACCTCAATTTACATTTTTAAAATTAGCATGTAATTGACACGTAACATTGTGTGAGTTTAAGGTGTACATGTTGACTTGATACACTCATGTATTGCAGTATGCTTACCATCATAGCATAGCTAAACCTTCCTTTTTCCCATCACATAGTTATCATTTCTGTTTTTGTGGTAATAAAAAATTTACCACCTGCTCTTAGCAACTTTGAAATATAAAATACAGTACTGTTGGCTGTAGTCACTTTACCATGCACCAGATCTCCAGAGTTCATTCATCTTCTAGCTGTCTACTTATACCCTTCAACAATATTTCCCCAATTTCCCCTACCCCCAGCCCCTGTAACGACCATTCTATAGTCTTTCTCTGAGATTGGTTTTCTTAGATCCACATATAAATGAGATCATATAGTATTTATCTTTCTCTGCCTGATTTGTCTCATTAGCATAGTGCCCTCAATGTCCATCAATGTTGTCACAAATGGCAGGGTATCCTTCTTTCATGTGGCTCAATTTTATATATATATATATATATATATATATATATATGTATGTATACACATATATTGGAGAAGGCAGTGGCACCCCACTCCTGTACTCTTGCCTGGAAAATCCCATGGACGGAGGAGCCTGGTAGGCTGCAGTCCATGGGGTCGCTAAGAGTTGGGAACGACTGAGCAACTTCACTTTCACTTTTCACTTTCATGCATTGGAGAAGGAAATGGCAACCCACTCCAGTATTCTTGCCTGGAGAATCCCAGGGACAGAGGAGCCTAGTGGGCTGCCGTCTATGGGGTCGCAGAGTTGGACACGACTGAAGTGACTTAGCAGCATACATGCATATGTACGTACATGTATAATATATACACACATATATCCCCAAATTTTCTTTATCCATTCATACACTGACAGACACCACTTAAGCTGTTTCCATATCTTGGCTATTGTGGAGAATGCTTCCCTCAATTGACTTTTATCTCCTAAGCTAGCATGGTTAATTTTGAAGCCAGGAGTTCAGAGAAGGAAGGCAACTTGCTGGAACTGGAGTCCAGGCCTCTTGGCTCTCAGTGGTCTTTTCTTTGGTTTGGTTGGTCATGTGCCTCTGCCATGAAAGCCCAGGCTGCTGGCCTGGATGGGGAGGCGGGACCCTGGGCGACTGGCAGGCAGACATGGCCTGAAGCAGTGAGACGTCCACAGAGAGGTTGAAATAATAAGCCTGGCTGAGGGAGCATCTGCTTTGTTTGCTTGGCTTGGTGTGTTTTCATTACACAGATCTGGAATCTGATCCTGCCTGGGAGGCTCTGAGGCTCCCTTTATTCTCCTGTTGGGCAGAAAAGAGAGTGGGGTGGAGCAGCTTAGCTAAGAAGTGCTGACAGGGAGGCAAAGCCGGTCAAGTCCAGGGTCGAGACACTCCCTTGTGAAAGCCCAGACAAAGGGGAGTGCTAGACAGGGACCTAGGGGAGACGGGCTCTCTGTCAGGCCCTGTCGCACAGAGGGGCGATCCATGTCACGGTGGGTCATACCTCTCCAAGCCAACCAATGCGGTGCCTTGCCTGAAGGTCACATTCTCAAACCCCAAGAGGAGGCTTACTATGGATGGCTTCAGGCAAGGAAAAGGCAGATGCTAATGAGCCCTGCAAGGAGCCTGCTGCCCTCTCTTCAGCCCACAAAGGCCACACAAGGAAGGGGGGAAGAGGCAGGAGAGAGGTTCCAGTTGGGTCAAGGGAAGATTTTGGCAACTTTGATAAAACCACGAGTAATGGCATTATTTTGCTATTCATTGTGGAAGGTCTCTTATGAGGAACCACTGAATGGAATGCCTTTTCAAATTAAGTGTTAAGGGACAAAAAAGTTGACTCTTCAACACAACTGGGGCACTTTGTCAGATAATAGCACCCCTGGGTCTGGATTGGAAGAAGCATGAAAGGTCCTCAACCAGCCTCATGCCTGACTTTACTGCTAGAATACCCTTTTCCAACCAGTCAGCCATGTTGCAGGCACTGTGGGAGGTGTTGTGGTATAGTAAGAGTAAGGAGTTTGAAAAATCAAATGCATTTGTACGAATAAAGATGTTAAAAAATGTGGCTTAGTTGTGCAGGCAAATGGGTTTCCAGAATTAGACAGACTTGTCCATCAGATGCACACATTGTTGGGCTGCCTCAGGCTTCCCTGTGTTGGGCTTGACTCAGAAAACTTACAATCTGAGAAGCGGAGCGGACTAGTGCTGTTTGTGGGAAGTCGGCTCCCAAAGACAAAGGAGAGGAGAATGGGTGAGTCTTCTACGTTTGCCCCGTTTTTCTTTCAGACCCTCTGATCTGAATCTGTCACTTCTGAGGAGGAGGAGTGAGCGGCGGGGGCAGACAGGCCAGGAATGTCACTCCCTCCACGTAGAAAGAAACTACAGGAGTTTGGAAATAAGAGACTCCCCTAATAATAGCTTTCCTCCAACCTAAAGGTACCCTGCTGCTGAGGACAAGGACCGAGAGCCCTCAGGGCCCAGGGAAAAAGTCTGTCTCCAACAAGAGCCTCAGCAAAAACACCTTCCCGCAGACAGCCTTATGGCCAGCCGAGCAGGCTTAGACAGCCAGTAGCCAGTAAACGCGTCGACCCTGCAAGAAACGGAAAATTCCACCTCAAACTGGCTTAAACACTCTGAAAGCCCAAGGATTAGTGTCTCAGTGTCACTGAGGTCCTGGGCGCATTCTGTCTCTGCCGGCTGGCCCCAGTCCCAGCTTCACTCTTGGGCAGCTTCCTTGGTGTTAACCCTGCTGCTAGTGGCATTCTGGGATGTTCTCTTCCGTCTCATTGAGCTGATCTATTCATGAGTCCAGCCCTGGGCCATTGAGACAAGAGTGCCGTGTTCTGGTTGACTGAATATAGTCTGGATTCACCTCTTGTGAGGGGAATAACTTCAGTTCCCCCTGAAGCCCATGGTCAGGTGGAGGTGGGTAGACGCCTAAACAGAACTGGAGTTCTGTTAGGATGGAGGACGTGGGGAATAAGTTTTGAGTAGACCCTGAGATGGGGGCTTGCTTCAAGATGCACATTGGGTTCTGAGCTTGGAAGCACTGCCTTGGGAAGTGAGGGAAGCAGGATTAGGCGGGGGAGAAGTTGAACTGCAGCGCAGTTACAGTAGGGACCTCAGCTGACTCCGTAAGGAGTTCCAGGGCTGAGGTGGCCCTTCAGAATCATCCCAAATCATGGCAAGGGGCTGTGCCATTGAACCCCTGCCCCAGTCCGTCATCAGGTGTGGGCTGCCCTAGGAGTGTGAGGTAGGCTTGTTGGGCAAGGCATCTCCCCTACCTAATAAGTCGCGTATATATTTGTTTCCTAACTCCTCACCCAGCCCCATCAGTGCATCCCCTGGTGCCCACAGCAGTGCCTGGCTTACAGTAGGGGCTCAATATTTATCAAATGAATGGCTGGATTTGGGAGCCAGACAGACTTTAGCTGGAATCTCAGCACTTCCATATGCCAGCTCTAGATTCTGCAGCCAATTATATAACTTGCTAGGCCACAGTCTTTTCATGTGTGAAATGGGGAAGTCACAGTACTAATTATATAGGATTGTCATAAAGGCTATGTGAATTAATACACAGCTGTTAAAGTAGCACATTAAGAGTAGCCGTCATGGTCCATCGTTATTCTTGTTACAGCCATTATTATTGTTTATTCACCAGATGAGTCAATCAGTCCCTGCCCAGTGGCCCCCTCAGCCCCCAGCCTCTTCTTTCCACCCAGAGGTAGAGGGGTGATTCAGGTGGTGGCAGCCTGCCCAGTGAGTCAACTCTGAGCCTCAGCCATGCCAGGGTCCCTGGCACAGGCTACCCTGTCCAAGAGGCCCTGGGGTTGAGTCATCTGGGCTCCAATTCCAGCTGGGGGACACCTCAGCTGTGGAGTTTGGCTGGCAGAATTTGTCCTCCCCAAGACCTTCCAGGAAGAGACTGGGCACCTGCCCCATTGTACTCCCTGGGGCTACCCTTTGCCAGCTCAAGTCTGTCTGTCAGGAGAGTTTGCAAAAGATCCAAGTGAGGATCTGTGGTGGGGCTGGGAAGGAAAAGCGTTGCCTCCACCCTTTGCTTTCAAAGCAGGGCAGTGTCGTGAACAGATCATGGGGTTCTGATCTCAGCAGACCAGTTTCGAGTCTCCATCCCTCCACTTACTAGCTGGGGCACCTTGGACAAGTCCTTTGCTTCTCTGAGTCTCACTGGTGAAGTGGGAGGTTACAGGGAGGCTTGACCAAGTGGTCATGTTGTCTGCAAGTCCCGCATCTTCCATGAAGAGGTCTCAGATCTGCTCTCTGTGGTCTCTGAGCTTCAGTGACTCTTATAAAAGGGGAGGAGGAATTCTCTGTCTCCACATTTCCCCCACCTCCCACGGGAAGAGGTAGGGCCAATCTGATATACCATTCCTTCCTTCGTTCATTCAGCAGCTCTCTATTGAACACCTGCAGCATGCCATGTGCTGTCCTAGCATGGGGTATAGGAATCACGGGCTAGTGGGAGAGGCAGATTCGGTATAAATGAGCAAACAAATACACTTATAAACTTTACTCAGTACAGGCAGAAGAACAACAAGTTGTTAAGAGATAAAAACATGGTAGAGCTGTTGGAGAAACTTCTGAGTTGGTGGCCCGTGAGCACAGACTTGAGGAAAGAGAATGAGCCAGCCTTGGAAAAGCAAGAGTGAAGACCCTTCCAGAGAGAAGCGCATATGCAAAAGCCCAAAGGCAGGAAAGAGCTGGGGTGGTTGAAGAAGTGCCAGGGGACCAGTGTGTGGGAGCATTGCGGACACATGCAGAGAGTCTGAGAGGAGGCGAGGAAAGGGGCTGGGCGCACAGGGGCCCACCTCCCGATGCCCCTCATCTCAGGGATCAGCCTTTCACAGCCTGTTCCCACTGCCTTAACACAGTTGCCTAGTTATTTTTTTTCCAGTTTTATAGTTGTTTACAGAGACACGGCTCATGAGGGTACACCATGGCTGGATTCCCCTAGGGTTGTTTGTGAAGAGTGAGATGCTGGAGATAAACTGTGTAATACAGTTCCTGGCATAGTTAGTCCTCAAGGAGAAATAGGTATCTTGAAAAAATATATGTAAAAATAATGAGAATATTTACAGCCCCATGCCAACACCCACTTTGAACTGTTACTCTGAGATTTAAAAGAGAAGAGAAGCCTTGGGTTTCAAGTCATCCTCTTCTCCATAACCACAACGAAGAAAGTCGGGGTAGAATCGTCACCTCATCCGGGAGACCTGCCCTGGCTCCCACCGCAGGGTGCATCAGGGTCCCTGTGTCGCAGCATCTGTCACCCTCTATTGAATTGTCTGGTTACCGGTCTTTCCCGTGGACTATGAACTCCTCAATGACAGAGACTGTTCCTTGATTCTCCATTTAACATAGTAGTTAAACAACGTTTTATTTCAGATAGGTTTAAGGACTAGTCCAAATTGCTTACTCTCATTAACTAGCCCACGTTTAAGCTAAGAGACTGGTCTTGATGAATCATTCCAGAATAGAATTTATGTCATTTAAAAAGCACAGTATCCTTGTAACTTTCCTAAGCTGGGGACTGCTTTAAAGTACGGACCGGTTTATTGGCTATCCCACCCCCGCGGGTTTCTCAAACCCACGTTTTACAGGAGGAGCAGACAGGCTCTTCCCCAGGGACGTTGCACCAGAGGCTTGCGTTATTCACTGCTGGGGGAGGGTGCCCGAAGTAATAACATTAGGCCCACAGTTCCCAAACTCTGCACCCAAGGCCCTAGGGGAGCAGAGTGTATTTTAAATTTTCAGGGGGAAACACAGCAGTTCTTGGCATCAGTCAATCACCATGCAAATTACTAGCCAGGGTGGTTCACAGTTTCAACATTAGATCACAGCGTATTCCTTTCAGTGACATCACATTTTTGCAAAACTGGGGTTTTGGTGGTGGTTGTGCTAAAAGGCAAGTACTGTATGAGAATCGTCATGGAACAGGAAATGGGGGTGAAGTGTCTGCTCTGATTCTAAGGTCCGGGAATGTATGCAGTGCCCAGCAAGCACGCACGGCTCGTTTGTAAGTGATTGTAGTTATTTATGAACGAAATAATATTATGTACGTTGTTTATTTCAGTGACTAAGCTGGTAGGACATAAATAGTTGGCACTTCTTTTGGCCTTGGCGTGCCGTGAAATCATTCCTTAGGTGGGCATCATACATCCAGAAAGTGGGGACTCATGCATTAGGTTCTTTGTAACTCCCATTTAACTCTTTTAAGCTTTTGATGCTGAACTCAGGAATGATTTTGAGCTAAATTCTGTGAGCGTGGCTTAATGATGTATGCATGGAACCTACCCTTGAGAGTCAAGGAGCTACAAGGCTGGGAAATATTTACTGGGAGGGAAAACAGATATTTAGCTCATCTCTCTCACTCCATCTGACTAGCTTCTTAATGAGTGTAGACCACTTTGGAATGAGCTGGAAGCACGCCTTTCTGTTATAAAAACAGAAAAACAAGCATGCGCTTGTGTGCCAGGGATATGGTTTTAGTATCTCGAACTAGGAGTGGCCTGAATATCCAGCTGGCTCAACCAGCTAATTATTGCCGGAAAGAGAGACTACAGAGCAAGTGTTCTGAGGCTACAGTTATTATTTTTGGTAGATCCCCCTGCTTAGCTTTTAGCTTATTCATAAATAAATCAGCCAGTTCAGTAAATTGCCTCATATAGTTAGTTATCATTGAAAAAAACAAGCTTGCCCCGGTCATCACAGCAGATGGAGCCTGCTCCAAACTGGGCCTTCGACAGAAACCTGATGGAGATGGATTTGGCTGGGGTGAGCTGCTGGTCATACTCGCCTGAAACATTTTCTAGGCTATTGAAATAGGGCGATGGGCTTGAATGGCTCATGTGTATTTCTATCCATGTTGATTCTGAACCATCTTCTAAGACGGATCTTGGCCCCATTCCCAGCATTCACCGCTGAGGGCAAGTGGGATTGCCCTTCCTCCAACCATGAATCCCTCTTAGCCCTCAGCTTCCACAAAGAAACTTCAAGGCTCTGTTTTCTGCTGATACTTGTGAGTCTCTTTTCTCAGGCAGCATCAGCCCCAGGGCCACTGTACCACCTTTCCCCTTTGCCTGGATTCTCTTCACCCAGCTCTTCCCATGACTGGCCTCTTCATTCATTCTTTCAGCAAATATTGAGCCATCTGCTGTGTGCCAAACACTATGCTGGGTTTCAAGGTATAAAAAGGAATGATAATAATAGTTAACATTTGTTGAAAGCCTGTAATGAATGAAGAGTTCTCCTAAACCATTTACATGTATCTCATTTGATGCTGAACAGCAATCAAGTCATCCACATTGGAGATGAACAAGTTACCCACATTTTGCTAATAAGGAAAGTAAGACACAGAGAAGCTAAGTATCTTCCCCAAGGTCACACAGCTAACAAGTGAGGGAGCTGGGCTTTGAGCTTGCATTCTTCAACATTTTGTTGTATTGTCTCCTTAGAAAGACACAGGAGGCTCTGGTTTTATTCAGTATTTGGCTTACATTTTAATAGAGGAGAGAGACAATAATCACATTAGCAAATAAGTCATTTCAGCTAGTCAAAGATGATAAGAAAAAAAATAGTAATAATTCAGTAGAGACTTCTCAGAGTGGCAGGAAGGAGTAGTTACTTGATATCAAGTAGCTGGAAAAGCCTCTGAAAAAAAACAGCCATGGGAAGGTGCCCAGGAAAATGATTTCAAGCAGAGAGAATAGCAAGTGCAAAAGCAGCAAGGCAGGGACAAGTTGGGCCGAGTGCAAAAGAAAGAGATGACCAGGAACCAGATCGTAGAAGCTTTTTTACCTGGGCTGCACTCATTTTCCTGGGGAGCTTACAAAAATACTGATGCCTTGGCCCATGCCCAGAGATTCTGAGGCAATCAGTCTGAGGTTTTGGCTCAGGCAAGAGGAATTCTAAATGAGACGAGTGCAGCAGTCCAGTGCAGGATGGTGGTGGCGTGGACCAGGGCAGTGGTGGTGGAAAGGCAGCATCTCTCCATCAGCCCTGCTCCCTCCACACCGCCCACCTGTGGTCCATGGGAAGTGTTCACATCCTTAGCCTGGATAAACCAAAAGCAGGATGCTCACCTGCGGATAGCCTGCGAAGGATTCAGCACCAGAGACTATCAGTCTTGGTAGGTGACCCACTGAAGCCCCTACTGGACAGAGCACAGGGGAGACTGGTAGGCGGACATAACCTTTTCCTAAGAAATCACCATCTCACAGTCTCTAATCTCTGACAGCCCAGCCTTATTATGTCCACGTGGGTGAAACTATCAGTTCTTGGCCATAGTGGTGTCTGTCACAGCTCACTCTGGGAGGTGGCATCTTTGTCTTCTTGCTACAGCACTAGCTGAGACAGAGTGTTCATCGGGGTTGTCCAAAGAAATGGAAACCATAAGAAGGGTATACATAGACTTATTGTAAGGCACTGGTTTATGTGATTAATTTGGTGGTGCTAGTGGTAAAGAATCCACCTGCCAATGCAGGAGACATAAGAGATGCGGGTTCAGTCCCTGGTTTGGGAAGATCCCCTGGAAGAGGGCATGGCAACCCACTCTGAAATTCTTGCCTGGAGAATCCCCTGGACAGAGGAGCCTGGTGGGCTACAGTCCATGGGGTCACAAAGAGTTGGACATGACTGAGATTTTTCTCGCATGTTGGGATGGGTTAAGAAGAGAGTGACTTGGGCATACCTGGATGGCTCGCATCCAGTGGATGAAAACCAGACTCAAGTCAAAGAGCCGATTCTTACCCTGTATGATCAGTCATTGGAACCATTCGCGCACTCTTGGTCTAATATACAGTAGGACAAGTTCCCTGACGTGGTATGAGCTGCCTTGCCCCGTAGTGAGCTCCCTGTTATTGCTTGAGGTGTTCAAGCAAAGAGCGCACAGTCTGCTGAGGCTGTAAGGTGACTTTCCCATCCCAGGCCTGGATGAAGCCCACTGAGGAGAATCAGAATTGTCTCTTGGCTCCTCTCTGCAGTTTATCTCCCTCTGCACATGTATGCACACATGCAAGCACACACACACTCACACGAGGGAGGTGAATGCCAGAGAGGAGGAGAATGTGAGAAACCACACAGGGATCCAGCTAGGAAAACAAGGAGGAGAGATGGGAAGGCAGGGGGACAGAGACAGCACTGAGAGGGGTGGGCAAAGCGGGGAAAGGGAGAAGGAGGGAAAGGAAGAGATGGAAAAAGGTGGGAGAAGGGAGAGGCAACTGCGGGAGATGCAGAGGGAAAGGGGGCAGAGAGGAGACAGGCGGTACTAAAAGCAGGAGGAAAGGGAGAAGGCAGTGGACTTGGGAGAGAGGAAGCATGGGGCCCAGGAGGAGGGAGGTGGGCAAGGCGGAGGAAGCAGGGCACAAGAGACAGGGCCGGGCCTCAGAGTGGGTAGGGAGGTGGGTGAGGATGTGAGTCTTCAGAGTCAAGGAGTTCACTGGGCAAAGGTCCCCAGAGCAGCAAATGGGTAATCTTGAGTCACAGCTCATTTAGAGCTTCCTGTTTTCAGCTTGTCTCTGTGAACAGTTGGAGGGGTTTCCAGCTAGTAAATACATTGGAGTGCCAAGACTCCCTCCCCTGGCTGTGGCCGTTCCATGGCTGCCCGTCCCCAGAACCTTCTCATGCCACCTCCCTTTATACCCTGAGCACCAGCCCAGCAGCTCCTCCAGCACCACCCAACAGGCCACCTGCTCCCCTCTGCAAGGCCCCTGACTTCACCAGGTTCTCAAGGCTCATGAAGGAAGCCGTAAGCCTCTTCCAAGTACTGCACTCACATTCACCAGTTGCACCACTGGCGCTCCACTGGGAAGCTGTAAACCTTTTAAGTGTGGAATCCCGCCCAAGCATTTACAGAAAATTTTACTTTATAAAACAAGTTTCCCTGAAACACAGTTTCTTTGCCTTTTTCCAAGACCCCATATTTTTCCTTCCATCCCCTTGCACTCTTCCCAGTTACAAGCACATCTTTATCCATCCTTCTTCAACTCAACCCAGCAGACGTGTCTGGGCCATCCACAGCATTCCAGACAGCAGGGTTACATCTGGAAACAAGACCCGTTGTCTGTCCTCAGGAAGCTTGTGTCTAATGGGGAGACAGACATGGAGCCAGGGGTGGAGTCGGGTTTTATGGGGCTCAGACAGCACACAACTTAAGAATAAAATTACCAGCCCATGTATAAGAAACCTGGGTTACGTGTTCAGTCCTGGAGAGGACAGGATGAGTGCCCCACCCAAACACCCAACTCTAGGAGAGAAGGGTTCACAAAGGAAGGTTGAGATGACCATTAATTAATTAAACCACTGCACCTATACTTTCTCTCTTTGCTCTCTTTTGCCTATCCTGTGAATAAATGAATGCATACACGATGCATTCTACAGACATTTACTTAAGGACGAAGTTTAGCTTCTGTAACAAAAACCTAAGATGGCTTAAACAAGCTAGGACCTTCCCTCTCACATAACTGGCTCCTTCCATCCTTCCTTCCTGGGGTGTTGCCTTTCAGATACAAAGTCTATGATGGTGCCCTTCCAGCCAGTCAGATGAGGCAAGAAAGAACTGTGAAGCATTCCCCCTTCCACCTCACACACACACTTCTCTTTTAAGGCAGACCTGGGAGTTCAAACCCAACTTCTGCTCAAGTCCCATTGACCAAAACGTGATCACCCAGCCTTGAGGACATGAGCACACACAGATCCCAGGGAGATGAGGAAGTATAATGTTTATTCTGGATGGTCATGTACCACCAGATTAAGGCATTTCACAGCTATAGAAAAAGAGAATGGATGCTGTGGACAACTAGAAATCTCCGAGACAGCCTGTGGCGTATGTTGTGCTTACTAGGAAACTGAGGTGTGGAAGTAGCTGTGGTCCTTTCCAGGTCCATCCACTGACAAAACTGAATTAAACAAGCTGTCCCTGGAAGCTCCCAGCCCTGTTCTTTAATTTCAGTAACTCTGACGCTCTTTACCAGATCCCAAATATTGGCCGAGAATGAAATACTGTGACCACCCAAGGGGTAGTTGAAGGAAGAGGAAGCAATATAGACTGTGAAGAAGTTGCCAGGGGAAAAAAGGAAGAGAACCAGAAGAGAATAGTGAAACTAAATTTCAAGAAGTTTAGCGATTTCCTATACCATGGAGTGTCAAAGCAGCAAGAGGACCCAAAGAAACTCGATTGGATTCACCAATGAGGTCAGAAGTGACCTTCGCCAAGTCATTTTGTGTGGAGTGGTGGGGAATGGCATCCAAAGAGAGTTGGTTTGGGAGTGAGTGGAAGATAAGGATGCTGAGATAGAGTAGTGGTAACTGAGGTATGGAAAAGCAGGAACAACCTGAGATTAGTGCATCCGTGATCATGTTGATTCAAAAGATAAAAAAATCAATGAAGAGCAAGAGCTAGAAAATGCATGGCAGACATACAGTTTGGCTGCTTTAACAAAGACCAAAATAACAGTGGCTTAAAGAAGATCAAGGTTTACTTCACTCTCATGTGGGAGTCTGAGCACACACAGTCAAGGGCAGACTAGGGACAGCATGGGGTGGGGAATCCAGGCTCCTTCCACCTTGTTAGTCAGTCATGCTCAACATGCAGCTTCCATCTTGTGGCCCACGAAGGCTGCACCAGCTCCCACCATCATGTAAACATCCCAGCCAGGTAGAAGGAGGGAGAGGGAAGGGGAAGTTTTCTTTCATCTTAAAGGCACCATGCAGAGGTTGCTCACATCACATCTCCTCACATTTTCACTAGCTGGACTTGGACACTTGGCTACATCTACTGAGATAAGGGAGACTGAGACAAAATCATCTTTAGCTGAGAGGCCAAATCCCCAGAGAAAACTTAAGGGTCCTATTACGAGGAAGGAGGGAACAGCAAGCAGTCAGAGCCTTAGGGGACCTAGAACAAAGTGTGGTCTCGACCTTTGGTGGGAGGAGGCTCGCTGTCTCCAGGGCGGGGACACACAGAGAGCAGAGAGGAGGTCTACCGAGCTGTTTACGACCTGTTGGGTGGGAGACCGGACGTGCACTCGTAAATACCCTGGGATGGTTCAGAGAACGCTGTGCTTTTGGAGCCCTAGGTTTCATTCTCAGCTCTGTGCTTAGCTGCTCTCTGGCCTTGGACAAGGAGAGAGATCTCCGTTTCCACATCTGTTAAATGGTCATAATAATGCCCACCCTGCCTGCCCCACAATCTTATTTTGAGTCCCAGAAGAGAACTGAGAAGATGTTCTGTAAGTGTGAGGTCAGGGCAGATGTGGGCGGCATCGTTATGGGGGGATGGAGTGGTCTAGGCATTGCTGAGCCTGAAGGGCAGGTGGGAAAGGGCTGGAAGAGGCTGGAAGGACAGCACCACCCCACACACAAGCTCCACACACCCATCCCTGAGGATCTGGCCTCTGCCCACTGCTGGCCAAGGAACCCCTCTGTTGTCCAAGTGAGGATGACAGAGGAGGGGGCCCGCAGCCATCCACAGGGGCTGGAGTCAGCCTCTGGTGTGTCTTGAGATCGCCCTCCCAGAGCCTTGGCCTCGTCCCCTGCCCTTGGCTTTGGAAGCTCTCCTGAGACCTCTCGCTGACCCCAGGGCACACCCCGTGTTCCTGGCCTCTGCCCAGTAAACAGCATGAGTGAGTTTCTCCCCCAGGCCTCTGGCCTAGCAGAGCTAGCTGTGTCCAGAGCATGCACACTCCCAACACACTCCCTCCACACACATACATGCCCACACTGCCTGCACACTCAGAAGCACCACACCATGTGCATCACACATGCAAACACCACACACATATGCCACGAACTGCACATTCCACGCACACTCTACATGTCCCCCACAAACTTCACACACACAGCCCACATGCACACACCTGCCCAGGCACACCACACGCACACACACACACTGGTCTCTCTCTGTCCCATATCACACCCCCTACCCGGCTCCCCACACTGCTGCAGGAGTGCTTTTTCTAAAACACAAATGTGGCTACTTTCTTGTTTAAACTCCTCCTCTTCAACTGGCTATCCAGAGCCTTCAGGCTAGCATTCTAGCCCCTGCCAAAGCTGTTGAGGCCCACCATGGTCTATTCCCTGAAGACCCTCTTCAGGTATCTCCACCCTCCTGCCCCCTTGGCCAGTGTGGACCACTGGCCCACCCACCTCCCCCCAGCTCCTCCTGCCCCTGGCTTGTCCATCCTCCATCCTCTCCAGAGAATGTACCTGTGTCATAGCCCATGTGAGAATCGCATTCCCTCTCCTGACCCCTGTTCAGAGCCCACCCCTCCTATAAAGACTCCCTCGACTTCCCCAGGTGGAATGCTGCCTTTGGAGAGCAACTTGCATCCTGTGTCTGCCTCCCCTGCCAAGCAGATGACCTTCTCACGGTCACTATGTATGCAGCCCTGGGTCCCAGCACAGGGTATGTGCTCAATGAACACTGGGTATGTGGTGCTCATCCCCTCATCCTCCCAACAGATCAAAGTAGAAAACCAGCATGACTACCAGGACGTCACCAGCATGGTGGCCATGGCCAAAACCTATGCCACCACCGAGGCCTTCATCGACTCCAAGTATGACATCCGTATCCAGAAGATCGGGTCCAACTACAAGGCCTACATGTGAGTCCCTGGGCAGGGGCAGGGGCTGGGAGGCCGGGAGGAAGGGTAGGAGCAGAGTGTGAGAGGAACCGAAACCAAACCCCATGGCAGAGACCCCCACAGGGACATCTTATCTTCCCTTTCTGTCTCCTTTACTTCCCTTCACCTCTAGTTGTCACAGAGGAAGGCTGCTGTTCCATCATGGCTTATTCCAGGGCAAAAAATCTGTCTACCTAAATGAAGGCTGTTTCCCCCAGAGAAATAAAGACTATTGGCCTCTTTGCAAGCAGATAGGGGATGTATGTCACAGGAGACATACATGGAAGGGACACATCAAGGATGGCCTTGAGTGCCTTGCTGAGGATTTTGGATTTTCTTCTCTTCCTTTCTGAGCAGAGAAGTGTCATGATCTGACCTATAACCATGAAAGGAAGGCTCTGGGGCTGTGGGCTGCAAAAGGGTTTCTCTGGGACTAATAATATCAGGTAGGAGTTACACCAGATTTCTTCACCTGCAAGCAGTAAAAACCACATCTGACTAATACGGTGAAATGTTTTTAAAGGGAATTTATTAGAAACCCATTGATGATCAGAAACTTAAAAAAACTAACTAACCCCAAATTACCAATTTCAGAAATACTGGGATTCAGGGAAGCCCCAGGAATCTGGGTAGCCAGAAATAATAGACAATCTTCGTGGCACCCCATTAGGAAGGGAATCTACCATAATTATTTTCAGGGCTTAACTCAAGATTACAATTCCACGGAAACAGTGCTGATTAGTCCAACGGTGGTCACATGATTATCAGAAGAGGGCAGACGATCCGTATAGAGAGTCCCACCAAGACAGCATGCACCACAGGCAGGGTCATTATCCAGTGGAGACAGAGGTTACGTGACTAAAAGAAAAGGGACGAATGCCAGAAAATTCATCACACATTCAATCCAGGGGTGGTTCAAGCAGATGATGACTCATGCTGGAGCTGTGGTTACAAGGATGAGTGGGAGCTCTTGACTGCGTGGAGGGCTCAGTCTTTTCTGCTCCAAGGCCTCTCTGTCTTACTTTGGAGTAGTGCTGGTTCCACTTGAAATGATGAGACTCCAGAGAGGCAATAAGTGCCTGGTCTCCAAGCCTGGATGGAGTGCTGATTGCATGGTTCCCCCTTTGAAGACTGCAACAGATGGTTCTGGACAGTTGGGCAATCTCTCTATGTGCTTCTGTGTGGTGGATCTGTGCACTAGGTCAGGGTCAGCAAACCACAGCCCACAGGCCAAGTCTAGCTCCCACCTGTCTCAGTAAGTAAGGTTGCGTTGATCACATACATCTCCATTTCTGTATTATCTAGGGTTACTTTTGCTCTACCTGGATTGCTTAGACTGTAGATTGGCAACTTTTTTCTGTAAGTGGCCAGATAGATGGTCATTTTAGGCTCTGCAGGCCTCCCAGTTTCAGTTGCAACCACTCCACTCTGCCACTGCCTGGAAAACTGGAGAAAATGCAGTCCGTTGACCTGCAAGGAAATATGCCCAGGAAAGGGATGGAGCCAAGGAATACTTCTGGCCTGTCTTGCCAACCATTCTCCCACCCATGAGCCAGGCCAGACCTGTCACTGCTCTCAGACGCCTTCAGGGCGATAAAGTCACCTCCACACTCATAACCCCTCTGAGTCGGAGAACATTCTAGTGCATGGTCCAACACATTCCTGAGGCCTCCACCATCCCTCATGATATCATTTCCCTCCTCTCCTCATTGTTAGCGTTTCCACTTGACATTGACGACACCTTGTCCCAGTTTCTCTTCTTGAGGATTACCTCATTGCCGCATTCTTTATGCTGAGCCTTTCTGTCCCGACAGCTCCAATTTGTCATTAGTTATGGCGTTTCCTGGACCCTGCATTGGCCCACGTCCGAGGGAAGGGGTTCGTGTCAGACCTCGGTGTAGAACGCCCTCTCCGCCCATGACCATTCAACGTCCTTTCTGGCCCACTTCCTGCCCTGCACTCAGGCCTTTGAGCTTGTTGCTACTGAATGTCATTGTGTCTAAGTCCTCTCAGCAGACAGAGCTGGGAAATAAATGTGTGTATCTCAACCTGTGTATACACACATGTCTGTAATTATTTCTCTCTGTATATATCCGTCTATAGCTAAAGCTAAACAGCTCATATTGATGTGTCAGACTTTCAACTGGTGCTCGATTTTCAACATGATTCACTTTAGCCTTCCCAAGTTGCTTATCTGTAACTTTCCACTCCCAACAGTGGAAAAATTCTGGCTTCCCCCATCCTCCATCCACATACTTCCTTGTTCAATCCCAGCACATGTGTATAGTTGCAGAACTGTCAAGCTGTAGCCCCGTGAGAAACAACTTTGGCAACTATGGTACAGGACTTACATATGGTTTCTTCTGTTCTTAGGCATCCAGTCTCCACTAATTTCCAAAGTTAGTTAGGTCAGCGCCTTTCCACTCACCCCTGCCCTCTTCAACAAGGGGGTCAGCATCAAACCTGTGTCATAAACCTAGGTTCCATTGTCACAGCCTACGTTCCATCCTTCATTCAAGCGGCTGCATCATATTTGGGCCAATCAACTTTTTTCCCCAGACCTGTGTTCAGCTCTGCCGTGGAGAGTCATGGTTAAGAGCACAGAGTTTCTCAGATATGGTTTTGTGGCTTCTGTCATTCAATGGGACTGATGATAATAATAATGTCCATCTCATTAGGTTTTGTGAGACTGAAGCCTGTGTTTATAAAGCTTTTAGACCCAAGTCTCAGACATAGAAGGCACTCACTATCAGCTCTATCATTATCTTCTTGGAAGAAGACCAATCTAGCTTGTGCTCCTGCTGTTTCTGGCATTAGAATGCTTTCTTTTCTCATCTACACTTACTGAAAAATAATAGTAGCACCCACTGTACTAAGAGATTTATGAGAATCTTTCCTTTAATCCACATGATGCTCTATAAGCATGGTACTAAAATGGTTCCTATTTACTAATGAGAAAATACTCAGAAATGTTGTCCATGGTTAAACTAGGAAACACTACAACCAAGATTCAAACTTGTACCTGTCTGGCTCAAGTCAGTTCTTACCTTCCCTTGTCACCATACAGATCCCACTCTACCATATCCTACTCATCCTTCCAGGTACCTCTCAGTCACTACCTTCTGGGGTCACATAAAGTATCTAAAAAGTTGTTTCCCCAGAATGCCTCACACCTCATGTGTACTGCTAACCCTACTATGCCTCTGTTCTGGTTTTAGGCTAGTCTACCCTTTAAGGTAGTGAACAGCTGGAGGAGGGGGGTCATCTCTGCACACTCAGATTAGTCCTGTAGTCAAGACATAGGGTGGCCTGATGATTGTTTGCCAAATTGAATTTAATTGCATTGAGTTGAACTGAACTGAACCAACTGAAGCTTATCAATGTCACGGCAACATTTAACCATTTAAATGTTAAATGCAACACTTGAACCATTATGGCTCCTGTTGGCCCCCTGTTCTCAGCATCTGCTATTCTCAGATGCATTGTATTTTCTCTTTTAGAAAGACATTGGATAGCACTGGTTCACCTCTGAAGCGCAATCACATGCCTTTCCTTGGACATGAAACAGATCACATTATCACTTCCATTTTGCTTAAAGCCATTCAGTCTTTGCTGAATCCAGATATGCCACTGGATATACTTTGTCTGTATTTCTCTTCAGCATACACAACCCCTTACCTAGTAAGTTGTTACCTGGAACCTACTACCTGCCAGGAACCCTTGGACACTAGAGGTACAGAGGGATGAGTCAAACATGCTCACTGCCCTCAGGGAAGTCAGCACACTAAAGCGGTCATTGCAACTGAGATGAGCTTTTCTAAACATTGGTAGAATGTAGTATAGGGGGTTCTTATTGGGGAAGTGTCATGTCAGAAAGTCACATTTTCAGATGAAACTTGAAAGATGAGTAGGACTTAGGGAGACAAGGATGGAGATGAAGACTCTATCAGGCAAAGGGGAAAAGTATATGGAGGCCTATACACTGGAAAAAATCCATGGCTTTGGAGTACCCGAAGGGATGTCAGTTGTTGCTGGAGCAGAAAAAGCAAAGGAACTGAGAGGGTCATGAGGCAGGCAGAGGCAGAGGCCTTCCTGCTCTTCACCGTGAAAAAGCAGTCACTTCTCGCCATTGGTTATTTTTCCTACATTTTAGTGCTCAAAAAAGATTCCAGAGTCACGAGGGGCTGTACTACCCTAGTTCTTCTAAAAAAAAAACAGGAGGTCATTTGAAGGATTTAATCTGATAGTGTAGGCATTCATTAAATTCAATTTTAGATTTCAAACGTGGCTTAGGAAAAGATACATAAGACCCAAGAAATAAGACAATCAACATAAAGGGAAATAAAAACACAATAAATCTGAAGACAGGATGTATATCTAAGAATGCACATCATAGTGGGCTTCCCAGGTGACGCTTATGGTAAGGAACCCACCTGCCAGTGCAGGAGGCATAAGAGACATGGGTTCGATCCCTGGGTCAGGAAGATCCCTTGGAGAAGGGCATGGAAACCCACTCTAGTATTCTTGCCTGGAGAATCCCAGGGACATAGGAGCCTGGCAGGCTACAGTCCATAGGATAGCAAAGAGTCCAACATGACTGAAGCGACTTAGAACAATGTAAGCTAGATATTTGAATCAGAGCCACCAAACAGCCAAAGCAAAAAAGGAAAGCAGATCAATGACAAGCATCCCTACTGCCGTCACTGTGTCGTTTGTTCTGGTACAGGAGAACCTCCATCTCTGGAAACTGGAAGGCCAACACAGGCTCTGCCATGCTGGAGCAGGTGGCCATGACAGAGAGGTAAGAAGTAACGGAGGTGCTTCGGGAGGGGTACCGGCCACAGGGGGAGGTAGACAGGGATACAGCAAGGATCCTGTCATGAATGCCGTCTTGCACTTTGGCCAGTGTCTCACCACCCACAGAGCACTTTCCTAGGCATGATCCACTTTACTGCCCGTAATAGCCTTCAGGGCATGTTTTACAATAACCCCATTTTACAGATGGGAAAGATGGTTCAGAGGGGGAGCATGGCTTGTCCAAGTCACAGAACTGATCAATGGCGGAGATAAGACTAAAATCTTGACATCTTGACTTCAAGTCCAGGGGTCTTTGTGGCCCTGCCAGTTGCTACAGGAAGAGAACAGGAAGCCCTCACCAGTCTCTTCTGCTCTTGACAGCTGTATGGAAGCATCCCGTTAGGGTACCAGGGCTCCCACCCGGAGTGTCCACTCCTCTCTTAGATGTATTCCTGTCTCAGCATGAGGAGGTAGAGGTCAATTTCCTGTGAATCATGAATGCGGCAGAAAGGCACAGTGGCTGAAAGTCCCTCCCTTTAAACAACACCCGTGAGCCTGAAAGCTTCTTCTTCTTCACATCTTCACCTGAAGAAGGGCCAGCCACCTGCTTTTGAGGCCAGCAGCACACACACATCCCTTGCTGAGTGCCCAGTGATCTCTGCTTGCAAGCCTTCAGTGACAGTGGGCAAGGCATGGGCTTTAGGGTCAGAAAGGTCTGTTCAGTGAACATGTATTGAGTACCTACTGCATGTTATGTATGCTGAGCACTAAAGAGGTCCAGACAAAAAGACCCAACCCTTCCCTTTAACAACTCTGTATCAGTTGCAAGTTTCAGAAAATGGATTAGTTGGAGCCAAAGGGGATTTACTGGCTTGTGGCAATGAAAACTTTCAGAGGTGCAGCTCCAGGTAGGCCTGTAGAACTTATTCTACCCACCCACTCCAGTATTCTTGCCTAGAGAATTCCATGGACAGAGGAGCCTGGTGGGCTACAGTCCATGGGGTCACAAAGAGCTGGACACAACTGAGTGACTTTCACTTTCACTGCCAACTTCAGTTCAGCTTTCTTGCATGTTGGCTTCATTCCAGAAGGTCAGCTCACTCATATAGTGATCCAAAGTGGCTCCAGGCTTACATCTTAACTGCGTCAAGTCTAGCAGAAAGATGTCTTTCCCAACCACTTCAATCAAAGCCTGGAATTGAGCCTTATTCACTGATAGGCCTGACTTAAGTCACATGACTATCATGGACCCCATCACGATGACCCAGAAAGCAGCAGCACTGTAATTAGATACTCCTGTGTCACGTCTCTGCCCCGAGAGAGTGAAGTGGGACCACCGTGCTGCAGTAACATGGACTGAGACTTAGGGGAGGGATGTAACACGGTTCCTGCCCTTGTGGAACTCATTCAGGGCTCTAAGCTGAGGAAACAGCATGAACTAAAGTGAGTGGTACTGCCCCCTTCAGATTTGTGTTATGCAGGTTAAGTACCCTTTCTGAACTCCTTCAGCTGTAGACTGGAGGTAATGCACCCAAGCCAGAGGGCTAATGAGAAAGGGATCTTCAGTGGCAGGAGTGCACTGGAAATAGCAGTCTCCTTCCCTTCCCGCCAGTCCCAGGTGCCGCCCCCAAGGTGGGTGCCCACCTGTGCTCTCCAGTCTCAGGGGTCCCTGGCTCAACTGCACCACCTGGTCTGGGGGAGTGACAGCCTTCCCCCAGTGGGCATTCAAGGGGCAGTCGTGGCCCTTTTCTCCACCAGCTTTCCAGAACGTAAGCCCAGCCTTTCCCCAGGCCTCGCAGGCTGCTCACAGGTGTCTCCAGCAGGTCATTATCTCCCTGGCTCTGCTCAGTCCCAGGCCGCATGGGCCATTCCTAGAGGAGCCTGCTATGGGAGTGGGGCTGCTCAGGCCTGGAATCCACTTTCCCTTCTGCAAATTCATGGTCAGTAGCCTCAGTGCCTCAAGGGAACTTAGCAGAGGAGATGAGAGAGCCAGCTCTGAGAGCACTTCAGCTCATTCCAGGCCTTATGGCTCAGAGACACAAATAGACCTCCGAGCAGGCGTGCCCCATGTGACCCTGGAGAGTGGGGAGAAAAGCAAGAACATTGACACAAAGTCCCCTGTGACTCCAAATCCAGCCACCACAAAGGAAGCCAAGCACAAGGCCGGGAAGATACAACCATCCCCTTGTTGCAGGGTCAGAGTCCAGCACTGAGATCTTCTCCTGCAAAGCAAACGGACCCTGCAGCCATCAAGTGGCTGGAAAGGGAACAAAAGCAACGGGTCCAGAAGGCCAGGCCCCCGGGCCAGGCTGGAGAAGCCTGCCAGGCTCCTCTGCCTGCGTGCCCCAGGCCAGGGGGAGAATACACCCTTTGTCCCCGCAGGCTGGGCCTGGGAGGGATTTCTGGGGCCCTTCAAGCAGTTTTCCCAAGGGAAAAAGACTTCAGGGGCAGCTGGGGTCCAGGACAGATCCAGCTGGGGGCAGGACAAGCTCCCCGGTACTGGGGGGCCAGCAAAGTCCTGGGGAGGGGAAGGAGGTCAGGTCTCTGAGATCCCCCCCAACTCCCCTCACTCCTCCCCCTCATCCTGCTTGTCACCTGCCTGCCTGGCTCCCTCTCTAACCTCTCTCCCTCTGTGTGTCTCTCATTGTCCATCTATATCTCTGCCTTTCTTTTTACCCATTCTGTCTCTCCCACAGCCTCTGTTTCTCTCTGTGTCTGTTTCTCTGCCTTTCTGTCTCTCTCATGCATCTCTGTCTCTTATGTCTTCCTGTCTCTCTCCGTCTCTGAATGGATGTGTTTGTGTGTATGTCACTGTCTGTCTCCTAGCCTGTTTTTTCTGTGGGTGTCTCTCTGGGTCTCTCCTTCCCCCTGTCTCTGCATCTCTCGCTGTCTGCTTCCCGCCCCTTCCCCCTGTCCCGCATACTCACTGTCTGTCCGTCCCTGCAGGTACAGGCTGTGGGTGGACAGCTGCTCGGAGATGTTTGGTGGCCTGGACATCTGTGCTGTCAAGGCTGTCCACAGCAAAGATGGCAGAGATTACATCATAGAGGTGAGCAATGGAGCGGGAGTTCCTCCTGGCCGGAACCAGGCCCCTGGGTAGGCATTCCAGAGGGAAGGAGTCCAGGTGTGATCTCCAGAGTGGTCAGCTGTGTCTTAGGTCAGGGCTGGGGCACAAGCAGCCTAGGCCTCAGAGAGCGGCTCCAGAGGCTTCTCACCCACTGCCCTCACGTACCCCCATCCACCCCCTCAGCTGCATCTAAAGCCTTTGTGCCCAGGGGTCCTGCCCTGGACTTTGATGACTTTGGGCATGAGGTTTGATAACCTTCCAGCACCTGTGGCCCTAACGGTAGGGGAAGGGCACTGGGCCAAGAGTTGGCAAGATTCTGTCCCCTCCAGTCTGTTAAATTTTCTTAGTGTCCAAACGGGTAAAGAGGACCCACTTCCACAGTCACCGTGCAGAGTCCCTCATCTGTTCAATCAACAAACATGTATTAGGGGCTCCCATGGGCCTGGTGTGGGGCAGTTCTGGAGACAGAGCCCTGAACAAGACAGGTATGGAGTGTGCCGGCCGGCAGGGAGGATGGTGCCCTAGTCGCTGCGGGCACTGATGGTTAGGAACGGGGTGGGAATACAGGGAAATGTATGAGAGAGGCTCAGAGGGGCTCAGAGTCCCAGAATCTCTCCCTCAACCTCCCTGCATCTCACAGGCCAGCGCGCCCCTGCTGCCCTCCAGAGCTGTCGCCTGTGGGTCCCTGCGGGCCTCCCATTCCCCTGCCCACCCCCATGACTTCCTCCCCAGGCCTCCCCCAATCCCACAGTCCTCCTCCCAGGCCATGGCTCCCCTGTGTCTCTCCTGACCTCACAGCCCCCCCCCCTCAACCCTTTCCCGGCCCCCGCCAGAGCCATGGCTCTCCGTGGCTTCCCCTGAAAAGGCTGCCCTGGCTCAGAGCTCTCTCCCCAGCGTCACGTCTCGCTGCTCACACACCACCACCACCCCCACCAGTCCCTCCGGTACTTCCCTTCTGCGGCCTTCTCCTCACACCACAGCAGAGGGGCGGTGCTGACACAAGGCCAAGACACGTGAGGGAGCGCCCTGCGGCTGCCCCCTCCCCTGGGTGTGGGCGGTTAATGGGAAGCACATGGCTAGGATGACCGCGAGAGCCGGCTAGTGCTCCAGCCCAGCTTGTCTGCACCACTCCCAGGACCCACAGCGAGCCAGGACCAGTGACTGGAGGGGTGGGAGCCCCGCTGGTCTCCTCCTGCCACGCCAGGAAGGCATTCCTCCCACCCCGAGCCCCTAGACTGACCAGCTTGGAGGTGGAGAGGAGGGAGGCCAGGGTGGACACAGCCCTTCTGCCCAGTCTTGGCCCAAGGAAGGCCTGGTAACTTCCAGGGATGAGTTACCATCTATATTAGCAAGTTCAGTCCTGCTCTAGAAAACAACTCTCAGGAGTTCCTGCAGTCCAGTGGTTAAGACTCCATGCTTGAATGCATGGGATGTGGGTTTGATCCCTGGTCAGGGAACTAAGATCCCACATGCCATGTGGCACAGTCAAAAAAAAACTCTCCCCTCAAGTCCAGTGGCCACCATACCTGAAATCCCCTCAGCAGCCCCTTCTCGGGGGACAGAACCACCATCCTGCACACTTGCTTCCGAGTCAGACCCAGGCTGCTCCCTGGAGGAATGAGGTGCCCACCTTCCTGAGGACACCTGGGTGCTTCAGATCCATGCCCAGGGCACTGCATCTCTGGAATCCCTCCATGGCCCTCCTGCCTCTGCATCTCCTCATAGGACCACCAGACATGAACTCAGCTTTGACACACACATGGTCACTGATTCATTCACCCATTCATTCATTCACTGTTGAGCTCCTCCTCTGGGCACCAGCCCCCAAGTCAGGCGATGAGGATACGGCAGGGTAGCAGGGACTCTGCTCTGGAGCTTCCATTCAGAGAGGGGCCTGCAGTCAGCAAATGAAGGACTCCAGGGCTGCTTCCCCCTCCCTTCTGTGAGTTTAGTTCCTTCTCTCTCACTTGAGCATTATCTCTGCCCTGAGAGCTCTGCCTCTCTGAGTTTCCTCAACTTTCACTCTTAGGAAACAAAAGTTTGTACCCGTGGACCCAGGCTCCCTGCCTCCAGACATTCAGAGGGTCAGGGATGAAAGACCTTCCACATTTGAAAAGAAGATCGTGAGTTTGGACTTTTGAAAAACAAGAAAACTTCTCAAAAATGTATCAGGGGGGAAAGAATGGCTTTTCAGACTTTTTCTTTTTCTCTCACAAACATTACAGAGTGGTTTCCCTTGCTTTTTGGTTTAGAGTGGGGGCAAGGGAGGTAGGGAGCTTTTTACCAGGAAGATAAAAGGTATTTTAAAAAACAAAGACAGGATCCAAAAATACTGATTTCCTTAGCCACCTCTGTGGTGAGAACATAACATTTGTGGGACATGTTTTGTGAAGATCCTCACAGTGAAATACTCAGGGGAAAGACCCTTGAACTTGTCCTCCATGACTTGTCCAGGGAATGACATTGCTCACTGGAAAAATGCTTCCCTGGGGAGACCCGAATGTCCACTTCCTTTAGCTGTGTCCACCGTGGGGACTGCAAAATGCTCTGACCTCAGGTTCATTGTGGCGGCTGTTTTCCACTGTAGCGAACATAGGAAACAGAAACCAGAACAAAAAAAAGAGTGGGCAGGCAGGGCCAGGAAGAGAAAGGCCAGAGCTGCGCACACCGAGGCGCCACAGCCATAGCTCAGCTCAGCCCACGTTGACCGAGAGACGGTCCACGTGCCGGGCAATGGGATCCAGGAAGCCAAGGACCCAGGCCCAGCCCATAGGGAGCTCAGTTTGCTAATACAATCTGTATTCACATCCTTGAGTTTGCTTTTCAGCTTCCCAACCATAATAGGGCTTCCCTGGTGGCTCAGTGGTAAAGAATCCACCTGCAATGCAGGAGACACGGGTATGATCCCTGGATCGGGAAGATCCCCTGTAGAAGGAAATGGCTGCTGCTGCTACCGCTAAGTCGCTTCAGTCGTGTCCGACTCTGTGCGACCCCATAGACGGCAGCCCACCAGGCTTCCCCGTCCCTGGGATTCTCCAGGCAAGAACACTGGAGTGGGTTGCCATTTCCTTCTCCAGTGCATGAAAGTGAAAAATGAAAGTGAAGTTGCTCAGTCGTGTCCGACTCCTAGCGACCCCATGGACTGCAGCCTACCAGGCCCCTCCGTCCATGGGATTTTCCAGGCAAGAGTACTGCAGTGGGGTGCCATTGCCTTCTCCGAAGGAAATGGCTACCCACTCCAATATTCTTGCTTGGCAAATCCCATGGACAGAGGAGCCCGGCGGGCTACAGTCCCTGGGGTCGCAAAGAATTGGACATGACTTAGCTACTAAACAGCAACAACTATAGTAGGTGCTTTAGATTAATGGGCTCCTAAAAGTCCCAGATGCAAGGGTCTTCGCAGCTGCCCAACCCCCTCAGGTTATAGTTGAGGACAACAACAGGCCCACAGATGAGAAGTGAGCTGCCAAGATCATACCCCGAGTCCCTAGGAGAACCAGAGCCTGGAAGCCAGGTCTCCTGTTCCTAGTTCTTACTCAGAGCTGTTCGGTGATTTTTGAGATGTAGAAGGAGTGCTCGCAGTCTGTCCTGGAACTCGCTACTTCTTTGACCCTCAGCTTTCCCACTGTGATATGAGCAGTAATGGTACCTATCTCAAAGAGATACTCTGAGATTTATGTGAGCTCTCCACCCAGTGCTTCGAACAGCACCTGGCACCTAGTAAAGCCATACAGCTCTTACTAGTATCCTTATCGATATGAACAGGACTTGTCCTTCCATTCAGCAGGTACTTATCAAGGGCACACCTGTCTGGACACAGGGCCCATCCCCAAGCCAGGGGCTCACAGTCTGGCTGGGGAGACACACACAAACAGGAGATGGTGAGACAACCAAAGCAAGGATGGCAGGAGTGCCAAGAAGGCTTTGCAGAGGAAGGACCAGCTAGATGTTCCTGGCAGATGAGAAGGGCTAGCCAGGTAGAGAGTGGGAAGAGTCAATGACCTACCTGCCCAAGGACCTGGATGGGAGACAGAACCTCGTGAGTCTAGAGCTTGGGAAAAGGGGAAACCAGATGGAGAATTAGATGGTGGTGAGCTGGGGGAACAGGCTGGTTTCCTATAGCTGGGGAGACAGAGAGCCCACCAAGGCCCCATCCTCCAGCAACCCACCCAAGACCTTCTGCCTCTGTCCATGCCTAGGGAGCCACCTGGATAACTGGCCTACATGACTTTGGGCAAGCCCTTCCCATCTCCAGGCCTTGGTTTCTCCATCTGCCAAAAGAGTGGATGCACAAATATGATCACTCAGCATGCATGCATGCCAAGTCACTTCAGCCGTGTCTGACTCTTTGCAACCCCATGGACTGTAATCCACCAGGCTCTTCTGTCCATGGGATTCTCCGGGCAAGAATACTGGAGTGGGTTGCCATGCCCTCCTCCAGGGGATCTTCCCCACCCAGGGATCGAACTCGCATCTCTTACATCCCCTGCATTGGCAGACAGGTTCTTCACCACCAGCACCACCTGGGAAGCCCCTGATCTCTCAGGGCCCCTCCCATTACAAGTGTGCCTCCTTTGAGAAGCAGCCTTCTCCCTGTGGAAGAAATTTCTCTGCAGTTTATTCTGCTAGAGTTCCAGAGAACAGGCCTCACCTCTTCCCTCTTCTCTCCGAATCTTGAGTTGACTCCAACCCTTGTCATTTTTTGATCATAATTGAGCCCCTTCCTTCACTGTTTTCGGCTTTGTGGAAAACCTTGACCTTGGGCCAAAGTTCAGGAAACTGGCCCCAATCCTGGGTAGGGGCCAAGGTGGGAAAGGAGGGGGCAGAGACCAGCTCCCCAAAGAAAAGAGCAGAAAAGGTCAGCAAAGGCTCCCCGCCCTTGGTCGCATGTCTGAGGCCCAGCAAATGCAGACTGAATTGAACTGAGTCCAGGGAGTTGATTTAGACTGAACTGCGGGAAATCGGAGGTTGTCTCCACGGGGGTCATTTCCAGCGGAGGCGCTGGGCTGGAGATTTGCATGGAGAACACTGCCATCTAGTGTTCACTTCTGTCCTGAGGTCTGAGCCCACCCTCCTGGGATGCGCTGCTCAGCTGCCAGGCTCCCCTGGCATAAGGCTCCTTCAGGACTCCTTTCTCGCCCACAGGTGATGGACAGCTCAATGCCCCTGATTGGAGAGCACGTGGAAGAGGACAAGCAGCTGATGGCCGACCTTGTCATATCCAAAATGAGCCAACTCCTGATGCCAGGGGGCACGGTGCCCTCGCCCCTGAGGCCTTGGGTGAGAGAGCGTATAGTCATGAGAGATGCTTGGCCGTCTGGGAGGGGGTGCCCTGATCCAGAGGAGATGCACCCAGGGAGGAACCGACCTGGAGAGAAAGAAATGGGGTGTGGGTGGGGCTGGGCTTGGGGGAGAGTTTGTACCCCTGCTCCTGACCTGGACATTTGGGAGGCTCTGAGGGGCCCTCCCTCTCTCTGCCACCCTGGAGAGAAAAACGTGGTCTCAACTGGGCTTTGAGTGTCTGCAGGCAGAGATTATTATCATAGAAAACCAGCTGTCCCCTCTGTGCCCTCCCTCCCAGGCCTGAGTGGTGAGCAGGGTGTGTGTGTTCCCGGGCCTGAGTGGTGAGCAGGGTGTGTGTGTGTGTGTGCGCACGCACGCACACTCATGCCCACATGTACACACATGCCCTTTGTGTGCTCCCAGGGCACTGGTCAACAGGGACTCTTGTGTCTTCCATTTGCTCATCTTCCAACTTCTTCACGCTAACACAGAGCTCCTGTCTTCCCTGATCCTCACCATGGGTTACCAGATGATTCTCCAAAGAATTTGCTAGATCTCCAGCTTTCTGGAAAAGCAAGTCTCAAAACCTGATCCCCCTTTTTCCCCCTCAAAACAAATCTGTGATAACAGATGTCAGAAAGATGCTTGTTCTCAAGAAGGCCACTGGCTTGGAGAGGGCACGGGCAGCCTTCTCCACTGGAAATGTTCTGTCTTGACCTGCTTGGTGATTACACAGGTGTCTCCACGTGTAGAAACTATTTGTGCTGTGCACATTATGTAAGTTTTACCTCAATAACGATGGAGAAGGAAATGGCAACCCACTCCAGTATTCTTGCCTGGAGAATCCCATAGACAAAGGAGCCTGGCGGGCTACAGTCCATTACACAACTGAGCAACTGAGCACCTCAATAACAAACAGATGTTTACAAATCCTGCCCTCCCATCCAGGAAGTGAATGGCTGTAGTGGCCACAACAGTCTTCTTTTCTCTTCTGCTTTAGGCTCCTCAGACTAAACCAGCAAAATCCCCTGGGCAAGCCCAACTGGGTCCTCCACTTGGACAACCCCAGCCGCGGCCACCCACACAAGGTAGGACCCACGACGAGCCACCCACCAAGAGAAACCATCCAGGCAAGGATGCTGAAATGCACTGAGGGATCCACATGTGACTTCCAAAAAGGCACTCTGAAAAACTCCATGTTAATACTTAATTACCAGACTTATTCCCTTGCTCTGTGTGCAAAATGAAGGAGACCATGAGGTTGTCATTCCTTTAAAGGAAATGAGGGATTTCCCTCAGGAAAGGAGGGAAGAAAGACCGAAAGTAAATGTATTAAGTACCTAATATGTGCCAGGCCCTGTGCTAGGGACTTTCCCATTTATGGCCTCATTTTCAGCTTCCTAACGTGTCAGCGATGTAAACAGGGGTATTTCCTTTTTACAGAGGTAGCTGTTGAGGCTTTGTCCAAGGAAGCACAAGAAAATGGCATGTTTACAAGTCTGGTCTTTCAGATCTTCTAGAAAGTGCCTGCTTCCTAGCCACTAGCAGTGCCTGATTATAGATTTATGAGCCAACCAGCAAGAGTGAGAAAGAAAAATGGAACATTACATAGAACCTTGTCAATTCGAATCATTCCTCAAAAATATCCCAGTATTACTAAGTAAATGCCACCATTTATCAGAGAATGGATGGACTGTTGATGACAAGATGAAAGGAGACTGTGGCAGTAACTAACCCCTTCTCTTGGGCTGCCAGCTGCTCGCGTGTTCTCACGCTCAGGCCTGGGGCCAAAGTCACCCATGTCCTCTCTCGATGTCAGAACCTTCCAGGCACCCTCATGGCTCTAGTGCCAGCTTAGGGCCTCAGGTCAGCTTCACTCCAAGATGCCAGGCCAGGCATTTTCACGGTGATCTTTTAAGGACCTGCCCTAAGACCCATGGGAAATAAAGCACTATTATCACACGGGGACCTTCCCTTTATCAAAGTGATGCACTCATTGCTTCTGGGGAAAATCAGCCTTGGGCAGCAAAGGGCTTCCTCTTCCACAGGTCTTATATAAAACACCCATTCATCCTTCTCGTCTGAGCTTCTCTTCCTGGAAAAGCAGAAAGCATTTAAGAAAAGGGAAATTGCAGGACTTACACAACTGTGTGCCAGTGAACACTGGGTTTTTCAGGACTTACACAACTGTGTGCCAGTGAACACTGGGTTCTTCTTCAGGCAGATGAACACGTTTGAATCTACTTACAGTGTCTCCCTCTGGCAGACTTAGGCAAGCTACCTCACTTCTCAGAGGCTCAGTTTCCACAGTGATGAAGCAGGAAATGACATCTGCCTGTTTAGTAAAGGGGAGCTGCCTGTGAGATAATGCAAGAGAAGCAGTTATAACTAGCAAGATGTCCCATTGTGGAGGTAGTGCTTCGTAGATGCTAGTAATTTACTGCTGATACCCATCACTCAGTCGTGTCTGACTCTTTGGGACACCATGGACTATAACCCACCAGGCTCCTCTGTCCATGGAATTCTCCAGGCAAGAATACTGGAAGGGGTTGCCATTCCCTCCTCCAGGGGAGGAGGGTCAAAGGGTCAAACCCAGGTCTCTTGCATTGCAGGCAGATTCTTTACGGTCTGAGCCATCAGGGACTTTAACTGTTAAAAGCTCACTATTAGAGACTTCCTACACAATCCAGAGGATTGCACTCCACCTCAGGGAGTGCAGTGGAACTAAGATCCCACATGCCACACAGTGTGCCAAAAAAAAGAAAATCTGGGTCCAAAGAGATGTCAAGTAGATGGAGAAACAGGATAGGGACCTCAAAAGGACACAAAAGGGATTATCAAAACCTTTGAGGCCAGCAAGGATGCCAAGAACTTTATTCTTACTGGATTTTTCTGTAAGGAAAGCAGTTATCCTGATATAAAGAGACACTGCCAGAATAAACTCTTTTATTTTTTAAAACTCACTATTAATAATTTGTGTCTTACTAAGCTTCCCTGCTGACTCAGTGGTAAAGAATCCAACCGTCAACACAGGAAACATGAGTTCGATCCCTGGGTCAGGAAGATCCCCTGGAGAAGGCAATGGCAACCCACTCTAGTACTCTTGCCTGAGAAAATCCCACGGACAGAGGAGCCCGGTGGGCTGCAGTCTGTGAGGGTCACCAAGAGTTGACCACAACTTAGTGACTAAACAACAACTACAAACAGCACAGCGATGATAATATACACGTTGTTCTTAATGATGTCATCATTAAGAATACTTATGACCGCTGCAGCCCACTGCCCTCCTGCCAAGTGATAGTTCTTTGCTTACAAAATGTTCAAAGCAAAGGATTCACCACCCCGCCAGGCTCTGCCCATGCCTCTGCCCTACCCTCTCCTTTCCCACTCTGCCCCAGGACTTACTTTTTCAGCCACATTTGCACAGAGCGCTTCTAAAACAGAGAGCTACTGTATTCTTGCTTCCTCTCCGGCTCAGAGTAGAGACATGCTCGACAAATAAAGAGATATTATTTTAAGGGACAGGAGGCTAAACATACTTTTAGTGAGTTGAAAAACAATCAATTAAAAACAAATTAGGATAATTAAAGAAAATGCTCATGGAATTAACATTTAGAGTAAAAATAACAAGGCTAATTAAAACACAATGCTTTCGTTGAGTTCCCAAATTAACAAGATCACATTATTAACTTGTTTTTTGAACTCACTACTCATTTTCAACTCAGTGAAAGTGACGTTCTCTTCTAAGGAACCTCATCATCTTTTAGCACTGATCCTGTGCTAAAGCAAATACTAAGCAAATACTATCTACATATAAGTTAATTTTTTTCTATGTGCTCAAACAAAAAGTATTATTATTATTATTATTTTTTTGCTTTGCCAAGAAGCTGAAAGAAAATTACTAGTCTCTTGGTGAATCTCATCTGTATAATAGGGACTAAACGAATAGTTAATAAATGAATGAATAAGAGTCCAGATTTTCTAAGATATTAATCAGCCTTGAGGGGCAGAGTGTTGGGGAAAGAGGGGAGATTTAAGATAAAAGAAAACATGTTTTTTTGGACCTATGGTGAGTTTAACAAAACAAAAAAGCAAACCAACATTTAAAAATGAGAAGCTTTCACATAAAATCCAGATTTCCAGCTGCTGTGACGGAGTAGGAGCTCTAGAAACACTGGGCGACTATGTGGCGAATGCCAGTGACACTTAGTAATCCTGCTCCCTTAGGGACACTGGCTTCCCGGAGGGCGCAAGTGATAACAAGCCCACCTTCCAGAAAAGGAGAAGTAAGAGATGCGGCTTCCGTCCCTGAGTCAGATCGCCTGGAGGAGGGCATGACAACCCACTCCAGTGTTCTTGCAGAATACTGGGAATCCCATGGACAGAGGAGCCTGGCGGGCTACAGTCCATGGGATCGCAGAGTCAGACACAACTGAAGTGACTTAGCATGCATAGCCTGCTCCCTTGGACAGGGCAAGGACTCCTTCCTTTGCCTCGGGCATGTATTTTTATACATGCCAAAATGTAATTAACCCACAAATACTGTTTTATAAGCTGCTTTCTGTCTAGTAGTCTATATTAATATTTAGCATATATCATCAACAACATCCCATGGTGTTTAATATTGTTCTGCCACATCATACATGATGACCATAGCACATTCCATTACAGGAATGTATCTTAAAGTTCCAGTCAGTTCCCCTACAGTTGTGCGTTTGTATTGTTTTCCGTTTTTCACTGGTAGGAAGAACCCTGTAATGGGCGTCCTCAAAGTGACACCCGTGCACAGCCTTATTTATCCTAAAAGAATTTGAACGGAATCATTTTTTTCTCCCTGTAGGGGGCCCTCGCCCAGTTCAGTCTCCTCAGCCCCCAAGATCTGGGAGCCCCTCCCAGCAGAGGCTCTCCCCACAAGGCCAGCAACCCCTGAGCCCTCAGTCTGGATCGCCACAGCAGAGATCGCCAGGGTCTCCCCAGCTCTCCCGTGCATCTGGAGGCAGCTCTCCAAACCAGGCCCCCAAGTCGAGCGCACCCCTTACCTCGCAGCCCCGGCCCCCTGTGCAGGGCCGCAGCGCCTCCCAACAGGGCGAAGAGGCCAAGAAGCCAGCATCACCCCATCCCCATCTCAAGTAAGTGCTTTGGGACCTGGGAAGGGCTGAGAGTGGACTTGGGGTGTGGGCGGAGCTGGGCCGGCTCAGGGTTGGGGACTCAGAGCAAGACCCACCAAGGCCTCACCCCAGCTTTAAATGGGCAAAAGGAGGCCTAGAGGATGGAGCCTGGGGGGCAGGCAGCACCTAGCAAGGCCCGAGCATAGGTTAGGCCCCACTGTGATCCTCCACGTGTACCTGCATCAGGTACTCCTTGCTGCATAACAGACCACCCTGAAACTTAGGGGCTTAAGAAAGCAACCATTTTCTTTGTTCATAGTTTTTTTCATTTAGTCACTTGTACTGAGTTTGGTTTAGCTGGGAGGATCTCCCGATGGTCTCTCCTGGAGAGTTACCAGATAAAATGCAGGATGCCCAATTAGATTTGAATTTCAGACAATGAATAATTTGGAGTGTATGCCCTCAAATATTGCACGTGCTTAGTCGCTGAGTCATGTCCGACTCTTTGCTACCCCATGGACTGTAGCCCGCCAGGCTCCTCTGTTCATGGGATTCTCTAGGCAAGAACACTGGAGTGGGTTGCCATGCCCTCCTCCAGGGGATCTTCCCAACCCAGGGATCAAACCCAGATCTCCCGCACTGCAGGTGGATTCTTTACTGTCTGAGCCACCAGGAAGCCAAATATTGCACGGGTTAGACTTATATTCAGAAAGTATTTTTTTAATCTGCATTTCAAACTTAACTGGGTGTCATGAATGCTTGCTTACTAAATCTAGCAGCCCTGCTCTTCTGGGATTGCTCATAGGGCTGTAGTTATCTGTCCGCTTACCTGTGGCTGGACAGTCCAAGAGGGCTTCTGCACACATCTGGTTGCTGGTGTCGCCTGTCAGTCGAGCCTCTCTCTCTCCTGGGGCCTCATCCTCCAGCAGGCTGGACCCAGCTTCCTTATGTGGTAGAATTACTTTCCAAAACGGCAAAAGTAGAAGCTTCGAGGCCTCTCAAGGTCCAGCCTTAGAAGCTGCACGATGTCATTTCATCCCATCATAGGCTTTTGATAAAAACAAGTCACATGGTCAAGCCCAGATTAAAAAGGTGGGAAAATGGACTCCTTTTTAAAACCGTATTTATCGGGCTGTGTCGGGCCTTAGTTGCAGCATGCGGGATCTTTGTTGTGTCACGCAGGCTCAGGAGTTGTGGCGCATAGGCTTAAGTTGCTCCTCGGCATGTGGGATCTTAGTTCCCTGACCAGGGATCGAACCCATGTCTCCTGCATTGCAGGGCGGATTTTTAACCACTGGACACCAGAAGTCCTGGAAATAGACTCTTGATACAAGGACCTGCAAAGTCACCCTGTGAAAGGCTAGATGACCGGGATGGGAGGGAAGCTTCCATCCCAGGGCACTCATCTGTTCTGTCCCTTGTTTCCTCCCAAGCCCGTCTCTTGGTTTGAGGTCAGAGAGAGAGATCCCAAATGTATTTTCTTTGGAAAGTTTTTCCTTTCCTTCAACTCCAAACAAGCTAACCATAAGTCTTCAGAAGAGGTAATATATTCACCTGGTTCAAAGATCTAAAAAATATTGATGTTTTTATTGAAAACCCTACCCCACCTCATTCTCATCCAATGCTTTCCTGCCCCCTGCTCCCCAGAGGTAACTACTTGTGTTAGTTCTAGTGTGTTCCTCCAGTATTCCCTTATGCATATACGGAAATATATGTTCTGTTTCCTCCTCCCACTTATTTACACAATCAGCAGTGTTCACTATCCACACCATTCGCTCCTTGCTTTTACATTTAGCAATACATTCTGGAGCTCTTCCACGCAGGTCATTAACATTTTCTCCTTTTCACAGCTGTATAATTATTCCACTGTGTAATTATACTGCAATTTATCTAACTAATCCACTGTAAATGGAAATTTGGTTTTCTCTTACGAAGAAGGCAGCAGTGAATAGCCTTAAAAACAAGCTTTTTCTTACATGTGCAGGATCAACTGTATAGAAAATACCTGAGATGGTATTGTTGGATCAAAGGATAAATGCGTTTTTAGCTTAGTAATATTAGCAAGTGGTCCTCCAGCAGTAGGCATAGAGGTTGACAGCACAGACTCGAGTCAGACCACGTTTGGGTTCAGTTTGAAGTCTGCCACTTAAAAGCTGCCTGACCTCAGAAAAAAGTTACTTAACCTCTCTGTGCCTAAACTTCTTCACATGCAGAATGGGGACAATAGTATTTACCCCACACGGTTATTATAAGAATGAAAATGAGTGTTTGCACATTTGGTGCTCAGAATGCTGCTGGCTCCATACATGTATATCTTTGGCTGCCTCTCACATGTGAAAAGATGCAGCCCAGCTAATCATAGCACAGACGAAGGCTCCGGAGCTTGAGCCAGCTTTGAGCACTAACCTTGTAGTAACATAGCTGTGTGTCTGTGTTAGTCACTCAGTCATGTCTGACTCTTTGAGACCCTATGAAGTGTAGCCCCCAGGCTCCTCTGTCCATGGAATTCTCCAGGCAAGAATACTGGAGTGGGTTGCCATGCCTTCCTCCAATGGATCTTCCTGACCAGGGAGCGAACTCGAGTCTCCTGCATTGCAGGCAGATTCTTTACCATCTGAGCCATCAGGGAAGCCCAGCAATCTAGCTAACAACACTTGAATCTCCTGGTTGATGCTCTAAAGTATTATTTGGTTCAATTCAGGTCAGCATGTACTTACCAAACGCCTACTCTGAACTAGTCTTGAGTAACACCCTGGGTGGAAAAAGCAAGGGGTAAAAGATAGCCCTGCTCTGAAGAAGACTTGAGTCATTTCATGTGATGACAAGAGCCTGCATGGAGCACTCCCTGTCTTTCACCCCCTCTAGACTGTGAGCCCCTTGAGGGCAGGGCCTGAATCTCATTCATGTTTGGAGCCCTGTCGCCTGGTATTCGGCTGGCACAGAGTCCAACACTGCCTTTCAGATAGGAGGCACTGTGAGAATCCCAAAGCGCATTGGGGTGGCCATAAGAGCTTCAGGCAGGGCTGGAGTCGAAGCCCATGGTGTCCGAGCTGCAAGAGGCCTGAGGGTGGGCTGGACCAACCCTCTGTCTCACAGATGAGGGAAAGAGGCCCCGCTCAGTGACTTTTTTGCCCACAGCTGGAGGAACAGATGGCAGAAAGGGTCTGGAACACAGACCCTCTGATCCCCAAACTGGTGCTGGGACGTATAGGAGGAACAAGCCTAACCTGTTGCTATCGCACCTTACAGTTTGCCAGGCGGGTTTGTGCACTGAGGCAGGAGAGTGGACAAGCAGCTCGCCAGCTGTGCCTGACGTCTGAGCAACCTGTTTTTGTGCGAAGAATTTGAGCCTTGGATGCTCCCTGTTCCTTGCTATGAGCCCCAATTTCTGCACCTGAAAAAGGAGGGTCCCAGTAGCCCCCTGGCGGGTTAATTGTGTGTGTGGTACAAGTGTGGGGATGCCTGGCTGCTGGGCTCAGTATCCTTGCGGTGATGGGGTTCATCCAGCCGGCTCCCAGGCAGGCCCCAGGACTCATTTCCTGGGGAATCCAGTCATGTCACCCCCAACTTCCTTTGCCTTTCTGTTTCAGCAAATCCCAGTCCCTGACTAACAGCCTCAGCACATCTGACACCTCCCAGCGCGGGACCCCCAGTGAGGACGAGGCTAAGGCCGAGACCATCCGCAACCTGAGGAAGTCTTTCGCCAGCCTGTTCTCTGACTAACCATGGTCAGGCCTCTCCTGCCCCACCCTCCATCTCAGCCTTGGTTCCTGCTGGGAACAGAATGGAGGGCCTGAGAATATCCTTTCCAAATGCCTTTGATCCAGGAACTGAGTTCATGTGTACCCATTTCCCTTTGCCGTGGTGTTCCAGCATCATCCAGCCAAGTGGTGGGCATTTGAGAGCCTTCAAATTCCTCAAAATGGGCCTTACAGATGGGTGTCACATCCGCCTTCTTGCCCAAACGCTTGCTCCCCTGCCTCCGTTAACCAAGCGAGACATCAGTGTGACTGGTTCCACATTGCTTGTTAGTGTTTTGCTTGCCTTGGGGAAGGGCCCTTTCTGAGCCTTGCCCCCATTTCCATCAAATGCAGATGCTGAAGTCAGACCTCAGCAATGTAGGAGGCAATAACCTTTTGACAGTGTTCTACAAACAAAAGGAGAAAAGCCCAGCCAAGGGAACTTAGCACCCACCCTTGTCAGTTCCATCCAAGCTCAAGAGACGGGCCTGCAGACCAGGCAGGCCCAGGCCCCATCACCCCCGCCACCAGTGGGTCTTGAGGACCACAGAATGCATTCAGACCATGTGACATGTTGAGCCTTTCAGAACACAACAGAAACAGTGGGGAGGCCTTTGCAAGGCCACTCCCACCCAGCATGCTATCCTAAATTGGACAGCCAAGAGCAGACCCCGGGTTCTTTTAGGAATCACTACTAGTTCCCAGAGGGAGAAGATGTCCTTAACTAGTCAGTGCCCCTCCACCCATTCTGTGTTACACCACCGTTCAGTCTCTCTGAATTCCCACCGGGAATGCTGTTTCCCCCTCAAGGACACACAAGGAACCAGAGACAATGAGCAGACAGATGACACAGGATCAGAAAGTGCGATGACAGTAACTTCTAGCTCAGTGCTTCAGACTGAGCAGCAAGGCATTGGTAGGTTACTCAGTTACAGAAGGGTTCACTGGTCAAATGTGCTTAGGAGATACTGTTTTGGGTTTGTTTTCTGAGCTTGATAGTACCTATATCAAAGGCTCTTGGAATTCCTATAGTAAAGAAATTAGCTTTAACTTTGTTTAAGCCACACTTATTTGACTAAAAAAGTTAACTGCAGAGCTGGAAAATGTAGCCTGACTCTCTTCCCAATGCTCTTTCTCCTGCATCAGACTCCTCTGGGGAGGGGAAGGGGTGGAGAGGGTGTCCTGATCACCAAGCACCTGGTGCTAGAAACATTGTTGGTGCCAGAACCAGCCTCCTGGTTCTAGAAAGCACTGAGGGTATTAGAACATAGCCACACTGTCCCCTTACATCCCACTTAGCAACTTGAGGGGCTTCCCTGATAGCTCAGTTGGTAAAGAATCCACCTGCAATGCGGGAGCCCTGGGTTCAATCCCTGGAGAAGGGAAAGGCTACCCACTCCAGTATTCTGGCCTGGAGAATTCCATGGACTGCAGTCCATGGGGTTGCAAAGAGCTGGACACAACTGAGCGACTTTCACTTTCACTTGCAACTTGAGACACAGCTTCCCCTTACTGCACACAGGGAAGGGAGAGAGGGAGGTGAAAATGAAAGCGTCCTTGGCCTGGAGCTGCAATCTGAATAAAAGAATGCAGAGAACTTGTCAGGCAGGTGTAACACCACGGAGCCATGTGTTTTAGGAGATTAAGAAGACAGGAAATACACGAGGCAGTCGTCATTCTCCCACTCTGGAAGTAAGACCAGAAGAAGAAATCAAACTATCTCACCCAATTCTCACTTAGCAATAAAACACAGCCCAAAATACACAACAAAGTGGTGACAGGCTAGACAAGGTTCCTCAAAGCGTAGGACATGGACATGGGCATAAGTCACTTCATTTCAGGCCAGAGGGCTCAGAACTTCTGCTCATCAGGCCTTGAACCTGTGTCTCTGTCAACCTAAGTGTTTGGAATGCCCCTTGAAGTCAGACCTGCCCTGAGCTGTGTGGGAACACTGCTGCTTGAATGGTGTTGGGGTGGAAGCGTCACACCCAGGTGGCCCCATAAACAGTGGTGACATGGCTTACATTGTCCCACTTTCCTGTATGCTGTCCCCTCTCCCTGAAAACATCGGAACATCCAAGCACCAGATATTCCAATACAGTAGCACACTCATTTCTCAGGCTAGGCATCCTTGTTTTTATAGCCATGCACGGACAACCCCAGGACATGAGACAAAGGGTATAACCAACACACTGAAACAAATTCTCCCATTGGTCTGTGTGTGAATGCCGAGACCTTGCATGGTCCTTTGTGACAGTCCCCAAAATGGACTGGTTTCTCATGTAAACTAGCACATGTTCCCTCCAAACATTTTACCTTTAATAATTGTGATATTTCTAAATGAGAAAGAACAAAATGAAAGGGGCAGAAGAGTCACTCTGGAGAGATTCTGAAAGGTCGTGTTTGTTCATTTTTGCTTGGTTTCACAACTCTGGTCCAAAGAAAAGCTAGCATTTCCTGTCCACACTGACTTGGTGAGGCCGAACCAGGACAAAGATCCATTTGGTTTGTGCTGACATGTAGCACAGTGAATAGAGAGTTTAAAATGCAGCCCCGCTGGACACCTCCACCAGCTGCAGAAAATACCTTCTTCCAGATCTTCCTCCTAACAGCCTGATTAAAAAAGGGCACTGTGACTTAATTGTCACATCAGCTTTCGAGGGACACTGGAATCTACATGTCCTTTCTCTTCCATTCATCCTCTGTCCCCTGGTTCAGTCCCTGCTGATGGGGCAGTTAGTTCTACCTTTCCAGAATTTCAGGGTGATAGGCCTTCACGCCCATGGTAACAAACACAGGAGTAAATCCCGTGAGCCTGAACATCAGTGACCTTCTGGAAGTTCTCATCTGAATTTGCAATGAAAGGAGCTTGAGGGGAAAGCAAGCTGGTGCCGGCAGCTCGTGAACAAGCTGCGTGGGCACAGCACAGCGCCTGCCCTCGGCACAGTCGGTGTGCAGGATGTGTGTTAGATTGGCCCTTCTAGAAAACTGTGAAGTCAACAAAATGCAAAGTGTTAAAAGTAAAGAAAAAGTTTGTTTTTTCTGAGAGTATCAATGTGAGGAAGTCACTTGCCCAGGAAAAGAATTAAGCCAATAGAGAAATTAATGAGCTAAGAAGCTGAAGAAAACCTGTGGTCCACGGGGACAAGCAGAGCAGGGGCTGTGGTGAGCGTGGACCCACAGGTGAACTCTCTGCAGGGCCACCACAGTGGGGAGCAGACCAGGACAATAGCAAAGCCTGTCCAACTTTTCCAGACCCAGGACCCAGGGGTCCCTCCAGATCACCCAATACACAGCAGAGCCCAACTCTGGCCATCCCGCCCCTCCCAGCTCTGTGCTTCATGTTCAGCTTCGTAGAACAGGTTGGTGGCTCATTTGCTTTTGTGTTCAGAATTGGTGAAAGGATGCAGGTTAGGGTACAGTGTAAGCATGTGAAGTCAGCCTCGCAGATACAAGCTGTAACTCAATTATGCTGGAGGATTAAATAGCTCTGAGAGCACTTGCATATGTGTGGTTTTCTTTGTTCAAGTGAGCATGGGGACTGGTTACTAATTATCCCCACTAAGTGTCAAAAGTTGTCCTGGACTCCAGGGCAGTCACAGATTAAATCCTGTTTCCGTCTACTATGTAGACTTTAATAGCAGGTGGCATTTTGGGTTTGCTTGCAGACAAACTGGAAGGTTGTGCGATAAGCAAGTCAAACCAGCCCATTAACCAAACACAATGCATAAAGGCCACAGAGGCTCCCTTGTGTTTCCACAAACGAAACATGCAGCCGCAAGAGAGGAGACTCGTAGATTCTGTTCAGAACCCTCTCAACTGGCAGGCCAGGAAGAAAAGAAGAAAAAAATTTTTTGAAATTTTAGTGTGTCATAAAACCAATCTAAACATTCCTTCTACAGTTGTATGAGAGAAGAGAAAGAGAAAATTCTTTAAAGTCCTAAGTATCTTTCATTATTTCTATTCTGATTGGTCCTGCTGCTGCTAAGTAGCTTCAGTCGTGTCCAGCTCTGTGCGACCCCATAGATGGCAGCCCACCAGACTCCTCTGTCCCTGGGATTCTCCAGGCAAGAATACTGGAGTGGGTTGCCATTTCCTTCTCCAACGCATGAAAGTGAAAAGTGAAAGTGAAGTCGCTCAGTCGTGTCTGACGCTTCGCGACCCCATGGACTAGAGCCTACCAGGCTCCTCCATCCATGGGATTTTCCAGGCAAGAGTACTGGAGTGTGGTGCCACTGCCTTCTCCACTGATTGGTCCTACTACTTGTAATTTCAATTTCCAGCCTATCATATTTAAGTATCTGCTGTCTCTGGTCTTTTGTTGAATCTAGAGCAGAAGCAAATTAACATCTCCTTCCCTCTTAATTAACATTTCACCTGGTTTGCTCTGGGACAGCAGAAACTTCAGTGCTATAACCTGTTCGGGAATCCCAAAGAGGGCCATTTAATTAAGATGAAACCCTGTCATGTGACCTAATACTTCCATGTTTTATCCACTCCACATTTTCTGCAGTCAACTGGAGGCTGTCGAAAGGAATGTTAACCCTGCCTGGCTCCTCCTGGAGAGCTGTAATTTGGCAGGGTAGGAGAAAGACAAACCTTGGTTCAGGGTCCCAAGTATAGAGAGCAAAGGGGAGTGTCAGAATCACAGAGGTATTTAGCTAAGCAGTGATCTCAGGAATTGGAGAGGCAAGCTAGAGTGAGGAGACAGAATTCAATTTTTTGTACCTAAGGAATCACAAAATCTACATTGTTGAGAGGCTACCTGCCGTGATTTGATTCCAACCGTGCCAAACCAGAGCTTTTTTTTTTAATAAAGGGGGGGTGGGCAGAGGTGGTGGTTGGCAAGCTTCTGTTAATAAAAATAACTAAAGGGGAAAATGAAGGGCCAGAGAAAGTCCTTAAGGCTACAAGCCAGTAAGGTGGAGCTTCATCTACCACGGCGCTCATCCATCACATCAGTGACGTCAGAAAGTCATGGAGCAAACAGGCTACAACCACACCATGACTTCATCCCCATTGTTCACCAGCAACACATACAGCTTAACAGTCTAATGAGAAGAATGTGGATTTTATAAGCTTCTAACTATGAGCTAGTTAAGAGGAAAAGCTTTGATGGTGGTTTTAGGAACTCAGAATAAACTACTATGAGAGGCTGCAAATTTAGGCGTGTGACACACCGCTGGTATCCTAAACTGAGAGGGATCTGGCCCATGGGCCAGTAAGTCTGAGCTAAGCTTGGGAAGTAGCATCTGTTTCCTTGGGACACCAGCACCGCTCACGAACCTCTCCGAGACCACTCAGAAAGGACTGCATTCTGAAAATTCCTGTTTTATAGTACATGGTGCTTCTGGTTATCACTATGTCCTTCCATCCCCACTACACACACATACACACACACACACGCCACACAGCGCATCCAAACAATGCACACACACACCACACAGAGCGCATCCTAACATTATAAGGCCATGAAGAGGTGTGCTGGAGAACCAGTTTTGGACCCATCAAAGTTTCAGGGTGACTTTCAACCTAGACCCAATTAAAGCCATACGGCCTCTGGTGGACACTTTGTTAAAAGCTAATCTATAGCTCAGATATTACAAGATTCCACAGGGAAAAGAAAATGTCAACACCCCTAATCCTTTACCTGTACATTAAGCCACTAAAGGTGACATGGCCTCTGGAAAATATTATTGGCTGAACTTTCTTCACTGTGATGGGGGAAAAAAGACAATACACATGTGTAGCCCAAAAAAAACAAAAATTCACATGTATGTAGGACTCTAACATTCTTGCATCACACAACATTCCAAGCCATTTCCTTATATGCAAAACCGATTTTTAAAAAAACAGGAAGACATTGGCAATATTCCTATTTTCTGCAGACACTAACAGTGTTTTACTCCTGTTCTGTGATTCGGACTTTACTCTGTCACTGTAGCATGTTTCTATGGTTGGTTGTATGCTGAGATGTTTGTGTTTGACCTTTTTCTTGTTGTAGGCAAAATAAACTTGAATTTTGTGTACTTTAAGTCTCAAAAGCAAAATATTCTACAAATGACGAGGCTTTCTTTGCAGAACAAGTACCTGAGCAGCACTCAAAGCACTGTACTTTGTTGTTGGAAGACGTCGTCTACTTACAGGTTAGGCTCCAAGGATTCAAAACCCAAGGAAAAAGAACCCAAGCTCCACTCCAGAAGCAGCCAGAAACAGGAGTCCCTAACAACCCAATGGTGGCCAAAAAGCACTGTTTTGGAGCCCAGAAGTTCCGGCACAGAGCCTGAGGAGCAGCTGCAGAGAGAGGAGGGAGGGGCTGAGCTGGCGGGGGTCCATTCACCTCACATCCAGTTCAACCAAACTGGCTCTGCTTGTGTTCATTCCATAAATCAGGCTTTTGCAAATAATTTCACGTGAAGAAAGGGTGCCACTACAAAATAAAAATAATCCCCTGCAGCAATCTGATGACAATGAATAGCTTCTCTGATCATTTTCAAATGTCCAAGTAATATTTTAATATTACATATCTTTCTGTAATAAAAGTCAAGACTGCCATGTAATTTACTTAATATTTTATTCGGGTATGGAACATTATCAATGTGTAACCTGCATTCTAGACAGTAACTGAGAGAGGGGATGTCAGGAACCATATTCCCAAGGCCAACCCTGTCAAGCAAGTAACCTGTGAGCCATACCACTCCTGGAGCTTTAACAACTAGGTTGGTGCAAAAGTAATTACAGTTTTGCATTGTTAAACATTGCTGTTTGATATTGGAATATTCTTAAATAAATGTGGTTATGTTGTACATCATTTTAATGTGCATTTCTCACTTTATATTTTTTTGCTAATGACTTACTTTATATTTTAGAATAGGGAAATGATGTTAGACGAAAAGCTAATTTGAGTGATTTTCTTATTCAAGATGGGTCGAAAATGGGTCATCAGGCAGCAAGAACGACTTGCAACATCGACAACACATTTGGCCCAGGAACTGCTAACAGTGCAAGTGGTGGTTCAAGAAGTTTTGCAAAGGACACGAGAGCTTTGAGGATGAGGAGCACAGTGGCCAGCCCTGGGAAGGTGACGACAACCAATTGAGATGATCATCGAAGCTAATCCTCTTACAACTACAGGAGGAGTTGCTGAAGAACTCAACGTCAACCATTCTATGGTCATTCAGCATTTGAAGCAAATTGGAAAGGTGAAAAAGCTCCATAAGTGGGTGCCTCATGAGCTGACCAAAAATCAACAACATCGTCATTTTGCAGTGTCATCTTCTTATTGTAGCAACAACAAACCATTTCTTGATCAGATTGTGATGTGATGAATAGTGGGTTTTATACAACTGGCGACAACTAGTTTAGTGGTTGGGCTGAGAAGAAGCTCCAAAGCACTTCTCAAAGCCAAACCTGCACCAAAAAAATGCTCATAGTCACTGTTAGGTGGTCTGCTGCCCATCTGATCCACCACCAAATTTCTGAATCCTGACGAAACCATTACATCTGAGATGTATGCTTAGCAAGCCGATGAGATGCCCTGAGAACTGCAATGCCTGCAGCTGGTACTGGTCAAGCATGGGCCCAATTCTCTATGACGACACCTGACCACATGTAGCACAACCAACACTTCAAAAGTTGAAGGAATTGGGTTATGAAAGTTTTGCCTCATCTGCCACATTCACCTGACCTCTTGTCAACCACCACTTCTTCAAGGATCTGAACAACTTTCTGCAAGGGAAATGCTTCCACAATCAGCAGGAGGCAGAAAATGGTTTCCAAGAGTTCACCGAATCCCAAAGCATGGATTTTTATGCTACAGGACTTCTCATTTGCAAAAATTTGTTGATTGTAATGGTCCTATTTTGATTAATAAAGACGTGTTTGAGCCTAGTTATGATTTAAAATTCATGGTCCGAAACCGCAATTATGTTTGCACCAACCTTAATATGTCTATAAAAGGTTTCTGTGAGTCCATGTCCCACCATCGCAATCAGAAAACAATAGAGGTAGCACCCCAGCAAAATGACATCTGTAGTTTTAAAGAAACAAAACCAAAACAAGCTCCAGAGTGAGGTAACAAATCAGTCACATGAATGGTAGCCGGCTGTCAGTTGGCCAACCCCTGCTGGGTCTTAGGGGAAATCTGTCACTGGGGCCACCTCGCCCTGGCAAGATGGGGTTAGGACCTGGAAGTGGGCCCACTGGGTCAAAACGTGGTCTGAGTGGGGGGAACTGGCTGGGTGTTTCCCCAGGCCCAGGGATGAGTGAATTGATTGGGTCCCCAACATAGGGAAGGGTTAGTCTTTGATCATATTCACCACCGATAATTCCTGGAGGGAGGAGAGAACTGGGAGGAAAAGGTCTGGGGTGCAAGGGGCTGGGGTAGAATGGAATGGGGTGGGGTGATGACGGCAAGAACATCACATGCCGCCCTCTCTGGGCTTCTTTCCTTTGTTTGTACCTCTTCTTGTACAGCTGCAGACAGATAAGAACAAGACATAATGAGTGAGGTGGACACTTCCCCAAAGTTCCAGTTGCCTTTCATTGTACACATGTATATATACTTTTCTTTTCCCACAGTACGGAGGCAGACAAAGAAGCTAGTGCACTGAAGGGAACTTTTACCAGTTTCTACCTGCAAGAATAAGGTAGTAGCTGTGAACACAATGCCAAAGGAACTCTTGTCTTTAACCACACTGCAACTCAGCCATTGTGCCAATCTGGAGTAACAACACATCCAGAGAAGGGATAAATGAGTGACATGGACTCTCAGGACTGCAATCTAGCACTCTCAAGCTGATATGAATTTCACATCAGCCTTTGCTGAAAATGGAAAATTTTAATTGTTGAAAATATCATGCCATAGAGTATAAAAAGTTACGGTATTGGCAGGGAAGGGTGGGGGCGGTCAGTACTTAAGTTCCCTTTCTCACCTAAATTATGTCCCTAATAGACCGCAATTTAAATAACAAAATAGATGACTATTTCGGAGGGTGGAACATATTCCTATCTGCAAATAAAACAATATAACTTATTTTTTTCATAACTTACTATTCTAACTAGCCAAACAGCTGAAGACTGCTGCTGCTGCTAAGTCACTTCAGTCGTATCCGACTCTGTGTGACCCCATAGATGGCAGCCCACCAGACCCCCCTGTCCCTGGGATTCTCCAGGCAAGAACACTGGAGTGGGTTGCCATTTCCTTCTCCAGTGCATGAAAGTGAAAAGTGAAAGTGAAGTCGCTCAGTCATGTCCAATCCTCAGCGACCCCATGGACTGCAGCCTACCAGGCTCCTCCGTCCATGGGATTTTCCAGGCAAGAGTACTGGAGTGGGGTGCGAAGACTACCCCAGCACAAAAACAACTCAGTTTTGTTTTGTTTTGTTTGACTACAAACAGGAGCCTATATTAAGTAAAGGTGAAAATAATCATCATGCTAAGATTTTCTCCTGTGTAATTACTAAGGAAAACAGTGGAAACAGTGGCTGACTTTATTTTTCTGGGCTCCAAAATTACTGCAGATGGTGATTGCAGCCATGAAATTAAAAGACACTTACTCCTTGGAAGGAAAGTTATGACCAACCTAGACCGCATATTAAAAAGCAGAGACATTACTTTGTCAAAAAAGGTCCGTCTAGTCAAGGCTATGGTTTTTCCAGTGGTCATGTATGGATGTGAGAGTTGGACTATAAAGAAAGCTGAGTGCCGAAGAATTGATGCTTTTGAACTATGGTGATGGAGAAGACTCTTCAGAGTCCCGTGGACTGCAAGGAGATCCAACCAGTCCATTCTAAAGGAGATCAGCCCTGGGTGTTCATTGGATGGACTGATGTTGAAGCTGAAACTCCAATACTTCGGCCACCTGATGCAAAGATCTGACTCATTTGAAAAGACCCTGATGCTGGGAAAGATTGAGGGCAGGAGGAGAAGGAGACGACAGAGGATGAGATGGTTGGAGGGCATCACTGACTCAATGGACATGGGTTTGGGTGGACTCCAGGAGTTGGTGATGGACAGGGAGGCCTGGTGTGCTGCGATTCATGGGGTCGCAAAGAGTAGGACACGACTAAGTGACTGAACTAAACTGAACTGAAGGACAAAGTCTAAGGTAAAAGTTGAAAACATTTTCATTTACTAAAAATTAGCAATAGACTCGAAACAGATTGTATTATATTATAATAAAAGTTGAAAATACGCCCTTAACATATTAATTCACTCATTATTTCCATGCTACAGACATCAGCCTTGGTATTTACAAATACCTACTTCTTTCCAATCTGTGTCTCGACCTCTGATACTACCATCTACAAAGAAAAAAGAAAACATAAGGATTTTAAAACATTTCATTCATCCAGCATTAAACTTGTCTTACCTCAATTTTCTATACTAAAAGAATCTACTTGGTCTAAAGGACTGTTTATTCTTGCAGAGAACACAAACATGAATGGGGAGAGCTTTGTGGCACAGGCAGAGGTAATGAGGCTTAGAATCTCTTTATAATAAGGCTATGCTATGACTATTTCCTACTCTTTTAAAAAAGCCCACAACTTAAAACTTCTGGCCAGCTGAGTAATTAAGCCCTCAGTAACAAAGAACACTTTTCTTGTTAGCAAGCCATCATGGAAATCACCTCGAAAATCCCGCAGATACAAACACCTCCACAGAAGTTGATCATTTGAAGTAATACAGAGGTCACGACAAACTGCAGACAGAGACAGGACAGAACGAACGTCCAAAAGTCGGAAGATCCGCAGTTTCAGCTCCAACGGGAGGACTACCAACCCGAATACATCTGGTAGGTTCAGTGCTAGAAGGAAAAAGAGAATAGATCTCACTGAGTAAAGAACATCCAGTTTTCCTCACATCAACCAAAGTGGCCAACTTTGTAGAGAGATTATAAATTAGATGGTATTCTCCAGTTATCCAGGCATAAGTCATCTATAACAAACTTTTATCCCCCGGTTGACTATATTACTACTACTAACTCTAAGCCCCTTATTCTCTTTATATTTTACTAGAGAGACAAATTACTTTGTAATACAGATCAAATGAATAACTATGATAATTTTTAAATACTAGTCAATGGCCTCCTTTGTTTCAAGATATATTCAGTACAACAAAAAATTCTCTACTCAACTACAGAAAATGGATAATTCATTGGCTTTTACAATTGGTTCCCAATGCTACCACTTACTGTGTGCCTTTGGACAAGTTATTTAAGCTCCAACTCAATTTCTCATCTGTAAAATGGGTTAATACTATACCTCCCTCACTGAGTTGAGAATTAAATGTGTAAATACATATAGAGTGCTCAGAACAATATCTGGCAAGCAATAAGCACTTGAGTGTTAGATTACTATTATTTGATATCTAGCAGGCTGAAAAAGAAAGGAGGGAGACAAATTCAGAAGCAAAACCAAGAAAGGAAAAGAATAATATATTCCAAAGTCAAGTGACAATTATTTTTTGATTATTAGCTACTTTGCATATAGGGATACTATTCTCCACTAGCAAAGATAACCAAAATCCAATGCAAGGTTTTAAAATTCACATTATTCTTTTCCCTCACCATCAACCAAAGAAGAAAACTATGGTTGTAACAGCCTTGGCACCATGCCACTTGAGACCTAAAATACTATTTTTCTACATACAGACAGCAGATAAAAGTCACAAATCTATCTCTAAAAACCTGAAATTATTTATCAGCCAAAGACTGTGGTAGATTATGACTCCACATATTATTTTCTACCCTGTGTTTCCCCATCCCACTATCACTTGTTTTGTCCACTGAAATGAGAGTGCAAGCGGCACACTATTTCTGAATTAAAGCTTTAAGAACCAACACATGGTCACGGGTCCTCTTTCCCCTGTGCTACGAAAGAGCAAGTCCTAGATAAGGACCTCTCACCACTTTTTCAGCTAAACGTAACCCACACACAACATGTACCTGAGTGAGAAATAAATGTTCAATTTAAGTCACTAAGATTTTAAAATATTTTTTACTACTGATAAAACACAAAAAGAAAGCTTATTAATACAAAGATTTTGACTGAATTATAAACCTTGCTGAATTACAGTTTCATCACCTATAAAATGAGAATAAAATCCACTTCAAAGTTGTTAGCAGTAAGTAAGAATACATGTCAAATATCCAAAGTCCCTAGGCACAGAGTCCTAATAAATAGCTTTTTAAAAAGTAGACCTAATTTACAGGCCATAGATTATTTATATATGTATTTATCGAACACCAATTATGGGCCAGGCCCTGTGCTAGGCCATGAGAATACAAAAGTGAGTAAGACATATTTCCCTGCTTTCAGGGTAATTCATAACCTTAGGTAAAAAGAAATCATGTGAAAAATTATGATACAGTAGAAAAAGGGCTATAATAAAGATACATATAAAATGCAGTGAAGATACAAAGAGGACGTGAATAGCAATTAAGGAATTAGCATTTAAGCTTAAAAGAGCAGAATTTCACTAGGAGCAGAAAAGAGGGAAGAGTCACATGTCATCCTTGAACACATGTGAACCTCCGATCCCTTCCAGCCCTTCAGCCTGTGATAACTTATCATTTCTCACCTTGCCGGGTAAAAGCCAGAAGAGGATACACCAGCTGGTCTTTGAAGAGGCGAGAGAGTTTCTGAAGATCTTTGTATATCATGGCTACATTTTCCCCTAGAATATTTTTTAAATGAAAAGTCAAAACACAATAGCAAATGGAAAAACTTGAAATGGTGTCCTCTACTTCTGCCAAACCAAATCAAAGTGCTAAGTACGTTTTCACAAATAATTCCTAAAGAGAAATGAACTAAAGTCTCCAGTAGACGAGGAAGTATACACTGTGTAACTCTGAAGGCTGAATTCTCTTCAAACAAAATCTTTCTTTAATGGACCTACTAAAGAAGTGATTAGGACTTTATAAATAAAAGGATAAAAAATAGTACAGAGCATATACTAGGTACTATAAGCCACAGTAAAAATGATTTAAATGACTTGTCAAATGAGCAGCATACTCCTACCCAAAATACAAAGTACATACTGAAAATACTAAATTAATATAATCCGTAAACTGGTGGCTCCCTGATGGCTCAGGGATAAAGAACCCTCCTGGAGTGCAGGAGACGCAGGGGACAATAGCTCAATACCGGGGTCAGGAAGAGCCCCTGGAGGAGGAAAACGGCAACCCGCTCCAGTGTTCTTGCCTGAAAAATGCCATGGACAAAGAAGCCCGGTGGGCTACAGTCCGACAAAGAGTCGGACGCAACTGAAGTGATTTAACACGCATTCACATAAACTTGTAATCTAACGGTATTAACTTTCTTCCTCCTTTTTCACTTCTTTATTCCTTACTTAACATAAATCAAATCATCTGAGCGACATTCCTATAAACACTGTTCTTAAAAAATAGGCTCAGGAGCCAAATCTACTCCAATCCTAAATTCTACTATTTATTAACTCTGTGTCCTTGAAGTAATTTAACCTCCTCTAGACCTGTTTCCTGATCTAGAAAATGGGCATAAAAGTCTCTACTGCTGTAATGTAGAGTATTTCTACTCCCCACAGTAAGGACCTCCATAGTACAGAGATGAATATACAGTGTTGTAGCCAAGGACTCTCAAGTTTTTCTGGTCTTAATGGTAAGACCATCTGTACAGATTCATCAGTCTAGTCCATGCATTCTCAAAAGAAACAATACTGCCTCCAACCAAGCAAAAATCCTAGCTATTACATTGGTTTGTGACCCTCAAAAGGGCCATAGTATACAAACAAACATATAGTATATCTATGAAATTAAAATTTCATCAGGGAGAATGATTTGGGAGTTGGGGTGGGGGATTGTGTACAAAGCCTCCTTAGGGGATTGATAATGAAAAAATGGTTGAGCAACACTGGCCTGGTATGACATTAATTGTTCACAGACCATTAAAAATACATATTCTGAGGTCTCCCTTTCCTCATCAACTTCAGTTCATATAAGTTAGTCTCTCAGAGTCTGATCTCCCCTGGGAACTGACAAAATTAAGTCTCAAGGCCTTCAGAGCAAAGATCTAGATCTAAGCAGCCTATCCAAAAGACACTGCTGTAAATGCCATTTCCCTGCTGTATCACACCAGTCCCCACCCCCACCCCCGCTTTTAAAACCCGCCTGAATTGACTATGAGGACAAAATGAAAAATACATCCATAAAGGCACATGTCCAGCAAAAAACAAGTACTCCAAAAGATGTTAATTCCCTTACCACCTCATCTCTTCTCTTTCAACTGCCTACATGTCAGTTACACTTGAGGTTTAACTGAAAAAAGAAAAACTATCTTCTTTGCATCTATTAGTATTATAGAATACAAGCAAAATCACACCTAGAATAAAAATTTTTGAAGTTCCACTCTGTATAAAACAGTAACCAAATTTATGTAAGTTTAAGCAAACGTTTTGAGTACAGTTTTTCCTTTTAATGATCTTCCATAATGAAGTTGTATTGTATGGCTTCCACAAAACACAGTTCCTCTCCATACTGGTTAAATGCAAGGCTAGAAAAATTCAAAGATTTAGTTCAGAAATTATGAAGCATCAATCCTGTGTAATGCATTACATAATAGCATCATTCCATAATGATGCTAAATATAATTTGGTGGTCCACTTATATATTTATACGGCATAATGGCAGTGTATAACTATAATTTAGCATCCAAGACCCTAAGAGAAACAGGAAAGAAACTGAAACTCTGTAACATTGTCTTGTATTTGCTTTAGGCTCAGCCAGAAATTTTAAGTCTTTGAACATTATCTTTCTGTTGTTTTGTTTTGTTTTTTCTTTCTTTTTTTTTTTTTTTTGCGTGAACCTCTTAAACCTTTATCCCAAAAGCTAAATCATTGTTACAATACCTGATTCCTCTTTGCAAATAAAAGATTCTGGCAGCAGCTGCAGTCTTTTTACACTTCTAACCTCACTGTTGATTTTTAGGGTAGCTGAAATAGCAAAAGAAAGATGATGAAAAAGTTCTGTCATTTCATCAGCTGCTTCACTTTTTCGTATGGACTTGCATTCACTCCCTTGCCCCCAATATACAGACACATTATACAAACAAACTGCTCTCCGCTTAATTCCTTCCCTCACAGCAAAGTCCAAAGTGCAAACCTGCAATCACGTCAAGCAAAACACCATTTTTAAAAACTACAGTAGACACCTTTATATGAAACCCAGTTAAGTACTACCAACAGCAGCTTATTAATAATTGAAAGATATGCAACAAGGTTAAAAGACAGTTAAACACAATACAATCATTATTTGTAACGAGGTCACTAAAAACTCCATTTATTTTTTATTTAACCCTTGGCAATGAGTCTTCCCTTGTTTATTAAAAGAATTCTGCTAGCCTTCACAGTATCATCTCTCTCTAGACCCAGAGAACCAATATTCTTGACATCACCAGAAGGTTCATTTTTTAATCCTGTACACAAAGGCGCACTTCATCTCATTCTGTGAAAGAACCAGTGATGTGCTCGTGCACATGTGCACTGAGCAGGACGTCTTGGGTAAAGGAAAGATTTAAGGACACACTGCTCCTTTTCAAAGAACCAGGCCTGCCTGGAATGCTTCTGGAATGGCTGTCTGCCACTAAGTCCACAAGCAGCTGATTTGTCAAGAATTAGTAAAGGAACAAAACAGCAGAAACTAACACATTTAGCAGCTATTCTCTATATTAAGTATCTTAAGACTAGTAAATAAAGGTTAATATATTTTTGAAGTGTTGTTGAGCTGTTTTTATAAGAAACTGAAGCAAAAATTACAACCTCACATTCACTATTTGATAGCTGTGACCTTGCAAGTCAGGCTGTGACATAATAGCATGATTAGCCCTGTATTCTGTAACCTTTTGGCCCCCGTGTGATTAGTGGTCTGGGGATCAAACAAATTTGAGAAAGATTCCTAGCTGTATTGTGACAGCCAATCACTGAAGTGGCTGTGAAGCGTTTGGAGAGAAACATGTGAAGACCCATAAACTAACAAGCATGACTCTGCCAGCTAGTTACCATTTATGACGATGAGGCTTCCCAAAGGCACACAGGTGAGCACAGCAGAGCCAGCCTCGCAGAGAGGGTGCGTGTACTGCAGCTGATACACGCCTCCCAACCTCCAGTTCTCCGGCATGGACGCAGCTTTGGCTTCAGTCCCCTGGGCAACGACATGAAATAGAGGGAAACAGACAGTGAAGGACAGGGCACTACTCTCAAGAAGATGAAAAGCACGAGAGGCCCCTAACCTGTCTGCAAATAAGCATTCCATTCAGTCCCTTTAATAAAGTTTATCAAATCATTAATAAAACTGTGATAGAAAAAAAAATGTTACATTATCCACCATCAAAAGTTTGGTCCAAATAGATAAAATACCAGAGTTAGAGACTGAGTTCTCACTTCAAAATTTCACTTCTCTGCCTAGCAGAGCCATATCATTATTCAAGAGCCCACTCAAATGCCACTTCTTTTGTGAAGCCTTTTTCAAAACAAATCCACCCTCTGACCCTCTAACATTCTGTTCATATTTCCATTGCAATGCTTCTATTATTTATCATAATACATTATAATTTGCTTTTTACTTGTTTCTTTCTTCCCACTTACAGACTCCTTGAGGATAAAGACTGTCCCAGTATCTATATATTCTAAATCCTGACTCAGCACATGGATGGTCCCCGTGTTCGCCAATCACTGAATTACTCTACATCTTGTTACTCATAACATGGCCCACAGATCAGCAGCATTGTTATTATGTGGAGAATGCTCACTACTACCTCAGGCTTATGCTCACTACTATCACCCTAGACTTATTCAATCAGAATCAGCATTTAATAAGATCCCTTAGGTATTCTTATGCACATTAAAGTTTGAAAAACTTCTAAAGGTTCTCCTTTGTGAATCTCTGGCATGGCATCCTCTACACATATATGTTTCTCCTACAATTTAGCCAACCCAATGTACCAGTCTGTTACTTGCCTTTCTCCTGCATTTGGACAGTGAGCAAGCTGGGAGCAGAGACAAAGCACTGCACCTGGCGCTGGCTGGTATGTGCTGACTGGCTAAGGACTGAATGAATGTGAGCGACAGCAACGTAAGAACAAAGTCCCTCTTCCTAACTGAATCGTGTTAAGGTTAGTGGCAATTCACAGAACACTAACATAGAAACATAACCCGGTGAGCCATCTATCTAGTCATACACAATCCACATGCACTGACCACATATTATCATATATAATCTTTTGGGTTTTTTTAAACCATAGATGTCACAATACTAACTAAAAGCTGACAAGGAAATAAAGGAGGAAAAAAGGAAAGAAGGAAGGGAACATTGACTGCCTACTGGTATGCTCAGCATTGTCTTTGACAGTTTACATTAATACCCAGACGCATTTAAGAAAGAAATCTAGAACACGACCCCTTTTCTAACAGGAAACTTTTGTTTTCGGCAGTAATCTCACCTGAGGTATGTAACCCGACTCCAACATGAGAAGATGTATGGATACTATCAGGGCATCGCAGGGGTTCGAACAGTCAGCTGACTGATACAGGATCTCCAATGAATGTGGCACTTGCCCTTCTACTGATTCGCTGCAGAGCATTGGCTCTGCGAGATAGAAACCTGTGCCCTCCTCCACATCCACAACATCTGGAACTGACTCAGCTTCAAAATGCTGACCAGGCCCCGACTGAAAAGGGTAACAAAAACAATGAATTAATTAAACAGACTTTTTTTTCACAGTATATTTTGTATCCTAAGTGAACTGAGATTAGAGCTCAGAGCTAAAGCACATTACTGAGCTCAGAAATGGTACACATTTTCTGTGAGGGCTCCTAAACCATGAATAAGCCTGCAATCTGCTCCTCCCTCCTGAGTATCTTGTGTGCATGCTCAGTCAGTCGTGTCCGACTCTTTGTGATCTCAGGGACTGTAGCCCACCAGGTTCCTCTGTCCATGGGGTTTCTTTTTGATCTCCATTAATTTTGGAAGGAAAGTTATGACCAACCTAGACAGCATATTAAAAACCAGAGACATTACTTTGCCAACAAAGGTCCATCTAGTCAAGGCTATGGTTTTTTTTCCAGTAGCCATGTATGGATGTGACAGCTGGACTATAAAGAAAGCTGAGCGCCGAAGAATTGATGCTTTTGAACTGTGGTGTTGGAGAAGACTCTTGAGAGTTCCTTGGACTGCAAGGAGATCCAACCAGTCCATCCTAAAGGAGACCAGTCCTGGGTGTTCATTGGAAGGACTGATGTTGAAGCTGAAACTCCAGTACTTTGGCCACCTGATGCGAAGAGATGACTCATTTGAAAAGACCCTGATGCTGGGAAAGATTGAGGGCAGGAGGAGAAGGGGACGACAGAGAATGAGATGGTTGGATGGCATCACTGACTCAATGGGCATGAATTTGGGTAAACTCCAGGAATTGGTGATGGACAGGGAGGCCTGGTGTGCTGCAGTTCACGGGGTCATAAAAAGTCGGACACAACTGAGCGACTGAACTGAACTGAATTTTGGTTGATATGCCAAAAACCTGAAAATCATTCTAGACTTCCCCCTCAACCTTATAAGCCCCACCTCAACATAAGTAGTCATCCAAGTTCCACTGAATCTATCTCCTAAATCCCTCTAAAATCTGCCCCTTTCTACCCCAGTGGTACTTCAGACTCATTTATCTCCTAACCTCCAGCAACAGCCTCCCCAGGTATCCCTGGACTCCACTTTCTCGTCTCCCAAGACACTCCACCCACTGCTGCCAGAGTTTTCTGACAACTGAGAATCCAGTTATGTCTGATATCCCAACTTAAACTTGCCAGTACTTCCCCTAAGCAGACAGCACCACTGGGCCTATATTGTGCCTTGGAACATGATCCTAAATATTCTTAGGAAAGAAGAGGTCTACAATCAAATGAGTATGGAAAATGCTACATGTCACAGCCGCCTAACCTCACCCTCCATATCCACAAAATACATTCTGGCATTATAAAGCTCTGAGAAGTCCAGGAATAATAGAAAGCATGCCCAACATTTAACCAAGAAACACTATCCTCCTTCCTCGACATTCAGCATCCCCATAACACTTACTTTTAATCTCATGAGACAAGTTTTCCATAGAGGACATGCTGAGAAATGCAGGTCTACAAAATAAAGTCCAAACTCCTAAACCCCTTGGCGTACAAGGCCCTTCATCACCTGACCCCTGACTGTATCAAGTTCACGTTCTGCAGTCCCTCCCTCTCCATTCTGGTATTCCCCCACCTCCTCAAGTATTACAATAGACTATCTTTCTAGCTTGCAAAGGCCTTGATTATCGCACTTCACCACCCTGTATTGCAATTTTCTGATTTCATGGCTATATCCTACCATGACAAGAAGCTTAGAAAGGAATAGACATGTCACCCACTTTTGTAACACAAGAACAGTACCTGGCACACAGTAGGTACAATAAATGCTTGCTGAACAAATGATGAAAGACAATATCTTACAATTTCATGTTTTTCAGTGTTTTCTAATTTATCCCAAACAAAAATAACCAAGACAGATGAGGCAAGACACCTTTTTATACTTGCTATAATTTTGATTCAGATTAAATAATATAACCAAGGTTACCAGCTAATAAAAATTTGAAATGATCTAAGATCTCCAGACTCATAGTTTGGAGCTTTTTGACATAATACACTGCTTCAGTCAGACTGAGTTACCTACATTAATTTTACTCAGAAAGACTACTTCTTAGGTATGTGCTCAACTCTTAATGCAAAGCCCATGTTTCTTCTTTTTAAGTTTATTTCCATTAGAAAAAGAGCAGAAGAAAGTAAAGTTACATTTTATGAGTGAAATAGTGGAAGAATGTAAGGGACCAAGTGGCTGTTCTTTCAAAATCCTTGAGGATCTGAGCCCTGATGGCTTGTAGAGTAGACCCACATTCACCTGTTAAAAACCCAGGGGACAATGACAATCCACACTACCCAAAATAAAGCTCCTAAAAGGCTCCTTCCTTTGAGGAAGGAGACAATACTCATTAAAACCACTTACCTGATGAAATTATGAATTACAGGCATACCTGGAAATGTTGCAGGCTGGGTTCCAGACCATTGCAAGAAAGCAAATATTGCAATAAAGTAGGTCACAAACTTTTTTGGTTCCCCAGTGCATATAAGAGGCATGTTACACTATATGGCACTTATTAAGTGTGCAGTAGCATTATGTCCGGAGAAGGCAATGGCACCCCACTCCAGTACTCTTGCCTGGAAAATCCCATGAACGGAGGAGCCTGGTAAGCTGCAGTCCATGGGGTCGCTAAGAGTGGGACACGACTGAGCGACTTCACTTTCACTTTTCACATTCATGCATTGGAGAAGAAAATGGCAACCTGCTCCAGTGTTCTTGCCTGGAGAATCCCAGGGACAGTGGAGCCTGATGGGCTGCCATCTATGCAGTAGCACAGAGACGGACACGACTTAAGCAACTTAGCAGCAGCAGCAGCATTATGTCTAAACAATGCAGACACCCTTAATTAAAAAACACTTTATTGCTAAAAAATGCTAACCATCATGTGAGTCTTCACTGAGTCATAACCTTTTTGCAATAATAACATCAAAGATCACAGATCACAAATCATAAAAAAATATAAATGTCAAAATATTTTTAAAATGACAAAAATATAATTTAAAAGGTGTAAAAATATAATGACAAAAATGTTTAAACTATTGTGAGAATTACTAAATGTGACAGAGATAGAAGCGAGCAAATGCTGTTGGAAAAATGACACCAACAGACTTGCTTGACAGTTTCCACAGACCTTCGGTTTGTAAAAAACACAGTGTCTGCAAAGCACAGTAAAACTGAGGTATGTCTGTATATACGCTCTTTGCTTCTTATGCCTAACTTTTGGCCATTTATTACTTACTGACAGATGTGTGGGAGAGAATATATGTGAGAAGAATGTTTTTAAAGGTTACCCTAGGCCAATAATGACATGGGAGGAAGATATCAAAACCCTCTGGTGAGCTTATCAAACTTTACACCCACTCCATGAGAACCACAGGCACTCTGAGCCACCCTGATATAAATACTTATCATATTCTTCATGCGTGTGGAAACGAGAAAACTGTTTAGCACCACCTCTCTAAACAGATCATTTGTCACATGTCACTGACAAGTGAGTGGACAAGTGACTGTAATGCAATTTAGAGCTAGTATTGGCACCTGATACCATACTCTCCCTGTTTCTCTTTAAAGATTCAATCAGTACTAGATGAATTCCCAAATACAATGAAATAAGGAATGTGTAAATCAACTATACTTAATAAATTAAGATTAATTAAAATTAAAAAAAATTTCTATAAGAATATAATCTTTAGTCTACTGATGGTAATCATCCTGACTGGTACAGAATTCAGTTGAGCTATTCAGTATGATTTATCAACCACTCTGTTTCCTGTTTCGATATTAATACCCACCGCACTGCCGTCATGCCAGACTTCAGACTGGGCTGCCTGTTCCTGGAGCGAGGCATGCAGTTGTGCATCCTGTATGCTGGACTGACTGGAGCTGGCGGCCAAAGAGGGTTGGTCATTATTCTGGAGTGAGGAATGCTCTGAAACTGTGGATGAAGGTAAGTTAGGTGCTGCAATGGCATCTTCAAGAATCAAACATAGCAAGTCCCCAGAAACAATCCCATATGAAGCCAAGGTCTCTTCATCTCCAGTGAGGGCATCCTTGTTGTTCAATGTAATTGCAAACCGGGCATCGGAACTGCCAAGAAAGATGAATAAGGACAGTAAGAGCTACCTACTGCCGTCAGCCCCAGTATAATACATTTGAAACATATGCAGAGTACACGGTATGGCCCCAGCAACACCAATGAAAACAAAACAAAACACAGATAAAAAGAAAGCCAAAGTCTAGGAAAACTATCAAAATTATTTGTTCTTCTCGCTAAATGCCTACGTTACAGATTCCAGCCTGAGGGACAGGATCAGTAATTCTCTATCATTAATCCATGTTTTCATCAATTCTAAGATACATACTTTTTAATACTTTGTCATCTTTGGAAAAGGGATGCGTCTTAAAATCGATGACATATCACAACTTAATGGACAGCATTTTTTCATACAGTGTGACTTAAGAATGTGCATCTGAGGGCTGATGGCAACTGAGAGTCAATGAAATATATTCTTTTCAAAATACATATTATATCACATCATTCCTGTGCTGAGAACCCTCCAATGGCTTCTATTTGACCTTGGAATTGGCCTTAAAATGGCCTCCAAAGCCCAATATCTGACCTACCCCTCATCCTCTCGCTCACTGTTCTCCATCTACATGAGCTTTCCACTCCTTCCTCTAAAACAGATCAACCTCACTGCAGCCTCTGGGCCTGTGCATCTGCTCTTCCAGTTCTTCAAATGACTGACTCTTTCTCATCACCCAGGTCTCAACCCAAATGTCACCTCTTGAGAGATGCCTTCTACCCAACCTCCATCACTCTATTCCATTCTTGTGCTTTACTTTTATTGAAACATCACTAATGGAAATTATCATTTATTTGCTTATCATCTCTCTTCTACACCCATACCACTAGAATTTAAGTTTCATGAGATTGAGGACCTCATCTGTCTAGTTCAAAATTTCAACTCCAGCACTTGGCAAATAAAAAGTATTTATGGAACAGATGTAACCAACAAACATTAGATGAAAAGATCAAGATGAGGCTAAAATCAGGGCTAACTATCCAATATCCTTCCACAATAGTTAGCTTATGAAGGTTCCAAAATACTAGACCCATGTCCTAATGAGTATTCATAATCACAAAAAGTTAGATGAGTGCACATAGATGACTAAGTATAAATTCATCCCTCTTAACCCAGTAACAGGTTCACCCTTCTCACTGAGGTCTTACTTAGTCTTTTATGTGGAAAAAGTGAACTCGCTCCGTCATGTCCAACTCTTTGCGACCGCATGGACTGTAGCCTACCAGGGTCCTCCGTTCATGGGATTTTCCAGGTACGAATACCAGAGTGGGTTGCCATTTCCTTCTCCAGGGATCTTCCCGACCCAGGGATCAAACCCAGGTCTCCCACATTGCAGGCAGACGCTTTACAATCTGAGCCACCAGGGAAGTCCCTTCTATGTGGAAGACTACACACATCCAAAGACCCAGTGCTAAGCAAGCTAAGAGTTCAAATTAGGCTGAAGTAATGAACTCCCATCCTTTCTGCATCACAGATTATCTGATCTTCAGAGAATAATCATTTCATTACACACTGGTGAGGAATAATCAACACCATTGTAGAACATTTTATAAGACATTTATACTCAGCAATGCTAACTTCATTAACTTTTTGAGAGGTTAACAAAGGATGAAGTCCTTTGAAAACTGCTCTCTGTTTATTCATTTTTACAATGCTTGGTTTTCAAAAGTGCTCCCAGTAATTCATTTATGTTTTTCTTTCACGTGTAAATACATATTTTCTTACCAATTAAAGTGTCTTTGGTACAGAAATTATTGAAGCTTTCGAAACAACTCCTGCTTATGAGAAAATAAGTAGCTATGCCTCTGCTTTCAAATGTTTTGATAAATGTTGAAAATCAGCCAACTGCCCAGAAAAACAACATCCCATTTTTAGCAGGAAAAAAAAAAAAACACCTCAAATGAATTGTGTTTATGGATGATTTGTCACAGCATAAGGTTGGTTTTTTAAAATGATTATCTAGCACAATATTCGTTTAAATATTGATTCGTAAAAAAGGTAAAGAATTGTCTACTTAATAAAATGTTGGCCTCCCCTCCCCTTTAGTAAAAGACCTACTTTTAAAGTAACATATGGTTTTCCAGGAGAATGGTTAAAAAACAATCCTGTTTTCTGACACTGTGGGGGGTAAAAAATTAACTTCAGCAGGAAATGCCATCCTAGAAACTCCAGGCCTTTGAGAATTATTTTATGGCAATCTCAGATCCACTTGCTCAGCAAGGACACTTTAAAAGTAATAAAGTCTTAGGGACACATTTTTACATTGCCCATTTATTATAAAATGAACGTACTGTCAGAAGAATGAATTCACTTTCGCAAGCTGAAGCTTACATTCCTTCCGGTTAACCAGCCTCAACTGTAAAAACAAACTTAAAAGAGAAACTAACTTGGGCTCTTGAGTAAACAAAGCTAGTCATATTGGGTTTCACATCCTTTCCAGACTGTCCCACCTAATTAAAAAGTAATATGTATACATATATACAAGCTATTTTTAAAAGGGAAGTTAATTTTGATAATTTGTGGTGGGGTAATGATACCAGCAGGAGAAGGCAATGGCACCCCACTCCAGTACTCTTGCCTGGAAAATCCCATGGACAGAGGAGCCTGGTAGGCTGCAGTCCATGGGGTTGCAAGGAGTTGGACATGACTGAGCGACTTCACTTTCACTTTTCACTTTCATGCATTGGAGAAGAAATGGCAACCCACTCCAGTGTTCTTGCCTGGAGAATCCCAGGGACAGGGGAGCCTGGTGGGCTGCTGTTTATGGAGTCACACAGAGTCGGACACGACTGAAGCAACTTAGCAGCAGCAGCAATGATACCAGCATGCAAAACACTTAGGCTTAACATCAAGAAAAAACAATCAGATCAAATCAGATCATTCGCTCAGTCGTGTCCGACTCTTTGCGACCCCATGAATCACAGCACGCCAGGCCTCCCTGTCCATCACCAACTCCCGGAGTTCACTGAGACTCACGTCCATCGAGTCAGTGATGCCATCCAGCCATCTCATCCTCTGTCGTCCCCTTCTCCTCTTGCCCCCAATCCCTCCCAGCATCAGAGTCTTGTCCAATGAGTCAACTCTTCGCACGAGGTAGGCAAAGTACTGGAGTTTCAGCTTTAGCATCATTCCTTCCAAAGAAATCCCAGGGCTGATCTCCTTCAGAATGGACTGGTTGGATCTCCTTGCAGTCCAAGGGACTCTCCTTGTCTAACTCAATGAAACTAAGCCATGCCTGTGGGGCAACCCAAGACGGGCGGGTCATGGTGGAGAGATCTGACAGAATGTGGTGCACTGGAGAAGGGAATGGCAAACCACTTCAGTATTCTTGCCTTGAGAACCCCATGAACAGTATGAAAAGGCAAAATGATAGGATACTGAAAGAGAAACTCCCCAGGTCAGTAGGGGCCCAATATGCTACTGGAGATCAGTGGAGAAATAACTCCAGAAAGAAAAAACAACAGACGTGTCAATTACTATAACACTTAAAAGGAAGTCTGTCGGCATCTCATTTTCTGTATTTATGTTTTTAATTTGGAGGGAAAAAAGGCTTACTTCGAATGTAACGTCCTAAACTGAAAAATGAAAGGGTGAGAAGTTCATAATAAAACCTCATTTTACTGAATTTCCTAAAAATAAAATGTAAGTTTATAAAAGTCTTCTGAAAGGAGTCAGTTAACAGGTTTTCTTTTGAAGAATTCACCTAAAAAGCCCCAGTGAACACCTCTTGTATTTTTTCTCAGCACCAATTCCAAATTCGCTAGCTCAGTATTTGAAGAGGACCACCCTCACTTTTGTCCCTCTACTCCCAGGTTATGGTCTCCAGGATACCCAGGACAGCCTCATCTGCAACCCCATAAATACAGAATTTGATCCATTATTTCTCAACGTCACTGTCCCCAAACTGCAAGCTCTCCAGGGTCATCATAAGGCCAACGTTTACCATAGATTGCATTAAAAAAATTTAAAAAAGCAACATCTTGCCCAGGAAAATAATATTATTTGAAACAGACCGACATGCTGCACTTTGCAAAACTTTACAGAGGGGAAGTCAAAGTGCCCATAGCGGCGCCCGGCAGGTAAACACTTAACGGAGTTTTTAAGCGGACTGCAGGCTGTAGTCTGAAAGCGGTACAGGTTACAGGTGGCCTCTTATCTCCATACGAGATACGAAGCAGGTATTTAACTCCTAACACTTTACAAACTTTTTCACTGAAATATTCCGACAGCTGGAGATGGTGAACTTAAATCCCTGGGAGCCTGAAGAGGTTTAACCTAAGCCAAACCCGTAATTTCCCAGCTCACATCTCAAAAGACTCGAGAATTTTGCATCTTAGCCTATCCCTGGGTTCGTTTACTGCAAACACGGAAGCGAAGGCTCACCCTGGATGAGCTCGGAGCCCTCGGGACGCCGGGCCATGACCTCTGGGAGCCGGGACCCCGCGAGCTGCAGCCCTCGTTCCCGCTTGCGGCCTGGCCCGCGCGCATCACAGTCCCGGGGTGCGGGCCCCGCCCGCTAGCCGCCCCGCCTCACGTGACCGCCCGGCGCGGGCCCGCGCCACTGGGCGCTCCTCCCCGCCCTGCCGCGTCCCCACCGCCTCCCCCCTACCCCGCCTCTCCGCGGCGCCTACCTGTACCCCCAGGTAGGCAGGGCCTGGCTCAGGTAGGCGCGCAGCTGCCCCAGAGTCGGCTCCGCTTCTGGCATATCCAGCGGCCAGGTCCGCTTCTGAAGCCGGACCCGCAGCTTCATGGCGGCCGCGAGAGGACTCAGCGGCCCGGACCCCCGAGGCGGCGACGGTAACTGCGGAGCGGCCGGGGACCTCCCGCCTACAGCGGCCACTACCGTAGCTATGGAGATACTGAGGTGTAACCGACCGAGGACCCCGCCGAGCTGGTCTCTGGAACAGGCGCGCTCCGCCCCTTCTCTTGAGGGCGCCCCCTGGAGCCCACCGGCGAGCAGACCGCTGGCGGCCAACACGGGTCCAGGCCGCTCGGGAACTCACCATCGATGACTCGGCGCGCAACGGCGCCACCTGAGAGCGCGCTATGAGTTCTGCGCAGGCGTGGAGGCTGCCGCGGAGCGCCGGGGTCGCGGCACTCGTGCAATGGTGTCATTTGTCTCCGCCTTTCCTAGAGAAAGTTAACGCTGAAAGGGATACTGCTACTGCTGCTAAGTCGCTTCAGTCGTGTCCGACTCTGTGCGACCCCTGAGACGGCAGCCCACCAGGCTCCCCCGTCCCTGGGATTCTCCAGGCAAGAACACTGGAGTGGGTTGCCATTTCCTTCTCCAATGCATGAAAGTGAAAGTGAAGTCGCTCAGTCCTGTCCGACTCTTCGCGACCCCATGGAGTGCCGCCTACCAGGCTCTTTCGTCCATGGGATTTTCCAGACTGCAGTGGGGTGCCATTGCCTTAGAGATGCTACAGATCGAATTACTCGCCACTCCGCAAGGCCAGGTGTCCTGGTTCTTACTCCATTTCCTCCGTGGCTCCAGCACCGTTCGCACCCATCAGCACCTTAGGTTGAACCCAGATTCTGATAGTTTCCCACGTTACAGCAAACTTAAAACAATTTGTAGGGACTTCCTAGTGGGCCAGTGGCTAAGACTCCGCGCTCCCAAAACGGGGGGCCCGGTTCAATCCATGGTAAGGGAACTAGATTCCACATGCGGCCCAGACCCAGGGCGGCCAAATAAATATTTATTAAAAAAAAAAAAACATTGTAGCCGGTGATCTATGTCGGAGAGTATATTGGCAACCTGTCGCTGCCTAATAATCACCCCAAAGCTTAACCGCTTAGGACAACAGACATTTTTCACACAGGTTCTGTAGATCGAAAACTTGGTCATGACTTGGCTGTTTGGTTCTGTCTTGGTCTCTCGTGAGATTACAGTCAAGATGTAGGTCAAGCAGCCTTGACCTGCAGTTATCTGAAATCTTGACTCGGGCTGGAGGATCTCAATCGCATGACTGTTAACCTTGGTTTTTTCTCTTGAGGCCTTAGTTTTTCACGCTGTGGGCCTCCCCATTGGGCCGCTTGAGTGTCCCAAGGGCATGGTGTCAGTGTCCCTCACTTCCCTCAGAGCCAGTGATCCCAGAGAGACCAAGGCAGAAGCCACAGTGTCTTTTATGATCTCATCTCAGAAGTCACATACCATCACTTCACTCGTTCAACCAAGACTTCAGTGTGGGAGAATCAACCCGAAGGCATGAATACCAATAGACAGGGATCACTGGGGTCCATCTGGGAGTCTAGCTACCACAGAGGGCCTGGCAATAATGACGATGATCACTTAGATGAGGAAAAGAGTATTGTCACTTTTCATCCTTGTAAAGATAGCCATTTTCCAAATCCTAAAAAGAGTTGAATAACGTTTCTTCCAATAGGTGGCAGCACTGGTCTACATTCTGACCTTCATGCACTCGGTAAATATATCCTGATCACCTCCTTTGTGCCAGAGTATCCTAGGTCCTGAGAAGACAAGTTCCTACCCGTGCAGAGCTTACAGAGAAGTGAATCAACTTTTGTGGTACAGCGTAAACAGTGTCTTGTTTATGATGGAGATAAGAACAATCCTGGGGACTGGGGTACATAGGCAAGGGTGGTTGGCCAGGAAGGTTCTTGAGTGGCAAGCGATATGAAATTGAGGAAGGAAGGATGACAGTGCCAGGGTGGCTTGATGTGGCCAGAATGGACACTGGCTCAATGTGGACAGAGTGGGTATATCCCAGATAAGGAAGAGCCTCAAGCTAAGCAAAGGATTTGGGACACATCCTAGAACGCATAGGAAGCCACTGAAGAGTTTTAAGCAAGGGAGGCTCCATCTATCAGAGTCCTTAGCTCTGAGGAATAGAGACTGACCAAACAGAAAGGCAGCAAATGAAAAGGATAATGGATAGTTTTGGGATTCTGGGATGGCCTGAAGACGTGACTCCAGGTTAAGCTTCTAGGAGGATGCTCAGAACCACACTGAAGAACTGGCCTGATGAGGAAACTGTCTTGACTGGTAGCCGCCCCACCCCGTCCTGGATGGAAGCTGCTGTCACCGCTGCCAGGAACTGCTGGGGAATGGCTGCCACCTCCAAATGCCACATGATTTTACACCAACGAAATGCCAAGCTTCCAGAAGAACCTATATCCTCACCTCACTCACTTCGAAATTGAAACTTCAATGCATCTTGGATGCATCTGCTTGAGGGAAACTGAGGCCTGGAAACTGAGGGAAACTCCTGGCCAGAGGAGACTGGAATTTAGAGTCTGATCTCTTTCCTTGGGGAAGCAAGACTTATGATATATTAATTTCTCCAAATGGAGGAAGGCAGTTCAAAAGATGACAGGAAGCCATGAGTCTGACAGATGGGTCAGATCTGAGATATGAGTCTGTCCCTGGTAGAATATGGGCGTGATCAGGGTTTCTCAAGTTCTGCACTGCTGACACTTGGGCCTCACAAGTCTTTGTTGTGCAGAACTATTATATCTTGTACCTTGTAGATACTGCTATTTGGCAGTATCCCTGATCCCTATCCGCAAAATGCCAAGAGAACCCCCCTCCCTCCATTGTGAGAACCAAAGATGTCTCCAAACTCTGCCAAATATCCCCTAAGAGGAAAATTGCCTTGAAAACCACTGGATTAGAGACCAGCCCATTCCAATGGGCTGGAATGACAGTGGGAATGGAAACAGTGGGATGGTCTGGGAAGATGTGTCAGAGGTAGAAATTATAGAACCTGAGAAATGGCTATGTTTAGAGACTGTGGATATGAATTTGAGCAAACTCCAGGAGATAGTGAAGGACGGGAAAGCCTAGAGTGCTGCAGTCCATGGGGTTGCAAAGAGTCAGATACAACTTAGCGACTGAACAACAGCAAATCAAGGTATAGCTTCAGCTACTCGAACAGAGGTCTGAAATTGTAGTGACCTAAGCAGGATATAAGTTTATTTCTCTCTGAAATAATAATGTTCCTGAAGAAAGAAGTGTGAGGCTAATATGGTGTCCATCTTTGGAGACTACGTACCACAGTCTGCCTCTTACTATTGCATAAACCTAGGTAAGTTACTGTCTGTAAAAATGAAAATAGTAACCAAAATATATCAAATGAGTATGCTGTAAAGATTCAATGAGATGATACCTTTTGTTTTTGTTCTAATCTATGAAGCTTGTGGTAACTTCTTAAGACAACAACAGAAAACTAATCCACATGAGATCTTTGCCTCAATCCTTTGCACAATAGAGTGTAATCACTGGGGTGGAGGACGTAATCCAACCACAGGAGTGTAGGAGGGGCCTGAAACAACCAGAGCACCTCCAGGGCACAACCAAGATGTGAGGTACTCTAGAGGACAATCCTCCAAATCCTCAAAGGTCCCTGAGAATATTATATACCCCTTCTCTCAGCTATCTTCCTCCCTGAGAATTTGCTTTTCTCTTTTCCAGGACGTCACCTTAATGCCTGCAAGAAACAGTCACTGCAGTTTTCAAAGAGTTCTGAAATTTACATTTTTTTTAATGGGCCATTTTATAGAATATTACAAAAGGATGATGTCAGTATTCCATGGGACTTCATTCACTGGCTCCCTGTAAGCTTTTTTTTTTTTTTTTTTTTTTTTTTTGAGTATAGTTGATTACAATACTGTGTCACCTCTGCTGTACAGCAAAGTGACTTAGTTACACACATATAGACATTCTTTTTCTTACATTCTAGGCTTTTTTAAAATAAATTTTTATTTCAGAACAGTTTTAGATTTATAGAATTATTTTAAGACTTACCCAATTTTCCTTTTATTAACATCTTGCTGTTGCTGTTGTTGCTGTTAAGTCGCTTCAGTCGTGTCCAACTCTGTGCAACCCCATAGACAGCAGCCCACCAGGCTCCCCCGTCCCTGGGATTCTCCAGGCAAGAACACTGGAGTGGGTTGCCATTGCCTTCTCCAATGGAGGAAAGTGAAAAGAGAAAGTGAAGTTGCTCAGTCATGTCCGACTACTGCAGCCCACCAGGCTCCTCCATCCATGGGATTTTCCAGGCAAGATTAGTATAATAGATTTGTCACAATTAATGGACCAATATAGATATTTCTGTATTCAGAGTTCTCATTTTTTTCCAGTTCTATTTTTTCTCATTCTTTCTGTTCCAGGATCCTGTCCAGGGTGTCCACCTTACATTTAGTGGTCGTGCCTCCTAAGCTCCCCTCATTTGTGATGGTTTCTTAGACTTTCCTTGTTTTTTATGACCTTGACAGTTTTGAGGATTACTAATCAGCTATCTGGAAGAGTGTCCATCAATGACAATTTGTCTGGTATCTTCTTATGAAAATACCATGACTGAGGTAATGTGTTGCTAGAAAGAAGACCATGGAGGTAAAGCACTATCATCATATCAAGATGACGTTTGGTGTTAAAGTCTGACCACATGACTTCTCCACCATAGAGTCATTTCTTTTTTCTCCTAGGTTTAGTTTTATAAGTGCCAAACTTTTCCAAAGTGGAAAACATCTTTCATTCCCATCGGCAATGAATGAGACTTCCTATTGCTTTGTATTCTTACCGTCAGTTTGTATTGTCAATCGTTTGCTTTTTTCATCTTAGCCGTCCTAAAAGGTGCATCGTTGTATCTCACTGTTTTAATCTGCAGTTTTCAATGACAATGCTGAGCATCTTTTTATATGTTTATATGCCATCTATATATCTTCTCTAGTGAGGGTGTCTGTTCAGATCTTCTGCCCACTTCTAATTGGGCTGTTTGTTTTCTTGAGTTTCCTTTAGTTTTCTGGACATAATTCAAATTTCTGTGCTTGACAAAAACCCTTTATAATCTAGGTAGAAACCCCTTTCTTCAATCTGCCCAGTGACCCCTAAAGAATACCCACACTGCCCTATTCCAAAAAGCCTCCCCCACTTCCCTTGACCCCGTCTCCCACGAAGTCAGTTTGCCTCTGAGCTTTTACACATGCTGATTCTGGTACCTAGAATACCTTTCCTATCCTCCTTTTAAGCAGAGTGTGTTGCCCCTTCCTTTTGCTCCAGAAGCACTTGGAACATCCTTTTTAATGTTTTCCATCCCATTGTAGTGCAATTATTTGTGTACCAGGCTTTCTCTAGTCTGAGGCTGTGAGTTTCTCAGGGGGAAAAGGCAGGTCTTATCCATCTTCAACAACACTCAGCCCCCACCTCCAATGTGAGGGCTGGTTAAGCAAATTCAAAATATGACATAAGGATATCCATGCTTATCTCAGAGGTCTTGATATATTTATTGGAAAAGTAAGATCTGCATTCTGTCTCTACAAGAAAAAGTCAGGTTGGCCTTAGTTTCGATATTTCCTTACAAATCTAATCCATTTTCCTGAATCTTGAGCTTTAATCTACATATTGATAGTTCTCACCCTTTAGAGTGTCTCATAAAACTTATATGAATTACAGGACTTTCCTGGCAGACCAGTTGTTAAGACTCTGCACTTCCAATGCAGGATGTGCTGGGTCAATCCCTGGTCAGGGAGCTAAGATCTCACATGCTGTGCAGTGTGACCAAAAAATAATAAATATTTTAAAGAGTTATATGAATGTACATTTAAATTTTAGCATGAAGTTAAATTCATTTTGAACTGCAAAAATAAAAATAAAAAGTAACTCCCTTTTAAATAAACAATAAGTAAGGGTTATTGGGTGAGTGGGTTTGTTTATTTTTCAAAACCAGCAGGAAGTCACTGCCATAAACCATTCCAAAGTGTGATTGGTGGGAGAGACTGTGGTCTGAGTCAATCATCAGTGTCCACCCAGAAATGTAATCACATGGACAACAGGGGAATGTGGCCTGGGACTGAGCTGGGAAGGGAGGGAGATGTGCTCTCAGGCAATTGGGTGATTCTGCTAGATGTCTCCCTAGCCCTTCCAGAGCCACGCTAATTCCAGGCAGCTTCCTCTGGTTAGAAGTAAACTAGCAATTTCAAACAAACACATATATCTGTGTTACTCACACAGATTCAATTAGCAGCTCAAAAAACCAGATGTGCTGCCTAGCAACAGCATCCTTCTCTCCTCACCTTCCACATCCGCTAGACTATGGCTTGTCCTTTTGTGACCTTCCTAAAAAAGGCAGCTTAGCACAGGGGTTAAGAGCCTCCCAGATGCAACTTAACCACAGAAGTAAACTTAACCATAGTGGTTCAGAGACTCCCAAAAGCAGAACACCTGGGTTCTGAATCCTGGCTCCACAAACTAGCTGTGATGCCTAAGACTAGGCAAGATTACTTAAACTCTCAGTCTCCTCGTCTATAAAATGGAGATAATATTATTACCTCCAATAGCTTTGGTGGGGATTTAATGAGTTCGTATATAAATGGTGCCTGTATGTGCATGCTTATTTGCTTCAGTCCTGTCTGACTCTGTGTGACCCGATGGGCTGCAGCCTGCCAGGCTCCTCTGTCCATGGGATTCTCCAGGCAAGAATACTGGACTGGGTTGCCATGCCCTCCTCCAAGGGATTGTCCCAACCTAGGAATACAACTCATGTCTCTTATGTCTCCTGCATTAGCAGGCAGTTTCTTTACCACTATCACCACCTGGGAAGCCCCATAGCGTACCAAGCATTCAATAAATGTTAACTCTCATTTTTCTCTACCTCTTATGTCACTCTTCAGGGTTTCCTTTTAACCAGATTTTACCAACACAAAATGTTGGGGAATGGGGAAGTCAAAGTGTCCTTTGTCCTAAAACTGCTTTATCTGGTTCATCCCTGCCCCCGCCAACACACACAAAGAATCCCTGTTTCCTCCCACTTTCGTCTCCTACAAAATATAACATAATTTGTTTCAAAGCTCAAAAACAGTCTTATATTCAAATAACTTCTTTCTGTATGGGAATAGCCCGGACATTCTAGAAACCAAGAGCTAGGATGGTCCACTCTTATATCTGACATCTTTCTCTTTTTTGGACACCTTTATTTAATGAAGATTCTAGCTAGTTGATTTTTATTTTTCTTTTGGAGTGTTAATTAAAGTCTCTCTTGATCTGCAGAGACTAATATACTGTCAGCCATTAATAAGTGAAATAACAGTAGGCAGTGACCAAAACCATCCCAAAGAAAAAGAAATAGAGAAAGGCAAAGTGGTTGTCTGAGGATGCTTTACAAATAGCTGAGGAAAGAGAGAAGCAAAAGGCAAGGGAGAAAGGAAAACATACACCCAACTGAATGCAGAGTTCCAGAAAATAGCAAGGAGAGATAAGAAGGTCTCCTTAAATGAAGAATGCAAAGAAACAGAAGAATGGAAAAGACTAACAATCTCTTCAAGAAAATTGGAGATGTCAAGGAAAGATTTCATGCAAGGATGGGCACAATAGAGAACAGAAACGGTAAGGACCTAACAGAAACAGAAGAGATTAAGAAGACGTGGCATGAATACACAGAAGAGCTATGTAAGAAAAGTCTTAATGACCCGGATAACCACAGTGGTGTGCTCATTCACCTAGAGCCACACATCCTAGAGTGTGAAGTCAAGTGGGCCTTAGGAAGCATTACTATGAACAAAGCTAGTGGAGGTGACAGAATTCCAGAATTCCTGTGCTATTAAAAATCCTAAAAGATGTTGCTGTTAAAGTGCTGAACTCAATATGCCAGCAAATTAAAAAACTCAGCAGTAGTCACAGGACTGGAAAATTTCAGTTTTCAGTCCAATCCCAAAGAAAAGTGAAAAGTGAAAGTGAAGTCCCTCAGTCGTGTCCAACTCTTTTCGACCCCATGGACTGTAGCCCACCAGGCTCCTCCATCCATAGAATTTTCCAGGCAAGAGTACTGGAGTGGGCTGCCATTTCCTTCTCCAAATCCCAAAGAAGGGCAGTGCCAAAGAATGTCAAACTACCACACAATTGCACTCATTTCACATGCTAACAAGGTTATGCTCAAAATCCTTCAAGCTAGGCTTCAGCAGTATGTGAACTGAGGACTTTCAGATGTATAAATTGGGTTTAGAAAAGGCACAGGAACCAGAGATAAAATTCCCAACATCTGCTGGGTCATAGAAAAAGCAAGGGAATTCCAGAAAAGCATCTACTTCTGCTTCATTGACTACGTTAAAGCCTGTAACTGGGTGGATCAAAACAACTGTGGAACATTCTTAAAGAGATGGGACTACCAGACCACCTTACCTGTCTCCTGAGAAACCTGTATGCAGGTCAAGAAGCAACAATTAGAATCAGACATAGAATAATGGACTGGTTCAAAATTGGGAAAAGAGTACGACCAGGCTGTATATTGTCACCTTGCTTATTTAACTTATATGCAGAGTACATCATGCCAAATGCCAGGCTTGATGAATCAAAAGCTGGAATGAAGACTGCCAGGAGAAATATCAACAACCTCAGATACACAGATGATACCACTCTAATGGAAGAAGGTGAAGAGGAACTAAAGAGCCTCTTGATGAAAGTGAAAGGAGAGTGAAAAAGCTGGCTTGAAACTCAATATTCAAAAAACTAAAATATGGCATCCAGTCCCATCAGTTCATGACAAATAGAAGGAGAGAAAGTGGAAGCAGTGACAGTTTTTATTTTCTTGGGTTCCCAAATAACTGTGGATGGTGACTGCAGCTATGAAATTAAAGGACTTTTGCTCCTTGGAAGGAAAGCTATGACAAACCTAGACAGCATATTAAAAAAGCAAGAACATCACTTTGCCAACAAAAGTCCATATAGTAAAAACTATGGTTTTTCCAGTAGTCATGTACAGATGTGACAGTTGGACCATAAAGAGAGCTGAACACTGAAGAATTGATGCTTTCGATCTGTGGGGTTGGAGAAAACTCTTGAGAGTCCCTTGAACTGCAAGAAGATCAAACCAGTCAATCCTAAAGGAAATCAATCCTGCATATTCATTGGAAGGACTGATACTGAAGCTGAAGCTCCAATACTTTGGCCATCTGATGCAAAGAGCCAACTAGTTGGAAAAGACCCTGATGCTAGGAAAGTTGGCAGGAGGAGAAAGGCACGACAGACTGAGATGGTTAGATAGCATCGCTGACTCAGTGGACTATCTGAGAGACAGTGGAGGATGGAGGAACCTGACATGATGCAGTCCCTGGGATCTCAAAGAGTTAGACATTCCTTATCGACTGAAAACCAACCAAATTAGTCTTGCATTCTCAGTTGTCATCATAGGTAGGCTGGATAAGTAGGAATTCCCAGCAAATCCTTAGTTAAATCTGGAAGACTGAAATAAATAATGAAACTGGATATCTGGATATCATGTTGCTGGCTTTTGTTGTTTTTAATGATGAATTTTGCAAATTACTAGGAAATGATTCTTCCAACAGAAAGGAAGGCTTGAGGTAATGTCTAATACCCTTTACAAATAAAACAAAAACAGACCAGCTGTACTCTCTTTTATCTTCGTGTCTTAAACTCCAAGTATCTGAGGCTGTTTTTCCAAAATTATTCCACATCATGCATGAGCTGTACTATTATTTACTTCATAAATAAACCCAACTCTTAAAGTGTATATAAATTTGTTTAAAAGGGGAAGCTATCTAAAGGGGAAATTTTATTAATTTCCTAATAGAGGATAAACATACAAAATAAATATAAATATCATGAACATTAAACTCTGTACAGTACTTCAAAGTAAAACTTGTTTAAAACATCTTTTAAATTATTAATTGAAAATAATAGAGAAAATACAAGTAATAGGGCATCTAAATTATCGACAGTGAAGGAAAAACTTAACATATGCTATCTCACTTAGTTTAATTCTCATAATGACTTTCAAAGTAAATGTGATAACCACTTTTATAGAAGATTCTCTGAGACCCAAAGGAAATAAGTAAATTGCCCAAGTTCCCAGAGTTGGGGTGGCAGGGCAAGTCTGTGTGAGGTCAGAACCACAAGGACTGCAGGATGGGGTTCCTCCTCCACCCACTTCACATCCTGTCTCCTCTCCTTCATCCAGGCCACGCTTCCCAAGACTTCTCTCCAAATCCTGTGCCAAAAATCCCAGGATTCACAACACTGACTTGGGTTAGAGTTTCAGTATTTTGTGCCAAAAAGAAAAATTAGTATTTACATCAGAAAAAATACAATTATTTGTATTTTACAATCTTCAGCTTGCTTTTAAGTGGAGCAGACTCTTATGCAGCTGGTTAATGGGTCTGACGATGCAAATAAGAGGCTAATCAAGGTCTAAGTCTCCCTGACAAAAACAAGGAATGAGGATGGGAAAGACGGGATTGCGGGTGGGGGAAGCAGGAGGTGGAGGTAGAGGTAGAAGCTGCTGGGGAGGTGGGGGAGAGAGAGATCAGAGAGAGAGAAGGGGGATGGAAGAAGAGAGACAACAGCGCTGCCTCCGAGGGAAGATTCAGAGGGAAGGAAAGAAATATTCACAGGTGCTTGATAAACTTTTCCCCACATAATGTATTATGTCATTCACCGTCTTCCATGTCTGGTTCTTGGCTTTTTATAGTACACTAAAATAAATACAATACAATTTCACGTGTTTATCTGTGTAGCACCTGAAATGACCCCATCCCCCTCCTGTAGGACATGTACCATGGGAAACTGCCTCGGATGACCTCACCACTTCTACAGATTTAATTCCATCTCAAGGATAATGACTCGGAAATTCATATTTCTAGTCGACCTCTCCTGGGAACTCCAACTACCCCCCTGACGTAGCCATTTAGATGTCTAATATCATCATTTCTGCCCTTACTGCATTCCAGACACACCGGCCCACCTTGGCTATTCGCTCCACCCAATCCCTTCAGGGCTCTTTCGGTCTGGCTTCTAATGATCAGATCTCAACTCAGATACACCTCCTCTGAGAAGCCTTCCTGAGCCATCCTAACAGAGGAAGCACTTCTCCCCTCAGTTGCATCACCCTGCCAATTACAAGACCACCCCCCCGCCCCCACCGCCAACTACATTCCTTTATTTCCTCCCTAGCACATCACAGTCTACACATTTTGGTTTGTCTTGTTTGCCTGTTTGTTTTACATCTCCATCCACTAGAATATAAACTCCATGTGGACATGAATTCTGTCTGTTTTACTGAAAGGAACTTGTACATAGTAGGTGTCCAATATTTGTGGATTTAATGAATGAACTAGTCTATGATGACTGGCAATAACTGATTCTATGAGGAGAGTATCTTCAGGCTCCTATCACCATTGATATGACTGACCACATACCAATGAATAAAGATTTTACAGCACTTTACAATTCAAAAGCACTTTACAGCACAAAAATTTTACAGCATTTTACAGTTCAAACGTTCTCCTAGGTTACTTAGGATACTGCTATGGTCTGAATGTTTGTGTCCCTCCAAAATTCATATGCTGAAATCTTAACCCAAAAGGTGATGTTATTAGTAGGTAGCACTTAGGGAATTCATTTCTTCTAAAAGAGGCTCCAAAACTATTCTTAATTCTTTCCATCCTGTGAGAATACAGCCAAAAGAATCTAGCTGTGAACCAGATCTTAAACCGCAACAGTGACCTGGATCCTGCTGAGCAACAGAGTCCTAATCAAGACATAACTATGCTGGCTCCTTGATTGTGAACTGCCCAGTTCCAGAACAGTGAGCAACAAATTTGTTGTTTATAAGCTATGTCTTAGCTTATACATTTAGCCGAGCTTAGACTGACTTGTGAAACTTAGTTATAGCAGCCTGAACAGACTAAGACAGCTATCAACATCTTTTTTTCACCAGTACCTTATTAAAGTAGATGCTATTTTTATTCCCACTTTACCCCTAAGAAAACTGAAATTAAACAGGTACCTATAACTGGAGCTGTGCTAGTTGAGAAACTTAAAAAGCTGTCAAAAGTACAGACAATGCCAAGTAAACATGCCTGTTGTTCTTCCTAGTTTTCCTGAACTGTCCTGGTTTTAGTACTGAAAATCCTGTGTCCTGGGTAAACCAGAACAGTGGATCACCCCATCTTAAATTGTAAACTTAAGACCTTTGATGCTTCATGTAATCAGATTCCCGGCCATCTAAAGTGCAATGATTAAAACATGGGGAATGGGGTTTAGAGACTATAGATACCAAGTTCCAAAATAGTCGATAAACCCACCTAAACTGACTTTAGAGGCATGCTGGGAGTGAAAGTCATTAATAATCTGAAAAACAAGCCGATAGTTAGAGATACTTGCTGTGATCCTACCCTGAAAGATAATGATGGTAACTAGGTTGGCCTGGTTATCAAGCCTCATGCTCTCAGAATGAATCTGATCCACAGGAAGTCCAAAAGGTATCCTTGGCAGTAGTGGCAACATTCAGTACAGGCAGCCTGACCGAGGGAAACCAGCTTACTCTCCCAGAAAGGAAAAGTCTTCCTCTTCCAATTCAATACAACTTAACACCTTTTTTTAATACACTGGAATTCTGAAGCTTTCTGGTAAAGTAGCCATAATAATTTCTCAGGATGTGTGTGTGTGTGTGCGCACGTGCATGTATGTGTGTGTGTGTTTGTTAGGGAGATAATTATTGCATAGGTGGCATTGTCTGCTCATCTAGGTAGAGACTGAAGTGTTCATTCATGTCTTCATGTTGTTGGGTAACTGAAGTGAAGCAATTATGTATCACATTTTGAAAGAGTCTTTTTAAAAAGATTCACCACTAGATGATTCAGACTTAATTATCATCTTTGCAGCAGATGAGTTCAAGGCTCCAGTGGAGAACACATCGACTTCAAAGGCAGAGGGAACTGAAGGCGCTCCCTGGCTTTGGATACTTCCTCTTCTTGAGGTAAGAATCTTGAACCAAGATTGAACCAACTTGAAGCTTGAACCACCTTCAAGTCTCTGGCAGTGCACAGCGTCCCAACGGGAACTACCCACTTGCTGGAGATGACCCAGATCTGGTAGGACACCTTGAACAGCTGGCTGTCACACATCCTGAATTATTTTGGTCTGCCTAGCTTTTTTTATGCTTTATTTCTTTACGTCACTCAGCCCACCCAGAAAACTGTGAACAGCCCTAAGATAAAAATGAGAGTTGGTTTAGACTACATATTTTAGTTCTGCATCCTTCAAAAGTGGGGCTCAATAGTTTGGACTTCTACTTTTGCCTCCATTCCAGTGGGGAACCCAGCACAGTGGCAGGAAATTCTAACTTGTCTCTCAACTGGTGTGGTTAAGACTAAGGAACTTCAGTGATCTCTGTGCTTTGGGATCAGGTCTTAAACCACAACAGTGACCTGGATCCTGCTGAGCAAGCAGCCTTCCCATCGACCTGAATTTTGTAACTCTTACGTGTTAAGTATGGAGTTTGGGGGGACGGGGGGTGGGGAGACTTGGGGTAAATTTTCAAGGCCCTTGTTATTAGAGATCTTGGTATAAAATCAAATATGTGGGCTGAATCCCTTGAAATATTCTTCAAGTCTGCCTATATTCCATACCTGTTGATTTAAACTTCTTACCAATTTTATTATCTGTCTTAACCATTAGGTTGGAATATTCTTATAGACTAGGCTTCTTTAAACCAATTGAACTTAATTTCTCAAACTTTGCCTTTATTTTAAAGGCTACACATTTCATTCACTCAACACACCTTTTAATTTTTCCAGAGTCTGCCAAAGCTCTCCTTCAGGAGCAGTAATGGTACACTGATATTTCTCAGGACTTTCCTAAGTCGTATGTGAGTTTTCTTATTTCTAGTCATCAGAATGGCTCAGGCAAAAGCCATTTAATTTAGAAGTATTATTCTGTCTGGATATTGGTATGGAAATGTAATGCCTTTTGAGGTTTTGAGTATTGGAAAGAAGAATTCCTCAGAAGCAACAAAACACGTAACTTGCTAGCAGGTTTTTAAATCATCCTGATCCCTTCTTTTAACAGGCAACTCACCCTGTCCTTACTTGTCAGCCAAATTACCTAACCTTTTAGGAGTCATCTCCTTGTTTGACAAGGTTCCGTTCCTCCCCTGCCCATAAATTATCATCCTAACCAAACAATTCAACTGAAAGCTACATACAATCTATTCCTTTATAGCCCAGTAATTTTACTCACTCATAAAATTTCGAGAAGAAAAATATGTGTTTTCTATATGCAGCTTTGAGTTCCTAAATCTCCATCAAAGTAGACCACTTCAGAAACTTCCTTGAACCGAGAAGTGAAAACAGGTTTTTTGGCTGCTGGAAGGAAATTTAAAACTCCATTTGTGCCCAAGAAAATACAAATGGATTTGCACTTTGATACTTGAACATTTCTAGACACTTAATGAATCTTTCCACATAAAAGATGGCATCAAGCAACTCCTATTTAAAATTCCCAGATAAAAATGAAAAGTGTAGTACTGTCAAGTCATTAAATGAAAAAAAAAAATCATAAACACTAGAATTAGGAGCCAGAAGAACAGGTTTGATTCCCAAGAGTCTGACTTACTCTGGGATCTTGGACAGGTCATTTGAACTCTCTAAGCCTCTGTATCCACATGTCTAAAAATGGCAGAAATATACTAGTGTTGTGAGTTTTGTGAATGGTGAAGAAATATAAATTTATCATTTTAATTGCTCTTCCATTCACAAGTAATATCTCTGCTTTGGTTTATTGTGGTTTTTCACTGTAGAAATGAAGAACCATTTATATGATAGTTTGGTTTTCTCATTGTTTTCAACCTTTTCTAGAACTTTCCTTAGCTAACAAGAATCTTGTAAGCCAGTTGGTTAATAAGTTAGCAAATATTTATTGAGATCCTACTATATACCAGGCAGAGATAATTTCTACCTTACTTTGCATACATCTAATGGGTATAGACTTTTCGGTCTAACATTCATTTCTTTCCGCTATTATGAAATCTTTTCCTCATTTAAAAAAATCCCTCTCTGAGAGGGGATATATGTATACCTAAGGCTGATTCATGTTGATGTTTGGCAAAAAACAACAAAATTTTGTGAAGCAATTATCATCCTTCAATTAAAAAATAAATTAATTTTAAAAATCCCTCTCTTATAATAACCTATAATGGAAAATAACCATATACATATATGCTCATGCTCAGTTCCTAAGTCATATCTGACTCTTTGTGACCCCATGGACTATAGTCTGCCAGGCTCCTCTGTCCATGGGATTTTCCTGGCAAGAATACTGGAGTGGGTAGTCATGCCCTCCTCCAGAGGATCTTCCCGACCCAGAGTTCGAACCTGCATCTCCTGCATTAGCACCGCACACACATGTATATATGTGTGTGCATCTGTGTGTGTGTGTGTCTCTGTATGATATATATATCATATATATATACACACATATATACAGTACATGGGGTTACAAAAAGTTGGACACAATTGAAGTGGCTGAGCAAACATATACATATATATATACATATATATGCACATACATATATATATAACTGAGTTGCTTTGCATACAATATTATAAATCAATTATACTTCAATTAAAAAAACTCTCTTATGCCTGCCTAGCCATGACTCATCCATTTACAATTCTTTGCCTACAGTGATATCAACATGACTACACATCAGTTTGGCCTCATCCTTTGTTAAAATGTGGAACTACTTCTATACCAGTTGGTAAATAGCCACTAATCTAAGCCCCAGGGATGTTCCTCTTACTCCCATTGTCCTATCCATCTCTACCTATCCCTCTCTCAAGGACCCCTGGACCACTCCCAGGATAGCTAAAGGATCAAGGAAGGCCTAGGATAGATGGCATGCTATGCATGTTCAGTCGCTCAGTAGTGTCCAGCTGGACCTAACTCCTGCATCCACCCTGAGTATAAGATGCTGTTGATATCATCCTGTCTCCCAGAACATGGAGAGCATCACACTCATTTATCCCACTCCTCATATTTCCCCCAACCCTCAGATCACTCATTGCTTGACCAGAGACCCTCTTCTCCTACCGGAATTCCTTCTCCTCGGCTCTTGCTCTCACTCCTGTGTGCTTTCCTTAGTGTTGTCTTCACCCTAATCTTCCTCAAGCTGCACCCCGGCCCTGCCCCCTGCACTGTCCAGTTTCTTTGTGTAGCTTGTCCTTTACTACCAAGACCAAGTCCATACAGCTGAGACACCACACTGTGACCCCATAGACGGCAGCCCACCAGGTTCCCCCATCCCTGGGATTCTCCAGGCAAGAACACTGGAGTGGGTTGCCATTTCCTTCTCCAATGCATGAAAGTGAAAAGTGAAAGGGAAGTCGCTCAGTCGTGTCCGACTCTTCACGACCCTATGGACTGCAGCCTACCAGGCTCCTCCGTCCATGGGATTTCCTAGACAGGAGTACTGGAGTAGGGTGCCATTGCCTTCTCTGGGCATAAGGTCATAGCAGTTTTAAAACATTGAAATACCTCAGTATCTATTAGCAAACAGTCACTGCTCTGGGTCCCCACCCCACCCCCAGTATACCCACAGTGGCTACTCCTCCAAGACTTCCTCTGTCCCACCCATGATCCAGGACCTAATCTCCCCAGTCCTGCTCTAGAACTGTGGCCACCATCTGTTCTAATGGATGAATATGCTCTGCTAGTGTGTAAATGCTTTAACCACCTCTGCAAAGAGCTATAATAAAATGTAGAGTGAAATAAATCCTATTCCTTTTAGTTGTGTGTGGCTAGAGGTATCCATCTTCACTGTTGTATAATATTCCACTATGTGCATTCTGCTGGGAACGTCTATGTTGTGTTCAACTCTCTGCTGGGCTCGCTTTGCTCTTTTGGACATTTTGGCATCTGGCTCACATGGGCAGGGGGTTGTCTTGAGTGTGTTCCTAGAAGAATAAGGTATGTTATATTCAAGGGAAAAATAAAGGCTATTTCTTTGTTTATGATTCATTGATTCCCTCTATCAGTACTTATCAGTCACTCACTGCATCCAATACACTGAGGGATTCAGGCTCTGAAACCTCCAAGCCAGACAAGGCCTTTGGCCTCACAGCACTTATATTCTGGTAGAGGAGACAGACAATAAGTAAGAAAAGGAAATACAGGCACATGAACAAATATATATTTTGACTGAGGGTTCAGAAGGCAATGAGATTAGCTTAGGGAAGTCATAAATGGCTTCAGAAGGAAGACTGTGTCTACAGTGAACCTTAAGGATGCACAGACTTTCTGTAGGCTAAGTGAAGGGCAACAGCCTAAGTGCGGGTATTAATCAGGAAGCATGGGGTGAGTTTGGGGCTTCCTCAGTGGCTCAATGGTAAAGAATCCACCTGCTATGAAGGAGACGCAGGTTAGATCCCTGGGTTGGGGAGATCCCCTGGAGAAGGAAACAGCAACCCAGTCCAGTGTTCTTGCCTGGAGAATCCCATGGACAGAGGAGCCTGGTGGGCTACAGTCCATGGGGTCACAAAGAGTCGGACGTGACTTAGTGACTAAACAACAACAATAGTGGGGTGAGTTTGGGGACTTCTCTGGACAAGGGATATACAGATCCGCTGACAAATGTAAGCAGGTTGACTGAACCAGCCTCTTCTCATACCTGAAAGTGGATTTATGCAATACAGGACAAATCAAGACTCTACTTCTCGATCTTGTGGCCCTCTAGCAAAATGCCCCCTATGAGTATTCACCAGTCTGAGCATAAGCCCATTGCATGAGTGGGGAAGCTTGTGCACTGGACAGAATGCCAGCCCCAGGGGCGAGAGGAGCAGCCCTTTCTCTGCCACCAAGCTGGATACACTAGTGTGGGGTTTTCCTGGAACATTCTCTGCTGGTCCCACAGAGGCTGGTATATCTCCAGAGGGCACCCTTTCTCATTTCACACAAAAGCCCAACATAAGCCAGCAGTAGCCCTACTCGGACACTCCCTCCCCTGGTCAGACTGCTGTGCTCCTTTCAGATAAATTCTCTGGAACTCCCCTTTGTCTACTTCGTTGCATTCCCATTTCTATGGTCTTACCCAAGGGCACACACAAATGTTTGTTTTCTTTGTTGTTGTTCAGTCACCAAGTCATGTCCGACTCTTTGCAACCCCTTGAACTATAGCCCACCAGGCTTCTCTGTCCATGGAATTCTCCAGGCAAGAATACTGGAGTGGATTGCCATTCCCTTCTCCAGAGGATCTTCCCAACCCAAGTCTTGAACCCTGGTCTCCTCCATCACAGACAGATTCTTTACCACTTGAGCTATAGGGAAGTCCTTTGTTTATCTTGGCCAAGCACAGAGATACTCTCTCTCTCTGTCTCACATACACACACACACACACACACCTCTTACAGTGACCTTCCCCTTCATCTGGACTGCTCCTGAATCCCAGCCCCTCTGGGGTCCTTCCATGCCCCAACTGGCCTGACTCCTCCCTCTGTCTAAATACACAGCTCCTACAACTCCCTCTTCCCTGACCACTCCCTCAAGTGCTCCCCTGACTAGTTTCACGCTTGTGTGTTAACTCCGTGGGTATCGTGTGAATACAGGAATGACAGGTCCCCCAGCTTGTAAACTCCCAGAACTAGAAACAAGGCCTGTAAATGTATTACCAACTCTACTGTCATTAGAAGAAACCTGTATCACTGATGTTGTTGCTACCTCTGCTTCATTCATCAAGAAAATGGAGTGATATTAATTCATCGAATCCATTAATTCAGTAAGTGTACATTGAACATTTGGTCTATGTCAAGCACTAGCAAGATAACAGTGAATAAGATGCCGTCCTTCTCCTTGGAGAAGATGTTTAGTAAGTGTTTTCATGTGTCTTCTATGTGCCAGGTATTGTACTAGGCTCTGGAATCATAGTAGTAAAACAGACAAGACAATCACAATGCAGGACTGTACATATGAAAATCAAGGACTGTTCCGAGTACTGTGGGACCTCCAAAGGCATGCCTGGCCCACTTCATAGCCTCAAAGAAGAGACAAGCCATTCATTCATTCAATCAATATTTGCCTACTGGATGCCAGTCACTGTTCAAGGTGCTGAAGTGATGCAGTCCTTCTCCGTGAAGCCTTAAAATTCTAGTAGGAGAGATAGAAAATAAACAAGTAACTAGAAACCATGCTAGGTGATGACTAGTGCTTTGGAGAAAAATGCAGCAAGGGAAGCATGGGGAATATCGAGGTCATGGGGGAGTGTGTTTTGTTTAGACAGGTTAGGAAAGGCTTCACTGAGATATCACTTGAAATACCTGAAGAAAGTAAAAGGCCCAGCCACGTGGTTTCCAGACGCTGTCTCTGCCAGGCAGAGGGAACAAGTATAAAGACCTGAGATCCAGGCTGCTTAGAGTGATCAAGGAAGATCAAGTCAGCCAGTGGGGCTGGGTCCAGATGGGCCAGGTATGTCTATGAAGGAAAGTCAAGGAGGAAGTAGAGGTTTGAGCAGGGCAGGGCCTTGCAGTTGGTAAAAGGGCTTTGGATTTTATGCTGAGTAAGATGAGGAACCACTGGAGGGCTTTAACAGGACGGGGGCAGAAGTGATAAGACCTGACTTGAGAAGTTTTACCAGAAGAAGAACACTTGAGAAGTTTTCCCAGAAGGAACTGTGCAGCTGGCCCTGGAGGATGAGTTCACCGGACAGATATGGGCATGCGACGCAAAAATAGAGAGACAGAAAGAGATGTACGTGCATGTATGTTTATATTGGGAGGGTTAAAGACAAAGCCCTCAACTGTGAGAGAACTGACAAACTGAAGGACAGTAAATAGCTCAGTGTGGACAGCTCAGAGCTCTACCCCCACTTAGGAGAGGAGGGTCAGGAGCATGGGAGAAGTCTGGAGCCAGTTATGAAAGGCCTTGATTGCCATGCTAAGAGCTAAAACCTGTTTGTCCTGTGGGCAAAGGAGAGTCAACAAGGATCTTAAAGCAGATAAGTGGTTGTCTCACATCCACTGAGGCCACCTTTCCAAACTCCTGACTCATTTGTTCTAGAGCTCAAAAATTCCTCCATCCCACTTCCATATCCAAAGCATATCCTTCCCAAGACATATCCAAGGTGTTACATTTATTGTAAGACTCTTGTATTGCATTGCATTATATCTTACTGTGTTACAATTATCTGTATGTTTATGTCTGATTTACCCACTATTCTGTGGAAAGCAAAGGTCAGAGGCCACACATGGGTCATCTCTACATCTTCAGCACCTGGAACACATTCTGGTGTGTTCAATAAATGATCACTGGATGGATGGTTAGATGGATGGATGGATGAATGGATGGATGGATGGATGGATGGAGTAAGTGAGTCAGTTCTGGAAGTAAGCAATGAAAATAAGAAAACCTAGAAATGCTAGGTTGGATTGGGCAATGAGAAAGCATAATAAAGGAACTCTAAATGTTGGCTAATTGCAGATGTGTACAAAGATGGCCCAAGTCCAAGTCCTCTGGGGATGTTTCCTCCTGTGGAATCTCTACATCTCATCTGCTCAGGCCATTTACCCTGGAATCAAGGCGAGGGCTACTCAGCGGGCCCTGGACTATGGTGAGTTGGATGCTTTCAGAAGCCAGGCTGTACTCACCTCCCAAGTGGAGTCTTTGACCCAAATCCAGAAGCTCATATTGGGGCATCTCATGACTGAGACAAGCTCGGCAGTGGTCTGATCCAGAGATGTTAAGAAGGCTGAGGGGAAAGTGTTGCTTGAAAAATAATCCTCTTGACAACAGGCATATCTAAATACAGCCACAGACTCGTATTCCACCCACCACCTCTCTTTCCCCTGCACATGCATACACAGTGAACATCTTGGGCGTATATAGCACTTGAACAGAATCTTGGAATAGCAAATTCCCAATGAAGATTACCTACTTTATTTTCACATGTGTCAACAGAAACCTCCACAGTTGCTAACATCCCCATGTTATAGATGAGGAAAGTGAAGGACAGGGAGATTTTGTAACTTGGAGAGTCACACAAGCTAGTGAGCCAAAGTGTTGAGATTCAAACCCAAGCTGTCTGTGAGTGTTTTGGATTCCATCTTTCTATCCTTTACCTCTGTCTTTATATCTCCATATTACTATGCTATACACAGTATTATAGAGGATAAATCTGCTCTTCTTAATTTCAACAAGAATAGGAAAGTGGAAATGAGCTTAAGCTAAAAGGAAAGGAGTGAAAACAAAGCTTCCTCCTTGAGAAGGTTAAAATGAAAAGATCATTCTTCGTTATTGTGTGAATTACTTTTCTCAAGCGTTCTGATGGGCAGGAGGGCTCTATTTCCCCTCAAGCTCAGAGAAGCGTGTTCTGTGGTGCTATTATATAAAGATGGGCTTATTTCAGAATTAAACAAAATCAGTGGTTACTCAATTCTGGGGGGTGCTGGTATCCTTTGAGAATAAGATGAAAATGTGAACCCTCTCCCCTGAAAAATTAGATGGACACACACACACACATACCTCACAATATTTTATTAGAATTTTAGGGGGTTGAAGAGTTCCTAATAGTCCAAGGATCCCAGATCCAAAATTCCTGAATTTAAAGAATCTGGGAGAGAAAGAGGACAGTGTAATATAATTTTATGGAACTAGCCGTCAGGCACAAACTCTGGAGTCAAATTGCCCAGATTTGACTATGGTCTCCCCCAGTTCGTAGCTGTGTGACTTAGGCAAGAATTAACCTCTTTGAGGCTCAGTTTCTTCATCTGCAAAACAAGATAATAATGATACTTTACATTTTTCCTAACACTGTCCTGTGTTAACATATTCTAATGCTGTTAGCTCTGGGGTCTCGGACAATTTCAGTAGCCTCTCTGAGGACTAGTGTTTTCTTCTACAAAGTGGGGACAGTAACATCCACCTTGTAAGAATCTTGTTTTCTTAGTATCTAGGAGCATGATTTTACTTAATAAATTTCACTTATGTATTTAATGATATTATGCCATCATCATCTTTTTTTATCAATAAACATTTTCTGGGGCTTCCCTGGCAATCCAGTGGTTAAGGCTCTGTACTTCAGATGCAGAGGACTTAGGTTTGATCCCTAGTTGGGGAACTAAGATCTCACATGCCACATGGCATGACCAAAAAAACCAAATAAACAGTTTAAAAAGTCAAATTAAAAATTTTAATTAAAAAATAATCATTTTCTTTGGTTGCTTCACAGCTGTTCAAGCTGGAATGGAGATGATTGAACAAATGGCCAAGGAAAGAAAGCTCCCAGATTTAAAAGGTTCTGAGTCTCTTGAATTTCTGAAAATCGATTATGTGAACTACAATTTTACCAAGTAAGTAAAAGAGAAGAGCATTTTTAGCAGTGAAATTAATCTTTAAAATCTCAGGGTTGTGGCTATGCCACCAGGAGTCCTGGTCTAACACCAGGACAGAGGAGAAGTTAACCAACCTTTGGTGACAGGCTTATCAGATGACTCACCCAAGCGAGAGGGGTCATGGAGTTGACCGAGCGTGTGGTATTTGGGTCAGAACACGTGGGGCCAAGTCACATCTCTGCTGCATGCTCGTCGTGTACCCCTGACACATCTGCTCGGAGTCTCAATGTCCTCTCCTCATCCCTAAAATGAGAATTGTAACTGAATGTAGATGCCAGCTGCGGCCACCTTGTCCCCAGGATTCTAAACGAAATTCTTGTTCGTTCCATTGCTTACCCCCATAAACCTGGATGCAGGGTTCAATCTCAGTTTCATAATCTACTCTCATCAGGTCTTATCTTACTTTAGTAAAGTTTAGTCAAGCCATCAGAGGTCATAGGAATGGGTTACAAGGCACATGGCCTTCTGCCCTCTTGCTCTCTAGACCTCCCCTCCTTCTCTGGAGCAATGTAAGTTTCTTCTCCTGACTTCATGTGTAGCAGTTCCACCCACTCCTGAGTACCAAAGGATCTTCCTAAATGCTTTTCCAAGTAATTTTCTCTCCAATAAACTGCTTTTCCTAAGAAGAATTCTGAATTTGGCAAAACTAATACCATTATGTAAAATTTAAAAATAAAATAAAATTTAATTTAATAAAAAAAAAAAAGAATTCTGGTGGCAGGTACAATCTTTTCTACCACATTACAGCAATTAAATCAAATGTCAAAATCAGTAAACAGTAAAAGTCAGATGTTATAACAGATGTGAAGATACTTCATAGAATCTGAAGCTGCTGAACATGGATTAGTTTGATAGACTTAATGATAGTGTAAGACCATCAATGTAAGAACAACAGAATTGCCACATTGATCCAGATCTTTGTTTCACCCAGCATAGAGTTTTGAGGTTATACTGTTACCCTCCCTCTTACACTGAGGGGCCCCCAACTGGGTCCTTCTCTTGCCCAGTGCTGCTCATGTCAGCTGAGACCAGGTTCAACAAAGAAGAGCAGAAATTTTATTCATCAATCAAAGAATGGAGGAGGAGAGCCTGCACTCTGAAGACACATTCTCCCCATGGGAGGAAAATGAGGGACTCTTAAGGGGTAGGTAGGAGGCAGGTGCAACATCAGAAACTGGGGGAAAGGGCAGAGATTTTCAGGAATAGTGCTGCTCGCACAGTGCCTTGCACCCAGCACTATTTGTGCCTAGCGAGGTACAAGTCCACCTGCTGTGGGCAGAGATCTTAACATGGCAATGAGGCAGAGGCAACTTTCGGACACATCTAGATTTCCTTGACACAGACGCTGCTCTTGCACTTAGGCTGCAACCAGTTCAAGGCATTGACTGGCAAGTTTCTTTTGAGGTATAACTGATAATCTTTAACAATCATCAGGTGTTTTGGAAAGAGACTAGAAATAGTTTAAAGCAGAAATCTTTCAGTTCCCTGGTGTGTCTATGTGTGATAGCATGAATTAGGAGTAAGGTTTGGCTGTATATAACAGAAATTGAAAGCGACTTAGATGAACTAGGGGTTCATTTTTGTCTCACAAATAATAAGCTCTAATGAAGCAGTGGAAGAATCCTGTTGAAGCCCCACAGTTTCATTGGAATACAACTGTCTTTTATTTTTCTCCTCCGCCATCCTTAACTCTGCCTCTGGCCTCAGTGGCCTCATGGTCTGATGTGGCAGATGCTCTACAGTTAGTCCTTCAGTGGCAACCCACTCCAGTATTCTTGCCTGGAGAATCCCATGGACAGAGAAGCTTGGCCAGCTACAGTCCATGGGGTCGCAAGAGTTAGACACTACCTAGGGACTAAACCACCACCACAGCACCACAGCCATCCAACAAGGGTTTGTTGGGCACCTACAGTGTACTAAGGCTTTGTTCTAGGCATAGGATATACTGCAGAGAATGACACAGATATGCGTAGTGTTCAGTGAGAGAGATGAGCATTAAATACATATTTACAAAATTAATGATTTAATTACACTGATGATAATGCCACAGCAGAAAAATCCAGGGTGATTCCCATAATATAAACTGAAATTAAACATAAGGAGAAACAGGTATTCTCATGCATTGCTAGTGGGAGCAGATAAACTGGGACATTAATTTCAGATCTGGCTGTCCAAACAGGAGCTGCTGGCCTCATTTGACTATTGAGCCCTTGAGATATGACTGCTACAACTGAGAACTGTATCTTTTAATTTTTTCAGCTGAAAAGTTTATCAACTCTAAATACAGTCAAGTATTTTTGATGAAGGGCTTCCCTGGTGGCTCAAACAGTAAAGAATCCACTTGCAATGCATGAGGCCCAGGTCCGATTCCTGGGTCAGGAAGATCCCCTGGAGAAGGGAATGGCAACCCACTCCAGTATTCTTGCCTGGAGAATTCCATGGACGGAGGAGCCTGGTGGGCTTCAGTCCACGGGGTTGCAAAGAGTTGGACACGACTTAGCGACTAAACAACAACAAAAAATTTTTGATGAAAATTCAGTATCTAGATTGAAGTATATCATGAATATAAAGCATGTCATATTTTGAAGGCTTATTTTCTAAAAAGGAAAATAAGGTATCTCATATATTGGTTACATGTTGAAATGATAATATTTCCCTTTTTAATACTACTGCTGCTGCTGCTGCTAAGTCGCTTCAGTCGTGTCTGACTCTGTGCGACCCCAGAGATGTCAGCCCACCAGGCTTCCCTGTCCCTGGGATTCTCCAGGCAAGAACACTGGAGTGGGTTGCCATTTCCTTCTCCAATGCATCAAAGTGAAAAGTGAAAGGGAAGTCGTTCAGTCGTGTCCGACTCTTCGCAACCCCATGGACTGCAGCCTACCAGGCTCCTCCGTCCATGGGATTTTCCAGGCAAGAGTACTGGAGTGGGGTGCCATTGCCTTTAGATAATGTCAAACGACATATATGGCTCACATTGTATTTCTATCAGGCAGTGCTGTTTTAGGAGATGATTTGCAAGCATATTTTTAGGTGTGCTCTTTGACCCAACAATTCCACGTCTCCTCTCTAGAGAAGCATATACACAAACAGCATGAATGAGGATGTTTACTGTGGCATTGTCTATAATACAGAGACACGCAAATATCCTAGATGTCCAAACACAAAACAATGATTTTTTTTTAATCCACAGCTTGGATTACTCTGTAGCAATTACAAAGAATGAGTTAGACCTATATGTATCAAAATGAAAATATTTCCAAGATACTACAGTCTCTACCATTGTCTTCCCACAGTGATACTCAGGACATTTGACAGAGAATATAGGAAAAGATGCCAAAAAGAGGAAGTAGTGAATAATCATTTCTTTTCAACTGTCACATTTTAAAACTTTCCCTAATCTTAGTTCATAACAATGCTTTCTCCTGTGCAACAGTTATATACAGATGATCTTATTAGTCTTCCCAACCTTCCCATGAGACACTCTTCTTTTAAGTGATTGACTGGAAGAGTTTAGTCTTTGCTAAAGCCATACAGCTAGCAGAAAACTTGGCTCCAAGCTGAGTGTCCTTTGCATGATACCTGTAGTGCTATAGCTTAGTGGTTAAGAGGCCTCATGACAGATGGAGGCTTCCAGGTCTGGTTCTACCACTTATATATGACTTCAGCCAAGTTTCTCATCTTTTCATCACTGAATGGCAGATTACAAAATCATCAGTGGCCTCCTAGGATTATGGAGAGGGTGAAGATGAGCTAATGCATGTAAAGTGCTTACTCCAGTACCTAAGCAGATAGCAATTGCTCAATCAATGGTCATAATCATAACTTATCGTAAGGCACATGGCCATCGAACTATGTCTGTTGCATGCCACCTCAGTTCGGTTCAGTTCAGTCGCTCAGTCGTGTCCGACTCTTTGTGACCCCATGAATCACAGCACACCAGGCCTCCCTGTCCATCACCAACTCCCAGAGTTCACTCAAATTCATGTCCATTGAGTCAGTAATGCCATCCAGCTATCTCATCCTCTGTCGTCCCCTTCTCCTCCTGCTCCCAATCCCTCCCAGCATCAGGGTCTTTTCCAATGAGTCAACTCTTCACATGATGTGGCCAAAGTACTGGAGTTTCAGCTTTAGCATCAGTCCTTCCAATGAACACCCAGGACTGATCTCCTTTAGGATGGACTGGTTGCACCTCCTTGCAGTCCGAGGGACTCTCAAGAGTCTTCTCCAACACTACAGTTTAAAAGCATCAATTCTTCAGCACTCAGCTTTCTTCACAGTCCAACTCTCATGTCCACACATGACCACTGGAAAAACTATACCCATGACTAGATGGACCTTTGTTGGCAAAGTAATGTCTCTGCTTTTCAATACGCTATCTAGGTTGGTCATAACTTTCCTTCCAAGGAGTAAGCGTTTTTTAATTTCATGGCTGCAATCACCATCTGCAGTGATTTTGGAGCCCAGAAAAATAAAGTCTGATGCTGTTTCCCCTGTTTCCCCATCTATTTCCCATGAAGTGATGGGACCAGATGCCGTGATCTTAGTTTTCTGAATATTGAGCTTTAAGCCAACTTTTTCACTCTCCTCTTTCACTTTCATCAAGAGGCTTTTGAGTTCCTCTTCACTTTCTGCCATAAGGGTGGTGTCATCTGCATATCTGAGGTTATTGATATTTCTCCCAGCAATTTTGATTCCAGCTTGTGCTTCTTCCAGCCCAGCGTTTCTCTAATGTACTCTGCATAGAAGTTAAATAAGCAGGGTGACAATATACAGCCTTGACATACTCCTTTTCCTATTTGGAACCAGTCTATTTTTCCATGTCCAGTTCTAACTGTTGCTTCCTGACCTGCATATAGGTTTCTCAAGAGGCAGGTCAGGTGGTCTGGTATTCCCATCTCTTGAAGAATTTCCCACAGTTTTTTGTGATCCACACAGTCAAAGGCTTTGGCATAGTCAATAAAGCAGAAATAGATGTTTTCCTGGAACTCTCTTGCTTTTTCGATGATCCAGTGAATGTTGGCAATTTGATCTCCAGTTCCTCTGCCTTTTCTAAAACCACCTTGAACATCTGGAAGTTCACAGTTCACATATTGCTGAAGCCTGGCTTGGAGAATTTTGAGCATTACCTTACTAGCATGTGAGATGAGTGCAATTGTGTGGTAGTTTGAGCATTCTTTGGCATTGCCTTTCTTTGGGATTGGAATGAAAACTGACCCTTTTCCAGTCCTGTGGCCACTGCTGAGTTTTCCAAATTTGCTGGCATATTGAGTGCAGCACTTCCATAGCATCATGTTTCAGGATTCGAAATAGCTCAACTGGAATTCCATCACCTCCACTAGCTTTGTTCATAGTGATGCTTTCTAAGGCCCACTTGACTTCACATTCCAGGATGTCTGGCTCTAGGTCAGTGATCACACCATCATGATTATCTTGATCGTGAAGATCTTTTTTATACAGTTCTTCTGTGTATTCTTACCACCTCTTCTTGATATCTTCTGTTTCTGTTAGGTCCATACCATTTCTGTCCTTTATCGAGCCCATCTTTGCATGAAATGTTCCCTTGGTATCTCTAACTTTCTTGAAGAGATCTCTAGTCTTTCCCATTCTGTAGTTTTCCTCTGTTTCTTTGCATTGATCTCTGAAGAAGGCTTTCTTATCTCTCCTTGCTAGTCTTTGGAACTCTGCATTCAGATGCTTATATCTTTCCTTTTCTCTTTCCTTTGCTTTTTGCTTCTCTTCTTTTCACAGCTTGGTTTTTTGCATTTCTTTTCCATGGGGATGGTCTTGATCCCTGTCTCCTGTACAATGTCACAAACCTCCATCCATAGTTCATCAGGCACTCTGTCTATCAGATCTAGTCCCTTAAATCTATTTCTCACTTCCACTGTATATAATCATAAGGGATTTGGTTTAGGTCATACCTGAATGGTCTAGTGGTTTTCCCCACTTTCTTCAGTTTAAGTCTGAATTTGGCAATAAGGAGTTCATGATCTGAGCCACAGTCAGCTCCCGGTCTTGTTTTTGCTGACTGTATAGAGCTTCTCCATCTTTGGCTGCAAAGATTATAATCAATCTGATTTCAGTGTTAACCATCTGGTGATGTCCATGTGTAGAGTCTTCTCTTGTGTTGTTGGAAAAGGGTGTTTGCTATGACCAGTGCATTCTCTTGGCAAAACTCTATTAGCCTTTGCCCTGCTTCATTCCATACTCCAAGGCCAAATTTGCCTGTTACTCCGGTTTCTTGACTTCCTACTTTTGCATTCCAGTCCCCTATAATGAAAAGGACATCTTTTTTGGATGTTAGTTCTAAAAGGTCTTGTAGGTCTTCATAGAACCATTCAACTTCAGCTTCTTCAGCATTACTGGTTGGGGCATAGGCTTGGATTACCATGATATTGAATGGTTTGCCTTGGAAATGAACAGAGATCATTCTATCATTTTTGAGATTGCATCCAAGTACTGCATTTCGGACTCTTTTGTTGATCATAATGGCTACTCCATTTCTTCTGAGGGATTCCTGCCCGCAGTAGTAGATATAATGGTCATCTGAGTTAAATTCACCCATTCCAGTCCATTTTAGTTCACTGATTCCTAGAATGTCGATGTTCACTCTTGCCATCTCCTGTTTGACCACTTCCAATTTGCCTTGATTCATGGACCTGACATTCCAGGTTCCTATGCAATATTGCTCTTTACAGCATCGGACCTTGCTTCTATCACCAGTCACATCACAGCTGGGTATTCTTTTTGCTTTAGCTCCATCCCTTGATTCTTTCTGGAGTTATTTCTCCACTGATCTCCAGTAGCATACTGGGCACCTACTGACCTGGGGAGTTCCTCTTTCAGTATCCTATCATTTTGCCTTTTCATACTGTTCATGGGGTTCTCAAGGCAAGAAAACTGAAGTGGTTTGCCATTCCCTTCTCCAGTGAACCACATTCTGTCAGACCTCTCTACCATGACCCGCCCATCTTGGGTGGCCCCATACAGCATGGCTTAGTTTCATTGAGTTAGACAAGGCTGTGGTCCATGTGATCAGATTGGCTAGTTTTCTGTGATTATGGTTTCAGTGTGTCTGCCCTCTGATGCCCTCTGGCAACATCTACTGTCTTACTTGGGTTTCTCTTACCTTGGGCGTGGGGTATCTCTTCACGGCTGCTCCAGCAAAGCACAGCCACTGCTCCTTACCTTGGATGAGGGGCATCTCCTCATGGCCGCCCCTCCTGACCTTGAACTCGGAGTAGCTCCTCTCAGCCCTCCTCGCCCACGCAGCCACCGCTCCTTCGAGGTGGGGTTGCTCCTCTCAGCCGCCGCCCCTGACCTCAGACATGGGGTAGCTCCTCTAGGCCGCTCCTGTGCTGTTGCAGCGTGGCACACCTACTGCCTCTAATTACCTGTGTGACCAGTGACCACTCAGAGAATCCTTAGGAGGAGTTCATGCTCTAAAGTAAGTTTCTCAACTAGGGAAAATACTGTCCACATAAGAGGGCATTTGGAAGGAAGGCAGGCTGTTTACTGTCCTGATGATTGTGAGGGAGGGGGAACTATTGGCATTTAGTTGGTACATATGCCAAATATCCTGCCAACAGTCCTCTATAAAAAATAATTGTCCCATCCAAAATATGAATGTTCCCCCCATTGAGAAATACTGAAACAGCTCAGGGGAAAGATCCTGATGGCAATATTCTGTCTTTAGAGAAACTAAAGAAGGAGACTGATTACTTGAAAATTTGCTTCTAAACCTGCTCATTTTTCCCCTCCACTAGATACAAGGGGCTTCCTGCCGAGGGTCTGAAGGGAATTAGGAAGCAGTGCCCTGAGGCTGCAGGGCAGACCTGAGGGTCCTTCCTCTACCTTCAAGCAAGCCTTAGTCACTCAGTCGTGTCTGACTCTTTGTGACCCCATAGACTGTAGCCCACCAGGCTCCTCAGTCCATGGGATTGTCCAGGCAAAAGTACTGGAGTGGGTTGCCAGTCACTTCTCCAGGGGAATCTTCCAGACCCAGGGATTGAACTGGGGTCTCCTGCATTGCAAGTGGATTCTTTACCATCTGAGCCACCAGGAAAGCCCCCTTCCTCCATAGGAATTCACAGTTGCCTGTTCCTCTCAGGAGTTCTACAACTGCATTTTGGGTTTTGCCTTACTAAAATATGTGCTACAGGAGTTGCACTAATTCTTCTGTTTCTTGTTTTATAGCATAAAAATCAATGCCTTTTCATTTCCAAATACTTCACTCGCCTTTGTTCCTGGTGTCGGAATCAGGGCTCTGACCAACCATGGAACTACCAACATCAGCACAGACTGGGAAGTCAAGTCTCCACTTTTGTGAGTATTCCACTGAAAAGTCTGCTGCTATTTTGGGGGGAAATGTAGAAAAAAATCAAAACTGTACATGTTTGCCAATGTATTTGACATTAGGGTTCTTTCCCTCAGTCGCTAACTGTCGGGGGAGCGTGTAATTTCCTCAGTTCTGTCTCGCCACAGCAAAAAATGAAGTGATGGATGGACCAGTGTTACAGCTTGGTTACAGCTCAGTTTAAATGGCAGAGCCATGTTACAGCTCAGTTTTATTTGGCAAGCAAAGGAAAATACATCCTCAAGGTGTGAGGGTGGGACAACCCAAAAGAAGCAAAGAGGAGAGAAGAGAGAGGCTCAATTTTGGCTCCTCTTTTCATGTTTTTTCTCCTCCCCCTGAGCCGGCCCTATGTAAATTGGGCTAGCCAGGAGGGCTGTATGTTTCACTTGATGTTTTCACTCTGGTCCTCAGACCTTATTCTGTTCTGTTTTTGCAGGCTTTTTCCTTTCTTTGTCTTTTAATCACCACTATTTTGGACTCCTTTTTCCTAGTCTAACTACCTAACATTAACCATCTTTCTCAGGTGCATTCTTCAGGGAGAGATTTAAAACAGAATATCTTTTCTGGGGACAAGGGAGAGGGGCCTGAAAAGCATCAGTGGCAGAGCCGCTGATCAATGTGCCATATAAGATTTCCTAAGAGCTAGAAGTCCCTGATTGTTAGAGGCATTGACATGAACTTAACATTTCAGAGTCCCAGTGAATCGCCATCTGACCTTGAGCTAGTCTTTGAACATGCTTCCCTAACTGTAAGGACAACTGCTTAGAAATAAGCCTTCCTACCTCATGAGGAAGTTGGAGGAGGGTAGTCAGCTTGAGCCCAATCCTCCCTCTACCAAAAGGCCTTTGCACTCTTCTGTAGAAAGAAAGGATCAAGTTCAAGGTGCACTTACAAACTGCCTACTATGTGCAAGTCACTATCCTGACTGTAATGTTTAGGTCTGCCTTGGTTGATGCCCCAGGATAACACATTCATTCACTCATTTGGTCATTCAACATCCGTTTATTGAGTGCCTACTGCATCCATTTACAAATGGTACTGAATACCACTCATCTCCCTCTCAAGAACTCTAGTCTTATAGACAGTAGAAAAATAACATTTTCCCTCATAAGAAGCAGAGATCCATGTATTATTCATTTCCTTGCTGACTTATCAACCATAGATTGAGTGCTTATTCTGTGTCAAGCCACAAGGTAAATCCTGGGGCCTGGAGATGAACAACATCAAGGAGTTCACATACGACATCTAAGTGTCGCCTTCCCATCTAGATGCCCCTCCTAAATAAGCTGTGGCCACTTTACCCCTATGTTCTCCCTCCAAACAAGCTTCATGTAAGAATTGTGGTTAACATTAAAACATGCCCAACCACGATGGGGGCCAGAGCACTCAGGATGAAATACCTACAAGGCGCCTAGAGCTGTCACCATTCACACATTTGTTACTTCATTTGTTCAGTAAATATCCATTCAGCTCCACTCCTATCTGCTGTTAAGTACCAGGAATCCAGAAGTGATGAGGTTCCTGCCCTCCTGGGGCTTACAGCCTATGGGTAAGCCCTCCTATGGGTGTAGATTCAGAGGAACAAGATCCATCTCCACCCCTGCCCAGGCTTGGGTAACCTTGCACTTTTTCTCCCAATAGCCAAGACACAGGAGCAGCTGACCTGTTTCTCTCTGGGGTCTATTTCACTGGTATAGTTGTCCTGTCCCGAAATGACTTTGGTCACCCGATCCTGAAGCTCCAAGACTGCTATGCTCAAGTGAGCCATGCCGCCGTCTCATTTTCTGGAGAGCTCAGGTGAGCAAGGGCACCCTGGTGGGCAGTGGCCAGGCTGTGGCTGGATTCTCAGGCGGCTTCTAGGGGTGGCAATTAACTGGCAGATATGATTCTGTATAAGCCTTAAAAAAAATTTTTTTTTTCCTAGTGTCCTATATAACTCCTTTGCTGAGCCCATGGAGAAACCCATTTTAAAGAAATTAAATGAAATGGTAAGTCCTTAAAGATTATCCAGCCACAGTGACATGCTGTCAGCAGCAGTTTTACCATGCTTCGATGAACTCTAAGTCAATAAACCTTGCTTGAGCACCAGCTGTGTGCTAAGCACTTCCCAAGGCACTTTCACAACATTACCCTTTGCAGCTTAATAGTTTCTCAAGTGCCTGCTATGTGCCAAATACTATGGTTAGTGCTAGAGATAGAGATACATAAAACAGCACTCCTTCCCTCAAATCCTCACCTCAGGGTGGGCAAACAATCAGAAAGATTTGGTTTATTGTGTGCCTACTGCATGCCCAGCACTAGGCTAGAGTCTGTTGGGGATATGAAAAAGGAATACACTCCTCTGTTTAGGGAAAACTCAGTTCAGACTTGGGAAACGAACTGAATAAGTATTTGAATCTTGTACATACCTATGTTGTCCTTAGATTGAACTGAAGGGGTTCAGAGAAATAGAAAAATTAAATAGACCCTGGAAGTATCCTGGGAGATACTTTTGGAAGGTGCAGGACTTGAACTTGGCCTTGAATTACAGATAGGATTTGAATAGGTAAGGAATGGGAGAAAAGAATGGATATTTCCAGCCAAGTGAAATAGTATAAGTTAAGGTGACTTCCTGATTCCAGAAGTCAGCATTTGGAGAAGGGAAAGATGGAACTGGTGGTGAGGCCTCTTTCTAATCCTGACAGTATCTTCCCTGAACACTTCACATGTTTCTGGAGAGACAAGGAGAGGGATGAGGAGGACAGGGGAAAGAAAGGAGATTCATCTCTGGAAAAGAGGGGCAAGGATGGTGTCTGGCTGTCTCCATCCTCCTTGTGTTGAATTCAATGCTCAGAAGGCAGGAGGTGCATAATGAACGTTGATGAGGAAATCAACACACAGAAACATTAAGCAGCTTGTTCAACAAGGTTGCCCGGCTGGCCCAAGGATGCTGAAGCTTTCCTATCTTTCTCCATCCTGACCTGAAATTTGCTGAGTGCCAGCGAATGTGCATATTAAAGAGTGGCTGGGAAAGAGTGCTGTCACCTTAAGAGACCCCACCCTTGCTCATCCGTCGTTCAAAACAAGTCATGGTCCTTTGGCCTCCAACAAAAAGCCGATAGTTAAGCTTGCCTGGAGTTTATATATGACATAGAGCTCATAGATGCTTTGCTTCTAGGGTTCCCTTTGTGTCACTGGAAAAGGACAGGAGTGCTCCGACCACAGTGGTCTAGCCATGTCAGACCAGATTTCAAATCCTGCTGATCTACTTGATCACCTTCTCTAAACTTCAGTTTTCCCATCTGTAAATAAAGGACAGTAGTGCCTGCCCCTCAGGACTGTAGTGAAGACGGAATGAGGTTAACAATCGCTAACATTCATTGAATGCTTATGACATAGCAGATGCAATTATCATCCACCTGTTGCAGATGAGGGGAGTGAGGCAAAAGAGTACAAGGAACTTGCCAAGACATCCAACGCCAGGCAGTCAGGCTCCTGAGCCTCTGCTCGTAACCCCCACACTGAGTGTTCAGCACATGCCTAGCACATGGCACCCACCTTGGTACTTTTCCTCCTTCCTACAGATGTGCTTGGGAGTGATTCAAGATTGCTTTTCTGATTCCAAAAGGGGTTCTGATCTAAGTAGATGTTTGATCAAATGAGCTCTCAAAGCAGCCCAGCGAGGAAGTCAAGTCCCTGCTCTAACTTCCTGGGGCAGGGCCTGGCATGCTGACAGTAGAGGTGAGAGGCAGGGGCATCCCTGCCATCAGGAGAGGCTCAGCAGGTTCCCCAGGTGTCATAGCACATGGACTGGGCACACGTCCTGTCGTGCCACAGGAAGGAAAGCCAAGAGCTCGTCTTTGATGGGGCAAGCTGGGTGTAGTCCCAGTTGCTCTGGAGATGAGCCAGCATTCAGTGGCACACCACCCACTCATTAGGAACTTGAGGCCCATGGACATCAATTAATTTAAGGGAAACATTTAAGGGAAAGTCCAAAGGGAGAAGGTCTTCTCACTGAAAGGCCTTTGTGGGCACGGTCTAGGCCATGAAACAGAAATGTCCAGTACAATGTGATAACCTGCATTTTTTTTTTTTTTCCTTTTACGGCCAGCTCTGTCCCATTATCACAGGTGAGGTGGAGGCACTGAATGCCAATCTCAGCATGCTGGAGGGTGAGTCCTAGAGCCGTCTTTTCCAGGTGCTTCTTCTCCCACCCCGCACTCAGGTGCTCTCCAGGTGGGCTTTGCTCCAGCTCTCCGGTCTGCTTTCCCCTCTGCAAACTAGTGCCACTGCAGGGAGGGGCATGCAGGGACTGGCCTGAGTGTGTAGGGCCTGCTCTTTTCTGCTGGTTAGCTAGCTTCACTGCAGGAGGAGATGGCTTCAGGAGACAAGATGCAAGGCAGAGGATTAAACTCTCGTGAGCTTGAATCCCAGCTCTGGTACTAAATCCATCCTCTTCAGAATGATGGATGCTCATCCTGATCAGTTACCCCTGGTTCTAATCCCTTTGGTGGTTCCTATAGCTGCCTTCAGGATCAAGTCCAAATCCCTTAACATGGACTACAAGACCTGCCTGTCATGGTCCGGCTCCTCCTCACCTCTCTGAACTTCATCTTCCACCTCTAGCTGCTCCAGCCATCAAACTGCTTCTCCTGCCTCACACCCTTGCCTCCCACCCTGCTGTCCTCTCTGCCTAGAAACGCCTTCTCTCCTCTTCATCCATTTATTCACTTAAGAGATATTTACTGAGTACCTGTCTCTCTGCCAGCACTGTGCTAAGCACAACCCCTTCTGCTTCCTGTCTCTCAGCCATTCCTTGTCCTATTCCCTCCTCTTTATCTTTTAAGGCTCAGCTCAGGCATAGTTCCAGTTCCTCAATGCTCACATGATACTTTGGGTGTTTCTATCTCTTTGCACTCCATCCACTCATCCCCCAATGATGTGCTGAGCCCCTGGAATAGGCTGGGTGCTATTCTTGGTGCTGGAGATGCAGCAGTAAACCTAGGAGACAGAAATACCTGCCCTCTTGGGGCTAGTGAGAGGAGACAGCCAGCCAGCAAGATAATTAGTAACATCTACAGTATCATTGCAATAAATGGTAAGAAGAAAACTAAAGCAGGGAAGGAACTGGCTGGCAGTGGGGTGGGGGTGGGGGTGGGGGTTGTTTAAAATAGCCTGGCCGGGAAAGACACCCCTGAACAAGTGCCATTAAAGTAAGGACCTGAATGAAGTAGGGAGCTGCTGCTGCTGCTGCTGCTAAGTCGCTTCAGTCATGTCCGACTCTGTGCGACCCCTGAGACGGCAGCCCACCAGGCTCCCCCGTCCCTGGGATTCTCCAGGCAAGAACACTGGAGTGGGTTGCCATTGCCTTCTCTAATGTATGAAAGTGAAAAGTGAAAGTGAAGTCGCTCAGTCATGTCCGACTCGTAGCGACCCCATGGACTGCAGTCTACCAGGCTCCTCCATCCATGGGATTTTCCAGGCAAGAGTACTGGAGTGGGATGCCATTGCCTTCTCCGAAGTAGGGAGCAGCTGCTCCTAAATCTGGATGAAGGACTTTCCAGTCAGAGGAAAACTCAAGCTCAAAGGCCCCTGTGGGAACATGCTGAGTGCCTTGGAGGAACTGTTAGGAGACCATACTGGAAACAGAAGGAACGAGGGGGAAGTATCAGGAAACAAGGTCAAAGAGGGGAAAGCAGATGGTTAGAGCTTCAGAGCTCTATAGGTCACCACGAAGGCTGGCTCTTAGTATGAGATGAGAAGTTGTTGGAGAGTCCTAGTCGCACCTTGCATGTCCTGACTTATATTTTAAGGAGATCACTCTGGCTTCTATTAATTATAGGACAGGGTCAAAGGTGGAGGCAGGGAGACCACTTAAGAGATTGCCACAGTGACCCATATGAGCAAGGAAGGGAGGGGCCTGGATGAAGTGAGGAAGATGGTGAGAGGCGTTCAGGTTCCAGATGTACCTGGAGGGTAGAGACAGTGGTACTTGCTGACACATTGAATGTGGATCATGAAAAGAATCAGGGATGGATGACCCCGGGGTTTATGTTGAGCATCTGAAAAACTGGAAGAAATGGATTTATTGATACCAAGGTGGGGAAGACTATAAGACTCAGTTTGTAGCCAGACCATCCAGAGCTCAGCTATAGATCTGCTCTTATTACATTGTGTTAATTTCCTGTTCCACCTTGAGTTCCTTTAGAGGAGGAACTTTGACTCTTCTCTGTGTCCCTAACACCAAGCACAGTGCCTAACTCATAGTAGTTTAATAAACAAGGGATGAAAGGAGATGGTGTCTGGACAGATGGATTGATGAGTGGATGCAGATAGATGAATAAAAAATAATAGATTGGCGAGGTAGGGAAAGAGTAAGAAGATGTAGAAAAGATGAGGAAAGAACCAGTGGAAGACTCCCATGTCCTAGCTTGCTGTGGGCAAATTTCTTCACTTCTGGGAGCATGTATAAAAGGATATGGATGAAAATTTGGTATACCAATGGACATGAATTTGAGCAAACTCCAGGAGATGGTGAAGGACAGGGAAGCCTGGGGTGCTGCAATCCATGGGTTCGCAAAGGGTCAAGACACAGCTTAGTGACTAAACAACAGCCAAAATTTTATTGATGTTTCTCTCAGGGCAATGTGACAAATGAAAGTTTTTACTTTCTTCTTTTGATTTATCTACTTTCCTGAGTTTTGAAAAGTGAGCAAGTGTTACTTAAGAAATAGGGTGATTAAAAAAAAAATAGGGTGATAGTTAATTTTTGTTTTAAATAACAGAGGATTCAGAATTATATTGTTCTGGAAAAACATTAATTATGTGTTATACTATACCTTTATGAATGTAAATTTTCTTTTTTGTTTTTTAGTTTTAAGAAAGATTGACAACTATACTCTGCTGGATTATTCCCTAATCAGTTCCCCAGAAATTACTGAGAATTACTTTGACCTGAATTTGAAGGTAATTTTGTCATCATCAGAGTTCTGATTTTGGCCATTAACAGCCAATATTCGAGGAACAAACATTATGTGCAGAAGGAAATATAACTACGTTCTCTTCCGATAATTTAATTTTCTTTCAAGGAATTCTCTCATGTTTATGTTCCTTTAAAAGACTCTTGAACACTTGATTGGTAAATGATTGTTTGGATTACATAACATATGTCTGCCTTCTTCAAGAAAAGTATCATGTTGTCTTTACCTCTGGGAGTAAGGTTTGAGGCTAAGAGGCAGCAAGTAAGATAGTCTGCATTTATTAGAACTCAACAGATCCATATATTATAAATATTGATACTTCTATTTATTCCTAACTTTCAGGTTAGTGAATTTAACTGAGGGCTGCTGATCTTGGTCAGGGCCATTAGCACATGATAATGGTGTTTGCTGATTCTAGAAAAGTGATTAACTGTGGTTACATTTAGTTTGCTCCAAAGTTAATATCATTGTTTTTTTAAATGCATACAGACTTATGTTTCAAGGACTCAGAGTCATTCAAATCAGTTAAATGTTACACGAGACACCATTTTGTAATAACAACCTATAGCTAATGAGGTCAGCATTTAAAATGTCACAAAAACGCTTTAAGCCACGTAGCGTCCTGGGTCCTTTTGTGTCTATGATGCCCCAGATGCTCAGAAGTCATGGGTTTTGTAGATCAGAGGTTTGACATCTTTAATTTTCTACATGGCACTTTGGGAACTATCCAGAGCTGTCCCCTCCAGATACAGGCACTTGCCTTCCTTTCTCTGAGAAGAGGACCAACAAGGACGCTCTCACCAGATTACACCCCAGGGTGGACAAGACACGCTCAGATATGCTCAAGAAGTCATCAAAGCATTGAAACATAGTCCGTAGTCAAGGAGTCAGAGGACTCATGGTTTTCTCATCCCTACTGAGTTTCTGCAATTTTCCATATTCTGACTTGAGTGGGTCCACGTCCTTTTAATCCTGCACAACTGTCTTCCCCTAATACACTGGTCTTTCTCTCTATTTCCCCACAGGGTGTTTTCTACCCGTTGAAAAGTCTCCAATATCCCCCCTTCCCATCAGTTCCTTTTGTGCTCCCGGAACGCAGTGATTCTATGCTCTACATTGGAATCTCCAAGTATTTCTTTAAATCTGCATCCTATGCTTATTTTACAGCTGGGGCTTTCAGCTTCACTCTCACCACAAAAGAGGTGAGGAATGTTAATGGATGATAACAATCGACACCAACATTTAATCTTATTTTAAGTATCCCATTACGGGGGTTGTTATGTTCTTATTCCTGGGCCTTTGTAGACACTATCACTTCTAGCAGGACGATGAATAAAGGGATTGCAGAATGAATGTTGATATTAGTTGGAGAGTTGCTGGGTTTCCAGTTCTGCCAATTTCAGCTTTTTATGTTCTTCTAGATCGATCTTAAATAATACTAAGAACCCCCATCACTGCTTATTACCTGTGATGAATACCTGTGAATTTTGGTAATTTCAATGTACCTAATATCTCTATGCCAGATTTTCATCATTTGGAAAATGGGAATAATAATAAATCCATACACATAGGGTTGTTTTGGGCATTAAAGAGGTTTAAATATATGTAAAGTATTCAGGCCAATACCTAACACAGAGTACATGCTCCATACGTGTTTATTACTATTGTTTGTGTTATGCCAACATAAAGATTTCTCCTATTGGTAATTACATTTGACATCTACAATGATCAGTAAATAGCACAGATATTCACTGATCCTCTTTGTCATGCCCCTCCCTTTTATAATGAGAACACTCTCTCCAGCCAGTCAGCTAACAACTTTCATTGAGCATCCCTTACAACTCTTTCCATTCTCTAGGTCCCAATTATACATGTAGTTATAAATCTTATGTTCAAAATGCTGGTGGCAACACCAGCTCCCAGACACCGCTGAGAATGAAATATTTCTAGTATCAGACTTGAAAACCATTCATCTGTGAAGATAAATTGCTTATGCATTGTTTATCTCAGTAATCTCTGAAAATGACAATAAAGCAAGACTTCTTGTTAACCACTGTAAAACATTTACATCTGGGTCATACCTATATGATGTACACTGTGTTCCCAAGGTTAAAAGGTACTTCTCAAAGCAATGTAACTTCCTGTGTGACCTAAAGGCAAGTGACTTTACTTCTGTGGGCCTCTGAGTTCCTGTGTTTGGGCTATGAAACGATAGATCACCTTCAAACACTAGGCATTTCTGGTGCAACAGCTTCACGATTCATAAAAATTATAGAGAATGCTGCATTTTCCCTGAAAATACAACCCAGGTATAAACCTTCCAGTGACATGATGTTCTTGATTTTCCAGATTTCCAACCATTTGCTTCACAACTCTCAAGCCCATGGCAACATGCTCTCCCGGGTGAGTGCTCAGGGTTTGACTCCTTAATGGTGTATTTGCTTTCATTGCAGTTATTTCTGGAAGACTTTGTATTCCTTTTTGGTTCAAGCTTGCATCCATATTTCCCTTCTTAAGAGTTTTTTTTTTTTCCTTTTTATTTATTTATTTATTTATTTTACTTTACAATATTGTGTTGGTTTTGCCATACATCAACATGCATCCGCCACGGGTGTACACGTGTTCCCCATCCTGAACCCCCCTCCCACCTCCCTCCCCATACCATCCCTCTGGGTCATCCCAGTGCACCAGCCCCAAACTTCCTGTATCCTGCATCGAACCTGGACTGGCGATTCGTTTCTTATGTGATATTATACATGTTTTAATGCCATTCTCCCAAATCATTCCCCCCCCCCCCACAGAGTCCAAAAGACTGTTCTATACATCTGTGTCTTTTTTGCTGTCTCGCATACAGGGTTGTCGTTACCATCTTTCTAAATTCCATATATATGCGTTAGTATACTGTATTGGTATTTTTCTTTCTGGCTTACTTCACTCTGGTGGTCCAGTGGCTAAGACTCCATGCTCCCAATGTAGAGGGCCTGGGTAAAGTACTTATTTATTTATAGTGCCACATGCGGGATCTTTAGCTATGGCATGTGAGATCTATATCATTCCCTGACCTGGGACTGAACCCAGGCCCCCTACACTGGGAGCATGGAGTCTTAGCCACTGGACCACCAGGGAAGTCCCAAGAGTTTTGTCTTTTAATCAAATATCTACAAATACTAACTGAACAATACAAGTTTCTAGTGAAGACATTGTACATTCACAGAATAAATCCTCTCTTCCTTCTATAAGTTCCACCGCACTTGAAATAATTAGTTTAAATGGGAAAGGAAGGAACAGGGCTTACATTTGTGACCTTAGTAATAGTAATGTTAGCTGCTCAGTTGTATCCAACTCTTTGCAATCCCATGGGCTATAGCTTGCCAGGCTCCTCTGTCCATGGAATTCTCCAGACAACAATACTGGAGTGGGCTGCCATTCCCTTCTCCAGGGGATCTTCCCGACCCAGGGATCGAATCTGGGTCTCTCGCATTCCAGGTAGATTCTCTACCATCCGAGCAACCAGGAACCCATTTGAAACCCTAGTAAAGCAACTACTAAGATCATGGTGGCGTGGCACCTGAGTACTGGGCACAGTGTACTGAAAGGGTCAGATTTGCCCTGGAGGACCCAGAGGTGCTCGTGTAGCATCCTGGGTTTAGAGCAAGGATCGTAAGTCAGATAGACCTAGACTTGAACCCTAGTTCTACAACTTACCTGCCTGAAACCTTGAGAAAATTACTTAATCTCTCTAAGGCTCATTCTCTTCAGTCGTGAAATGGGAATCCTGATAGAACCTGCCTCACAAGGATTTTGTGGAGATTGAATGAAATAATACTGAAAGTCCTGACATGTGCCTGACACACAGTATGTGTTCAGTAAATGCCAGCTTTCTTAATCCTATGTTGTTATTGGTATTATTATTAAAGAGCTTTTTTCTAACTGTGATGATGTAAGATTAATCACCACAGGCAACCCCAGATTTGTGATATCGCCTCCTCATCTCATGACTCCCGATCTCTCTTCTTCCCTGAATGTGGGCAGATTGCAGAACTCTACATCTTGTCCAAGCCCTTCATGGTACAGGTCATGGCAACAGAGCCTCCCGTGATCAGTTTACTACCAGGTAACTTCACCCTGGACATCCCCGCCTCCATCATGATACTCACCCAGCCCAAGAACTCGACTGCGGAAACCATCGTTTCCATGGACTTTGTAAGTCTGTGGGGACAGGAGGGCAGCCTATGGATACCAATCCTGTCCATGCAATAGACCACTGATCTGCAGGCTCTACCAAATGTTTGGAGGGATGAGATGAGCTCCATCAATAGGGGAGGGGGCAAGGTTGAGACTGAGGTAGAGGAAGGTATGGAGGCCAGTTCTCCTTCAATAGCTCCCAACCCTTCCCCACATGCTGTGTGCCCTTTCCTCTGCTTCATTTACATTAATAACCAATTTTTTAAAATAAGTCCATCAAGGTGGAGTTCAAGTTTATTTGAGTTGATGAAGGCCAAATGCAATCTGAGAGAAAACGACTGAACAATGAACCTAAGTGAGATGCTACACACACACACACACATACATACACACACACAAACATACACACACACTTACACATACATGGAAAATAGAGATTAGAAGAAAATGAAAAATAATTTAAAGGAGTTCTTCAAACAGAAAGTCTTTATAGTCTCCCTACCTGCAAGACAGTATTTTCAAGAGCTCTTTCTTTTCAATATTTTTTAAGATGAAAGTAAAGTTTATGTTTCTGCTATGGGTAGTGATATTTGTGGCCAAAATAGACAAATTCACTCATCTTACTAATGAATGCCTTTGTTCTCTGCAGGTTGCTAGTACCAATGTTGCTCTGGCTATTTTGGGACAAAGACTGATTTGCTCTTTATCTCTGAACAGGTAAGCTCAGTTGATATGACTATTGGATGGTAGTAACAAGTGAATCAACAGGCCAAGAGACAAGTGAACATTCACAACACAGGTGAAGTTATCATCCAATAGACATGAATCATCAAGCATTTCTCCTGTAACAGTCCAGATAATTTCAAAGTATGGATCTAACTGAAAATTGCATTATGAATTTTTTTTTCTTCCCAGTAAACAATATTCAGATAAACCTGGCAACAAAATTAGCATAAGTTTAATTCTACAATGTAAATTCTCATTCTAATGGTACAGCAATAAAAAATGAATTTCCTTTTCAACAAATTTAAAATAGATGCTATTGAAGAAAGAGAATGAAACTTTGAGGTCAAGGAATGAAGTTTCAAAACCCTGCTCCCTTGTTCCAGAACCATGACCAAGTCTTTTAACCTCTTTGAACCTCAGCTGTCTTATCTGTAAAATAATGAAGTCATAAAGAATCACCTCTGAGTTACCTTCAGTCTCTAACATTCAGAGCCCATTACTAGAGTTTAACTAGAGTAGAGTTTAACTAGACCATGCCCCATGACCTGGCTGGCTCTCAAACACAAGCCATGCAGTGTGTAAGAGCTGGAGCAGGTCATGTACACAGATCACTGAACACTAATTGCCACTGGGAAGGATCATCTTCAAAGCTCATTCTCTTCGGCCCTTATAAAGCCCATAGTGGAAGCCATGAATCAGACAAACTAGGAGTGAGGATGTACAGAATAATCAGATGGCACAGATTAAATCCATGAAAGGAGGAAGAGGAAGCAATAAAATAGACAAATCAGAATCTGAAAAGACTGGGAAACCAACAGAGGAGAAAAGTCAATCACTATAAGTCAACTTGATGCTAGGAAGACTATTGTAGGAACATGGAAAATATGTTCAGTAAAATAATACAAAATGAAATAAGCAGAATATAGAACTGCATAAACACAACAATCAACCATGTAAAATAGCTTTCCATCTGGATTAGAAAGTGAATTACAAATGAAGGATTGTGTTAGGATATGAGATTATGAGTCAGCTGTTTTCTTAAAAATTTTTTTATAACTATGTTGCTTTTCCAATAAAAGGAATGATAAAAGCAAAAAGTAGTAATGTGGTTTCCCAGAGATAAAAGATTTCATGAAGGCTTTCTCCTCAACTTTACCCAGGTTTTCAAAGAAGGACTTATTTCTCTATTAAATTCAATAGGCATGGTGCCCAGAGCCTATGAAACTTCAGGGACTCATGAAAATGTTTTAATATATTTTAAAATAAGAAATTTAAAATGAATTCAATCCAGACTAGACTATACAATGACTTTATAACACCTCAGTCTTCAGAGATCAGTTTTAATGTTTGTGTGTCTTTTTTTTTTTTTTGGTTTTTTATGGAGGAAGAATTCCCAAAGGCTTCAGGCCACCAGATGTCATGATGTAGCCCTGTTTCTAGAAGATCAAGGCTGATGAATTTCTTAACCTTGATGGGTGATCTTTGAGATGGCAGTTTTAATGGTTGAGAGGGTAGAAGCCAGAGAGCAGAAAGAGAGAGGGGAAAGGGGTGGAAGGTGAGGAGCTGGCAGTGTCTGAGCTAGGCCATGAGAAAGGACAATTTGGAAGTTGGTTTGCCTGAGTTGCAGTACTGTGAGTATAGGTGAGACCGCCATCTGATGGCTGAGAGGAAAGGGGAGCTGGAAGTCTGGAGTGATGGGAGATCCCTGGGGCAAGGCTGCCAACTGAGGCAGCAAGCTCTGAGAAGGTAGAAATAATATTTACCCTTAAGCCAGGGTCTGGTTTCCTGGCAGGATGAGAAGGAAGGATTTAACAAGAACAGGACTTCAGGCTGTGGCAAGCAGGTAACAAAGACCTTGAGTTGCAGAGAGACCAAGGTGCTTTCCCGCTGACCCTCAACTCCAACATTCCTGCCAGTAAGAAACTGCAGGTACAGTGGGCTTTATGTTTCTTTACAGAAAATGAAAGTGTTTGTCACTCAGCCATGTCCAACTCTTTGCCACCCCATGGACTGTAGCCCACAAGGCAACTCTGTCTATGGAATTCTCCAGGCAAGAATACTGGAGTGTTCAGCCATTCCCTTCTCCAGGGGATCTTCCTGACCCAGGGATGGAACCCTGGTCTTCTTGCATGCAGATTCTTTATCATCTGAGCCACCAGGAATAATTAGGAAAACTGATGGTAACCTGTTAAATTCACATCATCCAAAGAAATGTTTGAATTCATTCTCCAGCTTCCTGAGGTCCACAAGTCAGCTTTGACCTTGCAAACACAAATCTGAAAGTAGGACTCCTGCCTTCCCGAAGTCTCCTCAAACTCCCCTGTGACCTCCTTTAGATTCAGGTCACTGGGCAGGCTTCCTGTACCCTGAGGCTTTGGTGGGCTCTGAACAGGACTACCTACATAATTTGTAGGCTTGGTGCAAAATGAAAGCGCAGAGCCCCCTGTTCAAAAATCATGAAGAACTGCCAAGATGGAGACAGCAGGGCATTAAACTGAGCACGGAGTCCTTCTGAGCACTGCACAGGTCACATGCACTGAGCCTGAGGGTGGTCACTGCCACGGTACAACAGCAAACCTCAGGCAGTGAGCAGACTGGGGGCAAAGCTGGTGGGCCTGGCATCACTCGGGTCCAAGGAACAGAGGCTGTGCTGACAGAATGCTTTAATCTTTGGCAACAAGAATGGTAACCCTGTCTCCCACACGCCCACGCCTCTGCTCCTGGGCTCTGGGAGAGAGGCTTTTCAGGGGGAGCTGGTTTGCCGTTAGGTGACATCATAGAGGGGCTTCCCAGGTGGCACTAGTAGTAAAGAACCTGCCTGCCCCAATACAGGAGATATGAGATGTGGGTTTGAGCCCTGGGTGGGGAAGATCCCCTGGAGGAGGGCATGGCAACCCACTCCAGTATTTTTGCCTGGAGAATCCCATGGACAGAGGAGTCTGGCGGGCTACAGTCCATAGGGTTGCAAAAAGTCAGACACAACTGAAGCCACTTAGCATTCAGGCACACACACACAACGTCATAGAGACACAGCAGGAAGAGGTGTAAAGAAGACGGGGATCAGTGAAACACTCCTGAGAAGAACCAGGGAACCAGGGTCTCTGAATACATCCCCCCAGAACACCATAGCCTTCCTAACCATCCTCTGCCTGAGGGTGGCTCTCTGGAGCTGCTCAGGGCTGGCTCCCTAGATATAAGATATAGAAATCAGAGGCTAATCCAAGGTGGAGAGTTTAGAGAGGAGGTGAAATCACAGGCTCAGAATAGCTGGTTCAGGTCCCAGCCCAGATATCATTAGCTGTGGGATCTCAAGCAAGTTTCCTAATGTCTCTGGGCCTACATTTTGTCCTCTATTAAATGATATAGTAAAACCTACTTTAAGGACTTGTAAGAACACTGGAGTGGGTTGCCATTTCCTTCTCCAATGCATGGAAGTGAAAAGTGAAAGTGAAGTCACTCAGTCATGTCCAACTCTTCGAGACCCCACGGACTGCAGCCTACCAGGCTCCTCCGTCCATGGGATTTTCCAGGCAAGAGTACTGGAGTGGGGTGCCATTGCCTTCTCCAAAGTGCATGTTAAGTGTCTTTAAAAAAAAAAAAAAAGATGGCAATTTAAAACTTGGATGCTGGCTTCAGTCAGGGGAAGCCAATTATTCTTGAATTCAATTATTCAAGAGTATGTCAAGAGTTTCATTCAGAAAATACTTCATTCCTCTGCCTCCTGCCCAGTGATGGGTACTAGAGAAATAGCCTTTTGCTCTATTATTTATAACTACTCTTCATTATTGAGCCTTTACTATCTGCTGGTCCTGTGCCAAGCACTACATGTATATTATTTAAACCTCACAGCCTGTATCTCCAGAACCCAGTACCATGTTGGCAGATTGAATGATTAATCCTAGAGGAAGCTTATTATCCCCATTTTATGGTTTATATGGGTCAATTAACTAAGTGTTGACCAACATAAATGGACTGCCAGATATTTCTCCAGCAAAGATGGTTTAATTTGGGACAAGCAGAGAACTGCATTTTGGGGTCTATAACCATGGGGAGACTTGTACAAGCCCCCACATGGCAAAGGAAGGAGAACCCTTTTACAGAGGGGACAAGGAAGTCAAGAGGGCTGTAATAAAAAGTCCGTGACTTTTCTTTAACTGAGTCCTTGCTAGAAAAGAAGAGGAGGCTTCCTTCTTCCTATTGGGCTCTGCTGTTGTCCCAGGGTGTGAGAGCTCCCCCTTCTGGTTTCCTGACTCTATTTAATCAAGCTTTCTGTTTACTAATAGTTTTTTACATGAGTCACAGAGCTATTGAATGGCAGAGCCAGAACTTGAATCTAAGTGAGTCTTCAAAGCGATGCGTGTTTGTTTACTTGCTACATTATACTGTATTTGATGTGGTGAATAGCTAAGACTTAGAAAATGCACTTAGACCTTCAACTTATAAAATAAATATCCTTGCCTGGAGGAGGAAACCAAGAGCATGGAGTCAGGTTAAACTGAAATAGGCAGCATGTCCTTTCTCAGTTTTAAGTACTGATAGACAAAAGAGAAGACACTGGCATTGTGTGTCCTAAAACGGTAAAAGCACACAGCCCTTTTCTCACTGCATTAAATGAAACTCGTCCAAGGAAAGCTAAAGAAAGCCAAAGCTGGGAGTATTAGTAACAAAGTTGACTTCATTGGTATGTCCAATTAGAAGCACAGGCTCTGGAGTCATGCGTGTCTCATTGTGAATTCGACCTCAGTCATTTGCTGACTTGTGACCTTGTACAAGTCCACTGACCCCTCTAAGAATCAGTTTCTTCCTCAGCATAACAGAACCCCTGTTTAGAGTGTTGTATTGGTAGAGATGAGAATGTAGGAAAAGCACAGCTCCCAGCACATAATCAGTGCTCAAGAAACTTTGTTGCAGCTAGTAGTAGGGCTTTATTCTTTCCCATTCTGGGATCAAAGTTGGGCCAAATAAGACAGGAGAAATTGGTCCCAAGAGACATGACAAGTCAGGAGGGTCTTAAAAGCTGCAGAGTTGGCCTTCAGGTTACAGCTCTTTCTACATTTGAGTCTTTTTTTTTCAAACACAGTTCTACTTGGAGGTAACTCCGATCCAGATTGGTCTTGTAGTAGGTGTTTTTGAGACTAATTCAGAGACTAAATTAAACAACACTTTCCCTTTTATGGCCTTCATACAGATTACTTAATTCTAACCCTTTTTCTTAATCACGTGTAAAGCTCAAGGCAATCCAGTGCACATGACTGCTCAACCATTTAGAGTGTGGAACATTTTTTTGACATTCCCATAATCAAGAATTTGGATGCTCCCAAACTGCACCCCGCCCCACTACCATACACACAGGTGCACGTGCGTGCGCGCGCACACACACACACACACACTCACACACACACACACAGTTGCCCTACTACCTCTCCCACGCAGCACTGTCAGAGAATGCAAATACAGCTGCCTACAGCAGATAGTATCACACCCAATTCTACTTCTCACAGTTGGGCAGATAAACTTTTCCCAGCGTGAGCCATCTGGTGAGAAACAGGAAGGAAAACAGGTCTGGGAAGAATGGATTCAGTTTCTGTTGGAACGGTGCTCGGACAGGCCAGCAGAGCTCAGGCTTGGCAACCGGGCTGATTTCCATCTCCACCCTCCCATTGAGCTATGGTTGAGGCAGGGGAAAGGAAGCCCACAGTGGGGGCCCCTATTGGAGAAGCAACCCCCAATGACTTCTTCCCTTTCTCCCAGACTCATTGGTGGGAGGGCAGATTTCTAGACTGCAGAAGGCAATGGAGTTAAAATACCGGGAAACTCTTCCTCAGCGAGAGAATCCTTTGCTTCTGGAGGAGGCTCATCATATGCCTCCCCTCAAAAGTGTTCATCATTGGATTAAATCCACAGCCTAGGGTTTTCAAGATCTTCAGCATCTGGTCCTACCTTTCAAACCAGCCAGTCTTCCCTCCCTAAAGTGAACATACTGCTCCAGCTGCCTCACCCTCGAGGTGACCTCAGTCCAACAGACCAGCGGTCCCCAACCTTTTTGGCACCACAGACCGATTTTGTGTAAGACAATTTTTCCATGGACCAGGGTAGGGGTGGGGGAATGGGGAGAGATGGTTCAGGCAGTATTGCCAGCAATGGGGAACAAACGGCATTGATCGCCCACCCACGGCTCACCTCCTGCTGCGTGGCCCAGTTCCTAACAAGTACCAGGCCGTGGCCCAGGGGTTGGGGACCCTGCAATATACACTTTCCCATCCATCTTTTATCTGCTCATTTATCCATACATCCACTCAGTAAGAATTTATAGAGCACCAAGTATATGTTCTGCCCTGTTCTTGATACAGAGAGCTGAGAGAAAAACGATAGTTTCTACCTTCTGGGTCCTCAGCTTAGTGAGGGTAATACTCAGATTAACAAGCAATTACAGTACTGGCGCTAAGGGACAGGTGCTTGTACGTGGTAGTGTACAGAGTGCTTCTCTCAAAGGACAATGTATTTTCCCCCCATATTACACACACACACACACACACACACACACACACACACAATCCACTCTGGTCCTATCACCTTTTCGCACCTTCCCAGAATTCCTGCAACAAGTAGTGTGTAAACCCATAAAACAGCACCTGAATACAAGCTGCTTTGTAATATCCTACAACTGTTTCCTGCACATACAGCTTCTCCCCATCCCTCAAAAATACAGATATCAATAAAATTCTTCACATTGCCTAGCACATTACTGAGCATAGAAGCACCACCTGGGAATCTCACCCTGCCAATCTTTTCTCCGTACTGCAACTAGAGTGATCTTTACAGAGCACTGACATTCCCTGCCCCTCCTTAGAAACATTCCATAGATTCCTTTCCAGATAAACATGAAATTTCTAACATGGCCTGAATAGCCTAGCCTGGTCAGACAGACAGCCACTGTCTGTCTGTCTAGCATCATACTGCAGCTCTCTCCCTAGCTTTCTGTTCTCTCTACACAGACCTTTGCAACCTCTGCCCAGACCCCTTCCCCCTTCCTTCCCCATTTTGCCTTTTTAATCCTGCTCACCCCACTCCAGTACCCTTGCCTGGAGAGTCCCATGGATGGAGGAGCCTGGTGGGCTGTAGTCCATGGGGTCACTAAGAGTCGGACACGACTGAGCGACTTCACTTTCCCTTTTCACTTTAATTCATTGGAGAAGGAAATGGCAATCCACTCCAGTGTTCTTGCCTGGAGAATCCCAGGGAGCCTGGTGGGCTTCCATCTATGGGGTCGCATGGAGTCGGACACGACTGAAGCAACTTAGCAGCAGCAGCAGCAGCATCCTTCTTATGTCAACTCTAAGACACAGCCCTTCCTTGGAGACCTTACTGAATCCACCAAGTTAGATCAGGTTCTTTTGTCATTTACCTCAATGAACGTATTTCTTTCCTTCAGAGTTTTTATCTAACCTTTAATTAAGCCTTCATCAGTGCGATTGTTTGGCTAAAGTCTGCCTTCCCACTGGGCTGTAAACTACAAGGGATAGTGACTGTGTTTGGTTTTTACTCACATTTCTATCTCTGGTACCAGTTCCAGGCCTGACATATACTAGGTTTTCAATAGATACCTGCTAGAAGAGTCAACGAGTGAATGAGGGAAAACTATATGTGATATACGTCATGCTGTGTACTCAGTTCTAGGAATACAAAGGGAATTAAGACTGGATCTCAACCCACAGGGAGCTTATAGTGAGAGGGCAAAGAGAGAAGCAATTATTATAGGGACTGCATACAGGGACTCATTATCAATGTCTGCCATGGCCATAGGGTTTCAGGAAAGGCATTGTGAGTGTCCGTGCTTTGGTCCACTTGGCCTTCATTATGTCACACTTGATACATTAACAGAATATGAAGAAACTTTGTCTTTTGCTGTGTTTTAAAATTTGCACTTTAGCTCTGGTTTTCAATCAGAGCAGTAAACCTTCTCCAAAACGTTCCTTTCTTTTTCTCTTCTCTTCCTTCTTTCTTTCTTTCTGCCATGTGGCATGCAGGATCTTAGTTCCCTGACCAGGGTTCAAACCCATACTCCCTACAGTGAAAGAGTGGAGTCGTAACCACCAGACAGCATGGAAGCCCCCAAACCCTTAAAAATAGGCTTTACTTGGACTATCAAGTCTAGTGGTTAAGACTCCATGTTTCCAATACAGGGGATGCAAGTTCAATCCCTGATGGGGGGACTAAGATCCTGCATGCCATGTGGCATAGCCAAAATTAAGTAAAATAGGTTATACTTTTATATGCCTGCAACATAGAACTATTTGAGCTCCCTTTCTCTCCAGCTACTCTGTGTTTCTCTAATAAAAATTAGCTGCTAGTAGCAGGACTTCCCTGGTGCCTCAGACTGTAAAAAAAAATCCATCAGCAATGCCAGAGACCTGGGCTCGATTCCTGGATTGGGAAGATCCCCTGGAGGAGGGCATGGCAACTCATTCCGGTATTCTTGGCTGGAGAATCCTCATGGACAGAGGAGCCTGGTGGGTTACAGTCCATGGGGTCAAAAAGAGTCAGACATGACTGAGCAACTAAACACAGCCCAGCACAGCAGGGCTTGAAGTAACAGATTAGGGGCCAAGAGGAGAATACGAAGTCAAAGGAGTGAAGTTGGTTGCCACCTAGTGGTCTGAGTTGAGCTTTTGTGTTTTTCAGAGCCAGGACAGGAAGAGTTTAGCTAGTGAGACTTGTCCATTAAATGGCAACCTACTCCAGTACTCTTGCCTGGAAAATCCCATAGACTGAGAAGCCTGGTAGGCTACAGTCCATGGGGTCGCAAAGAGTCGGACACAACTGAGCAACTTCACTTCACTTCACTTCAAACTAACGGGGTAAATTGAGAACTAGGAAACAGAAGTAATCCCAGGTGGCTCAGTGGTGAAGAATCCGCCTGCCAACTCAGGAGACACAGTAGACACACGGGTTCCATCCCTGGGTCGGGAAGATCCCCTGGAGCAGGAAATGGCAACTGGCTCCAGTATTTTTGCCGGGATAATCCCATGGACAGAAGAGCCTGGTGGGCTACAGTCCACAGGGTCTCAAAAGAGTCGGACACAACTTAGCAACTGAGCACACGTGCACAAGGAAGGGAGAGTTGGTTTGTAGGAACCTCAGATGGTACCCGATCATGGTTTGGGGATGTAATGAAAGATCAGAAAGGAGATTCACAAGTGTGTTCCTCTTTCATGTAGGCCGAATTTCTAGACTGCTCTAGATTGTCCCTCATAAGAAGCAGGTTGACCAGGGGGAGGCATCCCCCTCACATTTCCCCAGCAGTATCTTCAAGTGATGTTCAACTGCTCAGCTTCCTTCCTTCAAGGATGCCCTAAAAATTCTGGTCTTCACTTTCTAGTAAGATCAATCTGAGCCACAGGGCCTCTGATATCATCATCTCTTTTCTTTTTTAAAAAAATTTTTTTATGGGGGATCTTAATTCCTCAACCAGGGACTGAACCTGCACCCCCTGAGATGGAAACACTCTATCTGAAAAGTTCCCTCTGGTACCATTTCTGATCCTTGTCAGAATTAACAGTCTTTCCAGTTTTTGCTCTTAGCTGTCACCTTAAAGAAACCTCAAAGCCTAATTCATACTAACATGATATTGGCTGATAATAAGCAAACTTACCTCTTCCATGCACATTTGTTTCTTAAATGTTAGAGCAGAAATATTCTTGGGAGAGGCACAGCTGAGTAAAGTGGCCACACCTTATTGAAGAGGGGCATAGATAGGGAGACACTTAGACGTTCGTGAACTCCTTGATCATCAGTTTTCTTGTCTGCCGAAGGGGCAGTAATAGGAGCATGACTCACAGAGCCATTGGGAAGATTACATTCTAAATGTTTCCATAGCTTCTAGGAGAGTCCATGTCGCCACCACCGTCATCATCACTGTCACTGTCATGTTTATTAACAAGGGACCAGTCCAACTCGGGGAAGTTACGAGGTTGAGTGTAGGGCAAGAGACATAAAAACTGCTTAAGAATGTTCTGGGAAATTCCGTGGTGGTCCAATGGTTAGGACTGGTTACTCTCACTGCCAGGGCCTGGGTTTGATTCCTGGTAGGAGGACTAAGATTTCAAACACCATATATCTCAGCCCAAACAAAAATGTTCTGTGTTTCAAGTTGGCAACAATAAGTCCCTTACAGCAAATGCACTTGGGCAATCGGTCTTGTTTCCGTTTTTCCTGCCCTGCTTCTTCAGCAGCAAATACAGGGGGAACGATGCACTAGAACTCGATGTTCTCACAAGTTTGTGTGGCTTTTAAACAATGACTTATTGAACTGAAAAAATTGTTTCTTTTTCCTTTTGTTTCTTTCTACTGATGTGGTTGTTTTTAAGCCTTCCCTCCTTGAACTCCTTCCTACTGTTTTTTGTTGTTGCTTTGTTTCATTTTCAGATTCCGCCTTTCTTTGCCAGAGTCCAATCGCGGCAATATTGAGGTAAGAATCAGTGCTCTCCAAGTTCCCACCTAGGGAAAAATGAGAAATCTATATAGTAGCTGGATAATTGTTTTATTTGCTTCTGAGTGTAGGCTTTGATTTTAAAATTCTTTATGTAGCTACACATCCACCAAGCCCATTAACCATTAAGCAAGAGAGAATTCCCTTGTATATATTCAAAAAGACTTTAAAAAGAATTCAAAAGATTGTTAAGACTATGTAATGCTGGGGGAGGGAACAGACATTCTCAGGAACATGTCATTTTTTGGATAAAATAATCCTCTAGAGTTTACGATTCAGACTACCAAAGGATGATGCTCTAAATGAATTGTTAGGCATGGTTCAGTTTGTTCTTCAAAGGTTTTCTACCCATCTCCTAAAATTAAGTTAAGGCTGGTTGTGTAGATGCCTCTTTGGAGGGGTCTAGCTTGGTGACCTCCTAATTGGAAGAGGTCATCCCAACATACAACATGGAAACCCTATGCCCCAAGCCTCAGGAAGATCAGCCGAATCAACAATTTATGTCTCTACCCTATCTCTACAAGTCACTTATATTATAGAGAAATGGTTCTCAGTTAGGGTCAATTTTCCCCTTCAGGAGCATTTAGCGATGTTTGTAGACATCTCTGAAAAAAATGACAATGGTGTAGATAGGGAATTTTACATAATATTAACTTGTTTAATCCTGGTAAAACCCCAAGGGATTAGTATTATTATCTTCACTTTATGGTTGAGGAAACTGAGGCACAGAGAGGTTAAGGAACTTCCCCAACATCACACAGTAAGGTGGTCAAAACAAGAGATACACCTAGGAAGTCTGCTTCAGAGTCATCCTTGCTAAGCTGCAAAAAGGTTCTTTTCTTATTATTGCTAAGCATATAGGATGCTTAAAAAACATTCATTGAATGAACTGAAGTTCATCATAGTCTATTTGTTTTTAATACCTGAGTCTTCCCAGGAACCAGCAGTTTGCTAAAGTGAAAGTCGTTCAGTCAGTCCAACTTTTTGCGACTCCATGGACTATACAGTATATGGAATTCTCCAGGCCAGAATACTGGAGTGGGTAGTCTTTCCCTTCTCCAGTGGATCTTCTTAACCCAGGAATAGAACCAAGGTCTCCTGCATTGCAGATGGATTCTTTACCAACTGAGCTATGAGGGAAGCATTTTGCTAAGATTATACAACTACTTAGTTTATTAAAGATAAATTGCATGTTCTGGTGGTGCCATTGACTATAGAGCATAACATAGGGAAACTCCTGTGACTGGAGTTCCCAATAAATTAATGAAAGACCACTAACTGGAATATCTATTGGCCATTCTAGATTGTCTTACTTGATATCTAAGCTGCCACGTTTGCTGCCACTGTGTGGTCCCTCTGCATTTGCTGTCACCATGATCCAGTGTAGAGAGGGCAGAAATGCCCATCCTCAATGAGGAAAAAAGATTAGGAAACCTGTGAAAATGGTTTTCCACAAAATAGCTTTCCATGTCTGGAAACCTAGAATATGTCTGTGGGGAGATGCTGATTATTGCTGCCCATTCTGATAAGGTCTGGGAGAGTGCATGTCCAAACCAGGTATCCTACTTTCAAAATACCCTCATTTAGCAACTGATCCAGTTTCCCCTTTCATTTTAGGTCTTGAGGTTTGAGAATATTCTGTCCTCCATTCTCCACTTTGGAGTCCTCCCACTAGCCAATGGTAAGGGAGTCTGGGGAAACAATGTAACTCGGACACTGGTTACATGTTGGGGATTGTCTGGGACTTTCCATCCTGAAGCTTGTACTGGCTAGTATGTTATTATGAATCCAGGCCAGGGCCAGAATTGACAGAGTTGATACCATCAACTATACCTATGGCTTCTAAATTAGATATTCCAGCTTCAAGCCTTGTTAGCAACCCTACTTGCAAGCAAGAACCGCTAACTCTGGTTGAGCTACGGAAATTAAAACTATTCTCCTTAGGCAGTCAAGAATCTCCTTTGGGTCAGCCAGAAATGAGATGAAGCTCTCTTGAGGATGTCTCTGTGGTTCTTATGCAAAGATCACCACTGGAATAGACAGTGGAATGACAATCCCAGACCTACACTGCAATTGTTCACAAACGGTAGCATCTTGAGTGCAGCTTGGTTAAAATATGTTTTGTATTGGAGATCAAAATATTCTCAGGACCCACTGATTAAGGTATTTTCAAAATACAAATTGGATGAATTGCTATCTTTTTTTTCTGTCATCCAGATACACATAGTTGCAAGAACATTTTTATTAAGCACAGACTAATTAACCATTCTTTCAGGAAAATGCTAGGGATAGATCAGAGAGAATTGAAGGCACAGAACCAGGAAGAGTGGAAGGATAAATTATCAAAAAGTTTTTTTTGTTAGTCCCTTACTAAAAAGTTTACCAAATCTTTCATTCCGGTGCCCAATTATTTCACACCTTATTCTGTATTTTAGCAAAATTACAGCAAGGATTTCCTCTACCCAACCCACACAAAATCTCACTCGTCAATTCAGATATTGAAGTTCTTGAGGTAAGAATTATCAGTATTAATTGCACCATTTCTTTTCATCGTAGAATGCACCTCTTCCTATTTTTCTTACTTTTTGTTTTATTTTGTTCTGCTTTGTTTTTTCCCAGCCCAAGGAATTTTATAAACAAGATATTTAGCTCTTAAAGCTCATAATTAATAATGAAAAGCCCTTAAACTTGAGTTTAAAAATCACACCAGAAAAAAAAAAAAACAAAAAACACATCAGACCAAATCTGATTTCCCTGTGAAGCCAAGGTTATTCATCCACAGTACAAGAAGATGCACTAGTGCACTTTATTTTATTTGTTCCACAAGATATGCTGTAAGGCTGGGATTGTGAATCCCATTTTATAGATGAGGACAGGAAGACTCGGAGAGGTGAAAAGGTTTATGTAGCTGGAAAGGGCATATTCGAGACCAGATTGGCTCTTCTGATTCCCTTAGTGAGTAAACTTTGGCCTGAACCAAAGACATTCCTCTGGGTTCAGGGATCTGCTGTAAAGTGATTTCCTGGTTAATCATTATTCACAAACTTCAGAATACCTTATTTCTTCCCTTCTGGGGCTTTTTGGTTTGGGGAGGTAGATGTTAGAATCTGACAGAATTCTCCAATCCTATTACTCTGCACCCCCTGTTCCCTCCCCATGTCCCCTTCTATAATTGCTTAAGTCGCACAAGGTGACAAGAATCCAAAATAGCCTGTTCCCCTGTCTGAGACATTGACAAGGAGGTGGGGGTAGAGGAGGGTATGATATAGTAGGACCCGGTAAAGAAGCCCCGTCCCCCTCACCCCTCAGGCAGACTTAGACATCCTATGGCTGCACACCCCCAAGTTTGACATCGTCTTCGTTGTTGCATCCTTTTCAGGGTTTCCTTTTGATCTCCACCGACCTGAAGTATAAAACATCAAAGCAGCAGCCAGGTTTCCATGGTTGGGAAGATCTGCACCTGATAAGTGGACAGTGGAGCGGGAAGCCAACCCCATGATTGCCTGTTTAGAGTCCACTCCAGGAAGCAAATGGCCCTTAATCCCACAGCTCCTGTGAACCCAGAGCTGGAAGACAGTACACACTGGAATTGTAAAGCCCTTGTGGAACGCCAGAAGTTTTCTTTTTCAAGGCCTCAGGAATATAGAGGGAGGCAAACTGGGTGAAAGGGTTAAATCAGGCTGTGTGTGTCCCCACGGGCGTGGAGGGGTAGCTGTTTGAATGTGCGTTCATGTTTGGGTGCATGTTGTGTGCTCCTGTGTCTGTGAGATTCTGTGGCCAAGAACAAGGTATGTATTACTTCTAAGGTCTGTGAGAAGGTCTCAAATACAGATTTGCATCAGTTGTCATCAGCAGAGATCCCTTCAGCCTCTTCAGCTCTCTAGGTTTCCCTCCTCCCTGCATACTGGATTTTATGTTTTATATTTACTGCTACTGTCCCCTGTATTTAATTACAATTGTTTTCTATCAACGTAAATTTTGCCTTTTAATTTGCAAAATTTCTCGTCCCTGATTTTTTTTTTTTGTAATAAAATAAGACAGGTAAGAAGAGAATGTAATGTCCTTAAGGGTTTTTTGTTTGTTTGTTTGTTTGTTTGTTTTTCTCTCCTATGCTGCATGGACTTCTGGCTTGTGGGACCTTAGTTCCCTAATGAGGGATGGAATCTGGGACCTCTTGGAAATGTAGAGTTCTAACCACTGGACCATCAGGAAATTCCCTAGTGTTTTTAATACTACCACAAACTGAGCTTGTACAGATTTCAAAACTTGATTTAAAAAGGGAATATGTTCTCTCTTTGGAGAAGGCAATGGCACCCCACTCCAGTACTCTTGCCTGGAAAATCCATGGACAGAGGAGCCTGGTAGGCTGCAGTCCATGGGGTCGCTAAGAGTCGGGCACGACTGAGCAACTTCACTTTCACTTTTCACTTTCATGTATTGGAGGAGGAAATGGCAACCCACTCCAGTGTTCTTGCCTGGAGAATCCCAGGGGTGGGGAAGTCTGGTGGGCTGCCGTCTATGGGGTCGCACAAAGTCGGACATGTCTGAAGCGACTTAGCAGCAGCAACAGCATGTTCTCTCTTTGATGTGTCTGGAGAGAAACAGTGATTGCAGGAAACTCTACAAATTGTATCACTTTAAGTTTTAGGCTGCTTTCTCTCTCAAATTAAATGAAATGGCAATGCAGAGTACTAGATAAATCATAGATAGATTAATGTTGTTGGAGCAACAAATCAATGGGGTAAAATTGGGGCAGAAGAGGAGGAAAGGGGAACTAAATAGAATCCACACTTTGCTTTTGTGATGCTGACAATCCAGTGGGGGAACAGAAGACAGCTGTTTACTGGAGGGCTTACCCAGTGTTTAATCTTCACGATCACTTGTGAAGAATTATGATCCCATTTTGTAGAAAAGGAAACAAAAATTATTAAAAAGAGATTTATCATACAAAGCTAGTAAACAGCAACAGTAAAAATTCAATCCAAGCCTTTCTGATTCCAACATCGCTGTTCTTTACATGAGGTAGGATTGGAAATAGAAAACACTTCAGGCTCACTTATTACTGTGAAGAAGAGGCAGTGTGCATAAAAGCAGGTTCATAGAGTACTTAGTCATCAGAGAAGACTAGGCTGGGAAGCCCTAAACATCCATAACAACTGCCTTTTACTCATCTTTGTATTGCTCATCTGACCTCAATAGATGTCCTCGTCAGTGTTGTTGGAATAAATGATAAACTGTCATGTTTCGTTCTTCGGAATTCTCTTTTCTGACGAAAGTATTTAATGTGTTCACAAATTCGTTTTGAAACATTACAAAATTTCCATTGTGGTATCTGTTTAAATGTTTCTCTTTCTCAGCTACAGACATCTCTTTCTCCCTCATTCAGTTCAGTTCAGTTCAGTCGCTCAGTCATGTCCGACTCTTTGCGACCCCATGAATCGCAGCACTCCAGGCCTCCCTGTCCATCACCAACTCCCGGAGTCCACCCAAACCCATGTCCATCAAGTCGGTGATGCCATCCAACCATCTCATCCTCTGTTGTGCCCTTCTCCTCCTGTCCTCAATCTTTCCCAGCATCAGGGTCTTTTCAAATGAGTCAGCTCTTCACATCAGGTGGCCAAAGTATTGGAGTTTCAGCTTCAACATCAGTCCATCCAATGAACCCCCAGAACTGATCTCCTTTAGGATGGACTGGTTGGATCTTGCAGTCCAAGGGACTCTCAAGAGTCTTCTCCAACACTACAGTTCAAAAGCATCAATTCTTTGGTGCTCAGCTTTGTAGTCCAACTCTCACATCCATACATGACTACTGGAAAAACCATAGCTTTGACTAGATGGATCTTTGCTGGCAAAGTAATGTCTCTGTTTTTGTGGGGTGTAAACTCCAAGTTGTTCATGGGGTTCTCAAGGCAAGAATACTGAAGTGGTTTACCATTCCCTTCTCCAGTGGACCACATTCTGTCAGATCTCTCCACTATGACCCACCCGTCTTGGGTTGCCCCATGGGCATGGCTTAGTTTCATTGAGTTAGACAAGGCTGTGGTCCTAGTGTGATTAGATTGAATAGTTTTCTGTGAGTATCGTTTCAGTGTGTCTGCCCTCTGATGCCCTCTTGGAACACCTACCATCTTACTTGGGTTTCTCTTACCTTGGGCATGGGGTATCTCTTCACGGCTGCTCCAGCAAAGTGCAGCCGCTGCTCCTTACCTTGGACGAGGGGTATCTCCACTTTGGCCAGCTCATGCAAAGAGTTGACTCATTGGAAAAGACTCTGATGCTGGGAGGGATTGGGGGCAGGAGGAGAAGGGGACAACAGAGGAGGAGATGGCTGGATGGCATCACTGACACGATGGGTGTGAGTCTGAGTGAACTCCAGGAGTTTGTGATGGACAGGGAGGCCTGGCGTGCTGCAATTCATGGGGTCGCAAAGAGTCGGACACAACTGAGCGACTGAACTGAACTGAACTGAAACTCCAAGCTCAAAAGAATTGTTGCTTTTGAACTGTGGTGTTGGGGAAGACTCTTGAGAGTCCCTTGGGCTGCAAGGAGATCCAATCAGTTCATCCTAAAGGAAATCAGTCCTGACCCAGAGGGATGGGATGGGGAGGGAGGTGGGAGGGGGGTTCAGGATGGGGAACAGGTGTACACCTGTGGCCAATTCATGTCGATGTATGGCAAAACCAATACAACATTGTAAAGTAATTAGCCTCCAATTAAAATAAATAAATTTGTATTTTAAAAAAAAAGGAAATCAGTCCTGAATATTCATTGGAAGGACTGATGCTGAAGCTGAAACTCCAATACTTTGGTCACCTAAATGGGAAGAACTGACTCATTTGAAAAGACCCTTATGCTGGGAATGATTGGAGTCAGGAGGAGAAGGGGACGACAGAGAATGAGATGATTGGATGACATCACCGACTAGATGGACATGAGTTTGAATAAGCTCCAGGAGTTGGTGATGGACAGGGAATCCTGGCGTGCTGCAGTCTATGGGGTCACAAAGAGTCGGACATGATTGAGCGACTGAACTGAACTGAAACTCCAAGCAGATGATTCCTTAGAACAACTGGACCTGATCCAGATTCAGTGCGTTTTTCAATGATGAATGTGAATGTGAAGTTGCTCAGTCATGTCCAACCCTTTGCCACCCTATGGACTGTAGCCTACCAGACTCCTCTGTACAATGCTGAAAAGCACTTCCAAAACGAAAGATAACTAGATCATACTAAAAAGTACTGGATTTAGCTTAGCTTTAGCGTGGAAGAGAATGACTAGTTAACATCCACAAAGATAAACGCTGGAGGATGGTCTATCTTAACTAGTAAAGAAAAAAGAGAGCGCGCGCGATTGATACAAGTTTTGAACCTCGGCGCTTGCCGTCGCCCACCCTGCTGAGGAACCGGCCGCGCCTGCGCATTGAGTGCCGGAAGGTGGCGTTTAAGTCAGCGGGACAGCGCGGCCAGTGGTTTCTCAAAGGGAAGCCGGGAGTTTTCGCCACCATGAGTCGCAGTTATAATGATGAGCTGCAGTTCTTGGAAAAGATCAGTAAGAACTGCTGGAGAATCAAGAAGGGCTTCGTGCCCAATATGCAGGTGAGGCGGTGGAGCAGGGGCCGTGGCTGGGGGTCCGCGGCGCCTCCCTGCCCACCGGGCTGGGCCTCCTCCAACCCCTCCAGACCCCTAGCGCGCGGGGGCCGCCCTCGTCCCGCCGCCAGCGGATTTCCTCTGGCGTCCACCCCAAGTTCCCCTCCGGCCCATGAGTGCTTCATCCGTGCCGACCCAACGTCTCCGCTGGAGACGTCCCAGCATGGTGAGGGTGAAGAAAGCGGAATGCGTTCAGCGCATCCACATAAATAAGAAACTGGCCTTTGCGAAGCGTTTTCACACAGAAGTCTCATAAACGGACCGTTGCTGAGCCTTGGAGACAGCAGCGGTCTTCCACTAGGTGCTCAGCCAGTCCGGAGTGGAGTTGCTTGGGCCAAACTCCACTCTTCTGAGTCATGCTGGTCATTCATGTAACGTTTACGGACCTGTATTCACTGTACCAAGTTTTTAGTTCACTGTACTGTTCTTTGTGGGTGTTTTTTTTAATTGACAGGCAAAGTTTTAATAGAACAGTCTTTCTTTTCGAAACAGACGAGAAAGGTCACAGGGCGGGGTGTTTTCTTTTTCACAGGCACTCGTCAGTAGGGCCTGGAGGGTCAGTCGGTTGCACGGCTTCCTTTACTCACCTAGTAGAAGCTCAGCTAAGACATGGTGTCCAGTTCATGTCTTCGTCAGTCGGGATGATGTATTCCTGACGAAGACTTGGGACCCTGATACTAAAGAGTTTGAAAACCTGGTCTCTGTTATTTTGGGGCTTCCTTGCCATTTGTGCTTACTATCTTTCATTAAAGTGAAGAAAGAAGGCATTTGTGAGGTTTTGGCGCATATGTTCTTATATGGCTTTTGAAATCCCTTTAGATACCCTGCAAGTGTACTGAAGGTTTGTGATTCTGCGTCTTGGTAAAAGTTCCTGAGAGCCACTCCACTGTTTAACTCAGTATTATTATTGAGTGTCCCCTGTGAACAAAGCACTTAGCTAGACGCCGAGGGGAGGAAAAGCCCATAGCGGTAAACCTCCCTTTTGCTTTGTTTTTTCCCTTGGTAGCGACTTCACTTTCACTTTTCACTTTCATGCATTGGAGAAGGAAATGGCAACCCACTCCAGTATTCTTGCCTGGAGAATCCCAGGGACAGAGGAGCTTAGTGGGCTGCCGTCTATGGGGTCGCACAGAGTCGGACACGACTGAAGCGACTTAGCAGTAGCAGCAGCAGCAGTTTCTTTTTATAGAATCCGGTTCTCTGAATGGAGTAGAAAATAAAAAATGATATGATCATCCTAAGAGGATTGTGACACACATTGTCCTGTTTTGACAGCAGTCCTAGCTTAACTTTTAATTCACACTGTCCTGCTAATTCTGCATGGGAGCAAGTCTGATTTTGCTCAGCACTTTCCATTAACTATTTAAACAACACTTTGCTACCACCTCTCCCTTGGGAATGGAAAGTTGAAACATTGATATATTGCTCTTAAAAAGTTACTGACCTTTATGCTAGGCTTGTGTTGAATTCCCATTCTCTTTAAGAGTAGAGAATTTCACACTTGAATTCTCATATCTCTCTTAATCTCCATTCCTCTCACAAGAACCATGTGCTGCACTAAAAATTTCTCTTTGTTCCTTAAAAACATTTCTCTCCCATCTTTATGTCATCTTTCCATTAAGCTCCTAAATATGTTGCTGTTCAGTAATGTCTTTTGTCTTTAAAGAGCCAGCTCATTGTTCACAAAGGGAACAAACTGTGAAGCCCCCCAACGCCACCACCCTAGACTATTGAGCCCCTTCTACATTGGATTTTCCTGTAGAACTCTGCTTCTATTACAGTACTTGCCTCACTGCGCACTCTGCATGTTCTAGTCGACCACATCCTAGACTGGAAGCTGCACAAAGGGACAACCCTGCATCGTTTCTGTATCTCCCCTACTGTCCAGTACAGTGCCTGATGCATAATGAGGCCTCAGTAAATGGAGAATAATAAATGCAACCCTTTAGAAAATTGTGCTGGAGATATTTTCCATCAGCTGGTATTGTTAGTCTCCCAGTGGTAAGATGCAGAAGTTTTCCTTCTGATAAATCAATTTCTTGTCCAGATGATTATTAAGTCTTTGGTTCATCACTCCTTGGCAGATCCTTCATAATATTTGATCTCTGATTAACATGTTCCTGCCTTTGGTGTTACATAAGTATATCTTCCATTGTCTTGTGTGTGCCTCTATCATCAAGCTTTTTTATTCTCTTAGAATTACACAGATGGTAAAACTAAGCTTTTTTTTTATTCACTGTTTACATAAGTACAGATTTGTAAATCAAAACAGAAGACAGTAAAGTGTAGTGTGCTGTTGTCTTAGACACGGAAAAAGTATGCTTAGGTCAGATGATTGCATTTGTATGTTTAGATCTGAGCTTTTGATTCTTTTTTTTTCGAAACCTACTGATGTTTTAGAAGCACAAGAATACTGAGACCTTTGGCCTTAGTGAGAGCATTGTTAGAAGACTTTTCTTAATCCCACATGCACACAAAATATTTTACCTGTTGAACTTTTAAATGTGGCTTATGAGAGTAGGAGAATAAACAAAATGATTTGTGGAACATTGTAGAATACATTTTAAAGATATATTTAAAGATGGGAACATCTTGTAAGAAGTTTTCTGCTATTAAGGTAGTGTGAGAATATTTTATGAAGAGTAAAGCAAAATAAATATTGTCTGCAGTGTTTGTATTCTATCCAGTACTTGTATATCAGGTCCATGTGCTCCGACATAATTTTTCCTTTTCTTTGATACCAGGTTGAAGGAGTTTTCTATGTGAATGATTCTCTGGAAAAATTAATGTTTGAAGAATTAAGGAATGCCTGTCGAGGTGGTGGTACGTAAATTATAGAGTTTTACATGTGGCAGTACAACTAGTGTGTACCTTGTGGCGTGAAAATGGTAACTCAAATAATTATAATTTAAAAATACAAAAGTATTGTCGAGGAACGATCAAGACTTGAAGTGAGACAAAAGCCTGTTACTTATTCGTGATCACATTTTTGGCCGCCTGAGCTTGTAGAAAGCACTTTAGCTGGATGGACCTGGTCGGTTTTGCAGCTAACCTCTGACAGTTACAATAAGAGCAACCATTTACTGTGCACTTACTATGTAAATGTACGGGCATTTACATAGCTTATGGCATGTAATTCTTGGACTAACTCTAAGAGGAAGATACCTCCATTTTACAGATGTTTAAGTCAAGGCTCGGTGAGGTTAAGTCATTTTAGTTCATCCAGGGCTATAGTTTCTCAGTAACAGAACCAGAATTCAGAACCAGTTGTGTCTAATTACAAAGTCAGTGCACCTTTAGTCTCACTAAACTTCAGTTATCTCATCCGTAAAAAAGAGTTTATCACACCTATCTTGCAAGACTACTGGGAGATATAGAGATAAATGGATAACGTTCTGATGATGATGGTGAAATAGAAATCTAGTTTTAGCCCTTTTATTTTTTAGGTCAACAAACCTAAAATAAATTTCACCACTGTCTCACCAGGGCATGCTGACTTGTCTAGAAAGATGTGCTGATAATTACAACCCCAGATCCCCTGACTCCATGCAGTGTTTTCACAACACTTCCTAATTGCCCTTCTTTGTCATTTAGAGTAAAACTATTTTGTTTTTTGTTTTTTTTTTTAATAAATATTATGAGCAGTTAAAAGAATGCTTTTTTTATATTGACAACATAATGTGTAATGATTATGTTTTATAACTCCAAGTACAGTATTTGCAGGCAACCATCATGGTCTGCACAGAATACTGACGGCATGTTTGTAATTAGTGTGGTTGCCCTCACTGCTTTCCTGTGTGTGTGCCGCCTTCTTTCCCACTTACTCTCAAACACACTCATGAAAACTTTGTTTTTGTAATCCTAACCACTACCCCTTCATTTAATCCAGTCTAGAAAAGTGACTATATTTCTGCCAAAAATCCCAAAAAAAGGCAATGCCAAAGAATGCTCAAACTACTGCACAATTGCACTCATCTCACACACTAGTAAAGTAATGCTTAAAATACTCCAAGCCAGGCTTCAGCAATATGTGAACCGTGAACTTCCATATGTTCAAACTGGTTTTAGAAAAGGCAGAGGAACCAGAGATCAAATTGCCAGCATCTACTGGATCATGGAAAAAGCAAGAGAGTTCCAGAAAAACATCTATTTCTGCTTTATTGACTATGCCAAAGCCTTTGACTGTGTGGATCACAATCAACTGTGGAAAATTCTGAAAGTGATGGGAATACCAGACCACCTGACTTGCCTCTTGAGAAACCTATATGCAGGACAGGAAGCAACAGTTAGAACTGGACATGGAACAACAGACTGGTTCCAAATAGGAAAAGGAGTATATCAAGGCTGTATATTGTCCCCCTGCTTATTTAACTTATATGCAGAGTACATCATGAGAAATGCTGGGGTGGAGGAAGCACAAGCTGGAATCAAGATTGCCAGGAGAAATATCAATAATCTCAGATATGCAGATGACACCATCCTTATGGCAGAAAGTGAAGAAGAACTAAAGAGCCTCTTGTTGAAAGTGAAAGAGGAGAGTGAAAAAGTTGGCTTAAAGCTCAACATTCAGAAAATGGAGATCACGGCATTCGGTCCCATCACTTCATGGGAAACAGATGAGGAAACAGTGGCTGACTTTATTTTTCAGGGCTCCAGAATCACTGCAGATGGTGATTACAGCCATGAAATTAAAAGACACTTACTCCTTGGAAGGAAAGTTATGACCAACCTAGACAGCATATTAAAAAGCAGACACATTACTTTGCCAACAAAGGTGCGTCTAGTCAAGGCTATGGTTTTTCCAGTGGTCATATATGGATGTGAGAGTTGGACTGTGAAGAAAGTTGAGCGCCAAAGAATTGATGCTTTTGAACTGTGGTGTTGGAGAAGACTCTTGAGAGTCCCTTGGACTGCAAGGAGATCCAACCAGTCCATCCTAAAGGATATCAGTCCTGCGTGTTCATTGGAAGGGCTGATGTTCAAGCTGAAACTCCAATACTTTGGCCACCTGATGCAAAGAGCTAACTCATTTGAAAAGACCCTGATGCTGGGAATGATTGAGGGCAGGAGGAGAAGGGTACAACAGAGGATGAGATGGTTGGATGGCATCACCGACTTGATGGACATGGGTTTGGGTGGACTCCGGGAGTTGGTGATGGACAGGGAGGCCTGGAGTGCTGCGATTCATGGGATCGCAAAGAGTCAGACACGACTGAGTGACTGAACTGAACTGAATTGCCAAAAACCAAATGTGTTCACTTTTCTCGTATTGAAATTTTGTTTTCAGGTGTTGGTGGCTTCCTGCCAGCCATGAAACAAATTGGCAATGTGGCCGCCCTGCCTGGGATTGTTCATGTGAGTCCATATTCAGAACTTTAATCACTTATATTTTCTTTTAGTCTAAAAGTTTGTTGAATAGGTGAATGGCCATGCCTAGCTGATAGTGGTATCATCTAGACAGTGACCCTCAAACATCTAGAAATAACTGTGGAATTTAAAGAAATAATTGAATCTGGGTATATCTCAGTTTCTGGTTGCCTTTGGCCAGAATCTGTAAGTGTTTGAGAACCTTTGGAGTAGATTTTATTCTCTTGTTTCTTGTTGTTGTACACATTATTCTTGTATTAGTGTACCATCAGTGAAAGTTTCAGTGTGGCCGCATTCAAGAGGATGACTGGAGGAAGATTGGAAAGAAGTATAAGGGTTAGGACTGAGGGAAGGGAGAGAGGTGCACAATATAACTGTTAAGAATATGAGTGGAAAAAGAGGCTGGTGGTGATGCTGGGGATAGAAATGGATGGTACAAGTGGGGACCCCACCCAAGTCTGCATTTCAGATTCCACCATTAGGGGTGGACGGTAAATCCAGCAGACGTGTTTTGAGGTCCTGATGCAGGTTACTATGTTCAGCACTTGGGGGAAGAAATGAAGAGACGTGGCTTGTACATTTAAGGAAGTGTTCAGGTGTCTGCATATATCCCTACCATGTTGTGATCTCCATTCTTTCTGAGTCAGGATACTTCCCTAGGCCCCAGATGTAGACAGTGCACAGTTTTCATTCCATCTGATGTGTTACATTTGTCTTATTTCTTAAACACTGAGGACCTTTGTAAATCTGGCATTTCTCTCCTGTCAACCTGACATGACCACAATTTGTCAATGTCTAAGCATCATCTTTAAAATGTAATAGTATTAAAATTAGTGTATGGTTGTCCTATATCATGTTGTACTGAGGCGTTTCTCTTTTCAGTTTTCTTAGTTAATGGTCAGGATTTGAGGGGGTGGGGAAGATTGTGGATTTTTTTGTCTTTTGGCTGAACTGCAAGTGGGAAAATCCCAGTGGTCAAACTTTGTAAAAAGTCTTTCCTGCCATATCTAGCTTTATGATTAGGAATTTTTATACCCAATTTCCACCAATAGAGAAGATTTCATGAAAACAGAATCTTGATTTGGGGAAGGTTTTAATTCCCAGTCTGTTTCAGAGTAAGATCTGTCAGGCAGCCAGAGTGCCAGGTGGAGAAAGCTGTATTTCTTTTTCTGATTTTCTTTCAGCGATCCATCGGTCTTCCTGATGTCCATTCAGGTTATGGGTTTGCTATTGGAAATATGGCAGCCTTTGATATGAACGACCCTGAAGCAGTGGTATCCCCAGGTAAGGTCACCGTGCACGTCTGCTGTCAGGCGTGTAGCTTCTCAGAATCATAGCCTTTCTAGAATAGATTGTGGCTGCTTTTTGTGTGTGCATGTCAGCTTCATCATGTTCTATCATTTCTGTTCTTCATTTTCTAAGAGGATTAATTGTGGACACTTGGAGGCTATTAAAATATCAAATAAAGCATATATTTATTTAAAACTATTTGAGCTCCTACTTTGTGCCAGGCATTATTCAGACATTGGCTACAAAACAAACCAGAAGACTTCCCTGGCTAGTGTATCTTCTTTGTGTCACAGTTACCTCTTAGGCAAATTGGAGCTAATGATATTACTTACGACATAATATTTTTGTGAAGATTAAATGCATTAAGCTGTGCTAAAGTACTTAGTACAATGCTAGACACTTGGGAAGTACTTGATAAGTGTCTGCTCGCATGATCGTCGTTATTATCCACTTTTAGTTGTACACTTCTTTTCTGCTGTGGTGTGCTTTCACTGAAAATACTTCACATCAGAAGTAGTATCTTTGCTCTCAGAATCTGAAAAAAAAAAGATGAAAGTACAAATTATATGTTGAGAGTTTTGCTGGACAGGATCATTTTAGAGCAATCCTCTGCCAAGAATAATGAGAAAAGCTGTGTAAAAATGTCAAAACAAAACCAAAACACATCTGTTGAAACCATAAGAAAACTGTCGAGACAGTAAGAATTTATGAGGCTAAGATCCAGAGGAAAAAGTGCCAGTACATGCGCCCAATATTTAGCACTTTTAGTTTTTCTTTTGAGGTCATGGCAGATTTGTCCTCAAGGACGCAGATGATGCGAATAACCCTGTTACAGACTTGACACCTTAACCTCTAAGATAGTATGTGATTGTACGTGCACCCACATTATAGTGCACCCAAGAGTTGTCGAATACACGTTCTTTTCAAGTGCACATAGAATGTTCACGAAAACTAGACCATGTACTGAGCCACGAAGATGATCTCAGAGTTCCAAGCATTGAAATCAGAGTAGCAGTTCTCAAACTTTAGACTTGAGACCTTTTTACATTCTTAAAATTATTGAAGGTTGGTCTCAAAGGCTTTTACTGATGTTTACCTTACTGGAAATTAAAACTGAAAAAGTTTAAAACAGTAACACGTAAGGACACATTCCATGTTTCATTATGCCTCACAGCAAACATGTTATCACATGTCATGTAGCCTTTGGAAAACTTCACTGTAAAGAGACAGAATGCATTTAAAAGGTTAATGAATGTCTTAGCATTGTTATACAGTTAATCCTAAAGACATGAAATGATCTCTGGGCCATACCTAAGAACCACTGTTACAAAGAGTAGTATCCTACCACAGTGGAGTTAAGTTAGAAATCATGAACAATAAAAACTAAGGGGAAGAAACCCCATATGTTTGTAAATTGAGCAGTATACATTTAAATAACCCATGGGTCAAGAAAATCGTAATGGAAACTACAAATAATTTTAATGATAATTTTTAAAATAACCTGTCTAAAAATTGTTACTATTAATACCATCCTTGAATAGAAATACACAGCCTTCAGTGCACAGATTACAAAAGAAGAAAGGCTACAGTATCAGTGATATAAGCATCCATCTCAAAAAGTTAACAAAAAGCACAACAAATTAAACCCAGGAAAGATAGAAAGATGGAAATAAGAGCAAGATTAATGAAACAATATACAATGGAAAGGATCAACAAAGTCAAAAGTTGGTTCTTTGAAAGGACTAATAGAATTCATGAACCCCTGATAAGAGTGACCGAGAATAAAAGAGAAGCACATAATTCACATTTTAATCTCTAGTCTAAATGTTACTTATGGTTATTTTTGCCTCCTTGGCCCACAGTATGTGTTTAAATTATGTTGTTGTTTGCTACTTTGTCAGCTACTTTAAAACATAATCATCTTTAAGAGTGGCTATCTTTTAAACCCTTTATTCATAGTGGGTAACCACTGGTAACAATGCTTAACCACCTGGTTTTGCTAATACTTAATTTTTCTCTATTTTGTAGGTGGTGTTGGGTTTGACATTAACTGTGGTGTCCGCTTGCTGAGAACCAATTTAGATGAAAGCGATGTTCAGCCTGTGAAAGAGCAACTTGCCCAAGCTATGTTTGACCACATTCCTGTGGGAGTGGGGTCAAAAGGTGTCATCCCAATGAATGCCAAGTAAGAACAAAAGTTTCCAATATATGGAATGAGAGATAATAACCACATGATCCTCACGTTCATTTCCAGTGTAGGACATTTAGGAGATAGGGATTGTTCAGTCACTTTTCAGGAAGTGTAATGAATTGTTTTTTTAAGCATGAGGTCCATAACGTTTGTTAGAAACACTAGTCAATTCATGTTCATTGTGACAGCCTTTGACATACAGTTCTAAATAGAATAATATCCATTAATGTTTACTGAGCATTTCCTATGTGCAAAGCATTGTGTGGTGGTGGATGTGTATATCATTTTGTGTAGGTAATAATGCTAATATTATCCCTGGTTTACAAGAAAGGAAACTGAAGTTTAAAGAGATAATAGTAAATAAGCTAGTAAAGTCAGGATTCACATCAAGGATCCTTTGGCTTCAGAGGTTATATTCTGAAGAGCACTGTCCTTTGTCAGTGAAGATGTATTTATTGACGACCTTCCTTTTTGGGTGATAGCCCTGAGTTTGTTCCTCACCTGCAATATCATGTATTTCCAAAGTAGAGAATTCCACGTAAGACTACCCTGCAGTGGCCTTTTAGTGGTGATTGGTGTACTGTGTCATATCTCGTGTAAAGCTGTGCACCTTACTTTTTGCAGGATGTGCTTAATAAGTGTACCTCTTTAATATCTTCTGTTTTATCTTTAAAATTTGTGTGAATTTTCTGTTCTATTCAGATACATGTACAGGCATTAATATTAAAACATTTTAGCTATTTCCTGTTATATACAACTCCTATTTACCAAAAAGCAAACACAACCCCCCAAAAAAACACTTAGAGTAAAACTGATACATTTGGAAGATGCTTATTCTGTGATTTTATGTGGTCCCTGACATGCAGTTCCACTTTGAAAAGCATACTTGGAACATCTAATAAATTGCAAGCATCTTTACAAATATTTTTGATAGGAATTTTGTCCTAATAGGTAATGTTTGAAATGAGCTGTTGTGGGGAGGGCACATTGATCATTGTAATTGCTCCTGATAATATTTTGAAAAAGGGCTGGACCTTAGGTGAAGATGAGAGCTTTTTCCTTCTAGGGGTTTAATGTGTATACACCTCAACTTCAAAATGCAGATACAGTAAAGCTAGGTAGTACTTCTGTGAAGGTTAAATTTTAAACCTTAAAATTTAACCTATGTTGCCTGAGGACATTGAGATAGCTTTATTTATTATTTGTAATTTTTCATACGTTACTATGAAAAGTTAGTGTTAACTGTGGTAAAGTTGGTGATAGATAATGATTGTTGGTTATAGTTATAAATTTTCTGTGGCTGCTTAATCACTGCATCATAGAATTCAGGATCAGAGAGATAAATAAAATTTGAAAAGTATGAGGGGCTGTAAAAATGTGAAGAACTATAATCATCTCCAATGTGGTGTTTAGTACTTCAGTATTCAATTATTTATGAAACTGCTTTCCTCAAAAAACTAAAATTGCTAATAGCATGAACTATGTCCCACACGATGCCTGAGGCACAGGCAATAAATGGAATGCTTTCCTCTGCCCTTTGAGATGTGGTCATTCTTAGGTTTTGATCTGCCTTGGCTGTGAAGTGACCTTCACCTTGTTACTCACTCAGAGACTTGGAGGAGGCCTTGGAGATGGGTGTGGACTGGTCCCTGAGAGAAGGCTATGCCTGGGCAGAGGACAAGGAGCACTGTGAGGAGTATGGAAGGATGCTGCAAGCTGATCCCAATAAAGTCTCAGCCAGGGCTAAAAAAAGAGGCCTTCCCCAGGTAACACTCGCTTTGGAGGGGAGACGTTCATTTTTTTCATGCTTTTTTTTTTCGCGGGGTGGGGCGGGGGGTCTGTCTTCCATGTGTGGAGAGTATATCCCTAGCGTTTTTCAGAGTACAATGAGAGGAGCACAGTTTTATTTATGCTTCATTCTTACTCTTTTAAAAAGCTGTCAGGAGTTTGCACATATTCATAAAATAAACAAGGTGTCATGAATTAGAAGTGGATGGGAAGAAAATGAAATATGATTATAAGACTTAAAATGTATACCAAAATTGCTTATGTATAAACTTTGACAGTCTACAGATTTGGCTGAAAGTTTTCTAGCATCTAGGTTGAAAACAGATACCTTGTCAGTTCGTGGTGTCCCTGAGATTAAAAATATACCAGATGTTTAAAATTTACACTAATTGTAATGGCTTTGCCACTAATTCACTATGACTTTAGGCAAGTCTCTTGCCTTCTGGATCTTGTTTTCTTAGCTGAGAATTGAGATAAAAGTTAAAACTAGGCAACCTCTGAAGACTCTTGTTGCACTGCCATTTTCTGGGTCCCTAAATCATCTATTAGCTGCAATTATGGGATATATCCTTCCAGTGATGTGTAAGAGTCAGCATTCATCAGAGTTCATCCCAAAATTTGACCATTCTCTCCATGATGTTTAAATTGTCCTGTGAGCCATTTGATGGTCTGAGTTTTGGTTGATGAAGCTTTTAATGTGTTATACCTCAAGCACATAATGATATACTAAACTGCAGGAACTGCTGTACACTATTTTAATTGTGTGGAATACTACTTGAAATAAATGAAACTTTTCTAAGCTTAGAAGTTTCTTTATTACATAAAACACTATTTGTGTGGTTATCTTTTTGTTGATTGTTCCTACCAATTTGCTTTTTAAATGGATTTTTTCAAACCAGAGTAGCTGCTGTTTTATCAAACATTCTTACTTTTGTAGTTGGGGACTCTGGGAGCAGGCAACCACTATGCAGAAATCCAGGTTGTGGATGAGATTTTCAACGAGTATGCTGCTAAGAAAATGGGCATTGACCATAAGGGACAGGTGTGTGTGATGATCCACAGTGGAAGCAGAGGCTTGGGCCACCAAGTCGCCACAGGTATATTCTGGACCTAAGTTTTGGCTTGGTGCTAAAAAGTGCATTTTACGGGGAACCATATAGAAGTTTAAGGGAGAAAGTGCTGAAAGTTTACTTGTAGTTTTTAACCCTTGTTCTCCTCACTGGCAACGCGTCTTTGAACAAATTAACTTCACTAGGCTTTAATTTCCTTGTTGAAAAAAAATGAGAATAATTATTTTGTACAGTGTTGTAAAAGCTCCACTTTTTATGTTTACAGATTACTGTTACTATCTGACCAAGAAAGAGCAATAAAAATCTTAAATTGTAGAATTTATGATAGATGCAGATTTATCAAGATTGGGTGTTATGATGGATTCAGTGATGAAATAGTAAGGGAAGGACTCTGCCGTCAGATTATCTCATGAGAAAGATGTCATGTTTATTAAAAAGAAAAACTAAAGACAAAAGATAGTAATTGATAAAATACTATGGAAGAGACAGAATGTTTGGGTAAAAGATTTTAGAGGTGACTTCATAGACACACAACATTTGAACAATCATATGTGCAGGACACTCATGACCAGAAGACAGCATAAACAAAAGCAGAAGGCAGGGAAATAAAGGTCATTTTGGATGGTTCGTAGAATGTGTGAAAGGGTTTATGGATATAGGATAACTTATATGGACACATGGAAATTATAAACTCTGAGTTACAATTATGGTTCATCTTGTATGTACGTTTCATTCTGTGGGAATTTAACGATCTGTCCCAACATGGCCTGTTTAGGGTATTTTGTCTAGCAGGTGTATGGAGCACTGGCTAACATTTCTGAACTTTCTACTTAGTACTTCTCTACAGTTTATCATGAATTCGAGTTGCATGCAGAAGATCTAGCAACTTACCTCCAGTTCTTTTAGGTTAAGTCACTGAAAATTATTTTCAAAAGCCGTGATAGTAATACATGTTTTACTACTTCTCATTCACATGCCAGGAAAAGAGTAACTCAGACCATGATGTTAATTCTGTATATCTCCGTTCCCCTTACAAGTCCTAGAGAGCAAGTGTTCTCTTTGGGGTCCACATACATTGTGTCAGACAGCTCTGACAGAAGATTCTCCATAAATACATCTTAACCAACAAGTAGATGAGCTCAGAAACAATTTAATGGGAAAAATGTATTTTACTTGTTTCTTTTTAGAATGGTTTTGAATATAGTCTACCTTTCTGCAGTAAATCTGAATTATAAAGGGAAAGCCGGCTGACTTGAACTTGGTTGCTCTCTCTCCTTTCAGATGCACTTGTAGCTATGGAAAAAGCCATGAAGAGAGACAAGATTATAGTCAATGACCGTCAGTTGGCTTGTGCTCGAATTGCTTCCCCAGAGGGTCAGGACTACCTGAAGGGAATGGCAGCGGCTGGGAACTATGCTTGGGTCAACCGCTCTTCCATGACCTTCTTAACCCGTCAGGTACAGTTGAAGCTGCTTGTCTGCTCCTAGTTATACATGATGAACTTAAATGATTTAAAACAGTGTAATCAAGTCAAAGCCTATATAATTTGGTTTTGGTGTAATAGATATTCAAAATATTGGCAAAGAGTCCAAGCTTTTGTCGTGTCCTTAAGCTCACTCAGTAGGGTATCAGGAGTGGGGAGAAGAGAAACTAAAATTATTCCTAGAATTTGCCTTGAGCAGTGAAGAGGGTGGAAGTCCTGTTGCCTGAAATTCAGAAGGCTGAGGAAGAAGCACTTCCGAAGAGTGAGATCAAGAGTAGTTGTAATCTTTTTTTCTTCCCCGAAGGGTTTCTTTAAAAAAGAATTTGGCTTTGCTGGGTCTTTGTTGCTACTTTCAGGCTTTCTCTAGTTGTAGGGAGCTGTGGCTACTCTCCAGTTACGGTTCTCAGGCTTCTCCTTGCAGGGGCTTCTCTGGTCGCAGAGCACGGGCTTTAGGCACGTGGGCTCAATAGTTGTGGCTTGTGGGCTTAGTTGCCCTATGGCATGTGGGATCTTCCTGGACCAGGGATCTAACCCGTGTCCCCTGCACTGGCCAGTGGATTCTCAACCATTGGACCACCAGGGAAGTCCCAAGAGTAGTTGCAATTTATTCGGTGAAACTTGCTCTGTGGTCTAAAGACAGTTTTTGTCCTTTACATGAAGATGAATAATTTTGCTAATTTTGAACTCTTAGATCCCTCACTCCCTTCAGGAACAGAGCTTTCAGAATCAATAAGTTCTGAAGAGCTAGTTCTGGCCACTATTAACATTATGCTTTCTCTCTTAGGCTTTTGCCAAGGTCTTCAACACAACCCCTGATGACTTGGACCTGCATGTGATCTATGATGTTTCTCACAATATTGCCAAAGTAGAACAGCATGTGGTAGACGGGAAGGAGCGGACTCTGTTAGTACACAGGAAGGGGTCCACCCGAGCCTTCCCTCCTCACCATCCCCTCATTGCGGTTGATTACCAAGTACGTACTGAGCCATTTGTGGTTTTAAGCAGTGGGGGCATGATTTGGACAGTTCTAAATATGGACGAATTTAAACAGGAAAGCAGCAATTGTGAAAAGAAAACAGTCTGTCATCCATGAGAACAGTGATTTCCAGTCTTCTCTGAAGCACGACTTCACCCTTTATCAGTGCTTGCAGTGTGCTGTCTAAACAATGCTGCATAGAGAATATTCTGCTCCATTAAGATACATTAAGATTCTCTTTTAAGGCCTTTGAATGATTAGAAGACAGGATTAAGACTAAACTCAGTCTGTTTCATTCCTTTTCTCCTTTCGGTATCTGGCTGTGATCAAGTTAGAAGGACCCTTAACCAGCCATTTCACAGATCAGGAAACAAGCCTGAGAGGGCAAGTGCCACGCTTGCTCAGGATGGTTCTTCCTAAAAACTCTTCCCTACACATTTGAGTTTTGTTTTGCTCTTACTTTTGGTCTGTCTTCTATTTTCCTGGTCCTCACATTTTCCCTCCCATCCTCTACCCTTACCTTTCAGTTATCAAAGAATCAAAATACTGCCTTAATGTAGTTGTGAGAGCAGTGCATTTAGAGGCCCAGGCTTCTCCACAGTCCTTTAGTGCAAGAGGAAATTTAAATCTCAGGCATGGAAAGTTCATGCACTCCTGAATGTTAACATGTTTGATTTGTGTACTTCCTCAGCTTACCGGACAACCAGTGCTCATTGGTGGCACCATGGGAACCTGTAGCTATGTTCTTACTGGTACTGAGCAGGGCATGACTGAAACCTTTGGAACAACTTGTCATGGAGCGGTGAGTTATGAAAACAGAAGCTCACTTAGAAAGACCATCTTCAGTGTAGTCATTGTTTTGCATTTTGATGGGCAAATATACTTGACAGTGAAAGCGAAGTCGCTCAGTCATATCCAACTCTTTCTGATTCCATGGGCCGTAGCCTGCAGGGCTCCTCTGTCCATGGGATTTTCCAGGCAAGAACACTGGAGTGGGTTGCCATTTCCTTCTCCAGGGGATCTTCCAGAGCCAGGGATTGAACCCAGGTCTCCTGCAGTGCAGGCAGACTCTTTACCGTTTGAGCCACCAGGGAAGCCCTTGGTTGAATATTAACAAAGTTGAGGTTTGGATCTGTCTTGTCTTCTACATGAGTTTATCCCCAGAATATATACTGTCTAGTAATATATACTTGGAGAAGGAAATGGCAACCCACTCCAGTGTTCTTGCCTGGAGAATCTCAGGGACGGGAAGCCTAGTGGGCTGCCGTCTATGGGGTCGCACAGAGTCGGACACGACTAAAGCGACGTAGCAGCAGCAGCAGTAATATATACTGAGGTCACCAAGTATCTCAACCTTAGTGAGCTCATTGTATGGCTAGGGAGTATTCCTCAACTCTGAATCCACAAAATATGGATTGAGAAATTGTCAGACTAGCATAACTGATAAAACTTAACCTGATACAAGTTTACCGCACAGTGTTTCTCAATGATTTACAGACCTAGCCGTTAGCACAATTTGTTCCTTACTGAGTAGATCCACTCAAGATTTGGAGGAAATGCCCTGTTTTACAAATCAGGACCCATGTGCAGACTGCTTACCTATTTCAGTATATTGCCTCTTCTAAGCCAGGCGTTGGTAAACTTTCTATAAAGCACCAGTGAACATTTTAGGCTTTTTGGGCCAGAAGATCTCTAGGAGCCGTTCCATTTTGCGATCATAGTAGAAAGCAGCTGTACATAAACAAGTGCGTTTGCTGTGTCTAATAAAACTTTATTTACAAAAACAGGTAGTAGGCCCAGACCAGTTTTCTTACTGCTTTTCTAAGCCATCAACGTTCTTAGCTGGTGATGGAGTGGAAAATAGAAACTGTCTAGGATATCTTTTCAACCGGACAGGCCCTCGCATATATATATCTATATATATATAAACCGTACTATTTTTTCCTGACCCTTTCTTGTTTCCAGTTGCCTCTCAACTCCTAATTTTTAACCCAGTGATCAAAATCATCTTCCCTCACACATGTCAACAATGTTTCAGGGCATTTTTTATTGTCACAGTCAGGGAGAGGAGTTTTGCTGTTGGCATGTAGTGAGTAGAGGCCAAAGATTCTGCTAAATGTCTTAGAGTATGTATGACAGTTACCTAATCCAGGATGTCAGTAAGTGCTAAGGCTGAGAAACTGTTTTAAATCACAAACAGCACAAAGTTTTTGTGATGATAGACCTATCATTTACAATTTTAAATGAACATATTTGTATTTACTTGATAATAGTGATCAGAAACACAAAACTGAATCTTAAAATGCTTTGTAAATGTGAATTTGTTTTCCACAAAGATGATGAATCTTACAACAAAAGGTACATTATAAGCTTGATGAAATAGGAAAAGATTGTTTTTTAATTCTTTTTATAGTTTAAAAAGAAGTCAAGGAAAAAGCATATAATCCTAAGGGTTTAAATTAATCGCTGGGATTGAACATAATTTATAAATGAAGTTCACTCCTTTCCCAACCTAGGGCCGTGCACTGTCCCGAGCAAAGTCAAGACGTAATTTAGATTTCCAGGACGTCCTCGACAAATTGGCAGACATGGGAATTGCAATCCGTGTCGCCTCACCCAAGCTGGTAATGGAAGAGGTAAGTGAAATTTTGATAAGTATGCAGCATAAAACTGTTCATAATGTATGTCAGTATACAGAGACAGCAGTTGTTACTATTGCTAATAGAAATATCCTTGAGGAGATGAAAATTAGAAAGTTAGAGATACCAAGGGAATCTTGCAAAGATGGGCTCAATAAAGGACAGAAATTGAGCTCATCTTTTCATGCAAAGATGGGCTCAATAAAGGACAGAAATGGTAGGGACCTAACAGAAGCAGAAGATATTAAGAAGAGGTGGCAAGAATACACAGGAGAACTGTACAAAAAAGATCTTCATGACCCAGATGATCATGATGGTGTGATCACTCACCTAGAGCCAGACATCCTGGAATGTGAAGTTAAGTGGGCCTTAGGAAGCATCACTACGAACAAAGCTAGTGGAGGTGATGGCATTCCAGTTGAGCTATTTCAAATCCTGAAAGATGATGCTGTGAAAGTGTTGCACTCAATATGCCAGCAAATTTGGAAACCTCAGCAGTGGCCACAGGACTGGAAAATGTCAGTTTTCATTCCAATCCCAAAGAAAGGCAGTGCCAAAGATTGGTCAAACTACCACACAATTGCACTCATCTCACACGCTAGTAAAGTAATGCTCAAAATTCTGCAAGCCAGGCTTCAGCAGTACATGAACTGTGAACTTCCAGATGTTCAAGCTGGTTTTAGAAAAGGCAGAGGAACCAGAAATCAAATTGCCAACATCCACTGGATCATCAAAAAAGCAAGAGAGTTCCAGAAAAACATCTATTTCTGCCTTATTGACTATGCCAAAGCCTTTGACTGTGTGGATCACAATTAACTGTGGAAAATTCTGAAGGAGATGGGAATACCAGACCACCTGACCTGCCTCTTGAAAAACCTGTTTGCAGGACAGGAAGCAACAGAACTGGACATGGAACAACAGACTGGTTCCAGATAGGAAAAGGAGTCCGTCAAGGCTGTATATGTCACCTTGCTTATTTAACTTATATGCAGAGTACATCATGAGAAACGCTGGGCTGGAAAAAGCACAAGCTGGAATCAAGATTGCCGGGAGAAATATCAATAACCTCAGATGCAGATGATACCACCCTTATGGCAGAAAGTAAAGAAGAACTAAAGAGCCTCTTGATGAAAGTGAAAGAGGAGAGTGAAGAAGTTGGCTTAAAGCTCAACATTCAGAAAACAAAGATCATGGCATCTGGTCCCGTCACTTCATGGGAAGTAGATGGGGAAACAGTGGAAACAATGGCTGACTTTATTTTTCAGGGCTCCAGAATCACTGCAGATGGTGATTGCAGCCATGAAAATAAAAGACACTTACTCCTTGGAAGGAAAGTTATGACCAACCTAGACAGCATATTAAAAAGCAGACACATTACTTTGTCAAAAAAGGTCCATCTAGTCAAGGCTATGGTTTTTCCAGTGGTCATGTGTGGATGTGAGAGTTGGACTATAAAGAAAGCTGAGCGCCGAAGAATTGATGCTTTTCAACTGTGGTGTTGGAGAAGACTCTTGAGAGTCCCTTGGACTGCAAGGAGATCCAACCAGTCCATCCTAAATGAGATCAGTCCTGGGTGTTCATTGGAAGGACTGATGTTGAAGCTGAAACTCCAATACTTTGGCCACCTGATGCAAAGAGCTGACTCATTTGAAAAGACCCTGATGCTGGGAAAGATTGAGGGCAGGAGGAGAAGGGGACGACAGAGGATGAGATGGTTGTAGGGCATCACCGACTCGATGGACATGGGTTTGGGTGGACTCTGGGAGTTGGTAATGGACAAGGAGGCCTGGCGTGCTGCGGTTCATGGGATTGCAGAGTTGGACACGACTGAGCAACTAAACTGAGGAGATGAAAGGAGGTGAGATCTCATGGGGTTTGTCTTTGCTAGGAGCTCAGGTATGAAATCATCATTTAAGAGAGAGTGATTGGCTTAGTGAAATTTAGGTGATTGGCAGGACAGTGTCAGGGATCCACTTGAACTTAAATTTAGTAGCTGGGTGTTTTTCAGCTACGTTCAACTCTATGGGTGGAGGCGTGAAATAGATGTTGAGTTTCCTTTAGTCAGGGTTGCAAGTACAGCACAATGAATGGTAATCAAGGTTGTTGATGGGTTGAAGAAAGATTGTGGGTCTCGTGAAGTTTAAAGGATTGTTGGAGGTGAAAACCTAGGCTGTGTTCACCAGCCTGGGATGTTGGGAGCAGAGACTGGGGGAGTTGTAAGCATTGGTGATGACTAGTTTTGGGGTATGACTCGGGGAGTGAATGGCTGAGGTAAGCATTGAAGGAGCAGCAATCAAGGAACTAGGAAACCAGGTACTGAAAGGATCCTCTTCCTGGATATTGAAATTGTTCAGAATTATAGGCGGAGAGGCTGAGGGTGACCCAGGAGCTGGAAATCTTCCAGTAACAACGGGAACGGATTCTAGCAGATGATTGCAGCAAGAAGAGTAATAGGTGGTATAGATGATGACTGCAAAATTCAGAGCTGGGAGAAAGGAGGGAAAACGGTCTGAAAGGAACCATCAAGAGCAGGGACACCTGTCCCTCCTCTCAACCTAATGGCATTACCCAGTTTGGGAGAGAAAACAGCTGCCACTTCAGAAAGTTGGAGGCAGAAGTAACATCCTCAGGGTAGATCCAGGTTTCAGCAAGAACAAGAAGGCAAAGGGAATGTTTAAGCAAGAAGGGAAGAAGTTCTTTCCCTTTGACTCAGTGAAAAGGAGTTCAGGGGTCGCAGTGGAAACATTTCAGAAACTGGAAGGGAATGAGAGATGGGCTTTCAGAAAGGGGTGTGTACACAGCCCCATGGGGTTCAGTGAGAGTTCTAAGCTTGCTGTGCTGACAGGCATGGAGATGAAAGGTGTGTGTGAAGAGGTTTGTTCTGTTGGTGGCGAGACTGAAGGAAGGTGCGGAGGTCTTACTAGAAACCACAAACTGTGTGTATGTGTATGTATAAATACACATGTACACCTGCGTCAATGCAGAGTTAGTTATATATGTGAATGTAATAACCTTTCCTTATTGTGAAGGTATTATGTGTTCATTCCAGGAATTTTGAAAACTATAGAAACATATAATAAAAGAAAATCAAAATTATTACTAACTCTACCATCCAAAGACAGTTACCACTAAAAGAATGATCTGGTACATTTCCTTTCAGTTGGATATTGGTGTATGTGCTTTATTCAGTTACATTTACTGCTTTTCCTACTATGTAAATGATATATGTTCTTTGGAGAAATTTAGAGAAATACAGAAAAAATATAAAACAAGATGAGAATGTTTATCATACTGCCCCCTTAACCACACTGAACTTAATAAATCTTTGCTTATTTTATAGGCAAAAAAACCAAACCCAACTCAGTGCTGTTTGAATGTGCATTTCTCTAATTACAAGTGGAGATTAATACTTTGAAAGATTCCATTTTAAGTAGACTTTTGCAATGTTTAACTCCACCCCTACAGGCCCCCGAGTCCTATAAGAACGTGACGGATGTGGTGAACACCTGCCATGATGCCGGAATCAGCAAGAAGGCCATTAAACTGAGGCCAATTGCTGTTATCAAAGGATAGAACCCTGACCACGGCCTCCGGACACCACTGACCCTCCGTGAAGTGGAAGTGGACAGAAACACTCTTCAGACATCAGACTCGATACCTGACAGGTTCCAGGGTGTGCAGCTCTAGCTGCCTGTTCCAAAATGATGGTGGGGTGGCTTCCAATTCTGGAGTCAATGTTGTAAACTTTCCTTCTGGGAGGAGTCATGTTGCCCCCACTTGGAAAGAAATGTATATGCTTCCTCCCTGATTATCCCACAGATTTTTAGAAAAATCTGATAGGCTAAGTCAAGAAACTGCCTTACTCAGACACACAAGTCTTTCTTCATCAGAATGAAGTTCTTTACACCAGCCTCTGTCTCCAGCCTGTGAGGTATTGTGAAGAACATTCTATTAAATAGGAAGGTTTTGGAATGTCTTTTTTCCCTCTGTCACTTTGTCCACTTATCCACTCTTACACCGCCTTGTCCTGCACTGAGCAAAACCCTAAATGCTATTCTTACTTGGTGCATACAAATGGGTCAAAGAAGGATGTTGAACAGATGGATAATGGGACAAGTTATAGAGGGGGAATGTGTGTGGAGGTGTAGGGATGGGTACCCAAAAGAAAATATCTCTTCATAGACTTGTTACCTTTGTTCTAAATATAAGGCAGAGTTTTGACTTACCTGTAAAAATGGCATCAGCTGGTGTCTGTCATTAATTAGGCCTGGTCAGGTAGACTTTTCTTGAATAATAACTTACAAGGCAGCATCAGAGAACCCCCACAAAATACTGAATATCTTTACATTTGCGATTGAATTATTATAAAACATGAAATGGCCACAGCTGTGATGCTAATGGTTACTCTGTGTTGACAGGTTGACTTGTGCCACCTAATCAGACGAGGTGCTATGTACTATGACACCCGAAGATATTAAAGTTATAGGTTACTAAGGCCACAGTTGAGTCCAGACACTAAATAGAAAAATCTAATAAAGTTGTAGTATGTTGTTTATATTTCATGCTTAATGTTTCATAGCTTAGGACAGTTAGTATTTCTACTTGATTCACTTTGGTCAGTGTTGCTGTTTTCTGATTTTCTTCTGGTTGCTTTCAGAGATGCGCCTTAAAGATATTCTTTTCTAACACTTATCCCTCAACTTATAATAAAATCCCCCATTGGAGTATCTTCTAAATGCTAGCTAGAGAAAAGCAGACTTCCTCTGAAAAAATGTGACATGAAACAGCATGTCTTTACTTAGAGCACTCAGTAATGTAAATGGGTTTAGAGTTTGAAAGTTACCAATAAGTTAGTCATCTTAATGCAATAATTATTTTTTACTTGTGCCTCTGGGTTGGACCAGTGATCACTGTGCACAGATGAGTTAAGGATGCAGGTTACCTGTGGACACCGGAGGGCATTTGAGGATGAGAAACAGGCTTCGGGCAGGTGCTAGGTTCTCATCTCTAGAGATGAGGCAACACTGAGTATCTGTGTGGACTCCCTCTAACTGGGCTTTCCCAGTGACGTCATTTAGCAAAGTCTGCTTCCAGAACTGTGATGTCAGTGCAGGAAATGCTGCCGATCATCCAAGATACATATGTTACATCCTCTTGGACACTTTGAAAGTCACTCTGGGGAGGGGCTGCTGCTGCTAAGTCGCTTCAGTCATGTCCGACTCTGTGTGACCCCATAGACGGCAGCCACCAGGCTCCCCTGTCCCTGGGGTTCTCCAGGCGAGAACACTGGAGTGGGTTGCCATTTCCTTCTCCAGTGCATGAAAGTGAAAAGTGAAAGTGAAGTCGCTCAGTCGTGTCCGACCCTCAGCGACCCTATGGACTGCAGCCTACCAGGCTCCTCTGTCCATGAGATTTTCCAGGTAAGAGTACTGGAGTGGGGTGCCATTGCCTTCTCCGCTGGGAAGGGGAGAGGGGAGCAAATGAGGTAGAGAAATAGAAATGGTTTGTGCCATGGCATTTCTGTATTATAAGCTTTTCTTATATGTAGCATTTCTCCAAACTTGGCCCTATTAATGACCTTGGGAAGTAATAGTTAATATTTTGAGTTCAAAAAGAAAACTACAAACATTGTTTTCCTTGTTCTAAAGATGTCATTTTCTCATTTCAGGCAAAAACCATTTTAAAATGAATGTTCAAACAAAGTTGAAGTAACCAGCTGTTTTTATTGCTCTAAATGTTCTCCATGCCTGGGCACATGGACACAGCTGGGAATGCACTTTGATAAGGGACTGTCTGGTTTCACCAGACATGAAATGAGTCTTATTACTGTGCACATCTTTTTCATTCCTTTAAAGTCAGTAGGTTTATCAGTAATATTTTGAAAAGCACTGACAGTCACACATTGATGATGGACTGTGTCATTCCTGTCATCAACATGTGTCTGCAAAAACCAATTTATTAGACATAAAATATGAACACTCACTAATTTTCTAATTTTGTGAAATGTTTTGTGGAGCAATAAGGAACTGAAGATTCAAATATTGAAGTAAAATCTTGCAGATCTTAAGATGCTCCCATTTTGATCTTCATATAACCTTTAAAAGCTTACATACAAGATAACTTTTTTTTTTAGGTTTTCCTATTTTGTTCTTGTTTTTTTTTAAGTTACTTTCTCCTATTTCTGAAAATTGCTTTTAGCATCATCTGTATTGCTGAAATGTTTACAACTCCTTGTGCCTGATATTTCAATACACAACTCACATTACCCCTTCTGTCCTTACTTCTCATTTATGTCCTTATTTTTGCATCTGCTCCATTGCTTGACTACATAGGATTTTCACATTGTTCAGAGAGCATGATTTGGGTCCATCTGGATCAGCTGAGTATGAAGATGCTATTAATTATTAATCAAGCACCTTGGAGTGTGCCAAGTTATTAATAGTTCCTGATCTTTAAAGGCTCTTGCTTTGAAACTAATATCTGAAGTACCAGTGATCTGAAGATCACTGGTATTTGTTGTAAGGAGGACATATCATAGAGAAGTGAGTGGTGATTGAAGTTGTACCTTGCAGATAGACGTGTAGTAAATGAAAAAAATACCAAGCATATAGTAGGTGCTTTACACATTAAAAATCACCATTCCTGCTTGCAGTGTAGCCAACGTTTTTACCTATGGTTTTAGTCCTTAATGAATGAGGGAGGGCTAGGCAGGAGTGATGCCCTTACTCAGCCTTGAAGCAATTTCAGAAGACTGACCTTCTCCCCTCTGCTTCCCATTAGAATATGGGAGTAAAATCTCTGAGGAGGGAATGAAACTGGAGGGAAGGGAGCATTCCCCTTTAAACAACCATTAAAAGAACGACAGCCATCAGTTCAGTTCAGTTCAGCTGCTCAGTCGTGTCCAACTCTTTGCGACCCCATGAATTGCAGCATGCCAGGCCTCTCTGTCCACCACCAACTCCCAGAGTTCACTCAAACTCATGTCCATCGAGTTGGTGATGCCATCCAGCCATCTCATCCTCTGTCATCCCCTTCTGCCCCCAATCCCTCCCAGCATCAGGGTCTTTTCCAATGAGTCAACTCTTTGCATGAGGTGGCCAACGTATTGGAGTTTCAGCTTTAGCATCAGTCCTTCCAATGAACACCCAGGACTGATCAGATGTGACAAAAACTGGTTAGAACCAACTACCAACTAGATCAAGATGGCAAAAGATTCAACTTCCAGTGGGCCTTGAGCCTCCATATATGCTTATTGTAATACATTAGCATATGCAAAATGACACCTACCAGTGCCATGACAGTTCCAGGGCCAACCACTGAAAGGCCAAAAGGTGGGCAGTGGCCCAATTCCTGGACATCGCCGCCTCTTCCCCATAATAATTGGGATAATCCTCCCACTCATTAGCCTGTGAAATTACCCAGCCTGTGAAAACTAATCATTCCATATTTCAGGACCTCTTGGCTTTTCAAATGGACTGTATTCTGTCTATGGAATGTGCATCTCTCTAAATTTGTTTTGTTACCTATAAATAAACAAGCAAGCCAACAAACAAATGAGGGAGGGCGGGAGAAAGGATTATGTGAGCCATTCACTTGAATTTAATTAGGTTTGCATGGTAGGTATCCCTTCATTACAAATTGGAATGTAGCCTGAAAGATCAAGTAGTTTGCCGAAGGGCACCAACTAATGACAAAGCCAGGCATGGAGAACCAGGTATTTTGACTCCCAAGTTTAATTTTCTTTCTTTGACTGCTCCAAACGGCTGTTCTGATTGAGACTTGTCTAGTCATTTGAATCCGCATGGGGCTACTTTAGAATAGTAAAAGGAGAAGAGATGTTGGTTGAAAATCAGAGTGAAAAGTCATTGAATTACAAAAATCCTTGCTTTATTTTTCTTGGCCATTATTGCCACCTGAAAACATATTTATGCTTGTTTATTGACTCTTCCTCTTCCTAAAGTTAAGCTCCGTGTAGGCAACTAGTAAATATTTTCTGATTGAATGGATGGATGTACAGATGGATGGATGAAGACCATCCATAGATGGTTTACTACCACTGATCTGTATGATACAGTAACTCCCTAAATTTTAGTTCTTCATCTTTAAAATGAAAGCAGCATGTAATACGTACTTCGTTGGATGGTTATAAAGCTCAAATGAGAATATTACATAGAAGGGCCAACCTGCTATCAGGTAGGCCCTCAGGAAATGTCAGCTGACGGAGAATTTCTGTTACTAGAGGTCTTTTAAGAGACAACAGGTACGCTTTTGCCCTGCATGGGTTAATCCTTCATTTCACTAAAACTCCTGGGGTTGAATCAGGTCATTTCCCAAGGCCCTTTCTAGTCCTGAGATTCTGAGATCTGATTCCTTCTTCAGAGGTGTTTCTACTGTTGGGGATATAAGAAATGTCTTCAGTGCCCCCCTCAAGGCTCGCTTTGCAGGCAAAAACCAGTTTGATTGTCTGGACACACTTCATCTGCCACTTTTTAAGTTCCATTTTGACCATGGTTAATGACAGTGAAGAACCCAACAAGAAAAGGCTGCTGACAGGTTTTCGGCAAAGGACGCAGCTAAATAGCTACAAACAGATTAAAAATCATTCTCACCACCCAGAGAGCCTGTGCATAAAAACAAACACAACTCAGTGATGATGATCAAAGAGCTGGGAATGGTTCTACAGTTTCATGGACCAATAAAGCAGCGTCAGGCCCTCTGCCCTCTCCCAGAAGCCTGTCTTCATGATGGACATGAAAGGCTGGCAATGGCTGAAAGCGAAGGGTCACCAAGTGATCATTCTGTGAAGGATTCCACTGATCGACGTTTCCATCTAAAGTCTCATTCCCAAGGTGACAAGTGGGATTGTTACCCATTTTGGGAGAAGACAATGATACTTTGGGAGCTTTGAAGAAAACCTTTGTCTAGACAAACAGCTTGGAAAGCTTGTGAAATGCACCATCTGAAATGCGGCTGACTTGGTTATAGCTAGGTCATGCTGATTCATCCTATGAAATACCTTCCCTGACCTGATGGGACTTTGGTCTCAAATTCAGTTAAGGTTTATAGCACCTGGAGTCAGAGGATGAGTGTTAAGTTCAAGTGTCCTGATTTGAAGGTATGTTGTTTGGTTGCTAAGTCATGCCTGACTCGCAACCCCATGGACTGAAGCCCACCAGGCTCTTCTGTCCATGGTGTTGCTCAGGCAAGAGTACTGGAGTGGGTTGCCATTTCCTTCTCCAGGAGATCTTCCTGACCCAAGGATCGAACCCACATCTGCATTCTCCTGCATTGCAGGTAGATTCTTTTTTACCACCGAGGCACCAGGGAAGCCCTTTGAAGTTATGTTACCCATAGATCAGAAATGGCTAGGCCAAAGAAGCAGACAACATCTCTCCAAATCTAAAAAGCCCAAGGGCATCTCAATTCTACTCCCCTCCAAACCCTGTTCCTTTTTCCTAAGTTATTTTTTCTTCCCCATGTCCAGATATTTCCACAAAGGGAAGAAAATAACGACTGTTTTTTTCTTTCTCACTAACCCTTGATACATTGCATCTCCTTTATACTGGTTCCGTAAAAGTTAGTCTCTCTGAGAATTTTATTTTTAGCCCTAGAAGCTACAGAAAAATAATAAATTATTGAGCATCTGTTATTTGCTGCCTGACTCAGGCAAGGTGTGTTGTGTATATTATCATTATCTCATATAATAAACACTGGTGAACTTTCATAGTTAATTATAATCACAAAATTATAAAATACTAAATACAAATATCATTTAAGTTTCTGTATCATCACAGGAGTTTGTGCAACTTTTTAATGAAGTCATTAAAAACTGAATTCCATGCTTTTGAAGCCAGACAGTTCTACGGGACAGTATTAAACTCGTACAGTCATACTTTTCACACAGCCCTTTTCTCATTGTCATCGCTGTTCCTACAAATGGCAGGCATTTGCAGACATTTGCTTCATCTTCTTCAATGATTTAAAACACCCACCTTAGTCTCAACTGGTTACCTTCTAATCTGGTGCCCTCCCAGTTCTTTAATATTGCCAGTTTCTAGGACCTTCACCTCCACCAGACTTCAGACTCCTTGAAAAACTTTGTCATCCATGAGCTTCTGTGTTGACTTGAACTGTTTGTAAGACCTCAAGCTCAGAACTGTCTTTGATGTGCCATGTTCTCCTCCAACTGGTCCCCTTTATATCATCCCAGCTCTCCTACTCTGTTCACTGTGAAGCATCTTGAAAGGGCAGTCTTTAGCCTTCCCTCTGCTTTGTCACCCCACTCCTTTCACAAAGGTCTCTGGAGGTCTTTAATGGCTAAATCTAATGGTTCCCTCTCACATTTAAATCCCCTGACAGCTCTGACTCATATGATGCTGTCCACTCCCTCCTCCTTGCAAAATGACATCTGCATTTAATTACCATGATCTCACACAGCCTGTTTCTCCTTCCAGCTTCTTGGTCCTCTTCAGAGACATTTTTCTTGTGCCACTCCTTCAGAGTAGGCCTTCTTTCCCTGGGAAATCTCATCTGCTTCCTGTTCAGTCACTAAGTCTGTATGCGTGTGCCTCTCAGCCTACAGCTGTCCTTGATTTCCCTCCAGACTGCACTGCCAGCATTTTCAACTGCTTGTGAACAGGAGTAACCTGTTACTAGAAACCCAGCATCTCCCAAAACAAGACGTGTCTCTTTTCAGCCTGCTTTCTCTTTTGCGTTTTTGACTTCAGTTGGTGAGAACTTACTAGACACATCTCTTAACTTCTTCCTCTTCCTCATCCACAACTCCATCCTCTATGAGTAGCCAAGACCTATCAAGGCTACTCCCACTTTATCTCCCAGTCCATCCCTTCCCATTCCCACCGCCACTGCCTTTGTTTAAGCCCTCACTTCCTCTTTCTTCATGATTGCAATACCCTGTTGGTCTGCCGCTTCCTACCACCAGAGTGATTCTCAGCCACAGCGCTGAACAGTTTACCTTCTCTCCAAGCCAAAAAAAAACCTTTTTTTTTTTTTTTTTCAATAGTTTGCCATTGTCTACAAAATCAAGTTATTTTCACCTGGCTCTCAGTGCCTCCTAGAACCTTCTCTCAACCATCATTTCTAATCTCCTGTTACTCAGGTTCTGTTCTCCAAATACAGTTCCTTGCTAAAGGCTACATCCCCCAATGACTTTCCTCCTAGTCCTCACCTCACTTGAAGCTAGAATAAGCCCCTCTTTTCTTTGTATCATAACATTTTTCATTTTGAACACCAGTTATAACACATAACCTTTTTTCTTCATACTGAGGTGAAATGGGTTCATTTTTCTTCCAGATCATAAGATTCTTCAAAGTCTACTCCACAAAAGATTATGAAGCTTGCCTTTTTAAAATGAAGCGTTGTAGTAGCAATTAGGATTCAGTAAAGCGTAAAAGGCTGCTCTGGGACTGGATCTTTCCAGTAGGAAGAGATGACACAGAAGCACAGAGCCACTGAGCTGTGTGGCAGGAAGTGGGCATGTCTCACCAACATCTGTTTCCCCAGTCTAGGATTTCACACAGAAGAAAGGCATCTTCCAGCTTGAAGGCCTAAAAGATCATGCAGTCCAATCTTCATGTGCTGTAGCATGGGGAAGTGAGATCCCTGAAGTTAGGGACTCGCCCAAGGTTACCACATTGGTGAGAGACCAAGCCGGAGGGCAAACTCCCACACCCCAGGACAGCCCCTCTGCCTCTGTGCCCTCAGGGTGGGGGTAAGGTGTCACAGTTGTTAATCAGTGTTACGAATATTCCAAAAGTAATACAGTGTAAATAATTACTATATTTGGGCTGAGTATCCAAAGAAACAAGATCTTGAACGACATCAACATTTCTCCTTTCATGAAGGCATCATTTCCCTAAAACTCCCATTCACTCCATTGCTTTTATGTCACTGGTTGGTAGTTGATTTTGTCCTTTTTGAGTCTGTCTTTTTTTTTTTTTTTTTTTTTTTTGAGTTTTGCCACACAGCTGCAGGATCCTAGTTCCCTGATCAGGGAATGAACCTGGATCCTCTGAGCAGTGAAAGCTCAGAGTCCTAACTACTGGCCCACTGGGGAATTCCTGAAAATCAAATTGTTCTATGGTTAGGTGTTCAATCATAGAAAAGGGGAAGACTGAACATTTTAAGAGGTCTTATTCCTGGATTGGCATGCCTCCCTATGGCATTAGGAAAGTTGCAGAAAAACTGCCTGATTTTTCTTTCCCCCTTTAAAAAAAGTTACATGATTGACATGGGATTTAATTATTATTATTCCAAAAGGTTTCTCAAAATCATTGCTTTATTCTCAATAGGACTGAAAGCAAAAGTCTCACCAGATGTCTCTCAAGGCATTTTATCCAGAAAGAAAGTTCTCTTAAAACTGCTTTGCCCTCTCTCTCTCCCTTTTTAAAAAAAAAAAAAAAAATTTATTTGGCCCCACCAGGTCTTAGCTGCAGCACTCGGGATCTTTAGTTGCAGCACATGGGACCTACTTCCCTGACCAGGGATTGAACCTGCACTGAGAGCTTGAAGTCTTAGCCATTGGACCACTAGAGAAGCCCCTGTTCTCTTTGTAAACTCATGTCTGCAAGGTGTAGTATATTTATTCATACATTTCATAACACATATTTTGAAGAAGTAAATAGAAAATAAATCTTTATTTCTTTTTTCCTGCATTGAAAGCAACCACATAACCTGTACAGATTAAGAAAATATACTTTAAAAAAAATTATTACTACTTTAGAAAAGAGAATGTCAAGGTGCCTGCCCATTAGCTGGAGCAGAAAAAAGGAATGAAGAGTGTTATTACCACCTATAGAAGGCTCCTGAGAAAAGTCTCTCAAGGTTCCCCAATGAACAGCGTGGTTAGTTCGCCTCTCCTGCAACTCAGCCAGGAAGGTACTATAATAACATGAGTGTTTTCTCTTTTTTCTTTTTTTCTTGATTAGAAAATATATCTCACCTATACATACTTGCTTCACTGAAACTCCCACTGGAGTAAGAACCAGCTTGGAGAACAAAATGGATACATTACAGGAGTTTGTGAGAATGTAACTAAGTAATGGGTAAGAAAAGAGCTGTTTCTTGCTCATTCAAACCACAAATCTCCACTTGCTTCTTAAGAAAAAGTAAAGCTTGGTGGGCACAGCATTTATCTGAGCAGCCAGAAACAATAGAATCCCATAATTCATCATGATAAATATGAATAATACTTTTTAACATGGATTCAGCATTCCACCGGCCATGTCTCCTGCTGCTGCTAAGTCGCTTCAGTCATGTCTGACTCTGTGTGACCCCATAGACGGCAGCCCACCAGGCTCCCCCATCCCTGGGATTCTCCAGGCAAGAACACCGGAGGGGGTTGCCATTTCCCTCTCCAATGCATGAAAGTGAAAAGTGAAAGTGAAGTTGCTCAGTTGCGTCCGACTCTTAGCAACCCCATGGACTGCAGCCTACCAGGCTCCTCCGTCCATGGGATTTTCCAGGCAAGAGTACTGGAGTAGGGTGCCATTGCCTTCTCCGTCATGTGGCTCCTAGAACATTACAATAGAAGACAGAATGCTAGTGAAGAGTGGTTTACTCTACCCTGTTTCTGAAACACTGAGGAAATCACACTCCATTTAGAGATCATTTTTAACCAGGCCTACTCTCTGTAGGGCTAATAACACTACTAACTTAATCATTGGATTGTAGCTTGCAGATTACCAAGGTCTTTATGCTTCTGTGAAATAATAGGACAAGGAAGCTGAGTTGCAGAGAGTTTAAGGAGCATTTGCTCAGTCACCCAGTTAGCAGATGACAGGGCAAGGGAGAGCATGGTCAGAGAGAAAGCAAGCCTGGGCCTTGGGGTTAGGCCAACTTTGGACTAGATCTCAGCTCAGCTAATTCTTGAAACACTAACTACTGGGCAAGGCATGTAATCTCTCCCAGTCTTTTTTTTTTTCCTTTTCTTAACTCCAAATACGTATAATACCCACCTCACAGATTTACGAGAATAAATTGGACAAAATGTGAAAAGCAGCAAAATTTCTGAAAAGATGTTCATTGCTTGTTAGCATCCCTTCATTCATATATCTGAAGAAAGGGGGTAATAAAACCTACCTCAGTGTGGAACTTCAGTGAATACCTGGAAAAGGCTCACCCTTGTTAGTTTCCTCTTTCATCCTTTTCCTGGTTCCTCCACCCCCTCACCCCCTTATTAGCAAAGCTGTCTCTGTGGAAAGGGGAATGCAGCACATTAGAAAACTGGAGAGGAAGCTTATCTTCACATGTCAACAAGCATTTGACTTACCTACTGAATTTATAATTGTTTCTCAGGAAAAAAAAAAAAAAAAGACCAGAATTAAGTATTTTTAAAAGACTGACAAAGTCTTTCAATTTCAATATAGTTGAAAGCCCTCAAAGTGATAGAAGTTTGAGAATGCACCAGCCTCCATCCCTCCCTCCCCTTCAACCTGGTTGAAAGGAGCAGGTCCTTTTCCTTTTCCTATTTTACAGTCACAGTGTTACTTTAACTGAAGGTTAGGTGGAGTGAGAACAAGGGGAGATGAAAATGGACAACTAAGAGGAGAAATAAGTTTTCATACAAATCTGAGTTCTCTTCCAAAAAGATCATTGATACTAACATGTTATTATTCACTAAATACTATGAAGTTTCACATGGCTACTTTTTGATAAAACAGGATGTTTCAAATATGTAATGTATTTTCTAGTACCAACGTTCAACACGCTCAGTCAACAGCACAGGCTGGTCTTGCAGGCTCTGGCAAATGTGTTTTCAAGTGTCAGCTTAGGATCACCTTCATCCAAAGCATGGTGTCATTGCATTTCTCATCAATTCCCAAAGGCAGGAAAACCGTTTCTCTCATCTTAGGGCTGTCATTTAGTTAGCTAGTTCGGAAAGTTCTTCTTCGGTTATTGGTTGAATTTGTTTCAGTATTTACATCGCTAATTTACCCACCCCTGCTGACTGTGGCAAATTACCGTTTTGAGCAGTTCAGAGTCTGGTACGTGCATAGTTGCTCAGTCTCCCCTGTCCATGGGATTTTTCAGGCAAGAATACTGGAGTGGGTTGCCATTTTCCTCCTCCAGGGGATCTTCCGGACCCAGGGATCAAACTGGCATCTCCGGCATTGCAGGCGGATTCTTTACCCGCTGATCCATCAGGGAAGCCCTTGAGTCTGGTACAGCTTTTATTTGATATAGGCAGAGTTTCATTAGCATCTTTAAGTTGCAGGCACATAACAAATAAGGGGTGGTGATGGTGGAGTGTGGATGGAAACAAATAGAATATAAAAATCTTTGTTCTCCCTAGAGCACTCATTTCTATTTACTAAGATTTATTTCTGGAGAGCAGGGTGGGGGTGGGGGGGGAGTAGATAGCAAATGCAAAGTACCTCCGGAGGGAACCTTAGAGCAGACGCCAAACGCACGCAGAGCCGTGGGAGGGGGCTGGGCCGGGGGGGAGGGGGTAGCGCTCGCTAGCTGGCCCCGTCCTCGGGCTCGCTGCTGGGCGAAGGCGCCGATGAGGCCTTGGACTCGCCGTCGCTGTTGCATTCGGCCCTCCGCGAGGAGCCGGCACCGGCCGCACCCTCCTGTTCCCGTGCGTGGCGCTCCAGCACCTCCTGGAGCTGCTTGATGTAGCCGATGGCAGCGCGGAGAGTCTCCACTTTGCTGAGGCGCTTGTCCGCCACCTCTCGGGGCAGGTGGTCTCGGAGGCGCGCGTACCCCTCGTTCACGCAGCGCACCCGCTGCCGCTCGCGCTCGTTGCGCTTGCGGAGGAAGGCGGGCTTGAAGGCGCCGTCCAGCCGTAGGGGTAGGTAGGGCCGCCTCGGGGCGCCGCCGCCGCCGAGCGCCCGCTCCCAACTCACGGAGACTCTGAAGGAGTCCCTCATGGGGAGGCGGGGCAGGGACCTTGGCACGCCCAGAGGCACCTGGCGCAGGTGATGCGGCAGGGTCAGCAGTCCGGCCTGTGGACGTTTCTCCATCATTTGCCAAAAAGAAAACCAATCACCCCAGAGATGAATCTCCCAGCAGAAGATGAGACTGAAAATTTTCAAAGCGGATATCCTGGTCCATTCAGACTGCCTGATACTGCTGGTCAGCTTTTGGAGAAGTTTCTGGGTCCGGAAGCTAGGTTTCAGAACAAGCTTCAAGAAAACGTTGCAGGATTCCCTAAGTTCATTGCACTCCTCGATCTTTTTATAATGATCCAGGCGGAGGTGATAGGCAAAGATTTAGGAACCCCTAATCCACACTTCAAACCACCTCTTCCCTTCTGATCTTCTTATTTCAAAAGATAACAAAAGGGGTTCCTCTCCTCGGTCCCGTGGCCTGGAAATGAGAATGCACACCAAACACTGAGTAATCTTCCAAAGCCACCAAAAGCTTTGCAATTACTGTAATCCACCGCTCTGGGTCTTCATGAGCACAGGAATCTTCAAGGTTTCAGAAGAGCTCCTCCCAGGAACCAACAGATCTACTGGCGGCTGAGCGAAAGTTTACCAGAGGCTTTCTCCTTGAAAATCAAAACTTGACTGCCCTTTGTGGTTTCCGGGGTCCAGGGCTAATGGAAGGAGCTTTTAGACTGTTTGCAAACTTACACTTGCCCTTTCATTTCTGGAGAGTTGGAGAGAAGACCTCATCAAAGGGAAGACTGCTCCCTTGTGGTTAAAAAATGTGTCAAGTCAGGGAGGACCTCGGGGAAAGTTTGAGGGTTTTCTTCTCCTAAAGTTTGAGCGTTTTCTTCTCCAAAATTTTTAAAAACCCAAGTAGACATTTTTTGAAGGGAACAGAAAAGAAATACACTTTAGCAACAAATATATGTGTCTGCCTATTATTATGTTGAAGACTGGGCGGTGATGTATTTGTGCTACTTTTTAAGAGCACATCAAAAGGCTGAGCAGTAACAAACACTTTTAGCCAAAGTTATTTCTCAGTGCTTACTGTAAACACAGCTTAAACACTGCTTCCAGACCTCTTCTAATCCCACCCAGGATATAAGGACATCATCTCTCCATAGTGTAAAGAGTATATTTCTATTGTGTTCTTTTTGTTTAAAAAAGAGAGAGAGAGAGAGATGCAATTTATTTTCACCCTTGAGGGTGAGAAAGCAACATTTGAAAGCCTCATTTCCAAGGAGAAACGATGATGGCTTTGAAGACTGTCTTTTTAAAACATAACTAAAAAATGAATAATTAAACCACCGTGTTGGTGAAGAGCTTTGAAGATGAAAGTGTCATTAAAAATCCAACTGTACTGGTTAATGTCAAAGAATGTGTTATCACACTGAAAATCAGATTTCCTGTTCTACAAACCAGCACATTAAAGGCAGCTTCTACTTTAAAAGTCCAACTTAAAAACAAGAGAAGCAAAACCCCCCTACATTTATAATCAGACTTTCTGCCTGTTCCTCAGGAGCCAAGGTGTCACCCTAACATGCTTTTTTGACAAGTCCTATGCGTCCCTGTTTACTCTAACTGATCAGCCCGAAGCAATTGGAAAAGTGCTTCCATCAAGGCAAATAAAATAGAAATAATTATTCCTTTCAAGCATAAGTTAGTCACATTTTAAAAGGTGTAGCTTCCTCTGAGACTTATACCAGCAAACAAACTAATATGTCATCTTGATTTCTCAGGAGAGTAGAGACCCATTGGGAAAGGCTTACTGGGCAAAAAGCTCACCAGAGAGGCAGAAATTAGACCACAAGTTGCTTTTTGGCCGTATCAAAGCATGACTCTTAGCCATTATTCTAAGAGTGATGGGAAATAAATAAGGCGTTTTGAGCAGAGAGATGACATGGTAAAGTTTTTTTTGTTTTTGTTTTAAAGATCACTGCCAAATAGAGAATAGATTGGAGGGGAACAAAAGAGAAAATGCTTACAGATACCATTTTTCATCTTCAGATTGGCAAAAAATTAAAAGATTGCTAACATCCAGGACAGGCAAGGATTTGGGTAAGTGGCAGAACATACATTTCTACACGCTTTGGGAAAAGTAACTGCTAACATTAATAGTACACATCACATATCCTATGACTTAAGATCCCTGCAGTTTTATCCTGCAAAAATAAATGCACCAGTGTGGATTTACATATAATAATATTTATTGCAGCATTGTTTACAGTGATTAAAACAAGAAAACAAATGGAAATAGGCTAGATGTCCATCAATAGGGAAAGGGCTAATACTGTTAAGATATTATGCTATTAAAAATAATGGATTAGATCTATACATAAGAAGTTGCAGAGATGTCCACCATAACGTGTTAAGTGAGAAAAAAAGCAAATGGTAGAGTTAACACACAGCATGAACTTAAAACAAACTGGATGATGCATTTGTCTTTATATGTGTGTGAGCACAGAGGAAAAAGGTAGAAAGACACATACTAAACTAAATTGGATTGGGGATAGGAGGGTGGTTCATTTTACTTTATGGATATTTCTACTATTTAAATTATTACATTCAGTTCTAATGAGGTGGATGAAACTGGAGCCTATTATACAGAGTGAAATAAGCCAGAAAGAAAAACACCAATAGAGTATACTAACACATATATATGGAATTTAGAAAGATGGTAACAATAACCCTGTGTACGAGACAGCAAAAGAGACACTGATGTATAGAACAGTCTTATGGACTCTGTGGGAGAGGGAGAGGGTGGGAAGATTTGGGAGAATGGCATTGAAACATGTGAAATATCATGTATGAAACGAGTTGCCAGTCCAGGTTCGATGCACGATACTGGATGCTTGGGGCTGGTGCACTGGGACGACCCAGAGGCAGGGTATGGGGAGGGAGGAGGGAGGAGGGTTCAGGATGGGGAACACATGTATACCTGTGGCGGATTCATTTTGATATTTGGCAAAACTAATACAATTATGTAAAGTTTAAAAATAAAATTAAAAAAAATAAATTATTACAGAAAACAAATATTACTTTTGCTTTTCTCTGATCTAGTGAAGTTTAAAATACTAAGATAAAATATATAAAAAACTCAAATGATAGTCTGCTGCTGCTGCTAAGTCGCTTCAGTCATGTCCAACTCTGTGCGACCCGATAGACGGCAGCCCACCAGGCTCCACGGTCCCTGGGATTCTCCAGGCAAGAACACTGGAGTGGGTTGCCATTTCCTTCTCCAATGCATGAAAGTGAAAAGTGAAAGTGAAGTCGCTCAGCCATGTCTGACTCTTTGCAATCCCATGGACTGCAGCCTACGAGGCTCCTCCGTCTGGTCTGACGCAAATCAACAGATTTAAAACATAATTTAAAGTGCTTGAGCCAGGTTTTCTGGCTTCTTAAAAATTCTCTCTCTGAGGAATAAATATCTACAGGATTTTTTTCCCCACTACTAATTTGTTGTTATTTAGTGTCAAGACTCAGAGAAGGCAATGGCACCCCACTCCAGTACTCTTGCCTGGAAAATCCCATGGACGGAGGAGCCTGGTGGGCTGCAGTCCATGGGGTCTCGAAGTGTTGGACACGACTGAGCGACTTCACTTTCACTTTTCACTTTCATGCATTGGAGAAGGAAATGGCAACCCACTCCGGTGTTCTTGCCTGGAGAATCCCAGGGACGGGGGAGCCTGGTGGGCTGCCATCTATGGGGTCGCACAGAGTCGGACATGACTGAAGCGACTTAGCAGCAGCAGTGTCAGACTTTTGTGACCCCAATGGACTGTAGCCTGATAGGCACATTTGTTCATGGGATTTCCCAGGCAAGAATACTAGAGTGGGTTGCCATTTCCTTCTCCAGGGGATCTTCCCAACCCAGGGATTGAACCCTTGTCTCCTGCATTGCAGGCAGTTCCCTTACACTGAGTCACCGGGGAAGCTCTTTCCACAACTACTACCACAATCAAAAATAGTCAGATCCTGATCCCATAGTGGTGTCTTCATAGGGTGTAGTAATATTATGATTACTACATGGTCTACATGGTAGACAAAGAATGCTGACACTCTTTCTCACACTTTTTGAAGGTGCAAGTGCTTTGGAAATAAGTGGTTTTTCCAAAGAAAGAAGCACTGTTTTACTCGCATGATGTATGTATATGTGGTGGGGGTAGGGTGTCTTGGTCTGGGGAAGGAGCTGCCTTCTTTTTTACACAAGAGATCAAAAGAATAGCTTCTGACTTCCAGTCACTCCCCAGTCACTCCTCAGTCAGTTTTGATCCAGACAAATGTTCTCTCCAACTTTAAAAATGTCTTTCTTAAGACTGGCTAGATCAAGTTACAGATATGCAAAACTGCCAAGAATGCTTAGGGCTAGGTTTGTGTAGTCCAATTTAGATCTGCTTGTAAAAGGGGGAATAGGATTCCCCCAAACGTCAGGCTCCGTAGATTTAAAGATATCTCTAAGGCCAAGGAAACTAACTTTCCACCCCTAAGACTCAGGTGGGTCCCTTATCACCTGCTTTAAGCATGTGGGGTTAAGAGACCTAGACTGGCTCTTTTTATGAAGTATTTGATATCATATTGTAGATTTTGGTTTCCTAAACCAATGGCACAGAGGGATGCATCTTTCTGGCACCATACCTGCAGTTTGCACCAGCTGCCACAGGGGGAACAGGGAAACATATTTTATTACCTCGTGATATAAATAAGATTTAGGCTTCCCTGGTGGCTCAGTGGTAAAGAATCTGCCTGCTGATGCAGGAGATGTGGGTTTGATCCCTGGGTGGGGAATATTGCCTGGAGTAGGAAATGGCAGCCCACTCTAGCATTCTTGTCTGGGAAATCCCATGAACAAAGGTGCCTGGTGGACTTTAGGTCATGGGGTCACAAAAGAGTTGGACACAATGACTAAACAACAATAAAGGATAAATTAAAACCTAAAGCTTAAAAAACCTTACCATATAGATTTAAATTCAAAGATACCAACATCAACATTTTTTTGGTTAAACTCCACAGATTATTCCCTGCTGCCGCTGTCTGTTGCCAAGTCGCTTCATTCGTATCCGACTCTGCTACCCCATAGACGGCAGCCCACCAGACTGCCCCGTCCCTGGGATTCCAGGCAAGAACGCTGGAGTGGGTTGCCATTTCCTTCTCCAAGATTATTGGAGATTATTCCCGCCCCCCTCCCCCACCCAATTTCTGATTCTACTCAGTCTCAAATAGAGGTGTTGTACTGCCAAGACTGAGCAAAGTCAGGCTCCTTCAGCAGTTTTAGCCTAGGTGATCAGCCACTGAAATTCGTGTAGCTTCTTAAAATCTGAGGAATGGAATTAGTCCAGCCACACGCATGTTCTGCTTTTTTAAGTCCATACAGCACACAAAATTATCCTAGTTCTAGTCCCATACCCACTCCATTTTGAAAACAAGCCATTCTGCAGCCCTTAGAAAAGTTAAACCGAATACATGGAACTTGTTATTGTTCTTCAGTTGTCCAGTCGTCCCACTCTTTGCAACCCCATGGACTGCAGCATCCCAGGCCTCCCTGTCCCTCAACATCTCCTGGAGTTTGCTCAAGTTCATGTTCATTGCATCCATGTTCCAAACACCAGTGCTTACTCTTTTATACCCATGTAACGGTTTCCAAAGTTCAAAGCAGGAAATCAGTGGTATCCAAGAAAATGCAGGCAGCCTCTCAGAATGGCCATCAAATACACCATCCCAAGAATCAGTAGCTTAAGACAATAAACAACATTTAATTCTTGAGCCTGAGGGGCAAAGATTTAGGCTGAATTCTAGTATATGTCTAACATGCAAACTCAGAATCAAGGGGCAGAAAACAGCTTTTTCTCTTTTTCCTAGGATGATTGAGCTATGAAGTCTCTTTGCAAAGGGCATAGTTACAAGAGGAGTGAAGAACTGGGGCCAGTAACATAATCATTAGAAGATAAAATGACACAATTTAAAATTATACAGTTTTAACTAGGGACACTTCAGGGGCTCATTAACCACATGTGGTTAGTGGCTCCCATACTGGACCATCCAGTGCTAGAGTCACTGGCCTCCTTGCAGTTCCTCACACTTACCAGGGATTTTCTTGCCTCTGGGACTTTGCACTTGACATTCCCTCTGAGTGAAACATTCTTCCAAACATGCGCATGGGTCACTCCCTCATCTCCTTTGGTTCAAATGTCACCTTTTCAATGACAGTTTTTCTGTCTACTGTATTTAAAGTTCCTGCTGCTATCCCTGAGCACTTTATAGCTATATTCCTTGCCATATTTTTATGGTATTTATTGTTATCTGGTATATTTTATATTTAATTACTTGTTTATTGTCTTTCTTTGCTATAATGTAAGCTCCATTGTTGCGGTGGTTTGTTGTTTAGTCGCTCAGTCGCGTCCAATTCTGGACTGCAGTGTGCCAGGCTTCCCTGTCCTTCATCATCTTCTGGAAAAGTTTGTTCACACTCATGTCCATTGAGTCAGTGATGCCATCCAACCATCTTGTCCTCTGTCACCTGCTTCTCCTTCTGCCCTCAATCTCTCCCAACATCAGAATCTTTTCCGGTGAACCAGCTCTTTGCATCAGGTGGCCAAAGTATTGGAGCTTCAGCTCAGTCCTTCCAATGAATATTCTGGGTTGATTTCCTTTAGGATGGACTGGTTTGATCTCCTTGTAGTCCAAGGACCTCTCAAGAGTCTTCTCCAGCACAACAATTTGTTAGCTTCAATTCTTTTCTTTTTTATGGTCCAGGTCTCACATCCGTACATGACTGCTGGATATTTGTTTTGCAAATATTTTCTCCTTATCTCTGGCTTGATGTATCATTTTGTCAGCAGTGTCTTTTCAAGATCAAAAGTTTTAATTTTAATGAAGTTGAATTTGTCAAATTTTTAGTGGTTCCTGATTTTTGTTCCTATCAAGATTGTAAAGGTTTTCTCCTGTATCTCCTTCTGTCAGTAACATAGTTTTAGCTTTCATATTTATCTGGTCTGATGCTTACATTGTTGTTGTTCAGTTGCCAAATCGTGTCTGACTCTTCCCTACCCCGTGGACTGCAGCATGCCAGTCTTCCCTGTCCTTCACCATCTCCCAGAGTTTGCCCAAACTCATGTCCATCGAGTCGGTGATGCCATCCAATCATCTCATCCTCTGTTCCCCCCTTCTCCTTCTGCCTTCCATCTTTCCCAGCATCAGGGTCTTTTCCAATGAGTCAGCTGGCCAAAGTTGACCAAAGTATTGGAGCTTCAGCTTCAGTATATGTTTACATACACTTCTGAAATTAAATAATTATTCAAAAATAATAGGCAGAATGGAAAGCCAGAATGAAATTATTTAGCTTTTATAAGACATCATCATTCCCTAGGCCCCAGGTTTGATGTGACATTTTAGGGAAAAGTGTCTCTCTCTTGTGATATGAAGACTTTCTTGATTTAGGTTTCTATTTGTCCTCAACAAGTGAGCAGAACCAATGGGACCTGCCAAATGTTCAGTGATTAGTTCCCTCAACTTCTCCTTCTGAGAAGGAAGGGAAATATTGTTAGTTGACTCCTCTCTAGGCTCTCCTACAAAACACTGTATATGCCTCTGTTTTCACATGAGACTGAATTTTCAAAACTCATCAGTCCCCACTATATTGCAAGCTGTTGAAATGTACGTTTGAGATGTAATTCAATGTGTCTTCTGAATGAAAGGAGGAATTCCTGGGTCTCTTTTATTCCGCTGGTGAAAGGAGGCTACCAGGTAGTGTGTTATAGACAATATCCAATCCTTGCGAATTTGGGACCATTTTCCTTTAAAGCCATCTCAGTATCCCTAGGGTTTAGCAAAGTGCCTGGCTTGCAGTAGGGAAAGAATGGCAAAGAGCGAATGGAAAGGTAATCTGTACAAAAATCCCCAAAACCACCCTTTATGACTTCAAGCAGGGAAATTGAGAGACCTTCAGGTGTAACTTGTGACAAATATTTTTGATACAATTCCAATTCCTCCTAGACAACACCGCCAACATAGCTGGTTAAGTCCCTTATTTCAAATCTTGTAGGCTTGCGTGAACCCACGCTTTCCTAACTGAAGGATGCCACGAAGACCGAAACCCGAAGTCTGGGGGATTTTTGCGACTCAGAATCGGCTCCCAGGGCTCAGGCCAGCCCCGGTTGCTTAGCAACGGGGTCGATTGCTCGGCGATCGATTCGACCGGTCCAGACTGAGACGCGGCGCTCCAGGCCGAGCCTCTCACGGCCCGCCCCCTCCGGCCAGGGTCCCCGCCGCGCGCAAGCGCGGGACTGGGGGGATGGGCCAGGGGAGGAGGAGTGAGCGCGCGGGCGCCGCTTGCGGACCGTGGCGGGGAGGGGCGCACGCACGAGGGGCGGAGCGGCGGGCGCCGAGAGTGGCTGAGGAGCCGGAAACGCGCCTTGGAGGGTGCGGCCCGGAGGAGACTGCGGGCTGGGCCGGGCTGGGCCGGGCGGGAAACGTTAGGCGAGCGGCCCCTGGGGCGCGGGGGTCGTGCGGGCGGGGAGGGCCCCGAGGCGAGCTCTGCCCGGATGAGGAACAAAGCGGCGGGGCAGGCGCGCGCGCCCCCCCGCGCGGCCGGCAGGTGGGCTGCGCGCGGGCCCGGCCGGGGCGGGGCGAGGGCGGCCTGCGAGCCCCAGGCCGGCGGGCGGGCGACTTGGCCGCCCTTGGGAGGCGGTGTCCGCAGGCCCAGGCTCTCCGGCGGTGGAGGACGGGGGCTGCATCCTCCCCACGTTTGGGTGACCGCCCTTGTCCTCTCCCTCAGGTCGGGCAGCCCCCCTCCCGAAGCTTCTGGAGGAAAGGCCCCGGGTGTCCCTTGGCATGCCCCATCTCGCGGCAGGGTGCGCGGCCGCCGACCCTCGGGAGAAGTTGGGCGGTCCCGGGCGGCCCCGGGGACGAGTGGCCGCGTTTGTGCAGCGGTTGTAAGCAAGATGCGGTAGCACGTGACCTTGGAACGCAAACTCTGATGCAGGTTCCCCGCCACCCGTGTGCGCTTTTCTCTGACCCTTGGCCCCCAGCAGATGCATCACAGGTGAGTAGCTTAGTGGGCCGAGCGCTGGTGACATGTTTGGAAAACATGTAGCAAATAAGACTTTAGAATGCCTTTGTTTTTGGTGCCGTTGGGCAGGTTACAGGTGCCATTTGCAAATGGATTTGTCCGAAAGGGAACAGGAAATCCAGAAACCAGTATTGGGTTGAATATATTCTGATTAGGCTTGATTTGCGCCACATGTGAGTAATTATTCCGAATAGCCACACGTTGATTGTTGGCTTGTTGTGCATCTTTATCCTTGCCTTTGAGTTATTTGCGCCTTTAGTTAATATTTGAATCTAAGTTTCGAGGTGTATTTTTAGCTCGTTACCATGTTTCACCTTGAATTTTGCTGTTTACCATCTGGCTTGGCTGGTAATGGAGAGAAATTAAGTTCTTAATTCTTCAGACTTAATGTTGAAAGTACTATACTCCACAGTATAGAAATGTACCAAAGAGTTACATTTGACTGTTCTTTAAAGGGCCCTTTCATAGGCTGTTGAGGATAAGGAAGATTTAAAAAATTCACTCGAATTACTGAAAATTGTCCATTGCATTTGCAAACTGGCTGCATTTCAGTTAGGTTCTTACATATCATTCTAACAAAAAGTTAATAAGATCAGCGAACGGTTCGTACTTGTGTGTGTGCTCAGTTGTGTCGGACTCTCTGCAACCCCATGGACTGTAGCCCGCCAGGCTCCCCTGTCAATGGAATTCTCTCGACAAGAATACTGGAGTGGGTAGCCATTTCCTTCTCCAGGGGATCTTCCCCACCCAGTGATTGAACCCAGGTCTCCTGTATTGGAGGCAGATAGATTCTTTACTGTCTGAGCCACCAGGGAAGCCCCATGGGTCATACATAGGTCATGTAAACTAGAGAAGATGAAGGGAATGATTCTACAACGAATATACGTAGGGGAGAATTTCGAGCTTAGTACAGTATCTTGATTCTGGCCCTTCTCCCAGCATTGCTTCCTAGAATTCCATATGAAAAGTAGCTAGGATAGAATTGCACTTTGGAATGAGAGTGTCTTAGGAGGATCGTATTGTAAATTCCCTTCATCTGCTTTCTCTCTGTGGGATACTAGTTACCTTTGGTTTATGGCTGCTGAGATCATCACATTTTGGTGACTCACAACAAAGCAGAAATCTGCTGAGCCTCACATTAACTCTGGTTTGAACTGGTTTGAGAAGGTCTAAGAGTCAGCCTAGAAACACCATTTTGATTTTTATCTTGAGATTATGTGCACAGATTAATACTCAGGAATTTTCAGTATAGAGTTTGAAGCTACAGACTTTTAATTGTATGTATGTGAAAGTGGCTCAGTTGTGTCTGACTCGTTGCGACCATATGGACTGTAGCCTCCCAGGCAACTCCGTTCATGGGATTTTCAAGGCAAGAATGCTGGGAGTGGGTTGCCATTTCTTTCTCCAGGGGATCTTCGCCACCCAGGGATCGAACCCGGGTCTCCCGCATTGCAGGCAGACTCTTTACCGTCAAAGCCACCAGGGAAGCTTTTAATTGTACTTCAAAGAATTACTGTAATTGTTTTTTTGTAGGTCATTCCTGCTCTACTGACTGTAAAGTTTTAATGTTTGTAGCTATAAAAAGTTACAGGAGAATTCTGTTTTAAACCACTCCAAACCCAGAAACTTTGCAATTTATGGTAGCTATGGTGTCTTTAGGTTGTACAGAGTTTTGCACTTTTTTTAAATTATTTTTTTAATTGAAGGATAATTGCTTTACAGAATTTTGTTGTTTTCTGTCAAATCACTTCTTTTATTTTTAATTTTTGAATTTTTTTTGCCTCTCCTCGTGGCATGCAGAATCTTGGTTCTGACCAGGAATCAAACCCTTGGCCCTTGCAGTAGAAGCACAGAGCCCCAGCCTCTGGACCACCAGGGAATTCCTACATTCCTTTCCTTTGCCTTCCTTCCTGTGCTGGGTCTTGGTTGCTGCATGCGGGCTTTCTCTAGCTGCAGTGAGCGGGAGCTACTCTGGTTGTGGTGCACGGGCTTCTCATTGCCGGAGCTGCTCTTGTTGCGGAGCACGGGCTATAAAGTGTGCGGGCTCAGTGGTTGAGGCAGATAGGTTCAGTTGCCCAGCAGCATGTGGGATCTTCCTTGTATAGCATAATCAAATACAGTTATTAATGTGCCGTCCCTCATAAGGTGCACCTCGTTTGCTAATGTGGTTCTAGTTGTCTTTCTAGTAAGAATGAGTTTGCATTGCTTCATCCAAATCAGAGTGCCTACTCTGTACAGGGTACTGTCCTCAGTTAGCTTTGTACACTTAATTAATGTCTGGGAGCTTAGGTTTATGAGATACCTGGCCTGGGGTAAGGTTGAAGTCTGTAAATATGGAATAATGCAGGAATAGGTTTATGTCTAGAGAAGGCAATGGCAACCCACTCCAGTACTCTTGCCTGGAGAATCCCATGGACAGAGGAGCCTGGTGGGCTACAGTCCATGGGGTCACTAAGAGTCAGACACGACTGAGCGACTTCACTTTCACTTTTCACTTTCATGCACTGGAGAAGGAAATGGCAACCCACTCCAGTGTTCTTGCCTGGAGAATCCCAGGGACGGGGGAGCCTGGTGGGCTGCCATCTATGGGGTTGCACAGTTTATGTCAGACATTAAGCATACTCCACTGTGTAAACACACAGATCCTGAGTGTTGGAACTGACTGTCAAAGGCAAAACAGTTCTTTTATTGTAATTATCTTAGTTAAGAGCTTGGCTCTCTTAAATTAGGTGAACCTGGATTTAAATACCAGTTCTGTGACTTCTGTAAATTAGGCAGATCTGGAGTTAAATCTGCTCCTTACTAGTTAATGTAATTTTGGGTTTCTTGGTCTGAGTCTCAGTTTCCTCATCTCTAAAATGGATTAAGAATAATACCTACTCACAGTAGTTATAAGGATTGTTGTTACTGTTGTTTTAGTCCCTCAGTCCTGTCCAACTCTTTTGAGACCCCATGGACTGTAGCCTGCCAGCCTCCTCTGTCCATGGAATTTCCCATACAGTATACTGACTGGAGTGGGTTGCCATTTCCTTCTCCAGGGGATCTTCCCGACCCAGGGATAGAGCCCCTGTCTCCTACATTGCTAGGTGGATTAATCACCACTGAGCCACCAGGGAAGCCCAGTTATAAGGATTAGGTGAGATCATTACATGTTATCACTTAGCCCAGTGTCTACACCTATAGTAAGGGAGTAATTAGTGTTAGTTATTAATATTTTCATGTTGATTCCTAGCTGACGTAGCCATTTTTCAGGTTAAAAACCTATTAAGTTTTGTTTTCACTGCTAAGGAGTGTGTAGATCCATTTGTCCCCTTCCTGTTCTTCACTTCTCCCATGTACTTAGGCACACACATAAGACCTTGCATCACTGTGATATTCGATATAAGGATTGGAGGCTCCTGGTGACCTTCTTTGGATAACCTGTTGGCTGGACTCTTGAAATTGTTTATGATATGGCAGTCTCTAAATTTTTTTTTTTGACAGTCTTTAAATTCCGACATAGGAACTAATACTTCCTGATAACCTCCAGTAGGGTCTTATCAGTGTTCCTGTTACTCTAATGATACTGCTAATGGCAGTGCAAGATAGATTGCATGGAAAAGGCAGTTCTCAGATTCTCAGCTTGCTGAAAATGGTCTGTAGATTTTAAAAAGTGTGATGTATTGAAAAGCTTTTTGGCAATGTTTTGCAGCATGATCTGTGTTCTTCCGTTTAATTGCTCTGTGATTTGGGGTGTATGATAAGCCTCTTTGAGCCTCAGTTTCCTCGATTCCCTTATTCTGAAGAATTAGTGAGCTAATATGAAGTAATTTTTTTTATAAAGTATCTAGCTTACCTAATGAACCTTGTTATGTGGAGGATTTTACTAAGATTATTGATTAATTATTAAGGTATCTATACAGAGTTTTAATAAAATGCTGATCCATGGAGAAGATACAGTACTTTTTCACACTGTTTGCAGTCTAATATCAGACCTAGTATCACTTTTAACCTCTGGTGAAAACAGTTAGTAAAAATTCTTTGAGTAAGTTAAAACAAGTCCAGGTTTCAGGTAATAAACCAGTTGGAGAAACGAGATACTGTGAAAGAAAACAGGTGAATTAAAAACACACAAACGCCTCATTGCCGGTGTACTCTAAGGATTGCAAACTATGCTTTAAATAGCATGCTTAATATTTGGAACAAGGCACACCTGAGTTAAATCTTGTTTCTGCTATATGACAGCCAAGTTAACATCTCTGAATCCTAATTTCCTTATCAGTAGAAGGACTATCGGAGAGCTGTGTGCATAGAAATGAAGTTGTAGTTGATCAAATTGCGTCTCTGCACCACCATTGTTTTAGGTTCTTCAGTACCTTAAACAGAGTCACTGAGGCAATTTTTGCATAACTGGTTGTGTCTAATCTTTCTTAGGATGAATGAAATGAACCTGAGTCCTGTGGGGATGGAGCAGCTGACTTCATCTTCTGTGAGCAATGCCTTGCCAGTCTCAGGGAGTCACCTGGGGTTGGCTGCCTCACCCACTCACAATGCCATCCCTGCTCCAGGTGAGTGGTAAGGGAGAGGGACTGGATTCCAACACTTAATTGCATTAACCCTTCTAAATGGAACGGGTCAGAGCCCCTTTCAGAGTGGATGGGAGTAGCCCAGCAGGTCAATGGCAGTTTCACCTGTGGTAGCAATTTTTGTAGAGTACTGAAGTTCTAGTGGGTAGGATAGGGGTAGCAGGTTTTCCTGGTTATACTCTTATTGAGTTAGTGCCCTTTTGTCTAGAGCTGTAGTTGACTTGGCGTTTTATCCAAGATTACCCATTCATCTATCCTTGCCCTTGACATTCTGTCCCTGGGTTATTAGGAGAGAATTATTGTACTAACTTCCTAGAACACATGAGAAATTCAACTTTGTTCTCTATCATACCTGAAACTGGCACCAGCCACAAATGCGCCAGACCTAGAATTATGGTCAAAGAAGAGGTCTCAGGGAGGGAGCTCCTGCATGGAACTCCCCCTGAGCCTCAGTACTCGGGCAGAATAACAGTGTAGGGAAAGCTCATTTTCCCCCATCACTGTACATTTAAAACCTTTTTATCTAGCATGGCATTGAAACATGTATAATATCATGTATGAAACGAGTTGCCAGTCCAGGTTCGATGCACGATACTGGATGCTTGGGGCTGGTGCACTGGGACAACCCAGAGGCAGGGTATGGGGAGGGAGGAGGGAAGAGGGTTCAGGATGGGGAACACAGGTATACCTGTGGCGGATTCATTTCGATATTTGGTAAAACTAATACAATATTGTAAAGTTTAAAAATAAAATAAAATTAAAAAAACAAACCTTTTTATCTACCTAGTTGAATTTTTTCTTTCTATTGAAATAGAAAAGAAGCAAGCTCTTAAGTCTTATAGCAGTAAGCTAGTGATTCTTGCGGGTCTCTGACATTGTAATGTATTGGACTCTGTTTATCAAAATAAGAGTTAATGCTTAAGAGTATTTTAAATCTGCAAGTTTAAATAGTTCTTTCTAGAGAATTACCTGCTTAATTACTAAAATGTAGAATCCCAGGGACCGGGGAGCCTGGTGGGCTGCCGTCTATAGGGTCGCACAGAGTTGGACACGACTGAAGTAGCAGCAGCAGTTAAATAAGATTCATCTAAATTAGGGTCTCTTCACATTCCTTTTAGTGTCCACAAAAGAAATTTTTAAAAAATTTATTAGTTCTTAACTCATTTGTTTATTTCTTAGGCATTCCGTTTAGTAGACAGTCTTATTAAGGAGGAAAAACCTGTTTAAAAATACTTTTCAGTGGCAAAAATAGTGCATATCTGCATTGCCCAAGTTGGTGAGTTCATTATGATGGGAAGCCACAGGGTCACTTCAGCATTGTGTGGATAGATGTAGTCCAAGGTGGATATTGTGTGTAAATTTTTAAAAATCATGAAGTATAGCATATATGCAAAAGATTATATCAAGATATACATGTACAGTTATACATCTGACTTTAGGTTTTTTCCCCAAGTAGAAGCATATCTATGAAATTTTTAAAAGTGATACATTCTCACCATATAAAATGGAAAGTATAATAAAAAATATTTTTTAAAAATCTGTACTGTCACTACTTAGAGACCACTCTGAAGTTTGATATATTTCTTTGAAATTTGGTGTATATTTCTTCCCATTCTTTTTATGTCTAAATAATTGGTTTTTTTAAATTGTATTTAAACTAGGTTTTAAATTGTAGTTAAATGTTTTGGTACCCAAGAGCAATACAGATAGCTGAACGATCAAGTTGACATTTTAAAACTGACTTGCAGACTAAATTTAGGGCTTGTCTGTGGATGTCTGCCAGTACTATCTATCTGGGGATGTAAAGGGCTACTGGGTGAGATTTTTGCCTGTAGCCAGTGATTATAGAATTTTAAAGTACTTACTTTTAATTGAGGAAAACAATTTTTTTTTTGTAGGCCTGCCAGTGGCGATTCCAAACCTGGGTCCCTCCCTGAGCTCTCTACCTTCTGCTTTGTCTCTGATGCTCCCAATGGGTATTGGAGATCGAGGGGTGATGTGTGGGTTACCTGAAAGAAACTACACCCTACCTCCACCACCTTACCCCCACCTTGAGAGCAGTTACTTCAGAACCATTTTACCTGGTAAGTGTTACAGTTATTTGGAAATTTACAAGAAATAATACATCCGACCCTTTTTTGTTTTGTTTTAGTTATTTATTTAGATGCCCCGGGTCTTAGTTGTGGCACTTGGGATCTTCGATCTTTGTCAAGACGTGGGATCTTCAGGTGCGGTGTGCAAAATCTTAGCTGCAGCATGTGGGATTAGTTCCCTGACCAGGGATCCAACCCAGGCCCCCCTGCATTGGGAGTGTGGGGTCTTAGCCACAGGACCATCCGGGAAGTCCTTATAGCAGCCGACTGTTAACTTCAGTTCTCAAAGACTTGAATGATGCTTTTTTCTCTTTGTCACTGTTAGATATGTGGGGGGAAAATTGTATTTATGTACTTCTCCTCTTAGAACATATAGATAACATTATTAATATAGCAGTTTGACAAAGGTTAATTTCTTAATGGCACATAAACAATTTTTCCCTTGTCTCTTCTAGGTTCAGTTTTTATAATTGGTCCAGTTTTTATAATTCTCCAATTGTAATTCCTACCAACCACATGTCCTGCTGTACTGTCATTGTTTATTATAAAGCTTACTGAATTTTTATTCTAAAATATTATATACTCATTTCAGAAAATTTAGCAAATAAAGAGGGAGGGGAATTATTCATAGTCCCATCATCCATCTTTCTGGTGTACTTCCATCCTACCTTTTATTTTTGTGTAGGGGTTTTTACTGTTTTCCATAATGAAAACTGTAGTACTTGCAATACAATTATATACCCTTTTCTTCCACTTAATGTTTTTCTCTATTTTTACATAGTTATTTTCCCCAGCTGTTACATGGTTTTCATAATTATCCTTTTTAATGACACATTACATTCTACTGATAGTTTATTCCATGGTTTATTATATCAGTCTTTATTGATGGGCACTTTTTACCAGTTTATTACTGTTATGTAAATATCTTTGGGTATATTATTTACAAAATGCATTTAGGGCAGTTTACCGTAAGTGGAGTTTTCTTATTCAAGAGGGTATGAATATTTTTGAGGTTTTTATTATATATACTCAATACTTTGCAAAGACATTTTAGAAATTTGGGCTTCTGTTGGAGATGCAGCATGTACCATTTCACCATATACTCATTAACAGGAATGTTCAAATATTTTTTCTGTTTTAATAAAGCAAGTATAATTGTGACTTATTTTGAATAGAGCCTAATGTTTCTTGATAGTTTAATAAAAACTTAGTTATATTTAATTAAATTTTATTTTTCATATGGAATATCTGCTTGTAAATGATTTGACCTTTTAACTCTTATAGAGCAAATTTCAGCATCTTGGGACTCAGGAATTCCAACCATGTATATGTTACTAAAGCAGAAATGATTAATTTCTAGTGACTTCAAAGGAACGTTAATTTTTATGATTTCTGAGTTTCACAAAACTGAATTATGGTGTATTATGTTGCTATTTATAAAGTATATATATATCAAACCAAAGAAATAGATAGGAGCTTATTTTACTTTAGTTGCATTTGTAAGAAAAATAGCTTTTAGCATTTGGAATTGTTAATACACTGAAAAGTTCCTGATATCTCATCTTTTCCTTTTCCCAGGCATTTTGTCTTATTTAGCTGACAGACCACCTCCTCAGTATATTCACCCTAACTCCATAAATGTTGATGGTAATACAGCATTATCTATTGCCAATAACCCTTCAGCACTAGATCCCTATCAGTCCAATGGAAATGTTGGATTAGAACCAGGCATTGTTTCAATAGACTCTCGCTCTGTGAACACACATGGTGCCCAAAGTCTTCATCCCACTGATGGTCATGAGGTGGCCTTGGACACAACAATCACCATGGAGAACGTCTCTAGGGTCACCAGCCCGATCTCTACAGATGGAATGGCAGAAGAGCTGACGATGGATGGTGTTGCAGGCGAGCATACCCAAATCCCAAATGGCTCCAGAAGTCATGAACCTCTGTCTGTGGACTCTGTGAGCAGCAACCTTGCAGCAGAAACTGTAGGACATGGTGGTGTGATACCCATTCATGGGAACGGTCTGGAGCTCCCTGTGGTCATGGAGACAGACCACATTGCAAGTCGGGTCAGCGGGATGTCTGACAGTGCCCTCAGTGACTCCATCCACACCGTGGCCATGAGCACCAACTCTGTAAGCGTGGCACTCTCTACCTCACACAACCTCGCCTCCCTAGAGTCTGTTTCCCTCCATGAAGTTGGCCTAAGCCTAGAACCTGTGGCTGTCTCCTCCATCACCCAGGAGGTTGCTATGGGGACAGGTCATGTAGATGTTTCTTCAGACAGTCTTTCTTTTGTACCACCTTCACTGCAAATGGAAGACTCCAATTCAAACAAGGAAAATATGGCAACCTTGTTTACAATTTGTGAGTGTGCTTAGCCTTTTTCTTTTGGAGATATTGATAGAAAGGGTCATCATCCTTAACAGGTTTAGTTGCAAAGCCAGGTGTTAATTACGGGAGTGTAGAAAGTAACTAGACTTGGAAACTTCTATTTGCCTATGTATTGTCCTTTGTGTTAATGTGGTGCCTTTTTCTCACATAAGCCAAGTGATAATATAGACATTCTGTTGGTTTTTAAAAAATCTTCCTGAAGTAAGGAAACAGTCATTTCTGTATTTAACAGATAAGTTTAGCCTAGTAATACTTATTTCCCAAGATTTCACAGAGTTAATTATATAAGTAAATTTCAGTAAGGTGTTCTGTGTGACCTGCCATGCGCTTTTTCTACATATGACAAATTTATTAGATCATGTGTAATTTTTCATCCCTGTGGAAAAATGTAAGTGGATACAAGTAAAATTTTTGGTTTTTTTTTTTTTTTGCTCAGAATGCATATAAATTACCATAGTTTGGCATGTAAAAGTTCTTTTTATGGGGCAACAGTAACAAAAGCAATATAAAAAGTCGAGTTGTTGGTGTCACTACCACTTCATTCACGCAGTAAACATGCTGAGTGCTAGCAAGCACCAGCCTCTGTACTAGATGCAGCATAAAAAATAATCTGCAAGAGGCTTTAAGGAACCTACAGTCTGAAGGGAAGCACAGGCTAGTGAACAGGCTGTTGTGTTATGGTATACTGAGTGGAAAGGTGGGATTAAGTGTATGGTGCTAAAGGAGCCTGCGCTGGGAGCGTCTCACCAGACTGTGGAAAACGCAGGGAAGACTGCATGTGTGTTAACACAGACCTGAAGAGCAGACATGTCCAAAGTGGAGAATCAGGAGGAACAGTGTCCCCCGTGGGAACTGGCACCTGTAGTTTGAAAGAATCGTGAGTGGTTCAGGATTGCTGAAGCATAAAACAGGTGGGGAGGGACTTCCCTGGTGGTCCAGTGGTTGGGACTCTGAGCTTCCACTGCAGGGGGCACAAGTTCGATCCCTGATCAGGGGGCTAGAATCCTACATTTGGTGTGGTACAACCAAAAAAATACAACCCTCCCCGCCTCAAAAAAAAAGAACAGAGGTGGGGAGAGGGATATGTGATGAGAGAAGTAGGGGCCAGAACACAGAGGGTCTTCAAAGAGCAGACAGGGATTTTGAGGAGGGAGGGTTGGGATAGGGGTTCTGCTGCGGTGTGAGGGTAGCAGGCTTGTTAGTGGCAGAGAGGTAAAGATGGTTTGGTTTAGAGGTAAAGATGCCATGGTTTAAGTGCAAGGTCATGATATTCCAATCTAGAATAGAGATAATGATGGAAAAAGTGGAAAATATTAACAGAAAACTCAGTAGATCCTGTTGATTGGGTGAAGTTGGAGGAGAGAAGGTTTAAGGAGAAATTACTGGTTTCTGGCTGGGAAACTAGGTGGATAGTGACCATTCCTTAGGATGATGAATGATGGAGGTGGAGTGGTTTTTTTTTTTTTTTTTTTTGGCTGCGCTTGGTCTTCCTTCCTTTGCCAGGTCTTTCTCTAGTTGTGGGCAGTGAAGGCTACTCTTGGTTGCCGTGTGTGGGCTACTCATTGTGGCTTCTCTTGTTGTGAGGCACGGGTCCTAGAGCATGGGCCTCAGTAGTTGAGGCCCATGGACTTAGTTGCTCCGAGGCATGTGGAATCTTCCTGGATCGGGGATCAAAGCTGTGTCCCCTGCGCTGGTAGGCAGATTCCTATCCTCCGGGCCACCAGGAAGTCCCTTGTTTTGTTTTTGATGCGTGTAGGTGAGTCCAGTGTCAGACATGTTGATTTCAGTGTCCAATGATACCTAGAGATGTCAGGTGAGAACTTGAGTCTGGAGCTCAGAGATCTATCCCGAAATATTCAGGAATCCTCAGCATTAAGGTGTTAATCATAGCCATGGAAGTGAGGTGAGATCCTATCCTAGTTAAGTGTGTGGAATGACAAGGCTAGGTATGCTAAGGTACAGTGGCAGAGGAAGAGCTTCTAAAGTAAGTTGAACAGGATGGTCAGAAAAGTAGGAGGCTTCTGGTGCTACTGAAGCCAAACAGTGGGGAGACCTTTCGTGTTAACCCTTTAAAGTCTCAAATTTATAATTTTAAAATAATTTAGGATTGTAATTAATGTATGGTTATTAATTGAGGAGAAGGTAAGAGGTGGTTTAAGTCAGTCTGTTTATCCTTCTGCGGGGAGAGTGCTACATCTAGCGTCATGTGGGATCCTCGTCCCCTGACCAGGGATCAGACTTGTGCCCCCTGCAGTCAAAACCTGTCATCTTACCCACTGGACTGCCAGGGACGTCTCCTGTTGATCCTTTTTCAAGTGGGCAAGTGGAACCTCTTGCTTCTGAGTGTTTTTCAAAAGAGATGTAATTCGCATACACATTTTAGTGTATGGTTTTTAGTATAATGGTGGTTTTTAGTATAATGACAAGGTTGTAGTGACAACAATCACTACTATCTAATTCAAAAATTTTTCTTACTTCATAAAGAAACCTTGTTAGCAGTTACTCTCACCCCTACCCCCATTCTCAGGTAACCACTAAACTGCTTTATCTTTGGATTTGCCTAGTCTAGACATGTCATATAAATGGAATCCTACCGTATATGGCTGTGCCTGGCTTCTTTCCCTTAGCATAATGTTGTGATGGCTTATCCATGTTATAGCATGTATCAGAATAATATTCCATTGTATGGATATACCATATTTTGTTCATCCATTTATTTTTCATGAAGATTTAGTTTCTCCTTTTTGACTATTCAATGCTGGTATGAACATTCACATACAAGTTTTTGAATGAATGTATGTTTTTAATTCTTGGATATATATGGGATTGAAATTCCTCTTTTTGAGGAATCGCCAGACTGTTTTCGAAAGTGGCTGCACCATTTTATACTCCCAGCATCAGTGTATGAAGGTTCCAGTTTCTCTACATCTTTGCCAAGATTTCCTTTTTTTTCCCTAGTAATAATTGAATTTTATTTGTAAAAAAAATGGGTATTTATAGCCTTCACAGTAGGTGTGAAATGGCATCTCATTGTTTTAATTTGCATTTCCTTAATAACTAATGATGTTCAGCATCTTACATGACTTATTCACCATTGGTATTCTCTTTGAAGGAAGCCTATGACCCTTTTTTTGCCATATGAAATCTGAATCTTTGTTTGAAGAGTTAACATGGTTTATAATTAGGAGCATTGGAGAATAAGTCCTCATAGAGTGTAGGGGATCTCTAGTCTGATTTTAAAGAATTTTAAATCAAGTAGTACTTGAAGAAGTAATGTATTATTACTACTTTGGCTAAATATGAAAACTTTAACTGATATTTTACGCCATTTAAGTGGTAATTTCTAATAGGTTGTTCAGGGGAATAAAGGTGCCTAGAAGACTGTGGTTCTATGTATTACAGCTATTTTGTGAATGAATTTGGAGAATCTGAACAGTCATTGACTAAATAGGGTCATGAATACTACTGCTTATCAAGGAGAAAGGAAAGTAAAAGAGCAAAAGATTTGTGGAGAAGGAGGACACTCCTGAGCTTGTAAACGTGAAGTTACAATAAGCATAGAACAATGTATGAAGTCAACATTGTTTTTTTGACAATACAAAAAGGAAGACCATATGAACAATAAGAAATTAAGAATGTTAAGCAAACATGTCTGCAAGAGTATGATCCTACCTGCTGTCCTAAGGAGCAGACTGCATATTTTCTTTGTGTTAACCTGTCATCCAAACGTGGTCAGCCAGTTTGTTAACAGGGAAGCAGGAGCGAGCGGTGGTGTCCGCATCTCTGACTGCGTTGTGCTGTGTTGTCACTGCATCACCGACAGCGTTTCAGCTCAGTTTCCTCTCAGAGTTCGGTAGACTCTGAATCTTTTCGACTTCAGAACATCATATCTGAAGGTATTACTTGTCCACTTAATGTAAGAAATGACAAGACTTGATTCTTGAAGTAATGTAGTGTTATTTTTTGATCAGTGTTTTTCTTATGCACTGAACAGGAAACTTGTCCATTTGTAGTAAAAAAAAAAAAAAATCAAATCTTGCTGAAGGAGGATATGAATGGGTATACATGTACGTGTAATAAAGTGGCCCTTTGATCAGAGCATTTCTCCTAGAACCTTGCTTCATACTGGTTACATTTTAATAATTCACATTTAAATAAAGCAGGTGGTCATTGATCTGTCTGCTGGAACTGACCCCATTTATGTCTCACATTTGTCATCTGCAGGGTGCACTCTCTGTGACCGAGCCTATCCCTCAGACTGCCCTGATCATGGACCGGTGACTTTTGTTCCTGACACTCCAATAGAGAGCAGAGCCAGGCTTTCTCTCCCAAAGCAGCTTGTTCTCCGCCAGTCAATGGTGGGAGCAGATGTTGGTAAGACCCTGGGAACCATAAAACTTGATCAAAGTCTCTTCTTCCTTTGTAGGGTAGAGCTGTAAAAGTGGATGTGTATAATTTAGAGATTACTTGCTTGATCCAGAAGTCAGTTTATGGCTGAATATTTATCCTTTTATGGAATACTTTTACGTGGTGATAACACTAAATCAAGTTGAACACTTTATTGGAAAAGTTCCCCTTTCTTAGGATCAGGATTGAATAGAGGAGAGAATCCTCCTCAAAGGCTGAATCTTTGAAGACTTGGCTTGTATTTTCAGCTGTATCATCCACTGTCAATTATCATGACAAATCATTCCTTGAAACTTAGTTTCTTTTATAAAACCTGGAAAATTTACCATTTATAACTTTTTATCACCAAAAATACTTTCTATCAAATGTTTATAAATTGCTTAATACTCCTTAGGAAAAGAGAGTAAGAAATACAGACTGCCACGGTATGCTTACCCATACTGGAATGTAATGTGGTATCTGAATCTTTATGCTATTCTTTGAAAATACGATACTAGACTCATTGTTCTTTCAGGTGTAGCTTAGGCATCAGTCAGTTGAAAGCATTAAACCGCTTAGATAATAAAGAGCAGTGCTTTAAGCACAAATGATGTTAGAAGTTTGATTTATTTTGTAGTAATTGCTTTACTTTTTTATAATAGTGTTGTCTAGTCCTTTTTATGTATCAACTTTGAGGGACATGGTTCCTTGTGTATAAACATTGGTTCAGGAATTTCTGATACTGCTTCTTAATCTGCATATTTCTTCTGAGCCCAGTCTAATCTGTTCATTACTTTTTCCTTATTTATAGAACAGAACCCATAAGATGTACCTACCTTTCAGGAGTGCTAGAATATCAGCAGTTCATAGATTCATGGAAAATAAGACTCTTGGCATGAGTTAAGCTACTGTCTTCTCTATCCTATTAGATGTTTAAATCATTGATTGTGTAGTTGGTGTCCTTCCACTGATAGGTGTGTGGACTGGAGAAACCATCCCTGTTCGGACTTGCTTCGGGCCTCTCATTGGCCAGCAAAGTCACTCCATGGAAGTAGCAGAATGGACAGACAAGGCGGTTAATCATATCTGGAAGGTCAGTGTTTTTGGAGATTTTCTGTGACTTTTGGATGCTTTTATAGTAAAGAAGTAGTTAAAAGCGATGTAAAAGTCAAACTTACCCAAGATTCATACAGTGCCAGTCATCCATCAGTCATTGAATACTACTTTCTGTTCTTGGTAGCCAAATTACAATACATAGCAAAATGTCAGATATTGAATATAGAAGATAAACTGTTTTAGTCTCCATTTTGTTAGTAACCCAATGACTGCTCATTTTTATTACTTGTGGCAGCTCAGGCTTTGGACTTTGTTTATATGTTGAAAGTCTTATTTTGTAATCAGCTAAAGCATTCCTCAAATATTTAGCTTGGGAAACAATTCTAGACTTGGAAGCTAAGATTATTTCTCTAGTTTTCTAATGAAAGGGACTGAAAACTTAAGTTTCTGATATACACAGCTATTCCTATAACATATTTATACAGAATCTTAGTAGATTGGGAATGATGCTTGTTAACTTTGAATTAAGGGGGAAATGGGCCTTGTGATAGTTGGAGAGGTGAAGTGCCACTGGCATTGGGGACTTTAGTTGTGTTGTCCAGACGAGAACACAGGAATGCTAGGTTGACTGGAGAAAAAAATAAGAGGTGGTTCTCTGACCTTAATGTCCATTTGTGTGGTGGGTGATGAAGACAACTAGAGTTTTTTATGTCTTTTCCAGTCAAGCCAAAAGGTGACTAATCAAGAGCAACATGATTCTGTATACTGAGCACTAACTGTAGATCTCTAGTGGTCTTTATTGCTGGAAATAGAGTGACTGGTGAAATGACAGACATGTGAGAGGACAACCATGTGTTTTCACACTGGCTAGGAAAGCTGGTTCCTACTGCAAAGTAAATGAGATTATTGCTAGAACTTGTCAGTTCATTTGATGTGTATGTTTGCCTTCTGTTGGCAGATATACCACAATGGTGTCCTAGAATTCTGCATCATTACAACTGACGAAAATGAATGTAATTGGATGATGTTTGTGCGCAAAGCCAGGTGAGATGCAATAAATAGTTATGATTTGGATATTTTTCAGTAGGAAACTTTGAATGCAATAGGAAAGAATTGAAGAATCCAATGACAGTGATATCTAAATATAGCTTAAAGCCTAAGGCTTTTCTTCATTTTCTTCACTCCAGTAGTTGTTGACTAATGGTGATTATAAATTAAAATATAAGAAATTATCCCTTTTTATGAGCAGCTTGTTCAATTTACCAGTGCAATAAAAAATGATACAGTTACCATTGAATTTTTAAGTAGGTTCCTTTTCTTTATATTGGCTATTGGTCAACCCCTTGGGCTTTCCAGGTGGCGCTAGTGGTAAAGAACCCACCTGCCAGTACAGGCGACGTAAGAGATGCCGGTTTGATCCCTGGGTCAGAAAGATCCCCTGGAGGAAGGCATGACAACCCCCTCCAGTATTCTTGCCTGGAGAATCCCCATGGACAGAGGGGCCTGGAGGGCTACTGTCTGTAGGGTTGCACAGAGTCGGACACAACTAAAGTGACTTAGCATGCACACATGCAATCAACCCCTTAGGCTGCTGTGTTAATTCTATTTCTGTGTCTTTGTCATAGTGTTTTAAGGCTTCATTTTACTTAACTTTTTTTCTAGCAGTAGACTAGAGTGTTTCTGACTATAAAGAGCAATGAGGTGATATACTGAGGAAAGAGTTCTGTTTCTAAACAAGTTAACCCTAACAGGTAGTATAGGTAATTAGAGAAATGACCCAGAGAAATAGTACATCTAAGTTTTCATATAAGATTTCACTATAGGATATGATATGTTTAGTATATATTTCAAAATTAATATGCTTGATGGTCATTCCCTGGACGGGGAACTGAGATTCCACAAGCTATGCAAAATTTTTTAAGTAAAAAATTTTTTAAGTAAATAAATAATATGATAAAATTAATATGCTTGATTTGTTAAAGGAATCGGGATGAACAGAATTTGGTGGCTTATCCCCATGATGGAAAAATCTACTTCTGTACTTCCCAAGATATCCCTCCTGAAAATGAACTGCTTTTTTATTACAGCCGGGATTATGCTCAGCAGATTGGTAAGTTTATATATAAGACTTGTTTGTCATGAATCTAACACAGTAAAAATACCAAGGATCAGTAGTATAGTTTTGGTAATGATTTACATGTAAGCAGAACACCCCACTCCAGCATTCTTGCCTGGAAAATCCCGTGGATGGAGGAACCTGGTGGGCCGCAGTCCATGGGGTCGCTAAGAGTCGGACACAACTGAGCGACTTCACTTTCACTTTTCACTTTCATTCATTGGAGAAGGAAATGGCAGCCCACTCCAGTGTTCTTGCCTGGAGAATCCCAGGGACGGAGGAGCCTGGTAGGCTGCCGTCTATGGGGTCGCACAGAGTCGGACACGACTGAAGTGACTTAACAGTAGCAGAAGCAAACCACATACCTTTGTGTATGTAAAAGCAGAATATTAACCTTACGATAGAAGTGTTAAGATCTTTGAAGTTCTTCACATGCTGAAGAACCAGGCAGCCATACCAGCCAGGCAGCATGAACTTTGTGTTAGGACTTTGATTTGGGGAATTTGAAGTTCCTGAGTTCCTTTTCGAACCGTTACAGTTTTAAGTTCATAAAGGACAATGCTGTGAGTTGATTTAACCTTCATAGTCTCTTTCTTTGCACTGTGTCATAATGACAAGTGATGACACTCCGTCCCCTTTCTGATGTCTGTGTCAGAAGCGTTCTCTGTCCTTTTTCACTGCAATTAAACTTCTGCCACACACACACAGACGCAAGAGTTTGCGTGTAACAAAATCTTCAGTTTATTGCTTAGGAAGATGGTTATAGTTTAGTATTTACCAAGTTTTCCCTATGTGCCTGACACACTATTTGAGATGCTGGGACTAGAGCATTGAACAAGATTTGTTTAATTCTACAGGTAGTGGGAGAGCTGGAAATTTTGATAGAAGGGAAAATTGGAAGCAACAATCACTAAGTTTTAAAATTGAAGTAAGTACATTGAGTAATTTTATTTTGAAGGTGTTCCTGAACACCCAGATGTGCATCTCTGTAACTGTGGCAAGGAGTGCAGTTCCTATACTGAGTTCAAAGCCCACCTGAGCAGCCACATCCATAACCACCTTCCTAGCCACGGCCACAGCAGCGGCCATGGGCCAAGCCATAGCAAAGAGAGGAAGTGGAAGTGCTCCATGTGCCCCCAGGCTTTTATCTCTCCTTCCAAACTTCACGTCCACTTTATGGGTCACATGGGTATGAAGCCCCACAAGTGCGATTTCTGTAGCAAGGCTTTCAGTGATCCCAGCAACCTGCGGACCCATCTCAAGATACACACAGGTAAGCTGTCCTGGACCATGAAGTGGGATTTTGAAAAATTAGAAATTGGTAAGGGCGTGGCAGCAAGACAAGTCTTGGAAATAGGGTTGAGATCAGATGTTAGAGAACTGGCTGGCTGACAGGAGGACTTCATTGGGTCATGAATTGTGTGGAATAACTGCGTCCTCAGAGAATATTACTAAGTTGCTCCATCTTCCAGGTGGCCTAGTCATAGTTTGAAGGTGACTGGAAAAATGCAGTTAATAATCAGGGAGTTCATCTATGTGTTTGGACCTGAAGGTAATTCTTCAGAAACAGAGTGTACTATTAGAGGTCACCCCTGTCACTAGCCAGAGCCAGTTTCTGTCCTTTGAATATTGTTTGTTGAATACCACCAGAATTTATTGAGTTTCTATTTTCTAAACTCCATGCACACCAAACCCTTTCTCTTAGCTGTAAGGTTTTATCATATGCACTATAACAATAATTGGTTTAGTTTGGTTTTCTTGGTTGGGTCATTTTCTCCAAAGCTTTGAAGGTAAAATTCTTCCTTATCCTTTTCCATTAAGACGGAGTAGTTCCAGCAGAGTGTGTGTGGCCCACAAACCTTAAGATTCGGAATGGCTTATAAGAAAAGGTTTGCTAACCCTTGACTTAGAGTAACTTTTTTTCTGCATTCTTAAAAAGATTTTATTTCATCCTTGGTTTATGAAAACATGTATTTTATTTAAAAAAGAAAACTAAAATTTAGGTTGTAAAAATATGTTTGCTTATGGACAAGTACTAGAGTTCTTGAGGTCTTAAAAAAAAAAAAAAATACTGAATTAAGGTAGGCACTAGGGTTATAAGTGATTTTTTTCCCCCAGAACTTGTATCGTGTGTTAGCTGTAAACAGTAAAGAGTGTGTGTGTAGGTAAGCAGTCATAGGTCAGGTTCGTTAGCTTCACTAGCTTTAGTCGCAGCATATAATTCAGTGGCTCTGAGTGGCTCTAGGTAGATAGTCCTAGAATGTGAGGTTCCAGTTACCAGTCAATTCTGTTTTATTCCTGCCTCTGCCACATACCTGTACAACGTGTCTCTCCATGCCGAGAGTGCTCGTGGCACTTTGAATCACAGTGTGATCGTTCGGGTTAATATGCAGGTCAGAAGAACTACAGGTGTACTTTGTGTGACAAGTCTTTCACCCAGAAGGCTCACCTGGAATCCCACATGGTCATCCACACGGGGGAGAAGAACCTCAAGTGTGACTACTGTGACAAGTTGTTCATGCGGAGGCAGGACCTCAAGCAGCACGTGCTCATCCACACGCAGTGAGTGACCTGTAGCTGACCGTTGCTCGGGCGATGAATGGGGGCTTGTGTGTGCCGGCTCACTGCCTGTCTCCCGCCGTGGCGCCTGTAGCTGTCTCCTGTGTTCCACACAGCCTGTGTTCTCTGACCACACAGATTGTGTTCCGACCACATAGGTCACAAAGCTAAGGTTCTGGTTTATCCTGGAAGAGTTTACGTGCTTGCTTTGTTTTCTTATTTTCACTTCTATTCTGTTTCCTTTTTTCTTTTATATTTTTGAAACATACTTTCATTTGATTAACAAATTTTTAAGTACCTCCTTGAAGTCCAGCAATTTGCTAAATGGTGAAAATACAAAGATGAGAATGGTCCTTGGATTTAAAGAGCTCAGAGCCCATTAAGAGAAACAGAAGAGTAAATAATTGCCATGCTGTGTTGCAGATGTTAGAGTAAGTGTAGGATCCTGAAAGACTATAGAAGAGGGTTACCTCGCCCAGTCTGCGAGTATTCTGAGAAAGCTTCCTGGTAGTTGGAGCTAAGTATTAAGGTAAATTAGAGTTAATCAGGGAATAGTCTTCTAGACAGACGAAACGGGGCATGTAGAAACATGAATGTGAAAAGGACTATGAAATGAAAGTGATTCTCTATAGTGAGAGCATCCCATGTATGTGAGAGCAGTAGCGGGAGGCAGCAGCCAGTAATGAAGAGCCTTTTATCCAGTTCAAAATTAAATTTCATTCTGGGAATAATGGAGAGTCATAGGGGCATTTTTCCTCCCCATGTACCAGGAACTACCCTGCTTTGTGTGTGTGTGTGCATGTGTGTAGTTCAGTGATGTTAAATGTATTCACATTCTTGCACAAGCATTGAAGGATTTTAAGGGAAAGAATGTCATGGTGAGATGTCTGTTTTATAGAGACTACTCTGGCAGCAGGCCAAGGGGGTGGAAGGAGAAGGCCAAATATTGGACAGCCTGTTAGGAATTTATTGTATGAATCCAACTGTAATTAATTGTCCAGCCTGTGTTAGTTACAGTGACAAATAGAAGAGAGCAGGTTCTGTGGGCCTTTGCTTTTAGCAAGTGTTAGAAGAGGGAGAAAACATTAGCTTGTATTTTATTTAGAAATACATCAAAAATGGAACCTTTATTCTTATCATGGGTTTTAGATAAATATTTTGTTTTCGTATCAGCTCTTTTATCTGATTTGTAATCACAGTGCAACCTGAAACACTAAAACACCAAAGGAGTCTGGATCTACATTCCTGACTCTCAGAATGACCTTTTAAAACAAAGTTTTCATTAAGTGGTTTCATTATTAGTATGAAATTTTAGAAATTAGATACATTAATTATCAAATTTTATGTATAGTTTTTACATAGTTGGAACTGAAAGAGCTCTCTGGGGTCATTTAATCTAGCTGCTTATATTAGCTTGAGCTGCCACATCAAAATACCGTAGACTGAGTGGTGGCTTAAACAAAAGAAATTTATATTCTTAAACTTCTGGAATCTGAAAGTTGAGACCAGGGTGCCAGCATGGTTGGGCTCTGATGAGGGCCTTCTTCCTGGCTGCCTTCTTGTTATGTGCTCAGGTGGAGGAGAGAGTGGACAAGCTCTGATCTCTCTTTCTCTTCTTCTGAGGACATAACCCCATCATTGGGGTCCCATCCTCATAACCTCATCTACACCGTAGGTCCCCACCTCCAGATCCCATCATGTCATGAGCTGAAGCATCAGCATACCAATTGAGGTATTCAGCCCCTAGCACTGCTCCTGATAGTCACTTGGGAAATGTGAGAAACAATGATTGGTCCAAGGCCCCACCTCCAGGGATTCTGATTTAGCTGATCGGGGCAGAGCCCTGGCCTTGGTATTTTTAAAAAGCTCACCAAGTGGGTCTAAGGTTCAGTCAGGGTTGAGTGCCCCATTTTATCTGTTTAACATGTTGGATTTTCATTAAGACACAGGGTTCAGATGCTCAAAAAAAGTTAAAAAATTCGTACTCTGTATGATCCCCAAGTTTCTTGTCAGCTCTAAGATGTCTGGGCCAGGGTTATTACTCCAGCCTTGACGCTGCCGACGTCTTGAATTGGATACTTGTAGGGGCTACTGTTAACACTATAGTTAGATACCATTATGTTGGTCAGTTGGCAAACACTTTCAAATTTGAGTCTTCCAGTTAGTAAGAATGTGGGGCAACAGGAGCTCTGAAATGGCTGTTGATGGACGTGTATATTGATACAACAGCGTTGGAAAACAGCTTAGCATCATCGTGGTAAAATTGAAGGTGTGCATATTCTTGGATCCAGCTGTGCCTCTCCTGAGTGTATGCCCTAGAGGAACAGACCCACATACCGGTGTAGAAATGTTCACATAGCAGTCTTGCCTGTGGTGTTAAAAAGAAAACCACCAGAGTCCTCATTAACAACAGAGCCAGTGCCACAGCCAGGTTGTGGTATATTTGTAAGTAGTCTCCTGCCATGGAAGCAACTTGATTGAATTTCAAAAAGAAGCAAAAACACAAAAGAGATACATACAGTACAATCCCATTTACCTAGAATTCTAAAACAGGCAAAATCAGTCTGTGCTGTTTAAACTGCACACATGTCTTATGGCTGTTCTATATGATACATCTCCTATAGAGAAGTTTGATTCTAGTTGGGTAGAGCTTCTCAGACAAAGGTCTTGAGGTTGTGCAGAGTAAGTGTGTGCCTCGGTTGCATTTGTAACCCCAAGTCAAATGTTTTGTTTTGTTTTTTCCTTGTGTTCCTCTTAGAGAACGTCAGATCAAGTGTCCCAAGTGTGACAAGCTGTTCTTGAGGACAAATCACTTAAAGAAACATCTCAATTCACATGAAGGGAAACGGGATTATGTCTGTGAAAAATGTACAAAGGCTTATCTAACCAAATATCATCTCACCCGACACCTAAAAACCTGCAAAGGGCCCACCTCCAGTTCATCAGCACAGGAGGAGGAGGAGGAAGATGACTCGGAGGAGGAAGAGCTGGTGGACTCGGTGGGGACAGAGGACTGTCGCATCGGCCGTGCTGTGTATTCAGCAGATGACTCTCTCTCTGCACATAAATAGAAGAGAAAGAAGCTGACTATTCTGGATGGAAAATGCAAAAGGGAAAAACACATAACCAGTTATTCACTACAGTGGTTTTTATATAAAATAGTTTGATTCCTTCCAGCCAATAGTCAAAACAGACTAAATGGGAATGGATAAAGCACTTATAGAAGAGTATCCTAATGAAAACACTTTTAAAAAGATTGAGAATAGAGCACGTGTCCTCGTTTTAAGTGGTGTATGGGGAGGCAGGTGTCAGCTTTTGGGATCTGTTCTTTATTTACATGATAATCTGGGTGATAACATTTATACCTGAGTCAGCTGCCCTCTGCCCAACAAATCAGATTTATTTTAAATTCTTTCATTATTTCGTTTTTCTCCCAACCCATTGATTTGGTAGCAACCGTTGACTTGGTCCCTGCGTCACAGTCGTCCTGATGGTGGTTCTGGTGTTACGTTTTATGCAGACTTGTGACTTAAACTCATCCCGGAATGGATTGGAACGTAACAGTGTAAGCTTGTTACTCTGACGGCGGCTCACAGATTTAAAGCACCACCTGCCTTCATCTTTCCTGGCCGCTGGGGAGTTTAGGGTAGATCTTGCTTCCCAGAATTTCACAGGTACCTAGAGGGCAGGTGAGAAAGGAGCAGCCAGGCAGCAGGCACTGATGGAGAGAAGAAAAGGAGAGGCACCTGGGCCACTGTCCAGAGTGCTTCTGTCACATGCTCTGATGGAAGCTGGGGTGAGAGACCTGATTGCTGTTCCTTAGAGGTCTTTGAAGGTTTCGACACATCTCTGTCTCCAGTGAAGCCTCCAGCACCCGGACAGAGTATCTGGAGGTCTAACAAGCCAAGTAACGCCTGCTGCGTTGTCTCCTGATAGCAAGGACATGTGGACCAACTGACAGAGAGGTACCTTGGCCCATGGAAAGAAGGAGGGAGTGATCCTTTCTATCTGGCTTATCCTCTGAAAAGGATCAAGACACCATTAAAATGTTGCCAGCTCAGAATGAGAAGACACGTTGGTGCATTCGCAAGGTTAGGCGCTCCCAGTTGTCTGTGGTGAAGGACCTCATCAGTTAAACACTGTGGATTCCAGAGGATTTGGAAGGTGCAGAAGGTCAAATGGTCACCACGTGGATGTGTTTTCAGGGTTCCAGCTTAGTTCACCCACCCATCTGATCTGTCGTCTGGTTTTTCTCATGTATAGCCTGCTTTCAGCAAGAAGCAAACATCCTGAAGTCGACGGTTGATGGAACATGCTCTCCTGCTCTAAGGCACAACCTCTGGGCTGGAGTGGAGAGGACTCTGGTGGGAAGGTTTTGCTGCTAATGTATTTATGGAATGAAGGTATTTCATTCAAATCTGTATTCCTCTAGGAAGGATTAAAATAAAACCTTTTTAAAAAATACGATACCTCTTGTAATCTCATTTTGTGGAAGGAGAAGATTGAAGCTTTTACAGGAGAATGAGGTCCAGCTTGAGTTTTTCTAAGGTCAGAAGTTGGAGAAAGTATTTCCTAAGTACCTTAGCTTTGAAATTAAATTTTAGAATGCTTGTGCAGAACAGTGCTTAGACAAATCATGCTTCCTGCATCTCCTGCCCTCTTCCTTCCTTAGGTAGTGCCTCTTCTTTGCTGCCTCCATGGAAAGTACAGGTCTGCAGTTGAGGGAGTGGGTGAGGTGGTGTTGGTTAGAGGTGGCTGTCAACATGAGGTCATGAGCTGCCATTAGGGAGCTCTGGTGGGGCTGAGACAATGCCACGTTCAGCTTCTCAAGCTGGGAAAGGTGTCCTAGCGGCAGCCACTCCTGTCCCCAGGAAGCCACTGGTGCTGGAGCTCCAAGTACCCTTTCTCTCTTTGACTCCTGCTGAGTTAAACTTCATCATCTCCAGATGCTGGTTGGAATGCTGCCCAAGATAGTTAAAAGTGTTCGTTGCTCAGTCATGTCTGATTCTTTGTGACCCCATTGATGGTAGCCTGCCAGGTTCCTCTGTCCATGGACCTCTTCAGGCAAGAATACTGGAGTTGGTACGCATTCCCTCCTCCAGGGGATCTTCTGGAGCCAGGAATTGATCCTGGGTCTCCATTGCAGGTGGATTCTTTACTGTCTGAGCCACCAGGGAAGCCCAAGATAGTTATTAAAGCAAACAAAAACAGGAGAGGATTTCTGAAAAATAGTTTAAGTGAGAACGAAGATGTTATTTCTTGCTAATGGCTGTCTTCCTTTTTTTTTTTTTTTTTTTTTTTAACCTCTTAGACTTTAATAGCACGTTCTAAGTCTTTCTCACAAGATGAGGAAATAAGTAGCTGTCCCTTTACAAGATTTTACTCTGAGCCTTTTCTGCCCGTCATATGTGGCCTCGTCTCTTGCTTCTGTTGGGATCCAGCTGCTGTTGGGTGAATGGTCTCATGCAGAGGCAGGGTATTATAAGGGTGGGCTCCCAAGCCTGGCTGATTGTTCTCTCATCTGGGCTTTGCTGCATGATGGTCTGGAAGCGTGGTCAAGTTGTGTAACCTCCCTATGCTTCTGTTTACTTAACTGTAAGCAGAGACTACTCATAATAGTTTGCATTTCATAGCATTGTTTGATGTTAATTCACACAAAGGGCTGGCACAGCGTTTCAGTTCAGTTCAGTCGCTCAGTCGTGTCCGACTCTTTGTGACCCTATGAATCACAGCACACCAGGCCTCCTTGTCAATCACCAACTCCTGGAGTTCACTCAGTCTCAGGTCCATTGAGTTGGTGATGCCATCCAGCCATCTCATCCTCTGTCGTCCCCTTCTACCCCCCAATCCCTCCCAGCATCAGAGTCTTCTCCAGTGAGTCAACTCTTCGCATGAGGTGGCCAAAGTACTGGGGTTTCAGCTTCAGCATCAGTCCCTCCAATGAACACACAGGACTGATCTCCTTTAGGATAGACTGGTTGGATCTCCTTGCAGTCCAAGGGACTCTCAGGAGTCCTCCAACACCACAGTTCAAAAGCATCAGTTCTTCGGTGCTCAGCTTTCTTCACAGTCCAACTCTCACATCCATACATGACCACTAGAGAAAACATAGCCTTGACTAGACGGACCTTTGTTGGCAAAGTAATATCTCTGCTTTTCAAGATGCTATCTAGGTTGGTCATAACTTGCCTTCCAAGGAGTAAGCGTCTTTTAATTTCAAGGCTGCAATCACCATCTGCAGTGATTTTGGAGCCCAGAAAAATAAAGTCAGCCACTGTTTCTCCATCTATTTCCCATGAAGTGATGGGACCTGATGCCATGATCTTTGTTTTCTGAATGTGAGCTTTAAGCCAACTTTTTCACTCTCCTCTTTCACTTTCGTCACAAGGCTTTTCAGTTCCTCTTCACTTTCTGCCATAAGGGTGGTGTCATCTGCATATCTGAGGTTATTGATATTTCTCCCGGCAATCTTGATTCCAGCTTGTGCTTTTTCCAGCCCAGCGTTTCTCTTGATCTACTCTGCATATAAGTTAAATAAGCAGGGTGACAATATACAGCCTTGACGGACTCCTTTTCCTATTTGGAACCAGTCTGTTGTTCCATGTCTAGTTCTAACTGTTGCTTCCTGACCTGCATATAGGTTTCTCAAGAGGCAGGTCAGGTGGTCTGGTATTCCCATCTCTTTCAGAATTTCCCACAGTTGATTGTGATCCACACAGTCAAAGGCTTTGGCATAGTCAATGAAGCAGAAATAGATGTTTTTCTGGAACTCTCTTGCTTTTTTGATGATCCAGCGGATGTTGGCAATTTGATCTCTGGTTCCTCTGCCTTTTCTAAAACCAGCTTGAACATCTGGAAGTTCACGGTTCATGTACTGCTGAAGCCTGGCTTGCAGAATTTTGAGCATTACTTTACTAGCGTGTGAGATGAGTGCCGTTGTGCTATAGTTTGAGCATTCTTTAGCATTGCCTTTCTTTGGGATTGGAATGAAAACTGACCTTTTCCAGTCCTGTGGCCACTGCTGAGTTTCCCAAATTTGCTGGCATATTGAGTGCAGCACTTTCACAGCATCCTCTTTCAGGATTTGAAATAGCTCAACTGGAATTCCATCACCTCCACTAGCTTTGTTCATAGTGATGCTTTCTAAGGCCCACTTAACTTCACATTCCAGGATGTCTGGCTCTAGGTCAGTGATCACACCATTGTGATTATCTGGGTCGTGAAGATCTTTTTTGTACAGTTCTACTATGTATTCTTGCCACCTTTTCTTCATATCTTCTGCTTCTGTTAGGTCCATATCATTTCTGTCCTTTATCAAGCCCATCTTTGCATGAAATGTTCCCTTGGTGTCTCTAATTTTCTTGAAGAGATCTCTAGTCTTTCCCGTTCTGTTGTTTTCCTCTATTTCTTTGCATTGATCGCTGAGGAAGGCTTTCTTTATCTCTGCTTGCTATTCTTTGGAACTCTGCATTCAGATGCTTATATCTTTCCTTTTCTCCTTTGCTTTTTGCTTCTCTTCTTTTCACAGCTATTTGTAAGGCCTCCCCAGACAGCCATTTTGGTTTTTTGCCTTTCTTTTCCATGGGGATGGTCTTGATCCCTGTCTCCTGTACAGTGTCACGAACCTCCGTGCATAGTTCATCAGGCACTCTGTTTATCAGATCTAGTCCCTTAAATCTGTTTCTCACTTTCACTGTATAATCATAAGGGATTTGATTTAGGTCATAACCTGAATGGTTTAGTGGTTTCCCCCACTTGCTTCAATTTAAGTCTGAATTTGGCAATAAGGAGTTCATGATCTGAGCCACAATCTGCTCCCATCAGAAGGGGGTAGAAAGAGTACCCCCTTGCTAGTGTTAGCATTGGAGTTATATACTCTCCAATGAATCCAAAGAATGTCTGGAGGTTGTAAAGACCTCACCACACCTATTCCCATAATTTGCATTTTAAGATAACAGAATTAGAACGTTTAATCCAGAGACTGTCCTCAGGCAGGATACATTATTGTTATATAATCAGGAGCAGCTGAGAGGAGCTACCCCATGCCCGAGGCCAGGGGCGGCGACCAAGAGGAGCTACCCAACGTCCTTCGGAGGTTAGGGGCAGCGGCTGAGACAAGCTACCGCATGCCTGAGGTCCGGGCAGCGGCCGGGAGGAGCTACCCCATGCCTGAAGTCAGGGGAGGCAGCCCAGAGGAGCAACCCCACGTCCAAGGAGCTGCGGCTGCACGGGCAAAGGAGGGCTGAGAGGAGCTACTCCACGTTCAAGGTCAGGAGGGGCAGCTGTGAGGAGATACCCCTCGTCCAAGGTAAGGAGCAGCAGCTGTGCTTTGCTGGAGCAGCCGTGAAGAGATACCCCATGTCCAAGGTAAGAGAAACCCAAGTAAGACGGTAGGTGTCACGAGAGGGCATCAGAGGGCAGACACACTGAAACCATAATCACAGAAAACTAGCCAATCTGATCACATGGACCACAGCCTTGTCTAACTCAATGAAACTAAGCCATACTGTGTGGGGCCACCCAAGACAGCCGGGTCGTGGTGGAGACGTCTGACAGAATGTGGTCCACTGGAGAAGGGAATGGCAAACCACTTCAGTATTCTTGCCTTGAGAACCCCATGAAGAATATGAAAAGGCAAAATGATAGGATACTGAAAGAGGAACTCCCCGGGTTGGTAGGTGCCCAATATGCTACAGGAGATCAGTGGAGAAATAACTTCAAAAGGAATGAAGGGATGGAGCCAAAACAAAAACAATACCCAGTTGTGGATGTGACTGGTGATAGAACTAAGGTCCGATGCTATAAAGAGCAATACTGCATAGGAACCTGGAATGTCAGGTCCATGAATCAAGGCAAATTGAAAGTGGTCAAACAGATGGCAAGAGTGAATGTCGACATTCTAGGAATCAGCAAACTAAAATGGACTGGAATGGGTGAATTTAACTCCAATGACAATTATCATCTACTACTGTGGGCGGGAATCCCTTAGAGGAAATGGAGTAGCCATCATGGTCAACAAAAGAGTCCAAAATGCAGTACTTGGTTGTAATCTCAAAAACAGAATGATCTCTGTTCGTTTCCAAGGCAAACCATTCAGTATCACGGTAATCCAAGTCTATGCCCCAACCAGTAACGCTGAAGAAGCTGAAGTTGAACAGTTCTGTGAAGACCTACAAGACCTTAGAACTAACACCCAAAAAAGCTGTCCTTTTCATTATAGCGGACTGGAATGCAAAAGTAGGAAGTGAAGAAACACCGGGAGTAACAGGCAAATTTAGCCCTGGAGTACGGAATGAAGCAGGGCAAAGGCTAATAGAGTTCTGCCAAGAGAACGCACTGGCGCAGTGTTTACCATATGGCAAACACTGGCTGGTATCCCTTGGTTTTAGATTTACCACCATAGATTTCTGTCCTTAAAATACGGCTGTTTATGATCCAAGAAGTGCTGGATTTTAGTAAGTAAAACTGGCATGAATTGAGTTTTCAAGACTAAAGTCTAAAAGTTACTGACCTATCTACACACTCCCCAGTAAGCACCCTTTTAACTGTGCCTTGAGGAACATAAACATTGCTAGAGCTATCAGCCTCTTATCAGGTATGTAAACATATTACCTGATCACCGAGCTGCCTCTTAGAGTCAAACACTTGAAAACATATCTTCAGGAACATAATGATATCTGTTGTGGGCAGAATTGTGTTCCTTCAAAGTTTGTGTTTTGAAGTTCTAACCCCAGTACCTCAGAATGTGAGAGTATTTGGAGATAAGGTCTTCAAAAGAGTGATTAAATTAAAATGAGGTCCTCAGGGCACACCTTTGGAGAAGGCAGTGGCAACCCACTCCAGTACTCTTGCCTGGAAAATCTCATGGACAGAGGAGCCTGATAGGCTTCAGTCCATGGGGTCGCGAAGAGTCAGACACGACTGAGCGACTTCCCTTTCACTTTTCACTTTCATGCATTGGAGAAGGAAATGGCAACCCACTCCAGTGTTCTTGCCTGGAGAATCCCAGGGATGACAGAGCCTGGTGGGCTGCCATCTGTGGGGTCGCACAGAATCGGACACGACTGATGTGACTTAGCAGCAGCAGCAGGGCACACCTTTATCCAGTGTGACTTGGTCTCCTTATAGAAGAGGAAATTTGAACAGACTGGCGTGGAGGGAAGACCCAGGGAGATCTGTGTCTGCAAGCCGAGGAGAAAGGTCTTGGAAGAAACAGCTCTGCTGGTGTCTGGACCTCCAACTTCTGGCCTCCACAACTGTGAGAAGAATTTCGCTCGTTTGGGCCTCCCAGTCTTAGTACTTTGTTGCGGCAGCCCTGGCAAAGGAAATACTGTCCAACCGAACATGTCATCATTAGGAAGATGGCTTATGGAGGAGCAGCTGCCTGGGGAGTGATTGCAGTTTCACCACAGTTTGGCAAGTCATGACTGCATCATGGCTGTGACAGTCTGCAGTGGTGTGTTGCTGAAGCGATAGAACTGTTCCTTAGTTATTCCTTGTTTCTCTTGCATATACACATTTGACAGTCTTGCAGCCCCCAGGCCTGTGTAGTCCTCCGACAAGGACAACTTTCTTTTCAAAACCATCTATTGGCAAACAAAACAAAACCAAAATATTAATTTATCGAGTTCTGGCCCAGATTAAAGGCATTGGAGGAGAACAGGAAAATGACCAGAGTTTACGCCTTTGTCCGGAAACTCAAAGATTTGCAGAGATGTAGATGCTTCGCTAGATCACCGGAGGAAATGAGAACAGTCAGGCGTCAGGGTAGCCCCAGGCTACTAATGAGCCTCCTGGGCTCGGCAGGTGATCCTGAAGTGGTCCGAGGGAGTCTTCTGTTGGAGACCACGCAAGAGACTGATGCAGACACCTACACCTAAGGTGAGCCAGAGATAGCAAGTGTTTCAGGTACTAGAGGTCTTAAGATCTAGGGGCAGAAGTGAAAAGTGCCATACTAAGAAAAGAACAGTAAGGAAAAGTGGGTGACACAGCCTGCATGCAGGCTACACGTCTTCAAAGGCAGTCACACGAAACATTTAAGTTATTCCATTTAGACAGAGCATATTTATATACATGAACTAGGGGGCTTGTGGAAAGCATGCTTTGCTCTTTGTGTTCTCCTCTGTGTTGAACCCCCCCACTACCCATCCCCTCCCCGTGTTTTGTCCTGAGGCATAGACTGGAGTTGGGCTTTAGGGTGGGACAAATGTCAAGATCTGCTGATGGCCAGAATGAGGGGAGAAGATCACTATGGGATAAAGGACTAACTTTGGGAAAGTCTGCTTCTGGACTGAGCTATCGCTGGTCAGTAGACAACTTCCAGCCCTTTTGGCTACCACGTTACAGGACATGTGTGACGCGTTTATCTGTGGCTGTCCTCTGTGACAGCAGGAGTATATTTTAGTTTCGCATTTGTTGAGTCCTCATCAGTTCAGCTGCTTGGTCGTGTCTGACTCTTTGCAACCCCATATTATAAAAGTAGATTTTACCCTCATTTTATGGTTATTGAAAATGAAATTCAGAGAAAATTAAGATTTTCCACATTTCGTATTCATTGCTTTGCTGCCTGGGAGCACTTTTTAAAAAGCACATTTTAAAATGAATGTATTTCTCCTCCAGGGATCTCTTCCATGTGAATCCACATGTTGCCGTTCTGACAGCTCATTTCAGGGTGCACCACACTGCTACCTGTACTAGTTGTGTATTTGTGCTGGGGTTGTGAAATGCACTTTTAGAAGCAGAGGACACCATTATGGACCATTGCATTTAATTGGTTAGAGACATTTGGCACTCATCTATGAAAAGTGAATTAGTCTAGAGCATGCGCGATAACATAATATTCTGTCAGGGACTTTTTCAAGATGCCTGACCCAGATAGGCTGTAGCAAAAAAAGCGAATAAGGCTATTTTGCATCTGAAATTCACAAATGCAAATAATACTTTGAGGCAAAAGAATAACAGGATGATCCATTCATTCAATATAAATTTGTTTTCTTTGAGAAAGGAACATTTTAGACTTTAAGGGGGTAGGGGAGGGAGATAAAAACAATGGCTCGTGACCAGGAAATCCAGTCCCCAGTTTTTTGTACACACACGTGAAAAAATATATTCAGGATCCTAGTCCTTTCTTACGTGTGTGGTTAGGATGAAGGATACATCAGTGTTTTTAACAGCAATGACAAGAAACCTAAGTGTCCTCCAGAAAGGAAATGTTTAAATGATGGTGCATTCATAGTGAGCAGTACTGTGCTGCTGTGAAAAAGGAGGACTGCTTCCCAGACTCCTTTAGAGCTAAGATTCCAAACAAAACCAAAGTTCCTCTGATCAGATGCACTTGTGTGAGACTTTTGTTTCAGAACTGAGTTATGGGGGAGCAGAAGCAGGGAGGGCCTGAGGCATCTATTTATTATGTAGGCTTGGATCTTAACAAGAGTGACCTGGTTTTGGCGCTGGTGGCTCTGTGGATGGAGGCTTTCTGGTGTGACAGGTAGCTTCTTAATTGTAGAAGCAGCTCCATACCTTGCAAACTCACTTCTATGGTAACGATTAAGAGTCATTCTTATAATTCAGTTTATACTTCATTTCAAACCTTTGCAGTGATTCTAAGAGCTATCTCTACTGCTTCCCTGGTGGCTCAGATGGTAAAGAATCCACCTGCAATGTGGGAGACCTGGGTTCAATCCCTGGGTTGGGAAGATCCCCTGGAGGAGGGCATGGCAACCCACTCTGGTCTTCTTGCCTGGAGAATCCCCATGGACAGAGGAGCCTGGCGGGCTGCAGTCCATAGGGTTGCAAAGAGTCGGACATGACTGAGTGACTAAGCACAGCACATACTGCTTAGTAAATTCCTTTTGCTTAGTTTGAGAGGATTCTATTTTCTGAAAATAAGAAAGCTGATCACATAATTGGTATTCAGAAATAGTATAAGAAGTCGATCCTCAAGGAAATAAGATCTTGTCTGACCTGGCTGGGTTTCAAGGCATTGAGGATGCAGCTACTGTTAGAGTATGGGGTACAAAACTGCACCTTGTCCCCCGGCTGAAACATGAGTTAGATTATCACCAGTGACCACTTACATTGAAATGTGTCCAAAACAACACATTCAGCTTCATCGAAACTATGTTTCTCCTTTCCAGTTTAGCATCCTTTGGACACATTCCTCCAGCATTAGGAAAACCTTGTAATTCTGTTACTACATAACCTTTCTTTTTCAAATTTTGAAATTATACAGAATTTGAGGGTTTGGTTTAGTCAGGTTAGAGAAAGTAAGAAGCCCTAAGAGTGGTAAAAGAAAGGAATTGGAATTTTATTTTGGTGTGTTCATTTCAGGGTATTCAAGAGAGTCAAAACCCTTCTCATTAGGGGAGAAGCTGCTTCTATTGACAAGGGGAAATCTTTGGGCATTAATACTGACTGGAGTTAATTACAATTCTCTTAAATCTCACTGTTCCATTTTTCAGGGTGTACTCCCTCCCCACCAGTATTATAGTTTTCACTCAATAAATCTGCTGAAGCTCTGAAGTCAACCTGTGTTGTAGACAGTAATCTACAGGATCAAACTCTGCTTCTGGTTTGTCATGTGTCAGCCTTATAGCCACAAGAAGGAAGAAATTCTTTCAGGGCAGTCATGGACAACTCTGTGGTTCCCTCACTTAGCTTATGTGTCTATCAGGCAGTTAGATATGAATCTTAAGTGTGCTTCAGGATTCTGATTTTTTATCAGTTCTGATAAGTTATGTATTTCTAGGAACTTTTACATCTTATTATACATGTTTAAATTTTGTCATATAAAGTTCCGATCTTATTAATGTCTCTAGGATCTGTAACAATCTCCCTTTTTTTTGTTCCTGGTGTTGATAACTTGTGTGTGTGTATTTTATGATCAGTATTACTCATGGCTTTATCAACCAACTTTATCCAGCCTTTTATGTTATTGTCAGGCATTTTAATTTTACAGACATCTTAAGTCCTACACAAATTTTTTGTTATTGTTTTATAAAGTAATACTTACTGAAATTTACCTGTATTGATCATTATTCTTTCTTGCATTTCCATGTTCCCACCTGAGATCATTTTTCACTCTTAAGTTTAATGTAGGTCTAAAGATAATGTATTTTCTCAGTTTCAAGATACTTTGTCTTAAAATGTCTTTATTTCATCTTTTAAAAAAAAATAGCTTTAGGAATTCTCTGGTGGTTCAGTGGTTAGGATTTGGTGCTTTCACTGCTAAGGCCTGACTTCAATTCCTGGTTGGAGAACTAAGATCTTGCAAGGTGCATGGTGCAGCAAAAACAAACAAACAAACAAAAACCACAACCTTTTGCTGAGGGTAATTTACTTACCATAAAATTCATTCATTTAAAATGGCTCAATAGGCAAAGCATCCACCTGCAGTACAGGAGATTGGGTTCGATCCCCTAGGTTGGGAAGATCCCCTGGAGGAGGAAATGGCAATTCACTCCAGTATTGTTGCCTGGAGAATACCTCAAGGACAGAGGAGCCTGGCAGATTATAGTCCAAAGAGTTGCAGAGTCAGACGTGACTTCACACACAGGCGCAGCACAGCGCTCAGAGGTGTGCAGCCGTTGTCACAGCCTTACTTGAAAATGTATTCATCACCCCAGAAAGAGCCATTGTGCCTGTTGCAGTCACTCCCATTCTCACCCCTCATCCCAGGAAATCATTCATTACTGTCTATACAGATTTCCTTTTTCTGATAAATAATATAAATGGAATCATACAGTCTGTGAGCTCTTGTGTCTGTCTGATTTCATTTAGTGTGTTTTAAGGGTCCATGTATGTTGCAGTATGTGTCAGGAGTTCATTCTTGCTTATCACAGAACAGAATTCCATTGTATGGATGTAGCGCATCTTGTATAGTCACCAGTTGATAGACGTTCGGCTTATTTCCACTTTATGGCTGTTATGCATAATGCTGCTGAACATTTGTATACAAGTCTTTATGTGGACATGTTTACATTTCTCTTGTATATATAGAGTAGATTTACATTTTTGCTTGGTAGATGTATGTTTTACTGTTTTCCAAAGTGGCTGCATCTCTTTACATTCCTGACTTGTATCTGAATCCCCATGTTCCACAATCCTTTGGGTCTGACCACCTCTGTTGTCTGTCTAATCCCTTGAATGTATTTGTCATTTCTATTGTAAAATCATAAGGGATTTGATTTAGGTCATACCTGAATGGCCTAGTGGTTTTTCCTACTTTATTTAATTTAAGTCTGAATTTGGCAATAAGGAGTTCATGATCTGAGTCATAATCAGCTCCTGGTCTTGTTTTTGCTGACTGTATAGAGCTTCTTCATCTTTGGCTGCAAAGAATATAATCAGTCTGATTTAGGTATTGACCATCTGGTGATGTCCATGTGTAAAGTATTCTCTTATGTTGTTGGAAGAGAGAGTGTTTGCTATGACCAGTGCATTCTCTTGGCAAAACTCTATTAGCCATTGCCCTGCTTCATTCTGTACTCCAAGACCAAATTTGCCTGTTACTGTAGTTATTTCTTGACTTGCTATGTTTGCACTCCAGTCCCCTATAATGAAAAGGACATCTTGTTTGGGTGTTAGTTCTAGAAGATCTTGTGAGTCTTCATAGAACCATTCAACTTCAGCTTCTTCAGCATTACTGGTTGGGGCATAGACTTGAATTACTGTGATATTGAATGGTTTGCCTTGGAAACGAACAGAGCTCTTTCTGTTGTTTTTGAGATTGCATCCAAGTACTGCATTTTGGACTCTTGTTGACTGTGATGGCTACTCCATTTCTTCTAAGGGATTCTTGCCTACAGTAGTAGATATAATGCTCATCTGATTTAAATTCACCCATTCCAGTCCATTTTAGTTCGCTGATTCTTAAAATGTCAGTGTTCACTCTTGCCATCTATTTGACCACTTCCAATTTGCCTTGATTCATAGACCTAACATTCCAGGTTCCTTTGCAGTATTGCTCTTTCCATCACTAGTCTCAAGATTCCCTTGGACTGCAAGGAGATCCAACCAATCCATCCTAAAGGAAATCAGCCCTGAATATTCATTGGAAGGACTGATGCTGAAGCTGAAACTCCAATACTTGGCCACCTGATGCGAAGAGCTGACTCATTTGAAAAGACCCTGATGCTGGGAAAGATTGAAGGCGGGAGGAGAAGTGGACGACAGAGGATGAGATGGTTGGATGGCATCACCGACTCAATGGACATGAGTTTGAGTAAACTCGGGGAGTTGGTGACAGACAGGGAGGCCTGTCGTGTTGCAGTCCATGGTGTTGCGAAGAGTTGGACACGACTGAGCGACTGAACTGAACTGTTGCCTGTCTGCTTAGTCCCCACGGCCTGTGCTGGCTTTTGGCAGCAGCTGCAAGCCTAGACCTGTTCTTTTTTTGCCACTTTTATTTTTTTTAATTGAAGGATAATTGCTTTACAGAATTTTGTGGTTTTCTGTCATACATAAATAAGAATCAACCATAGGTACACCCATGTCCCCTAGACCCATTCTTTGATCCCAGGTGTCCGGATCTGCTCTAAGGAATAGCTCCAGAGGCCCATTATCTTGTCTCTAAATGTACCTCCCTGCTTAGCGTTCATCACACCTAGTAGTTTCAAGCTGGAAATAGGAATGTCAGTCCTGTTTTACCATTTAAAGTGTTTATTATATGTGTTAAATAAGAATCCTTATGCATATTATACATATGTTTAGGCAGAGCCATATGTCTATATAAAATAGTGAAATGTCTTTACTTTTTATACCTAACTTTTCCTGAGATATCCAGGAAAGATGCATTTTTTGGGCGGCTATTCTTTAGGAGAATAGAAAATTTGAAAGAGAATTAACTATTGAGTTTAAATGCCAAGTCAGCCTCCAGCTGTCCCTAGTCTAGGGACGGTCAAAAAGCCAAATCAAAACAAAACTAAAATAGTTACTCCATCCTTCAGTCTGCAGTCCTTTCTAGAGAGATTTGGTGAACCCAAGTTGCTGTACCTTTATACCAGTATCTAATTTGGAATGACACTCTGTAGGTGTTGTTAAGTTGCTCAGTCGTGTCCAACTCTTTGTAACCCCATGGACTGCAACACTTTTGGCTCCTCTGTCCTTCACTATCTCCTGGAGTTTGCTCAAACTCATGTCCATTGAGTTGGTGATGCCATCCAACCATCTCATCTTCTGCTGCCCCTTCTTCTCCTGCCCTCAATCTTTCCCAGAATCAGGGTCTTTTCCAAAGAGTCGGCTCTGTGTATCAGGTGGCCAAAGTATTGAAGCTTCAGCATGAGTCCTTCTAATGAAGACTGAGGGTTGATTTCCTTTGGGATTGACTCGTTTGATCTCTTTGTTGTCCAAGGGACTCTCAAGAGTCTTCTCCAGCACAATTCCAAAGTATCAATTCTTCGGTGCTCAACCTTCTTTTATGATCCAACTCTCACATGACTAGTGGAAAGACCATAGTTTTGACTATACGGATCTTTGTCAACAAAGTGATATCTCTGCTTTTTAATATGCTGTCTAGGTTTGTCATAGTTTTCCTTCCAAGGAGCAAGTGTCTTTTAGCAGGATTTACACTAAAATGACTGAAGTCATGTTCATGAATTACACAGGAAATATTAATGCTTCATGAACTGATAGCTTTTATTTTATCAAGTTAAGTTTGGGTCTCATAAGCTAATTTTTACTGCTTGCTAAAATTCACTTTTAATAGGAGGACTTAATCAGTAATTAGAATTGTCCCATTAGGACAGTTTTCTTATTCACATTGAATTTCCACATGTCTGTATGGCACTAGGCACAGAATAGGCATTTAGTATTTGAAAATGTTTGAACAGTCTGCCTTTTCTCTCTAACTTTTTAATGTCCATTTATGTGTTGTCTGTGGCAACTTTTGTGCTACAACTGAGTTAAGTGTTGTGGCAGATGCAACTAGCTAGAAAGTTTACCATCTGGCTATTTTTTTGAAAACTTGCCAGCCCCCATTTTAGGTTATAGTGGTCAGAAAACTCTGTGGTTCTTGAAGGATATTTTTTGCTTCAAGAAATAGAATGCAATTCAAGCTTGGCTACTGACTTCTTTCAGAATTTTCTAGCGTCTGTTTTTCTCAGTTTTCAATTATGTTTTATTGTTTCTTTCTTTACCTGATTATTTTTATGCTCTGATTATTGCATATCAAAAATTTTAATAAAACTGTATTGACCAGTACTTTTCTTGGGACTTTGATTCTTTAGATTTCTCTTTGTCACAGAATTATCTTTTGTGTATTTTAATATTTGCCTCTTCCATTTATTCTAGTGTAGGTCTCCTGACAGGAAGTTCTGTTTTTCATTTGAATGTAACTTTCACTTTTGTTCTTGAAGAATAATTTTGCTAGATATAGAACTGAAATTAGGCTACTGTTTTCTTTCAGTACCTTAAATATATACTTCTATGATCTTCCAGCTTCCATTATTTTTGTTAAGAATTCATTGTATGTTGAATTGTTGCTCCTTTAAATTCTCCTCCAAAAAAAAAAAGATTCTCCCCTCTGCCTCCCTGTGGCTGTGTCTTAGCCTTTGCTACAGTTTTCAGCAGTTTACAACATCGTGTACTTAAATAGGGTTTTCTTTGGTACATTCTGTAGTGGGGCTACTGGTGCCTTCAAATCTGCCATTTGTTTAGTCATTAATTTGATGACTAAGTAGTCATGGAAACCTACTAGCCAGTAATTTTGCATGTATTGCTTCTGTCCTAATCACTCTTTTTCTTCTAGAGAACCTGTTTTCAGTTATATCTAATCTGTTGTTAAGGCCATTTATGGAGTTTGTCATGTCTGTTATTAAGTCTTTCAGTTATAAACTTTACATCTTAAATAGAATTACTAGTTCTTGGCCAAAATTGTCCATTTTTAAGTTTCTTTGATCATGTTAAAGATAGTTATTGCAAAATCTGTTTCTTTTTTTTAATACATGTAATTTTATTTATTCATTTTTGGCAGTGCTGGGCTTTCCTCTGGTTGCAGAGAGCCTTGGGCTACTCTTCGTTTCAGTGTGTGGGCTTCTCATTGTGATGGCCTCTCTCGTTGAGGAGCAGGGGCTCTAGGGGACAGGGCTGCAGTCGTTGTGGCACGTGGCCTCAACTTTTGTGGTTCCTGGGTGCACAGGCCTAACTGCTCTGCAGCATGCGGGATCTTCCCAGACCAGGGATTGAACCCGTGTCTCCTGCATTGGCAGGCAGATTCTTTACCAGGGATGCCCCAAGATCTGTTTCTGATAACCCCTTTGTTTGGAAGTCTTGTGTGTTTCTATTATCTTTTTTTTGTTTTCTGTTTTCAATTATGTTTTGTTTCCTTCTATACCTGGTTATTTTTATGCCCTGATTTCATCACATATCAAATAATAATAAAAATGTATGGCCTAATATGATGCTATCTTCCCCTACAGAAAACTTGTGGTTTTGGTAGGTGGCTCAGACGGTAACACAAGCTGGAATCAAGATTGCCGGGAGAAATATCAATAACCTCAGATATGCAGATGACACCACCCTTATGGCAGAAAGTGAAGAGGAACTAAAAAGCCTCTTGATGAAGGTGAAAGTGGAGAGTGAAAAAGTTGGCTTAAAGCTCAACATTCAGAAAACGAAGACCATGGCATCTGGTCCCATCACTTCATGGGAAATAGATGGGGAAACAGTGGAAACAGTGTCAGACTTTATTTTTTGGGAGGGGGGCTCCAAAATCACTGCAGATGATGACTGCAGCCATGAAATTAAAAGACGCTTACTCCTTGGAAGGAAAGTTATGACCAGCCTAGATAGCATATTCAAAAGCAGAGATATTACTTTGCCAACAAAGGTTCATCTAGTCAAGGCTATGGTTTTTCCTGTGGTCATGTATGGATGTGAGAGTTGAACTGTGAAGAAGGCTGAGCGCCAAAAAATTGATGCTTTTGAACTGTGGTGTTGGAGGAGACTCTGAGAGTCCCTTGGACTGCAAGGACATCCAACCAGTCCATTCTGAAGGAGATCAGCCCTGGGATTTCTTTGGAAGGAATGATGCTAAAGCTGAAACTCCAGTACTTTGGCCACCTCATGTGAAGAGTTGACTCACTGGAAAAGACTCTGATGCTGGGAAGGATTGGGGACAGGAGGAGAAGGGGACGACAGAGGATGAGATGGCTGGATGGCATCACTGACTTGATGGACGTGAGTCTCAGTGAACTCCAGGAGTTGGTGATGGACAGGGAGGCCTGGCGTGCTGTGATTCACAGGGTCGCAGAGTCGGACACGACTGAGCGACTGATCTGTTCTGATCTGAGGATTGGTTTAAAATTTAACTTGTTTAGTATACATAATTCACCAGTGAAGCTATCTGGTCCTGGACTTCGGTGGGAGGTTTTTGATTCGTGAGTCAACATTCTTACTAGTAATTGGTATGTTCAGATTTTCTATTTCTTCATGATTCAGCCTTGGTATTTGTTGGTATACAGTTGCTCATAGAAGTCTCTTATTATCCTGTGTATTTCTGGGGTATCAAGGTATATAACATTTTCCCTTTCAGTTCTAAGTCCTTATCTCTTTTTTTCCCTACTGAGTCAATAAAGGTTGGTCAGTTTTACCTTTCCAAGAAAACAGCTCTTGGTTTCATTTTTTAATATTTTTTCTATTGTCTTTTTGGTCTCTATTCCGTTTCCCATGTTCACCTTTTCCCTTCCTTTTACTAAGTTTGGGCTTTTTTTTTTTTCTAGTTACTTGAGATGTAAAGTGAGGTGGTTTGAAATTTTTTTTCTTGATTGTAGGCATTTATTGCTAGGAACTTTCCTTAACTACTCTTGCTGTAGCCCATAAATTATGATATGTTGTATTTTCATTTTCATTGCTCAATTTCTTCTGACACATTAGTTGTTTAATCTCCACATTTGTAAAATTTTCCAATTTTTTTCTTGTAACTGATTTCAATGTTTTATAAGATTTTAAATTTATTGACTTGTTTTTGTGGTGTAACATCCTATGATCTGTGTATTCTGTTGCTTTTGGATGGAATATTCTATGTATTATCTGAGTCCATTTGGTCTAATGAGTCTCTTTACCATTTGCTTTATTTACAAATATTATATCCACTTGTGGACTGAGCCCTTTATCACTATATCTCTTGTTTGGTAACAATACCATGCTGTGGACAGAAAAGGCATGCCACTTATAGACGAGCAGCACTAAGACTTCTAAACCTGAGCATTAACTGGAGAACAGTTGGTCAGGAAAAGTGTAGTCCCCCATGGACCTACCTCTGTTCATGGTCTACTCTGGATTCTTGGCCTGATCACCACCTTCCCAAGGCCTAGGTTTATCCATCTCTTAAGATAACAGCATTTTCTCCTTTTAAAATTCCATGAAGTATTACTTGTTTTACATCCTAGACTACCTGTGACAGATGACACGTTTAAGGAATGAATTTCTAAAAACCTTTTATTATTCCTTTCAAGAATGCAAGTGGAGCCCTGTACACCACACACTTGAAAGCTAAGCACAAAGACCAGCCCCGTTTGTGCTGCCACCGTAGCTGCAAGGAGGAATGTCTGGCAGTTTTGGTTCAGTCATTTTGATGGCTGCAGCTACACAGGGAGCATCTTTAGGCCAGCTGTTTAAAACTGAGTTAGGATAAATAAAACAGGAAACTGTATGATCTTCATTAAGACTCCATTGGTGTTTCTGAGCTCCTGTTCCCAAAGGGGCCACTAATAGACGAAGTTCTTGCATTGCTGAGAACAAGCCTCTCTCGTCTTCCAAATGCTTCATTTACTAAAACATAAAATAAATGGTTAAGCAACTACCAGATCAGAAAACTGAGAACCTATAAAAAAAGGGACTAAAATGCGGAAATGAACAAGGAGGTTCGCTGCCCTGTGGTGGGAGATTTTGTTTTGAAAAACATGTTTAGCACTTTATAAATTGGAACGTAACCACGTCAAAGTCTAAAATAATGTTCTGAATGAGATTAACTGTTTTATACTGGTCTATTTTTTTATACTTTACTTTCTTTGCCTTGTCCTAGATTTATTGAATCCACCTTGATAACAAGTGTCCAATCCCTCATGACAGTGACTCTGTCCTTCCCTTATTATACTTATTTCTGATTATTTCCTGCCTTCATCTTTCTCTGTATCATGACCACAATAGAACTGTTTTGGATTTGGGACTTGTTTTCTTCAGGGAATTGAAGATTCAGGAATCACAGTGGGGCTACAGCATTCCAAATTACATCAAAGTAATAGAAGGGAACCTGGCCCCTTCAGGAAAGCTGGATTTTGGGAATGTGGGAGGGGAGATCATGCTATATACCCTTCCAGCTTTCTAATAAAATCTTTCACTTTTAAAATTCAAATTTTGTCATAGATATTTTAAAAATAAAGTATGAAGACAAGCTTATTTGTGAATATGAACATTTCCAAACTACAATTTGATCTTGTCTGTTTCCTAAGCTGACTGTACTGGACAATGAACACTGGATCTACCTTTGCTATCTACTTGATGTATTCAAGCCACACATTCTATGGTAGCTCTTACAGAACTTATCCAGAAAAAGCAGGAAATTAAGATTCTTACCTGAAGAGACTGTGCTTATATCCCAGACCCGAAGCCCTTCCTTCTGACCTCCAAAAGCATAAATAAACGGCAAATCAGGGCAACAGGAAGAACAGAAGAGAACTCCCTGAGAAGAGAATAAAAGTCAGTGATTTCAATCTTCGCAGAAAGCGCTGATCTCCATTCCCTACTCCTGTCGATTGCCTGCTGCTGTCTACAAGACCCTACGGTTGACTGTCACTGAAAACCAACCCATCAGAAGCCCCTTCAGGGCGCCTGTAAAGGCACTTCACAGTCAAGTTGGCGGGATTATCTCTGTGAGAATGGGTGCAGTTCTGACCACTCAGGCTCACATTGCTATTATCATCTAATAGGGATTTCCTAGTAAATCTAATCTGCTTAATACTCCCAGAAACTAATTCTCCTTTTTAAGTTATAATGCTATAGTATAATCATTTAAAAGTTTAATGTTTTATTTTATTACTAGATAATAAAAAATAATTTTTTGTTACTAGATAACACATGCATCATAGCCTTTCCCTTCTCTAGGGGATCTTCCCAACTCAGGGACTGAACCCAGGTCTCCTGCATTGCAGGCAGATTTTTTACCAGCTGAGCCACAAGGGAAGCCCAAGAAGACTGGAATGGCTAGCCTATCCTTTCTCCAGGGAATCTTCCTGATCCAGGAATCGAACCAGGGTCTCCTGCATTGCAAGCAGATTCTTTACCAACTGAGCTATGAGGGAAGCCTACATGCATCATAGAAAATATAAACAAGAAGTATAAAAATAACTCTGAGATGATCAGCTGTTCATGTTTTGGGATAGGGTCTTCTAGATTTACATATAAGCATTCAACACTTAAGTATTTAAATATATGCATCGGATACTACTATAAAAACTGCTCTGTAGGGTGGGGAGGGACGTTCAGGATCGGGGGGGCATGTATACCTATGGCCAATTCATATTGATATATGGCAAAAACCATCACAATATTGTAAAGTAATTATCCTCCAATTAAGATACTTGAAAAAAATGCTTTACAAAACTAGCTACCCACATTTTAAAATACAAACATTCATGTATACAGTTTTAAACAGCTCTATAGTGTTCTGTCTACAGTTGAATTTTTATGATGCCTGGTATACACTACATGTTCAATAAATATTTGATGAATTATTGAATTCTAATCATTTCTAAAACTTTTACTACTATGTAGTAATTTCAGTATAGTAAGAACTACTAAATAGTTATACAAAGATGTAGGTGATAAACTGACCTCAGCAGCTGTGGTACCCAAAAGGCTCATGATTTTCAGAGATGGGCTTGATTTTAAGGTTAAAAAACTGTGGCACATGCAGTTACCAGCAGGGAATGGGGGCGGGGGTGGGAGTTAGGAAGTGATGTGCACACTGCTGTATTTAAAATGGATAACCAACAGGGACCTACTGTAATGCACAGGGAAGTCAGCTTAATATTATGTAACAATCTTAATGGGAAAATAACTTGAAAAAGAATAGATACATGTGTAAGTATAACTGAATCACTTTGCTGACACCCGAAACAGCATTGTTCATCAACCATACTCCAATGTAAAGTTGATAAAAAAAATTGTAGCCATTCCACTTCTGTCCTAGAAGACCACCTCCTCCTCATCCTGGTTTTCCACAAGCACTTGTTAATCGTGAAAGTTGGAAAAGGAAGCAGACAGTCATTGATTTCTCCCCAAATTGCCCTAAATTAGAAAACTTCCAGAAGTTGACTAAGCCCCAGATTTACTTGCCAACAAATCCATATTCTTTTGTGCAGGGATTCCTAGAGAAAAACAATAGATCAGAAACAGAAAGAACCAAGATGCCCACAAGTATTACCATTTTCATATCCCGAGAGTGAACCAGACTTGGCCTGTCTCCCAATATGTCCCAGATCTTCACGTACTTGTCTGCTGATGCAGTCACAAGACAGCCCTTGATCTGACTGCTTAGATCAAGACCTAGAGGAAGATAAGACTTGTTCAGGGACTCTCACTTTGAAATAAATTTACTTCATCATAGGTTAATAGAAATGAAAGAAACCATATTCTTGCTCACCAGAAATTTCATCATTGTGTGCGTTAAGTGTAAAAACTGGCTTATCTGAACGTGCATCCAAATTATAGACAAAGCCATCATCTGTACTGGCCTGGAAAGAGTAAAAGAGCACAGCAATGTTACATGACAATAAAATTTAGCAATAGGTAAATAGTATAAATCCTTGTGAAAATCATCTATGGATCTGACATACCTGAGACACTTATAAAAAATTAACATGGACATAAAGAATTCACTTGTGGAACGTTGAGTTGGCTCTTACAAGGACTAGTTTAGCTTACATGTCTATTAGGCAGTTGGATATGAGTATGGAGCAATGGTAGTTGATACAGACTGGGGTCAGAAATATGGCGGCACAGAGGCAGAAGTTACATCCATGAGAAGAGAAGGGATTTGCTGAGTGCAGAATTTAGAGCACCGTGTTAAGGACAGAGACCTGGAGAGCACACCACTTAGGGTAAAGGCTGAGGAGGAGCTCACAGAAGTCAGAATCAAAGAGGGAGGAGAAAATAACAAAGGACCCAAGGAAGCAGGGCTTCTAAAGAAAGTAACAATGCTGTCAGTATTTTGGCAAAGAGGTTTAATTAGAAAAGGACTGAAAGGCAGATTACAGTTCCACTTTCAAGAAAGGAAGAGAAAACTTTGAAGGGAGTAAGAGACAGACCTGGTCTCTGATGGGAGACAGAGACTTGAGCCTATATACAGGCCAAGGGCAAGAGATCAGGAAAGAGTGGCAAAAAAAGGGACAACTGATGCAGTTTTATAGGTGGGGCTATAATGGGCACAAAAAAGGAAAAGGAGGGGCATTTCATCTTTTGAGACTTGAGGGATGGAGTACACCATTTTATTTTGATAACTTTGCATTTCCTTAAATATTTGTGATTTTAGGACCGATAACCATTTGGCAGCACATAAGCTAGGAAATGTGTGTGCCTGCCTGCTGAGAGCCAGCATTCAAATGTAACTGGGACTTCACTTGGGAGAACTGCAAGATGGAATCTGGCTTGAGGTGGCTCAGGCTGGGAACTGCATGCGCCTCTGCCCAGGGTTGAGATGATACGCCCCCAGAATCACTACTGCAGGAACCTTACTGAAACTTCACATATTCAAAGAAAGCTTTTTTCCTCCCCCCCCAAAGAATTCTGTCCCTCATTTACAAAGCACTAGATATTTGCTTTAGGAAAATTAGGAAATACATGATACCTTCTCTTCTGGATAAAAGCTGGGATTTTATTTTTCCATGAACTGAAATATCAGTGGCATCTTTGGATGCAACATGGAAAACTGTTCTCCTGCAGATATTATGGGTATTCATAAAATGATCATAAACTTTCTTCCCATCTGGGAGACAGTGGTACATTAGTAAGTGTTAAATCACTCAGTCGTTTCTGACTCTTTGTGACCCTATGGACTATAGCCCACCAGGCTTCTCTGTCCATGGAATTCTCTAGGCAAGAATACTGGAGGGGGTTGCCAATTCCTTCTCCATGGGATCTTCCCAACTCAGGAATCGAACCTGGGTTTCCTACACTGCAGGCAAATTCTTTACTGTCTGGACCACCAGAGAAGGTATATTAAGTGCTATATTAATTAAACATGCTAGCATTAGCATCACTGGAGCTCCATTTAAGTAGTAATATTTAAATAAAGGAAAATTTTCTTCAACTGATTTAATCATTGGAAACAAAATGAATTTTTGTGATTTTAGTACTGATAACCATGTTAGCAAATAACCTAGAAAATATATGTGCCTGCTTAGTATTTGTCATGCTCAGTATTACAAAATAATTTTACAATGATCAACTAATTATTACAACTGAAAAATGTGGCATGCTTTGGAATGGTTGGAAATTAGCTAAACTATTTACATGTTTACCATTTTTTTTTTTTGTGGTGAATTCATTGTTCTCTTGTTAAAGGGATCTTTTAAAAAAAAAATAAACCCCAAATGCAAATACTTCACACTGTCGATATAGAAAAAGCTTTTCTATAATGGAAGTAAAGAAAACAAGTGATTAATAATCTATTAAACAGTAATATGCATATTCTTACCAAAAAATGACAAGGTGAAAAGTGATTCCAAGTCACTCTCTCAATCTGCCCACTGAAACGCCACATTCGATGGCTCTCCTCTGGACTCCGGCAGTCATACAGAGCCACGGACCTGGGCGTGTTCAGGCAAAGTTAGGAGTTCAATAACCACCACCATGAAATCAAGATCCAATTACTTAGAGCCTATTTTAAGGCTCTAAAAGAACAGATGAATTGATTTTTACTAACTGGTGAACTCTGGTCCTGTCACTTGAAGACACTGGTGGCTCCTGCTGTCACAGTGCCTTGAGCTCCCCCAGACTGAACCCTCGACTTCCAAGATGAATCGTCCCTACTTCCCAAAGAACAGGACAATTTCTCATTTGTCCTTCCTCAATACTGCTCAGAGCCAGTCTTAGCCACATTTACTTTTTACAAGCAGGTTACCGTGTTGGGGTAACAGATGAATGAAGTGAAGTGAAAGTTGCTCAGTCGTGTCCAACTCTTTGCGACCCCATGGACTATACAGTCCATGGAATTCTCTAGGCCAGAATACTGAACTAGGTAGCCTTTCCCTTCTCCATGGGATCTTCCCAACTCAGGGATCGAACCCCAGGCTCCCGCATTGTAGGCAGATTCTTTACCAGCTGAGCCACAAGGGAAGCCCAAGAATACTGGAGTGGGTAGCCTATCCCTTCTCCAGTGGATCTTCCCAACCCAGGAATCAAACCGGGGTCTCCTGCATTGCAGGTGGATTCTTTACCAACTGAGCTATCAGGAAAGCCAGGTAACACGTCTCAGTCACATTTACTCTCTACAAGCAGGTTACTGTGTTGGGGGAACAGATGAATAGTCTTGTGTAGTTTTGCATGAATCCCAACTACAAAAGGACAGGGATACAAAATAAAAGACTGCAACTTAGTTTCTGTTTTTACTAGCTACCTCTCCCATCTCCGATCTGTAAAGAGCACACACATGATTTGGATGTGGTCCAGTCATCACCCCTGTGATGACTGCAGCGGTCCAGGTCTTCCTCTCCCCACATCCATGCCCTCTGTCAGTGATCGAGGAGTTCTTCCCCTAAAGACAGAGTTCATTTTCTACGTGTGATGTCTGTTTCGGCCTACGGTAAGACAGATATGTAGTAGGTTTGAGCCCATGTCTAAGAGGCAGGCCTTGGTGTCTCTGCTTGTACTCCTGACCTTGCTGTGGCAACATATGTGGACTAGCCTGCTAGTTTTAAAAGGATGTAAAACAGGAGAGTCTTTGGGCCTAAACAAGTCAAGATTAGTAGAGCTATCAGTTGAATCTAGCCTCGATTAGTTCAACCTTGCAGAGGTCAAGAAGCAAATATTCATCGCTTAAGACACTGAATTTTGAGATGGCTTGCTTCAGAGTAATGTCTAACTCACACACCCTCTAAAAATTGAAGGAGTAGTTGGGAATTACAACAGAACCATATTCCCTTGCAGACTGAGAGGATCAAACTGAAAGGACATATAAGTACTACTAAAGATTTAAACACATAAAATCCATAGTAATAAATTCTATCTGAACACTCAGTGATACTTTCTGAATTAGTTCAAGAGGAAAAGAAAAGAAAGACAACAATTAATTCCTAAAATGCTTTCTTACTTATCATATGATCCAGAAATCAGAGTCTGTGCTTCAAATGGGTGAAACTGGAGAGTCTGGACCTAAGAGGAAGAAACATAAATTAATAGATAAATGTTTGTTTGGTTTTGGTAGAACTGCCTAATACGTGATGGGAATCAACTTAGCAGTGTTCCTACAAATTCTTTCCTTTGAAATGTATTATATGAAGAAGCATAAATGTATTACATAACTAAAAGGACAAAACATACATCTAAATAAAGGCTGATACTTAAAAGACCCAATGCAGCATTTCTCAAATTGTGCTAGGCAGAATACATATGTCCCTCAGATGTTAAAGTATAGTCAAAAGAAATAGGGGAGTGGTCAAACTTACTGGGCAATGCTACACGTTCTAAAAGTTTCACAACATGCATTAGCACATTAGATTTCTGGGTTCTGCGGTATCATCTGTCAAAATTCTTTAACTCCATTAACTGACTGAAACCCGTCATCCCTTTCTAGGAGCCTCTGTAAAAATGCTGCAAAGCACTGATGTTCCTAGTCACTTTACCTTTCTGCACCTATTTTTGCAAAGCTCAAGAGGATCATAATTATAACTATCGCAAAAGGCTCTGTGAAGATCCAGTGGGCTAGCATGTCAAAGCACTTTGTAATTCACAAAAAGTCATATATAAATGTTTCGGATTATTTGTTGTACTTCATACACGTCCCAGCTTTTTTAGAATGCCCTTTATCCACGAAATCACCATACCTTGTCTGTGTGAACGGCAAGGCTAGCTGCTGGCTTCCCCAAGGACATATCCCACAGAATAACAGTGTTATCAGCTGATGCACTGGCCAGCACATTTCTGAGAAAGGGAGGAAACAAATTGGGTAATCTTTTAAAAATCAAGAGCATTATATGTAAGAATCCTGCTTATAACCCTACCAAAAAATAAAATACCTAGGAGTAAATTTAACAAAAGAAATGCAAGATTTTCAATATACTGAAAGGTTACCCAGAGGTTCTGATTTGCAGCTAAGTTTGGGAAATACTAACCTAAACAACATTCTCAAGTCCATTTCCCCAAACAATTGTAACTCTGTAGAGGTCCAAACACAAATGAGAAGACAGGATATCTTTCAGTAAGCTAGCACTCTGGGACCTTAGAATGCTCAAATTATGGTGTGCAGTGTAACAGAAATGCTTTTAAAAAGCTGTCTTGGGTATTCAAGTTTGTTCTTCCCCTCTATGTAAGTTGTACTCATTGCTTACCTTCCTCGCGTCAGTAGCCCCTCAAACCAACTGTATTATTAGGAAAATGGCCCTTTTGAGATAATAAGTATAAAAAAATACATGGATGACATGCAAAAGAATTAAGTTGAACTCTTACCTTACAGAGTATACAAAAATTAACTCAAAATATATCAAAGACTTAAACCTAAGAGCTAAAACTATAAAACTTTAAGGGGAAAATCTTCATGACAGTGGATTTGCCAATGATTTCTTTGCTGTTACACTAAAAGCACAAGCAACAAAAGTGAAAATGAACCGCACCACATCAAAATGAAAAACTTCTGTGTTTTGAAGGACACTTAACAGAGTTCAAGTCAATCCACTGAATGGGGGAAAATATTGCCAAATCACAAATCTCATAAGAGATTAATTTTCAGAATAAAGAACTCCTACAACTTAACAGCAAAGGGGATCTTCCCAACTGAGTGATCTAACCTGGGTCCCCTGCACTGCAGGTGGATTCCTTACCATCTGAGCCACCAAGGAAACCACATTTCATTCATTTATAACAGCAAAAAACCAAACAAAAAAAAATGGACAGAAGGATTTGGATAGACATTTCCCCAAAGAAGGTATACAAATGGCCAATAAGTACTTGAAAAGATGACTGACATCACTAGTCACTAGGGAAATGCAACCCAAAGCTACAATGAGATACCACTTCACACCAGTTAGGATGGCTACTACGAAGACAACAATCACGAAAACAGCAAGTATCAAGTGTTCAAAAGGATGTGGAGAAACTGGTGCCCTTGTGCACTGCTGGTTGGAAGGTAAATGGTGCAACTGCTGTAGAAAACAGTATGGTGGTTTTTCAAGAAGTTAAATGTAGAAATACCATCAGCTCCAGCAATTTTAGCTGTATATTGAACTCAAAGGAGGGACTCCAACAGATACATGTAAACCCATGTTATTATATGTATGTGAATAACACCAGCATTATTCACAAGAGCCAAGAAGTGGAAACAGCCCAGGTGTCCATTCAGTTCAGTTCAGTCACTCAGTCGTGTCCGACTCTTTGCGACCCCATGAATTGCAGCACGCCAGGCCTCCAGGTCCATCACCAACTCCCGGAGTTTACTCAAACTCACCTCCATCGAGTCGGTGATGTCATCCAACCATCTCATCCTCTGTCGTCCCCTTCTCTTCCTGCCCCCAATCCCTCCCAGCATCAGGGTCTTTTCCAATGAGTCAACTCTTCACATGAGGTGGCCAAAGTATTGGAGCTTCAGCATCAGTCCTTCCAATGAACACCCAGGACTGATCTCCTTCAGAATGGACTGGGTGGATCTCCTTGCAGTCCAAGGGACTCTCAAGAGTCTTCTCCAACACCACAGTTTAAAAGCATCAATTCTTCAACGCTCAGCTTTCTTCACAGTCCAACTCTCACATCCATACATGACCACTAGAAAAACAACAGCCTTGACAAGACGGACCTTTGTTGGCAAAGTAATATCTCTGCTTTTCAATATGCTATCTAGGTTGGTCATAACTTTCCTTCCAAGGAGTAAGCGTCTTTTAATTTCATGGCTGCAGTCACCATCTGCAGTGATGTTGGAGCCCAAAAAAATAAAGTCTGACACTGTTTCCACGGTTTCTCCATCTATTTCCCATGAAGTGACGGGACCAGATGCCATAATCTTCGTTTGTTACTCTCCTTTTTCACTTTCATCAAGAGGCTTTTGAGTTTCTCTTCACTTTCTGCCATAAGGGTGGTGTCATTTGCATATCTGAGGTTATTGATATTTCTCCCGGGAATCTTGATTCCAGCTTGTGCTTCTTCCAGCCCAGCGTTTCTCATGATGTACTCTGCATAGAAGTTAAATAAGCAGGGTGACAGTATACAGCCTTGACGTACTCCTTTTCCTATTTGGAACCAGTCTGTTGTTCCATGTCCAGTTCTAACTGTTGCTTCCTGACCTGTATATAGGTTTCTCAAGAGGCAGGTCAGGTGGTCTGGTATTCCCATCTCTTTCAGAATTTTCCACAGTTGATTGTGATCCACACAGTCAAAGGCTTTGGCATAGTCAATAAAGCAGAAATAGATGTTTTTCTGGAACTCTCTTGCTTTTTCCGTGATCTAGCGGATGTTGGCAATTTGATCTCTGGTTCCTCTGCTTTTTCTAAAACCAGCTTGAACATCAGGAAGTTCACGGTTCACATACTGCTGAAGCCTGGCTTGGAGAATTTTGAGCATTATTTTACTAGTGTGTGAGATGAGTGCAATTGTGCGATAGTTTGAGCATTCTTTGGCACTGCCTTTCTTTGAGATTGGAATGAAAACTGACCTTTTCCAGTCCTGTGGCCACTGCTGAGTTTTCCAAATTTGCTGGCATATTGAGTGCAGCACTTTCACAGCATCATCTTTAAGGATTTGAAATAGCTCAACGGGAATTCCATTACCTCCATTAGCTTTGTTCGTAGTGTCCATAACAGATAGATAAACAAAACATGGCATATATGTACAATAGAGTATCATTTGGTCTTAAAAAGGAAGGAAATCCTGCTATACGTACAACATGGATGAACCTTTTCTAAGTGAAATAAGCCAGTCACAAGAAGACAAATACTATATGATTCCACTTATAAGAGGTACGTGGAGGAGTCGACTCATAGAGATAGAAACTAGAATGCTGGGCACTAAGACGTGGGTGGGCAGGAAATGGGGAGTTGCTGTTTATTGGGCATATAGTTTCAGTTTTGGAAGCGGAAAAGCTTCTGGAGTTGAATGGTGGTAATGGTTGCACAACAGTGTGTGAGATGTCCAGAAAAACTGTGTCCAAAAAACTATATACCTAAACATGGTTAAAATGATATTTTACAAAAAAGGAACATGTGGACAAGATGTTGTCAGAACTCAATGAAGTGAGAACATGTGTTCCGTGCAGTAAGGACTGCACCACTGGCACTGCGGCCGCAGTACGTGCTGCTTTCCCAGCGGTGCTGGAAGAAGGGCCCTGGTCCTCAAACATGTAGTGAGCATCTACTGAGAGAGGAGACGGCAGGCGGGGTGGGGGTTGCAAGGATGCAGACGGCGGTGTTCCTGCCTCCAGCAATGTGTACTGCAGGGAAAGAGAAGCAAGCAAGGACACAAGGACGCGAAACACAGTGCAGAGAGATAAATGGAGACGTGAGGTAAAAGCACAGCGGTTAGTCTTTAGCAAGCCTTCAAAGAGTATCTCTTCTTACCTGACCAGCTTATTCCAAGAAAGGTCAAGGACAGCGTCTGAATGCCCATCTGCTGAGGAATTCTGTAATAATTATTTAATTACTTTTGGTATTAAAGCATACCCCCAATAAAATTGGTTTATTAATTTGAAAGATTCTTTAAAACGTTAAGATTATTCTGATCTTAAGTAAACTTGCTCCAAGATCTAGGGAAAGAAACACCTTGTCTCCCTCTTACTTGAGAGATATGATAAATGTTCTTTACAGGGAAGAAACTACAGTAGTTCTTAATCTGTTATAATTCTATAAATCAACCCCCAACCCATCTCTCCCTCACCAAAAATGTAACAATTTTAAAAGCTATAGGAATACAAGGATATTTAGAATTCAACATACTCAAGGCTAAAGAGAAACATTTTAAAAGTTCAAAAAAATAGCACATTAGTGTGAATAGCTACTATACATAAAGGAGGCTCATAATCTAAGAGTAACTTGTCTTGTGCAAGGATGAATAACGTGCCAGTGTAGGGTTTTATGTAATCAGAAATCAATTTTTCCTTGGATGGGCTTTTTGAAACTAGAAACTAACTTTGTAGCTACCTTATCTTATTCCACCAAAACGGTCTAACCGAAACACTGTATGTTCTCAGCCCCTGTTCCCACCTCCCCCCAAACCTATTTCTATTTATCATAAGAGTTTAAATATCTATTAGCTTGTTTACCTTCTTTCCTTTCTTTTTCTTCTTTTTTGACAGCTTACTTCCAAGTGTGAAGACTGGCTCTAGAGAGTCCACTATATCCAGGTCCCACACTTCAATAACAGGGGTCATGTTTCCCACAGCAATGTAATTTCCTACAGGAGGAAATGATACATTTGTGATTTAAAAAATAACTTCTAATGAAATACATTATACTGCAGACTCTGAGCCATGGCTTAGAGCAAGTTCTCCCAAACTTTCATGTGCCTGTACATCACCTGGATGTTGTTAAAATGCAGATTGTTTCAAGAGGTCTTGAGTGGGGCCTTAAAGCTGCATTTGTAACCGGCTATCAGATGGCGGCAATGCCGTGCTGCTGGTCCTCAGATCACAGCGTGAGCAACAAGGGCTCCGTCTCCGGCTCCAGGGTCTTCACTGATGTAATGACAGACCCTTCCTACCTTCATGGCTGTGGTGAGGATGAGGATTTGACTAGATCGTGAATGTGAACAAGCTTTGCAAACAAGACGTGAGGTGTATTAACAGTTTTTACCCTAATTATTACGTGTGATGGGGCAATGAACAGTGTGCAGCTACGGCCAAAGGGACTAAGCGAAGAGCCCAATTCTCTCTTCATTCTGGTTCTACTAGATGTTTTCTGAAAAGGGCCGTGTACTAAACTGTACCTGATGACACTGGACACAGCATGCCAGCTTATGCTGGGTTTTCAGGAGACGCCCTCACAGTTCTGAGCCCTCACCAGGCCCTGTCCTTCTGCCTAGTGAGCAGCTACCTCTTTAGCCCGTTCAAAGTCTGGAGACATACAGACCCCAAGCAAGTAAGCGGCTGTGGTCTGAAAACTATGTAACTTCATAAAACATCAACCATTCTGGAAACACTCATACAAAATAGATGACGTGTGTAGCTAGGAAAAACACACAGGAGTAGAACCACTGAGAAATCTTTTAAGTTTTCTATTTACCAGTTGAGTCATCTGGGCTGGGATCAAAATTTAGCCATTCCACACTCAAAGGGTATGCAGACAACAGGATATCATGGTGGACGTAAAAAGAATCTTCTTCTTGATTATAAACTGAAAAGATTGGGAAAAGAGATTTTATTACATCAGAGTAAGAAATCATATCCCACTCAAAAGAGAGACTCCCTTTTAAACCTATGGCAGTCACTTGCTTAAAGTCATACATTTAATAAAGTGATGAAATTAAAGAAATTCCAAAGTATGTACTGCTAGGCAAAAGTTTTTCATGTCTAATATATTCCTAGTACCTGGTGAGCCCCAAAGGGGAACAGAAACACTGACAGAGAATTTTCATCAGGCTGAATGCTCCATCTGCATGTTCCCTGGCTAAAATGGTCTGACCTTCTGGATCACCAACTACAGAAAATGTTCATAAGGTCTCCATTAGAAATGCTTCATCACTATTTTATCTTTTAAAGATCTATTTGGTCATAAGTCAGAACAAATCAGTACTGGACAGAAATAACTCATAGTTTTAGAAATTTAAATGCTTATCAAAAATTGCTTCTTTAACATTTATTATTAAAATCAGTAAGAAATCTTAAAAATTACATAATGAAACACTGATAAACAGAGAGCCTAAGTAACCAGAAATTCTCCCCTAATACGCTTTTTATTAGAAAGCAGCAATTTAAGGTGAGCTAAGGACTTTTAAACTCTTCAGACCACGGTATCTGGGGGAGACCTCGGGGCTAGCAGGTTCCATGTAGTGTGCTGGCGCATCACTTTATGATGAGAGTGCGTGTTCAAAAGCGACAGCTTGTGGTCCTGTAAGAGCCTCAACCACGGTCAATGCACTGAGCTTACATCTTAAAGAAAGATGACGATGAAGCCTTAACACAATCTTCTTTTGACCATGTCTTTTTATTACTCGGATTTGGAGAGAAATTTTGAAATTATTCCTGAATAGAGATACACCACGTAACTTGGAGATTCACACCAAATCCAAATAAAACATACCATTAATGACCTAACTTAGAATGCAACAGGAATACAATTGCTTTACTTCAACTTCTCAGCTCCTGTGTGATAACTCACAAGATTCAAAGGAATGACTAAACTTTCCAATGAGAATGTACAAAAATCAGCGACGACTAACTGTAATAGCTCCAATTTTCTGAAACTGGAATTGGTCTTTAAAAAATTCCACCAACATGCTTTACGTTTAAAATATGTAAAAAGTTCAAAGATAATGAGAAGAATAACTTCACATTGAAATAATTGCTATTTAAAGCCTTTTTGATTGTATAAATAGATCACAATGGGCCATGGGATAAAAATGGCCTAACTGATAGGTTTCCTACAGGCAAACTTAAAGGCTGTAAAGAAATCCAAGTTAATAAATAGAGTACGAGTAACCTAGAAGATGCCAATAAACATTAAACCCAAGGGATTTAATTTTCATACTGTGTAACTGTGTTTCCTATAAAAAGAGGTATTAACCTAATAATCTCTTTAAGCTTCAAAATTTTAAGACAGATGAATAGAATCAACTAAAATGAGATACAACAGGACTCGGTGCCTAGAAATCCATAGTAGTTACTATGGTGTTTATTATAACATCACTTAAGTACAGAACCTTTTAGTAAGAGATGTATTCCACTTACCATGCACCTCTAAATTGCACTGGTCCTGTTCAGCTCTGCCACAAACTATGAGATTGTCACTGGGCTTAATCAAGAAATCTTCACGTTCATATTGCTCCTAAGTGGAGACAGAAAAAGTCATTGATTAGAATCAGCTATTTGGGAAGGTTTTTCAAACACTTGAGGAGGATAATTAGAAAAACCACACAGGTATTTACCGTATCTTTCAGAGTGACGTAAGGATCTTGATCATTACTCCCATAGACTGTAAGACCCAAGAGAGATTCACCAAGAGTTTCAGCATCTATAAGAATTCATACAATGAAATGAATAAGCCAGTCCTTCTGACTAAAGCATTCTTCCTAAGACATGGGCTTCCTTGGTGGCTCAGACAGTAAAGAATCTGCCTGCAATGCAGGAGACCTGGGTTTAATCCCTGGCTCAGGAAGATCCCCTGGAGACGGAAATGGCTACCCACTCCAGTATTCTTCCCTGAAGAATTCCATGCACAGAGGAGCCAAGCAGGCTACAGTCCATGGGGTCGCAAAGAGCTGGACACAACTGAGTGAGTAAAATACACACACACATCCCATCTTTAAACTTAGATCCTGCTGTCTATTTCATAACTGAATCATTTATAATTTGGAAAGGAAATAGTAGATAATAAAAAATAGGAATTTAAAAGCCATTTACTTTTGGCCCTGGAATGCACATCTAATAGTCTTGAAATATACACTCTTCCAATACGAGAATCAACTCAAACCAAGAAACTCCCTTTTAGAAAATATCAGAACTCGACTCAGATCCTCTAGCTTGCTCCTTGTAATCACTATTCAAAAGTGCTACAGAGGGGTGGCCTTGTAGACCCGGAAATAAACAGGTCCCTAAAACACTGGTATCAACACATTAAGTGTTGCCTGGTCAGAGAAAACTGTAAACTGATGAGCCTCATACAGTTAAGTGGGCTTCTTTATTGCAAGATATCTCATAACTGCTGACAGGCTAACTTGCCCAGTGAATCTGAAAGAGGAGATACTACCCTTTACACCAAGTTTACCTCAAAGTGACATTCTTTCATGGCATGTCTACAAAGGTGACAGAGTAGACCACGAGTAACACAAAACTCAGGAGAAGGAAGATACTCTCAATTTCCAGGAGAAGCTACTTTAAGGAGGCAGGGCTCCTAGGTCTTAAACATCTGACAGGTAACAGACGGGAATTTCTATGGGACAAGGCAGACAGAGCCGATACTCGGCAGGGTATGGAGTGTATTAGGAAGCAGTGTCTGAATGGCTTTTCTCTGGGTTGATTAGCTCTTCCTTCTCTGTACTTCAATGGTACTCTGTCCTAATAGGATGGAAGCAAGAGTCCAATGGGAAAAAAGCATCTTCTGCATCTGAGGAAGTACACTGAAAAGCATGAAGGTTTTAGAGTCAGAGGATATTCAAACCTCAGCTCCATTATTCACCAGCTGTGTGACACTGGTCAAGTTATTTCACCTCTGTAAGCCTGTATTTTTTTCTGTAAAATGGAGGTAATAATTTCTCTCTCATTACTGCAGATAAAGAAAAATGAATTACAGATTAACCATTACTTGCAATAAAGTATACAATACTCATTTTTTTTGTTTTGTATTTTAGATCTGAGATAAGTGGGTTGAAATGATTTTTTTAAACCAGTTTAGGAAATATGCTGTCTGCCTTGAGCCTTGACCCAGATTATCTGACTGACATAAAGGACAACGAGATTTCAGAGTAAAGCTTTGGAACCCTAGTAACATGATCTAATGCACTAAGCTTGGACTAAAAACCAGTGTGACTAAATTCTAACCTGGGTCGCCTTCCTCGTCATATTTATCCAAGTTGTACTCGGCCAGCTCGTCATCTTCCAGCGTCCTGTCATCTTCTGGGTCGCCATCCTCCAGGGGCTCCCGTGGTCGGGCCTGGGTACGGGCACTCTGCATGCCATCCTCTGAAGGATCGCCCGTTTCCTCTTCATCACTGCCACCTTCTTCTCTACGCCAGAGAAAAAAAGAAAAAGTAAAAAGATCAGCCAAAAGACACTGTTCAATAATAAGACCACCCTGTTATCACTGTTTAGGATTTACAGTTCATCTAGACTTGACTACAGGAATCAACATCCCCAAACTTACTGTAATTTTTCCTTTGCTTCAGCAATGAGACGTTTCACTTCTTCTTTACTAAGTTCTACCTATAAGAGAGCAAACATTTCATTATGATATATTTAAGGAAACCATTTTTAAGTCTCTGAATTAAAAAGATTGCAAACTAATCTAAAACATGGTTTTAAGAGACAGCCAAAGTCAAATATCAATCCAAAGTCTCTAAATTTAACATAAATGGACTTCTGACATGTCCTTATAAATTAAGATCCCTTCTCACCCAGAACTGTTAAAAAATCATGTTCTCTCCAGACTTTTTTTTAAAAAAGATGGACTTGTATAATCTGCCTTCTAGGATAGCTCATCTCATTTACTTCTGATTATCTCCGCTCATTGGCCATCTCTCCCCATTTCCCTGTGGATATTCCTAAACAAACCACTTTTGCCTTCGTCCCCTGCTCTGTTCCCTGGTATCACTGCCACGTATTCACTCACTGTGCTGTCAACACCTTGCAAAGCTCATTCTCTCTGAATGGATTACTCCAAACTTTCCTTGCTCTATCCCTGTACACTGCAGTTCCATTTTCCTGACTGTCTATAAGACTCTCCACTTGGACATCTGGTTCAAAACTGGTCATCCTCTTTAGTGCCAAACTGTAAGCTCCTGGTTACTGTGTTCCATCCATTCTTGATAGATGATGAACCAATCAATCACCCAGTTTGTACCAAAATGCCTTTAATAATATAGAAATCCTATTGGATAACTCCAGATACTAAAGGTTCTTAAACTTTTAATTAGGAGATACTTATTCTTCTAATTTCTCTTATTGGTTTGAATTTTTCTTTCTGGGACTTTGTAGAATAAATCCAATTTCTTCTTCCTACAAACTCTTAAGCAACGATTCCCAAATCTGTCTCACATTAGAATCACCTGAAGGACTCTTAATCTCAGAGTATACTCCAAACTAAATAAATCACAATACCTGGGAGCTGGTAGTTCTTGAAGCTCCCCAGGTGGTTTCAATGTGTGGACATGTTTGGAAATCAGTGTCCTCAAGTATCTGAAAGTCTCTGGTCTCCTTTTAACAACCTTGCTTCCTTCAATAATTTTTAATATATTATTTCCTGTCCCCATTCTATATGCATGCTCAGTCGTGTCCGACTCTTTGCAATCGGATGGACTGTCCTCTGCCAGGCTCCTATGTCCATGGGATTCTCTAGGCAAGAATACTGGAGTGGGTTGCCATGCCCTCCAGGGGGATCCTCCCACCCAGGGATAGAACCCGCCTCTCTTACGTCTCCTGCATTGGCAGGTGGGTTCTTTACCATTAGCACCACACTGAATGCCCACCGTGTGCCAAATGCTGGGGAAACTGGAGAATAAAACAGTCTATGTCCTGGTGGAACTGGCTCAATAACCTGAAACAAACACTACCCCGCCCGTTTTTTCCCTTAACATTTATTCCCACTGACAAAGTATTATATATGCACATGTCAACTCCATAAAGGCAGGGACTTATCCTGTTTTGTTCATGCCTATCCCAGGACCCTGAACAATGCTGGGAACAGAGAAAGCACTTCGTTAAATATCTGTTGAATAACGTAGGTAATCTCCTCGGCTACAGACTCAGTCTCTCCTGTAGGCTTTTCCCCTTGATAACGTGTCACCGTTTACCTCTACCCCCGCCGCCCCCTCCCACGGCCTCATCAACATTTCATTTGCACTACTGCGAGAACTCCTAATTCAATTCTCGAGCTCACGACACCGTAGACTCCACACCAGTTTTTCTACACCACGGTTTTCATCCAGTTCATTCCTCTAAACGCCGAGGGGAGGAGGGGAAAGTAGAGTTTCGCCCCCTTTTCCCGGTTTGCCTGAAAACGCACTAGGGTGATGGGCGACTATGTGGCGTCGACAAGATGTCTCGATGGAAGTTCTCAGCAAGCACCATCCCTCCTCTTTCCACGAGGTCCACATGCGTGCGAATCGCGGGGGGTGGGGTGGGTCGGGCTCGGGTGGAAAGGGACGGCGAGGAGGCGGGGCCCAAGGGGCCAGGAGTCCCAAACCCTCGGAACCACAGCCCTAGCCACGACAAACAGGCCACAGCCGGCCCCACCCCACGTCATTCCCACCAGCGGCGCCAGGGCCGCGCGTTCCGGGCCCAGGTTCCCAGGCGGCGCTGACCCAGGATGCTGCCGAGAGGCCGCTCCCCCTATACCTCGGAGCGACCGGGCCTCACCTTGTCTGGCGTCTCTTTAGCCACGCCGCAGCGGACCCAGGCCACGCACGTCACCTGGCGGCTGCGGTTCATGGTCCTCGGCGCAGCGACGCCTCACGCTACAGACTTGGCCCCGGCGGGTCTGGAAACCCCCTCCGCCCCTCGGCCAGGAAGCTCCGTGAAAGCCTCCCGGCCCCAGCTTAGGGCAGAGCGCAGGGGCCGGCCATCTGGTCCTTAGGGGTCGGCGCCCGCTTCTGACGTCATACGAAAGCGGCGAACGGGAAAGGGGTGGGGAAAGATTTGGTATCCGAGGCAGCGGGGTTAGGAGTACACGAGGGCTAGCCTGCAGTGTACGGTGGTGTGAATGGGTTTTACAAGACATCCGTGACGATGTCTGCGGGTTTCGTGGGAGTAATGAATGAATAAATTGGAACTGTAAAGGTCAGAGCCAGATTTACACCAACCTTTATTTTGCCTCCATATTCTCAGAGCTGACAATGGTAGAGGTTTTAGGTTTGTTTTTAAAAGCTTTCTCCAAAATGAACTTTTTTTTTTTTCCTTCTCTGGCCGGGCGGTAGTGCTTGTGGAATCTTGGTTCCCCAAGCTCGGCAGAGCAGTGAAAGCCCCAGCCTTACACTGGATGATCAGGGAATTCCAAATGAATTATCATTTCAAGGAGATAGTTCAGCCATTACATTTCATTACATTCTTGCATGTTACTTATATACTAAGTACAAGGTAGTGGTTGTAGCAGCAGCAAACACAAAGTGCTTGATATATACAGGAGGCACCATTTTAAGTGCCTTATGTAAACTTGGTAACTTCTTAACCCTTTGTGGGAGATCTTAGGGGGAATCCTATCCTTCCCAAGGCCACACAGCTAGCAAGTAGCTAGGATACTGACAATTACAAATTGGCACTTACCATGGGCACTTGCTTCCCTGGTGGCTCAGACAGTAAAGAATCTGCCTACAATGCGAGAGTCCTGGGTCTGATCCCTGGGTTGGGAAGATCCCCTAGAGGAGGAAATGGCAACCCACTCCAGTATTCTTGCCTGGAAAATCCCATGAACAGAGGAGCCTGGTGGGCTACAGTCCATGGTGTTGCAGAGAGTCAGACACGACTGACCAACTAACACTTTCACACACTATGGACACTTGCCATCTACCTCTACAAGAATTAAATCATGATGGGCTTCTGTAGCTGCTGACCTTCAATGCACCGTGAGACTAGTTCAGGGTGGGGAGCAGAAATGAGGCTGTGTGCTGGGGAAAAACTGGCAGGACAGTCATCAGGTAGGTAGATATTTTCAAGAGCTGATTTTCTTGGCTGTGTGACCCTCTCTTGGTCACTTGCCCTCTCTGAGTTTTCATCTCTCTTCCCTACATCTGAGACTGGCAAGCAAAACAGGAGGGTGGTTGCTATGGAGAGAATGGTCGCAAAGAAAACCGGCAGCATATGCTCTGCCCCAGTTTTATTGTCAGAATGGGCTGTCCACATATGGGGTCAATTTGTGGGCAGTTTGCAACACATTTTCCTCACATACTATAGTTTGCTTGGTTTTGCAACAATATTGATGAAACATGATGAAAAATTACCTCCATTTAATTTTTTCCAATATTTTGGCTGCACCATGTGCCTTGCAGCATCTCAGTTCCCTGACCAGGGACTGAACCCTGGCTGCAGGAGTGAAAGCCCCAAATCCTAACCCCTAGGTCAACAGGGAACTCCCCATCTATTTTAAAGGTGAGGAAATTCAGCAGTGAATTACTAGCCTTACTACCATGAGACCACACTCAGTTAGGGACTGGCAGAACTACAACTAGACACCAGCAACTCTGTACATTCAGCTGGACCCCCTTGGAACTTGCCCAGCCCCGGGAGGGATCCTCTCAGGCATGAACTGCTAATCCCTAGGGTAGGCTGAGTATGTGTTCATCTCTTCCAGGACTGTTTGTCTAAACCGATTCCTCTGTAGCTTCTTTGCTTTTGGTCCATTTTATTAAAAAAAAAAACTTTTATTTATATTTATTTACTTATCTGGCTGTGCCTGGTCCTGGTTGTGACACATGGGATCTTCAGCTGCATTCGAACACTTAGTTGCAGAATGTGGGATCAAGTTCACTAACCAGGGATTGAACCCAGGCTTCCTGCATTGGGTGCACAGAGTCTTAGCTGCTGGATCACCAGGGAAGTGCCCTGCTTTTGGCCCATTTTTAAAGGTGGTATGACAGGTTGTATTTTTTCAGAAATGACTGCAACAATATCTTCCTTCAGACGTGTTTTTCCACTATGTGTTCTTGATGCTCCCCCATGAAAACCTGGGGTCTAGCTCTACCCACCCCAGCCTTGAGTTTGGATAGGCTTATGACTGCTGTGACCAATATACAGCATGACAGAAGTTCCAAGGTTAGGTCATGAATAGGATGCAAGTTCTGCCTTTTCTCCCTTCATGAGACACTTATGTTTGGAGTTCTGAGCTGCCATATAAAGAGTTTGACTACCCTGAGGCCACTATGTTGCCAGGAAGCCAAACCACATAGAGAAGCCACACGTAGGTGCCCCATTAGACAGTCCTAGTTTTTGAGTCAAGCCAGACACAGAAATGAAAGAGCCTTCAGGTGGTTCCAGCTCACAGACACTAGCCCCTCCTCTCTGCCTTTGAGTTTTTCCACCTGAGACCCAGACCATGTGGAGCAGAGATGAGCCCTCCCCACTGTGCCTTGCCCCCGATTCTGACCCCTCTCCCCTGAATCTGTGAGCGTAGTTAAATGGTTGCTTCAAATCCTTAAGTTTTTTTTTAATCCTTCCATAATTTATTGTGGTTAAATATACTATAAAATTTACCATTTTAACCATTTTTAAGTGTACAGTTCAGTAGCATTCAGTACCCAACCACTAAGCTTTGAGGTCATTTTAAAATGCAGCAATAATTATGGGAACAGGCAAGAACCTGGGCTATATTTAGACCAGAGCACATGAGCTGATTTATTAGTAAAGACTGACTTATTAGCATCTGGCTGCGCTTAGGTGTACACACCTGGTATGCAGGAGTGGGCTCGTATTTGAGTAGTTGCCTCTGGATTCATTCACTCTGGGGCTGCCTTATCATGAGACAGCTGCTGCTCCATGATGGTGCTGGTTCAGAGTGGGTATTTGATAAGTATTTGTTAAATGAGTAAATAAAGAATAGAAGGTAGAGTATGGCTCTAGCTACCTTGGGCCTGCTGAACTGACACTTTTTTTTACTGGTTTTAGATCTGACATTCTGCCACTTCAACCCAAGCTGTGAATTCCCTTTAGGATTGAAAATCCAACTGCAGTTGGCATTATTAGTTCCTTATAAAAGAATTGAAAGAGATCATGCTTAAGTAGTTCCATTTCTAAGCTTGATTCTTGGGAACACTGATGAGCATATTTAACTCAGAAAAGTCTCTTTGCCAGAGGCCAGAAAAAAATATACTTGGTAGCATGTTGGCTATTCTTAGAGCTAAAGGTCCCAGAAGATTGGACTCAAGCCCATGCAAGGCTGTCATTACACCTTTTAGCTCAGTGCTGGGTATAATTAGGCTCATAAACATGATTTCTGATTGGTCCTAAGCCAGAGAAGGAAGTGAAGTGCATGGTACCCCTACACCCATTATACTAGGCTAACCCTACAATATTAGTTAGCTGACAAGGAATGGAAGGATAATAGCTACCAGTTGCTAAGTGCTAGAGACTTCTACTGCAAACAGATTTTGCCATGACACAATCAATTTTATTTTTTCTAGAACTGAACTTTTCATTTTCATGAAAATAGGAACCATCAGGGCTTTGTTACTACAGTAGAGCCAATCAATACCTAGCATGGTGCCTGGAACAATAAATGCTGTTAATATTTGTTGAATCAATGAATGATTTGCTGGCTTGCTCAGTTGCTTCAGTCATGTCCAACTCTTTGGACCCCATGGACTATAGCCTGCCAGGCTCCTCTGTCCATGGGGATTCTCCAGGCAAGAATACTGGAGTGGGTTGCCATTTCCTCCTCCAGGGGATCTTCCCAACCCAGGGATCGAACCCAGGTATCCTGCATTGCAGGCAGCTTCTTTACCATTGAACCACCAGGGAAGTCCCAAGTGAATGATTATCAGAGTTCTAAACTGAAGTCCACAGACATCAGGCAACTTGCCTAGAGTCACATAATTAGTAAACAGCAACATACCATCCTGACTTTTAGCACAGAATCTTTTCCTCTATGCCTCAAGTTTTCTGGTAGATTTTTCATTCATTCATTTATCTGTCAGAACTCTTCTAGATGCAAGTGACAGATAACCAAACTCTAATTGACTTGGGCAAGAAATGGAATTTACATACTCTGACGACTCAAGGATGCAATGACTTCAGACTCGAGCTGGATCCAGGGGCTTAACCCATATCATCAGGATTTGACCTCTCTCCTATTTTCTGTCTCTGTTTTGCAATGCATTTAGCTAATTCCAGGCCTTCAGCAGTTTCCAGGTTGTACTACTTGCTGTCCTAACAGAAAAGCACTTGCCTTTATAAACTCTGCTTCTCTGTCTCATTTGTCTCCTTGGTTCTGACATGGTCACTTGTCCACTCCTAAACCAGTCACTGTAGTCAGGAGAAGGTGATGTTTTGTTTGGTTAGAGCTGAGCATGTGTCCAGCTCTGGAGCCAGGGAGGGAGTCAGCTCTTACGTGGAGCATGTGGGTGAGAGTGGGGAAAAGGAGAGTTCTTTAGAAGAGAAACTGAGACACTGCTCCCAGCAGTGGGCTGGCAGGAAGAACTGATGCTCAGGACATTCATAAAATGTTTTCTCTGAGATTTCCATGGTGGTCCAGTGGCTAAGACTTTATTCTTCCAACGCAGGGGGCCCCATTTTGATCCCTGGTCAAGGAACTAGATCCCACAGGCTGTAACCAAGAGTCCACACGTTGCAACTAAAGATCCCACATGCCACAACAAAGAACAAAGATCCCATGTGTGGCAGCTAACACCCAATGCAGCCAGATAAATAAACAAATAGCTTGGAATCATTATTATTTTTTTTTTTTAAAAACCATTTTCTCTGACATCTTTGTGCAGAGCTCTGTCTGAGAGACAGGAAGCTACAAAGATGAATATACCATAGTCCTCCCCGCAAGAGGAGTTGACACCCTAATGGAGGACCAGAGGTGCAAAATCAAGGGGAAACTGAGAAGTGCAAGTGAATGTGGTTGTGGCGGCCTGATGCCCACTCACTTACCTGGTTCCCCGTCCAGATGCTGAGGGACAGCTGAAGTTTCTGACCACTTAGCCTGCACCGAAACTCTGCATTTTCCCAAACCCTCCCTTCTGGATGCCACCACCATCTCTACCTCTTAGGAAAGAAAACCCTTTCTTTCCTAAGGAAAGAAAGGAAGGTCCTGGGTAAGACCTCACTGTTTGTCTTAAGTTGAAACTTCAATCCCATAAGCTTGCTAACTCCAGTCCTACCTTGGTTTTCTGCTCTCTCCAGGTGACCAGACGTGCAGTACTGAGGTTCCAATCCCAGACGTGAGGCTGGAGCAGAGTGGACAGGAGGAGACAGGTGGAGAGGTGGGGGCAGCCTGATGGCGACCGTCTTGGCAGCTGATGATAAGGAAGGCTGGGGGCTGTCATGGGGCATACGACAGACAAAGGGTGCATGTAACTTAACGTTTTCATGTCATCTGGTCTCCGGTGTGTAGAATGTGTGCTGGGGGACCAAGTGAATGTGGGGAAACCATCAGGAGGCCACCGTATGGCTAACCTAGGGGGAGATGATGCTATATGGATTAGAGCAAGGCCGAGGAGGGATGGAGGGAAGCGGGAAAAGCCACCATCTGCTGATGGGAGGGTCTGTAAAGAATTGGTGGCTGTGTTTAACTTACCACAGATGAGAAGACTGAGACCCAGAAGAAGGATGTGACTGATCTAAGATATCGGGTCAGGGCCTGAGTCTTCCAACTTCATTCTTAGGTGGCTCCCTTCACACCCGCACAGCCCCTTCTGGAAAGGAAGGCAGGAATGTGCACCCTGGGAAGATGGAAGCGCCACCAAAGCCCCGGGTGAAAGAAATCAGTCACATTCCCAGCCATCTCAAGTCCCACCTGGTGGCATTCAGACAGGTTTCTGAGGAGACAGAACCCTATTTCCATTGTCACGAGAACAAGGATTGGGAAACGGATCCAGTTGCTCACAAGAAGCAGAGAAAGGATGGAGGGGGGCAAAAGTTTTGATATCCCTGCTTCAGGATGCCAACAGAGAAATGACTTGACTCTAAAGGGTCCTGGACACATTTAAAGGCAAGTTCTGGGCTCCTCTGGACAGCCTCTGGCAAACATAAGCCATCACACAGGTCAAGTTGAACGCCCGTGTTTGACTTGTTCACCAGAGAGTGATCCATCTTAGGACTCCCAGAGCTTGGAGGAGAAGACAAGCCCAGTGAATATCTGAATAAGAAGGGGAAGCATGACATCCTGGAGCCCTCTTAAGGATGAAGTGAGTAGAATGACGTAGTTGTTGCCTAGTTATGAAACATTAAAACAGAGTTATCAGATTCTAATTACAGGGTTTGTTAGTGCAGTGTTCACTGCTGTATCACCCTGCCTAGCACAGAGTAGGTACTGAGTTAATATTTACTGAGTGAATGAGTGAGTGAGTGAACACGCAAGACTCCTCTATCACTCCTCTGGAGACAGTTTGAGAGCCCCCTGAATGTGGAAGTGTGGCTCCATCTAGTGGCCACTCAAGGATTGTGCCTGGAGCTTGAGCATTCTTTGCCCGGACTTGTTCTTGAAACGAAGCATCTCTAATTGCGATCTCTCATTTCCCATTGGAAAAGACACTGATGCTGGGAAAGATTGAGGGCAAGAGGAGAAGGGGGTGATAGAAGATGAAATGATTAGATAACATCACTGACTCAATGGACATGAATTTGAGCAAACTCTGGGAGATAGTGAAGGAGTTGGACACGATTTAGCAACTGAACAACAACTTCACCCAGTTTGGCATGAACCACCACGTAGGACAGCCCAGACTTGCAGGTGAGCAGAGCCTATCTGCAGCCCTGAAATGGGAAGCTTCAGAACGACACTATTTGGGGATGGGGGGACCGGCTATGTGAAATAACTGAGAATTGCTGATGTGTCAAGAATGCTGGACCAGGTGTCCAGAGGCCTGTCACTAGACTGCTGTGTGACCTTGGGCAACCAACTTGCTCTCTCTGAGCTTCAGTTTTACCATCACACAGCTGTGCACCCTGTTGTACCCCTATGCTAATTCTCAGATCCCAACACAGCTTCACTGGACACATGGAGACCACTTTGCCCATGTTCCAGCAGAGGAAACCGGCTTTACATGAAGTAAGAAGCCCATGGCCACATAGCTAACAAGGATCAGAATCAGGATTTGAGTTCAGATCTGTCTGACTCCGGCGCCTGTACTGCTAGCATCAGTCACGCTGATGCTTTCTAAAGCCATTCAATGGTTCTGCACATCTTCTTGAGCCCATGTCTTTCCTTTTGAGAGGCTGTGTATCAAAGACTTAAGGGTGTGGCCTCCAGAGTCCACCTCCCTCAGCCTGAATCCTGAGTTTACTTACATACCTGATTCTACGAACATACCTCAAGTTCGTAAAGTATGTGACCTTTGGAAAATCACTTGATTTCACTCCATTTCAGTTTTCCCTTCTGTAAAATGGAATTGAAAACAACATAGGATATTCATTTATTATTGATTTAACTCAGAATACTACCTAGGCCATCCAGTATTTATATGCATTGACCATAAGTATATAGCTACACAGATACATACATACATAGGTAAGCTTTTATATGTTTTAACTATTATTTTCTGTCTTTGAACTTTTGCTGCTAATGACATAACCTCAAAGAGCTGTACATTTAGATCTTTAATATTTTCCAAGTAAAGTATATTTAGAGCTACAGACCGACAAGACTGAAGAAAAGACTTTCACTGTCCACTTATAAGGTTGTGTCCTATTATGGGACAACCTTGTTTGCAGGGCACTCTGAAATAACATATGAATTTTATAAATATTGTAGTTATATTGTGAAGAGCACAAGTATATTGCATTCTATTATTCAGGGGTAGAAATATTAATTCCTTATATGCAAGTATTTAAAATTAATTGGTATTTTTGTAATCTCGTTTCTGCCTTTCTTTATTTTTATACTTGGAGCTTCCAAAATGGATATGACCTGGATTTCTCTTGACCTCCCAGAGGCCTCCATCTATGCCAAGATACCAGGATTGGAAGAAGCTAAACCTCAGAAATCCCCTTGGAGACTACAATGTAAATGAGGGGGCTCTGCCCTCCCACGAGGCCCTGTGGTGACATAGCTGAGGTGGCCGAACCTGGTGGTAGGGTCTGGAGCCATCTCGGCTCATCGCTAGAGTCTGTTCATGCAGACTTGCCTGTGACCCAAGAAACTATGGAAGGAAGTTCTGACCCAGATTCCTTCAACACCGCCGTGCTGAGCAGCGAATAGAAACACAAACCCATCTTCCCAGAACAGAGCTTCTCAACCTCAACACTGAAGACATTTAGGGTCTGATGATTCTGCCGTGGAGCCTGTCCTGTGCCTCAAAGGAGGTTTAGCAGCATCCCAGCTCTGCCACTAGATGCCAGCAGCACCCCCTCCCTCGGCTGTGACACCAAAAATATCTCCAGACCTCGCTAAATCCCCGGGGGGGAAGCTCACAGCCCCCTCCCCTCGCTGAGAACCTCCGTCATAGAGTAAGTGGAGGGTGTCACAGGCAGGCGGTTTGCTAAACCAAGTCCCAGTCACATGCGTGGCTGGTGCCCGGGTCAGATAGTTTTGGAGAAGTCTGCGATGACGGTTTGTGTACAGAGGTAGTTGGGGTGGGAGGTTGGCTTTGCTTATCTGGATCATTGACCAATACTCCTTCTCCACACTGCCTTTTAGGCAGGGCCTTGATGTCCTTTGGACGAAAAGACTTGCTTTTTGCAAAAAAGCAAAAAGATCATGTTTCATTAACAGGTATATAGAGACATAATCTAAAGGCTGAAATCGTAGGAGTTTGGGGCTGTCGGTAAACACCATAGTTTCTTGTTCTAATTTTTATGCTCTCAAAGGATGTTTCTAAGGAAGACGTTTCAGTCAGCCCCATTCACTCTGCCCATGTACTCTTGAAACATCCTCTTTCAAGCCATTCACACTTCTTTCCCTTAATCCCCTTCTCTGCTCCTGCCCATTGAGTGGCCTCTCTGTCCCACTTGGAACACAAGCTGCTTTTGGCCAATCTGATGCATGCGTATGTGGTTTTAAAAAATGCCCTTAGCTTTCTGTGTCATCTCTCCCCAGAATGGACTGACTTATATCTAATGCTTGCTAAAGAAACTAATTCTTACATTGTCATCAGAAACAGGTGACTGGAAAGGGTGACTGCTTATATTTAATAATATATGTGGTGTTTCAAAGCTCTCTTCACAGTGTCCCCTGGTGAGACACAGCAGGAAATAAAAGCCACTCAGCAGGGAAGGCAATTTACCAGACATTCGCAGCGGGCTTGAAAAACATCTCACACCTCTAGTCAGGGAGAAGTGACTGGCAGCGAAAGGATGCACAAGTGACTATTAGAAAATGTCTCCGAGAACATGGAGGTCTTAGAACAACTTGTAACAGCTGAACAAAGAAAACATTATGAAAAGTCTTCTCCCACATCCCTCCCTGGTCTGCCCCCCAAGTCCTGACATCTATAGATGGTCTTTTCAGGCATGTTTTGGGGTATCCTTTGCGAGATGCCTGATGCAGTCACAACGGCTTGGGAGGACAGAGCAGTATCTCAGACCCCAAAGTACTCAGCAGTTGCTGCTGCTGCTGCTAAGTCGCTTCAGTCGTGTTCGACTCTATGCGACCCCATAGACGGCGGCCCACCAGGCTCCGCCATCCCTGGGATTCTCCAGGCAAGAACACTGGAGTGGGTTGCCATTTCCTTCTCCAACTCAGCAGTTACCTGGGAACAATGCACAGTCCAGGGCTGTAGGTCTGGGGTGGTGGTGAGATTCTGCATTTCCTGCAAACTCCCAGTGAAGCTGATGCTACTGTCTGAGAAGCCCACTCAGAGAAGCAAGGAAGTCAAGTCGAGCACGTCTTTTAGAGAAAGCTACCTATCCTTGCACAGACAGAGAAGCAGAAGTCAAGCAGAGAGCCCTCTGACTTGCCCACAGTTGCCAATAACGGCCAGAGGGAGTGGAGTGTAGGGCTGGGTGGAGCCAGTGGTGTCTACTTCTCTCCTGGGCTCTTTCCCTCATTCCAAGCAGAAGCAGCAGTGGAAGGAGAAGGAGCCAGACTGTACCTTCCTCACTGGACAATTAAAGGATTTTACCCAAACATGGGCTTCCCAGGTGGTGCTAGTGGTAAAGAACTTGCTTGCCGATGCAGGAGATAGAAGGGATACAAGGTCAATCCCTGGGTGGGGAAGATCCCCTGGAGGAGGGAATGGCTACCCACTCTAGTATTCTTGCCTGGAGAATCCCATGGACAGAGGAGCCCCGAGGGCTGCAGTCCATGGGGTTGCAAAGAGTCAGACACGACTGAAGTGACTGAGTTCCCACCCAATGATACACAACCTCAGCTCATGCCGCATCCTGCCTGCATCCATGACCCTCTATCAACACAATCGATCAAGTAGTGAGGTGACCCCCATACACTAAGTCACAAAGGCCAGTCTGTCTAACCCCAGGCTGCCACTGAGGACCCTTCCCTGCAGTTCAACCCTGAACCACTGATTTGATGTTGTCCAACGTCCTGACTTTCTGCTGCCTGGACATCAGTTATTTACTTATTTCCCTATTTCACTTTAAAAAAAAGCACTTGCTGGGCTTTCTCAGTCTGCTCTTGTTCCCCCAAACACAGATATTTTGAAGATGAAGATGCTGTATATACAGTAGGAAATGGGACAAACAGAACGATGTTTCAGTTCCAGCTGCTACTGCTGCTGCTGCTAAGTCGCTTCAGTCGTGTCCGACTCTGTGCAACCCCATAGGCGGCAGCCCACCAGGCTCCTCTGTCCCTGGGATACTCCAGGCAAGAATACTGGAGTGGGTTACCATTTCCTTCTCCAATGCATGCATGCATGCAAAGTCGCTTCAGTTGTATCTGACTGTGTGCGACCCAATGGACAGCAGCCTACCAGGCTCCTCTGTCCACGGGATTCTCTAGGCAAGAATACTGGAGTGGGTTGCCATTTCCTTCTCCTCGGTTCCAGCTGGTCTATTACAAAAACAAAACAAAGAACAGCCATGAAAAACCTCGGGTGCCTGTGGAAGTGTGAGGAGCTTCTGGTGGTTTATTCTTGAGGTGCTTCTGAAAGGTTGCAGCCAAAAGCAAAATTCATGTTCAAGGCGGTCCTAGCAATTGGGAGCAAACAAGTCTCTTGTCCTCCAGGTGGAAGTCAGATAAGGAGTCTGGTTGCTGCGCTGCCGTGGAGGGAATAAAGGGGGCCTTCAACCGCAGGCTCTGTGAGCCTTTCCTCGTTTGGAAAGCCCTAGGGACTTCCCTGAAGGTCCAGTGGCTAAAACTCCAAGCTCCCAATGCAGGGGGCCTGGGTTCAATCCCTGGTCTGGGAACTAGATCCATATACTGCAATGAGGGTTGAAGATCCCAAGTGCTGCAACTAAGACCCAGCACAGCCAAATAAAACAACAACAACAACAACAACCGAAAAACCATTAAGAAGCAGTTGAGTCTTTGAAGCCTTTCTCAGCTTTAACAAGAGACTCAAACCCCAAACTCCCAAATTTAGATTGTTCCCTGTGCATGGAAAGAGGAATAAATCCAATTCTGTGTTAACACAACCACATTCTGCTCCCCATGTCCTGCAGTAACAGAGTCTTGGAAGCCAGAAGATGCTTCATAGGTATGTGCCCTGGGGAAGTGATGGGAAGTTACTCCATCACTGAGTAACTCTTTGGGGGTGAAGTCAGCCTTCAAGAAACTTTCCCTCTGATGCTTTTTCTATTTATCCACAAGGCTGGAGACTTAGGTCAGTGGGACCTTGGCCCAATAAAAGTCATATTTCTGAATTGGGAAAGGGGCGGGCTCAGAGGCATAAATGGGCCAATCACGTCTCCTGTTTGACCCATTGCCCGGCAAAGCATGATCACAACTGGTGACCCATCTGCCAAAGAGGCATGGGGTCGATCCTGGGGTAGTGGGTCCCTGGAGGCTGTCTGCCCACCTCTCACCACCTCACTTTGCACGGAATCGGCCAGGCAGTAACTTGGTGCCCAGGCTGTGCCTGTGTGTCAGGGAGCACCTTGAGGGACCCATCATACTCCTCTCTGTCCCCAGTGAAATCAATACCCATGAAATATTGGCTGATCTGATCAAAACCCTGATAGCACTCAACACTCCTTTCTCCACGAAACAAAACTCACAAAACTACATCCCGAAGCAGCTGACCTTGGACTAATAGCTCACCATAGATATACACGATTAACCTCTGTCTTAGCCCATAAGGCTTTTTCTTCCTCTTTCGAATAGTTATCTGAATGGTCATTTTTAAAGCACTGGGGAGGAGAGAAGCATCATGCTTTCCCCAGCTCTCTTTATAGAAGGCAATAAATGAAGAGGTGTGGGCTTGCTTAGAAGTCAGATCAGCCCTGGTCCGCAGCCCAGCTCTGCACTTACCTTTTATTTATTTATTTTTAGAAATATTTATTTATTTATTTGGCTGCACCGGGTTTTAGCTGTGGCATGTAGGATCTAGTGCCCTGACCAGGGATCAAACCTGAGCCCCCTGCTTTGGGAGCGTGATGTCCTGGACACTGGACCACCAAGGAGTTCCCTGCACTTGCCTTCCAGCTTTGCTCTCTGTGCCTCAGTTTTCCCATGTGTAAGATGGAAACCCAGATCCTTATCAGGTAGGGTTCATGGTGAGGACTGAGATAGTGCATATAAAGTACTTGGTATAGTATCTGCCACATGATGAAAGCTGAATGAGGGTTTGATCTTACTATAATGTCCAAGTCAGAGCAATGCTGGATTTTACCTGTTTTCATGTTTATATACATGCAGAATGTCTTTCCATGGTAGGAATGTAAATGATTTGCTGTGGTGATCGTTTATCTGTCAAAAAACCATTCTCTAAAACCAACACCATCCTGTCATGCCAATTTCTGCAAAGATATAAGAGAAGAACATGAAATATAAAGGAATGGGGAAAGTCCACTCTCCCACGCACTGAAAATGATATTTCGGTCACATAGAAGTGTCTCTGATGCAGTAAACAGAGGTGTCAAACTTGGGTGCCGCTACCACCACCACTGGGATGAAATGTGACAGCGACTGACACTCACAGATAAGGTTCCTTACCTGAGAGCTCAGAGCAGGGGTCCCCGGAGGCTCCAGGGAGTGAGGCTGTCAAGAGGGTGAACAACTGGAATCTGGTGGGTGACTCCTCAAACTCAACAGTGTAGTAAGGGGGGAGCTGTCAGGCTGCCCAGGGCTGGATGACAGACAGAGTCACTGCTGGCCTTTGGGGACCCGAGCCTGTGCGCGGGAGCTGGATTTAACTGATCAGAGAGTGATAAGACCGGAGGCAACCAGCACCAGGGTAGACAAACCCCAGTTTACCTCCTGATCTCCCTGTTTGCCCAGCCCTTGGTGAACACTGCATTCTGCATTTTGACAGAACCTTCCTCCTCACTCCCCCCACTGCTGCAAAAGTGCCTCTCACCTCTGGCTTCATCAATGCAGTGACAGTCCCATTCTTTCTTTTCTTAATTTTAATTTTTTTGGCCATGCCATGCAGCTTGCAGGATCTTAGCTCCCCAACCAGACACTGAACCTAGGTGCACAGCAGTGAAATCGCTGAGTCTTAACCACTGGACTACCAGGGAATTCCCCTGATGTTCCCATTCTGCAGGTGAGAAGACTGAGGCTGGCAGGGGAACTCACTTACCCGGACTCGTGGCCAAACTAATGCACAACTCATGGTTTTTCTCTGAGTCTGCCTTTAAAAATGCATAAGAGTTGCGGCGTTAACACACGTGATTTCACACACCTGGATATCTTTCTACTTTAAAAAATGGCCCTCCCTAACTTGATTGCTTTACTGAAATCTATTCTTTACCCCTTTTAAAAAGAAGTCCCATTTTTCAGCGACTGAACTGCTTCTAGCTACTTTTTCTCTTTCCAGCTGGTGAGGCTTGGTAGAAATTTCTCTTCCTTCTGTATTTGATAAGTAAGACTAATGAATAGATCTGCCACCTCACTAACTGTATAAGGATAAATAAGGTGGCAGATTTTAATAAAATGAAGCCCTGGCAAAAAGTAAAGGCCGGGAGATCAAATTCTATGTAAGATCTATGAAGATTGATTTCTTTCTTAAGGCCAAATTGATAATTACTATCAGAAGGAAAGAACTAATTAGGGCAAAATCCCTGACTTGTAAGAGACCTCTAAACTCTACCCTGCTTCTGTTTACTGCTTGAATCTCTAGCAAGTGGTGGGCCAGGATTTTCTTGAGTACTTCTGGTGATGGGGAATTTACTACCTCATGAGAGAAGTCATTCATCCTGAGAAGGCTTTGTTCTGACTTCTAAAATTTCTTTTTTGTGCTTAGGTGAAATGCTTGAAGAGTCCATCATTGGAACAGCTCTAATCCTGTGGCCATACTGAATGTGGCTAATTCCTTTTATGTATGAAATCTCTTGGAGAAGGCAATGGCACCCCACTCCAGCACTCTTGCCTGGAAAATCCCATGGACGGAGGAGCCTGGTGGGCTGCAGTCCATGGGGTCGTTAAGAGTAGGACAAGACTCAGCGACTTCACTTTCACTTTTCAGTTTCATGCATTGGAGAAGGAAATGGCAACCCACTCCAGTGTTCTTGCCTGGAGAATCCCAGGGACGGGGGAGCCTCATGGGCTGCCGTCTATGGGGTCGCACAGAGTCAGACACAACTGAAGCGACTTAGCAGCAGCAGCAGCATGAAATCTCTCCCTCAGAAGATGACCACGATGGTCACCCAAGTCCTCTCTTCTATGGAGAGAAGCAGCCCCACTTCTTCAGCTGTTCTGTCACTGTCCGATTATTTCCTTCTGATGAGGCTGCAGTTTCTCTGTGGCTCTCGTTACGTGCAGGGGACACCTGTCGTTTCATGGCTACCCATCATCTTTCTCTATTTGTAGAAATCCACGGTTTAGGTCCTGTCTCCCTAATGCGGCAGTAAGAACTGAAATTCCCAGCCTCCCCTGTACCGCAGACACAGTCCCATGTCTCAGGTTCCAGCAGTGGGCTTCACTGAGCTGAAACACTGTTCTCGCAGATGGAGGCAGAAGCACTGAGCATCTCAGGGAGGCTGAGTTCCTGGTGCAGGAATGGTACAGGTGCTTGTGGGTGTAGTAGTCACAGAAATCAAGCCCCTGGTAACTGCAGACCTGCCGTTGTCAATTCCTGCCTTCGCAGTATCTGCTGGCAGCCCTGACAGCAATGGCCTCGTCAGGACTTTTCTGTGTCACGGTTTGTAAGTTATTCCTAAAAGCCTCGTCTTTCTCTAACCCTCTCAACAACTGCATGAATCATCTATGGGATTCACTACCATGTGTAAAGTAGATAACAAATGGGAATTTGATGCATGACTCAAGGAACTCAAAGCTGGGCTCTGTAACAACTAAAGCAGTGGGAGCGGGTGGGACGCAGGAGGGAGAGGTCATATGTGCACCTGTGGCTGATTCATGTTGATGGATGGCCAAGGCCAATACAGTATTGTGAAGCAATTTTCCTTCAATTAAAAAAATAAGTTCGGGAAAAAAAAAATATCTTTGAATAAATTCCTTTTTTGTCTTAAATTAGCCGGAGTTGCTTGCTGCTGGGAACCCTGATTCATCCAGGCCCTCACTGGACGCACAGCTCCAGCAGGGATCCCTCCAGAGCACAGAGAACCATCACAGCCGCATCCCAGCCATCCTGCTTCTACTGACGAAGCCTGGACCCAGATTAACTCTCCTGAGTGACCACGCCACACACCTGACTCACATTAAATATAACAGTCAACGGAAACCCTCACACGTCTGGGGCAGGGACTCACTCCCTGGTCCAGGGAATTTCTAGGAAAACAGACTTTATGTAGTTCCTTATTACTTGTTCAATGGAAAATGGTGTCTGAGCTTCCCCCCACCCCCAACCACGATATTTAATGTATGAGAGTGATGCCTTTGAAGTGCTGAAAAAGTGCAGTCATTCCCTTGACAAGGAAAGAGGAGGAATTATGGATGAAATCCTGCCCCCTCCCTCCCCTGCAGCACATGCTGTCGGAGTCTCAAGGTCACCCGGCAGCCGTCTCAGCCAGATGCTTCACTCTTCCCTCTTCACTATCAAAGTGTTTTCAAGTGAACCACAGAAGGGACAGCTGCCTTTGATTGTTCCCTTCTTGATCCTCCTGGGTCCCTAACCACTCCCAGGGGTCTCTGTGAGTGCAGAAAGAGGCCTCATAAAACAGCCTTAAAATAAACAAAAATTTTCTCCTTTTCTTCTACTACTTGCCCTGAAGGAAAAAGGGAAAAGAAAAGCGAGGGAGAGGGTGGGTGTTTGATGGCAGAGAGGAGAGTCCCTTATGCATCGTACAACATCAGTAAACACCTGTGAGATAAATACATTTGATTTAGACCCAACGCAGATCAGGAAAAAGGGAGGGTAGTATGAAGTTCTGTGCAAATAATTCCTTAGGGATAATTCTGAAACCACCTAGAAAAACAGAATTCGAAATGATTTCCCCAGATGTACTAGATGTCTTCATGGTCTGGGTCAGAAAGACAGGCTCATAATAATCCACCTGGCCTTTCTGAAATTCCAGAAAGGCCAGGTGATAGAACAAAAGCCCCAGGTTGGTCTGGCAGCAGGAAATGTTGGAGATGAATCTCCACACTCTACACCTTTGCTACTCAAAGTGGGTCCCTGGACCAGCAGCATGCTTGTTCAAGATGCTGAATCTCAAGCTCGACCTAGCCCCACTGAATCAGAACCTGCATTTCAATGAGATCCCCAGTGATGTATATACAAAGTGAGTGTGAGAAACCTTTTCCAATACTGTCAGTGAGATGTTTGGGAAAAGTCAGTCAGTCTTAGAAGGACCTTCCTGCAGAGCTGAAAGACCCAAGTGAGCCCAAGTGAGAGCAGTGGTTCTCAGTGGTTCGTCACCCACACGGAGCTGTAGGACTAACACCATGGACAGCCTCCCCTCAGTGCTGCGGGGTGGGGCAGTCGTGTCCAGCTCTCAGGAGACACCATCGCCTGGGAGCTCTGACCAGAGAGGCAGCTGCCACAGCCAAGCTGTCTCACTGCCATACTTCCTGACACGCTTGTGCTTTTGGTAAAAAGGAGATGGGTCACTTGGGAATACTACTGAGCAACACAAAAGGAACAAACCCTTGACACACGCAATATTAATTCTTGGATGGATCTCAAGGGCATTGTGCCTGAGTGAAGAAAGCCACTTATTATATGGTTCCACTTATAGAACATTCTCAAGACGACAACACTACAGAGGAAAACAGATCAGTGGTTGCCAGGGGTTCAGGACGGTGTGTGCGGAGGAAGCGGGTAGGAGTGATTATAAAGGGGCAGCACGAGGGGGAATCTTTGTGAGGATGGAATAATGATTGTGGTGGCAGTTAAACACACGTAACACGTCATAAATGGCTTAGGGCCATAAACTCACATTGTGCCCATGGCCGTTTCCAGGTCTGATACTATACTGGAGGCCCTTGAGGTGTTCCCACTGGGGGAACTGGGTGAAGGGCACACAGAACCTCTCCGGACTCTCCTTGCAACTTCCTGTGAATCTATATTGAAAAACAAAAAGTTAAGAAAACAAAAGGAGATGGCAGTCATGAGGTCATGATCTGGTGAGACGCATCCTTATAGTGACATATCCTGGGGGCCTTGTTTGTGCTTGTGCTCAGTCGCTAAGTCGTGTCTGACTCTGAGACCTCATGGACTGTAGTCCGCCAGGCTCCTCTGTCCATGGGATTCTCCAGGCGAGAATACTGGAGTGGGCTGCCATTTCCTTCTCCAGGGGGTCTTGCCAACCCAGGGATCGAACTTGTGTCTCCTGCTTGGCAGGTGGATTCTTTGCCATTGAGTCACCTGGGAATCCTGGGAGCCTTGTTGCAAGCCTTCTTTACTTTCCTGCCTGTTTTAACAGAAGACATCATCATCATACTCTGAGGTCCCTTTTCCTAAGTCCTCCTGCATGCAGTCCAGAACGTTCTATCACACTTAAACAGCATCACCACCATTCTGAGATATCTATGTATCTATCTAATGTGTAAATGTAAGAGGAGTGTGTGTGACATGTCCCAGCAGAACATCAGCTCAGAAAAACTCATTTTGAGTTGAGGAAACAGGTTTAGAATGGAGAAGAGGCCCTGCCAAGCTCACCCAAGCAGCTGACGGCAGCGATGGGCCCAGAGGTGAAATCTGGTGGCCAGCCTGGAGCCCCTATGTTGTACCACCTGCCTCCTGTCTTTGCAGCTGAGTACCAGAGATTTGCAATGGCATTAAAATTCAGAATGCATCCAAAGGTTAACTCCGAAAAGCAACATCCAAAGAACGTATCAGCGACATCAGGGCATCTCTTTTAATTGCCTATTCACGCAGGCAGATAGTCTTTTCATATTCAGAGCTAAACTTAGAGATGTGTCCTTTTGCGGGGCTCTGTTATCTGACTGCCTCATCAGGAATGGGAACTAATGTGCAATGTGATTGCTGAGTTTGAGTTCTATTTTTTTTTTCCTATGAAGCAGGAAGTTTAAAATGTGCTGGGTTATTTTTAAAGAGGGTGAAAAAATAGGCATCCTACCAGCTTCTGTAACGGCCCTGTCGAAAGGCACGTGCTGCTTTATTCAAGGCACTGGCCAGCTGGGAGGAACAGGAGTGGCCTGAAGTCTCACTGGGGAGGTTTCCTGGTGGACGGATTGGGGATGAGTGTCCCTACACTCAAGTGGCGGCAGAGGACACGGGCTTAGTTGCTGACTTGATGCGGACAGAGATCTTGGGGTTTTTTTTGGCAGTGATATCTAGTAGTTTGTTTCCTTTAGGAATTTCATGCTCGTGATCAGTCGTGTCAGATACTTTGCGACCGCATGGAGTGTAGCCTGCCAGGCTCCTCTGTCCTTGGGATTTGCTAGGCAAGAATACTGGAGTGGGTTGCCATTTTCTGCTCCAGAGGATCTTCCCGATACAGGGACCGAACCCCATGTCCCCTGCGACTCCTGCACTGTCAGGTGGATTCTTTGCCACTGAGCTGCCTGGGAATGACCGCCCACTCCAGTACTCTTGCCTGGAAAATCCCATAGACAGAGGAGCTCACTGACTCGATGGATGTGAGTCTGAGTGAACTCCGGGAGATGGTGATGGACAGGGAGGCCTGGCGTGCTGGGGTTCATGGGGTCGCAAAGAGTTGGACACTACTGAGCGACTGAACTGAACTGAAGCAACCTAGTGTGCAGGCATGAAAGAAAATCTAGTTGAGCTTGGTTTCATTAAGTTAAACATTTCTTGCTCACCGACATTGCATAGGGTACTGTCCTAGGAACAAGATTTGCAACACAGTTGTTTTGGTGCAATTTTCTCACAGCCCCTGGAAGAGCAGCAAAACCCTAGAGAATCATAAACCACCATGGGGGAACACTGCAGCAGAAAGTTCCAGAAATGAATGGCAAACAGGTCAATCTTCCTTGTGTGAGTTATCAGTTTCCTCTTCTCTCTGCCCAGCCTCAGAAGTTCAGAACGCCTTTTCTCTGCTACTGCAAGTGGAAGCCCTGTCAAAATACCTTCTCTAATATCCTCCCAACAACCCTGTTAACTAGCTGTTTTTTTAATGCAGTTTAAAAAAGATGAAAATGAGAACTAGATGGTGCAGTAACTTGTCCACCAGTTCAAAATGAATCAGGGGCTGAATCAGCTGAGACCTCGAAGGTTTCAGATTTCAGACCTGCATTGGATCCTGGTGCTGTGGAGAAGCTGAGAAATTTCTCCCTGACTTGAGCCCTGAGGCCAACAAGCCCAGGAAATGCTCCCCCAGTTGGGGAGGGTGTCCATCTGGGGCCGGTGGGAAAGGGAGTCAGGAGTGGGAGGATGTGAATACATCTCTGACCACTCAGCTGGGACTGAGGCTGGCATATGTAAGGCAAGGGGCGGGGGGAGGTGAGTTGGAACCCCAGGATGATTGAAACAGATTTTTTTTCTCAAAGACTCACCTAGGATCCTTACCCTATATCCATGCCCAGAGCACACAGCCTGAGGTTAGTAAGTGCTGTGTGTTAACAGCCTACATGAGACAACCCTGAGTGAAACATCACCCAGCTGGAGTTAATACTTTTTGCCTGAGGCTTCCCAGGAAATCTCAGGGGTGGAGAGGCTCACAGATCTCCTCCAATCCTTACCTGTGGCCTGACCGCACTTTCTTCCAGCTTCTGCCTTCTTGTGTTGGGAGCTCACACCTTTATCTTGGTGAGATTTGGGTGAAGAATCCTTCTTCAGGGGAGAATGGGTGGCACTCAAACCTGGTGTATATAAGAACCATTGCAAGCTGAGAGGGAGGGGGCAGCAGAAGCCAAGTAGAGCCGTTTGTATTGATACTCGTGGCTGCAGGCGCAGGAGCCATGTGATTTCTCACTGCAAACGGAAGGGGTGCACGGAGCTGTGTAGCCGGTGGGGAGGCTCCCCTGCCTCCCCCAGATACTAAGGGGCCCTTGTACAGTGGCTAAGAACTGAGTGAAAAAGCCCCCTGTCGGACAAGTGAAAGGCAAATGCTGCAGACACTTTAGCTTCCAAAAGGAGCACATTAAATGCCTTCTTCACACTGATGCTACACAGAGGGTGATGCACAGTTAAACTGAACTTCTGTTCTCCTGGCCTGACTCAGAATTCTGGTCCCTGGCACTCAGTTGCTTGGGTTGCTTCCTAAAGAAGAAACAGACGCCGAGTGCTAAGCAGGGGTGACCAGCCCTTGCCAGAGGTGTTTGTGACATCTGCTGTGTACTGGGCCTCACTGTCCCAGGCTCCATGGGACTGCCTGGGCCTCTCCCTGGCTCCCCAGAGGTCTCAGTGTGTACAGCAGGGGTCCTCTTCTCCACCAGACCTGGGCTGGGTCAGGAGCCAGAGGGGATCAGCTGGAGACTTGGTTTGACCTCCCAAGGGTGAACTTTGACCCTCCATGACCCTCACCCCAATCCCAGAATGCTACCCCCATCCATAAACATCATTTCATGCTGGCCCTTGGGGTGGGGCTTGCCAGGTTGAGACAACCTGTTTTTCTCCACTTCCCACCCCTCCCCTCCCAAATCTTGATCAAGGCACGCAAGTGACACTCAGAACTCCACTCTCTGTGGATGTATTCACTGCAGGAGGCAAAAGTACTTCCAAGTGGCACCTATATGTCCTCTGCCTGACGGGAAGGAAATCCAAGGGTAGCACCCAGAGGTGTCTGCAGTCCCAGGGGGCTAGAGCTTGGTTGCTAAGTCACTTCAGTCATGTCCGACTCTGTGCGATCCCATAGAGGGCAGCCCACCAGGCTCCCCCATCCCTGGGATTCTCCAGGCAAGAACACTGGAGTGGATTGCCATTTCCTTCTCCAATGCATGAAAGTGAAAAGTGAAAGTGAAGTCGCTCAGTCGTGTCTGACTCTTCGCGACTCCATGGACTGCAGCCCACCAGGCTCCTCTGTCCATGGGATTTTCCAGGCAAGAGTACTGGAGTGGGTGCCATTGCCAAGTTCTAGTTGGCAGAGCGGAAGGTGCTCAGTGACACGAGCACCTATCTTGTGCCTTCTAGATAGCGCCTTCATTTCCCTTGACTTTTTTCCTGCGGGGTCATCTTTTCTGATTTCTTAACTGAGTGACTTTCTTAGGCTACAGCTGGGTACGAGTTCACAGGTACCATAAAAACAATGCGCGGCTTGGGAAAATCATTTCTTTTAATGACAGAGAAAGCACACCAAACTATAACAGAAGCCCATCAGGAGTTGCCACTGTACATAATCAATGCCCAAAGGCCCTGAGCTAGCATCAGACATTCATAGGGAAGTCAGGCGCAGTTAAGGAAACATCCAGGCAGCATCTCTGAGGACAGGAGGAGGTGAGAGACAGCGAAGACTCAGGACATGCTGTGTATCTGTAACTTGGATTCCTCTGTAGACAGTTTGTTTTTTCCCCCTTCCTCATTGGATGGTAGGGGCTGGGGAGGTTTGCAAATGACCAAGTGGAAGAGAAGCCTTGTATCAGCGTCAGAGAAGAGCCAATACTGTAGACGGACGTGGCCCCTGTACGCCATGGGTCATACCCAAGAAACAGGACTTGACCTTGGTCCTCTGAACAACAGCTCAGGGGGCTAGTACAACGTTTGAACAGCAGCTCCTTTAGACTCTGGGGTCTGTGCACAAGTTCCCAAAGGCATGCTAGGAAATATGTTTATCAACAAAACTTTGCCATCCCAAAGGGTAAGAGTCATTCTCCTAGTTTTTAACCGCATATTATCTAGGTTTCAAATGAAAGGACAAGAAAGAAAAGGCAGCAACTCAGAGATTGTTTGGAATATTGTGGCACTTCACTAATCTCTTCTGCTTATAATATATGGCAGAGCAAACGGAACCCTGTCGATATAAACTTTCATTATAGATAACCCTATACTGTACACTCTCGGAATACAGAGAGAATCCATCCTATCATACATCTTTCATCTTTAAAAATAATCTAACATAGTCATATTCTCTGGCTAGTAACAAACTATTAACATCTTCTGAGAATACAGAGAGAACTCTGGGATTAATAGTAAATTCTCCAACGTGCCCCGCCCCCCATCCCCTATGCAGCATCATCTATGAACACATTTCTGCAACAGCATCTCAGGGACATTCATAACTATGGAAGGGAATGGATATGTTAGTTTCACCAAATGGACTTTTAGCAAGAAGTGATGGGACATTTTTATACCTTGGCAAAAATGAAGCACAAACATAACAGTTTACAGGTTCGGGCCATGCAAATGCATGTGTGAATTTTTAATGTGGGGGGATTTTATTCTCACCCCGAAACCACAATCAGCATGCAGGTTTTTTTTCAACTATTGAGTTAGAGATAATTATTGGCAGTGCAGCTCTTTTGTGTAACCATGATCACTAAGGCAAGGTTATTATTTCACCTTGTGTAGAATATCAGCAATATCTTGTCAGATGCATGTTTATACAGTACAGACCTGCTACTTACTGTTTTTTTCTTCAAAAAAGAAAAGAAATCTCAAAACACAGATCCCTAAACACAATTAAGTTGAAAATGAACTGTTAAGCTTTTAGAAATATATTTTAAACTACAAGGCTGCCCTGTTTGGGGGTTTTTTATATGAACATTTTAAAAAGTTCCCACCCCTAAAAATTTGTCTTCATTATTGGTAACAGTCTCACCAATTTGCTATCATGTTGACTCTTATGGAACTGCAGCTACTAAGGTCCTTAATGTGTAATAAATATAATGCTATTCAGGGTCAGTACGGTGAAGTTCTCCAACTGTCAGCCTGGAACCTGAATGACCTTTAGTCCTCAGTCCACCCACTGGACAGAGGCCCTTGGCAAGGGGTGTCCAACTGCCACAGGGGGGCTTTCAGATGAGGCCGGCGTGGCTGACCCCTGGCCTTCTACTTCTGGATCTGGGTGCACTCGGATCTGTGGGCCAGTGACATGTCCTTTGTTTCTCAACACGAGCTCATGGGAGCTGCATTTGCTTTGTCAAGAGCAGCTGAGGCAGTAGAGGCAGCTCCTTGGCTCAGCCAAAAACAGACGCCAGGTGAGATTTGTAGGTTCGTGTGAAGCCAACGCAGCAGCAGAACTGGCAAGTCCCCGGGGAACATTCCCTGGACCGGACGTCTCATACAACAGAACCTTTGGAAGATGACAAGTGGATTGACTGAATCCTGATGGCCAACGTCCTCTGTAAGTCCTGCAGCACATCCTGGCCCGTGCCCTCGCCATTTTTGTCATATAGGAGCTGCTTGAAGGCTTCATTTTCAATAAGGACCATCATGTTTTTGAGAAAGTAGCCTTCGCAATATGCTGAGAGCTCTGTGACTCCAAGAAACTGTGGAGAGTGGAGAGGAAGCACGAGATGGTTATGTTTCTGAAAGCACCTGTTTTCATCTATATTCTGGTGAATACCTATTAAGGTAGCTTGACTGCGACATTGGCCCTGATTCTGCGTTCTTTATTGTATTCACCCCAGTGGACATGACCTTGTAGCTCCTCCCATTGGAGGGCTGAGTTCATTTCTCCACGCCTTGGCCTTGTGAGTTGCTCTGGCTAAGAGGATGTAGCTGTGTGAGAGGTGCCAGTTTGGAGCTGGCTTGAAGTGTCTGTCTGTGCTTCTTCAAGCCCTCTCCCTGCCTGCAGACACAGTTCTAATCTCTTTACATGATGCATGCATGCTAAGTTGCTTCAGTTGTGTCTGATTCTCTGCAACCCTATGGGCCGTACCCCTCCAGGCTCCCTGTCCATGGGATTCTCCAGGCAAGAATACTGGAGTGGGTTGCCATGCCCTCCTCCAGGGGATCTTTCTGACCCAGGGATCAAACTCGCATCTCTTACATCTCCTGTATTGGCGGGCAGGTTCTTTTCCACTAGCACCACCTGGGAAGCCCCCATAGAAGCTGCTAAATATCTCACCATGCAGAGGACAGACCCCTCGGCAGACAATTATGTAGCTCACATTATCAATAGTGCTAACGCTGAGAAACTGATGGAGAGACATAGTTCCTGACAGACTAAACCAATACAGCAGGGCTGACATCAACCTGCCTCACGTTACAACCCCAAGCAGAAGACTTGGCAGACAGTAGACACTGTACGGATTTGCTGAATGTGTGAATGAGCAGTTCACTCTCAGAGTTACAATACCAGCAGCAAACATGTATTGAGAGCATCATGCTTAGACACTTTATGTGCATCATCTCATTTAATCTTCAAATTTCCTTGAGGCAGGTACTGTTACCACCTCTGACTTATAGATGAGGAAACTGAGACAAGAGAGTAGCTGACAAAAATTCAGACAACATGTCAAAGGCAGAACCAGGAGGTGAACCCTGTAACTCAAGTCTTGAAGGCTGTGTGTTTAACCATTAGGATGCACTGCCTCTAGCCTGATACCATTAAATCTTGGAAACGTGCTTGCTAGAGGACTTCACGTTTGAGATGAAGAAACAAATGTGGGTATGAGGGCTGGCTGGCTGTCTTCAGGCCTTTTCTTTGGTTTTCAAAGCTTGCAAGTCTCTCTCTTGCAATGAGCTGCATGCTCAGAAGTTAGTTATGTGCTCCCTGAGATGATATCCTGCTGCTTTATTTAGATGCTGAATTATCTAAATTATCTGAATGTGGAATTCATTGTTCTGAACTCCCTGATATTCTGTCTATTAAGCCACAGATGCATTTCCAGCTGCTCGCTGGGGATGGTGGAATGATAATGAGGCAGTGCCAACAGGGCAATGGATGAATGAGTGGGAGACTTGGATTCAAATCAGGGCTCCCCCATTCTTCTGAATTTGTGACCAAAGGTGCTTTATTTGGCCTTTGGCTTTAGGTTCCTTATTTTCAAACTGGAAATTATGTCCTCGCATCATGGACCTGTTGGGGGTACTGAGTGGAACGTAACTGATGGCAGGACTCTGTCATCTGCACACTTAGGGAAGGCAGGATAGCAAGGGCGCTGAGGGAGGGGGGCTCTGGAATTTATTCCAGACTGTGCCGTTCCAGCCATCTGCTGCTGAGCGAGTTATTGAACCTCTGTGTCCCAGTATTTCTATCTCTAAAATGGGAGCAAATAATAATACCAACCTAATAAGCTGTTGCTGGCCTTAGGTGAGGTGATACATGGCACATTCAGAACAGTGGCTGTTTGCAGTCAGCATCAGCACTCACTCAATATTAGCTGTCATGCTAAATGTACACTATTTGTAATTATTACTCTCATCTCACTCATTTATATCCAGGGACCCACGTGGACAAAGTAGGTGGCTAGGTTAGGATAAGGGGAATTGGCTGTATCTACAGAACCTAGTTCAGCTAACTGGCCCATAGTAGGACCAAGCCTGTAACCTTGAACTCACTGACCCCATGTGATAATTCAGTGAGCCAATGACCTGTCTTCATAAAAATCATATGCAACTTTGGGCAGGTCAAATCACTTCTCTGGGCCTCAGTTTCCCAAACCACAAAATGAGGGGGCTTGGACTAGTGAGTACCATGCTCTGAGTATTTAAGACATGGACATACCAGCTTATTCTGTGAGAGGCTTAGGGAGCTTATTGAGGTTTATCAAGTGAGTAGGTTTGTTATTACCCAAATGTTACACAGATGCATAGTATCCTGGAGCTGGAAGAGTTCTTTCTGCTGCTGCTGCTAAGTCGCTTTAGTTGTGTCCGATTCTGTGCGACCCCATAGACGGCAGCCCACCAGGCTCCTCTGTCCCTGGGATTCTCCAGGCAAGAATACTGGAGTGGGTTGCCATTTAGGAATGTTTTAATTCTTTCAAGATGAATCCAGTTTTTTGAGTTACAGAGAAAAGGCCTCATTGTACATGTGGGGAAACTGAGGCTCAGAGTTGCCTATCTCTGATTCTGGGGACACAGAGAGTCCCCTTCTCTTACCACTCCTAGCCACTTGCTTTGTATAGGAGAGTTTTTTATTGTAAGCTAGTGTAATTAGAGAATAAGTACTTTCATGTGAAGAGTTGACTCATTGGAAAAGACTCTGATGCTGGGAGGGATGGGGGGCAAGAGGAGAAGGGGACGACAGAGGATGAGATGGCTGGATGGCATCACTGACTCAATAGACATGAGTCTGGGTGAAGTCTGGGAGTTGGTGATGGACAGGGAGGCCTGGCGTGCTGCGATTCATGGGGTCACAAAGAGTCGGACACTACTGAGCAACTGATCTGATCTGATCTAAGTTTATACATGGTGATATTTACTGAATGGTGACTATACATCATATGCTTGCCTACTTTTACATATCTAATTACAGACAGAACTGGGACTGGAACTCTCACCATCTAGACCAACAGTTGACAAACTACAGGCCTCGGTGCCAAATGTGGCCCACTACCTGGTTTTATAAATAAAGTTTTATTAGGACACAGCCACACCCATTCATTTGTATATTGTCTCTGGCTGCTTTTGCGCTACAAAGGCACAGCTGAGGAGGATCAAAGTGACCACATGGCCTCTGTGAATATATTTACCTGGATCATCACAGAAGAATTTTGCTGACCCCTGTCCTAGACAAAAATTTTTTCAAGTGCAGAGACCATGTCTTACCAGATGTGTATTACACATCTGAATACACACATTCAAATATGTATACAATTCCTGGTACATAGTGGGCACTCAATAAATACTAGGGGACGAATCCCTTGGTTTCCTAACCCATGTTCTCATCACAGTGCCCCATTGAGTTTACTGCCTTAGCTTAGATTCAATTTGATGAACAGGCTTGTTCTTTTTCTCAAGCTGAAAGACACCCTGCAAGAGCCATCAGAGGCTCCAGAGCCTCTTCTTCATGACTGAATAGTTTGGGACAGCTTTGCTAGGAAAACAAAGATGATGAAGCCATGCATTTATGGGCTGGACTTCTCCTCTCGATAAAACTCCACAGATGTCGCCAATGGTTCTGTGCACAACAGAAGTAATGCTGCCAAGAACTTGCTGATACTTGAAACATGGTTGTTAGTACCTGAATGCCTGCATTTCTGAGGGTTCCAAACCAAGTGTTGGTTTCTTTCTTTTCTGGCTCTTTTACCAAACCAGCCTCAGTCTGCAGCACAACCTGCCAGTAACAGAATCCACAGGGCAGGTGACTGTTAATGCTGCAGGGTCCACAGCGCCGGGCAAGCAGCGCATAGAGGGGCACGGGGTGGGGGCTGGCACCGCCCTGGCCTCCATGCAAGTATCATGAAGGGCAGGTGTTGACTTTGGAAATGTCCCAGAATGAGGCTGAAAGGGTAGGCAGAGGCTGGCGTCTGCAAAAGGCCAAGCTCTGGCTGCAGAGGCACATACATGAAAGAGGCAGTTCTTTGCCATAGGTGCTGTGAGCCTGTAGCACAAACGTATTCCCAGTCTGGGCTCACGTTGCGTTGGCTGCATTATTAAATAGCAAGAGAGCTACAGAAGCTGCCTGCCAAGGAGGCTGAAGTGATTAAAATGGGACTGTGGCGTGCAGGCCTTGCTGCATTCCCAAGGAGACAGGCCACGGCAAAGCCACTGTGGATGTGGGGTTCACAGGGCAATTTGGGTGTCCATGGCCAGGGGACGGGGCAGAGGAAGGTGAAACTAATCAGGCCCTCTTCCTGGGTACAGAGTTTTCTCTGGATGCTTTTTCTGCAAAGTAACCAGTTTAAGATAAAATTTTTTTTGTTGTGTCCCAAGAAACCAGGTTTTGGTAAAAGCCTCATTTAACCAAAACACCCACTGCTGGTGGGGAGCAAGTAGCCTCCCTGTATCTTTTGATTTACTAATGACCAATCAGAAAATCTTCTGAGTATCAAGAATTATCACAAATATTTCAAACATGTATTAGGGCAGACTGTAAACACAAGGAAGAAACCGCGCTTTGAAGTGAGGTTTACCCTTCTAGGCATATACACACAAAGAACCGAAAGCAGAGACTGTAATGGATATTTGCACACCCCTGTTCACAGCAGCATTATTCACAGTAGCTAAGAGGTGGAAGCAACCCAAGTGTACAAGGATGAATGCACGTTGTATGGTATATACATACAATGGAATATATTCAGCCTTAAAAAGAAATTAAATTCTGACACATGCTACATCATGGATGAACCTTAAAGACATTGTGCTAAATGAAAGAAGCCAGCCACAAAAATAAGCCAAACAAATACTGTATGATTCCACTTATATGAGATACCCAGAGCAGTAGAACTCATAGAGACAGAGGGTAGGATGATGGCTGCCAGGGGCCATGGAGGAGGGGGGAATGGGGAGCTTGTATTTAATGGGTATAGAGTTTCAGTTTAGGAAGATGAAAAGTCCTGGAGATGGATAGTGATGATGGTTGTACAACAATGTGAATGTACTTAATGCCACTGAGGTAGACACTTATGGTAAGTTTCATGGTAAACGCTAAGTTTCACATTGCATATATTTTACCACAGTGGAAAAAAAATCTCAGTCACAGTCATGTGACCTTAAGCAAGTTACTTCACCTCTCTGAGCCTCTGCTTCCTTGTTATAACATGGGCTAATGAAAGGATTGTGGTGAGCATTAAAAAAGGTAATGCAACAAGGCTCTAAGCACAGGGGCTGCACATGAAAAGGGCTTAGAGAATGTTGACTTAAGACAAAATAATATCTCAACCATGACTTGTTTTTTTTTTTTAACAACAAGCGGAATAACTGTTATTCACATCAGTGGTTCCTCTACAGACTGTGGATGTGGGAGGCATATGTGCTGAGCTCCAGTTCTATCAAAGAGGCATGCTTTGTTTTAAATGAACTCCTAATTCATCTCATTGTTTCTTTCTAGCAGATGCTAATCCCCCTGTCCTGAGCACATGAACCAAAATGAAGTGGTACCTGGCCACATGATTTTAACCTCCACTTGTGAAATGGATTGGATGAAATTGGTGGTTCACTGATTTTACTCCAAAAACTGGAGTGAGGATTGGTCTTAGGGCTGAAATCACAACTGTCGCCCTAGGAGCCTGCTTAAAATATAGATTCCTGGACTCCCCAGCAGAGATCTGGGGTGAAAGGCCAAACAGAGATTCCAAATGTCTCTCCAGGGGTTGGGTCCACCTGGCTAGGAGGACTCCTTGGACTTCTTTAGCATTGACAACCTGTTCTCAACCTTGGCACATCTGAGAGTCACCTAGGAAGTTATGAAAAAAATATCTTTTTCCCAGGTTCCACCCCCAGAGACTGATGAATTGGTCTGTGAGAGGTCCCAGGCATGGGGATTTTAAGTGAGTGCCCAGCTGATTCTTCAATGCAGCTAGTGTTGGGAACCTCAGTTCCAGAATAATGGTTCTCCCCCATGAACAACCCCAGAATCACCTGGAGGGCTTGCAAAGCTGCACACGACCAGGCCTCACCCCCCAGTTTCTGTCTCAGTAGGTCTGAGTGGGGCCTCTAATGTGCATTTCTGACAAGCTCCCAGATGATGCTGGTGCTGCCGGATTGGAGACCACTTGGAGAACCACTGTTCCAGAACCTGGCTGCTTAAGTGTGTGGCCTGTGGCCTAGACCAGGTGCAGAGGCTTCACCTGAGAGCTTGTTAGAAATGCAGAACCAGGGCCCAGCCTGGGCCTGCTGAAGCAGAGCCTGCAATGTGATTCATGCTGGAGTTTGAGGATGATTATGCTTTTAAAACTTCTGGCTTTCTGCTTCCACTGTATTCTGGAGGGGCAGAAGAAGGGAAAGACATCTCTCCTAGAGCAGGAAGCAGACCTTAGGAAGAATGAGGTCAGCTCGGCCTGAATGCACAGACCCAGCATCCACCCTCTGCCCAGACTCAGAGCATCTGCAGACAAAGCCTCTCCCACAAAAGTGCATGGGGCATGCTTGGACAATGAGAATGGGATTGATTACCTTGGCATGGTTGTAAATATCCACACAGTTGTCAGTATTGATGCTTTTTGCACAGATAATCTCACAGTGTCGCTGCAAAGCCTCCAGCTGGAAAAATTTAGCAGCAGACAGGAGCTAAAAAGCATAAAAAGAACCTGTTAGAGGTTGGGAGGTGGAAGGAAAGCAAAGACTGTGGTGAGAAAACCCTTCATCTCCTACAGTGGAACCCAAGGTGCAGGCACTGAGAATAAAGCGCCGATACATCACTTTAAGGCACAAAGGTTACACAGGTGGCCTAGGACCCGGCAACAGAACTCGACCGTGGGGGCAGATGGCAGAGGGGAGGTGTGGGGTCGAAGTGAATGAGATTTGCATCTATTGAAGCAGGAAGTCAATCAAAGATGCTTAAAATTGTTACGTCCAGAAATAAGGGTCAACGTTTTTATTTGTGTGTATGCTCAGTTGCGTCAGACTCTTTGTGACCCCATGGACTGTAGCCCACCAGGCTCCTCTGTCCATGGAATTTTCTAGGCAAGAATACTGGACCCAGTTACCATTTCCTCTTCTAGGGGATCCTCCTGACTCAGGGATTCAGTCTGTGTTTCTTGTACCTCCTGCATCGGCAGGCAGATTCTTCACCACTGAGCCACCTGGGAAGCCTGAATGCTCTTAGTTAGCAGGATGGATATCGAGGTGACTCACTTCCTCCGTTCATTCAGGTCTCAACACAGATATCACCTCAGGTCTCCTCACTCCATCACTGTCTGTCTCCCTTAACCTGTCTTAGTCTTCTTCACAGCCCTTCTCACACCAGACATGATGTCATGCCCATCACCTTCCCCAGAGACCGGGAGGGCAGGGATCTCTGCCCCTCTGCATCACAGTTGTATCCCAGCCCTGAGCATGGTACCTGGCCTTGGAAGATGCTGAACAGAGGAAGGGCAAGAAAAGGACTGAAGCAAGAATTCAAAGGGATTGCCTTTGGGGAAAAGACTGAGGGATGGAAGGGAGATGGCTGGATGAGGGGCTTTTTAAGTATTACAAAGCTCTTCTGTATTATTTACATGATTGAAATGTATGTTCATTATTTTAATTTGAAAATAGCTTTTTTAAAGGTTTATTAAAGAGTCTGAGTCTTCAGAGTGCAGTCTAAGTTCTGAGGCTGTGATTTGTCAGAGGAGTGGTCCAGAGGGACAAGAGAGGAACTTTGGGGGGTGGGGGAGTGACCACGGAAGGTTTCACAGAATAAGAACAAAGGGATAAAGGGCTCCACAGTGAACACACAGGGCCTGTGACACACGCCAGGCACTGTGGTAAGCATCTTACAAACAGAAACTCTTAAGATCTCAAAACCCAGTGGGGTAGATATTGTCGTCCCCATTCTGTAAGTATGAAAGCTGAGGATGAGAGAGGTTAAATTACTGGTCCAAGATCACAGAAGGGGCAGAGCCTGGATTTGAAGCCAGTCTGGCACAGAGTCCACGTGTGAACCACCATGAGGGGTCACTTCTTGAACGACTCCTCATGTTTTAACATCTCTCATCAGGCACCCCAGACTTCCGGCACCTGAATGGGGTCCTGGCTCTTTCTCTCAGGACTAGTAGAGTGATTTTAGCTTCCGGTTTAAAGCTACCCTGGTGGCTCAGCTGGTAAAGAATCCGCCCGCAATGCAGGAGACCTGGGTTCAATCCCTGGGTTGGGAAGATCCCTTGGAGAAGGGAACGGCTACCCACTCCAGTACTCTGGCCTGGAAAATTCCATGGACTGTATAGTTCATGGGGTCGCAAAGAGTTGGACATGAGCGACTTCCACTCACTTAAAGCTACCACCTTTGACACAAGAGTCCCACTCCTAGGAAGGAGCAGGGGAAATCTTGGCTTTGGACAGATGGGAGCAGAAACAAGGCCTGAGGAGCAAGGAAGGGGAGAACACAGAGTTATGAGAGGTGGACAGGAGATGGGGAGAGCCAGGGAACTGCTGAGTGAAGCCGGGAGAGCTTGTAATTGCCTCTTAGCTTCTGCCTCAATGGACACGCTGAGATTTGAGGAAAGCTTTCAGATGAAATGTTTTTCCTACAAATGACAAGGGAGAAATTGTCAAGGATAGTTTCTGATGATGCTATTTGAGCCCCAGCTGTGCCTGGAACTAGAGGTAGCCTCAGACTCTTCAGTAAATTTCCTTTCCTCCACCCCCAGGGCCAGATAAAATTAGGCTTCACTCAGCTGCTATTGAAAGAGATCGGACTAGCGCATCCAGCACCCCAGCCTTCCAGGGAGGGGCTCTAGGGAGAAGTCCTTGAGAGATCTAAGGGAGGCAGGCAGGACCCCCAAGCCTGCATCCAAATGAAAACCAGACACAGGCTGCCCCCAGACACCACCCATGTAAGCCACCCACTCAGGACCACAGCAGGCTCCTCACCTCCATTATCTCGTTGTTTTTAATGAGAAGCGACTCTGGGCCACCGTAGTAGAGATACTGCATAACCAGCTGGAAGACAGAACACGGTGAGTAAAGAGCCCATGGCACATAGACATGGTCATCTTACAGCCACCCAGTTGAAGCCTCAGAGTGGCTCTGAGTCCCTGCGTGGCATCCCTTCACAGGGGTGGCCATGCCCCCTGGATTGCTGCCTTTCAGGAAGAAGTTCCATTCACAAGTTTTATAGGCCAGATATGTTTTCTTACACCATGCTGTAATCTGTTGCCCTGTGGTTCGCCCTCAGGGCCAAATTAAGAAATTCTAAACTCTGCTCCCCAGAACAGTTTCCCCCATCTATGGGTGACAATCATGGGTTGTCTTTTCACTCCCAACCCCACTGAGCTGCCCAGAACTGCAGCACACGTGGCATGACTTAAAGACCCTGAACCAGCCGCAGTTCTCCTGGGAACATGACCCGGTTTGACCCCAAACCTCTGGTTTCAGCTTCAGAGGGTGACTCTGGGCCACCACAAGACCACCTTCTCCTTATTATAGCTGGATAAGGGCCAAGATGAAGTCATTAAGGGCCCAGGGTCTCAGTGTTTTATTGATGGTGTGAACTGTCCAAGCCAGGCTTCATACACGTGACTGGATGGTGTGTAAAGTCCCAGAGCTTGGGAAAGTGGTGTCTCTTGGGTAGAATGAAGCCCAAGGCTGCGACAGTATTGCCGTCACCACCTCCCATGAAGCTAGTGTTAAAACCTTAGGTGCTGTGTGCCCGCCCCACTGGCCACAGCCTCCACATTCTGTTTTCTGCCTGCCTAGGTGACACGCTGACTTTAGCCGCCTGACCCTAAGCCGCTGTGCTGGAAAGACCTGTAGACTGTTTACATCCCCTCCCTGGACGTCTGTACAATGAGGTGACTGGACTGGGTTGCCCTCTGTGGTCCCTGCCGGCTCTGACGGTCAGTGACCAATTCAGGACAGTGGTTAAGAGCAAGGTCCTGGAGTTGAACTGCTTCGGTTTCTGACTTGGCTCTGCCACTTAAAAGCTGTGAGACCTGAATTACGTTAAGCCCTCTATGCCTCAGTTTCATCATCTGTAAAGTGGGGATAATATCACCCACCTCATGGGGTTGTGATGAAAATTAAATGAGTTAATACATGTAACAGGCCTAATAGGGACCTGGCAGATACATGGCAAGAACTCAGTAAATGTTAGCTTTTTAATTTTTTCTGAGGATGAAAAATCTTTTTCTAGTATGAATGACCTTCCATTTTCTTTCTCAGGTCATTCAACATCGTTTGTGACTGATCTCAATCTACTTTTTGCAAGTGGGTTTAAAGTAATCGCTTCTAATGTAATTCAACGACAAAAAACAAATAACCCAACCAAAAACCGGGCAGATGACCTAAATCAACATTTCTTCAAAGAAAACATACGCATGGTCAATAGGCATATGAAAAGATGCTCAGCATGGCCAATTATTAGATAAATGCAAATCAAAACTATAACAAAGTTGTACCTCACACAGGCCAGAATGGCCATTATTAAAAAATCTACAAATAATAAATGCTGGAAAGGGTGTGGAGAAAAGGGACTGCTACCGCACTGCTGGTAGAAATGTAAATGGGTGCAGCCACTGAGGAAAAGAGTGTGGAGGCTCCTTAAAAAAAACACCCCAAAATAGTCTTGCTACATGATCCAGCAATCCCAAATCCTGGGCATGTATCCAGACAAAACTGTAATTTGAAACGATACATGCACCCCAATGCTCACAGCAGCACTATTTACAATGGCTAAGACATGAAAACAACCTAAATGTCCATTGACAGATGAATGGATAAAGGAGATGTGTGTGTATCTATATCTATCTACGAATACATATATATATACACACAATGGAATATTAGTCATAAAAAAAGACTGAAATGATGCCATTTGCAGCAACATGGATAGACCTAGAGATCATCATTCTAAGTAAAGTACATCAGAAAGAAAAAGACCATATGATATCACCGATATGTGGAATCTAAAAATGTTTTGATTTAAAGTACAGAGTTCGGACTTTTCTGGTGGTACAGTGGTTAAAAACCCGCCTGCCAATGCAGGGGACACGGGTTTGATCCCTGGTCCAGGAAGATTCTACATGTCCTGGAGCCACTAAGCCTGTGAGCCCCAACTATGAGCCCATGTGATGCAGCTACTGAAGTCCACATGCCTAGACCCTGTGCCCTGCAACGAGAGGAGCCCCTGCAACGAGAAGCCGGCGCACCACACTATGAAGTGGCCCCTGCTCGTCTCAGCTAGAAAAGCCTGTGCGCAGCAGTGAAGACCCAGTGCAGCAAAAACCAAAGCACCCAGTTCAGTGGTTTTCAGTGTATTCAAAATGTACAACCACCACCATAAGCTAATTTTACTTTATTTTGGCCACATCACTTGGCATGCAGAATCTTAGTTCCCATACCAGGGATCCAATCTGTGCCCCCCGCAGTGGCAGTGTGGTCTTAACCACTGGACCGCCAGGGAAGTCCCACCACTTCCCTGTGTTCTAATTTTAGAACATTTTCAACTCCCCTCTGGAGAAACCTCGTGCCTGTTAGCAGTCTCTCCCATTTCCTCCTTGGGTCAGTCATGACATCTACTATGATTTGCCTGTTCTGGACATTTCATATACATGACATTGTACAACATGTGCTCTTTTGCATCTAGTTTTGTTCACTTGGTGTGGTATTTTCAAGGTCACTTGTATCACACTCCTTCACTTCTTCACTGCCCAACAACATCCCGTTGTAGGGATGTACTACAGTTTGTGTATCCATCCATCAATTGATGGACAAGTGGGTTGTTTCCACTTTTTCACTGTTGCTGAAATGAATGCTGTTGCTTTGGATCAATTTACTTTTTAAGATCTCACCTGCCACTCCTCCCTCCTCTCCTTCTAATCTCAACTGTTGTTGTTCAGTCACTAAGTTGTGTCCGACTCTTTGCAAGCCCATGGACTGAAGCACGCCAGGCTTCCCTGACTTTCACTATCTTCCGCAGTTTGCTCAAACTCATGTCCATTGATGTCATCCAACCATCTCATCCTCTGTTGCCCCCTTCTTCTCCTGCCCTCTATCTTTCCCAGCATCAGGGTCTTTTCCAATGAGTCGGCTGTTTGCATCAGGTGGCCAAAGTATTGGAGCTTCAGCTTGAGTAGCAGTCCTTCCAGTGAGTATTCAGGGTTGATTTCCTTTAGGATTGACTGGTTTGGTCTCCTGCTCCCAACCACTTATTCCCCAAGGACCTCTCTTTTATAAAGGCCAAATCAATAATAGTGATGGTAAGAGCCATAATAATAACTGTCCTGAAAACAGGGTCTCTCCAGTTACAAAACACTTCTCCAGCATGCTATCTCATTTCCTCAAGGTTGCGTTGTTGACTGGTAATGTTGCTTTCAGGAGCAGGCATGGAGCCCCATTAACCATGGGGCTAATGGAATTAAATTGGGCTGTGCTGTGGCACCTTCAGACTCAGCCAGCACGAGCCTTTTCTGCAAGGGGGTGAAACGGACCCTGATTAGGCCAAAGGGTCCGTTTATGGAGTTGTTTTTCTTGGCAGCTGCCAACCTGCATGAAGCAGGATGTAAATGGCGTCCACAGCCTGGTGGAGGCCCTGCTCCCGGCTGCAGCCTCAGTTGCAAGGGGCTCTTGCCCCTTGTGATGTTAAACAGTCTTGCAGGAGGAAACTCAAAGCCATCTCATTTACTAAAATTCTTCTGTTCAGCATGGAAGGGAAGTGAGCTGGCCCCTGGGAGCCTCCTTCTGGGTCAGATTCAGCCTGACTTGGCCTATTTTGAGCCACGAATGAGGCTTTTCTTCTTTTATGGGGAAGGGGCAGGCACGTGGAGAATTCCCCGGGGTCTGCTCAATCTTCTCTGCCAATTACAGTAACTCAAGGCTAACGTGGCTGGGAAGCTTTCCCTAGCCAAAAGTAAATACAGGCGTTCGATTCCTCTGGGGCCGTGCCTTCCTGTGTAGGTCTCTCATTCAACTAGCCCCCCACAGCAAACATTTATTGAGTGCCTACCACAAGTCAGGTTCTGATGACAAGAACCCCTCCAATTAGTCCTAGGCTTGATGGCATAAGTGCCCTTCCACGAGTACTTGGAGAGCTGGGGAGGGGGGTGCATGGTTTTCAGCATTGGGCTCATGCTCCAAACACTAATGGGCCTTTCCTTGGGGCTGGGTGATTTTAAGGGAGGACCCAAGGCCCCATAGCAGGGAGACAGTTAAGAGATCAGGTCTGGAAGTCAGCCAGGCCTGAGTCTGAAGTTCAGCTTGGCCACTTCCTCTACCTGTTTGTTCAGGGGGAGAAGAGCCACCTGGAGAGGGAGCTGGGAGGCCTGAACTGAATTAGATGACACGGGGCATGGTTCTCAGAGTGGGTCCCTGGACCAGCAGCATCAGCATCACCTATGTTCTCATAAGAAATATGAATTTTCAGGCCCCATCCCAGGCCTATAGAATCAGGAACTCTGGGGGTGGGGCCCAGGAATCTTCATTTTAGCAAGTTTTGTGGCTTAACGGCAACTCTCTTCACCCCCACTGCTTATCCTGGAGATTCTGATGCTTCCTAAAATTTGAGAAACACTGTAACTTAGAGCACTGGTTCTCCACCTTGGCTGTACATGACTTTGGATGATGGCAGAGGGTGGAGACTTAAAAATGCTGATGCCTGAGCTGCAGCCCAGATTCTGAATGACAGCCTGGACACTGGGAATCGTCAAAGCTCCTCAAATGATTCCACTGCACAGCTGAGCCTGGGCACTGCTGGTTTGGAGCCCTGCACATAGCTGCTGCACAAGAAACAGAGCTTCTATTATTATTTTGTTTCTCTTTGTGTTCAAACTGTGGTGCTGGAGAAGGAGAGTCCCTTGGATTGCAAGGAAATCAAACCAGTCAATCCTAAAGGAAATCAATCCTTAATCTTTTTCAGAAGGATTGATTCTGAAGCTGAAGCTCCAATACTTTGGCCACCTGATGTGAAGAGCGAACTCACTGGAAAAGACCCTGATGCTAGGAAAGATTGAGAGCAGGAGGAGAAGGGAGCAATAGAGAATGAGATAGTTGGATGGCATCACCGACTCAATGAACATGAGCTTTAGCAAACTCTGGGAGATAGTGAAGGACAGGGAAGCCTGCCGTGCTGCCGTCCATGGGGTCACAGAGTTGGACACGACTTAGTGACTGAATAGCAACAACAAAGACCAGACTGGGTTCAAATAATGGCTCTGTCATTGACTGGCACCAAGGTCTCTGGACCTGTTTCCCTACCTCTAAAAGTAGCAAGATTTATTCAGATAACTACATGCAAGCAAAGGCCAGTGCCTCATTCATAGTTGGAGTTAAAAATGGGGAAAATGAGGTTCAGAGAAGAGAATGTCTTGCCCATGCTTATTCTATAAGGATTCTTTATTTTGAAGTGTCAACATAACCAAAGGAATGCATCTCTAATGGTGGAAATATAGGCACCTGAACGGGCTTTAGGGCTTACTGTGAGGGCATGGTGGCTTCCTGGTAGCACTCTGAATTACAGGATCTGGGGGACCAAGGTTAGTAAATGGAGGGAAGAACCATCATCTGGCCACTGGCATTTGGCATCTACTATGTTGAACTGTGGTGCTGGAGAAGACTCTTGAGAGTCCCTTGGACTGCAAGGAGATCCAACCAGTCCATTCTGAAGGAGATCAGCCCTGGGATTTCTTTGGAAGGAATGATGCTAAGGCTGAAACTCCAGTACTTTGACCACCTCATGAGAAGAGTTGACTCATTGGAAAAGACTCTGATGCTGGGAGCGACTGGGGGCAAGAGGAGAAGGGGACGCCAGAGGATGAGATGGCTGGATGGCATCACTGACTCGATGGACGTGAGTCTCTGTGAACTCCGGGAGTTGGTGATGGACAGGGAGGCCTGGCGTGCTGCGATTCATGGGGTTGCAAACAGTTGGACATGACTGAGCGATTGATCTGATCTGATCTGATGTGGTTCCAATGTATCTTTTCAGTGTCCAGTCTACCTTAAGACACAGCCGAATGGACTATAATCACTTTCCCTCTAACACACACCAGGACTTCCCACTTTTGTGCCTTTGTTTGTGCTCTTTCTCCCTCTGGAATATCCTTTCCCTCCTATTCACCAGATAAGGAAACTGAGGCTCAGAAAGGCTGGGTAGTTTTTTCAAGGTCACATGAAGGATAATGATTTTAAACAGGGGGGTGCTGCTGTTTAAACCCAGGGGTGTAGCATTTAGATCCTGAAATGCAGCTCTGTCCTTCACAGCCCAGACCAGGACCTCTGCCCCGAGACCCTAGCCAGCCCTGACACCTGCTTATCTCTGCGTGGTCTCCTCAACCCTCCTGGAATGTGAGTCTCCTGAGGGCCAGGCTGTGTCTTCCCCACTTCTTCCCAGGGCTTTCCTTCTGAAACTGAACTGGAGGAATCAGGTCATGATCAGAATGCTATAAACTCCATCCCCAGGTCACCCACATTGGCCTACTAGCCCTGGCTATAGGAGGACAGCAGGGAGGGGCCACAGTCTCCCCTGCAGGCTCCTCGATGATGTAAGCAGCCCACCAGCCTTCACACCCCTGATGAGATGCAGAACCCCAGAAATAGGGCTGTGAGGCTAGCTAGGGGTGTGAATTTCTATTAGCTGTGAGATGTCACTGAGGGGCTGGATTTATGAATCAGGCACGAAATCCAGGAGCATATGGCTTCACAGGTGTATTCTACTGAACACACAAAGAAGAACATACACTGGCCCTTCTCAAACTCTTCCAAAAGACTGAAGAGGAAGGACCACTCCCAAATATCTTCTATGAAGCCACCATCACCCGATACCAAAACCAGACATGAAGGATGTAGGAAAAGGAAGAATGTTGCTGTGCTCCCCTCAAAGGTGCCTGATAAACCAAACGGTATCACCATCAATCAAACAGAGATATGGCCATGTCATCTGGCCTCTGACAAGCCTTCCTTGCTATTCACATTAGGTTCAGACCTATTAACCTGAACCTATTAATATTAACTATTAACCTATTGACATTAACTATTAATTAGCCTATTAATATTAACATGACACTGGATTCCCTAAAGTCCACTGGTTCCTGATCACACTGGGCTCAATCATCTTTGGGGACTTCATACCTCCTGTTCCCTGCCTGCAGTGTTCTAACTGGCCCCACCCCCCTTTTAAATTTATGTATTTGGCTGCACTGGATCTTAGTTGCAGCATGTGGGATCTTCAATCTTCATTTCAGCATGCGGGATCTTTAGTTGTGGCATGTGAGATTTTTTTAGTCACAGCGTGTAAACTCTTCGTTGTATTATGTGGGATCTAGTTCCCTAACCAGGGATTGAAACCAGGCCCTCTGCATTGGAAACTCAGTCTTAGCCACTAGACCACCAATGAAGTCCGTCTAACTCCCTTTCTTAAGCCCCAGGCCTGCCCGCAGTTCACCAGGTTCTCTTCAGCCTGCACTATTCCAGCAGGCGCCCCATCAGGGGCCTTCCCCAGTCTCCCTGCTCTGAGTTGTCCCAGCACATTGGTTCTCTGACGAGCACTCCAACTTTACATTGTAACTGACTAATTACTCAGTTATCCATTCTGGATTGTGAGGCCCCAGGAGGAGAATGTCCTTTATCCTTGTGTCTCCAGGCCCCAGCACAGTGTTGGGCACAGAGCAGGTGCTCAATTAACGCTGTGGGCTTGCATGGATGGTAAGGGGGAGGGGCAGTGTGAAGACAAGGGCCAGAAGTGCGGGAGCTGAAGACAGTTCAGGGGATGATCCACAGGTGGAGGCTTGGAGGGACCCACTGGCGCCCCGCGCCCACAGGCAGACTCCCGGGTCACAGCAGGGGCTCACCTGGAAGATGGGGTACTTCACGTAGCCGATCTCTATGCAGGTGCTATCGTTCGTTGGTTTGCTGGAGAGGAGGGCTTTGAACCTGAGCAAGAACATAAAAAGGGAGATAAGAAGACTCACAGAGACATCCACAGCTTGCAAGACTCAGCTCTCTGATGATAGAAACATGTAATATATCCCCCCAACTCGGAAACACGATGACATATCCATAGATTGTCTAATATGATGTCCCCTGATATGATACCATAATCAAATTTGAAGTTAAAATGCTAAAGTTAAAAGCAGTTTGATGCACGATATTGGATGCTTGGGGCTGGTGCACTGGGACTACCCAGAGGGATGGTATGGGGAGGGAGGAGGGAGCAGGGTTCAGGATGGGGAACACATGTATACCTGTGGTGGATTCATTTTGATATATGGCAAAACCAGTACAATATTGTAAAGTTAAAAAATAAAATTAAATTAAAAAAACAAAAACAAAACAGTGTCTGCTGCTACTGCTGCTGCTGCTACGTCGCTTTAGTCGTGTCCGACTCTGTGCGACCCCATAGATGGCAGCCCACCAGGCTTCCCATCCCTGGGATTCTCCAGGCAAGAACACCGGAGTGGGTCTAGAACTGTTAAATTACTTCTCAAGCAGGTGATTTGAAAAGAACAAATGCCTTTTAAAATGCTGTCCAGGGAATTCCAGCTGGTGGTCCAGTGGTTAGGACTCAAAGCTTCCACTGCAGGGGACCCAGGTTTGATCCCTAGTTGGGTAACCTGGATTCCTCCCATGAGGCCAAAAGAATAAATAAAGTAAGAAACAAAAAACCCCTTCCACCTTGCAGGCCCATCACAAAGGCTGCCTCCTTCCTGGAGTCCTTCCTGCCTCAAATTTCAAGCTCCTCAGGTGCCCATGGAGCTCTCCAACTCACTCCTTCCTCCTCCCACACAACCTTTGTTCCAAGAGGGGAGGGACTGCTGCTGACTCTTGCCTCTGCTGCATCCTCAGAGTCTGAGCCAGGCTGGCCCTGATGCATGGTGGGCATTTAACGTCATAGGCATCAACATCTGTTAATTACCCATCTCCCTAAATGAATGACCTTCTGTTGAGAGCTTAGATGCATTTTCCTGCCACTGGCTAAACTAGGTTCCTCGTGGGTAGAGACCCAGTCAGTGGATCACATTGATACTCCATTTATTTACTTATTTGGCTGCAGAGGGTCTTAGTTGCAGCATGTGGGATCTTTCAGTATGGCACATAAACTCTCTCATAGTGGCGCTTATGCCCAGTGGCTGCAGTGTGAGCTCGTTGCCCCATAGCATGTGCGATCTTAGTGCCCCAACTAGGGATTGAACCCTCGTCCCCTGCAGTGCAGGGGATTCTAGCAACTGAACCACCAGGCAAGTCTCCCATACTCAATACATTTAGAAATAAGCTAAGACATATCTCTTTTTATAAATTAAACTTTAAATTTGAAATAATTTCCGATTTATAGAAGAGTTGCAAACATAGTACAGAAAGTTCCAGTACGCCCTTCACCCAGTTCGCCCCGATGTTATCATCCGACATAGTCATGGTACCTTCTTAAAACTAAGAAGTTATCATTGGTACAAGCTATAGTTCATGGGGTCGCAAAGAGTCAGACACAACTGAGCAACTGAACACATACACACACACACACACACACACACACACACACACAGAGTATTGATATAGCTCTCCCATGATGTCACAACAGAACCATGCAAAGGATGGTGTATTTTTCTTCCCTGTCCTTCACTATCTCCTGGAGTTTGCAGGGATGATGTTTTATTGTTGTCAACTCCAGGGTTCAGGAAAAGTAAGATTCAGGACCTGTGTATTTTGAGTGCCTTATGCCGAAGTTCCCTGATATTTGGACAGCAGGCATTGCAAGGCTGCAGTGTGAGTTTTCAGGTTGTGTGAGGACACCTGGCTGAGGAAGCTACAATCCAATCCATTCTCCACTCATGAAGCTCTGTGCTCAGTATGTGCTCCATCTGCCCAGAGGAACAGTATCTTGTCTAAGCCACACAAAGACTGCTGATTATGCTAGAGACTGCCCCGTATTCTTCCAAATTGTGGTTAAAAAACACATAACATAAAATTTACTGTCTTAACCAGTTTCGTGTGTTTACTAATATTTACATGGAGTATATTCACATCATTGTGTGATTGATCTCCAAGACTTACCCTGTCCTCAAAAAACAACTCCTACTCCCCCTCCCCTAGCCCCAGTTCCCAGCCTACTATTTACTGTCTCTATGAACTTGACCTTCCCTGGTAGCTCAGCTGGTAAAGAATCCGCCTGCAATGCAGAAGACCTATGTTCGATCCTTGGATTGGGAAGATCCCTTGGAGAAGGGAACGGCTACCCACTCCAGTAGTCTGGCTTGGAGAAAAGAGTCGGACATAACTGAGCCGCTTTCACGTTCATGAACTTGATTATTGATGGTTCATATAAAAGGAATCATGTAGTATAATGTCTTTTTATGACAGGCGTATTTCACTGCATATAAGGTCCCCATTCATACTGCAGCATGTGTCAGAACTGGCTTCCCTTTCAAGGCTGAATAATGTATGTATATGAGCGTGTGTGCTGTTGCTTCAGTCGTGTCTGACTCTTTGCGACCCACGGACTGTAGCCCGCCAGGCTCCTCTGTCCATGGGATTCTCCAGGCAAGGATACTGGAGTTGGTTGCCATGCCCTCCTCCAGGGGATCTTCCCCACCCAGGGATTGAACCTGCATCTCTTATGTCTCCTGCATTGGCAGGCAGGTTCTTTACCACTAGCGCTACCTGGGAAGCCCAAGGTATGTATATACTACATTTTAAAATCCAGTTCTCCATGGATGGACTCCTGGGTGGCTTCTTCCTTTTGTCTTTGTGAATCATGCTGCCTGAACAAGGTATACAAATGCCCTATAGTCTTGGAACCTTGATTTTGAGAAGAAAATCTGCCCGTTCAGTGATGATACCACCCAAACTGAATTTTAGAGAATAGTAATAACCACCCTTATAATTCAGTGCTTTCAAAGCTGATGATACATACCTTGGAGATGCTGTAAATAACAGCACTTTGTGAGCATAAAATGGTCTTCCTTCTACCAGAAAGGTGACATCTGACATTTCTTTATTGTTCAGGAAATGAGGATCTGGAACAGGAAAGGGAGAAAGGGTAGCTTTAGAGGAGAGAAGGATTATGTTTGGATTCCTCTTTGGGAAAAGCGCCCATAAGAGCTGACAGGGAGGCCATGGTGATAAAATACTCGCTGGAGAGACCGTGACCAAACAGGAAACAGGATCAGTTACAGGAACGTGCAATTAACTGGAATTCAATATTTCACAGGGACTCTTCACAGCTTACTTGTGATTAAAAGTAGCATTTCCCCTTAGAAGATTCACCCCCAGCCACAGTTCAGATGACTGCCAGGTGCGGAGGGTGACCATCTACCCACCTGGCCTCTAAGGAGGTCACCCACCCCACCTCACTCCTCCTTCTCCAGCTCAGCACCCTCCTTTCTGGATGGAAGTGGTTCCTGCCTGCTTGCTGCTGTGTTTCAGGTGATTCGAAATACAAGCCTTCTCTCAGGATCAGAGGCAAATGAGCCAGGCTCCTGCCCACATCTCCAAGAAAAAAGAAGCTGTGTAACTAGTTGTATAGCGAGTACTCTAGTACTCACTGAGCATTCACGATGTGCCAGGCACCATGCAAGCTGGCACCTGCAGGTGTAAACTCACTCAGCCCTGGGAGAGAGGGACCACTGTCAGGCGAACGACAGGGACATGACGCCAGGAGTCACAGTGACTTGGTCAAGCGAGTGGCTGGTGGAGAAGCCAGGATGTGAACGTGGACATTCTGACTCCAGGGCCTGCATTGCTAAGCACTGGAATCCTCCGATTTGCCTGGCATCTTAGCCATTTCTCCTGGGGCTACAAAAGGTGCCAATCCGTCCTTAGCTCAGCACTTTGGTCTCTCCGCGAAAATCCACCAACTGGCCCATGCACCTCTACCCCTACCAGACTCCACCATGCTCCGTTTCTAAGTCAGACCCCTGGTCTGGCCCCTTTCACAGACCCCGCTGTAACTTAGAACCAGAATTTGCCTTTTTGGCTGATTCTCCTCCTGGTTGATTCACCCTAGGTGGTGGCCTTGGGTATCCTCCACTCATATTTCTCTGTCAGTACCTATAGCCTCTTGACCTCTTCCCAATAAAAAAGATTTAATCTAAAACATATAAAAAAAGGCATAAAAATGTCAAATCATCTGTAATTATGCTCTTAAAAATTTTTTTATTAAAAAATGCAACAAAACCCAAACTTCTAAAACTTTTCAGGTAAAGGGAAGAGACTGGAGGAGGAAATGGCAACCCACTCCAGTATACTTGCCCAGGAAGTCCCATGAACAGAGGAGCCTGACAGAGGGTCCACAGGGTCAGAAAAGAGTTGGACACAACTTAGCGACTAAACAACAACAAAGAGAAGAAAGGCTACAGAGGAAGGCCAGAGAGTTGACTAACACTCACTTCTCCACTTGCTTTAAAGACTGTTAGCAGGTCGGAGCAACATTCTCCCTCTTCTCAGCAACCCACCTCCCCTGCTCGGACTCTCACTCCCACTGTCCACCCTCAACTAGCTCCCACTTCTGCTTCCCAAACTCCTGACATCTCCTACCTTTAGCTCTTTTTACCATTCTCCCCCAGAATTCACTGGGAGGGCAGAGGACAACACACTATAAAAAAAATCAGGCATGGGCTCTCCAGTTAGCCACAGTCCCCACCACTCCCTATTGTAACACACCAAACCCATTTCATTCATTTACATGACCTTCCTGGCCTTTTGGAGATGCCATTTCAGGACTTTTGTCACTACTCACTCTTCTCTTTCCTTATAAGCAGGTCCCTAAGGAACAACTATTTGGCCACCTTTAGTTATCTGAGCTTGGAATGTTATATTGAAGATGCAAAACACTATATGCTTTGTGTTCCACTTACTAATTATTATATTATGTCCTTTTGCTTTTATCTGTGAGCTTTGAACTTCTCAGGCCTGCCTTCTTTCTCTTGGTGCTAATGACCTTTGGAATTCCAATGCTTGGCCTGAAAACCAGGCCCTTTTAATTGCTAGTGAAAGAAATCTCAGCAAATTCAGGAGGAAAAAAAAATGTTCTGTCCTCTCCTATAGCTACAGGAGAGCAGATTTTATGCTGCGTCACTGAAACAGCCCTTGCAAATGTTTGCTCTAACGGGGGTGTCTTGTAAAACACCAGATGTCAGAAATTACTGCTATGCCCTAGCAGTGTAACCCTCACTCTCTTAAGTCTGTAAATTTGATGGATCTTTATGATTTGTTGCCCTGGTAATATTTTAATTAACACCTGCTTTCTACAAGGTAGAACTACTTGCAGTTTTACTACATTTTGGATTGCCTACATGCTTAAAACATTCAGAAAACTATGATCATGGCATCCGGTCCCATCACTTTATGGGAAATAGATGGGGAAACAATGGAAACAGTGCCAGATTTTATTTTTGGGGGCTCCAAAATCATTGCAGATGGTGACTGACTGAAGCCGTGAAATTAAAAGGTGTTTGCTCCTTGGAAGAAAAGCTATGACCAACCTAGACAGCATATTAAAAAGCAGAGACAATACTTTGCTGACCAGGGTCCATCTAGTCAAAGCTATGTTTTTTCCAGTAGTCATGTATGGATGTGAGAGTTGGACTACAAAGAAAGCTGAGCACCGAAGAATAGATGCTTTTGAACTGGGATGTTGGAGAAGACTCTTGAGAGTCCCTTGGACTGCAAGAAGACCAAATCAGTCAATCCTAAAGGAAATCAGTCCTGAATATTCATTGGAAGGACTGATGCTAAACCTGAAACTCCAATACTTTGGCCACCTGATGCAAAGAATTGACTCATTTGAAAAGACCCTGATGCTTGGAAAGATTGAAGGCAGGAGGAGAAGGGGATGACAGAGGATGAGATGGTTGGATGGCATCACCAACTCAATGGACATGAGTCTGAGTAGGCTCTGGGAATTGGTGATGGATAGGGAAGCCTGGCGTGCTGCAGTCCATTTGGTTGCAAAGAGTCGGACACAACTGAGCTATGAACTGACTGACATGAATGGGCATAAAGAAAACCAGGCAACCTTTGACTCAGCTGCTAAGTTTTCTACTTTAGCAAAAATTTGTGCCATTTAAATTAACAGGTTATTTGTGACAGGAACAAACATACTTAAAAGCATTTCCATGAATTCAGTCTTTTCACTATTTAAACTAGCTCACCTATTTCAAAAGTAGGGGCTTTGCTAAAGGATAGCATTTTTCAGCTACTTACATTTCTCCAGAGTTTCCTGGTCTTTATAGGAAAAGGAAACAGGAAGTAGGAAAGTCCCCAACCTTAATGGGAAGGGGAGTCCTTTATCTGTAATATTTTATCAGTCCCCAGGCAGTGAGAGACAAGCCTTTGCAAAAGAAGATTCGTGGTTCAGGCTTAAAGGCAGTCAGATATTTGCCTTTTCCCCTGGTTGATTCACCAGTTTGCCAGCAGCCCCAGGATCTTCTGAATGAAATTGGTGCCTGATGGAAAGGTTTCTTCTGGAAAATCCCAGAGGCCAACTGGAGAAAGATGGGATTGTGGCTTTGGTGGGGCACTGGGTTCATGCTCCAGCTCCACCTGAACTGATGCTGAAGCCTCTGCAGAGCCTCCCTGTCTTCTTCAGCTGTGACCCAGATAATACTGCCTGTCCTGCCTGTCTCCCGGGTAGCCCAGGGATTGTTTGAGAGAGGGTAGGGAGGAGCTTGGCTAGGGCTAGCTCAAAGCAAGTGTCCAAAAAGGGTGAAGAGTGATTACTGTTAACCTGATGGAAGTTCAGGGCATCCTGTCTCCTCAGTTCAGCGCCATTCCCCTCGTGTGTGTGTGTGTGTGTGATGTGTTTGTCTAGAGGGTGACGCTTGCTCATCTCTCCTTCCAGTTCCTTGCAGGACTTCCATTAGCAGCATCCTACTGGCCTGTCACTGTACCCTGCTCGTTCCATCTCAAGGAAGAGAAACTTCTTAGAGGAGAGGATGGGGGAGAGTGGCTATGCAGATCTCAGCCTTCTCTGGACTCTACCCAGCTACTGGAAGGGCGTGGGCAGTCATCACTGTCGGTGATGTGCAGAAGAAAGGTGCTCAGTGGAGGGATGAGGTTCTGGTGAGTCCCCTTGTCCATATCCCCAACGTATGTTCTCCAAACAGTTTAATCATGTAACAAAGGTGATACCCCGATCTCCACCTGCCTCACTCCTGTATCCGCCCTGTTTGCCCTCCAACATGCCCAGTCTCTTCTTTGGCTGCGTTTGCTTCCCTCCTGTCCTCAAATCACAAAGCAACAGTTCAGGGCTGGACCCAGGAAGCCCCCACTCACCCAGGCGTGAGGTCTGCTTCCGTTTGATCTCTGTGAGCTTGGGGATGGGGTAGGGCCCGTAGCAGTGCGTGAAGATGACACAGAGCTGCTGGCTGATCACTTCATTCTGTGGAAAGGAAAGAACAGCTCACATTGACAGGGGCTGTGTGAGACCTCATCCAAGCCCCCGGGTAAGAATGGGCCCCTGCCCCCGCCGTGGGCCAGAGGAGCCCACAGACTGACTGCAGGTTCCGAGAGAGATTCCCTGGACATCACACCTTTGCTTTGCCCAACAGGCCCTGGGTTTGCTTGTTCAGTCTGTCCACCATTTCTAGCAGGTTTATGGTGGAAGTTTAATTTGTAATTAAATCTTTTCTTGCTCCAATCATTTTTTAAAAATTGGAATATAATTGCTTTACAATGTTATGTTAGTTTCTGATATACAACAAAGTGAATCAGCTATATGTATACATATATTCCCTCCCTCTTGGGCCTCCATCCCACCCCCTTCCCAATCCCAACGCTCTAGGTCATCACAGAGCACTGAGCTGAGCTTCCTGTGCTTTATAGCTCTCTACTTTACACATGGAGGTGTATGTATGTCAGTCTCAATCTCCCAGTTCATCCCACCCTCCTCATTGCTCCACTGGGTCCACATGTCCATTCTCCATGTCTGCATCTCTAGTCTAGCGTTGGAAATAGGTTCATCTGTACCATTTTTCTAGATTCCACCTATATCCGTTAATATACGATATTTGTTTTTCTCTGACTTACTTTACTCTGTATGGCAGATTCTGGATACACCCATATCTCTAAAAATGAGCTTATTTCATTCCTTTTAGTGGCTGGGTAATACTCCATTGTGTATATATACCACATCTTCTTTAACCATTCATCTGTCATTGGACAACAGTCCCACTACTAGGGATCAGTTCAGTTCAGTTCAGTCGCTCAGTCATGTCCAACTCTTTGCAACCCCATGAATCACAGCATGCCAGGCCTCCCTGTCCATCACCAACTCCCGGAGCTCACCCAAGCCCATGTCCATCGAGTCGGTGATGCCATCCAGCCATCTCATCCTCTGTCGTCCCCTTCTCCTGCCCCCAATCCCTCCCAGCATCAGAGTCTTTTCTAATGAGTCAACTCTTTGCATGAGGTGGCCAAAGTATTGGAGTTTCAGCTTTAGCATCAGTCCTTCCAATGAACACCCAGGACTGATCTCCTTTAGGACGGACTGGTTGGATCTCCTTGCAGTCCAAGGGACTCTCAAGAGTCTTCTCCAACACCACAGTTCAAAAGCATCAATTCTTTGGCACTCAGCTTTCTTCACAGTCCAACTCTCACATCCATACATGACCACTGGAAAAACCATAGCCTTGACTAGACAGACCTTTGTTGGCAAAGTAATGTTTCTGCTTTTGAATATGCTATCTAGGCTGGTCATAACTTTCCTTCCAAGGAGTAAGCGTCTTTTAATTTCATGGCTGCAATCACCATCTGCAGTGATTTTGGAGCCCCCAAAAAGAAAGTCTGACATTGTTTGCACTGTTTCCGCATCTATTTCCCATGAAGTGATGGGACCAGATGCCATGATCTTAGGGTATATGCTGCTGCTGCTGCTGCTAAATCGCTTCAGTCATGTCTGACTCTGCGACCCCATAGATGGTAGCCCACCAGGCTCCACCATCCCTGGGATTCTCCAGGCAAGAACACTGGAGTGGGTTGCCATTTCCTTCTCCAATGCATGAAAGTAAAAAGTGAAAGTGAAGTCGCTCAGTCGTGTCCGACTCTGTGCGACCCCATGGACTACAGCCCACCAGGCTCCTCTGTCCATGGGATTTTCCAGGCAAGAGTACTGGAGTGGGGTGCCATTGCCTTCTCCGGTAGCAGATAATTAGCCTAAAAATGGCAGCAGGAAGCCCTCTGGTCCTGTGCCTGCACTCTCCACCATCAAGACACAAATGCTCCTGATTTAGCTTTCCTGGGCACTTGATTATGGTGCTGAGGCATTTCTGGATCCAGAAGTGCTCAGCTGAATCACTTTCTCCTAAAAAAAGTATGTGTGTGTTTTGGAGGAATAGTTCTGCGATGCAAAACTACGGCTCTTCCAGTACTCTGGGAGCCTGTTTCTGATAGACCTCCGTCCTTCACGTCCTTCCCTCCTGTCCCACTGGGGCTCATGCTGGTCCATTAATCTCCCTCCAACTGCAGGTGTGCAGGAGGGAAGCCAGGAATCATAGCATATTTTGGATGCTTTTTATTGGGTGAACGGGGTTGAAACCAGGGGCTAAAAACAGTGGTTAGATAGCTCGATATTTACAATATATTAAGAAAAGTAGGTTACAACACAGTTTGTACCATGTAGTTTTGGAAATAAAAGCCTACATATATATTTGGATTGATAGGTATAGAAAAAGGTCTGGAAAATGGAGTAGCTACCTTTGGGTGGGATGATGATGTTTTCTTCTTTTATATATATATATCTATCTTTTTACAATAAACAAGTGTTGCTTTGTACATAAATGCAATAAATGCTATTTTTGATTTTAAAAAGATAGATTTGGGACTACTAATGATGTTATCAGTTCAAGCTATGCTTGAATCTACTTCACTGTGTTCCTGAAAGAGAGGGATTGCAGCTCAACAAATGAAAAGAAATCCAACCCTTTGATCCTACAAGACACCATGTTACCTCAGATGGGGTGCACAGAGGTGCCCAAGAGGAGGCAATTATATTGGCTAGAAAGAGGGATTCTGCTTTCAAAGATGAAGGCCTTCTGACAGAAGGTGTTACCTGCTCCTCTCACTTAACCCTCACAAAGCAACTGGCTCATGGTTCCAGCGGTGGTTCTCAAAGTGTGGTCCCCAGACTGCCTAAGCTTGTTAGAAATGCATGCCCTCAGATCCCATCTCATACTTCTGACTGCAAAACACTGGGGGTGGGGCCCAGCAATCAGTATTTTAACAAGTTTTCTGCTGATTCTAATGCCCATTAGGTTTGAGAACAAGTGTAATGTCCTGAAATTCTGTCTTAGGTTTGACCTCAGCTGGCAACCGTAAATTTCCTCTGGTTTAAAGCCTAGCCATGGGCTTGCCTGATGGCTCAGTGGTAAAGAATCTGCCTGCCAATACAGGGGACGCAGGAGACTTGGGTGTAATCCTGGGTCGGGAAGATCCCCTGGAGAAGGAAATGGCAACCTACTCCAGTGTTCTTTCCCGGACAATACCATGGAGAGAGAAGCCTGGAAGGTTATAGTCCATGGTGTTGCAAAGAGTTGGACACAACTTAGCGACTAAACAACAAAGCCTGATCACAGAAATATGCTTCACTGACCAGCATGCGGCAGCAGTACTGCCTGGGAGCTTTGGAGAAACGCAGACCCTCACCCTAGGCCCACTGAATCAGATCCTCGTTAACATGCTCTGCAGGTGACTCCCATGCACACTGATGTTGGAGAAGCACCAGGTGGTAGGCAAAATTGTGGTCCCCAGCCCCCCACCTCCGGGATCTAATGACTGATGATCTGAGGTGGAGCCAACGTAATAGAAATAAAGTGCACAATGAATGTAACGTGCTCGAATCATCCCGAAACATTCCCTCCTGCTCCCCAGTCCATGGGAAAACTGTCTCCCATGAAACCGGTTCCTAGTGCCAAAAACGGTTGGGAACCACTGCCCTAGAAGACGGTATGCCCTAACTCCTGGGACTAGGAACATGATGAGATACCATGCCCGTCAATCTGTTCTCTTTCAGGGCAAAAGGGACTCGGCAGCGGTAATTAAGGTCACTAAGTAGTTGCCCTTAAAAGAGGGAGATTACTTTGTATTATCTGTGTGGGCCCAGTGTAATCACGTAAGCACTTAAAATGCATGAAAAATTCAGAAGGGATGGAGGAGAAGAGGAAGTCAGAGGGACTGGAAGCCTGAGAAGGACTTGATGAACTGTTGCTTAAGACAGCAGGGGCCACATGGTAAGCTTGAGAGGGAATGCAGGCCCTGACACTGGGAAAAAATATGACCCCTAGCTCACCCTCAACAAAGAAAGGCAACCATGAGGAACTGAATTCCACCCAAACCCGAATGAGGTTGCAAGTGGATTCTTCCCGAGCGTCTAGGAAGGAACCCAGCTGCTGACACCTCGATATTGGTCTTGTGTGACCCTAAACAGACAGCCCAGCTGAGACCCTGTGCCTGGACTTCTGACCCGTGGAAACCACGGGTGTTGTCTTCAGCCTCTAAATCGTAGTCACTGTTACTGTGGCAGTGGAAACTAATATAGTTCGACCAGCGTTTGCCTCAGCTGGACTCTATTTTGTCATCCCTATGACCCCAGGGAGTCCGACACATTAGGGATGCCCAGTGAGTACTTGCATGTCACGTGAAAGAGGAGACGGAGACCTGCAACATGCTCTGTGTGAGCTGTGTTGACGGATGGTGCTGGACTCACTACCTGTGCCCAGGGTTGTCTCAGGAGCCTTGCTGGAGAGTCAGCCCCTGTCTCATCAACTCTGGGAAGGAATGAAGATGCCCTTCCTGGACTTGATGACCCTTGAAGCCTGGGGGCTTCCCTGGTGCCCCAGTGGTTAAGAATCCACCTGCCAATGCAGGGACACAGGTTCAATCCCTGGTCTGGGAACTAAGATCCCACATGCCACAGGGCGACTAAGTCTGTGCCCCACAACTACTGGACCCGTAAGCCTACAGCCTGTGCTCCACAACAAAGAAGTCACTGCAATGAGAAGCCCGTGCACCGCAACTAGAGAACAGCCCCCACCCTATCCACAGCTAGAGAAAGCTTGCGAGCAGCAATGCAGATCCAGCACAGCCAAAAATAAATAAATGAATACATAAGTAACAATATTAAAAAAAAAGAGAGAGAAGCCCGAGCAACTGGGCCCTTCATAGGGCTTTTTTTTTTTTTTGGTAGTGGTGGTTGTTGTTTAATTCAATTCAATAGGTACTTATTCAGCATCTTAAGAGGTGACCTGCACTGTGAAAGGAGCCATATTAGGGGCAACAAAGCAGGATCCCATCTCTCCAGGACCTCACAGCTTGCCCTTGCTTCTTCACTTCAGTATGCGTTGTTTCACCCAAGGAAGTAAAGACATGGGCCGCCTGTTCTGAAGGGACAATCCTCAAACACTTAGAAATTATCTAGGAGGCACATAGCTCCCCACTCCGATGTCAGGACTGCACACAGTGATTTGATCCCAAAGAGCACAGTCTGGAAAGTGAGAGGAAGGGGAGAGTAAGTTTGCAGTGGAGAAATTTGGCAAACAGCGTCAGCCAGGTGATCAAGGTCATCTTCTCCAGTGATGAGACATACTGATAACATGTACCCTTGATGTGAGAAGAAAGGCACTTTACCTCTGAGGTCATCCCCCCCAAACCCATGACCTCAGTCTAAATCAGTCAATGCCTATTCCACTAGAGGGGTGGCCTATAAAACAGTGACCAACACTTCCCAATAAAGGTCATCAAAAACAAGGAAAGTCTGGGGCTTCCCTGGAGGCCCAGTGGTTAAGAGTTCACCTTCCAGCGCAGGGGGTGCAGGGGATCCCTGGTCAGGGAGCTGAGATTCCCACATGCCTTAGGGCCAAAAAACCAAAACATAAAACAGAAGCAATATTGTAACAAATCCAATAGAGACTTAAATTATCCACATAAAAAAATCTTAAAAACCCAACACACACAAGAAAAAAACAAGGAAAGGCTGGGATACTGTCTCAGCCAAGAGTAGCCTAAAGCACTATGACAACTAAATGTAACACGGTGTCCTGGATGGGGTCCCAGAGCAGAAAAAGACACTGGATACGGAGAAAATAGCAATAAAGTACGGGGTTTAGCTAACAATTGGAGAAGGGAATGGCAACCCACTCCAGTATTCTTCCATGGACAGAGGAGCCTGGAGGTCTATAGTCCGTGGGGTCGCAAAGAGTCGGACACTACTGAGCGACTAACACTGAGCTAACAATAACAAATCCATGTTGGTTCACTGTTACAATGAACATACCACACTAACACAGGATGTTAATAATAGGAAGCAGGTGAGGACGTCTATGGGAACTCTCTGTGCTATCTTCTCTATTTTCCTGTAAATCTAAAGTCATTCCCAAAATGAAGTATACTATTAAAAGAATCTGCTCCAGTGAGGAAATGGGGAAATGATGAAAGCGCTATACGTTCAGGAAAGAAAGGGAAAGAAGACAGTTCATCAACAGTTCCGTAGGCTTGACTTATTCATCCCCCAAAGTTTTCACAAATGTACCCCTTCCCCCATGCACTAAGCCATGCGTTCATCCATTCATAAAGTCTTTCTTCAAATACTCATTGAGCATCTGCTAAGTGCCAGGTGCTGCCTAGGTCCCGAGGGATGGGCACTGAGTGAGGGATGATGGTGATGCCAGCTCCAAAGATGCTGCCGTTTCCAAGACTTTCTGGCTGCTTCTCTTTCAGAGACAAGAGCCTTCAGAGAAGACTCATCACTATGTCTTTGAACTCATCTGTTTGTCAGGGTGTCTGCTACGCATGCTCCTCTGTGCCTCCTCTGAGCAGTGCGGATGTTGGGGTAATTGCCTTTCTTCCCTGGCACGCTGTCATCAGTTTCAGTTAACAGCTCGTGGGGTGAGATGGTCAGTTTCAGGCAGTGAACTGGGTTAACCTATGGATTTGGTTAACTCTGGACCCAAACCTGAAGACGGCAGATGGAATTAACCAAGCCTGAGGCTCACCGTTTTCTGGAGCAGGAGAGGGTGGGGAGGCTGTGCTGGGACAGATGGGGACACTCTCCTCTGAGTGACACATTTAAACTTGGAGCTTTTAGCTCAAAGGGCCACAAGGCTCAAGCCTCCAGGGCAGCAGGGGATTTTAAAATGTTCACGTAGTCCACAGGAAGGCAGAAAAAGAAAAGAGAGAGAGACTAAACAGAAAACAAAAAGTAAGATGGCAGATATAAGCCCTAAAGTAGCGATAATTGCATAAAACATAAAAGGTCTCAATATACCAATTAAAAGAGATTGGAAGAGTGGATGAAAAGCCCAACTATATGCTTGTTATAAGAAAGTCACTTCAAATCTAACAAAACAGGGAAGTTGAGAATAAAGGATGGAAAAATATATATCGCATGAACATTAATCAAAGGAAAGCAGGAGAGGCTATATTAATATTAGATAATGTAGATTTCAGAGCAAAAAAACTAGCAGAAGAGAGAAGGGCATTATAAAATGATAAAAGGGTTAATTTACCGAGAAGATGTTGCAGTCCTAAATGTGCATGCACTGAACAACAGATCTGCAAAATATGTGAATCAAAAATTGATAGAACCAAAAGAAGAAACAGACAGATCTGCAATCATGGTTGGAGACTTTACTATTCCTCTCTCAACTGATAGAATAAATAATGAGACAGAAAATCTGTAGGATATGGAAGAACTCACCATCATCATCAACCAACAGGGTCTTATCAACAGTTACAGAACACTCCAGTCAGCAATGGCAGAAAACAGTCCTTTTTTCTTTGGCCATGCTGCACAGCTTTTGGGATTTAAGTTCCCTGAGGGATCCGATGCCCAAAACCAGGTCCTGCCACCGAATCCTAACCACTGGACCACCAGGGAATTCCCAAAACCAGTCTTTTTAAGTGCCCATGAAACACATACCTAGATAGACTATATCCTGGTTCATAAAACCAGCCTCAACATTTTAAAAGGATTGAAATAATACAGAATGTTCTCTGACCACAATGGAATCAACCTAGGAATCAATAACAGAAAGATAAGAGAAAAATCTCCAAACAATTGGAAACTAAATAACACATTTCTAAATAATTCATAAGTCAAAAAGGAAGTTCCAAGGCAAATAAAAAACACACTGAACTGAATGAAACTGAGAATAAAACATATCAAATTCGATGGTACACAGCCAGAGTAGTGCTGAGAAAGATATGTATAGTATCAAATGTACATAAAAGAAAAAAAGGAAAAATCTCAAGCTTCTACCTAAAAAATCTGGAAAAAAAAATAAATTCAGAAAAAAAATAAACCCAAAGAAGCAAATAATAAAGATAACTTAAGACAGAAGAGTAGTAGAGAGAGAAGACACAAACTAACAAATTTGTTCTAAAATTTATATAGAGGGCAAAGAATATGAATTCATTTCATAAAAGAATAACATGGGAGGAAACAATTTACCCAATTTCAAGATTTATTTTTTAGCTACAGTGATCAAGACCGTGCGTGGGGACTTCCCCGACAGTCCAGGGGTAAAGACTCTGAGCTTCTACTTCAGAGGGCACGGGTTTGATCCCTGGTCTGGGAACTAAACTACAGCACGCCACATGGCATGGATCAAAAAAAAAAAAATGCTGTGGTAATGGTGGAGTGACAGACACACAGATCAATGGAACAGAATGGAAATCCCAGGAACAGACCCACACAAATATGCCCAACTGACTTGACAAAGGTGTAAAAGTAATTGATGAAAGAGAATTTTCAACAAAGATGCTGGAGCAAGTGAACCTCCACTGGCAAAGCAAAAACAAAACAGCAACTTTGATCAAAGTCCCACACCTCACGCAAAAATTAACTCAAGATGAAATGAACCACAGACTTAAATGTAAAACATGAAACTATAAAGCTTCTAGAAAAAAAAATGAGGAGGAGACCTTCAAGATTTGGGCTAAGGCAAAGCAGCTGGATGAATCACAAGTTGGAATCTAGATTGCTGAGAGAAATATCAACAACTTTGTAGTTGCAGATGATACCACTCTAATGGCAGAAAATGAAGAGGAACTAAAGAGCCTCTTGATGAGGGTGAAAGAGGAGAGTGAAAAAGCTGGCTTAAAACTCAACATTCAAAAAATGAAGATCATGGCATCCAGTCCCATCACTTCATGGCAAATAGATGAAGAAACAACGGAAACAGTGAGATATTTTATTTTCTTGGGCTCCAAAATCACTGCAGATGGTGACTTCAGCCACAAAATTAAAAAGATGCTTGCTCCTTGGAAGAAAAGCTATGACAAATCTAGACAGTATATTAAAAAGCAGAGACATCATTTTGCTTACAAAGGTACATATAGTTAAAGCTATGGTTTTTCCAGTAGTCATGTATGGATGTGAGAGTTGGACCATAAAGAAGGCTGAGAGCCAAAGAATTGATGTTTTTGAATTGTGGTGCCAGAGAAGACTCTTGAGAGTCCCTTGGACAGCAAGGAGATCAAATCAGTCAATCCTAAAGGAAATCAACCCTGAATATTCATTGGAAGGACTGATGCTGAAGCTCCAATATTTTGGCTACCTGATGCGAAGAGCTGACTCATTGGAAAAGATCCTGATGCTGGGAAAGATTGAGGGCAGGAGGAGAAGGGGGCGACAGAGGATGAGATGATTGGATGGATTCACTGACTCCAATGGACATGAGTTTGAGCAAGCTCTGAGAGTTAGTGAAGGACAGAGAAGCCTGGCACATTGCAGTCCACGGGGTTGCAAAGAGTCAGTCACAACTTAGCAACTGAACGTCAACAAAGTGTTCTGATACTTGATACCAAAAGCAGAATCTCCACAAAAGGAAAAACTAAAATTGGACTTCCTTAAAATTAAAAGCTCTATGAAAGACCCTGTTAAGAGGATAAAAAGATAAGCTACTGAGTGGGAGAAAGAAAGTATTTGCAAACCATATACCTGACAAGAGACTATTTTCTAGAATTGACAAAGAACTTTCAACATTCAACAGTGAAAAACCAGTTTAATTAGAACATAGGCAAAGGACACAGACATTTCACTGAAGAGCATATACAGATGGCAAAAAAAAAAAAAACACATGAAAATATGTTCAACATCATTAGCCATTTAGGGAAATGCAAATTAAAACCACAATGAGATACCACTTACACATCTAACAGAATGGCTAAAATAAAAAGATAGCAATAGCACCAAACAGCGAGAATGTGGAGAAACTTCATTACTCATATTTTGCTGGTGGGAATGTAAAATGGTGCAGCCTATCTCAAAAACAGTTTAGCAGCGTCTTTAGAAACTAAATATGCAACTACCATACAACCCAGCAATTGCACTCCTGAGCATTTATCCCAGAGAAATGAAGACATATTCACATCAAACACCTGTGCTGGAGTGTTATAGCAGCTTTATTTGTAATAGCTCAAAACTGGAAACAACTCAGATGTCCTTCAGTGGGTGAGTGGTTAATAAACTGCGATCGGTCCATACCATAGAGTACTAGGCAGCAACAGGAAGAAACAAACTACCAACACATGCGATGACCTGGGAGAACCTTCAGAGAGTTATACTGAGTGAGAAAAATCCAGTCCTAAAACGTTACCTACTGTATGATTCCATTTAAATCACATTCTTAAAATGACAAGATTAGAGAAATGGACACCAGATTAGTGGTTGCTGCTGCTGCTGCTGCTAAGTCGCATCAGTCGTGTCCGACTCTGTGCGACCCCAGAGACGGAAGCCCACCAGGCTCCCCTGTCCCTGGGATTCTCCAGGCAAGAACACTGGAGTGGGTTGCCATTTCCCTCTCCAATGCATGAAAGTGAAAAGTGAAAGTGAAGTCGCTCAGTCATGTCCGACTCTTAGCGACCCCATGGACTGCAGCCTACCAGGCTCCTCCGTCCTTGGGATTTTCCAGGCAGGGGTACTGGAGTGGGGTGCCATTGCCTTCTCCGAGATGAGTGGTTACCAGAGTGTAAAGAGGGAGTTGGGGTAGAAGGATATGCGGGTAGCTATAAAAGAGCAACGTGAAAAAAAAGAAAGAAAAAAAGAAGGACTTCCTTGGCAGTCTAGTGGTTAAGACTGCGCTTCCACTGCAAGGGACCTGGGCTTGATTCCTGGTCAGGGAACTAAGATCCCCAAGCCGGAAAAAAAAAAAAAAAAGAGCAATGCGAGGGAGCCTTAGGGTGATGGAAATTTTCTGCATGTTGACAGTACCATGTCAGTATCTTGGTTGTGACATTTAACTGTCATTTTGCAAGATACTGTCAGTGGGGGAAGCAAAGTAATCTCTCTGTATGTTTTATTACAACTGCATGAGATCTACAACTGTCTCAAAATAAAAAGTTTAATTTAAAAAGGTAAATTTTAAAAAAGTGGGGAAATAGAACTTAAAAAGTGTACAAGTCACAAGGGAAAAAATAAAAAAGCTGCATAGCTCACATCTTGCCCTTGGCTAAAGTCCCCAGTGGTGTTCTATTCAGTGCATGTGGAAGAAAATCCAAATGCACCCTGGAGAAAGGGCCCGTGCAGTCTGACTTCACCTCTCACACTTCCTCCTGCGTCCCTCCACCTCCAGGCGCTCCAGCACATCAGGCACATTCCCACCAGGAAATTCGCTCCTCCAGGTTCCCGATTCCCGAGTGGAGTGCTTTTGCTCCAGGCCTGTGTGTGGCTGGAAGCTCTTCCTCACTTAGGTGGTTGTTCACACACTACCTCCTCTGGGAGACTTTTCTTATCATCCTGTCTAGATTAGACCTTGCCTGCTCCAGCCCCCGGAGACTACATCATTGTCCAAGGTCATTTTTTTTTTCATAGCATTTATCTTGCTCTCACCCTCTTTTGCTGATTTATGTCCTCGCTTTCTGTGGGTCTGCCCCTTCCCTGGACCCAGTAAGCTCCAGGAGGGTAAAGAACATCCCACCACTGCCGTAGCCTACTGGGCACTCATGACTGTGGAATGGATAAATGTCCAGAAGAATTATGTATGCGAGAAATGGCCAGAAGCTCTCTTTAAACAGACCTATTTTTAAACAATGACTGCATTGTTCTACTCCTAGGGAAATCGAGAGAAACTGAATTCTTTAGATATTTAAAGATAAAATTTAGAAGTGGGGATGGGACTTCTTTGGTGGTCCAGTGGCTAAGACTCCATGCTCCTAATGCAGGGGTCCCCTGGTTGATCCCTGGTCAGGGAAGTAGATCCCATATGCCACAACGAAGATCGAGGATCCTGTGTGCAGCCACTAAGACCTGGTGCAGCCAAATAAATAAATGAATAGAAGTGGGAGCAAAAAAGCACATCTGCAACCAGATGTCAAGTAACATCTGACCAAGCACGCGTCAAAGATGGGGAGAAAGCATCCGCTTCACTTGACGGAATGGCTATGATTCTCCGAGTTGACTGCAAAGTGGATTTATTAATATTTACAGGAATTCTATATTCTTGTTCACTACTCTGATAGAACCAGATGTTTGTTCACACAGAGCAGCAGACATGATCTGAACAGCAATTTATTAGTGGAGAGAGCAGGGACAATGCATTGTTACTCATGCCTTCCAAGAGGATACTTTCTGAGGGCAGAGCTTTGCAGCACTTTCTCAACTCTCTGCCATCATCTCTCTCCAGACATCTTCTGACCACAGGAGTATCACTGTGCTTGGAGAATGCTTGACTTCACCCTGTAGCCACCAGAAACTGATCACCTCTTTATTGCCCTCTGTAGAACTGTGGTGTTGGAGACCACTCTTGAGAGTCCCTTGGACTGCAAGATCAAACCAGTCAATTGTAAAGGAAATCAGTCCTAAATATTAATTGGAAGGACTGATGCTGAAGCTCCAATACTTTGACCACCTGATGCAAAGAAGTGAATCATTGGAAAAGACCCTGATGCTGGGAAAGACTGAAGGCAGGAGGAGAAGGGGATGATGGAGGATGAGATGGTTGGATGGCATCACTGACTCGATGGGCATGAGTTTGAGTAGGCTCCAGGAGTTGGTGATGGACAGGGAAGCCTGGCATGCTGCAATTCATGGGGTTGCAAAGTGCTGGACATGACTGAGTGACTGAACTGAACTAAGTCAGTATTAATACCACATCTCCCAAAGTCCCTAAGTCTGTGAGTCTCGTTCTGTTTTGTCAGATCATTTGTGTAATTTCTTCTTAGAGTCCACATACAAGGGATGTAATATGGTATTTCTCCTTCTCTGAGTTACTTCACTCACTATGACACTCTTTAGGCCCATCCATGTTGCCACAAATGGCATTATTTCACCCTTTTTAATGGCTGAGTAATATTCCCTTGTATATATGTACCACATCTTCTTTATTCATTCGTCTGTCAATGGACATTGAGGTTGCTTCCATTTTGGGAAGGTCATGTACACACTGCCAGATTTAAAATGGATAACCAACAAAGACCTATTGTATAGCATATGGAACTCGGCTCAATGTTATGTGGCAGCCTGGGTGGGAGGGAGGTTGGGGGCTAATGGATACATGTACACGTATGGCTGAGTCCCTTCGCTATTCACCTGAAAGTACCACAACATTGTTAATTGGTTATACCTCAATGTGACATGTTTTTGGTGTTAAAAAAATACCACAATTCACCAGTAGGGGTTGCCATTGACCACCCCCATTCCCACCTCTCCCCCGTTAGGGAAAACCTGACTTTAAAAAAAAACAAAACAGTTTTGTTTATTATTTCATGCAGTGAAGATACTGGAGGAGGGCATGGCAACCCACTCCAGCATCCTTGCCTGCAGAATCCCATGAACAGAGGAGTCTGGCGGACTACAGTCCATAGGTGTGTCAAGAGTCAGACACGGCTGAAACGACTTAGTACCACGCACGCTGTGAATTTACAATTTATTTGCCCATTCTACGTGAATGGGTATTGGAGGTGTTCCCAATTTTTTCCTATCACAGGTAACATTGCTATGGACACCCTTGTTGTGCATATGTGCTCAGTCATGTCTGACTGTCTGTGATCTCATGGACTGTAGCCTGCTAGGCTCTTCTGTTTGTGGGATTATCCCAGCAAGAATACTGGAGTGGGTTTTCCTTCTCTGGGGATCTTTGCGACCCAAGGATCGAACCTGCATCTCCTGCACTGACAGGTGGACTCTTTACAACTGAGCCACCTATTTAATATGGACACTCATATATATACGTTACAGACATAGATGGGCTTTCCTGTTGGTCATATAGGGCAAACCTGACTCTTGAATGTGCCTTTTCCCAGACTGTCGTCTCCTGACCATGAGTGCTCCTGCCCCACCCCTGGCTCCCCGTCCCCTCCAAGATCAGGACGGCTGGACAGAGCAGGCTCTAGTACATGTGCATGTGTGTGGGTTAAGTCACTTCAGTCGTGTCCAACTCCGTGCGACCCCACGGATCGTAGCCTGCTGGGCTCTTTCATCCATGGGAATCTCCAGGCAAGAATACCGGAGTGGGTTGCCATGCCCTCCTCCAGGGGATCTTCCCAACCCAGGAGCTGAACCCACGTCTCTTAAGTCTCCTGCATTGGCAGGCAGGTTCTTTACCACTAGTGCCACCTGGGAAGCCCACTCCAGTCCACGTCTCCTGCCAAAGGCCCCTCCCTCCTTTCTTTAGGCCTGTAGCTACTGCCATCAGCTGCTGCTGGGTGCTCTTTGCGGGGGCGGGTAGTGGTTGAGTGGGACCCAAGGCGCCTGCAGGAGTGCTAGCAATGTTCTGTTTCTTGGTCCGGATGCTGATCACACAGGTAAGTTTGCCTTGTGAAAATTCATTAGACTCCACAGCTATGACCTGGGCACTTTTCTGATGTATGCCATACTTCAAAATAAATTTACTTAAAAAATCCATAGAGTAGGTCTCCTTAATACACAGCATGCCTTAGTAATTTCTGGAATTCCCATTACAGCCCATAGAAGGAAAAAAAAAACAAAAAACAAAAAACCAAAAACCAATTACAACACCAGACCCTGGGAACAGACCCAGCAATGTTTTTCACTAAGGTGGCCTCTTAGGTAATTTCAGGGCTTATCTATTTATTTCTTTTCAAGCTGGGGGGATGGGTGAGGGCTGAGGGGCAGGGAGAGTTTGGTTTTGAAATGCTTTCAGTGGGTCCTGCTCTTAGTGGAATCACTGAGGCTCATCACCTGAGGCCTGGCACACCTGCTCCCATTCTGGGTCTAAGTGGGGCTTGACATCAGGCATATATCCAGCCCACAGGGGCCCCTAAGTCTCTGGTGCTAATGAGAATAACTGATGGGACCCACGCTGGACTCTGGGCCAGGTGCTCCAAGGCTCAGAAATCAGCAGGACGTGTTGCCGGGGCTTTGCTGTGGGCCGTCCCCCACACCCTACAGAGCAGGCTGCTCCACACTCCCCTCCCGCCTCTGGCAGGGAAATCCATGCAGCCCTTTTGGTTCAGAGGCCTAATTCCCTGACACTTCACAGCCTCCACTGTCTTAGAAGGACTTGTTGTGCAAGGGTTGCAGCATTTTCCCGATGCTGGGAACGAAGTGTCAACAGAAACGCAGGGGCCCTTGAAGAATGGGTGAGTGAGCCTTAAGGGCTAGGCACATGCTGTCCTCAGACCTGAAAAGCCTTTTTGGGGCCTGGCTTTCCAGGGACCCCTGGGGGGTCCGCATCCAAGGCAGCTACACCCATTTCCCTCTTCCTCTTGGATTCCCAATGTCCTATGTCCTACTGTCTGTCCAGGCCCGCCCTGGTCTCAGCATCTCAGTGACACCTTCCCCCAACCTTCCCACACTCCTCAGAGCCTTTGCCATCCAATTTAACACTGTTTCACAAGCCACCTCAGGTACCCTTGGGCTGTAGCACCCCCACTTTTGTGCAAGTTTCCTGGCCGCAAGGTATCCTTTACTTTGTCCCATGTGCCCAAGTGCCTGGGACGGAACAGGTGCTCAGCAGAGCAGGTGCCTTGTGAGTGGCCACTCAAGCAGCTGTAAGCAGCCAGGGTACCAGCCAGTGCAACAGACCAGTGACTGCAGGGTTCCCACCCGAGGGGCAGGAGTGCTGAGATCAGAACCCCCCAGCTGTGCTCTCTGCCCACAGGAGCCCCTCATACCTTGCTGGCCTTCAAGATCTCAAACATCAGGGGCAGGCCCTGGGTGACCAGCTCCTCCGTGTACTCTTCCTCCTGAATGGTCTTGAACTCCTTCAACAGGCACTGAATGAGAGGCCTGCGGTGCTGCTGGAAGGCGATCCGCAAAGACTCCAGCCACGTGTGCAGGGTCCATGGGACACCTGGAAAGGGGGAGGGCGGGGTGAGGGAGGGGAGGGCAGACAACAACCAGAGGAGAAGGCATGTTTTTATGTGGAAGCTGGCCTTTCCTGAGGACATTACCAGATCATGAGACCAAGAGACCGCCTTTCATTGCATCGAGTCAGAGCTGTTTTGTTTCTTCTTTCCCAAAGACTTGCAGAAGTTAAAATTAAAGGTCATAATTCGAGTCCGTTAACTATGGGTATCTAGTTGTACACGCTCCTCGTGTTATTAGGGGCTGCTGCTGCTGCTGAGTCGCTTCAGTCGTGTCCCACTCTGTGCAACCCCATAGACGGCGGCCCACCAGGCTGCCCCATCCCTGAGATTCTCCAGGCAAGAACACTGGAGTGGGTTGCCATTTCCTGCTCCAATGCATGAAAGTGAACAGTGAAAGAGAAGTCGCTCAGTCGTGTCCGACTCTTAGCGACCGCATGGACTGCAGCCTACCAGGCTCCTCCATCTATGGGATTTTCCAGGCAAGAGTACTGCAGTGGGTTGCCATTGCCTTCTCCATATTAGGGGCTACATAGTTTGCAAAGTATAATCATCGTGTAGAGTATTGAAACTGTAATGCAGACTGCAGCCTTCTGAGTTCTGACCTCTTCCTTCTCCATCCCCTCTGCCTCCATGCCCAGAGCTTCAAGCTGGTGAAACCCACAGTGGACCTCACTGTCAGCTGCTCTGGCCAGGGCAGGCATTTCCATTTGAATATGAAGACACAGGAGGATACTGCTGCCGTGTGCAAAACAACATTTCCATCTGCAGGCACTTCATCAGGTCTTCCTCCCTTAATAGAAACCTCTCCAGCAGCGGACGGCTGTGACTCGCTTCTCCCCCCACCGTGAGGCTGGGGCACCTGGTACTGCTTATAAATGCACCATTCAGAGTCTTGAGCCTCAGAATCCAGCTACACAGGCTGCCAGGGGAATGGCATAATATCCCCCATACTCAACAGCCACTCTCTGAGAGAGACAAGTTTCCAGAATAGCACTGGAGGCCTCAGCCTACCTCACCTGCTACACCCTGTGTTTGTAGCCCTTGCTCCACCCTGCTGTTTCTGGGCCGGGGCTGGTGCCATTAGCTGGGTGAGGGCTGGGCTAGCCCGTTCCCCAGATGCATGGAAGAGATGGCCCTGGGCTAGCCTGCTCAAGGGAGAGACACCCAACTTTTCCTTTGGCATGGCTTTGCTCCTGTAGTCGGGGGAGTCCCACTAGGGACAGGATGCCCTCATCCTGACTGATGCTAGCAGCTGCTTCATGGATCTGAGTGCTCTCAGGCAGCGATTCTCCAACCACTGGGAACCACCTGGGATGATTGTTAAATATAAAGATTTCCAGCCTTTATCCATCCAGACCCTCGACAGCAGAGCCTCTGGGTGTAGGGCCTGGCAATCTGTATTCAGACAAGCTCCCCAGGTGATTCGGATTCCTAACTCAGGGTCCAGGGTTTGGGAATCATGGAAGGGTGCCTTGAGGATGGGTTTCTGGGGCCGGCAGAATGCTGCTGTTTATGGGGACCATGTGGAGCAGAAGTGCTCCAACCAGCAAACAAGAAGTTCCCTGAGCTGCAAGGGGTGTGTGCATGTGTGCGTGTGCACGCGCATGTGGGTATATGACCTGGAGCTGGGTGGAGGCACTGTGCCCAGCTGTGGAAGGCCCCCAGACTGACCTATGCTCCTGATATCAATTGTGACATCCACGTAGCCATGCTCAGCGCTGTGATACATGGCCTCCCTCAGGGCTCTGAGTTTGGCCTTGCTGTTGCGGCTGGCGCACAGAGGGGGCGGGGCTGTCTCTGCCAGGTCAGTCCCCTCAGCCAGAATCTCCTCCAGGGACAGGATATCACTCTTCTCCTTCTCTGGCTGAGCGAGCAGTTTGCGGAACACATTCCTGTCAATCATAAACCCAGAGAGGAAGACACTCAGAGATGCAAGGGCTGTGCCAGGGTGGGGCGGGGCGGGGGATGTGGGGAACCCTCTCAACGTGGGACAAAAGAAGGACGGGACAACTCTGGGGTGGTGGTTTCAGAGGTGTGACCAGGGCACTACTGGCTGTGGCTGGAGGAGATGGTGGGGTGGGACTGGCTGCGTTTCCTTGAGGATGACTTGGGCTAAGTGCTTTCCCCAAATATCTAGAAGGTTCTAGAACTCTGCCTTTTTAACAGTCTGCCTGCACTCCCCCCATGGTGAATTTGCTTCATTTGGGGTTGCGCGTAGTAAAATCTGATGGGGTAAATCCTGTAGATGGGAAGTAACCAAACATGAGAGGTTTTATTATTCTTTAAATGGATTCTTCTCACTTCGTGACAGGTGATGTGATGAACTCTGACCAACACTGGCAAAGAGTGACGTCTGTGAGATGAAAGCCGGTTGGGGAAGGACCCGTGGACGTGCAATATGTGAAGCTGGCCAGGCCTGGACTGCCTCTGGGCCCCACATCCAGAGATGCAGTGAGTCTGGGGTAGGCCTGGGAATCTGCATTTTTAACAAGCACCACTTGGGACCTCATGGCCCATCCTAGCCTACCTGTGTCCATGGGCTGCGGCCTGGCTGAAAGAGTTCATATCACCCTGGGGGGTGGTAGAAATTCCATTCCTGTACATGGTTCCTATCAGGGGGTCCGCGCCTCGCTCCAACAGCAAACTAACCAGTTCAAAATTTCCTGCAAGCCCAGAGAAGGGGGTTTGATAAGAGAATCAAGCAAACACACAGTCACAGACACATCAAGGGACAGGGTGCTGGAGCCCCTTGGCTGGGACGAGCATCAGAGACTCTTACCTACGGCGGCTGCAAGCTGGAGGGGCGTTTCTGAGTAGTTCTCCTCGCCGTGCTCCACAGAGCCCTCCACCTTGGCCCCAGCGTCCAGGAGGAGCTGTGGAGGAAGAGTGGCCATTGAGATGTTTAAAGGACATGCCAGGAAAAGCTGGTGGAAATAAGTGTGGTGCCAATGTTCCTGCTCTCCTCTGGGTCCATGACCACGTGCACAGGGGGAGGGCCACTGCACCTCAGAGAGGGTGAACTGAGAGCCTCTCACATCTCCTAGGGCCTCAGACCACTCAAATCGCTCAAATTGTGGTCCACGGACAGTAGCATCAGCATCCCCTGGGAGTTTGTTTGAAATGCGGGTTCTCAGGCTCCACCCCAGAACAACTGATTAGAATCTGCATTTCAACAAGCTCTCCAGGTGATTTCTATGTACATTAACGTTTCTAGAAGCACTGAGCTAGAAGTTCGTGGCACCACACTGCTAGAGAACTTCCTCTGGGGATCAGTGACAAAAAGCCTCAGAGTATTAGAGAGGTCTCTTAGAACATAGAATCTTAAGAGTTCTGAAGGACTTTGGGGATCACTGGGCCAAACAGGACAAGAATCCCTTCTGGAACATCCTAGAAACTCAGCTCAGCAAATGCTGAGCTTCCTGGCCAGCAAGATCAGTGAATAAAGTGGCAGAATGAGCTTCCAGGAGTGCTGCTGCGTATGACTCCATTCTGTGCATTCTTTAAGATATCTGGGCTTCCTAAAAATGGAGATTCTGTCCATGCCGGATCTCACAGTGAATGTGCTGTCAGCGCTGCTGATGTAAAATGAGGGGGAAATGCCTGTTTTACCTGCACAGGACTACCTGAGGGCATAGTCAGGAGGGGCTGCCTACTTGGCATTCCATCATGTGTGCACCTGCAGCAGAGAGGTGACCTGACTTCCCTTTGGCTTTGCGTGGCTGCCCGCTGCTCTTATTCCTGATTTAAAGGCTGGGGATGCCACTGCATGTTAAGGGATGTTATTTGTATCCATTAGGCCACCCTCCAACCCCTTCTTTCTTAGATTCCTCTACTAGGACTGGGCTGGTCATGATGTTCTACAGGCAGAAGTCAGCTCTTGGTGTGACATGTCACACGCTCAACCTCCTGAAACATGCCTTTGATGTGTGTTAAGGATTCCCATGACCTAGGAAACAATACAGGATTCCTATGGAACTCCAAGATTGCCAAGGGGTCCCTGACATACTATTTTCTGCTCTGTGTAATTCTAAGAGGCTTGGACCACATAAAAGGAGGGGAGTTCCTGATGTACCTGAAACTCAGCATTCACTATGGGGCCAGATGTGGTCAGGGAACTGGGGGGTGCCGATCTCTTTTTTCCAATGAAGTAAAGTTTTAAGATCTAGAGTGAACAGAGTTTAAGATCTAGAATATACTGGATGGCTGTCCATTGAACACCAACTCTACAACAACCAGAAATGGTGAGGGCAAAACAACTTATGTGCCCAAAGGATCTTGGATGAGGACATCTCTCCATATTCGGGTATCTGTTTCAGAAGACACACATGAAGACCCTACCCTAGACCTCTTACGTGGGATTCTCCATAAGTGGGATCCAAGCAAGTGTCATTTGGAACCACTCCCTTGGCGGCTCAGCTGCTTCTTTCCACTGGTTGGAAACCCCTAGAGTCTATGCAAACACTGGGGTCACACCTAAGGGAAGTTTCTAAGGTCTCACACCAGCCACATCTTAGGTTCACGTTGTGACAAGTAAAAATGAACAAATCCACAAAATCATAGCTCAGGCCCCACCCTTGAGCCACTGGGAACAACTTGGTAGGTTTGCCACTCTGTGTGTAAGGCTGCATGTAGGTATGTGATAAGTTCATATTGGTTAAAGCCAGGCCATATAGATCATTCCATATAGTATTTTCATTCATATGATATGAATGTGCTGTATTTCATTGCAATTAACCAATATGAATCTCTCGGGGAATAGGCATGCCGGGAGAGGTACAGATTTGTGTAATGAAAGAGGTACAATTAAATGTCAGATGTGGATAGGGAAATACGTTAATACCTGAACTACAGGAATATGTCCATGCAACACAGCAAAAGTCAGAGCCGTCCAATGGCGGGTCTCAGGGTGGACGGATGGATATTTATGAGGAGTACTGACAACCTATAAACAAATTGAAATTATTTTCAAAATGTGACCTTCACAATACTTAGACTAGCAAATCTGACCTATCTGTGGCTGGGCACGCGGGCTAGAGATGTACAGAGGATGTCCTGGAAGGCGCTTGGGCAATGCTGGAGACATACAGGGTAGTGACTTTATATCCTCTGTGCATAACAAAAAACTCCTCTGCTGCTCATTAGAAGAGAGTTAAATGGGTGACTGCTGACCACTTCTAAGGAGTCTTGAAAAAACTGTAATGGTGGCTACAATGAACCCGCTCACCTGCCCGTCTCCTCTTCCTGCTTAAGGGAGGGCGGGCTTCTGAGAGCTATATGATGTCGGGTGAGGCCGCCGCCATCACACCCACATCTTTACGGGAAATTCTCGGCATTGGCAAACCCCACACCAGGGGAGGTCTGCTTCAAGCTTCCAAGTCAAGCCAGACCACCTCCCATCTGATGGAGGAAGATCACCGCCTGGTCACAGCTCCTCCCACACTGTCCTCATTTCATGTTTTCTGCTGGCTTCCTGGTTGACAAGGACGCTCATGCTACTGGAAACCTAGGCACAAACCTTCCTTGGGCACGAATGAAAAATCTGATATTGGTCTTCCCACATGGGGACCTCAAAACACCCCAGACCAAGAGACAGGCTGCAGGACAGTGGACGGGACAGGCTAGGGCCCCGCGGGATTGTCTGTCACCCACCCATGGCTTTTCTTCCAAACATTCCTGGGGCCATACAGCTGTGATGTCTGCTGCTTTCAGAAGAGTTGAGTTCACTAATCACAGGCTAGGCAAGGACCTTGAGCTGGGAGCTATGGGATGGGCTGGAGGACCAGAGACCCAAAACTGAGGAGCTCTTGCAGGGATCTGCATGGTGCTTGGGGATTCATAGCAGGGAACAAAAATCCCCAATACTTGAAAACCTATAAGATCCCACATGGTTTTGGATCCAAAACCATATCTACTGCCTGTTTTCCTCAGATGAATATAAAGCATTTTTTTTTTTTTTTATAGCACAGTACTTAGACTACAAGAGCATCTAATTTTGAACTAAAAAAAAGTTTTCTGGAGTGGCTGAGTTAGCACTTCAGCAAGTCCATCAATCTTCCCAACCTCTGAACTGCTAGAAGAGGGTTGGTTGTTTTATGTCTCTTTTTAGTGAGAGTGGGTCCTAAGACAGCATAGAATATGATCAAGAAGTATAATTTCACCTATCATAAACTCTGAGGGGGGAACCAATATTAACTGAATTCCAAACTGATGCTCCTCTATATTTATTTCTTCTAACAACTGTCTGAGATGGGTGTGATTATTCTCCCATTTCACAAAGGGGAACACTGTGGCTCAGGAAGGTGAAACTACTCGCCCAAGCAGAAAAGCAAGTTACTAAGATGCAGCAGTTTCAGAATTTGAACCCACGTATCAAATTCTGAAGCCTGTGGGGGCACGCTTTCCACTATGTCACATGGTCTCGAGGAAGCTCTGCAATTAGCTTTAAGACCCGTGGCTTCAGCAGGCCAACCAAGTGAGCCAATCAGGATTCGGTGAGGGAGGGTGGAAGATCTGGGGGTCACAGGGGACGTGGATCAGCTTTGTATTTGGCAGTGGGAAGGGCTGGCGGTTCGGGAGAGCTCTCTCTGCCGGATCCCAGGAGGAATGGATCAGTGGGAAGGATCAGAGACTCGGTATTGCTGAGCCAAGGGAAAAGTTAGAGCTCTGTGCAGCCGCATGGGTTGTTTTAAAATGAAAAATGCTTGCAGGCAGCTCCTTGGAGTCTGGTTGGTCTGGGGCCTCAGGATGGATGGAGGAAATCCAACAGCTGGTCTGACCTATTTGCTGGACTGAGCACCCTCAGTGGTGGCTCTTGAGAGAGAAAGCCCCCCTCTCTTTGCTCGCCTTCCCCGGGGACTGCCAGGCCCAGGGGCCCTGCAGCCCTCTGCACCCTCACCTCCACATTCAGGTCAGCTCCGGCATCCAGCAGCATCTGAACCATCGCCTCGTCCCCACGGACACAGGCGTACATCAGGGGGGTCATGCCCTGCGGTGAGTTAAAAACCAGAGAACGGAGAAGGTTTACAAGGTGGCTGTGTCACTCAACAATAACAAACGGAAAATCTTACTCATGTGAAAGAGACTATGCTTGTTCTCTGAATCCAGCATTCTAAAGTAAATGTACAGCCCTACAATCCTCCATATTTTGAAAACCAACATGGAAGCAAGAAGAGAAACATAAATTGTCTTCTTTTTTCATTTATCTGGGCTTAAGTTGGAGGATTTTGTTTGTTTGTGTGTCTTAGGGTGCAACAGATCTAAGAATGTTTGCTAAAACAAGTGGCTGGTTTAACTGAAACCTCTTAGGAACTTTCTGGATTCTGTAATATCAGCCCTAAGCTATCTGATCTGTAAATACTGTTTCCATGGCATTTTCTCTCTCAGGATTTAACAAGTGTCGTCTTTGCTCTATACGGCCTGCTGGTCAGTGTCAAACGAAACTGGTGCCTCTGAATATGACCCCAGCACTCATCTGCTTTGACGTTATCATTTACAAGCAAAAGGCAAGAGAATGAGGAATGGTTTTCAGGAATTCCATATTTGCCCATGATGCCTGCTTATTACAAAGTACCATAACCAACAGGAAGTAAGGGGTGGATTTTTCAATAAACAGTGCTGTGAAGAAAGCTATGTGGGAAAGTGTTCAAGTTAGAGCCTTATCTCATACCATACACCAAATCATTTACAGTTTGATTAGAAATGTAGAGAAAAAAAATTAAAACCATAAAAGACATCTAAATGAATCTGTTTCTAAAAGGTATAAAAGTAATGGAAGAAAGCACAAAAGAAAGTCTTGACAGCATTGAGGATGTGAGATTGAAAACATAAACAAAATTAAGAGGTAAACAATAAATTGAGACATATGTGTCACATTATCACAAAGGGTTATATGCCTAATATGTAAAGAGCACTTTGAAATAAAGAAGAAAACCAATTAAACTCTAATGAAAAACAAGCAAAAGAAAGTAAAAGATTAACAGGGTACACATAAATAGTTGGAGAGTGTGTACAAGGAAACAGTCTCTGAGGAAGTAATTTGAGATTGAAGACCTTAAGATAAATTGATGCATTTGAGCAACTATTTCCACTTTAAAAAATTTCTCTAATGAAATAATCAGATTTGAGCAAAGACTTGAGTAGTGAGTATATCTCTCTCAGTACTATTGATTTAAGTAATTTGAAACAATCCAACAACTGAACTATGTTTAACTGAACAAATAATATGACCACTTTGTTAGTTGCTCATTTGTGTCTGACTCTTTGTGACCCCATGGACTGTAGCCCCCCAGGCTTCTCTGTCCATGGAATTCTCCGGGCAAGAATACTGGAGTGCATCGGCATTTTCTTCTCCAGGGGATCTTCCCGACCCAGGGATCGAACCCAGTTGGCCCACATTGCAGGCAGATTCTTTACCATCTGAGCCAATGTATCCATTTGAAGTGATTTTAAAGAGAATATTTAATGATATTATGAAGTATCTTAAATATAAAATACTGAAAAAAAGAAAAAATATAATAAATCCCCGTTGTTTTTTTTTTTTTAAATAATGTGTGTGTGTATTAGGGCTCCATTGGTGTTGCTCAAAAAAAAATTACTAGCTAATATCCCATCTCTGGAACTTGCTGCATGAGCTGCTCATGTGAGAAACAGCTCCATCTGTCTTGTGATTTTCCATCTGGGGCTAACATTGAAAGCTGCTGTTTGTTTTCTCCACGCATGACATCTTCACCCACATGGGGACATCTCCCCAACAGACACACAAGCTCTCTGGACCTCACTTTTAGGGGTTTGGGAGGTGGCTGACTAATTCTGAGGCATCTCCTGGAGTCCTTCAGAATGACTTTTGTGTATCTTAAACATATCCTGAAAGTTTGGTGAAAATCTGCTTGGATTAGTTCCATGATGCACTAAGAGGCCGGCAGAGAACTAATTTTAACCATGCCGGAAAAAGGACTTGAAGGACACATGCTAAATATAAATGATAGTTATTTGGATGATGGCATTATTTCCTTTCTTGAATAAGTCTATTTTTCTCTATTTTCCATTTCAGCTGCAATGATCACGTGAAACTTCTATAAGGATGAACAAGGATACTTTTATAAGATATTTTAAAAACTTAAAAAATAAAAACTAAGGGAAAAAACCAGTAACAACAACAAAAAAATCACTTTTCATCACCAGTAGAGGGAGCCTCTCGGAGAAGGAAATGGCACGCCACTCCAGTACTCTTGCCTAGAAAATCCCATGGACGGAAGAGCCTGGTAGGCTGCAGTCCATGGGGTCGCCAGGAGTCGGACGCGACTGAGCAACTTCACTTTCACTTTTCACTTTCACACAATGGAGAAGGCAATGGCAACCCACTCCAGTGTTCTTGCCTGGAGAATCCCAGGGACGGCAGAGCCTGGTGGGCTGCCGTCTATGGGGTCGCAAAGAGTCGGATACGACTGAAGCGACTTAGCAGCAGCAGCAGCAGAAGCAGAGAGGGAGCCTCTATTCAGTGCCTGCTGTTTCCCTCTTGCCCTAGGGCGGGGCATATGGTGGAGGCCGGGTGGCTATTCAGACATTGGGAGGGCCCGTACCTGTTCGCTCATGGTGTTGATCCCATCAGGCCCCAGGAGAGACACTGCCTGCTTCACCAGGTCCGTCCGCCCACAGTTCAGCATCCGGAAACCCAGGTCCTGCTTAAACTTGGCTTCGATGGCCACTGCGTCCAGCTTCCGAGAAGCACAAAAGCAGTCGTCCGCCCTAAGGAAGGAAGAGATGGTCAGTTGGGTGCTGTGGCTTCATCAGGGGCTGTTCCTTGGAGAGCACAGAGTTAGGAAGCACCAAGGAGACTTTTCATTTGCTGTTCATGTCAATCGCTCCTTTCTAGGCTCAAGTTCCTGGATAAGGGCATGGTAACTCACTCCTGTATTCTTGCTTGGAGAAACCCATGGACAGAAGAGCCCGGTGGGCTACAGTGGTGGGCTACAGTCCATGGGGTCGCAAACAGTCAGACACAACTGAAGCGACTTAGCACACACACACAGGCTCCAGTTAGAATACAGATATCTCTTGATCCTTCCTGCTTTGTAACTGATGCTTAGCCTTGTCTCTCCTCCGCTCCCACAGCATACTGAGCTAAGAATAATCCATGGCTAATATTTACTGATTGTATACTCTAGGCTAGGCTCTCTGGTATTGGAGAAGGCAATGGCACCCCACTCCAGTATTCTTGCCTGGAAAACCCTATAGACAGAGGAGCCTGGTAGGCTGTAGTCCATGGGGTCGCTAAGAGTCTGACACGACTGAGCGACCTCCCTTTCACTTTTCACTTTCATGCATTGGAGAAGGAAATGGCAACCCACTCCAGTGTTCTTGCCTGGAGAATCCCAGGGACAGGGGAGCCTGGTGGGCTACCATCTATGGGGTCACACAGAGTTGGACACGACTGAAGTGACTTAGCAGCAGGCTCTCTGGTATAGTCTTTACATGAGTTAATTCATTTACTCCCCACATAACCCCAAAAGGGAAGCACCCGCGCCTTTAACCATGGGAAACAGACACAGATACAGGACTCACCCAAGGCTACATAGCCGATAAGCAGTGGAACTGGGATGCGAGCCCAGGGCAGTCTGTGGAGACCCGGCCTGGGTACCTGCTGTGTCACCCTGTCCCCTCACCACAACTCATACTATTTGCCTCTTTCCTTGTTTAAATTCTTCTCCAGGCTGGGGACTTTTGAGAGCAGATACCCTGTCTAACAAGTCTCTGCATCTGTTCCAGACAGCACACAGTATGTGGAGGTATTAAAGATGTTAGCTGAATGGACATGGAAGGCCTGGAGTCTCTACTTCCAAAGTGGAAGCATGGCAGAAATCTGGTAAGATGAAATAAGAGTCCTAGTGGCAATATGCACCAGAAAGTAATCGAGCCAGTGAGGCACGGGGAGCCAGCTTAAGGAAGTGTAGGGAGGAGAATCAGGGATTCAAGAAAGGGGTACAAATTCTACTTGTAAAGGATGTCACCTTCTTCTCATGGTGAATTATCAAATCAAATGACCAAGCATTTACTGAGTGCCTGTTTGCAAGAGGTGCACAAGGTCTGGAAGGGCAGAGGGCACAGGCCCTGGTCATGGGGGTGCCTCGTGGCGCCTGCAGTGACAGGTGATCAGGGACGCGCACCAAACAGAACCAAGGGGAACCAGCAAGGCTTCCTGGGGGGGTGCACCCTGAGATGTGTCTTAAATAAGGAGAGAGAAGGACAGAGTGTAGGAGAACCTGGAGCAGGTCTTGTCTGAGTAAAGGTGTAGACATGAGATGTGGTGGGCTACAGGAGCTAACTGGAGGTTTTAGTGTTTCTGAGGCATAAATTTTCAGGCAGAGGGCCAGGAGCTGAGGGAGTGGCACTTTACTTAATCCTAAGACTATCCTTAAGAGCCACTGAAGGTTTCTAAGCAGGCACAGGAGTGATATGGTTGGAGGGCCAACTCTGGGAGAGAGTGGAGGATGAATTTGAGGGGACCTGGCCCTAGAGGTGGAGAGATGTGTTAGAGCTAAAAAAACCAGCTGGATGGGAAGAAGTCACTGCTCAAGCAGGAAGTGACAAAGGCTGAGTGCAGGCTGGGAGGAGCAGAGGACGAGGGTTTTGTCTTCTCTATGAGCAGGCACCCATTTCTCAGATGATGGCCCTTGTCCCGAGGCTGGTGAATTCCATGCCCTGCATCAGCGGGAGTCAGCGCTGGCACGGACCCCTTCATATTCCTGCTCCTTGCTGATTCTGGGGGCGGATACTCAGGAAAGGAGCCAGGGGTTTAGCATTCCTGGTTCTAGTCCTGCCTCTAACTAACCCACTTTGTGGCAAGAGGAATGGTTAAGTTTGCCAGGGAACTTTCGTTTTTATTCTTGGGGGAAATGAGAGGAAGTATTGTTCTGAGAGTTTGTGGCACTAAGGCTCCTCAGTAGGGCTAGGACCTGGGGGAAAGAACCTGGGGGATGAAGAACAGAAGGAGTCCTAGGAATCGAGTGAGATGGGTGTGCCCTTGGCCTTTCACCGGGTTCCTGATCTATCCCTCATTTCAGCTGGCAAAGGAACCTTGGAGGAAGGTTGTCCTGAAATAGGAACACAGTCATAGGTGATGGTAGGGATCTTAGAGGACACTAGGAGTCTTCTTCTGGCCACCAGAGGGAGCTGATGCAGTGAAGATGGAGTCCAGAGAAAGGAAGCTAGATTAGACCTGGGGTAATTTGCACACAGGCCTCAGGGACTGGGCGTCACGCTAGGCCTCCAAGGGCCTATTTGTACAAGAGCCCTGGGAAGAACTAAGAAAGTTATTGGACTTGGACCCAGTAAGACTTTTTCACCGCAGGTGGGGGAGCCAAGACCACCCTGGTTAGAAGACTTTCCAGGGAAGCCCGAGAGCTCCCCAGGTGTGGGTGGGGAAGGGCTGAAGATGCCAAGTCTGACTTTAGGCCATGGCATCAGCACCCACGATGAGAAATTCTAGGGCAGAGAATGTGGCTGTGCGCTAGGGTGTCTTAGTCCAGTTCATGGGAATTTGGACCTGGGATTCTTAAAGCTAACGTGGCCAGAGTCAGCAAATAAAAATACTCTTGCAAATACTGAGGAAATTGAACTTTAAAAAGAAATCTGGGCAAGGGTAGAGCCACGTGCCATGACTTGAAAAGAACAGGAAATGAGATCATGGACCCCACCGAAGTGTAGACAGAGGGAGGGGTGGTGCTTGGTGTGGTAGTGGGCTTTATCTAAGGGACACATGTTCCCCACACATTGATTAAGGCAGACGCTTTGGCCGAAATGAACAGGACAGAGAGAAGAGGGCTAGATCCTGGGGCACACATCACAGAAGCTTCCAGAAAGGGAGAGGTGGGGCCTGCAGGTGCTCTACTGAGGTGTCTGGAGCCCCGAGGGGGATGTGTGTGCATATCTCAGGGAGGGGGTATCTGATCTGACTAATGGTAAGGAAATCTTTCTTGTAAAAGACCACTGTCTACCTTTGGAGGAGGTCGCTTTGTGAAATCTCGGGGAGCAAAGATGCTGTGAATTGCCACCATCACTGAATTTGCAATTTCCTCTCCTGTCTGTATCTGAGGCCCTTCTGCTCTCCTCAATGCCTGATTGCCTTTCTTAAATAAGCATCTTTTTTTGTTTTTGGAATCAAGCTAAATTCCACGAGACTGGATGAAGGTTCCTGAGGTGCGTTCTGTGAGTGGGCACCGGGAGGGGAGCTTATGGAAAGACACAGATACCACCCCATGTTCATGGAGCTCCCAGGCTGGTAAAGCAATAATTCCAGAACGTTAGGATAAGTGTTTACCAGCTACAGAGGTTCTTGATTTTAATTAGAAAGAGAGAAATGGCAAGAAAATTACTGTCGCCAAGATGATGAGGATGATAATTGTTATTACAGGGAGCCAACATTTACTGAATACTTACTATTGAAATCTAAGCTCTTTCCATGTATTAACTCATACAACCAGCACAACAATGAAGGTGCTCTTGGGGGCCCTGTTCCAGAGATGAGGAAACTGCCCAAGTCATAGAGCTGGTAAGTGACAAGTTGGGAGTTGACCAGGCTGATCTGTGAGCCCTCACCCAGACGCTGGCACTTCTCTGTCATGCTGGCATGCTCACACATACAACTGCCTACTGGACCAAATAGCTTCAGTGGCTTTCAGACCCTCAAACTGAGCATGTCCCAGATGGAACTTTGTATGAACATTTGTCCACACCCACTCTCCATCCTCGTCCTCCTGTCATCCCATCCCCATAAAAGGCACCATTGCCCACCCCGGCGCTCTGGCTAGAACCTTCTCTCATTCCCATATCCATCTCATCAGCTGTTAATGCTGCCACTCAAATCTCAGACCCCAAATCCGCTCACTTCCCTCCACCTCCACAGCTCATACCCTGGTTCTAAACACCAGCATCTCTTGCTTAGAGGTCGTAACTTCAGTTCTATGAAAGTGCTTGTAAGACAGAGTCTTTTCAGGTCTGGGCATATTTTTAAATCTCAGGTCTGTGATATTCTAGACAGTTGCTGACAAACAAGGACTGTCGAGCACCAAGCACAGATGTAAGAATTTATCTTTCAGGCTCAGAATATGACAGAGCTTTGGCTTGGGTCATTAGCATGGGAGGACTGGAAAGGGACAGTTATTTAGGTTTTTATATATTGGAAAGTCGTCTTTTGAAATATTTTAGTAAAAGTTTTCCATGTGATTTAATTTGTCACACACACACAAAAGCACTTTCATTCTTCTCTTTATCTGAACCAGTCTCTCACACAAGTTGAGAGTGAGCTTAAAACATCTATGGGGCAATTCCTTGGTGGGCCAGTGGTTAGGATTCTGGCACTTTCGTTGCCAAGGGCATGGGTTCAATGCCTGGTTAGGGAACTAAAATCCCACAAGCTGCAGGGTGGGGCCAAAAAATTAATTTAAAAAATGTCTAAAGGACCATGTTCTGCCTCTGCTTAACATCTTTCAATGCCTTCCCATGTACTGAGAACAGACTCCAGCTCCCCATGCACGGCCTGCCAGGCTATGGGGTGCTGGCCCTGACCTGCTCTCCAACACTCCCCTTCTGCCTTCACTCTCACTAGCAACTCGTCTCTCTCGTCTGTCCCTGCAACTGGCCAAGGTCCTTCCCACCTCGAGGACATTACTTGCAAAGTTCCCTCGTGCTAGAATGCCCTTCCCCTGGCTCTTTGCAGGCCTGGATCCTTCTTGCTCCTCAAGTGTGAGCTTGGATGTCCTGTCCAAAGGACGTCTTCATTGACCATCTAAAGGAAGGCAAATTTCTCTCCTATCTTTATACACCTCAGCTCCAGGCCAGTTTTATCTGTCTCCTTGTTAGCACCTTTCACAGCCTCTGACTATTTTATTGATTTACTTTTTCACTTTTTAAAAAGCTTTTTTTTTTTGGCACACTTTTTAAATTAATTTTTTTGGCCACCCTGTGCGGCATGTGGGATCTTCCGACCAGAGATCAAGCCCATGCCCCCTGCATTAGAAGTGGAGTCTTAACCACTGGACCACCAGAAGAGTCCCTGGCACACTTTTAAAAAAAACTTTTTATTTTATAATGGAGAATAGATGCTATGGACTTTCCTGGTGGCTCAGGGGTAAAAGAATCCGCCTGCCAATGCAGGAGACACGGGTTCCATCCTTGGCTCAGGAAGATGCCCTGGAGAAGGAAATGGCAACCCACTACAGTATTCTTGCCTGGGAAATTCCATGGACAGAGGAGCCTGGTGGGCTATAGTCCATAGGGTCGCAAAAGAGTTGAACATGACTCAGTGACTAAACAACAACAATAGCTGATTAACAAAGTTGTGATAGTTTCAGATGGACAGCAAAGGGACCCAATCATACATATACATATATCTGTTCTTTCCCAAGGGCTTCCCTGGTGGTTCAGTTGGTAAAGAATCCCCCTGCAGAGCAGGAGACTCAGGCTGGGGAAGATCCCCTGAAGAAGGAAATGGCAGTCCACTCCAGTATTCTTGCCTGGAAAATCTCATGGACAGAGGAGCCTGGTGGGCTACAGTCCATGGGGTCTCAGAGTCGGACATGACTTAGAGACTAAATCACCACCTCCACCACCATTCTCCCTCAAATTCCCCTCTCATCTGGGCTGCCACATAACATTGAGCAGAGTTCCCTGTACTATACAGGAGGTCCTTGTTGGTTATCCATTTTAAATACAGCAGTGTGTACCTGTCCATCCCAAACTCCCTAACTATCCATTCCCCTGTGAGCAGGTCAACTTCCTGAGGGCAGGACCACATCTATCCTGTTATCTGTTGTATCCCCAACAGTGCCTGAAGCCTCATGGCACTAACTGATGGGTGGTCCATGCATGAACCACCATTCATTCTTCAGAACAGACCCCAGGAACTGACTGTTCATCAAGAATCCCTTGGTCATGCAAAATAAGTAATTGTTTTGGTTACTGAATTCTGCTAGCCCATGCAGGCAGGCAAACTGAAGCAGGTAAGAAACAATTGCCATAAATGTCTATGAAAACACGACTTTCTGTTCAACTGGGTTTGTTAGAAAATTTAACTGCAAAATCTTAATTCCTGCAGCGTTCCTGTACACACGACTCAGAGCTCCATTTACTCTTTCTGGAAAGTCTCTGAGGGATTGGTCTTAGAAGGACCAGCAGGTTCCCCTGTGGCCTGGACAAATGTGCGTGCCTGCCCACATGCAGGATTTATTTATGCAGAAGTCTACTAAGCCAGTAGCCTGGGGCTTTACCGGAAGGTAATCAACCCTGTGGTTTTCCCTTTGAGTGACTTTCAGTGATGCCATACAAAATCTGATCAGTTTAAGTAAGAGGTCAGCTACCAAGGTGGTCAATTTCTCTGATTTCTCAAGGGCCCCGGCCCCAAGAGACTATTTTCGGTATTTCCCAGCACTTCAGGAACATGACTTCAGAAAGATGTTTTCCAGGAGGCCTGCAGGCCTGAGGACTGCAGTTAATTGCACTGCCTTTTCTCCTCTGGGAAGGAGGCGGTATTGAGGGGAGAGCTGATACATTCTGCTGATATCTTTTTTTTTCCCCCCTTGATGCACTCCAACTGACAGATTCAAGCTGGTGAAGCCTCAGACACATTTTATTCATTTATTAGTTTTAACGCTAGCATAGAGGTTCCGAGCATGACCTCTGGTTTTTCCCAGCTCTACTATTTAGCAGCTTCTTGATCACGGGGCAAGTTATTTAACCTCTGTGTTGTTCAGTTTTCTCATCTGTAAAATGAGCTTTTAGTAATAATACATTCCTTGTAGGATTTTGGGTGGGGATTAAATGAGATAATCCATGTACAGTGTGTGGAAGAGAACAGAGCTTAGCACACAGCACTCATTAAATGTGAGAGATCTCATAATCATTATTACAAATCACAAAGCGAGGTGCAGACTATAGAAAACACACTATATTTCAAAGAAGCAGATTCACAGACATGGAGACTAAAGAACAGTTTAGGAATAGCACTTCTTAAGGCCTCACATTAGACGCTGTATCTAACAAACTCTACCAGAATAAAGGCAGCCCTTTTCCTAGTGGGGAAACCTGCCCTGAGAAGGGCTGCCATTCCTGTCCTGTGTGCTTCTGAAAGCAAACTGGAAGTGATTACAGCGGCTGGGCAGGGAGGAGGGATGGGAGTCACATTCGATGAAAGCACAGTTTCCGGAACAGTTCAATAGCAAGAAAAGGCAGAGCCTCTCAGGATGCGGTGGGCCTACCCAGCCAGGCTCCCAGACCCCTTCACCTCCTCCATCCCTAGGACCAATCCGGACCCCGCGGGTGCTAGAAGGTAACCGGCAGCTTCCAGGTTCCCTGAGCTCCAGTGGAACGCTGCTAAATTCCCTAGGCTGTGGGCTCAGAAGCCAGACTGCCTGGGTTTACCGCTTGGCTCTGCCCTCACTCACTGGTAACGCTGCACAAGTGACTTAAACTCCTTTGTGTTTCTCCTGCGTAAAATAGGACGCTAACATTACAGGCTTTACTCATCTAACAAAGACTTGGAAAGCAACGACCATGGACCAGGCATATCATACATTTTTTTTTTACAAATATTCACTTGTTTAACTCTCATGATAACCCTATGACTGAAGTCGCTTAGTCATGTCTGACTCTTTGTGACCCCATGGACTATAGCTTGCCAGGTTCTTCCATCCATGAGATTTTCCAGGCAAGAATACTGGAGTGGCTTGCCATTTCCTTCTCCAGGGGATCTTTCCAACCCAGGGATCAACCCGGGTGTCCCGCACTGCAGGCAGACTCTTTACCGTCTGAGCCACCTGGGAAGCCTCGATAAACCCTATGAGAAAGGCATTACAGTTATCATGAACCTGTCTTAGAGATGAGGAAAATGAGGCACAGAGTGGTTAATTAACTTGTTCATTGTCACACAGCTAACAAGGAGGAGTCAGGGTTTGAACTCAAGCAGTCTGGATCCAGAGTTGGTCCTACTGACTCGTCTTACACTGCCCAGTTCTTAGTGATGCGCTGGCAACCACTGGGTTTCCAAAGGGACTCCCCATAACCCTGGGACCTGTACCCCCAAAGGCCTACACAGTTCTCACAACCATGACCTCCTCATCAGTGATAATTAAAAAGAAGCTACCCTTCCTGCATGCTCATTATGTACCAGGTGCTGTGCGAAGTACAGCACCCACCACTTCAAAGGAGTCTCTCCTTGAAGGAACTGTTGCTATTATTATACAGTATTATACAGTATTCCGTAATACTGGCAAGGAAACTGAGGCCCAAGTCTGAGCGACTGACGCCAAACCTCTGAAACAACGCAGGAGGCGGAGCCCAGGGCCCAGCACCAGACTCCACATCCCTGTCTGGCTCCTTCCTTGCTACCGGGGGTGGGGAGCTTAACCTCGCTCAGCCTCCGTTACACTGTCTGCAAAGCAGGCCTGACAGCAACAGCGCTCACTGTCTCTATCTTCGAGGAGGATTAAAGGAGATGATACTTTTGAACCGCTCAGCACAGTGTGCGACCGTAATTGCCCAATACATGGGATGCATACTTGATACGATACTATTATGTTATAATTGCAGGTCCTCTTTCTAGGGATTTAATCAGGCCATCTGGAATCCCGGTCCCCCTTCCCCATCCTCCAACTGAACAATCCTCCAGTCCCAAGGCAGGTCTCTCCTCGCCCCCACTGACAGCTTCAGTTTCCTTGGGTATAAAATGGGGGTGTTGAGTTAGTCAAGCTCTTGGGTGCCTCCAAGCATGGACATTCTTTTAGTTTTTGACGTGTTTTCTGGTGCTCATACACCACTATTTACTGGGCAACAGCTTTTCTCCCTGACTCCATCCTGACATTTTAATGCTCAGTTTTTGCTTTTATTTCATGCAAATACTTATTACTGCAGCCAAGAGGGTCTCCTGGGAGAGAAACGCATCTAGTTTCCCAGCTTACTGGGCGCTGGATGAGGCCAACCTGGGAGGAAACAAGTCCAAGAATTTGCCAGTTTACACTTTTATTCAAAAACAGCCCAGTGGTTCTCAAAGAGCCACAAGGAAAGCCACCTCTGTCTCTGCCTGGAAGGGAATTTTAGGAAGGAGGGAGAGATGCCAGGCCTAGGAGCAGAGGGGAAAACTATAGGTCAGTGTATTCCTAACACCCATGTTGCTCACTAGCACAAGGTTTGAAAACAGCTGGAAAACTTTGATGTGAGGCATATACATGCCTCGTTCTTTTCTCATTTCCAGTCGAGTCCACTTATTGGTGTTCCTTGCCTGGTTCTGGGATGTCTGAGTTTGGACTATGGACCAGGGAAAGTTGATGGCACCCCACTCCAGTACTCTTGCCTGGAAAATCCCATGGATGGAGGAGCCTGCTAGGCTGCAGTCCATGGGGCCGCTATGAGTCGGACATGACTGAGCGACTTCACTTTCACTTTTCACTTTCATGCATTGGAGAAGGAAATGGCAACCCACTCCAGTGTTCTTGCCTGGAGAATCCCAGGGACAGAGGAGCCTGGTGGGCTTCCATCTATGGGGTCGCACAGAGTCGGACACGACTGACACGACTTAGCAGCAGCAGCAGGGAAAGTTGGTATGGAATAAACTCTAGTATTATAGATGGGTATGAAAAAGCCAGTATTTTACAAAATCTTGGTTAATTCAGTCTGATCATCTATTATATTTCAAGCAGTATGCCGGGCATACTAAAAATATTTTATTGGTTTTCAAATAATAATAGTGATATAATAATAACAAACTCATATAGTACTTATTGTGTGCAAGGAATTGTTCTAATTTTAATATATATATTTTATTATATATATATGCTTTCAATATACATATTTTGTTACATGCATATGTGTGTATGTGCTCAGTCATGTCTGACTCTTTGTGATCCCATGGATGGCATCCCGCCAGGATCCATGGGATTTTTCAGGCAAGAATACTGGAGCAGGTTGCCATTTCCTTCTCCAGGGAATCTTCCTGACCCAGGGATTGAACCCGAGTCTCCTGCATTGCAGGCAGATTCTTTACCATTTAGCCACCAGGGAAACCCTGTTATATACATATACACACATACATATGTGCACGCACACATCCACAAATATACTCAATCACACATATGAACTTATCTAATCCTTACTTTAACCCTAGAAAATTTATCTTTGTTGCTCCGAAGAAGAAACTGCAGCACAGAGAGGCTAAGAAAATTGTCCCAGGTCACAGAGCCTGAAAGTAGTAAGCGGAACTGAGATTTGAACCAGGCAGGCTGTTGCTGGAGCCCTGCTCTTACCACCATACCCCCCTGTCTCTCTGTGCTACCAAAGGCCTCCCATGTTCTTTTGATTCTATTCAAATGCTGCCTGGGTACCTACTAGATGCCAAGTCCTGGGTTGGGTGCCAAAGAAATCTAAATTCCTAATCACAGGCTTCAAATTCAAGGTTGTCCTGTGGCTGTCCCTCTGGAATGTTCCCCACCTCCCAATCATTTCTTCCTTCTCACTGTTCCAGCCACGAGGCCTGCTTCCCACTCCATACACACATTGCCCTACGTCTTTCTTGCCTGCATGCATGCTGTGTCCCTCACTGAAAATTCTCCCCCCAAATTGTTCTTTCCTTCAAGTCAAATTCTAGACCCAAGGTTACAGCTTCTGATCTGCAGAATCCCAGGAGGTCAGTGCTAAAGGACAGCACTCAGCTCAATACCTTATCTTCCTAAGGAAACTGGAAGCCTGAGGAGATTTCACTAATTTCTAGGGGTCATAGGGAGATTGCTTGGAGAAGGGAAAGGCAACCGACTCCAGTATTCTTGCCTGGGAAATCGCATGGACAGAGGAGCTCGGCGGGGTCCACCGGGTCGCAGAGAGTCAGACACGACTAAACGACTAACATTTTCACTTTCACACTAGATGTATTTAGGAGCAGAATTCATGTCTTCTAAGGTCATTTAGCAAGTCTTCCTATGGATACCTTTAGGTGTTGCAGGTATCTCAAACAAGGGTGATTTTGTCTCCCAGGGGACATCTGGCAATGTCTGGAGACATTTCTGGCTGTCACAACTAGGAAGGTGCTACTGGCATCTAGCAAGTAGAAGTGAAAGATGCCACCAAACATCCTACAATACACAGGATGATGCCCCAACAGTGATTCAGCCCAAGATGTTAACAGTGCTGAGGCTGAGAAACCCTGGTGGAGGGAAATACAATTTTTTTTTTGCATCATCTCATGTATCAGGCAGTTCTCATTACAGGATTCTGTAAGCGTGACAATAAAATGGTGCCTTCAGAAATGAATCGTGAAATGGCAAATCAGAGAACTAGGCCTCACTTGGATAGAGGCCCTCAGGCCCCCTCCTTAACACATTTTCCCAAGGAAGCCAAAGTCCTTTTCAGAGCCTTCAAGTCCCCTCAGCAAGGAGTTTTTCCTTTTCTTTTGGGTAGCAAAAAGATGAACAAATTGAGACTGTTTTGTGCTGAAGTAAGTCATACTGAGATCTCTGTGCACCTTTCTGAGAAAAAAATTATATGATTGCAGCAAATGGAACATGTAATGCTTGCAAAGTTCGGAGAAATCTTTGTCCAAAAGTTGTGCCCACTTGCTGTTTAATGCTGCTATTGAAGTACTCTGTACTTTAAAGAGCCAGCTCATTAAACCTGTCGTGGATAATGTAACAAAAGTGTGATTCCATATCCTCCTCCCAGCCCATCTTTTCTGCCTTGTGAGATGTAGCAAGGAGCCTGAAAACTTTCTCCTCCTTAGAAGTAAATGCTCAGTTAGTGGCAAAACCCACTTTGCCAAAATAGAAATTCTAGGTCTGTTCAAATATGTGAAAAAAGACATCTCAAACACCAGGTGTAGGTAAACCAAACTGGTGTGTTCATATCTGAACATGTTGTCATGTTACTTTGAGTAGAAAATAATGAACCGTAGTTACATGTCTCTTGCTCTGGCAGCATGGCTTATTTTATTCTATTATTTGGAGGGTAATTGCTTTACAATACTGTGTTGGCTTCTGCAGTACAACAACTGTGAATCAGCCATGAAAAAAAAAAAGTGAAAGTGTTAGCTGCTCAGTCATATCCTGACTCTTTGCCACCCTATGGACTGTAGTCCACCAGGCTCCTCTGTCCATGGAATTCTCCAGGTAAGAATAGTGGAGCAGGTTGCCACTCCCTTCTCCAGGGGATCTTCTCAATCCAGGGATCAGACCCAGGTTTCCTGCATTGCAGGCAGATTCTTTATATACCCCCTCCCTCTTGAGCCTTCCTTCCTCCCACTCATGGCTTAAGAGTTGAAAATAAGGCCTTTCCTTACAGAAAGGAGTCACTCTTGATTTTGGCAAGCCCTTAATGTATCTTTTTTTTGGGGCAGACAGTCACTGCTGTCCTCCAGAATCCTTTACCTTGTTTATGAATTGTAGAACTTGAATTTTTAGCTGGGCACTTGGCTGCCCAGATAAAGACTACATTTCCCAGGTTCCCTTGCAGCTAAGTGCTGACCAATAGGGAGTGAGGGGAAGTGATGTGTGCAATCTCTGGAGCAGGCCCTATCCTACATTCCCTCTTCCCACAGGACAGCCATAGCCCTGGTGGGTGGGGTCAGCCATGTTGGGCTATGCAGAGAAAGGTATCACCTAAGGGATCACAGAGCAACAAGAGGGAGGGTGCCTGGGTCTCTGACCTGGAGCTGCCATAACACCCCAGACTGCCCAAGCCTTGATTGTTAGATGAGGAAAATGTTAAGCTCCTATCTTATCCAAGCCAAAAGCATTTCCTATGTATGTTACAGCTAATGAATCTATATCCTAATTAATCCATTCCACAAATGGATCTTTAATTTAAATCAATTCAGTGAAGCACTAATATATAGTGGCTATTGGACTGGGTGCTGAAGATCAAAGATGAAACACCACCTTCTAAGGGATTCTAGAAAGAATGGATAGTCTTCTTTATAAAAAATTTCACAAATAAATGAACCAATTCCTGAGATGTAAAGGGCAAAGTTCTATTGTTACAATCCCCAAATTAATTCCTAGTAACACCAATCCCATAAACAGATCTGCACATTGAAAACTTTTTTTTTCCTCTATTTTTTGGCCATGCCATGTGGCATACAGGATCTTAGTTCCCTAACCAGGGATCAAAATTGTGCCCTCTGCAGTGGAAGCATGGAGTCTTAAGCACTAGACTGCCAGGGCAGTAAGTCTCCAGATCTGCACATTTTTTTTTCTGTAAAGGGCCAAAGAGTAAATATTTTGGGCTTCATGGGCCATTTGGTCTCTGCCACAAATACTCAGCTCTGCCTTGGTAATGAAAGCAGTCATAAACAATGATAAACAAATGATAAACAATGATAAACAAATAGGCATGCCTATTTCCCAATACAACTTCTTATACAAAAATAGGTGGCAGGCAGCTCTAGCTTGCTGACTCTTGATCTATGGTAAAATAATTTAATAGGATGACCTTCTTCTGGGGATTGACAAGAAACATGGGGTGTTAAAGACAGAATTTTTTTTAAAAAATGTTAAATTTTATTTAATCCAGTGTCTTCCAAATTTATTGAACCGCTTCAAATTTTAAAATAATACTTATTAGTATCCCAGGACCAGCCTTCGAGGGTGCTGTTGCAAACACTGGCTAAGTAATTTTTACTGTTAGTGGGTTATTTTAGGCATACATAAAATACATAGTAGTACAATGACCCCGACATGTCCACTACCCAACCCAACTGAAAAAATAAAAGCATTTTAAATACAAAGACCTCTGTACACCTATCTTGATTCCATCATCTCTTCTACCTTCCTGAGATTACCACCTCCCCTGAATTTGACATTTATCATAGCTATCTTGCTTTATATATATACGCTTTTACTATTTTATGAATTCCTACTAATATGTAGACTATTTTGCATGTTGGTAGGCTTTATGTAAATGTTAGCATTAAACCCAAATCCTGCCTCAACTTGCTTTTTTTGCACAATATTGTCTCTGAGATTTATATAATAACATGTAGCTCTAGTTCATTTATTTTCTTTGCTAGTTGGCATTCCTGTGAATGAACATAGCAGCATTTATTCATCTGTTCTCCAGTAGAAAGCTCGTTCCTTTCTCTTTTCTGTATTTTGTTATTACAAACACTGCATCTATGAACATCTTTGTACACAGGGGAGAGTTTCTCCAGGGTATAGACCTAGGAGTAGCATTGTGTTTTCAAGTTTACTTGAAAGTGGATTCAGAGTCCCCTCTGGTGCTGTTTAAGAGTCCATGCTCTTCTATAGCTTTTCTCAAATCCGCCAGTCTAATGGGAATGAAATACACAGTAGGGTGTGGTTCCAGATCTCATTTCCAGGGTTACTAGGAAGGCTGAGCCTCTTTTCATACATTTCTTGGACTATTTTTATGTTACTTCTCAGGGATCTTTGGCCTTGGATGATGCTGACAGTGTAGATTGACATAGGAGACTGACAGGCATAAAAATTTCTAAAGAGAACTAAGGCTGGAGGCTGATTCTTCCAAGATGAACCAGTGTGCCTCGTTCAAAAGTCTGTTTCCCATTTCCCAATGCTGATTCTTTGACTGAAGTTACCTTAAAAATTAATTTTTATGGGAGTATAGTTGCCTTACAATGTTGTATTAGTTTCTGCTGTATAGCAAAGTGAATCAGCTAAACGTAAACATATATCCCCCCTTTTTTGGATTTCCTTCCCATTTAGGTCACCACAGAGCACTGAATAGAGTTCCCTGAGCTATACAGTGGATTCTTGTTAGTTATCTATTTTATAACTAATATCAATAGTGTATATATGTCAACCTCGATCTCCCAATTCATCCCACCCTCCCTTCCTCCCTTGGTGTCCGTGCATTTGTTCTCTATGTCTGTGTCTCTATTTCTGTTTTGCAAATAAGATCATCTATACCATTTTTTAGATTCCACATACATGCATTAATATATGATATTTGTTTTTGAAATTACTGTTTTAGTGGAGAGAACTTGGGCTTTGGAGTCAAATAGGCCTGGTTCTAATCCAAGATGAGGCTCTTTCTACATGTGACAGTAGCCAGATTTCCCAGCCTCCTGGAGCCCCAGTTCCCTCAGGTGTGAAGAGGAAAATAGTCTTGCATGCAGACAGGGGAGACTGAACAATGTGAGAAGCACCCAGGAGAGTGTCTGGCCTACAACTCACGATCGTTCCCTCTGTCATCCTGTGCAATACAGGAAATGTGAGCTGAAGCTCCACTCATTCTTTCACCCTCTGCACACCTCAGTTTCCCCCACAGGGAAAAGTGTCACACCATTTACACACAGAACATCAGACCACAAAACTGAATAACCCACAGAGCTCGAAAAGACTTTGGAGATCACCCAGTCTGGTGGTTCTTCATCTGTCATAGGGTGATTTCATGAGCTTGTAAAAGACAAGTTCACTTTGGAAAAAACGGCACATATGCTCTAATCGCTGGGTTGACTACAAACTTTCTGATGGATGGGACCTGCTCCTTAATCGTTACCCAGAGCACCACTGTAAGGCCTTATATGAAGGCCTTTGTATAAGGATATGGCTGTATGGTAAGTACTGGTTGGCTGGCTTATTGCTAAGGGAAGTTAACACTTCTGTACAACTAACATTTTCACCTAGAGTTTGGGAGGTTTGCTCGCAGATGAGAAAATAAGCATCTTGGATAGAAATTTAACAGACTCAAGAGGGGACCCCCTCCCCCCCAAAAAAACCCTGTTCCCAGGAAGTCAAATCTCATGTGGCAAACTACATACTCTAAAATTTCCGGACTGAATCTGAAGCCCCAGTTGGAAGTGAGCCCCAAATACCATTTAAGATTTAGTTTTCTGCCTTTCTGTAAGCACCAAATGTGTTTGTTTTACTTTCAACACTTTGGAAGCTCAGAACAAATTCCAAGTGTTGGCAAACTGTCTGCGGTTACAATCTGGTTTCTGCCCACGCTGGGCTGTTGAAACTGCTGCTTCGGGCCCTGGTGTCTCCCGCACTGCCAAGCCGAGGCGCCTCCTGTTGGTCTGCATCTTCTCTGCCTGTGGATAGCCTCGGATGCTGGCAACCCCTCCCCATCTCAGTTTCCTACATCTGCTACCTCACTTTCTTCAGGCTTTTCTCGGACCTGGGAGCCCTCGCCTTCTGTCTCGTGATGATGCCTCTTCATTGGTCCTTTTCCTGGGCTTCAGGCCCACCCCTGACTTCAGTGGCCACCAGTCTGCCAGCGTGCCTCCCCAAAGCATCTCAGTTAAGACCTTTCTTCTGAGTTCCCTGACTGAACCTCACCTGCCTACCACTGTCTCCATGTTGCTTTGCATCTGAATTAGGTAGGAAAAGTCTTGTCTGTCACGTCTAGTATCAGCAACACGCTTGGTAACAGCCCTTTGTATCATTCATTCATTCAACAAGTATTTACTGGGCTCCAACTATGTGCCCAGTAAACGTGGGCCTGCCCATGTTCTGTGGCCGGCCCTGCAATCAAGGAAACAGATTTCTGGCCCGGCCCTAAAGAGAGAAAGAAGCTACTCTTTGAGATAAAGGCTGAGCTATGACTCTTTCTTCTGGAGTATTCTATGCCCCCTCCCTAACCTCTGCCTATTTGGGACAAGCCCCCATCAATGAAGGGCCATATCTGTTGTCTATATGTCTTTCTTTCTGTTGTCGTTTCCTGCTAGTGACTTCATCTAAGGTTGCAAATACAGCTGGTAACAGACAATCAATGACTTTGGTCAAAGTTCCAGGATACCATCCAATGATGGTCTTCAAAAATCCCACACTTCAGAGAAAATATAAAACCTGAGTATCCCGAGGAACTCGGAAATCACTGAGGTGGGGACAGTGGCCCCCAAGCCAGTCAGCCCCAATCAACTTTCCCCCCTGCACTTGGAGGGGGGACTGAGCCACCAGAGAAGAAGGGCCAAGACACACCTGCCTTCAGCCTGGGCTACAAACCACATCACTTGTTGGCACACTAGCACATCGCTTCAAGATATTTATTCCTCGTCTCTCGTAGAGGAAGTTGAGGCTATTGTTTTTGGTAATCGGGAGAGGCTGACCTCCTTGGTCCCCAGTGGGGGAGCAAGGATATTCACTAATATTTAATGTGCATCTTCTGTGACACGAGTATGCTACATGATTTACCTGCTGTGTGTGTGTTCAGTCACTCAGCCATGTCTGACTCGTTGTGATTCTATGGACTGTAACCCACTGGGCTCCTCTGTCCATGGGATTTTCATAGCAAGAATACTGGAGTGGGTTGCCATTTCCTTCTCCAGGGAATCTTCCAGACCCAGGAATTGAACCATGTCTCCCACGTCTCCTGCATTGCAGGCAGATTCTTTACTGCTGAGCCACCAGGGAAGCCCACTTTACTTCCTACGTGGTGTTAAATGGTTTAATTATATCATTTTACTTAATTCTTCTGATAAAGAGTGGGAATATTATGGTTCCTATTTTATAGATACAGAAATTGAACCCCAGAGAAGTGCATAACTTGCCTAAGGTCACACAGAGAGTAAGTAGTCAAGCCAGGATTTGAACCCAAGCAGTCCGGCTACAGGCCTGCACTCCTAGGCACTCTGCTTGGCTCCTTCTCTAATTAGATGACAACATGAGCCCTTAATTCTCTGGCAAGCTTCCTCTGATGGAGAAGCCTGACACAGACTCTCTCATTTCCATGGACAACCAAGTGGGCAGCATCTGGCACTCAACATTTTCAAAATTGAACCCACTGATACTTCTCTGACATTGTCTGTGTCCTGGAGTGGGGTGCCATTGCCTTCTCCGAGAAAATGAATATACCCAGTTTTCTAATTCCCCTCCTTGGCTGGTTATCGGTTTCATGCATACTCTTCCAGAGACAATCTAAACATGGATATAGAAAATACTCAGTTATGTTATTTCACACAAGCGCGACACCTCATACACTATTCTCTATAGTCTTTTTCACTTGATAACCCATCAGGACTAATTTCAAAAATTGTAATAAGTATATGTAACAGAAAAACCGACAATTTTAATATTAAACAAAAATTTTTTTCATGCCACACAGTATGTGGGATCTTAGTTCCCCAACCAGTGATCGAACCTGTACCCCTTGCACCAGAAATGCAGAGTCTTAACCACTGGACTGTCAGGGAAGTCCCTATTTTTAACATTTTAAGTGTACAGTTCTGTGGCATTAAGTAATTCACATTGTCATGCAACCACGACTACCAACCACCTTCAGAACTCTTTCATCTTCCAAACTGCAACTTGGTACCCACACTAACCCAGGCCCCTCTCTCCACAGCACACCAGGGCCATCTCTAACAATGCGCAGTCCCTCACCCCCTGCATGTGTCCCCAGGTTTCATCGTCTCTGGCCTCTTTCCCCATCTCTCCATACCCGCTGCCTCTGCATCAGTCCAGCTGCCAGCGTCTCTCACCCGGATCCCTGTAAGAGTGCCTTCGCTCCAGGCCCCTTGCCGCCTCAGCCCGTGTCTCCTGCCACCAGCCCCTCTCTCTAAAACACTGCTGTCAGTCTCGTCCTTAACCATCTGGGATGGCTCCTCCCTCCCACAGAATAGTCTCAAAATCCTTTGGTGTGGCATAAAAGACCCTCCCTGGGCTGAGTTTAGCCGAGATTTCTCTGTGGTATCCAACGTCCGGTCCAGGGTCTGGCCTACAGGAGGTGCTCAGAGCACTGCTGGTTGAACCTGTGTTCTTAGTTTCAATTCCTTATGTTTCCTCCAACACACAGTCCCACCTTGGCCTTTGTATATGTGGTTCCCTCTGCGTGGACTTATTTTTTCTACTGCCCTCTCCCTCCCTCTCGTAGCTTCACCTTCTCTACCTAGCAAATCTGTTTATTCTCAGGATTCACATCAAATGGTACCTCTTGCATTTCAAGCTCTCAGACCTAGATCTTCACTGCCTTATAGTAGAGCATTTGCCAGATTTTTCCATAATCCCTTGACCTCTTTGCCCACCCACTCCCAGTCTAACTCCCAGTAAGCCAGGCACACAGTGGGGGCTGGTTTGGGCCTGCTGAGTGCAGGGCGCCTCGCCAGCTCTGCTCCTGGACCTGCTCTGTGGCTCCTCCCTGACACCGAAAGGGGAGGACAGTCAAGCCCCAAAGCGCCCCTCCCAGGAGCAGGCAGAGGGCGGCTTCCCATCTTGCAGGAAGCGCTGAGGCACTGACGTCAGGCAGGAGTGGCAGCAGCTCCCACAGGGTCATCTCTGGGCCCAGAGGGCAGTTTCAGGTCCGCTGGAGGTGCAGGAACTGGCATCCTGTGCCTGCACTTTTAAGCCAGCCCAGCTGAAGAGGCCAAGGAGTGGCAAGGACAAGGACACTCAAGAGGAGAAGAGAGGAGAGAGCAGTTCCCACTCTGAGAGGCTGGGGAGCCTTCCAGGGCCCCACAGAGGCACGTGCAGGGCCCAGGTGCTCGGCCTCTGCAGGTGATCTGACGGAGAGAACAGGGAGACCCAGGTCTGAATTCAGGGGCCCACACGGACTTGACTGAGGGAAATGGCTGGCATAGATGTGGCTCTAGATGTCCCACCGCCCCAGTTTTCTCCAGAAGTCCCTGGCCAGGATACCAAGTATTCCTTGACAGCAGGAGCCTGAGGCTGTCCCATCCTCTCGAGGTCCCGAGGTGCTCCATCCCTCCCTCCTCAGTGTCCCTCTCCCCCACACTCTCCTTCATTTTCTTTGTATTCAGACTCTGTGAGATTATCTTGCTGATCTGTTTGCCATTGCTTATTGTAGGCATCTCCCCAGCAGCACTTCAGTCTCCTCTGAACCCAGAAAAGACCTGGCTCCATAAGGCTGGGGAAGGAGTGGGTGGAGAGCATCTTTCCTTCTGACACTAAGGGCCAGAATTCCCCTCAACCAGGTGATCCTCTTCTTAAAGGGCCACAGAAGCTTGTGGGAACAAGGACCAGCAGCTCCAGCAGCACCAGGCCTGCTTCCTATGTGATGGGCAGCAGCTGGGTTTTCCCTGACTTGATGTTCCTGGATCCCACCCAGGTTCTGGCGGGCCATCAGCACCCCATACGTGTTTGGTAAACGAAACCGAATTTCCAGCTGTCATTATAAGGCTGTGTAAGAGGCAACAGAATTTCAGTTCAGGTGCCTCAGGGGCACAGTCTTTGTCTTAGAACCTAGTTTGACCTAAACTAGACAAATAACAAAACCTATTAACCTATTAACCTTGGGCAAACTTCAAGAGATGGTGAGGAACAGGGAGGCCTGGTGTGCTGCAGTTCATGGGGTAGCAAAGAGTCAGCCACAGCTTGGCGACTGAACAACGAACAACAAGTTAACCTCAAAATGTGCCCAAGAGACCTAAGAAGTGCTAGGAGGGGCGGACCAAGCAGTGGTAAAATCTGTTAAATTCATATGTGACCTCTTAGTGAAGTTCCCCATTCCCCAAAGCAGTCGTCACCCCCATCTTTACAGGGGATGAACCTGGTCCTGTGAGATGGGCAGAGTAACCTGCCCAAGGGGACCTGTTAGAAAGCAGCAGATCCAGATGAGAGCATCTAGTGTGGGGCTTGGCCTTAGGAGCTTGAAAAATGTAACAGAAGAGCAAAGGAAAGAAAACAATGCGTGACCTTCAACAAGCTCTGTAACCACAACTAGCCTCATCGTTCCTATTTTGTAATGTCCTAGTCTGATACTCCTAGCATCTTACCATCCCCAATCTTACCCCTTCTGGACAGCTCAAAGTCTGGTTTGGATTTAAGAAAAATTAAATTGCAAAAAGATTAGCCATTTCCTGGAGGGAGCTCATGGTTCCAACAAACTCCAACTGCTGTTGGTCAGTGTCATTTATCAGCTAAGAAAGGATTTGAGAACACCCTTTCCTACCATTATTTTAACACAGCCTCACTCTGGAGCAGAACTGCCTCTTACAAATGTGGGGGAAACAGCAGCATTTACTGTTCATGTTTCTGAAATGTTTCAAGACCAATTATTAATAGGAAAATGTACAAAGCCTAATAAGAAAATGCTGCCGGGAGGTATTATTTATTTGTTCTTTCCTTTATTCTTACTTCCTTCCCATTTCCCAAAGGACAGGAAAAAGAAAAGAAAGATGATCTGATACTTTAATTAAGGAAGAATAAATGGGTCACCCTTGTCGGTTTACAACCTGCAGCCACATTAAATGGTGTTCCTCTGGTATAAACTCGATTGCCACGGTGAGGCTTTACTGTAGCAGAATAAAGACAAAAGGAGAGCTCCCACAGGACTGACCAAGGTCACTGTGAAAACCAATGCAGCACTAGCGTCAGACCTGGGAATCCTTGACTGTGCTTGCTCTGTCCCGGCTGGTGTCCAGGCTGCCTCCCACCAGGAAACGTTGGTCGGCTGGTAGGTAATTATATGTTCTAAGAGTCACTGACATTCCAGCTGCCAACACCATGTCCTAAGTTCCCGCATCGGTTAGAATACCAAACTACTTACACTGTTTCTAAGACTGATTACTTATAGCAGTATGTTAAGCTCCAAATGATTCAGAACTAGGAGCCTGCCTAGCAACTTCGAAGATGAACGTCTGAGACAGCAGAGAGACAAATCAACTTGCAAAGTCCTTCATCTTACACCTCATCTGCCTTACAGTAGCTGTGTGATTTAGGACAAGTCCCATAACTGCAACTAGCCTCAGTGTTCCTATCTGTAAAATGGGACAATAAAGTCTGCCTTGCGGCATTTGTTTGGGATGGCACACTGTGAAGACTTAGTGCAAGGCAGGTGTCCAGTACCTATTGTTGGCTCTCTAAATGAACAACACTTCTTTGATCCCATCCCTTGAAAACTGGAGACAATAATTCCTACTTCACATCACACTAAATGTGATTGGAAAATATATGTATAGATGTATCTATATATTGCCCAGACTGAAAACTAGATATTCAAAAAAAAAAACAAACAACTGGCTGATCATATCATGGACTGAATTTAGCCTAGTTGATGGAACTTATCTTACATTTATTACTTAGGAAAATTTTTAACTAAATATTTTAGTTCTTTTTGAAAATGATTTCCAAACGTGAGGAAAATTTAGCTGGAGCAACCAATTAGCATATTTCCTAGACACAAATCATCCTGTGCACAAATGAGTCAAGAACTGAGAGGAAAATGCCTAAAAATAGCTTAGAGACGCAGGTGAACTGGCTTCCTTTGCGTCCCTGCTCACTGTGTGCATCGTGGCCTTGCAGGTGATCACACTCGCATCCCGAATGGCAGGGCTGATGCGTCAAATGGACAAACCCTGAAACTGAAATCCTTGGTGCCGCTGTCAGAGCAGCACACCCCTGGTCACTAGACCCTGCAGTGAAAGCTCTGTGCTGCGGGAGGGGCCTGCAGATGACAGTGGTCCTTGGAGTTCAGGTTCAGTCTATGCGTTTAGGAAAGGAAAAGAAGCATCTGGAAGGTGATCAGCATCCTCCAAGCGGGCTGACTCCAGATCCAGGGAAGGGGCCAGAAAAGTTGGTTATATCTCTGGGAGTCTGGGTTTGATGTTCGACTTCTAACTCTGTCACTTAACATCTGTGTGATGTTAGAAGAGTTACCTAATCTTGTTGGGCCTTGATATCTTTCTCTGTAAAACAGGGAAGCACTATTTTCCCAGTTAACAAGAGTGTTTGTTTTAAGGTTCACATGAGAAAGTCTTAAGATAAAGCAATACCTAGATATGAACCTCCATTATTACTACAGAGATAGTAGAGACTTATACCGCTGTTGCTGCTGCTAAGTCGCTTCAGTCGTGTCCGACTCTGTGCGACCCCATAGACAGCAGCCCACCAGGCTCCCCCGTCCCTGGGATTCTCCAGGCAAGAACACTGGAGTGGGTTGCCATTTCCTTCTCCAATGCATGAAAGCGAAAAGTGAAAGGGAAGTCGCTCAGTCGTGTCCGACTCTTCGCGACCCCATGGACTGCAGCCCACCAGGCTCCTCCGTCCATGGGATTTTCCAGGCAAGAGTACTGGAGTGGGGTGCCATCGCCTTCTCCGAGAGACTTATAATGCTCACTAAAAATGACCGTGTCATGAGTACTTACTTCCTCTTAGGCATTTTCAGTGTGGTTCTTTATGTTTGTGATCCTGCTTTGTGCTTGCACCAATATCTGAAGGGGTTGCTATTACTATGTCCATGTTACAGGTGGGAAATGAAGGTCCAGAGAGGTTAACTAGCTTGCCCAAGGTTGCACAGCTAATTAGTCATGTTGGTGGAATGTGGACTCAGGCAACTGGACTCAGGAGCCCAGGTGCCTACCCTTTAGGCTGTGAGGTTTCCTGAGAGCATGACAAACAAGAAGTTCTTTATCAGCAAGAGTTAAGGAAGTATCCTACATTCCCCGCCACCCAGCAGCCTCAGGTTTGCTTCAAGGAGGAGAGCTGGCGTCTCAAGGTCATCCCACCCCAGAGCTGCGGACTGTGAGCAGCGGCAGCAGGAGTGAGCCTGCAGGTAGGGTGCCACACCCATGAAACAGGAGGCAGGATAGTCTCATGGGCACAGGATGGGCTTCAGAGCAAGAGTCACAAGGATTGCCTCCTTGACATCTACACTATAAGCTGTCCCACCACCAACTTCCCAGTTTGTAAAATGGGAAGTTTACACTACCCTCAGGAGGCTGCTTCAGGGATCAGAGTAATGAATGCAAATCTCCTGTTGCGATTAAAACCCGCCACACAGCGGGTGCTCAGTAAATGGCTGTTCCTGTGTCTCTCTCCCTGAGACCCGTGGTTATTCTAGGTGATATAATGTAAGGGATGGTGGCACCGACAGATTCTCTCGGACAGAAACCTCCTGAGGAGAGTACAAATCAGGGGTTAGAACTATGGGGTCTGGGGGTATGGGCTGCCCGAACTCACATTCTGGCTCCACCACTTACAAATCTTGTGACCTTAGGCATGTTACTTAATCTATCTGTGCCTCAGTCTCCTTGTCTGTAAAGTGGGCATAATAACAATACCCACTTCATTCATTATTAATTAGTCTGTGTAAAGCAGTTATGACGGTGCTCACTTTGTGGCAAGCTTTCAGTAAATGCTTGCTGACTTGCATCAGGGCCCTGCATGTCCCTGGGTGGTGGGGCATTTATGAGCCTTCAGTGGGCTATGCTGTTTTCTGCAAACCCTCCCCTTCTTTGCAGACTTCCAATCAGATCTTGGAAGGGTGGAAATCTCTGAAGCCTGGCCACATGACAGGCTACCCTCACCTGGTGGGCAATGGGGATTTGAAAATGGTGTCCATGACACCTAGACAACAGACCTGGGAGTCGGGAAAGCACCCACACTCATGCATACACACCTATGTCTGAGTTTCTGTATTGTCTGCATTGACAGCCAGGTTTTGACTCAACTGAGTGGTTTCATTTCTTTCACTTTGGATAAAAGTGAGTCTCTCCCCACCCCTGCATGGGGTCCCTGAGTGGTCCATGAATAATTCCCACCTTGATGCAGTAGAGACCTGGATGCAGGGGTGAGAAATGGAGGGCGAGCCAGTTCATTACATTCAAGTTAATAAGCACAGGCGCTCTCAGACCCAACCAGAAATTCTACTCTGCACGGTTTAGTTAGAAAACTACAGGGAGACAATAATTTACTTCTAGTAGAGAGAGGGAGAGAGGGAAGACGAGGGCGGGAGGGGGAGAGGGAAGGAGGGAAGGAAGAGAGGGAGAGAAGAGCGGCAGGATGAGAGGGAGAGAGAACGGAATAGAAAAAATACGCCTAGAATCAAGATCAAGGCACACGGATATCTTGTAATCTAAGAATCAGGAGCATTCCCACATAGCCTTGCTCCCAGTCCTCTTGCGTCCCTGCAACTCGAGGGACCTGCTTATTGTCAAGCCTGCGTCTCTCCTTTAAACCAGAGGGGCCTCGATCTTCGTGACAGCGAGGCTGCCCGCGCACACCGCCCAGGGCGCAAACCAGCCCAAAGCCCCCGCGCGCTGCGGCCGCGCTCCCTGCACGGGGAACGCGGGCTGGGTGTGAGAGGAAGGGCGCCCTCCCAGAGCCCCGCCGCCCCGGGATCTCCAGCCGGCCACCCTACCTGAGCTGGCGCGGCTCGCAGTCCACGCCGGGCAGCAGCAGCCGGGCGGCCTGGCGGACGTCGTCGCTGTCCATGGAGAAGCTGCGGCGGTGGCCGGCGTGCGCCACGGCCACCCGGATCCACTCCATCAGCGGCGGCAGCACGAGGAAGGGCCTGCGGCGAGGGAGGGACCGAGACGCGTTAGGGCGGCAGTAGCAGGGGCTCCCCGCTCAGCCCCACCCCCTGCTCATCGCCACTTCCCCACCACCCGCCTCCCCCTTTTCCCTGGAGACACTGTCTCTCAATTCAAAGTGAGAGAACCTTTGGAGACATCCGGACCGCACCGGTGACCTCGGGGCAGGCTCTCTGGAGTCTTTGGGCCTCAGTTTCCTCATCTGCAAATGGGGGATAATGTGACTGAAAGGATACGACGTGACTCTTCTGTGAGTGTAATCTCCCTCGGCGATCAAATGAACATTAAGGAAATGACTCACTTAAAGCACCAAGCACAGGGTCAGGTGCTTAGTAGAGAATCCAATCCACTCCTGGGGTTATTAGGACTTGGGGCTCCCCACGGTGAGCCCAATCTTAAAGTGCCCTCCAACACTCCCTTCCCACCGCTAGCTGCTTCCTGTCATCCTTCTGAAGTTCTCCCAGGCCTCAGCTCTGCTCAAGAACCAGACTGCTGGCAGAATTCAGCATCTGGGAAGAAGCAGTCTTCTGGGAGAACCTGGAGGGGCAGCCCAGAGCTGCCAGCGTTGTGCGGGGGAGAAGGGGGCGGTGCTCTGGGGCCTTAGCCACACCCCCGAGCTGTGGGAAGTCTCGGCTCCCCACTAGCTAAAGGGGTCACAGCAGGGGTCCAACTCGCTGCATGAATTAACCGAGATCTTGCTTCTGGCTGAACTTTCTAGGTGTAATACATTTGTGCTATCTTCCTGTTCCTGAAACTGATTATTATAAATTCCATCTTCTCATTAGGACTGAGGACAGGGAGCTTTTGCAAAATCCTGATACCCGAGTCCTATCCCAGGGATTCTAATTTAATTTATCTAGGATGAGGCTGGACATTGATAGCTTTTAAAACCTCCCCCAGGTGAACACAACACGGCTCAGAATTCTCTGGAGAGTTTCTTAAAATGCCGATTGCTGGGCTCCACCCCCATAGTGTCCGATTCAGGAGATCAGGGGATGTGGCCAAGAATTTGCATTTCTAATGAGTCCTGGGTCTATGCTGAGGCTGATGCTACTGGTTAGAGGTGGGTGCGTGTTCAGTCTTGTCCGACTCTTTGAGACCCTAGGGGCTGTAGCTCACCAGGCTCCTCTGTCCATGGAATTTCCCAGGCAAGAATACTGGAGTGGGTTGCCATTGCCTACTTCAGGGGATCTTCCTCACCCAGGGACAGAACTCCCATTTCCTGTGTCTCCTGCATTGGTAGGCCGATTCTTTACCACCTTGCCATCTGGAAGCCCTAGAGGGGCACACTCAAAGAGCTTCTGCTCTAAAGTATGGTATAGGGCCTGGGGATCACCTGGTTTTGTGTGTGTATGTGTAAATGCAGATTTCCTGGCCTTATCTCCAGTAATGCTGATTGCACAGGGCTCATGAATATAATTTTAATAAGCAGCCCCTATGACATTGATTTAGGTAGACCAGGGGCCACACTTTGAGAAATCCATGGTGCAGGTCAAAAAGGTTTCCTATTCATGCGTTATGGCTACAACTGGGTCGAGGCATGCGGGGCATGTGGGTGTAAAATTTAGGAAGGCCAGATCATGTCAACATGTTCCAGCAGCTTTCTTGCTTCACCCTAGCCCTGGAGCTGCTGTTCAACCCAGCATGGCTGCCATGGGTGGGAGAAGAAAGTGGTAAGTAAAGAGTTTATTTACCCAAGGCAGCAGCACCCTCACTGTTTGCAGGTGTCTCCCCATTTTGGTGGCAGGTTCCAGTTTTTCTAGAATGCTTTCTGGTTATCCAATGTTAAGACTTAACAGCTGTTACATTCATCTCAGTTAATCCCATTCATGATCTCAGCTAAATGCTTAGGACAACCTACAAGCTAGTTATGATTATGTCTATTTTCTAGATCAGGAGAATAAAGTGTACTGAGGTTAAGTAACATGCCCTGGCTCACAAGGTTGGCAAATATGAGAGCTGGAAATCGGACCCAAGACATTTGACTTCACAGCCCATGTGCAGTAGCCCCATGTGGTACTTGTCTAACTTCCCAGCATGCACCTGTTACCCCAAGGGGGCCCATCTGGTCATGGACCTTTTATGGAAGGTCATTTTCATTCCTGCTCACTCAGCTCCATTCTCTCTCTATAAGGTTTCCAATCCTTTGAAAATCCACACCCTACTTAACCTTCCGACCACAATTCAAATCCCACCTCTCCCTAAACATTTCTCCTGGGGACTCCTCCCAACACGGACCCTTCCCACAGTGGCCCCCACCCCAGTGGCCTGACCTACCAGCCTTGCAGATGCCACACGAGAATGTGAACTCCATGAGATGGGGACCTGGGACTGCTGGATTCACCGACCCAGCCCCATCCCCAGTCCTGGGACAGTGCCTGGCAGGCTGTGAGCACTTAATAAATAACGTGTTCATGAAATGGACTAAGATTTATCAATTCCTCACTGGGAGAAACAGATAAAATCGAGTTTCTGTACCGGTGGACCTGTGGGGCAGGTTCCCAGGGAATTTCTGCCTGGATCAGCCTGCTGCTTAGGCTGTCGTCCTCATTCTCTCATTCTCTCCATCACCTAAACCGAATCAGGCACTCAATAAACACACACTGACTTGAAATTGAATTGGATTCTACAGTCTCAGGTGAGCAGAACTTATTTTTGTCACCATGACTCCATCACTGCTGAAGCCAAACCGGGATGCCCCTCTGAGCTGTTCCCGCAGAGGCTGCACCCCCAGCCCCTGGCCTGCCTTTCCTTTGCGCGGTCCAGCCCCTCAAGCACAGCCCACAACTCCCAACCCCTCAGGGTCTTCTGGAACACTGCCCTTCAGCAGCTGTCTTTCAAGTTGGATGCTGAGGCCTGGGGCGCACAGTCAACTCCTGATGAATACAGAAAAGGAGAAAAAGACGCTCTACTGCGCCTTCAAAATAACACTTTTACCAAGACAGGCGGCAAGCATTCGAATGAGAAACCTTGAACCCCAGATTCCACTGCCTCTGGAATTTTCTATGGACTTGTTCTCCCCTTTCAACATTGCCTTCTTTTCGTCAGTCTGACCTCAATAGTTTATAAGCTCATGAATTCTTTGCCAGCAACTCATTTAAAAATCTTCTTATCTTGTCTACTCAGAGAGAAAGAAAAATAGTATTATTTGTGAAGTTTCTTTTGGAGGAGGTTGGAGATGGGAAAGAATGCTAGGGTCTTGAGTTAAGGAGAGGGTGGAGAATGCTAAGAGGGAAAAAGACTGCATTCTCCTGATACATTTTTTAAGAAAACACTTTGTTGGTGAAGTTGTCTGTAGTGACTAAAACCTAGAGGAGGCCCAAGGAACTCATGGTTTAGTGAAGCAGATTCAACCTAAGAATCAAGGCCCAGTGTGGGAGGTGGGTAGGGAGGGGGGGTGGTAGATGGATGGGTAGGGTGTGGGGGGTGGGAGGGCAGCAAGGAGTGTGTGAAAATTGCCAAGGCTCTGATTTCACCCCCAGAGTTTTGGTTCAATAGGTCTTGGATGGGGCCTGGGCATCTGCATTTTAAATAAAATCCCCTGGGAATTCAGGAGCAACCCAGATCTAATACCTCTGATTAGGTGGCCTGAGGTGAACAGAGGGGTGGGGGAACACAATCAATTCAAACAGGGCAGTGCCATTAAAATTGTCATTATGGCCTTAAAATACTGAAAACAGAGTTACCTACCATATGATTCAGTGATCCCACTCCTGGGCATAAATAACGACAAAATGCCAATTCAAAAAGATACATACATCCCAGTGTTCATAGAAGCCCTACTTACAACAGTTAAGAAACGAAAGCAACCTAAATGTCTGTTGATAGATACATAGATAAAGAAGACAGTGATGGAATATTACTAAGCCATGAAAAAGAGTGAAATATTGTCATTTGCTGCAACATAGATAGACGTAGAGATTATCATACTAAGTGAAGTAAGTCAGATAGAGGAAGACAAATATTAATATGCCATTCTTTATATGTGGAACCTAAAAAATTATACAAATGAACTTGTTTACAAAACAGAAACAGATCCACAGTTGTAGAAAACAAACTTATGGTTACCAAAGGGGAAAGGCAGGGAGGGATAAATTAGGGGTTTAGGATTAAAATAGTATTTCCAGAAGCTAGTGGTAAAGAGCCTGCCTGCCAATGCAGGAGACATAAGAGATGGGAGTTTGATCCCTGGGTCACGAAGATTCCCTGGAAGAGGGCATGGCACCCACTCCAGTATTCTTGCCTGGAGAATCCTGTGAACAGAGGAGCCTGGCAGGCTACAATTACACCCTACTATATACAAAACACGGAGAAGGCAATGGCACCCTACTCCAGTACTCTTGCCTGGAAAATCCCATGGACGGAGGAGCCTGGTGAGCTGCAGTCCATGGGGTCGCTGAGGGTCGGACACGACTGAGCGACTTCACTTTCACTTTTCACTTTCACGCATTGGAGAAGGAAATGGCAACCACTCCAGTGTTCTTGCCTGGAGAATTCCAGGGACGGGGAAGCCTGGTGGGCTGCCATCTATGGGGTCACACAGAGTCGGACACGACTGAAGTGACTTAGCAATAGCAATATACACAACAGCCAACAAGGTCCTACTGTCTGGCAGAGGGAACTATACTCAATATGTTGTAGACTGTAGTGTGCCTAGAACTGGCACAACACTGTAAATCAACTATATTTCAATAAAATTTAAAAAGTAAACCCTAAAAATCCTTTAGGTTGCACTCATATTGCAGGTATGCTTCCAGGGGCTGGAGATAGAGTGGAGAGCAAGACACATCTATGTTCTCATAGAGCTAATGGTCTAACAGGAAGACAGACATATAAGAAACCTGTAAACCAACCAAGTAATAAAGCAGTTGCAAACTGTGATTGGTGCCAGGTTGCTGGGATAGAGAATAAATAGGTTGAGATGGAGTGGTGGGAAGGCCTCTCTGAAGAGGAGACAAAATCTCAAATATGGGAAGGAACTGACCCTATGCGAATGTGTAGAGAGATGGGTATTTTAGAGAGCAGTAACAGACTGCACAAAGGCCTTGAGGCAGAAAAGACTTAGAGCTCAACCAAGGGACCTTCACGTGAATCATGTCCTATTTGGCCCTCCAGGACAGATGCGGGGGCCAGGACACATGTGAGGAAGAGTCACTGTGGTTGGCTGGATAATGGCCCTCAAAGATATCAGGTCATATTCCCACAGCCCGTGAATACTGATGGCACAAGTGAGTCTGAAGATATGGTCCAGTTAGGAAACTTGAGAAGATTAGCCTGGATATCCGGGTAGGTCCTAAATACAACCACATGGGTCCTTAGGAGAGGGAAATAGGGAGATTCAGTACAGGTGATACTGAAGCAAGATGCTCTGCTTTTGGGTTGAGCTGAAAGGAACCACAAGCCAAGGAATACAAGGAGTGCAGCTTTAGAAGCAGGAAAAGGTGAGGAAATGGTCTTCTCTCAGAGACTCCAGAATTTAGCAGACCTGCTGACAATTTGGTTTTGGCCAGTGAAATTGATTTTGGACTACTGACCTCTGGAATTGTACGAGAATGCGTGTGTGTTGTTTTAACCCACCAGGTTTGTGGTAATTTGTCCCAGCAGCCCCGGGAGACTAAACCAGGGTATTGACAGGGTAACTGCAGGTCAGTTTGGAGACCAGAGGGTGGAGAATGTGAACCAAATACTAAAGCTGGGAGTGAGGGCATCCAGAGGGCTCTGGAATCATCTCCAAGGTCTGAGCTGCCTTGTTCCTGAGGTCAGAGCAGTTCTTGTTGATATGGGCTGAATGATATCAACCCCAAATTCATGCATCAAAGCCCTACATGCCAGAACCTCAAAATGTAACGGTATTAAAATAAGGCCATTGGAGTGGGCCCTAATTCAGCGTGACTTATAAGTGTCCTTATAAGACGAGGAGACTGGGACACATGGAGAGACACACAAAGAGCCAACTATGCGAAAGATGCAGTGAGTGGGCAGCTGTCTATCAGCCAAGGCGAGAGGTCTTGGAAAAAACCGCACCTCTGACAAGTCTCTAGCACTGTAAAAAGATAAACTTCTTTTGTTCAAGCCACCCAGTTTGGGTTAATTTGTTATAGAAGCCCCAGCAGATGAAAATGCCTGTGGTTTGATGTAAATTTTGCTCACCCCTCAATATTTTAGTCTGTGGTAGAGGAACTTCCATTGGAAGCTGATTCTTTAGAGAGCTGCTGGTTTTCATTCATTTCCTAGTGACAATGGAAGACGAGTTCAAAGCCATTTGAAGGCTGTACCGTGCAGAGGTCAGAAGTTTGGGCTTTGGAGACAGGCTGAGTGAGAGCTGGATTCCAGCTCCACCCTCACACTGTGTGACCTTGAACAAAGTATAGTTGTCCCTTGGTATCCACAGGGAATTGGTTTCAGGAACCTCATTGGTACCAAAATTCTCAAATCCTTTATGTAAAATGGGATAGAACAGTACTCTGCATCTGTAGATTCAACCAACTGTGGATGTGGACCCTACAGATGGAGGACTCACTGTATTCCAATGGTCATGCCTTGGTCCTCTCACTGGGAAGGTGGGGATAATAACAATATCTACTTCAAGGGGTGTGGTTGGCCTAATAATGTCGCCCCACTGAATGTCTACATCCTAATCCCCAGAACCTGCCAAGGTTATTTGATAAAACAGAGTCTGCACATGAGATTAAGTTAAGGATTTTGAGCAGGAAAGACTAGCCTCAACTACCAAGGTGGGCCTGAAATGAAATCACAAGGGAACTTAGAAGAGGGAGGTGAGACGGTCAAAGGTGAGACTATCCTGGTGGTTCAGTGGCTAAGACTCTGCACTCCCAATGCAGGGGGCCTGGGACTGATCCCTGGTCAGAGAACCAGATCTCACATATCACAGCTAAGAGTTTGAATGCCGAAGTTAAAAGATCCCACGTGCTGCAACTAATACCTGGAACAGTCCAAAAAAAAAAAAAAAAAAAAAGAAGGTCAAAGGAGGGAGTAGATGTGACGACAGAAGCAAAAAGTTGGACTAATACAGGAAAGGGACCAGGAGTTAAGGAACACAGGTGGCCTCCAGATGCTGGAAAAAGCAAGGAAACGTATTTTCCCCTGGAGACTCCAGAAGGAGGCAGCCCTGCCGACACTTTAAATTTAGCGAAAACGATTTTGTATGTGTGACCCCTAGACTGTAAGATAATCAATCTGTGTTGTTTTGAACCTCCACGTTTATACCAGTCTTTTTTTTTTTTTTTTTACAGCAGCCACAGGAAACTAGCACAGAGGGTTACTATAAGAACTGCATGGGATGATGTGCAGGTAGCCCGGCGCCTGGTACCCAAAAGTGCTCATAAGCAGTAGCTGTCATAATCGTCATCATCATCAGCATTGTTTTTAGCATCACTCAGCCTTCTCCCTCCTGGATGGAGGAAAAGGCCTTGCTACACAGAGCGATGCTCCCGTCTTTCTTTAAATTGAAGCAAATCTCTGCAGTTTCTACGCCTTTCTTTATAAATCACGTGGCCCTGACTTTTCGTGTTTGTTAGTTGTTGAGTCTTTCTTAGGCTGGAGAAGAATTTAGACGTTTGACTGTGGTTTGGGAGGCTCATAATTTCAGGGACACAGGGAGTGAAGGACAAGCAGCATAACTAGACAATATCCAGGGCTGGTTTCTATAGCAATATTCACTGCGATCTCACTGTAGTGGTGAGACCAAAGATAGGAAGATGATGGCAGAGGTCAGAGGTGGTCATGGCTGGTTACTATAGCGACAGCCCTACTGTGCAAAGTATGGTGGGCTTGCCCAAGGGGGTGGTTCCTGCAGACAGCCTAGAGAGGGAGGAGCCACGGGTGTGGGCTACAGCAGAGCTTCTTGAATATTAATGTGCATATGAATATCTAGGATCTTTTTAAAATGAAGATTCTGATTCAGTAGATCTGGGGTAGGGTCCAAGATTCTACATATCTACCAAACTCTCTGGCAGTGATTCAGCCACCAATCCATGGACCACACTTAAACAACCAGGCCCTAGAGAGTATATATATGTGTGTGACTGTGTGTGTGTGTGTGTGTGTGTGTGTAATGAAAACTGGGGTATCTTTTTGATTTATGGTTTCTCCAAATATATGCCCAGGAAATCACAAATGGTGAATTGTGTTATCATGTTTAAGGGGGAGAAGGTGAAGCCAGGAGGGTGAGCGCTGTAAGAGGGTGAGAGGCCCAGGAGACAACAAAACAGAAGGAGGTGTTTGTACCTGGATCTCCTGATTAAAGCTGGGGGGTGGTGGTATGCTATACTGGATGGGCTAAACCTGGGTCTCAAGCCTGTACCAAGCTGTAGGGGAGGTCGGGAGAGCAAGTTTCAGCCTTTATCAGGGGAGGTGGGTTCTACCTCCCACCAGGATTCTCCTTCAGTTTCCCAACAATCTTACAAAATATAATCTTTTAGTCTTGGGGAGTTTACTCTGAACCAAGCACCCATCTTATTGTCTGATAGGTATTTTATATTCATGACTGTGTTTAGCATCATCTTGAGAAAGTAAATGCTCAAAAAATACACTTGGCAATGGTCATATCTAAGTAGACATTATCTCCCAAGATACCTAAATAGACATTTCTCCAAAGAAGATACACAGATGGCCAAAAAAGCACATGAAAATACGTTCAACATCATTGATTATCAGAGAAATGCAAATCAAAACTACAGTGAAGAATCATCTCAGGGGTCAGAATGGCCATCATCAAAAAAATCTACCAACAGTAAAAGCTACAGAGTGTATAGAGAAAAGGGGACCTTCCTACACTGTTCGTGAGAATGTAAACTGGTGTAGCCACTATGGAGAATAGTATGGAGGTTCCTAAAAATCTAAAAATGGAACTACTATATGATCCAGCAATCCCACTCCTGGGCATATATTCGGAGAAACCATAAATAAAAAAGATACCCCAGTGTTCATTATACACACACACACACTCACACACATATATATATAATGGAATATTACTCAGCCATAAAAAGAATGACATAATGCCTTTTGCAGCAACATGGATGGACCTAGAGATTATCATACTGAAGTCAGATAGAGAAAGACAAATACCTGTGAAATCTAAAAAAATGAAACAAATGCATTTATTTACAAAACAGGAATAGACTCACAGACATAGAAAATAAACTTATGTTTACCAAAGGAGAAATGTGAGGGGGTAGGAATAAATTAGGAGCACGGGATTAACATATGCACTACTATATATAGGATAGGTAACTAACAAGGACCTATTGTACAGCACAGGGCACTCTACTCAATATTCTGATAACCTATATGAGAAAAGAATCTGAAAAAGAATGAATATATGTATATGTATAATTGAATATCTTCACTGAAATTAACACAACATTGTAAATCAACTGTACTCCAATAAAACTTAAAAATATATATATACTTTGTGGTGGTTAATTTTATATGTCAGTTTGGCTGGGTCACAGGTACCCAGACATATGGTCAAACACATATTACCAGATATGTAGTCTGGATGTTGCTGGATATTGAAAGTATTTTTTAGATGAGATTAACAATTAAATCAGTGGACTTAAAGCAATTTATCTTCCACAAGGTAAAAGACATTTGTTCTTAAGAAAAGCTATGACAAACCTAGACAGCATATTAAAAAACAGAGATACCACTTTGACCTCAAAGGTTCTTATTGTCAAAGCTATGTTTTTTTTTTAGTGGTCCTGTACAGATGCAAGAGTTGGACCATAAAGAAGGCTGAGCACCAAAGAATTGATGCTTTCAAACTGTTGTGCTAGAGAAGACTCTTGAGAGTCCCTTGGACTGCAAGGAGATCAAACCAGTCAATTGTAAAGGAAATCAACCCTTGAATCTTCATTGGAAGTATTGATGTTAGAGCTGAAGCTCCAATCCTTTGGCCACTTGATGTGAAGAGCCGACTCATTTGAAAAGACCCTGATGCTGGGAAAGGCTGAGGGCAAGAGAAGAAGGGGTCCACAGAAGATGAGATGCTTGGATGGCATCATCAACTCAATGAACATGAGTTTGAGCAAACTCTGGGGGATAGTGAAGGACGGGGAAGCCTGGTGTGCTGCATTCCATGGGGTCACAAAAAGTCGGACATAGCTTAGTGATTAAATAATAACAACAACAAGATGGGTAGGCCTCATCAATCAGTTAGAGGTCTGAAGAAAAAGAAAGACTGATCTCTTCCAAAGAATAGGGACTCTGTCACTCTCTGCCTTCAGATCTGAGCTGCAGCATTGACCCTTCCCTGAGTGGATCACACACACATCCTGCTGCTTCTGTTTCTCTGGAAAACTCTGCCTTATACACACCTGCAATGGGTGCCATGGGACTTAACTGTCTGCAGAGAGGTAGCCTCCTCTTTCTACATGGATCTCACCCCCTTCAGCCTCATGCACAACTGGCAGGGGCAGGGAGGAAGCGGAGGGCTGGATCACAGAGGACCACTTCCTAGCATCCCAAGTGTGCCCACAACTCTTGGGAAATGAGACAAAGGAATCATGGGTAGGGTAAGGCCAATGCTTTTAGGGAAGAGCAAGCCATTCGGTACCAAAGCACAAGTCCTTTGCTATGTGAAAGTCCATATAATTACATAAATGCCCTGAAATGGGGCAGGTGCCAAGGGGCACTGGTGAGGAGGTGATTTCTGCTAATAATGCCAGCAGGTACATGTGAGTGATCACCCGACCTTCTTTGTCTTTCCTGTCACACATTCTGAAGAAGGTGATATAGAGGGCTGGGGGTTCATGGATGCAGTACTGAGGTTCAAGCAGGTTTAGGCAGAGCAAAAATGGTACACAAATTATAATAATCTCATCTCCCGGCTGCCAACAAACAGCTGCACCTCCCCTAGTCTTCATCTGCCCTCCCACCCTGGACAGGAGGGACTCCTCCAGTCCTACCCACCCCCTACTTCCCTGGGCACATGACTCCATCACTTCTCTCCCCACAGTCCCACAGCTCAACCTCCACCTCCTCTCTGGACTTTCTCATCAGCATTTAAGCGCTCAACATGTCTCTAACAATTTGAACCGGAGAGCAAGAATGCTGGTGAGTGCAAAATTCACAGTTCCCCTGAATTTCAATCTAGGTCCTCGGTCTAGTTTTCCGTCTATGGCAGAGGGAGCTCAAAATCATCTGGGAACTGAATGAAATGCATATTCCTGTGTTTCCTGTGGCTGCTTAACAAACCACCACAAACTTGGTGGCTTGAAACAACATAAATTAAGGGCCCATTTTATGCTAAGCATGGGTCTGAGCATGAAAGGAAGCAGAGAGGTTATATAACTTGCCTAAGGGCACACGGTTATAAGCAGCAGCACAGGCAGACAGACCTGGAGTTGGGGCTTTAACTATGCATTCTGTCATCTGCAGGCAGTGGCTACAGTATACACAGGCTGGAGCTGACAAGGAGGGGAGAGAGTGGTGGGGTGAGGTGGATGGACAGGAGGCAACCCTGGAGAGAGACAAGGGAAGAACCGCCCAGGGCCTTGTAACTTCTGGACTAAAGCTGTAAACTCCTGATACTTGAATTGCAGTTGAGAAACACAAAATCAGAGAAACATTTGAAGAGAAATATGAAAAATGGGTTGACAAAAATATTCACTCTGAGCATGCAAAACAATGGGTTCACCATAACTGTTTGTTTAGAAAGAGAGCGGAGAGTTTTTTATATTCTGGCTGAGATTGCTGGCTCTCACCTTATATGTGTCTTCTTTCTGCTTTGTAATAAGACCCCCAATCTTCACATGGGCTCATGACCACCTCGCTTACATTTTTCAGCCTCCCTTTCAGCTAGGAGACTGGTTCTTACAAAGATATAAGCAGACGTTTCTTGTGATACTTTTAGGAAAGTTCCTAAATAGAAGAGGCCCAACTTTCTCTGGTCTTCTTCCATTCTGCTGGCAAGAATGTAGACAGAATGGCTGGTGCTCAAGCAGCCACACTGAACTATGTGGTAGAAGCCACACGGCACAGCACAATGATAGAAGGAGGATGATTGGTTAGGTGGCCATACCTGCCCTGGATTCTTAATTCTAGACTTGGTTTATATGAGAAATGAATGTCTATCTTGTTTAAACACCTGCTATTTGAGTTTTCTGTCACTGACAGCCAAATCTAATTCTAAGTGACACTCACATCAATTCCCATAACATGTATATTAAATCTCTATTTTTCCTTTATTTTTGTCACCATGGATTTGAGTTTCTTTCTGTTTAGCAAAAAAAGATAAACATTTTTTCATAGTTATCTTCTAGAGACTATGAATCTGTAACCTTGAGATTGTATTAACATTTGTTCCTAGAAACTACATTTACTAAAGTATTTGTTACAGTGAGTTGTTTATTCATTTCAAAGTGTAAACTACGTCATAGGAAGTTGATTTTGTTCATCAGCCTCAGGAAATTTTACTGACAGTGGCTTGGAGCTCGTCATAATTAACCCACAAAAATCACAATACAGATACTCTTGGAGACAGAAACGTATCTCAAAGACTTCATCCTTGCAAAAGTTCTCTTATAAGGAATTTTAGCTATTTTCCCTCAACGTTATTGAGGTAGAGTTGACGCATACCAGAGTGTAAGTGTGGGGTGTACAGGATGACTCTCTGATGCACATATATTATGATCACCATGGTAGGGTTAGTTAACACCTCCCTCCCCTCACATAATTACCATTCTGTCTTTGTGGTGAGAACTTTTAAAATCTACTCACTTAGCAACTTTCAAGTGCATAATAAAATATTAACTACAGTCACCGTGCTGTATATTATTAGATCCTCAGAACTTATTCCTCTTATGACTGGAGGTTTGGATCCTTTGGCCAACATCTCTCCCCAATTCCCCTACCTCTTGCCACTGGCAGCCACCTCTCTACTCTCTGTTTCTCTGAGTTCAGGTTTTTCAGATTCCACTTATAAGTGAGATCATACAGTATTTGTCTTTGTCTGACTTATTCCAGTTAGCATAATGTCCTCAAGGTCCATCCACACTGTCACTTAGGTCAGGATTTTCCTTTTATTTTCTCTTAGCGGAATAATATTCCATTAACAGATCACTTTTTAAAACACCATGTAGAATCTCTTTTTTTAATACAACAAAAGAGGAGCTGAAGGTGAGGCTGGGCATAGTCTGGAGGTTCCCCTGTGTGTCCCTGGTGTCCTTGCCACTGGGCTGCAGCTTTGAGAAAATGATATTCCAGCTCTCTTGAGATAAACCCCTTGAACTCACATTACCCTGCACTTGGCAGTCTGACAGGATGGATTAAATTCATACTCCAGCCCTGATCAATCAAAACCCTACTCATCAAATCACAGACTGAAGACAGCTGATTCCCCAGGCCTCCGTGGAATGACTCATGCCCTGAGTTAGGAACATGTTTTAGAGCAGGCTCTGCCACTAACTGACCACGTGACTTGTGTGTCCTTGGGGCTTTGTGGGCCTTGAGTGTACTCACAGTAGAGTTAAGGGACCAGAGAACTAGAGTAACAGTATAATATTTTGAAATAAATAAATAAATCAATAACATACTGCCACAAGGAAGTTGGGGGGAAAAAAGCCACGAAGGCAGCTTCCAACAGAAGTTTTTGCTGTGATGGAAGTGCTCTGAATCTGTGCTGTCCAACACAATGGCCACAAGCTGCTGTGGCTACTGAATACTTGAAATGTGGCTAGTGCGACTGAGTAGCTAAATTCTAATTTTATTCAAGTTTAATTGATTTAACTTTGGGTGGTTTAGTCACTAAGTTGTGTCCAACTCTTGCGACCCTGTGGACTTTTAGCCTGCCAGGCTTATCTGTTCATGGAATTTTCCAGGCAAGAATACTGGAGTGGGTTGCCATTTCCTTCTCCAGGGGATCTTCCTGACCCAGGGATTAAACTCAGGTCTCCTGCACTGCAGGTGGATTCTTGACCAACGGAGCCACCACCCGCTAGTCACAAGTGGTCAGTGCCCCCCTTACCGGATGGCACAGTTCTAAGGAAGATCCTTCAGTTCAGTGTAGTTCCAGACAGGAATCCTGGTGAATGGGGAAGTGGAAAAAGGGCTACAGCAGACATCAAGTAACCTAATTTTGGACTTAGTTTTTCTTCACATTATCATGGTCTACATCATTATCATCATTATTAGGATTTTATAGCATCTACTGGAGTGCTTACAATGGGCCAGACTCTGTGCAAAAAGCTTAAATGTATATTATTTCATTGAATTACAGTAACAACCTTGGAAGGTAATTATGATTATTATCCCTATTTACAGATAAGCAAACTGAGGCTTTGCCTTGCAAGACTCAGTAACCTATAGGATACCACAAGTATTGACACAGAGCTGGGATTTGATCCCACGTCTGCCAGAATCCAAACTCCTCCTACTTGGCCATTCTTATATGGCTCCTCCAAAGATCAGTGTGGCATTGACTGAGTCACTGAACATTGAGGCATTTCGGTTCATCATCTGTGGAGGAAGAGACTGAGCTACATGCAGTCTATGACCCACTCATGTAAGAAAGGGTCGTGATTCCCATACTCTACTCTACCCCCTAACCAGGGGGCCACTTTTATATAATGAATGCTAATGTTTACAGATGGGACCGTGTGCCTCCAAAAGTACCTGACTGCTCTGAGCACAGATCAATAATTTCCCTCAGTGGAACCCATGACTTGGTTACAGATTGTTTTTAAGAGCTTCTCCGTATTGTTGGGCTTCCCCTGTGGCTCAGCTGGTAAAGAATCCATCTACAAAGCAGGAGACCTGGGTTCAATCCCTGGGTTGGGAAGATCCCCTGAAGAAGGGAAAGGCTACCCACTCCAGTATTCTGGCCTGGAGAATTCCATGGATTGTATAGTCCATGGGGGTCACAAAGCATCAGACATGACTGAGCAACTTTCACTAAACACTTCTGGTGATTCAGATCACCAGGAGGACCTGAGTATCAGCCCTGGACTGATCTTGCTAAAGTCAGAAAAGATTCTTTTTAAGTTAGATGATGAGTGCTTTATAATGCATGTTTCTCTTTTTGCCTGGGAGGCCAGGAAACTCAAAGCTAAATCTTATTCTCAATTTTAATAATAAACCTTGGGGGAGATTTTTCTGGTACAGTGGTCTTCCTTAGTGTTAATGACATGAGGTTTTGGGCTTTTGGTTTTTTTTTGGTATTGTTATCCTTGTTTTGTGGTTCTGATAGGGATGAAGTAAAAGGACAAAGTAGCTGATTAATAGTTAGCCCCACTAAGGGATTAACTTAGCAAGTAAGTAAAGGAAATATATGGGAGACCTCTGCAAGTTAATGATCACTCAAGAAAGCAGTTTGCTTACCTGCAAAACCAAGCAGGCTTGCTTAGCAACAAAACCCATGTAGCAGAAGCATGAAACACACCCCCAAACAATGAAACAATGGTGAAATGAGACCCACATCTTGCCCAGTAATGTCAGTAATTTAATGATTCCTAGGACATACTCCTTTGCATACACTAAAAAAAATAAGGACATTATACTGAAACCGAGATGATTTACCATATTTTAACATATGTTGCCATCCTTTTGCTCATTTCCATTGTACCATGACAGTCCCAGTTTGACCATACAGGGACAAGAAAACTGTCCCGCTCTACATGGAGGAGGAGCTGATGCTGGAAGCTTGACATTTACTAAAAATGAGGAAGAAGGTGGTCTTCTGCCCCTCCCCACTTTTCCTTTGATTATAAAACTGCAGTCCGTAAGTTCTCACTGTGGCACTCCCGGGTCTGCCTGCTTCTATCTCTCATAAGCATCCTATACTAATAAACTCTTTCCTACCTGTACGCTGTTTCTCCCTGAATTTTTTCTGAGCCAAGACAGAAAAATCCACGTTTTATCAAGGCCAGAGACATGTCCTGGGATTTCAGTTCTATCTAACTCATATTGTGAGTCTAGCTCAAGTCTTTTTCAGAGTTAGTTATAAATGATGAGTGGATAACATCATCTGTCTCAGACTGTGCCAAAGCCCCAAGATTACCTGGGATAATAAAATAAAAAAGAGAATGTCACTATGTAGCATGTGGGTGGGGGGTCCTTTGGAAACATAGAGGATGGAAATGGGATAGAATTTCCTTGTAAAAAGAAAAATAAAGAAGGAATATGGAGAAAGGAAGGAAAGAAAAGAAAAATCCTAAGAGACTTAATAATCAAGGAAGGGACTACAGCAGGAGGAGAGACAATTCTGGTGCCTACACAAAGCAACCATTTGGCCATGGAGCAGATTTATGGACTCTCCATATGCATGAGAATAAAACATATGCACAATTTACTTCTCTGACTAAATGTTAATAATTTTACACTTTGTTGAATCTGAAAGTGAGAGATAACAGAAACCAGGAAGGATTTAATTAAAGGAAAACCAAAAGGGCTATTTGTTAAGCTGGACTTTGGTGCTATCTAGGAAAGGATTCCTTGTCTAGGTCAGCACTCCAGGTGACCCTCTCCAGCCACATAAGTGAAATAATCAGGGCTGATTAGCTGATGAGATGGAAAGGTCTGGGTGTGTTCCCTGCCCACCTGCCACGACCTGTCCAATCCTCTCAGGAGCATTCCTGCTGCCTCTCCTAGTGAAGGGGTCAAGCTTTGGGGCCAGTCTCAGGGGAAGCAGTGTAACGAGATCCCGTCCAGGGATAAGCCTAGGTCAGGGAGGGGGACTGGGCCAGGTCAGGAGCAGCACTTCTCTGAGATAGAGGGATGGACTGGCAAGCAGGGTGGGGGTGGGGTGTGTGTGTGGTCAGATGGGGTGTGGGCATTGGTTCTGAATGGAAGCTGAGTGTGTGGTGAGTAGATAAAGCAAAGGTGTCATGAATCCCTTAGATTCCTCTCATCTGAAGACGAGGATAATATTCACTGGCCCTTCTTCACAAGGCCACTGAGAAGATGAGGTAATAGGTATGGAAGTACAATTAAAGATTTACATTTAGGCATCTTCATGTACACCAGGCACCTAACACACCTGGGCTAAGTTGCTATCAACTTAAACATCAGATTAAGATAAACACTTTTTTTCCAGTAGTCATGTACGGATCTGAGAGTTGGACCATAAAGAAGGAAGAGTGCCAAAGAACTGATACTTTTGAACTGTGATTCTTGAGAGTCCCTTGGACTGCAAGGGGATCAAAACAATCAATCCTAAAGGAAATCAACCCTGAATATTCATTGGAAGGACTAATGCTGAAGCTGAAGCTCCCATACTCTGGCCACCTGATGCAAAGAGGCAACTCATTGGAAAAGACCCTAATGTTGGGAAAGATTGAGGGCAGGAGGAGAAGGGGTGGGGGGGCAGAGGATAAGATGGTTGGATGGCATCATTGACTCAATGGACATGAACTTGAGCAAACTCCAGGAGACACTGAAGGACAGGGAAGCCTGGCGTGCTGCAGTCCATGGGGTGGCAAAGAGGTGGACATGACTGAGTGGCTGAACAACAACAAGGAAGGTAGCTCTGATAACCAAAACCTCATCTTGTCAGCAGGAGAAGGCAATAGCACCCCACTCCAGTATTCTTGCCCGGAAAATCCCATGGATGGAGGAGCCTGGTAGGCTGCAGTCCATGGGGTCGCGAAGAGTCGGACACAATTGAGCGACTTCACTTTCCCTTTTCCCTTTAATGCATTGGAGACGGAAATGGCAACCTACTCCAGTGTTCTTGCCTGGAGAATCCCAGGGACGGGGGAGCCTGGTGGGCTGCACAGAGTCGGACACGACTGAAGCGGTTTAGCAGCAGCAGCAGCAGCATCTTGTCAGCGTCTTTCAGCCACAACTGTAAGCAATACAACACACTGCCGAAAGAGGGAGCTCCTGCACACTTGCTCAGCACACAGGCTGGGTTCTGGTGGATTTTTCCTATCAGTTCCTCACTCCTGTTCTCCTTCTGCTTCCAGCTTTCCAGCCTCTCAGTCTTGCTGTATTCCTCTTTCCTTATTACTGGAGCAGTCCACCTTTCTAGGTACATCTCTCTGCTGCATCCTCCTAGAGATCTTCTTTTCCAGACATGGCTCCTGCACTCGGCTGGCCTCAGCACCACCCACAGGAAGCAGGCCCATGACACGTGCCAAATATGAATCACTTATCTCCTGGAAAACTCAGACGGCAGGCCAAAGTCAAGTACACATTATCACAATGCTAGGGTATTGACTGCACTGTTCATATCACGAGTGTGGAGTGCTGGATTTCATTATCCATGCTTATTTATCTTCAGTTTTCCCCTTCTGCAATACCCAAGGCAGGGGGTTCAAAGGAGTAAGTGCTAAAAAGTGTTTGTCAAGTTAAACTGATAACAGTTTCTATGAGTTCAGGGTCTGGTGTCAGACTGTCGTGAGTTTTGGCCCTGGTGCTGCCAGTTAACTGAGTCAGTGACCAAATCTCAGCAAGTCACATGGCCAGGAGCCTCAGGATCTAATTGGGAAATGCGGAAATAGGGAAATACGTGCCCTCCAAACTTTCCCGGCACACAGAAAATAAATTTCAGTAAATGGCAATTGCTTTGAACAGCAAAATGGTGTGTCTGAATTAGAAATTGGACTGGTGTGTTCTGGAAATCTCAGGGAGCAAATGAAGAAGTAGTGGTGGAAACTCCAGGGAGCAGATCTCCTCTCCACTTAAGTAAGACCTCAGAGGAGTCTTGGCTGTCTGGAGCTAGGATGGGAAGGAAGCCTCGAGGGCTGCTGCCTTGGCAGGGCAGTCCCTTGGGTAGGACCTTAGGAAGGAAGTTGAAACATTGAATAGGCAGTTGGTCTAGATGGCTATTTGGAATCCCTCTTCATCCTAAGGGTCCAACACTTCACATTTAACTGGTTGCCCACTGATGTAAGACTCTTTCTAGGATTGGACCATTGCATTATTTTCTAGTTTTTCTCTTGTATCTTTTCACATTGCTGTCACGATGAATGTGCTAAGACATAAATGTGGTCATCTGATAAAAGTATAAATTCCTCGGCCTGCCCATTTGTTAACTGGCTTCAACCCATGTCTTCACTCTATTCCCTTCACGCTGGTCCAGCACCACTGTGCTCCAGCCACATGAAACAACCAGCCGTTTCTGGAACACACATGTGTGCTCACACCTCCCTGCCTCGCTCTTGCTGTTGTTCCCTCTCTCTATCCTCTCCATGCAGTTAAGTTCTATGCTTCCTTTGAGACACAGATCAAATCACTTCCTCTGGGAAGCATTCCCTAAGAGCCCCCCCCCCCCCACCCCATACTCATAATATAGTTAGTCCTTTGTTTCCCTCTGCCTTGATAAGCATTGTGTATGTAATTCCATAATACCATATATATCATATTATTATTGCAATTTACGTCTTTACTACCATCCCAGCTAACTGTAGGGGCATGAACTATTCAGCTTTGTATCTCCCAAACTTGTACATCATAGCGCTTGCCACTCAGGATGACATTTGATATTAGTGTCCTGATTTATTCTGTCTCCTCCACTAGACTGTCAGCTTCATGAGAGCAGGGATTTATCCTGTGCTCTGCTTTATCCCAAACACTTCTGTGGTGCCTGGAACTTCATAGGTCCTCAACCAACATTCTTTGAGTGAATGAAAGAATGACTGTTGAATGAATCAAAAAATGTTTGTTAAATGAATCACTGAATGTGTGATTAAATCCTGTGAATTTGCTTAGCTTAATTCTGGTGGCTTTCTCACCTTACTGATGGGTCATTGGAGTGGGTTTTATAAGGACTAGGTAAAATGATAAAAATAGTCACATGTTGTTTATTTTCAGTTGTGTTAAGAGTAGGAACGCACATAATTAAAATTCAATGAGAACCAGGGAACCAGGCTTGGGTAAAAACTCTATAAAAAGTTAGGTTCAGGAACTTGGCCAAGTGTCCCAAATAAATCCCAGTGACCCTCAAAGACTTTAGACTCTGGGAAAGTAAGACATGAAACATAAATTGTGGGCAGGCATTGGGGCCACATTTCTCTTGTGTTGAGATGTTTCCTGTACCTGATTTACCACCACAATAAAACTAGGGAATGAAGGGAGGCTGGCAAATTGTCACCAGCAACAAGTTCTCTGGAATAATCTACAAGGCTGTGCCAGTTCCAGAACCGGTTTTAAAATTGCTAACTGGGACTATTTCTAGTGCTTTTCCATTTGTAGATAATAAGGGCCACCTTGTTAGGGATTTTGCATGTTTCAAACATTGTATGTGGTTTATATACCAAGAAAAGACACAGTTCTGTTCAGTTCAGTGAACCAATTCAGTTCAGTTCAACTCAAATAATTCAGATTAACAAATATTTACTGAGTTTCTCATTGTACATGGACTAGAAATCAAACTCTTCTATATACTCAAAAAGTTCTGCAAGATCTAACACTGTCCACCTTGGACTTCATTTCCTACCATGCTCACTCATTCTGTTCCAGCCTCGCTGAACTCCTGGCTGTTCCTTGCATGTTCCAAGACTGTTCCTGTACCAGGGCCTTGGCACTTGCTGTTCTCTTTGCCTGGCAAGATCTTTGCTCAGATAGCCACCTAGTTTCCTGTCTTGATTCCTTTATTTCTCTGCTCAAATTCTATTTCCTTGGAGGAAACTTCCCTGACCATACTGGATAAAATCGTACCTCTCATCACTGTACTTGGTTCAGGTACCAGTTTTATTTCTCTTTATGTCACTTATCTGTGCCTGATACTTTACTATTTATGCATTTGTTCTTCCTCTGCACCCCCTAGAAGAATGTAAGCTCCGTGAAGACAGATATTTTGCCTGGCATAGAATAGATGTGCTATACATACAGTCAAATAGATGAATGAATAAAATGAGCTCCTACTATGCATCAGCTTCTATACTTGATGATATTGAAAGGACTTTAGTCTTCAACCAACTCATGATCTAATGTGAAAAACATGAGAAAAGAGGCTTATCTGAAAAGCCTTTTGATAAAGGAAGGTACAAAGTCTTATGGCAGAATGAATCAGAATCAGCTGGAGCTGAAGAGGGTAGGAGTATGTTGCAAAATGCCGTCCTGAACCTGCAAGTGGGAGAGAGAAGGACTTGGAAGAGGAATCCAGGCAGAGGAAGTCAGATGAGGAACTGTAGAGCCAGCTTGGGGAGCTCTGTGTGGACCGGAGTAGCTGAAGGGATAAGTGGACGGGAGGTACCGGCGTGGATGAACCTGAGAGATGATAAAGGCGTGAACAGGGAGGACTATTCATGGAGCAGGCCAATCACTTAAAACTTGTTCCTTATTTACTGACTCTCTCCTTAGAGCGAGGGTCCATGCTGAGTTTTGTGGAAGACACCAGGATTTAAAACCTGAACCCTGGTGTTCAATCTAGCAAGGGAGGTTAGTGTGGCCACATAACCCCAGTTTCCCAGGGCATCCCTAATGGTGATGTCTGTTTGCCCTTAATTATCCTTGTAAACTTGTTAGATCATGACTTTCAATTGGGGGATTGGAGCAGAAAGTGGCCGTCAAAGAAGGAAGGGCAGATAACCATGATGCAAGGCTGATAATAAGAAGTGCCTTGTGGGATGTTCCTGTAAAGTGCTCTGGGGTTTGGAAGGGGCAGTGCCTCCAGGGATGGATTTTTGGAGGCCGTAGAATCTGCAGTCAGTGTTAGTGTTTTCAATAGGTTGGTCCTGGATTTTGACTATTTATTGGTTCCCTTTTTCCTTCATAACAATATTCTTTCCACACCATGCTGCCATAAGGGGCTGGAGAATGGCCATATGAGGGGTGGAATTCTATGTAATGAATTCATAGAGAGCAGCGTGACAAAGGACTGCCAAAGGACCAGCTCCAGCCTTGGAGTTTGAACACTTCAGTGAGAACAAAGCCTGGGAAAATATGAACCTTCTTTTGCCAGCATGTTCTGCCCAAATTCCTGGGCAGGCCTGAACCTGACCTGCTGAATCTTGACCGAACTCCTCACACCAATTTGCAAGAACAGAGGAAGTCTTCCCTGGGAATGTTTCTTATCTACAAGGTGAAAACAGAGCGAAGACTTTAAATCCAGAGTTATAAACAAACACAGCCAACAAACAAACAATTCCTGGAATAGTGGGAACTTCATTCTCTACAGACATGGCCAAGTACATGTGCAATGAACTCTGTACACTGTACAAGCTCAAAACTTGCTTGATGATGATGCTGGAATTCTCTTCTCTGTTCTAGAAACTACATGGGAAGGAGGGTGGGGAATTCCAGGGATCCCTAGAGCAGCCCTCTGGTTTCTTTTTATTTCTTTTTTAAAAAAGTTTAATTAATTAATTTAGCTGCACTGGGTCTTAGTTGGGCTTCCCTCGTGGCTCAGACAATAAAAGAAATCCCCTGCAATGTGGGAGACCTGGGTTCGATCCCTGGGTCGGGAAGATCCCCTGGCAACCCACTCCAGTATCCTTGTCTGGAGAATCCCCATGGACAGAGGAACATTGTACGCTGCAGTCCATGGGATCTCAAAGAGTAGGACATGATGAGGCATGTGGGATACTTCTTTTTGTAGTTCGGCAGCGTGTGGGATCTAGTTCCCTGACCAGAGATCAAACCCAGGCCCCCTGCGCTGGAGTGCAGAGTCATGGCCACTGGACCACCAGGGAATTCCCCGCCCTCTGGTTTTATCTGACCACTCACTGTATGGCTTTGGGCAAATCTCATGCTTTTCCTAGACTTTCCTTCCAGTCTCATAAGTTGTGAAAAGCAACTCTGGCTGGTCTTTCCACTTTTGGAATCCAGGGAGGTTGCAAGTGTGGACGATCCCCGGAAACCAAGAAGCACTCGCTCCAGGAGATTTTGATAATGACTGTGGTTAGAAACCTTATGGACAGGGTGGTGCCCCTCCTGATATCTCCCACATGGCATTTCTTCCTGGAAAAAGCAGCAGGAGACAGGGCTGGGGAAGCCCACCTTCCTCTCAGGGCTCTCCTCCTCCTGCAATTTCTTCCTCACATGGGCCATCAGATGCATGTGAATTAACCCCTCAGTTGCTCCAGGCAGACTACTCTTTTTATATCCATTCCCTCTACATTGGTGTTTTTATCACACCACTGTGGGCAGTTTTAAAAGAACAGCAATTCACAGATTGGAAACAAGTCAAATGCCCAGCAACCTGGGAACCGTTAGGCAAATTATGGTGCCTTCACAAGACGGAATATTTTGTAGTCATTAAAAATGATGTTTATGAATGCTCTGTAGTAGTGCTAGGATAATGCTTATGGCATACTAGTAAGTGAAATAAAAAAGATATAAAATTGTATATACAACATACAGTTATTTTAATTTGTATTAAAAAAAAGGAAAAAATATGTGAAACAATCATTTTGGCTACCTCTGGGTATTAGAATTGTGGATAACTTTAATTTTCTTTCTTATATTTTTATGTATTTTCCAAAGTTAAAAAAAATGAGCATACACAACTTTTCAGTAAAAAGACAGATCTGTATAAAAATCTGTATTTATAGCACCTGTATTGCAGTTGTAAACATATGCAGTCCACGAGGACAGCAGAATGGTTGGAGGGGAGAATGTGATTAAATCAATAAACATAGCAAAACTGTAGACTGGGGTACATGGAGACATGTATAGGCTTTGTTTGGGAAGTCAGACTTCGAGGAATGAAAAGGCAACCCAGATGCTCTGTTGCTCAGGGCAAATGACCAGATTTACTGCCTGGACTCTTTCCTGTAACACGTGAAACCCAGCTCTGTGCTGGCAGCTGTCAATATCACTATTTCTGAAAGGATAAAAAAGGAGTGAAAACTTGGCACAGGAGCAGGTGGATTGAAAGCAGCCTGAGCCCAGAGAATGCCCTCCTCCTTCCCTCTCTTTCTCTTTCTCCAGGCCTTTCTGGTACCAGGCACTCTGGCTCCCACTGCCTTTGCCGCCCTGGGGCAGCCCACAGTTTACACCAGGCAGTTTCAAAGGCTCATTTGTGCTGCTGTTCTTTAAACAAATGCTTTCCTGCTTGTTCAGAACATTCATGTATGGTTCCTGAGGCCCTGGAAACAGGGCAGGCAAAGGACTGAGGGTTCTGGGCAAATGAGAAAGAGCCAAAAATCCAAGGAAGCTAATATAGCTTTCCTCTGGACCATTCAGCAGAGGGAGGAGGCCACTGGTGACCCCTCTCACTGGGGGACTCTGCCACTCCGCCAAGCCATCCTCTTGGGACTTTTGCGGGAACATTCTAACTGGTCCTTCCATCACCCCCTGCTCCATCCTCCTGTTGCCATGCACTCAGATCATCTTCATATCCCCCTCTACTCTGTGCCAGGCTTGGCTGGCTGCCAGAGAGAGCAAGAGATGAACAAAGCCCAGTCCCTGCCGGTGAGGAGCTCAAAGTCTGGCAGCGAAGACAGACATTTGGAAGCAAATGAGGCCAGAGTGGTGACTGGGGCCACACAGGAGCAGGTCAAGGGGACACAGGCTCTGGAATCACAGTGCAAGGATCAGCCTCCAGCGCAGGCACTTACTAGCTTAGCTGTGTGACCTTGGGCCAGTCCTTAGACTTCTCCACCCCTCCCCATCTGTATGTAGGCAGAGTTACAGTATCTCAGAGGTTTCCCTGGTGGCTCAGCGGTAAAGAAGCTGCCTGCGATCCAGGAGCCACAGGAGACGTTGGTTCAATCACTGGGTCGGGGAGATCCCCTGGAGGAGGGCATGGCAACCCAATTCAGTTTTCTTGCCTGGAGAATCCCATGGACAGAGGAGCCTGGCAGGCTACAGTCCATGGGGTAGCAAAGAGTTGGACATGACTGAAGCGACTTAGCATGCACGCACAGTATCTCAGAGAGAGACTGGGGCATTTAAGAGGGATAACCTGTAAAAGCTCATCACAGGGCCTGGCTCAGACTGGCATTCAAGAGTTGTTATAATCATTCACAGAGGCCTTCATGGACACCAGGGGTGAGGGGCACAAAGGTTTCACAGCAGAGGTGAGGATGCAGTTGAGTCTTGAAAGATGAGCAGGCATTTGTACCTTGCTCAGGCGTTTCCCTTGTCCAAACCTTCACCCTAACTCCACCATTGAAGGAACAGAGGCCCATCAACACCTACAGGATGTATTTTTCTTCCATAGACTTTCAACTCAGTGTGGATTTTCTAAATCCTTGACTGTGGGGGAGGCCCAGGCACCACCTAACTCCTATGGTCTTGATGCAGACAGGACCTTCTATGGGCCAGACAGCCTGCTGCAGCAGCTGGACGGCAGGACACAGGCAGGGTGGGAAGAGGACAGGTGGGGCAGCAGCTTTTTATCAACCCCTACAGAAATATTTCAGCATTTTAACAACTGGCTGAACATCTGCACTTCTGCCAATCAGCTGAAGGTCAGTCTGGCCTCTGGTCTATGGCATGTGCTTCCCCGCCCGCGCCCACCCCCGCCCCCCACGCCCTCCCCCCGGCCCCCCCGCCAACATGTATCTTGTGATTTCCTTTCTTGGAGCCTTTGCCAGCAGCTCCTCCCACCTAGAATGCCTGATCTCATCTGTCTTTCAAAGTCTGACTCAAAACCACCTTCCCTGAGCCCCCAGCAGTTTATCTGCATCTCCCTTCTCACCCTTGGCACTTTCTATCTTTGATGATAAATGAGCTGCTCAGGGTAGAGCCTAGAGGTCTCTGGGCTTCCTCGCCTCCCCCCTCCCCCCAGCATGGGGCCACTTCTGAGCCCTGTGAACTTGGACAAGTTGCTGATCCTCTCTGCCTCACTTTCCACATCTATAAACAGGGGATGACGATAACAATACTTCCCTCCTGGGGTTCTCATGAGGGATAAGTGAGTTAATTCATGCAAAGTGCTTATAATGGTGTCCAGCAAGCAGCTCTTCCAATTACTATGCTTGAAAGAGGCACTTGAGGGACTTCCCTGGTGGTTCAGTGATTGGGAGTCCACCTGCCAATGCAGGGGACATGGGTTCAATCCCTGGTCCAGGAAGATCCCACATGACATGCAGCAACTAAGCCCATGTGCCACAATTACTGAGCCGGTACCCTGAAATAAGAGAAGCCGCCACAATGAGAAGCTCACACACTACAATGAAGGACAGCCCCCCACTCATCGCAACCAGAGAAAGCCCTCCCATAGTAACAAAGACCCAGAACAGCCAAAAATAAATAATTTAATTAAATTAAAAAGAGGCACTGGATGTATGTTCAATGAATGAATGAAGAATGAACAACTGAATAAGAAGTCCATTAGTAAATAAAACAAGTAATTAAGAACATCGAAAAGTACATTAAGAAATGAAAAGCTCAAGCAGCACTGAGGTAAAGATTTAAGAGGCAGGGTCTGTATTTACATAGCCAGCTATTTGTTTCAGGGGGTTAAACATTCTTCTCAAAGATTTTTTTTTGCTATTCTCTAACCAGATGAAGGCAATGGCACCCCACTCCAGTACTCTTGCCTGGAAAATCCCATGGATGGAGGAGCCTGGTAGGCTACAGTCCATGGGGTCACTAGGAGTCGGATACGACTGAGCAACTTCACTTTCCCTTTTCACTTTCATGCATTGGAGAAGGAAATGGCAACCCACTCCAGTGTTCTTGCCTGGAGAATCCCAGGGATGGGGGAGCCTGGTGGGCTGCCGTCTATGGGGTCGCATAGAGTTGGACACGACTGAAGCGACTTAGCAGCAGCAGTAGCAGCAACCAGATGAAGTGATTTGATTATTATTCCACTTACATTAGTGATACTTACTGAAGCCTAAGCCGGGGAAAATATTAGCAGGAAAAGGGAAGAGGTGGGGGAAACATATTAAAACAAGAATCTCCTGTTGGCCTTTAACCTTTCCAGGGAATCCTGTGCTCCCTGCTTTATGCCTGACATCCTGCCCATCCCAGTGGCAGGGCACCTGGTTAATGGAGCAAACTCTGGACTCTACCTTGACTTGCTGTGTGACCCAGGCAAGCTGCACAATCTCTCTGAGCCTGAAGTTCCTCAGAAGAAGGCAGAGACTGTGATAGTGTAAGATATGCTACTACACTTGTAGGATTCTAGTGAAGACCCAATGACTAACGCACTTAGTAGAGTCTGTGTGTGTGTTAGCTGCTCAGTTGTGTCCAACTCTTTGCGACCCAATGGACTGTAGCCTGCCAGGCTCCTCTGTCCATGGGGATTCTCCAGGCAAGAATACTGGAGTGGGTTGCCATTTTCTTCTCCAGGTAGAGAGTCTAGTATGTCATAAATACGTGGTGATATTTGTCGGTGATGATGATGATGATGGCTGCTTTGAAAAACTTTGCTCTAAGATGATCAAAACACAGAAACAAGAAAAATGCCTCCACAGTGGAGCTGGTCCCTACACTTCTTACTTTATTGCTTCAGGTGTGTGAGTCTCATGGACTGTTTTTCCTTTAAGAGGGACACTATGTGCATTGAGTCTCTAGTTCAGTCTCTAGTTTTCTGTGATGTTGGTAATGTTTCATATCTGGGGATCCAATACAGGAACCACTAGCCACATCTAGCTATTGAGCATTTGAAAAGAGGTAAGTGGTCCTAAGGAACCAAAGCTATAGTTTTAGTCAACTGAAGTTCATTTAAACAGTTTCACATGGCTACTGGTTACCATACTGGACACAGCAATGCTAGTTCCTTTATCTTTGTCATGAAGGTAAGGTTTTCCTTCCTTGTCCCATAAAATAAGGAGACGCTGGTGTCAGACCAGACCAGATGGTTAACTGGGATTCAGAAAAGACTTGGATACTGAAATGAACAAGTGACATGCACGTGTTTGATCGGGCTAACTCCCCAAGTTGGGAGAGGGGACTGTTTTTAAACTTGAACCACCCAGCTTGTTACCTGTGGTCAGGAGCAATCACTCCCCCATAGGCTGGGAAAAACCTCCGGGGTAACGGTATAAGCTCTTGGACTAGCCCTGAGGGCTGGAGGCGTTTAGCAGCCCTGAAGCTGAGGTGGTTTAGGATCTGCCCTGCTGCCTCTCCCTGGGGAAGACACCTGTCAGATCCTGCCTCACCCTTCTCCTGCACGCTGTGGCTAATTTGCTATTTCTGAGCCTCTGCTGGCCACCTTGTTAATTGGACAATGATCATTATATTTGGATGCTCAGTGCTTTCCCTTGGTCACTGCTCCAAAGCCTGAGAGTTCTGCAGGCTGGTCACATCTGACCTCTGGAATCCATTCATTTTGGCAAATTGCAGCAGGATCCAGCACCTCCATGAATTAAGGGGAATTGGTCATTGTTGTTTAGTTGCTAAGTTGTGTCCGACTCTTTTGTAACCTCATGGACCATAGCCTGTGAGGTCCGTCTGTCCATGGGATTTTCCAGAGAAGAATACTGGAGTAGCTGTCATTTCCTTCTTCAGGGGTTCTTCCTGACCCAGGGATCTAACTTGTATCTCCTACATAGGCACATGGATTCTTTACCACTGAGCCACCAAGAAAGCCTGTGAAGGGGAATGGAGGCCTTGCAAAGCTCAATCCGGTCCCCCCAACTGGGGAAATATTTCTTGGACACCTATTATGTGTTGAACTCTGCCAGAGAGATGAAAATCACCAAAAAAGGTTCATCTCTTGCCTTTGTTGTTCAGTTGCTAAGTTGTGTCAAACTCTTGGACTGCAGCACATCGGGCTTCCCTGTCTTTCACTATTTCCCGGAGTTTGCCCAAACTCACGTTCATGGCTATCTAACCATCTCATCTTCTGTTGCCCTCTTCTCCTCTTGCCCTCAATCTTTCCCCGCATCAGGGTCTTTCCCAATGAGTCAGCTCTGTGCATCAAGTGGCCAAAGTACTGGAGTTTATGAAACTTGAAATGGGGGTAGGAGGAGGTTGGGGGAATGAATGACAAACACGCAAATCCACAATATTGTTATTCATATGATGCTCTGTGGAGCACTGGCACTACCCCGAAGCTTGCTAGAAATGAAGCACTTCAGGAACTTCCGTGGTGGTCCAGTGGTTAAGAATCTGCCTTTCAAGGCAGGGGACACAGGTTTGATCCCTGACTGAACAACAAGATAACACGGGCCACAGGGCAACTAAGCCCCTGCCAAGACTAGAGAAAGCCTGAGCTCCACAACGAAGAGCCTGGGTGTGGCAGTGAAGACATAGCGCAGCCAAAATTTTTTTTAAAAAGAAGCACTTCAGGCCTACCCCAGACATAATGAATAGAATCTACATTTTAATGACATCCCAGGGGATTCCAATGCACTTTAAAATTTGAGGAGCCCTCCTACAGTATACCTTTAGGTTATAAGCACTGTGACTGTGAGACTAATAATGGCCGTTGTCTATACAGAGCCTAATGCATGCTGGATTTTAAGTGCTTTCTATATATTAACACATAATAGCTTCACACCAGCCCTCTGAAGCTCCCACTTTACAGATAAGAAAACTGAGGCTCAGAGTGGTTAAGTGGTTGAGTTAAGGTCACAGAGATAGGAAGTGTCAGAACCTAGATATAAACTCAGGCATTATGGCTCCAGAATAAAAAATGTCCAGAGGTATAATTAATGCGCTATGAAGGTCCTTAGCATTACCTAAAGAGCTTCCAAATGGCATTTTCCTATTAGCAGTGACTAGACTTAATCGTCTCACAGGTAGATGAAGGCATTTTTACCTCACAAGGTGAAGTGTAGTGATTCAGTTAAACTCTGTAAGTAAAATAGCTCATGTAGCACATGGCACAATAATAGCTGCTTATCAAATGTTCATCACCTTTCTTTAGGCACCCTTATGCCTCCATCAAGAGAGGGCTTACGAAGTACCAGATGGAGTTCTGGTCTCTCATCTTCCTTCTCGCTCCTCATTTCTTATAGGAGAAAGTGCTGATAGCCTGGTGGTTCTCTCAACCTTCTTTACTGCCTAATTTGTTCTTCCACCCAACAACTCTTCAGAACAAGGTCTTGTTTTCTGTTCTTTCACCTTCCTTTCCCCCACCCCGTGGTATGCATTCCATTCCCTTAACAGAGAGAAACAGAGAGAGAGAGAGAGATAGAGAGAGAAAGAGGGCTTCCTTCCCTCTAGCCACACAGCATTCATTTGATGTTTCTGATACTCTCAGACCTGCCCAGGGCTTCCCAGGTGGCACTGGTAGTACGCTGGTGGCAAAGAACCCGCCTGCCAATGCAGGAGACATAAGAGATGTGGGTTCAATCCTTGGGTAGTCCCAGTGCACCAGCCCCAAGCAACCAGTATAATGCATCGAACTTGGACTGGCGAGGAGGGAGGGGGGTTCAGGATGGGGAACATGTGTATACCTGTGGCGGATTCATGTTGATGTATGGCAAAACCAATACAATATTGTAAAGTAATTAGCCTCCAATTAAAATAAATAAATTTATATTAAAAAAAAAAAATCCTTGGGTAGGCAAGATCCTCTGGAGAAGGGCATGGCAACCCACTTCAGTATTCTTGCCTGGAGAATCCCATGAACAGAGGAGCCTAGTGGGCTATAGTCCATAGGGTTGTAAAGAGTCAGACATGACTGAGGTGACTTAGCACGCACGCACATAGACTTGCCCAAGTGTATAACTTATTTAACCTCACCGCACCTCAGTTTCCTCATCTGTGAAATGGGGAGAGGTGAGGCTAGCTCCTGCCTCAAGGGGTATTCCAAGGACTGAATTAGTTAATAACATAAAGTATGTAAAGCAGGATCTGCCATATACTAAGTGCTGGTCAAAATCTCTTATAATATCTAAGAAGACATCAATCTGGATTAAGGAAGTAAATAATAACCCCTGGCCATTTATGGATCACCTGTTATATGTCAGTGATTACTTTTGGGGCTAGCTAGGGAAATAAGCCTGGAGCAAGTGAGCAGTAGAGCCAGTGCCAATCCGAGGGCTGCCAGCTGGCAATGGCCACATGGCTCTCTGGCTGAGAGACAGAACCTGCAGGTTTCAGACCCAGCTCTATTCAGTTCTGCAAACATTTATTGAGCACTTACTAAATGCTATCCACTGAGCTATGCCCTGGACACTCAGTGCATCCTCAGACAATAGGGAAGGATTTTTGGAGGAAGTGATGCTTAAAATGAATCTTGAAGGATGAAGTGAGATGACGGAGCAGAGGGGACAGTGGTCCAAGAAGAGGACAAAGCATGTGCAAAGGCCCTGATGCACTGCCTTTGCAAATCCACTGAAAATATGCTTATGACTCCAGACAAGTACACTCATCCCTCTGGGCCTCAGTTTTATCATCTTCAACATGAAGCATGTTCAACACGCCTGTGTTCAGCTGTCTTGACTTTAAATTCCATATCCAATGATGGGACAGTCCATTGGAAAAATAATAATAATAATAATCCATGTCTATTCAATGACGTGGATCAACTGTATTTACCATTGGGTCCTTCTTTTGTGAAACGACCAAAAAACTTTTGCACATACACAGAAAGCTAAGATTGGAAGGAAATTCCCTATAAGGTCTTAGTGCTTATTCCTGGATGCAGAGACTCTGGGTGACTCAAAGTTTCTCCTTCAAAGTTTTTGTATATTTATATTTTATTTAATAAGTATATTCATTTTATATCCTGTAAACATTCATAAAGATTATAAAAAGATTCTAGAGATTAGGGATGAGGCTTTCAAATATTTCTTTCAAACCATAATCCAGGGACAGCAAAACAGACTAGCAAAGACAAACACAGAGTGGGGCCTGATGCCAAGAGTTCAAAGACTAGTTCTGCAGTGTTAGCTGCATGACTTTGGCAAGATTATCAACTCCAGTGAAGTCAATGTAAAAAAAAAAAGTTTCAAGAAATATAGTTACCTTCCTCCAGGCAAGAGACTCTAATCTTTTTTTAATTAAATTTTACTTAATTTCTAAAAAACGCAAGTTAACAACCACAGCATCAGGAACTAGCATCTTTTTAAAGAAAGGGCTAAATAGTATTTTCAGCCTGGTAGGTCATTTGGTCTCTGTCAGAACTAGCCACAAGTGCCAAAGAAGCTATAAATAATATGTAAACAAGTGAGTTTGGCTGTGTTCCAATAAAACTTTATAAAAACAGGCAGTGGGCCAAGCTTGGCCTGTGGGGTATCGTTTGCCAATCTCTGCACTGCATTGATTTAATGGCTCATTAATGGGCTGTAACCTGCAGTTTGAAAAATATTGGGATTAGAGTTGCTTTTACCCTGGCCAGATGAAGTAAATTGCAGTGACACTCATGTCACACATAGATCATGTTTTAAAACTTTGTTTCTTAAGGTAATTATTTAGAATTCAACACGCATTTTTTTCATTAGAACTGTTTATACAATGGTTGGAATTGCAGGCAAGCCCACAAACAGCCCTGCAGAAAACAGGTCTAAATACATGATTCTCCCACTCTGGGTTGTCCCTATTCATCCACTGGTTCTGAATTTCACCAGGACCCACTAGCACTGGGGGGACATTTTAGAGGACTTTTGTGCCAGATGTGAGCATGGCCCTTAGGAAGATGAGAAAGTAGCATTCTTCCTCTGGGAAAAGGCATCCTGCATTGCTGCTTAGAATGCCAGGAAAAAAAATAGTCCTTCTGTCTCTTTCTTCTTGCTGTCGAGGTTCCTAGGGTGTCAGCCTAAGGAGTCCATATGTTGGGGAGTATTCCCTGCAGTATATAAGCCAATCAGTTGTGAGCTGTGTGGCTAATCATGGTCAAAAGTACTGAACTGTGCAAATGATCCACTTATGTGTTATTTATTTTTTAAAAAGTAAAGTAGAAGAGTGTAGTGACCCTCTGTCAAGCTTTTGGGTGCCTGGAACCACTGATAACCTTACTGTTTGGAGAATTTCCCATATCATAAGTTCATGGTTCAGTAAGGTAGAAATTCATGTTCCCAGTTGCCCCTCCGCTTTGTGCAGGGATGTGGCCCAGGCGCCACTGGTTTAGAAGCAAGTGGTGTGACATGAATGGAACATGACAAAGGAGGTAGCAGAGACATTTAGCTTTCAAGGGTAATGGTGACAGAGGTCCTGCTGGGAGTGATCATTGTCCAGCGTCAGTGATGGAAGGTCCCGCGTCTATGGCTGTGATCAGTCCTGGGGTGAAACGTGGGCATTGTTCCATGTTGTGTGGCCTCAAAGCCTGTTTCTCCAGCTTCAATGCCCATCAGAAGTCTTCTTCTTTTTTTAAAAAATATTTATCAATTTGGCTGTGCCAGGTCTTAGTTGCAGCATGTGAACTCTTAGTTGCAGCATATGGGATCTAGTTCCCTGACCAGGGATCGAACCTGGGTCTCCTGCATTGAGAATGCAGAGTCTTAGCCACTGGACCATAAGGGAAGTCCTGCACCAGAAGTCTTCTTGCTGCTGCTGCTGCTGCTAAGTCGCTTCAGTCGTGTCTGACTCTGTGCGACCCCATAGATGGCAGCCCACCAGGCTCGCCCGTCCCTGGGATTCTCCAGGCAAGAACACTGGAGTGGGTTGCCATTTCCTTCTCCAGTGCATGAAAGTGAAAAGTGAAAGTGAAGTCATTCAGTCATGTCTGACTCCTCGAGACCCCATGGACTGCAGCCTACAGGCTCCTCCGTCCGTGGGATTTTCCAGGCAAGAGTACTGGAGTGGGGTGCCATTGCCTTCTTAAGCTCTACTAAACATTTAGACTCATGGGACCATCATAGCCACTCTTGTCCTGTGTGACAACATCAGACGTTCCCTTTACTGGGAGGCCTTATAACAATTCACCCAGCCATCTCAGAGCTATCTTCTACCCAGGTGATGCTCAGGTGCAAGAAGATAAGATCCACTTGGGTGGTTGTGAGAATTGCCCTGATTTATGAATCCAAGCATCTCCTGTAACAACTCCACAGAAATAGCTTCCAAGGTCCTTGAAAGGGACATCACTATTATAGGGATCACTGAATTCAAGGAAGCCCAAATCTCTGGATATTTACCAAGTATTTATAGTACTATAAGGCCAGATATAATGTACCAATCAAGGGTCATTTTGACCATAAGCAATGTTGCTTAGTAGCACAATTGATATTGCAAATTTTATCATGTTTCCAGGGCAACAGAGCTAGAGAATTAACCCAAGGTCAAATTCTCATGCAGGAAGGGGAAGGATTTGTTAACCCTCTGCTTAGACTGGGCCTCTCAGAGGTTTTCTTTCTGCTAAGCAGGTTCAGCTTTTGCAATTAAACATTCCTATTAGTAGTGTTGCTTGTATCAAGGATATTCTCCTCACTTGTGTTCTGATATACATACCTCGATGGGAAAGAATGGGGAAGAGTTACAATCAGGCCAGAAATTTTGCATAACCTTGGGTATTTCCACTGGAATATGTTAACATTTGGATATCACTTGTCATGTACTGATGTGTTGTGGTGATTTTCTGGTAAGGTTTCTTGGAAGATGTATTTGAATATCGTTAGCTTCTAATGTCTGTTGCTTGGTTAACTTTATTTCCTCAAGTGTAAATTTTTCCATTTGTTAAGACTGTTCTGTTTCTCCCATTCATTTTCCTCAAATTCTTGGTGATTGGAGGCTCATGTTTGTGGTTGAGATTTCCCTGGTAGACAGTCTGCCACATCTGTTTGCACAGCTCTGCTTACAAGAGGGGTGAGAACTGCCACTGCCTAGGTGTAAAGTTTGGTTGGTTTCCTCAAGAGACTGGGGTAGAGTAAAAGTACCTAATGCCTAGTCTTCTATGTGAAGCTGATCACTGTTCGCCTCAGGCATTACCAGCTAACCCAGGCAACAAAACACTCCTATTTATCCTCCTCTTTTTAATTTTATGGTGACAAATGACTGAAATCATTCATGTCCAAACACATCTAGGAATCACTAGTATTTCTAGTAATGATGTTGTTGTTGTTCAGTCGCTAAGTCATGTCCAATTCATTGTGACCCATGGACTGCAGCATACTTGGCATCTCTGTGTTTCACTATTTCCTGGAGTTTGCTCAAATTCATGTCCAGCGAGTCGGTGATGCCATCCAACCATCTCATTCTCTGTTGTCCCCTTCTCCTCCTGCCCTCAATCTTTCCCAGCATCAGGGTCTTTTCCAATGAGTCAGCTTTTTGCATCAGGTAGCCAAAATATTGGACCTTCAGCTTCAGCATAAGTCCTTCCAATGAGCATTCAGTGTTAATTTCCTTAAGGATTGACTACTTTGATCTCTTTGCAGTCCAAGAGACTCTAAAGAGTCTTCTCCAGCACCACACTTTGAAAGCATCAATTCTTTATTGAAAGCATCAATTCTTTGGCTCTCAGCCTTCCTTATGGTTCAGTTTTCACATCTGTACATGACTACTGGAAAAACCATAGGTTTGACTATATGGAATTTTGTTGGCAAAGTGAAGTCTCTGCTGTCTAAGTTTGTCATAGCTTTCCTTCTGAGGAGCAAGTGTCTCTTCCTGACCCAGGGATTGAACCCAGGTCTCCTGCATTGCAGGCAGATTCTTTACCATCTGAGCCTCTAGGGAAGCCCCAGTAATGATGTAAGGCAGGAAAATCTTGTCATAGATTTAAGATGATTCTATTAAAAAACAGTAGTAGCCACACATGACACCTACCCTCAGAACTGAGGTGTTTGCATTTATCATTACTGTTTGGGAAATACATATAGCTTAATCATAATCTTACAAAATTTATCTGAGGTTTTTTTTAACATAAAGTGAGAGATTTCAGAAGCTCAAAAAATAGTAGCCCAAGTTCTGGAACAACTTAAACTACAGAGATTTTATGCTGGCACTGAGCTTCTTCAAAACCCCACAATGAAAAATGAAACTATTCAAAACAAATGTAGCAACTCGAAAGCTATGCCCACATGAAAGAGGAAAATGGTATACGGAGACCTAGTTCCAGATACTCCAGCCAAGAAAGGCTCTTCTGACAAGCAGAGATGGTTTGAGGCACAGAACAATCTTTATTTCAGTCAACAATTATGTCTCAGACTTTCTGTTGGGCATGGATGAAAAGCGCACAATATTCAGCTCCTGTTCTTGAAGAGTCTGTGATAAACATATAAGCACTGTAACCTTACTTGACTTTGCCAGCATAGATAATGAAAGCAATGTTGTTTGATTTGGGGGAAAAGGAGACAGGAAGAAAGATAAAAAAACAGCTCCAAATTAGGATGCTCCCTCCCACTGGAAACGTCTTGTTAGTAAGTTTTGGTATGAAGTGGCTGTAAACGTTTTACTGGAAACAGAGCCCTCTCTCCTCTAAAGCCCTTCCCTGCGTGTTTTCAGATGCTAGTAAATACCAAGCTCTATTCTAGCTCAGAATGGGAAGAAACAGCTTTTTGTCTAGAAGGAATCATACACAGGCTTCTTTAGGGACAACAACAATAGCATTTTAGAGCCAAAAAATAAAAAGATGTATATCAGCTACTCTCACAGGATAAGGGGAGCTCTCCTCCTACTAAGCATGGCACTGGATGTCTTAGCTACAATATCTCATTTATGGCTTACACCAGTCCCAAGAGGCTGGTCATATTCTCATTTTACAGTGGAAGAGAAGAGTTTCAATAGGGGTGAGATGACTTGTTCAAGGTCCCAGAACTGGAAGAAGCAGAGCCGGGATCTGATTCCAAAAGTTGTTCTGACTCCCAAATCCATATACTTTCCCGAAGACCAAAGTGAACAGAACTCAAAAAATGGTAAGTTCTTTCTGTTTTGTGTCGTCCCCTGAAAGTTCAACCAAGGAGGAATGGAAATATTGACATAAATAACTCTGACAAACTATAGAACATGTTCTCTTTACTGGGCTCTCCCTCACAGCTCATTCCTCTTTAAAACTTGTTCCAGAAAGTTTGCAACCCTTAGATGGTCTCCCTAGACTAATGGTCACTTCAACTACACTCTGAATTCTGAAAACAGATTCCAGAAGGAAAGATGGAAACTACATAACAGAAAATACAATGGGAGCCACGCAATGCTTGGGGAGTTGGGGACAGGGATAGGTCACACGATGAGATATGTATTTTAGAGTTTCAGTTTGGTGGCCGTGAGGATGGAGCTGGTCAGAGAATATTAAGCTTCACACCCAGGGAGACCATTTAGAAATGAAATGCAGTGTCAGGTGTGACTTAGCGACTGAACAACAACGGCAGCAGTAAAGGGAACGAGGGGCTGGGCCATGCAGTGTGGCAGCAATCTGGGGAGGAAGGGTTAGAATAGCAGTCCCCAACCTTTTTGGAACCAGGGACTGGTTTCATGGAAGACGAGTTTTCCACAGACCAAGGGTGGGGGATGGTTTCAGGACGATTCTTGTAAGGAGTGTGCACCCTAGGTCCCTCACATGCACAGTTCACAGTGGGGTTTGTGCTCCTGTGAGAATCTACTGTGCTGCTCACCTGACAAGAGGTGGAGCTCAGGCAGTAACATGAGCAATGAGGATATCCATCTGAGTAAATACAGATGACACTTCGTTCGCTTATCCACCGCTCACCTCTTGCTGTACAACCCAGTTTCTAAAAGGCCATGAATGTGGGAGGGGGGGCAGGGTTGGGGACCCCTGGACTAGAGGAATGGGAGATGGCACAGATATTGCCTCAGTAAGATCTACTGACTAGCTGTCTATAGGAAGGAGGGAAGGAAAGGAAGGAGTGTGGGGTGAGGCCCGGTTTTCTGATTGGTTTGACCAGGTTGATGGCGATGCCATTCTTGGAGACTGGGGAGAAAGGAGGAACAGTCGGTTTGAGGGGTAAAATGTTGGCCTTAGTTTTGAGGTGGTTGTGAACACTCCTGATGGAAATGTTCCATAGGCAGCTGGATCAATGGATTTGTCCATTCTTTCACCCACAAATAATTATCGACTTTGTGATATATACCAGGTGTTGAATTTGGCATTAGGTACGGAGCGACAACCAAAACAGATGTGTTCTGTGTCCTCACAAAGCTCACAGGCAACACACACACACACACACACACACTTGCTGTGTTGGGCAGAAAAGAATAAGGTATCCTGAGAAGATCCAGCCTGAGAGTGTGAGACTTGACAGTGAAACTGGAAGGCTGAGTTGCATAAGGTTCTGGCGCTCAGCGGTGGTGAGGTCTAACTGGAGATGCGAGGGGGTCATCTACAAAGAGGCAGGAATTGAAGGGTGTGGGGAGGAGATGAATCAGAGGAACTACCCCATTCTACAAGCTTTTGGGTGGGGCTGAAGAACTAGATACCCCAAAGCTGAGACCAGTGGCTTCCATCCTCCCAGCCATCATGATTCATACTCAGAACACAAAGTCTTGGTGTGTCTGACTGAGGTTGTTTTCTGCCTGGCGACCATGTGCACGTTGCCACCTCTCCACTTTGGGTATGTTTGGCACATGAAAATATACACAGGGCACCACTGATTTGGCCTGGATACTGGCAGACGTGACTAATCCCCTGATTAAGTTAATTCCAGACTGGCTTGAAATAGTGATGCTAACTTGGGATTCTTAAAAAAAAAAAAAAAAAAAAAAGAGGCAATTTCTGTCTCACCCATGCTCCATCCTCTTCTTTAACTGAAAGCCAAGAGACATGGTTTAGGAGCCCAATTAAATCCAATCCATTCTGGCAGAATTAGAGCATCCAATGAACATTTCAAAACCACTTGGAATCATTTAATAGAGAAAAAGTGCATTGAGCCCAAACTGGGAGCTGTTCAGCTATGTGTGGTAAGATTTCCAATAACATTTATAAAAGGGAATGTTTATTAAGCATTTACTACATGCTGGGCACTGTTCAATGCATTCAGTCTTCAAACAGCCCTATGAAGGATTTATTCTTATTTTATAGATGAAGAAACTGAGGCACAGGGAGGTTAAAGGCACTTTTCCAAGATACCCTAGCTTTTAACTGGAAGAGCCTGGATTCGAACCTACAAGTCTGGGTCACAGAGCCAGCTCTTTTAACCACTCAGTAAACAGGGTCATTACTGTAGTAGTTACAGTGAACAAGCCTGTGTATGTCGGAGGATGGGCCTGATTTGTGAGATGCTGGGGGAGATGAGGGGCTTCCTGGGTGGCTCAGTGGGTAAAGAATCTGCCTACAATGCAGGAGACGCAGATAGATGCAGTTTGATCCCCTGGTTGGGAAGATCCCAGGAGGGCATGGCAGCTCTCTTTAGTATTCTTGCCTGAAGAATCCCATGGACAGAAGAGCCTGGTGGGCCACAGTCCACGGTGTCACAAAAAGTCAGACACGAATGAAGCAACTGAGCACCCATGCATAGGGGAGATGAGCTTTGTGGACCTGTCCGCATGGAAAGAGGGGACGCCTCCAGGCAGCCTTCTGGACTGATGGCAGTTTGGATGCCTTGCCTCTGACAGGGTGAAATCATCCTCAGAAAATCCTGGGGTTTTCCAGGCAGAAGGGAACCTGGAAACCACTTAGTGTTGCTGCTGGTTTATGGACGAGGAGGTTGAGGCACAGGGGAGTAGATGGATGGTGCTGAGGAGCAGCAGAAGCTGGGTCAGAGGGAGCTTCCTCTTCCAGGAAGCCCTCCCTTCCTTCTCTGCCATGAGGACTCTGCCTCATGGAACCTGCTATGCTGTCCCCCATGCACCCGAGAAGCCCACTTCTGGGTGAGCAGGTGTTACAGTTTCCCCCTGAAGTGCCCAGGACAGCCAGGATGAAATGAAGACAGACATCTCCCACCCATAGGGCTGGCATCCCCCAAAGCTGCCTTCACAAGGAAGCCCACTGGCACTGCAGAAACCCTCATCTCTCCGGAATTTGAAGACCCACTCTTCTGACCCAGGCCACTTTTATCCCAAATTGGACCAGCCCTATGAAAACGCATTTCAAAGATCCCACTCAGGTCTCAGGGCTTCCCAGGTGGTGCTAGTGGTAAAGAACCCGCCTACCATTGCAGGAGACATAAGAGATGTTGGTTCAATCCCTGAGTCAGGAAGATGCCCTGGAGGAAGGCATGGCAATCCACTCCAGTATTTTTGTCTGGAGAATCCCCACGGACAGAGGAGCCTGGTGGGCTACAGTCCATAGGGTCACAAAGAGTTAGATGTGACTGAAGCGACTTAGCACGCCCCAAAGTCTCAGATACTCCTCAGGGCACAAGATTCAACCTCCAGTGAGTTTCTGGAAACTGGGCAGCTCTGGCCCCTCCCCTGCCCTACCCTTGCACCACCTCAGAGGCAATACCCACCCACCACAAAGTGGTGTCGACCCGAAGGGAGCTTCTCTCTCTGGCCATCCAAAGCCAACACATGTCTTACCTTTCCACCTGGAGGTTGACTTTGGAGGGCTCCACGTTGGGATTTTCCCATTCCATCTGCGGGCAGTGCATGAAATAGCAAAGGGTATACAGGGCCTCGGGCTCCCAGTAGAGCGCCCCCTGCTTGTGGTGCAGGGGGGTGCCGTTGCCATGGTGCTTGGCATTGAGCGGCTGCAGGTGATGCATTGCTCGGGACACCAGGTCACCTGTGGACAGAAGTAAGATTTCAGATCCTTCAAGCAGCCAAGACTCACAGAGAAGAGCTGCAGAGATTCTCGAGATTCCCTCATTCAATGGAAATGGTCTCATCAGGCAGAGAGGGAAGCGTTTGTTCATTCACCACATGTCCATGTGGTGGACTTATCACATGGACACCACTGTCCATGACTTATCAGGTTTGGGGTGCTGCTTCAAGCACAGCGGGCTGCTACGGTAACCCCAGTCCTGCTCTTTGGAACCCACAATTTCTAACAAGGCACAGAAAGCCCTTTGTACGTGTCTACTTCCAGCCTTCTTCATCTGGGACACACCCCTCTGTCGCATCCTCTGCTGTAACCAGTACTGCCTCCCTTGCAATCACAAGAATGGACTATACTGTGTCTTTCCTCTGAGCCTGGGCATAAACTGTTATTCCCTCTATCTAGAACATTCTCTCTCTCCTCTTTTCCAGGCTAACTCCTGCTGATCATCCAGGTGTCGGCTTATATATTATATTCCAGGACACCATTCTGGAATTTCCCCCACTCCCCTGTGTCAGATGCCACACTGTACTTTCTTTGTTACAGCACTTAGTACACTGCGACACAGTATTCTTTTTGTCCATCATTCCAAACGACAGCAACTCGGCCTGAAATGACACCTATTTGTGACAGCACAGTTAGAGCATTTTAACATTGAATTCTCATAACACCCTATGAAGCAGGCACCTGTATAAACCCATTTTACAGATGAGGACACAGAGGCCCAAAGAGGTGAAATAACTTCTCAGCTGGGCAGAGCCACGAACAGCAGAAGGAGGATTTGAACCCCAGCACTCTGGCTCCAGAGTCTATGCACTTAACCATGCTCCTTGAGGGGCATGTTTTACTATTCTCAGCGCTGGCAAGCTCTGAGAACACTCTGGCCTTTCTCATGCTTTCTTAGAAGAAAACTAGCTTTCTCCTTCATCAAACCAGACCTGCATGTTCCCAGGTTGGCTGTGGAGAGAAAATCTTCTTACGGGAGACTGGTTGGGCCTGAAGCTCTGACTTTCCTTGACTAAGACTGTGTTTCTCAAATGTGGTTTGCTTGTAAGCAACCTTCAGGAATGTAGTTGTATCCAAGCACCACCTGTATCATTATTTACTTAATCTTCGATGGACTCATTTTATTTTTTAAATACATATATCTAAAAAAGAAACATTATGTCACTGCCATAAATGGGAAATCAGTATCCCTTGCTGTAAACAGAAGGTCATTGTGAAAGTTAATTCAATAAAAAGAGTGCAATTAATTTATACCTGAATTCTGGTTCTGTTTTCTTTTGTTACAAAGGGCAAGTGAAAGAGTTGTTAGGGGCACATATCAAGTGGAGCCTTTCCTCTGAAAGCAATTAGAATGGAAATAGAATTGAAAAGATCACTCCCATGACCAGTGTTATCTAAGGCACTGCCCCTGTCCCTCTGGAAATCATCTCTTGCACAGTGGGAGGTGTTGCACACCTGGTGAGATGTTCCTCGAAGATATTCGTGATGGTGAATTTGTGTGTCAGCTGGGCTAGGCTATGGTGCCTGGTTGTCAGTCTAAATGTTGCTGTGATGCTATTTTTTTTTTTTTTAAGTTTTTTAAACTTATTTAAATATATATTTAAAATTTTTTCGATATTGTGTTGGTTTCTGCCATGCAGCAATGCAAATCAGCTGTAATTATACATATATCCCCTCCCTCACAACCCTCCCTCCTCTCCCCCAATCCTGTCCCTCCAGGTCATCATCACAGAGAGCCAGAATGGGCTCTCTCGGGCTACATAGCAAATTCTCACCAGCCATTCCTCTTACACTTGTTAGTGTATGTATGTTGCTGCCACCTCCTCCATTCATCCCACTCTCTCCCTCCCACACTGTGCCTACAAGTCCATTGTCTACACTTGCATCTCCATTTTTCCCCTGCAAATAGGTTCATTAATATCCTTTTTCTAGATTACATATATATGCTTTAATAGACTATATTTGTTTTTCTCTTTCTGACTTACTTGTGAAGCTATTTTTTACATATGATTAATATTTATATCAGTATATTGTGAGTAAAGCAGATTACCCTCCAGAATGTGGGTGGGCCTCATCCAATCAGTTGAAGGAAAAAAATAGAGGAGAAAAGAGAGAGGCCCTTGAATAAGAAGGCATTCTGTCTTCAGACTCATGACTGAAACATTAACTCCTTCTAGAATTTAGCCCTCCCTCTCCAACCTAGCTCCCTGTGGGGGTCAGGGACTGCCTCCCCCATTCCCAACCCCTCATTACACAGCTGAAACCAAGCCTGCAGAGCCCACCAGTTCTCTGCCATCCAGCTGTACATTTTCATAAGACACTTGTACCTAAAATCCAAACAACTCAGTGAAAGGCAGGAGTTTCTCCTCTACAGGCCCAATGCCTACCTTCTAGGTTCCCATTTCTTGTCTGAGGGAGGGGCTACTTCCTCAAAAGGAGATTGACAAGAGGGCTATTCATCCCCTTTGTGGGAGCCGGCCTATGGAGGTGAGGTCTCAGCTGAGGGTGAAAACGGCAAATATTCCCCTTTCTCTTCCACGTCCATGGCAGACATGCTTAACCGATCACAGAACTCCTATCCACTGAGTGGAGATGCAGCCTTAAAGTCCTTCTTGAGACAAAAGTCCAAGTGGTCACTATTTACTCTGATCGTCAAAGGAAAGAAAACTCCATATCCTAAAGCCAGAGTCCTAAGGTGTCATCAAGACAACCTAACCAGAGTACAATCCACTAAGCTTAATATCTGGACAATGATGCAGGGGTTAAACAGACAGTAGTGAGGGGTTAAACTTCCCTACACCCCTCTGCCTTCTACTAAGCCTTAACCTAGAGTCTGACCCTCCTTCTCTCCATTTCCCACAGCAGGAGAATATATGCAAGAAACTCAAAAAAGAATCAGAGAAGGAAATTCTCTTTTAGGGGTAGGTGGGCGGGAAAGATCTTAAGAGGACCTGTAGATGGAAGCTGTGGCGTCCCATGATTCTATGTGAGCAACAGTCCAGCTGTTGTTCACTGAGCATCTACTCTGTGCCAGGCACTGTGAAAAAGCACCTCACATGCATTGTCTCTAGGACTCACAAGGCTCTATAGGGTACTAGACCATTCAGGTATGAGCTAAATCAAATCCCTTATGATTATACAGTGAAAGTGACAAGTAGATTTAAGGGAACAGATTTGACAGACAGAGAGCCTTAAGAACTATGGATGGAGGTTCACGACATTGTACAAAAGGCAGTGATCAAGACCATCCCCAAGAAAAACAAATGCAAAAAGGCAAAATGGTTGTCTGAGGAGGGCTTACAAATAGCTATGAAAAGAAGAGACACAAAAGGCAAAGGAGAAAAGGAAAGATATACCCATTTGAATGCAGAGTTCCAAACAACAGCAAGGAGAGATAAGAAAGCTTTCCTCAGGGATCAATGCAAAGAAATAGAGGAAAACAATAGAATGGGAAAGACTAGAGATCTCTTCAAGAAGATTAGAGATACCAAGGGAACATTTCATGCTAAGATGGGCTCAATAAAGGACAGAAATGGTATGGACCTAACAGAAGCAGAAGATATTAAGAAGAGGTGGCAAGAATACACAGAAGAACTATACAAAAAAGATCTTCATGACCCAAATAACCACGATGGTGTCATCACTCACCTAGAGCCACACATCCTGGAATGCGAAGTCAAATGGGCCTTAGGAAGCATCACTAAGAACAAAGCTAGTGGAGGTGATAGAATTCCAGTTGAGCTATTTCAAATCCTAAAAGATGATGCTGTGAAAGTGCTGCACTCAATATGCCAGCAAATTTGGAAAACTCAGCAGTGTTCACAGGAATGGAAAAGGTCAGTTTTCATTCCAATCCCAAAGAAAGACATTGCCAAAGAATGTTCAAACTAGTGCATAATTGCACTCATCTCACATGCTAGCAAAGTAATGCTCAAAATTCTCCAAGCCAGGCTTCAACAGTACATGAACCATGAACTTCCAGATGTTCAAGCTGGATTTAGAAAAAGCAGAGGAACCAGAGATCAAATTGCCAACATCCATTGGATCATCCAAAAGGCAAGAGAGTTCAAGAAAAACATCTACTTCTGCTTTATTGACTACGCCAAAGCCTTTGACTGTGTGGATCACAACAAACTGTGGAAAATTCTTCAAGAGATGGGATTACCAGACCACCTGACCTGCCTCCTGAGAAATCTGTATGCAGGTCAGGAAGCAACAGTTAGAACTGGATATGGAACAACAGACTGGTTCCAAACTGGGAAAGGAGTATGTCATGGCTGTATATTGTCACCCTGCTTATGTAACTTATATGCAGAGTACATCAAGAGAAATGCTGGGCTGGAAGAAGCACAAACTGGAATCAAGATTGCTAGGAGAAATATCAATAACCTCAGATATGCAGATGACACCACCCTTATGGCAGAAAGCAAAGAAGAACTAAAGAGCTTCTTGATGAAAGTGAAAGAGGAGAGTGAAAAAGTTGGCTTAAAACTCAACATTCAGAAAACTAAGATCATGGCATCTGGTCCCATCACTTCATGGCAAATAGATTGGGAAACAGTGGAAACAGTAACAGACTTAATTTTGGGGGGCTCCAAAATCACTGCAGATGGTGACTGCAGGCATGGAATTAAAAGACACCTGTTCCCTGGAAGAAAAGCTATGACCAACTTAGACAGCATATTAAAAAGCAGAGGCATTACTTTGCCAACAAAGGTCCATCTAGTGAAAGCTATGGTTTTTCCGGTAGTCATGTATGGATGTGAGAGTTGGACTATAAAGAAAGCTGAGCGCTGAAGAATTGATGTTTTTGAACTGTGGTGTTGGAGAAGACTCTTGAGAGTCCCTTGCGCTGCAAGGAGATCGAACCAGTCCATTCTAAAGGAAATCAGTGAATATTCACTGGAAGGACTGATGTTGAAGCTGAAACTCCAATACTTTGGCCACATGATGCAAAGAATGGACTCATTTGAAAAGACCCTGATGCTGGGAAAGATTAAAGGCAGGAGGAGAAGGGGGCGACAGAGGATGAGATGGTTGGATGGCATCACCGACTCAATGGACATGAGGTTGAGTAAACTCTGAGAATTGGTGATGGGCAGGGAGACCTGACGTGTTGCAGTCCATGGGGTCTCAAAGAGTCAGACACGACTGAGCAACTGAACTGTACTACATTATTTTAGCTTTACAGCAGTGATCCGCAAGCGGGGTGATTTTGCCTCCCAGGGGATACTTGGTAATATCTGGAGACATTTCTTGTGTCACATCCCAGGGACTGTTACTGTACCTAGTGGGTAGAGGCTCGAGATGTTGCTAAACATCCTACAATATACAAATCAGTCCCCATAAGAAAGAGTTTTGCCCAGAAGTCAATAATGCCCAGGTTGAGAAATTCTGTTTTACAGTAAGGAAACCAAGGCTCGAGGTCACAAGGCAGAGAAGATTGTAAACTTGGGTCTGCCTGATTCTAATGTCTGTGCTCGTCACCCTACCCTGACCTAAGTCCTTTTTACAGAGACAGCACACTGCAGCCGTGGCCAGCTCCAAGTCCATGATGGGGCAATTTGGCATTGTGTAGCCAAGGTGTTAACAAATGCTCCTTTCCTTTGATTCAGTAATTCCATTTCTGGGACTCTGTCCCAAGGTTGGAATCCAAAATGCAGCAAAATCTTCATGCACAAGGATTTTTATCCAAAACCTTATTTATAGAATCCAAAATTTGACAAAGAAACAAATGTTTGAAAATCAGAGCATGGTTAAATAAACTCTGGTATGTGATAAAACTCATGCAGTTACTAAAAATGTTTACAGAAAGCCGCAATAAATGAAAAAAAAATCTTTGTGTTAAAATGGTAAGTGGCAAAAAAGTGAAATTCAAAATTGCATACAGTGATCAGGATTATGTTATTAAAAATATGCACTGAGTAAATAACAGGGGGAAAAAAGCAAAATGTTGACCAAGGATTTCTCTGCCTAGAGGGATTGTGGGTGACATTCCCTTCCAACTTTTCTCGTTATTTCTGAATTTTGAATTATGGCATATGCTTCTTGGGTTTATCAGAGTAATAAGCTTAGCGAGGTGGTGTTTACTTTCTAGTACCTCCTATGTAGGGCCAGGTTGGGGCACATTCATCTTTCCCTCTGTCTTTCTTGAAAGCACTCATAAAAAAGCTCAAAATAAGAAAAATCAAAATCGGGTGGAGAAGAGAAAAGGATCCATGTTTTGAGGCCACACGTCACCCCTCCAGGTTCCCAAGACCCTGGGAAGGCTCTGGTTTTGGTTGGACTAACCGTGTCCTCAGAGCATCATTCAGTTCGCCCTGCACTTCTAGGCTCTCCACTTTTTCTCTTGTTGTTTTCTCACCTTATAGGAACCTTCTCTTCATCTTCTCAACGGCTGAAGACTTTCAAGGCTGTGATCAAATGCCACTTCTTCCAGGGAGCCCTCCAGGATGCTCCCATTCAGAATCAATTGCCCTTTACTCTGTGTACCTACAACACCTGATGATAAAGTCTAACATGTTACGTGTTTAATTCAGACATGCTTTAGATGTCCATACATCTGCTTCCCCTATTGACTTTAATGGATAGAGACATGACTCATTCATTGCCCTGTTCCTGGAGGAGCAGTGTGTTTGGTGGTTAGGGACAAGTTTTCTGGAGTCAGACTCTCTGAGTCTGAGTTTCCAACCTGCCAGTGACCAGCTGTATGATCTTGGGTGAGTTAACATCTCTGTATTTGGGGATAATTATGTCCTTTGTGAACTTGTTGTGTGGATTAAACCGCTAACATGTAGAAAGTACCTAGCATTGGTTTCTTCATTTGGAAAATGGAGATAATAATAGTTCCTAATGAAGCAATCATATAAATCACTTAAAGCACTTGAAATAGGGTTGGGCACATTCTAAACGTATAATAAGTATTCAGCATTTATCTTTTACTTTGTATTGTCACTACCATCATCATCTTCATCACCAGCACCATTTTTTCCATCATCTTGGCCACCATTATCATCTTCATCATCATACTATCTACATCACCATCAGTATCATCACTGTCATCAGCCCAGTCTCTGGATCACAGGCCAAAGGATGTCTCTGATGAGGGTTGGTCATGGGAGATGAAATCCGCATGGGGATTCTACAATCACTAGCTCCACTTCAAATCCCACTCTATGTATGTGCTACCTGCTGCTTCCCGGTCAGCTTCATTCATGAACCCAAAGCAACAAACCCACTGTCACTAGCTACACTGAGTTTGGGTGGCTAGAGTTTGGTTCTAGGAACCTACTTGAGAATCTGCTTATAATCAGATTTCCCAAATGTCAGTCATTTGAAAATCAGCATCATGAATTCTCATATATCTGTGCGCCGTAGGTCCAATTTATTTACTTAACATTTTTCTTTAAATTGGCTCCTTCTTTCACACAATACATTCATTGAAAAAGAAAACTTTATATCAGTGCCATAAAAGGAAAACCAATATTTTTCTAGTACCCATAAAAAATTCATGGCAATTAAAAATAGAAAGTGTTTTGTGTATTGCCTGCAATCTCCCTTGCAACCCTTTGGGAAACGGAGCTCTGCCTTCCAGACTCTGGTTATCAGTGCAATTCCCTCTAAGCTGTCTTCCTGCATGCCACTGTGATCACCCTGAGACAAAGGATTGCATATTCCAACATGGGTTCCTTTCCCCAAAACCTGTGCTGTGACAGCACCTTCAATTCCTTCCCTGCTGTTCATCCACAGTCAGCTGCCACTTTCTATGTACGTTTTCAAAACTTCCCACAACCCTGGGGTAGGAGGTATCATCACTCTCTTTTCAGAGATGGTAAAACTGGGAATCAGAGTGATCAAGTTACTTGACCTAGGTCACACAGCACAGATGAGGAAATCAAGGCACTCTCCAGCATCATAAACCATGGTTTAACTTGCCTCCAAAATTTTCCTGGGCTCCAAAATCACTGCAAATGGTGACTGCAGTCATGAAATTAAAAGATGCTTGCTCCTTGCTTCTGAAGAATTGATGCTTTTGAACTGTGGTGTTGAAGAAGATTCTTGAGAGACCCTTGGACTGCAAGGAGATCCAACTAGTCAATCCTAAAGGAAATCAGTCCTGAATATTCATTGGAAGGACTGATGCCGAAGCTGAAACTCCAATACTTTGGCCACCTGATGCGAAGAACTGACTTATTGGAAAAGACCCTGATGCTGGAAGGACTGAAGGCTGGAGGAGAAAGGGACAAGAGGGTGAGATGATTGAATGGGCACCACCAACTCGATGGACATGAGTTTGAGCAAGCTCTGGGAGTTGGTGATGGACAGGGAAGCCTGGCGTGCCGCAGTGGGTTGCAAAGAGTTGGACGTGACTGAGCGACTAAACAAAGACAACTCATTCCCTATTTTATACATGAGAAAATTGAGACACAGAAGGGTTAAGGCCAGTGACACTTTACCATTGAAAAGGGTCACAGGTACATTCTAATGGCTAGAGGCAGCAGGACCTTATGAAAAGACCCCATTTCCCCATTTACATTTGAGAGGCTCCTTGTCCAAGCAGAGGGCTTTTTTATTTTTTCCCCCTGGTGACACTGAGGAGAGACAACCCAGAAACCCTTTTTATGCACAGTTGTAAATTAATGGTCCTGTTTCAAGGAACACATTGAATGGGAACAGCAAGTTCACAGTTTAGTGTAAAAAGAAAACAGAAAGAGGCATTTTTCAATGAAGCCCTCATTTTTTTTCCCTTTAAATAACAGAAAGCAATTACTCTACTTAATGGCTGTCCAATGCAGGTTAATTGGGAGCTTGGGGGCAAGGCAAGGAACATTGGGCAGAAGAGCTGCAACAAGGTCTCAGAGGACACAAATATGGGATGGATGGGACCAAACGAACAGTCGAGTTGATTCAAAAATGAGCACAGCCAGAGCCTCTGCTTTCCCTGGAGGTGGGGTGGACTCGCTTCCGGCAGACCTACTCCTGACCCAGATTAGGTAAGGAGGCCTGATCTGCTCACTGGACTCTAAGTACTGTCTTGCTAATTTCCTGAGGCTCATGGTTAAGAATCACCAGCCTCTGTCAGTTTGGGGATCTTTGTGATTTAGCTTCTCACTCAAATAATGTGAGTGGCTCAGTTCAGCTAGTAAAGAATCTGCCTGCAATGTGGGAGACCTGGGTTCAATCCCTCGGTTAGGAAGATCCCCTGGAGAAGGGAAAGGCTACCCACTCCAGTATTCTGGCCTGGAGAATTCCAAGGACTACAGTCCATGGAGTTGCAAAGACTGAGCGACTTTCACTTTCAAATAATTTGACATACAGAGATTCCAGTTCTAGCCCTCTGAGTTCAAAATTCAGTTCAATAGAACACTAAATATTTGACAAGAATTTCATTGAGTTCCCCTCCCCTGTAGCATTTTCTTCAGCTTTTGTTTCACAGAATAGTTCACTGTGGGTCATTCGTGTATTCATTGGACATTCAACAGGTATTTCCCAAGCTAAGGGCAATGTGTTAGGTGCTTAGAATGCAGAACTCAACTGGACACAGCACAGTTAAGCAGAAAAAGAAAAGATGATTTGAAATGGGACTCTGCCACTTAGTTGTGTGGCTTTCGGCAAAACATTTATCCTTCTAAGTCTTAGTTTTCTTATCTATAAAATGAGAATAATAATACCTTTCATGTGCTTAAAGCATTTGGCACACAGCAGGTGGTCTGGAAATAGTGGATGTATTTTTGCCCCAAGCCATAACACCACCACTATACATCACCACTGATGAAGGCAGTTTGGGGTTTTAATATGATGCCCTGAGGATAGAAGCAGGGTGTATACAGAAGTTTCAGCGGGCAGGGGCAGGGTGAGGGGGGTGGGAGAGTGGGGGTGGGTCTGTCATCTACCTGCTGGTGAAATACTCGGTAACCTTTGTGAATTCTCACATCTCCAATTTAGTTTTGAGGACAGCATTCACAATACCTGGTACAGAGCAAACTGTAGATCCTCAGACCTGGAAGGAACAAAGGTCTGACTAATGTTCTGATATTATAGAGGCAGATACAGTCCACCCATATCATCTAGAAATACCCAGGCTTCCCCCAGAGACAGGGAGTCATGTCTAGTGATGAAAGCTCTGCCTGGAGAACTGGATTCAATTTCAAGTCGTCAACTCACAGGTGTGGCTGATCTTAGACAAGTTATTTATCCCTTCTTACCTTCATTCCCACATCTATGTGGATAATAATGGTTACATCGGAAGTAGCTCATGTAGATTTTTCATAGTTCCCTAGATTAACATCTATTATTGTTGGCTATTAAGAAGGCTATAGTCAGGGGCTCTGCCCTCAACCCCGAGCAGCCTGGTTCAAGAAGAGCAGGGACAGCTGGGAATAAACTCTCTTCATCCCACCATTGCTGGGACAACAGTGGTTTCTGGAATCTGCACAGGCAGAGTAACCTTTGAATATGAAGAACAGCTCTCCATGTACACAGACAGGGCAAGGCTGTATTGATTCAGACCATAGAGCAAGTCAGTCTAAATTACAGTCAGATCAGAAAAGAAGGCAATTTTATTACTTTCCATCGCCGACGTGGCTTATCAACATGCCTCTGCACACACGTTCTACGGGGCTGACTTAATGAACGGAGGGAACCTATTCATAATTAGCAGCACCTATTTGTGTGCCAACAATTCATATGCGAAAGTCAATATTCAACAGCAACGACAGCATTTAATTTACAGAGCAAATTGTCCTTAAAAACAATTTACGTGACAAGCTGCTCCTGTGGACTGCCTGCTTAGGTAAAATGCAGATTTGTTTAGCAAATCCTTTTCTTCAAGAGAAGCGCTGGAACTGAGCGGAGCTCCAGCCCAGGTGCTAGGAGGGGCCTTTAAAATACTTCAGGACATACCTTTGAGACCCCAGAGGAGAATGTGTGGGGGCCTCTTCCAAGGTGGCGCCCATGTAGACATGATCCAACCCTGTAGCCAGAATCGGCCTTTCCAAGGTCATGGGCATGTCTTGGAAATTGGTGGAGTCCCAAACAACACGGCATTTCTTCTTTGAGATGTTTCCCCAAGGGATCTGCTTGGACCAGCTACATCTGAATCTCTGAGGGGGCTGTTAAAATGTAGACCTTTCCTTTTCCCGTTCCAACTGTTGCAGATATCTCAAAATATCATTCACACACATCACCACCTCAAAATAATAGGTCATCAGAGTTGCTGCTAGATCTTGTTTTATAATGTTCTAATAAAAACATATAATGACTATATCACAGTTTAGCTAAGATATATTGATAACTGTCTTTTAATATAATTAGCTTACTTTATAAACTGGTATACTTTATTTAATGCATTTAAAAGTACTGTTCTAAGGCAGGGTCCACAGACTTCATCAGGCTGCCAAAGGGGTCCACAGAATCCTTAAGTTTAAGAACAATCATACAACTGACCAGTGGCTGGAAGACCCTGTAATCAGAGGCATCTCATGACTTTGGGGGTTTGATGGGAATGGAAGCACAATTTCCAAATTCAGGTGCCAAGAAAGTAGCTCTAGTGAACATAAGGAGCCCCTTCAGCTCGAATCAGCAACTGCTTCCCTTTGCAGAGGTGCAAGCCATGTTCTCAAGGTAGATGACTGTCCTGGGTGTACAGGGAATTCTTGGGAAGAGGTACAAGTTGCTTTATGAGTCCTTAAGTCTTTTATAGTTCAGAATCTTCTAGAATTTCACAGTACCTCATACTTTAACATACTCTGGCATTTCTGTGATCATTACTCTAGTTCCATCTGGAGCTAACACACAGCTGTGTCATTTGACAATCAATTGGATCATAAGTAAATACAGTTTTATATTCCTCTGGTTGGCCAGACTCAGCCCAGACCTAAATTAGGAGGTGTAGAAGCACAGCAATCGTTATTCAAACTTGGGACACCATAGCCTTCTCTCTCCACCTTTCTGCCCCTTCTCTCCCTCTCTTCCCATCCCTCTCTTTGTCTCTGTCTCTCCCTTTTTTCATATTTCCCAAGGACTATGTGCCAAGCAGTATTCATGGTGCTGAGGTTACAACAGTGAACAAAACAAATATCTCTTCTCTCTGTGAGAACATATTCTAATAGCAGGAAACAGATAGTTAAAAAAATGAGTCAACTATTGAGGGTGTCTGGGGGAAGGAGGGAGGGGAATGATTGATAATGGCTATCAGGTTTCTTGTTGGGGTGATGAAAATGTCCTAAAATTGATTGTGGTTATGGTTGCATAACTTGGAAATACACTAAAAGCCATTGAATGATGATATACTTTAAGTAGGTGAACAGGATATAAATTATATCTCAGTGGACTTGTTACTGAAAAACAAAAAAAAATATTGAGCATGTCATAGGGTAATAGCTGAGAAGAAAGGTAAAGCAGTGAAGAGGGATCGGAGTTCTTAGGGTGTTATAATTTTACATAGGGTGGTCAGGGAAAACTTCATTAAGGGGTAACATTTGGGTGAGACTTAAAGGTAATGAGGAAATAAGCTATGTGGATATCTGGAGGATGAGAGTGGTTTATACAGAGGGAAGAGTATGCGCAAAGGCCCTGAGGTATGTTTGCTATGTTCAAGGAACAAGAGGTACCAGTGTGACTGAGTTCAGCAGGCCTGGGGAGGAAGTGGAGGAAGATGTCTGAGGGATACAGGTGGGGAGCCTGGATGAAATTTTGAGGATTTGGGCTTTTCTTGTGGATCAGATGGTAAGCCAGTGGAGGATTCTGAACAGACGTGGTCCTGTTGTGGAAATCAACAGTCTTTACAGCATTTACTGTGTGATAGGGACTGCAGAGTGGTGGACTCCCTGGTGGGTGTCAGCTTGTTGAGTTACCACAACTACATTCTAAGTGAAGTATTACCATAGTCTCTGTTTTATAAAAAAGGAAATGGAGGTTTAGAAAAGGGTAGGAGGCTGACCTCCATCAGAGGCAGTTTTTACCAGTCTACCTGACTCCAGAGCCCTCGCCTTCACCACGGCCATCACTGATCTGTGTACATAGCAGGTGCTTAATAAAAGGAGCCACCGGATTGGTTACAGAACACTGCCCTGAGCACAGTCAGCCCCTTGGGCACAGAGTAGGCAGAGAACCAGCATCCACTTACTCAGTTCTGCGATGCTGCCAACGCGGGTGGCCAGCAAGGATTGCTCGATGGTCCTCAGCTCGGACTGGCTAAACATGGGCAGCTCTCCTGGCTTGCTGGTCCGCTGCGGGTCCCGGTGAAGGTTCAGGCTGTCTGGCAGGCAGAGCACTCCTGCAGGTGGTAGGAACAGAGAGTGAAAAGAAAACAAGATTGTTATTTTTCTGCTACCCAAAGGAGGGGTGCAAAACCCCTCAAACACCACGCACAGCCTCAAACCACACCAGAGTTGGTAATGCAAAGGAAACATGGGAACCAAGGCTCTGCATCCTCTTGGAAATGATGTCTAGGTCTTTCCAAAGGTCTCCTGCTGATTTAACAAACATCCTTCTGTATGCGCACATGCCCAAAGGACACAGAAGAAAATCATTTCCTCAGAACTGGCAGGGACCCCACCTGTGCAGAGACACCTCTTGAGAACTCAGTGGTCATGGTCCCACCAGCCTTCCCGAGGCAGCTGCCACCCCAAGTGCCCTGGAAGACATCTCTCCTGGCAGTCCTCTGAGGGCTCACTTTACTTCCCCAGCAAATTCCACTCTGGGTGGTTGGGCTGTTATCTGTCAGACAAAGCTCTGACTTTCTCCATAGAGCTGTATTTCAGGAGCTAAAAAGTCCCCATGGGCTTTTGTAGCTTGTATGGTGAATACCCATGGGAGATCCCTGGAGTCCAGTTATTTTTATCCCGTCCTTTCCATTCCATGATCATTTAGTGAGAACCTGAGAACTTACTTCGATTGACTACTCAGAAATATTCACTGTTCCTGTCATCACCACAGCCTCCATAGGCAGAGTGTGCTTTCTTGCTCCTTGACTTTTGGTTTCACAAACTTTGGCCAAAGGTATGTTAAGAGATATGATGGAACCAAATGTCTGAAAAGCACCTGTGCAGTTGAACTTGCTCTTTTGCGCTTTTGCATTGTCATGAGAAAAACACACCCTGCTTAGCCTGTTGGTGTAAGGAAGGTGAGAGACCCACAGAGCCGATCCAGTATTATCTGTAGCTTGGAGCTGCCCCACAAAAGCAAGTGTTAATTTAATATGCCATTGAGATACCCAGGGTTGTTCGTTACTCAGTATCATTATGGTGATGACTAACAGATACACCTGCTGTATGTCAATCACGGAGGAGACAACGAATGAGGCAGGCATGTGTTGTCCTGCATTAGGGACTGAGGATACGGTGATAGACAGGCTACACCTACTCCAGTTCTCAATGGGCTCACAGTCTAAGTGAAGGAGATGGACTATTATACACATAACCGCAAAGCCATACCATACATGCTCTATGGTAAGAGAAGATGAGAAGATTAGCAGGGACCTGAACAAGAGTAGTTGTCAATAAGTTGGAAGCATTTATTGAGTGCCTACAGTAGTCCCAATTCTGCTAGGCATTTTGGAGATGCAAAAGAAGCAGAAGATGTATTCAAGAATAAACTCACTGGAGAAACAAGACTGCCAATGACAAAACAGCTGGAGTACAATGAAGCAGTATCAACACACAGGTGCAGAATTATTTAAGCCAACTGTCAGGGCGAGGGGACAGACAGAAGGCAAAGGTCAAAACTCAAGTCCACTCCTCGCCCTGTTTGAACCACAAAAGCCCAGCAAACAAAGGCTCCTCCTCTTTTGCCCCCTGCTGCATAATAAGTGGCTCCAGCCACAACGACCTAGTCACTTGTCTTGAATATTTTACTTTCATACCTAACAAGATGACACAGTGGAGAAGGCAACCATAACAGATTTTTTTGAGTAATAAATAAATGGATAAACAGTACAAATGACCATTAGAGTTTAATGTTCTTATAATTAGGAAACTGGTCAAATGAGTTTCTGAGATTGTTTTCTAACTATTGTTTTTCAAAAATCAATAAGAATATATTTTATATCACAACCCAGTACACACAGCCTTCCCAGGTGGCTCCGTGGTAAAGAATCTGCCTGCTAAGCAGGAGACGAGGGTTCAATCCCTGGGTCAGGAAGATCCCCTGGAGAAGGAAATGGCAACCCATTCCAGTATTCTTGCTTGAAAATCCCAAGAACAGAGGAGCTTGGCGGGCTACAGTTCATGGGGTCATAAAAGGGTCAGATAGAACTCAGCATCTACACCACCACCCATACACACACACAAACACACACGCACCATCACCACCACCACTACACCCAATTTTCATGTTTTCCATGAACAAAAATCATGGAAATAATATTACTCCTTACTATGTATGAGGCATGCTCCATTTTTTTTCTTTTCACTTCGTTTCTATCTTACCAATAAAAAATGCTGAGTGTAGCACCAAAAGTGATCTCATGGCCCACTAGTGGGTCATGACTGGCAGTTTGAAAAACTCTGTGAGCCAGGCTGGTCACACCTTGGCATTAACTGGAAAATACAGATTGCTGATTTACTGGATACTACTTAGCACTGGGCTAGGCTCCACATCGGCTGTAGAGAAGGTTGAGAGGTGATCCCCACACTTCAGGGACCCCCATCTTTTCAGGAAAGGCAAAATCTTCACAGAAATGCCCATCATGTAAGGCTGGCCTCCTGCCTGTCCTTTTCCCTTAACACCTGAGTCATCCCTCGATCACCCCAGGCAGGGACGCCCTGAGTCATCCTCTGTTCCTCCTGTTTGCTCACCTGCCCAGACATTTGGTCAGAGGTCAAGTAGCCGTTGCCATGGCAACGAATGCTGGGCCAACCCTTCATCTGATGCCTCTGAAGTTCCTGACTCTAATTCAGAGATTTACCACTCTTAAAAGTGCACATGGCAAATGATAGCAGGTGACCACGACCCAGTGGGACAAGTGACCCAAGGTTCAGGGGATGAGGCCCTCTGCTGGGGGAGGGGGTAGTAGTCAGGGGGCTTCACAGTAAAGGAGACCTGGGAGTGAGCCCAGACTGTCAGGGAGGATGACATTCTCTAATGAACAATACAAAAGGCCCTGACATGTACTCACAGGTTTGCTTTCTTGGTAATTGCATTATACACAGCTAGTTCTTATCCCAGGCTGGCATCTGAAACATTGCTTCACACATGGGTTGAGGTACAAGCAAATGTGCCTCAAATGTGACTCCAGACTTGGAATCTGGAACCCAGGGCATCAGTCTTGGCTCTACCACTTCCTACCCATGTTTAACTTTGGGCAGGTCAGAGAAATGGGAGTGATAAGAATGCTGAGGGTGGGAGATGAAATGAGACCATGTGTAGTAAAGTACTTTGCATGTGCTGAGCAATAGTACATGCTTGACATATGTTAACTGAGATGAAAATTGGTCAATGTGTATAAACGCAGCTTTGAACTGCCTTATGCTTCATCATGAGAATAAATAATTTCCCTCAGAATTATTCATCCTTCTTTTAGAGGGTTATGAAATTTAAATGTGAAAATATAATTATTCAAAGAAGCTTTGAAAGCTAGAGTACTAGGACTTGAGAAATCTATAATTGATCTATTATGCAAAGATTATATACCAGGGTTTTCCTTTTTTTCTTTTGTTTTGACGACTCTATATGGGGTACACACATAAACTAGAGTTATTTTTTTGTGTATAAAAATCAACTAGGTCATTAAGAAGGTCCCAGCTGCATATTTTAGTGTCAGATACAGGCTTGAGTGTTTTGGAGTACTTATCAATTTCTGTTATTGGAGTCAAGGACAGTCGCAGCCTGGTGACTGACCCAAGTTTCAAAACAAGGGAGACCTAAGGTTCAAATATGACTTTGGACCTAAAGGAATATGGTCACCTTGGAGAGCAGGTGACCACTGGGGAGTGGCTACTATGTTGAAGGGGTCACCGTCTTACTGAAATCTATCACTGTGGAGTGGGTTATACATTTGTCTAAGGGGAAATCCATTCACATTTTCAAAGGGGTTGGCAAGTGCTAAAAGATGATTAACCAGTGTCTTTGAATGTCCACATTTCCAGCCATAACCAACCTGGGACTGACTAACCATGGGGAGGCCAGAGGCCAGAGACAGGCTTCAGTCCTGCCCCAGTCCCCTGGGCAACCTGGACAAAGAACTTCCCAGACCTTCAGTCAGCTTCCATGTCTGCAAAGAGGGGTTAAAGTATCCACATCATCAGTTTATTGTGTTGATTCAAGAAAAGAAATATTTAAGGCCTCCAACCTATAGCAAATGCCTAACTGAATGGCCTCTTCCCACAATGTGCAGCTTTGTTTATCTAATGTCTGGATTCAAATAGTCTTGCAGATCATCCTTCCACAATCCTGTGTGACTGGAGACAGACAATTTTTTGGTTAGGTCATTTAGGATAGAAAATATGAGAACCACTTCTCTGGGTGGGCCCCTGGACCAACCACTGATCTGGCATTCTGTCTCCGCTGGCGGCGATCCGGGCAGTTCTGCCTCCCTGAATGCCTACCTCTATAGGATGGTTCCTTGGCAAATACAACACCCTGCCATCCTTTCCCTCCACTCAGCTCTTCTGTGTCTCCATTCTATCATTGGATCAGGATGCTATTTACCCACCAAGAGAAAACCAAATAAGACAACCATCAGCACTCATCCAATCTCCCCTTGATGTGATGATGGTGATGGGAGACAAGGGGGCTATGCAAGGTCTTGGCATCCTGGACCCAGGCTTGGGTTCTGCCTTGTCTGTCTCTGGCTGTGAGAAGGAGACAGACTGTCCTGTGTCCTGCCTGCCAAGCTAAGCATTGTTTTCTGCTAGGTTGTCCCCAGAATTTAAAGTGGAGGGTCCTGGCACCAGTCCCAGCTTTAAAAAATGGGAAGGAAGCAGCTGGGGTGCAGCACACCAGCCCTCAAACCAGCCCTCAAACTGGCACTGGACAGACCTGGCTGGGTTCAGATTCCTGCCTCACCGTCTCCCAGCTGTGAGGCCTGGGGCTTGTGACCCGGCTCCTCTGAGCCTCTGTTTCTCCCTCTGAAACTTGTTTGATGCTATCTACCTCCTAGTGTGCTTGGGAGGCCGTAATGGGATAATCTACATGGACAACCTGTCACAGAAAAGGGGGTCGATAAATGTTTGTTAATAATCCAAGTGAAGTTCTTTGAAGGGAAAGATTTAGGAATTCAATAACATGCTGCTAGAGGGCTTTCTTCTACTGTTTAATTTATTAAGAAATAAGGTAGGAAGTTATCAGATTTTTTAAAATGTTTGCACAATAGGTTTGGAAACTCCTTTTTATTTTAAGAAATTTGGCAGTGGGAAACAAATTCATGGCTGGCTTGGTGAGCACATACATCTGTGAGAGGCATGCCATATTCCAATTAGGATACACCCAGACCACAGTTTATTTTTCCCCCATCATGAATTACATTCAATGGGAAAAGCTCTTAGGAAGTCTGAAGCTAAACCATCAAAAGAAACAAGAGATAGAAAACACAAAGATGGAGAATTTTCAGAAATGAGTTCAATAACATGCTGGTCCTTGGCAGCTGAAGTGCCCAGGGGGAATAAGCATGCCAACCTTAAAAGAACATGAAGATATCTATAGAACTACCATATGACCCAGCAATCCCACTACTGGGCATACACCCTGAAAGTGAAAGTGTTAGTCGCTCAGTCATGTCCCACTCTTTGCAACCTCATGGACTGCAGCCCACAAGGTTCCTCTATCCATAGGATTTTCCAGGCATGAATGCTGCAGTGGGTTGCCATTTCCTTCTCCAGAGGATCTTCCTGACCCAGGGTTCAAACTCGCATCTCCTGTGTCTCCTGTGTTGCAGGCAGATTCTTTACCCACTAAGCCATTGAAAATCATAATTCAAAATGACACATGTACGTCAGTGTTCATTGTAGCACTATTTACAATAGTCAGACATAAAAACAACCTAAATAACCAAAGACAGATGAATGGATAAAAAAGATGTGGTACATATATACACTGGAATATAACTCAGCCATTGAAAGGAATGAAACTGAGTCATCTGCAGAAATGTGGATGGACCTAGGGTTTGTCATACAAAGCGAAATAAATCAGAAAGAGAAAAACAAATATCGTATATTAAAGCATATATGTGGACTCTAGAAACATGGTACAGATGAACCTACTTGCAGGGCAGGAATAGAGACATAGACATAGAGATGGACATGTGGACACTGTGGGGAAAGGGAGGGAGGGATAAACTGAGAGGTTAGAATTTATATATATATATATATATATATATGTGTGTGTGTGTGTGTGTGTGTGTGTGTGTGTAGTGATTCCCTGGTGGCTCAGACGGTAAAGCGTCTGCCCACAATGTGGGAGACCTGGGTTCGATCCCTGGATTGGGAAGATCCCCTGGAGAAGGAAATGGCACCCCACTCCAGTACTCTTGCCTGGAACATTCCATGGATGGAGGAGCCTGGTGGGCTACAGTCCATGGGGTCACAAAGAGTCGGACACAACTGAGCAACTTCAAGATACATATATATATATACACACACACACACACACACTGCTGCTGCTGCTGCTGCTAAGTCGCTTCAGTCATGTCCGACTCTGTGCGACCCCATAGACGGCAGCCCATGAGGCTCCCCCGTCCCTGGGATTCTCCAGGCAAGAACACTGGAGTGGGTTGCCGTTTCCTTCTCCAATGCATGAAAGTGAAAAGTGAAAGGGAAGTTGCCCGGAAAATCCCATGGGCGGAGGAGCCTGGTAGGCTGCAGTCCATGGGGTCACTAGAGTCTGACACGACTGAGCGACCTCACTTTTGCTTTTCATGCATTGGAGAAGGAAATGGCAACCCATTCCAGTGTTCTTGCCTGGAGAATCCCAGGGACGGGGGAGCCTGGTGGGCTGCCGTCTATGGGGTCACACAGAGTCAGACACGACTGAAGCAACTCAGCAGCAGCAGCAGCAGTGCAGGTGATGACATTAGAAAAAGAAGGAAGGAACTGATAGGCAGCAGGAGTGGTAAGGCAGTATATATCCATTTAAGAGACCTCCTAGATTTATTTTCAGAGAAGTCAATGGCACCCCACTCCAGTACTCTTGCCTGGAAAATCCCATGAATGGAGGAGCCTGGTGGGCTGCAGTCCATGGGGTCGCTAAGAGTCAGACACGACTGAGCAACTTCACTTTCACTTTTCACTTTTCATTTTCATGCATTGGAGAAGGAAATGGCAACCCACTCCAGTGTTCTTGCCTGGAGAATCCCATGGACGGAGGAGCCTGGTGGGCTGCAGTCCATGGGGTCACACAGAGTCGGACACAACTGAAGTGACTTAGCAGCAGCAGCAGCAGCAGCAGCAGCAGATTTATTTTGAATATACAGCATGTGCCCTGAAACAAATTTAGCTGTGCCTTTCTCTGTTGCCAACTCTTCTGTTTTACTCTTTTTCACTGAGATTTCCTTAAAAAACACAAGTTGAGTTAATGAATGAGGCCTGGGTAGAGTTCTTGATGGAAAAGAAAGATTAGTATGTTTTAAAGAAAGGTGTTAATGATACATTAGCACCCCACTGAGAATTTCTCCCTATTAGAGAAAGAACAGGGGCTGGAAAACGGATTTCACAGCAGCTGTCAGAACATTTTTATGCCAAGGACAAATATTCACAGGTTTGTCTTCCCCAGGATGTCTAGGAACCATTTCCAGGTAATTGCGAGGGTACCTTCTATAGTAGAAGTCTGTGCATTTGGCAGAATTCCAACTGGAAATCTCTTTCCAATGGAACTTCTGCAGAGTAAGAGCATGAAGATCATTTATATTCATAACAAAGGCCTCCAAGGCCTGTGAGATCCTGAATCACCCAAGAAAGATTAAATCATGTTCAACCGAGCTTTAGTGTTAAGTATATTTAATTGTATTCTAACTCTTCAAAGACTGATTATCTTTAATTAAATAGCCTGGTGACTACAGACTTATCACTTATTTGATATGATATAGTGAGGAACTATTCACTAAGATATTTAATAAGTTGAAATACCCTATGGCTGACCACACAGAATGACAGAGGTGTGTGTGTGTGTGTGTGTGTGTGTGTGTCTACAGGCTTGGAAGAGATTAGGCCAACATTTTGAGAGCTGGCTAAATGGTGCTGTTAACATAGTGTAGATGTTAATGGCACATAAAAGCATAAATCTGCCATTTGCAGCCACCATGTGTACAGTGATATAAATAACTAATAGGGCTTTCACAATCCATTGAAAATACAAAGATTACTAAATTGGCTTTTAAAAACATTAGAATCCCATTAGGCCAGAAACTCAGCAGCTGATTACAGAGCAAAATCAACCTCAAGAGGACTCTAAATTCTCATTTGTTGCTGCTGTTAAAAGGTACTGCTCTTTCAACAAGGCCATGGGCCCCTGGGGAAGAAAGCCCACAGTCCTTGCTGGCGAAAAAGGGCCCTATCCAGCTATGCATCTGGTTAAGGATGCTTCCGGGGCGACTCTTCCTCCTAGCACCTGTCCTGGGAGTTTCATCAGGAAATATTAATATATGATGTAGCCCAGATATAAGTCAATGTTTCTGGACTTAAAAAACTTATGGCTCCTTCCCTATAAGACTTTTTGGACATTTTCTTTCCTCCCCACCCCCACCTCTACTATATTCACCACGTCTTTTAGAACTGTCTACTCAGTTGGTGATTTTAAATGTTTTGTACTGCCTAGAGCAGTCTTAAGCCCATGGCTACCCTTCTCCACTCCAACAACCTTCAGAGGCTCCCATTGCCTAGAGGATAAGATGGGAACTTCTTCACTTTTGCGATCTTTACCTAACCTAGCTGTCCAATCGAATTTCATACCACTCCCCAAGTGACAGAGGGACTCACTCTCCTTGGTATGACGCCCCCCCCCCCGCCCCCCGCCCCCTGCCCCCACACCTCTGCTTCCACAGCTCCTCCCATCCAGAACGCCCCTCGCTCGGCTTTCACAGGCAGTGAGTCCCCCTTCCTTCAAGGCACAAGGTAAATGCCACTTCCTTCAGCAGCTGCCTCAGATCTCCTCGAGGGGCTGGGACCCCTCCTCTTTCCACAGCAGGGTGACATATGGAACTTCCACATCCTTTCAGGGCTGTGGCAAGAGACTCATGATGCTGATGAGAAACAATAGTTTAGATTTTATATGTCACTCGCTATGAGCCAGCCACTATTTTAAGTGCTTTGTGTGTATTAACTATTGTAATCCTTACAGCAGTTCTCCACAGTTGGTATTATTATTGTTGTTATAGTTTACAGGTGACAAAACTGAGCTGTGCACACACACACACTCTCTCTCTCTCTCCCTCTGTGTGTGTATATATACATGCATATGTATATATACACATACATGTACATACACACATTCAGTTGTCCATCCTTCCATTTATTGTGTGCATGCATGTGTGTGTGTGTAATTGAGTGCCTTCTCATACAAGGATATGTGTCACAGAGAAAAATGACACAAATGCTCGGGAGGAGTCTCCTGACAGATGTGAATATCCATTTTGAAAACTTGTGTTTTGTTTTATTACTTAGAACCATGAGTCATGAAACCATTTTAAAGTGGTGAAGCCTTTGACACCACTAAATCCAGTGCCCCCAGTCAGTACACATGTTTTCTGAGTGCCTACTATGTGCCAGGCCCTGGGCATGAGATGGTGAAGCCATAGTTGCTCATTAGGAGAGTTTACTGCTCAGCCCTTTATTTTAGAGATGAGAAAACAAAGGTTTAACCAGAGAGGTTAAGTAACTCTCTTGAGGTCACACTAACTTGGTTTAATCCAATTTCTGAATCATAAAATACCACTTCCAGTTCCAGAAATAAATTATCAATTAAAAAAATTTAAATTGCAGTATAGCTGATTTACAATGTTGTATTAATTTCAGGTATAGAGCAAAGTGATTCAATTATGTACACACACACACACACACACATATATATTCTTTCTCAGATTCTTTTCTATTATAGGTTATTATAAGATATTGATATAGTTTCCTGTTTCCCTGTGTTATACAATAGTTCCCTGTTATTTATCGGTTTTATATATGGTAGTGTATATCTGTTAATCCTAAACTTCCAATTTATCCCTTCCCCCGTTCTTCTTTGGTAATCATATATTTGCTTCTATGTCTGTAAATCTATTTCTTATTGCATAAGTAAGTTCATTTGTATCATTTTTTAGATTCCACATATAACTGATATCATATGATAGCTGTCTTTCTCTGATTTACTTCACTTAGCATAGTAATCTCCAGGTCCACTCATATTGCTGCAAATGGCATTATTTCATCCTTTTTTTTATGACTGAGTAATAGTCCAGATGAATTACCAATTTTGAAAGAATCATCATATAATCCTAAATTTGTAATTCCATGTGGTAGGCCACATCATGGTCCCCAAAGATGTGCACGTTCTAATCCCTTGAACCTGTGAATAAGTTACCTGGCAAGGGTGGAAGGAATTAAGGTGGCAGAAAGAATTAAGGTTGCTAATCAAGTGATTTTAAGATTAGGAGGCTGTCTCGGATTATCTGGGTGGGCCCAGTGTAATCAGAAGGGTCCTTCAAATAGGGAAGAGAGAAGCAGAGGAGCCCATGTCAGAGCAATTCAGTGGGAGAAAGACTGGACTGGCTATAGATGGAAAGTGACCATGAGCTGAGGAGTGTGGGCAGCCCTAGAAGCTGGAAAATGCAAGGAAAGGGATTTCCCCCTAGAGCCTCCAGAAGGGAACATAGTCCTGCTGACATCTTAGTTCTGGCTCAGGGAAACTCATTTTGAACTCTGATCTCCAAAACTGTAAGAGAATCCATTTACGTTACTTCAGGCAACCCAGTTTGTAGTAATTCGTTACAGCAGACATAGGAGACCTACGCCTCCTATCAGGAGACAGCCTTACAAAAGTCCTCAGGGTGCTGGGGACCTGATGGCGCCATTCTGAAATGAACATCACCTGTCTTTCTAGAAGTCCAGACATCTAATTTCACTTTAAAACTCAGTACTATCTATTCTCAGTCTGGACACTTCCTCAGCCTTTGCCTTTTTCTCCTCTGGGTAAATTCCAGTGGTTAATGCAGAAATAGAGATACCAAAGAATGCCATTTTTCATAACTTTCTTCCTCAGTACTTCCAGACACTTCTCTCTCTACTTTTAGATCATTGTCTCTGACATTTTATTTTCAGAAATGCTCTTGGTATTCATTCCTTGGCGCCCACTGAAGAAGTGACCTTGAGGGCCGAGGTTTCCCGCCCCGTGCCCCCCACCTTCCTTTCATTTTTCAGTTTCTGTTTGGAGACTGTCTTCCGCGCTGGGGATGTGCTTGTGATTCAAGGTCCTCCTAATGCAGAGGGAAGGGAAAGGGGCTCACAGAGTGGGGCCAGGCTCTGTGTCTGGTGTGAGAAGGAGGAATCACTTCTGCCCACTGGAGTCAGAGAGGTGATGTGGGACCGAGCCACTCCCAGGAGAAGGAAGGATGCATCCACGACCTCGAGGAAGGGAGATGGGCGGCAAATGGCTCCTCTGGGGACTCAGAATAACAGCATCAGTTTTCCTGACACTGAAAAGCTGTCCCTTTCTGGGAATGTGAGTGATTGTGAGAAACGCCTCGCCATCCAGCTTTCAATAAAACATTCTCTGAAAATCTTCTTAGTGCCAGGTTTTGTGCAGGGGGTCTAGATGATGAAGGTGATGATGATGATGGTGATGCTGCTGCTGCTAACACCCACCACGTACCAGGCACTGTTCTAAGTACTTCTCAAATATACTCACGTTTTATATCTTCAGGTGGCGCATATGAAATATGGGCTGAATTAATGAATAGAGAATGACTTGGTCCCTACCTCCCTAAGCTCACAGCCAGGGGTAGGGAGTGACAGAACAGAATGAAGGGAAGATGGGTGAGGGGAAATAGAAACAATAATTGTGATAGGAAAAGAGCTGTGGTTACGCACGTGGGCTCCAGAGTCAGACAGCCTGGGTTTAGATTCAGCTCTGTTTCCTACTAACTCGCTAGCCAAATGGATGAATCTGTGCCTCAGTTTCCTCATTTGTAAAGGGGCAGTGATCAGAAGAGCATTTACCTCATAGGGTTGTTTTGCGTGCACCCATACCTGAACAGTACCTGGCTCACAGCACAGTAACTGTGTTTCTTGTTATTACAAGGTGCTCAGCAGAATTCCTCTAAGCCACTTGGAGGCAGGTTTGGTTGCTTCAGATTCCTAATTTGGCTTTTCTCCTAGACTAGTTCTCAGCATCTAATTGGGAGTCTTTGCTGCCTCCATTCTCACTGCCATTCTGGCCAATAAAATCCCCACACCTGATCTCCTGGTTTGCATCTTTATCTCTATTTCTCTCCAGCCGAGGAAGACTTCAAGGAACAGATGACATCTGAGCTGAGTCTTTAGGAAGGTGTAATTTTAAAAAGAGAGGAAGTTAATTTAAAAAAAAGAAGAAGAAGGAGCTGATCTAGCTAGAGGGGAAAGGCAGGGGAGAGAGGGGACTCCTGGGGAAAGGTGGGGCAGCAGGCAGAGCCGAGGGATAAGGAGGTGGCAAGAGGCAGAACTACAGGATGAAAACCCTTGACCAGCAAATTCACATTTTACAGGTTCAGTGGGAGCCACTAAAATTTCCAAAGCTTTATAAACCCGTAACTGTTATAGAGGATGGTGCTTACCCTGGGGGTAGCATTATTACCAGCTCAAATGGCAGCAGTAGTAGTAATAATGATGTTAATAGTCACAGCAGTGATCATAGCAGTGGGAGTAACAGCAGCATCATTGTGAACACTCAGAGCACCATCACCATCATCTTTCTTACAGTTCCGTTTTTTTTGGCTGAGCTGGGTATTCATTGCTGCTCTGGACTTTTCTTTAGTTGCAGTGAGTGGGGGCTACCCTAGTTGCAGTACGTGGGCTTCCATTTCAGTGGCTTCTTTTGTTGTGGAGCATGGGCTCTAGGGTGTGCAGGCTTCCATAGCTGTGGCTCTTGGGGCCTAGAACACAGGCTTAGTAGCTGTGGTACGTGGGCTTAGTTGGTCTGAGGCATGTGGGATCTTTCCGGACCAGGGATCGAACACGTGTCTCCTGCATTATCAGGTGGATTCCTCACCACTGAGGTACCAGGGAAGCCACTTATAGTTACTTGTGTTTAGTACTTACTATATGCCATTCCAAATACTTTTGAGTCTTATCATACTTAATCCTCATAGTAACCATATGTGGCAGCGACCATTATCATCCTTGTTTACAGATGACAAACCAGAGGCAGGATAGAGTTATCTGCAATTGGAACCCAGGACCCAGGACCTGGATGCTTGTTAAAGACTGCATAAGGTACAGTGAGGAGCTGCCCTGACTGGCTGACCCCATGGGAAATGGACATCGGAACTGATACCTTAAGGGGCACCAGTATCTTTGGCAGTTCCAGCTGAGGACAGGAAGGCCCTCCCTAAAGTTCAGGGAGCACTCAGGGAGGGGAGCCCCTTAGAGGTGATTGTGGAGTGCTGGCTGAGCCTTGGAGGTGGTAATTGAGGGGGGCACCCAGTCCCAAACTCTGATGTCCCTCTGGCCCCAGTCAGAGATGGTGTCCTGGATGGCTGTGCCCCATTGTAGCCATACACAGGCCAGGGCCTAGGATTAGCACACAGGGGCAGCCAGGAGCCCCCTCTGCAGGCCCCCATCCCCTGGGGGTGCCCCGCCTGGCCATCTCCCCCAGGGTATGGGGGTTGGGCTGTGACTCTGAGCCCCTCTGCCACTTGCCTCAGATCTGGTCTACCTGCAGAGCACATGGACAGAGGACCATTTGCACCACAGAGTGGCTGAACCCATGCAAGTGGGCCTGGCTCCACCCCACCCTATGCCCAGGTTGGATGCCCGCCAAGTGGTCCAGCAGGAGGTGGACTCCAAGTGCAGTTTGGCTCTGCTGCCTGCAAAACATGTCACACCCCCTTCTATTCCCCATTCCTAGTCACCAAGGAGAGGGGGTGGGGTCCCAAGGATGGCTGAAGGTGCAGGCGGCCTTACTCACAAACGCCCCTGGAAGGGGACCCTCAGGCAGCTGGGGGTCCCGGCTGCCCCCTGCCTTCCCCTGGGTCCTGAGAAGTGACTGTCAGTCTGCACCCTATCTCTGCATCTCTCTGACTCTGTTAGTGACAACTCCCCTGTGGTCCCCATGGTCTCCTGCCAGGAGATGAAGCTTGAAAGGCCTATTTTGCAGGCTCCAGGGGGACTGTAATGCCATCTTTCTGTGCCTTGATTAAGAATGATTCTGGGGCCCTTCTGAGGGAGAGGCTGAGCTCTCCTAACTGCAGGATACAGGAAAGGAGGGCCACTGCAGAGCCCTCCACAGCAGGGAAGGAAGGCGCTGCCTGGGGAATGCTGCTCCAGCCTGAGGGAGGTGGCAGGGGGATGAGGGAGGCCTTTGGGGAATAACTTGTTCTGGAGCAGCAGGGAGAGGCCCAGGCTTTGAAGGCTTGCAGGAGAAGAGCATTGAAGAGCGCAAAAGGCAGATATGCCTAGGACACCTCGATGACCTCTAGGGTCCTGACTCCGGTGAAGCTGAGTCTCATAGCTGGGGCCGCTCGGCTGTCTGACGGTACCTGGCCTCGTCCAGGGAAGCCCCTGGCCTTCAAGCAGCTGGCTGAGGGCTGTGTCAGCTTTTTGTCAGCTCCTCACCCCTGACTGCCCCAGACTCCTCACCAGTGACTCAGTTCCACACCCTCTAGGCTTGTCCTGACTTTTCTTTCCCAGCCTGCTTACTGTGGGAGGGTGGAGGTCTTGGTGGGACTCATTCTGCGGGCCAGGAATCCCACGCTGCCGAGTGACCCCCTGGGATCTCGCAGTGCTCCTCAGATCTCCTTTGCTTCCAACCAAGACCCAGGATTCAGCGTTCAAGTGTGTCTACCACAGTCCGTGTGCTTGGAGCTAAACAGAGCTAGGCTCATACCTGTCCTCTTTCTTACTTGCTCTGTGGCTTCGGACAAGTGACTTGACCCCTCTGATCCTCTGCTCCTATGTTTGTAAAGTGTGGATAATAATATCTCCCTTTGCAGGCTTGTTGTGAGGTTTAAGAAGGTAACTCACAGTTCTGGTTTGCTAGGGCTGTCATAACAAAATACCACAAACTCAGTGGCTTAAACAAAGACATTCATTATGTCACAGTTCTAGAGGTTGGACATCTGAGAACAAAGTGTTGGGAGGACTGGTCTCTTCTAAGGGCTGCGACAGAGAATCTGTTCCATGCCTCTCCCCTATATCCTGGGGCTTCACTGGCATTCCTTGACGTGAAGAAGCATCGCCCTCATCTGGGCTTTCATCTTCACGTGCTGTTCTCTCTTTGTGCATCTGTGTCTGTGTCTACATTTCCCTTTTTTAACAAGGCCATCAGTCATATTGGATTAAGGGTCCATCCTACTCCAGCATGACCTCATCTTTACCCACATCTGCAATGAACTTATTTCCAGGAAAAGTCACATGCTCAAGTGCTGGGGGATGAGACTTTTGGGAGGACACAATTCAAACCATAACACATAGGGGAAGCCACCAAGCACAGGATGGATTCTAAAAAAAAAAAAAAAAAAGCCAGACCCTTTGGCTTCCCCATGAAAGAGGAGCTGGCTTCAGAGGCTGAGAGAAGGTTCTAGCACTCTGAGGGTGCTTTGCTGATGGAGGCAGGCTCTGCTTGCTGCTGCTGGCAAGTGCCATCAGAGGCCTCCTTTATGGTGGCCAGACTTTCCCATCGGGGTGTCCTGCCCCAGAGAGGACCTCCCTGCCCCACACCCAGGGCATCTTCTGCATGGTGGCTCCTGCCACTTATGATGGGGCAGGGAGGGGTCAACTCACTCTCCATCTTTCCTGCCCACCCCTCCCTGCAGGGACCCTGAGTTGGGAGGCCCCACGAACCACCTCAGTCCCCAGGTGACTCCTCTGGGCTGGATTTGGTTCCCCTTATATTTTCTATTATGGAAGAAAATTATTTTCTCTGTGGCTTGGCCCTGGGGAAGCTTAGCTCACCTCTCCAGCCCCAGGCGCTACTGTGCCTCCTGTTTGTCTAATGTCATTCTGATCCTCACAGCAGCCCTGGGAAAACAATGCCTTCTAAACACTGAGGCCGGGTGGCACTCATTAGGACAAAGCTCCTTCCCCGCCCTCTGTTCCTGCACGGCAGCTGCCCATCGGGTTACCTCTGGGAAGGCGAGTGGCTGCCCAAAGGCAGAAAGCTAATAAGTAAGCAAAGAAGTCAGCACAGGTTCTTCCTCGCGGCGATCCCTGCGTGTGCTGGCTTGAACAGCGACACTGCTTTCTTTGGTTGTGTGGAGTGTGGTTGGTTGGCCTCTTCTAGGGGGTCTGGGAGAGTCCCAGGGGAGGCGGGAGGAGGGCCTGCAATGGAGGGAGGCTGAAGCGAGGAGAGGGGAGGCAGGGGCAGTCTGAAGGCCTGGGGTACAGGACACCAAAGTGCTACTGGTGTTACGAGCATGCTGGGGTGAGGGCAGCAAATCGTCCAGCTTTGGAGCTGGGAAAAGCCAAGTGCACACCCTTTCTCTGCCTTTCTGAGGGGCACCCTGGACAAGGCACTCCAGGGACTCTGGTCCTCTGCATCCCTGTGAGCCTGGCTTTAATCTCTCTCCTCCAGAAGTATTTCTGCCCTGACCCAGCCAACTCAAGGGCAGGCTCCCCCTCCCTGGATGCCCACCACTTTGTTATCTGTGTCACTCTTTGCTCATTGCTCAAATAAATACTCAGCTGATGGTAATCAAATACGGTTTGTTTGTTTTTTAAACCTGTCCTTTCCCTCTAATAAACCAAGTGATACCTGAGGGTCTTTCTAGCAATGACTGTGGTTTTGTGACTGCAAAAATGTAGCTTTTGGGTCTTCGTCAGTCAACAGGTTTCCTCAAAGATCAACTTCACTGGAATGAAAGGGGGTAATTTTTTTTTTTTAACTTTTGCTGAAATATTTGCTGGTGATGGGAGAATTTATGCTGACTTACTCCTTAAGTAAGCTCCAATACTTTGGCCACCTGAGTATTGGAAAAGACCTTGTTGTTGGGAAAGATTGAAGGCAAAAGGAGAAGAGGGTGGCAGAGGATGAGATGGTTAGATAGCATCACTGATCTAATGGACATGAATTTGAGCAAACTCTGGGAGATAGTGAAGGACAGGGAAGCCTGGAGTGTCTGTGGGGTCACAAAGAGTTGGACATGACTTAGCAACTGAACAACTCCCTAAGTGTAATCATTGAAAAGGTGGCCAAGTGGTCAGGTCACATTAAACACCAGTAAGCATGGCAGGTAACATCCTTTCCTTCTCCGAAGATGCCCCTGGCAAAGTTAAACAGACACTTTTCCTAATGGCCATCAGTCCAGAAGGCAGAGGCCTCAGGACTCAGGCGCCAACACCCGTGTACAATATAAATGATGAGCTGAAAGGAACAAAGAAATGGAAACGCACAGGCAGTCAAACAAGAGAGCTTCCTATTCCCAGAAAAACTCCTTTCTTGTCCATTTGCTGAGCACACTTCTCTGAGGCAGGCACAGCACTGGACACTGGGGATCTGGTGATAAATGACACAACCTCTGGCTCTGAGGGGCTCACAGTCCAGAAAGTGACCCCACTTAAGCCTTTGGCCACTGAGCATATGCTGTGTGCCAGGCATTAGGGTTTGGAGACAGGAAGAGTGTTTCTGCCCTCGATGAAATCCTGTGAAGATGCAGACACAGATGTGTCTTACCTTATTATAACATGATGGAATATGCACTGTGTAACAGTTGTTTCCATCTGTAAAACGGGGGATAGTACTGGTATCTATGACCACGTGGTGAACAAACTGGTCTCTATAGAAACTTCCTGGGTTTCCTGCTCATCTTTTTACCAGCTGTGTGAATGTGTAAAAGTTAGTTAACGTCTCTGGGCTTTAGTCCCCTCATTTGTAAAACCGAGATAATAGAGGCATCTACTGGTCTTCCTAAAGGAAATCAGTCCTGAATATTCATTGGAAGGACTGATGCTGAAGTTGAAACTCCAATACTTTGGCCACCTGATGCAAAGAACCGACTCATTTGAAAAGACCCTGATGCTGGGAAAGATTGAAGGCAGGAGGAGAAGGGGATGACAGAGGATGAGATGGTTGGATGGCATCACCAACTCAATGGACATGAGTTTGAGCAAACTCTAGGAGTTGGTGATGGACAGGGAGGTCTGGTGTGCTGCAGTCCATGGGGTTGCAAAGAGTCGGACACGACTGAGCGACTGAACTGAGCTGAACTGGCCTTCCCTGGTGGTCCAGTGGTTAAGAATCCACCTGCCAATGCAGGGGGACACAGGTTCAGTCCCTGGTCTGGGAAGATTCCACACACCACAGAGCAACTAAGCCCGTGCACCACAACTACTGAGCCTGTGCTCTGCAATAACAGAAATCACCATAGTGAGAAGCTCACACACTGCAACTAGACGGTAGCCCCTGCTTGCAGCAACTAGAGAAAATCTGTGCACAGCAACGAAGACCAGAGCAGCCAAAAATAAATAAATACATTTTTTTAAAAAAGTACCTACTACTTAGAGTTGCAGTGAAAGTTAAGACAGACTGTGTGACATGCTCAGAACAGTGGCTGGCACGTGATGTTCTATGAACATCCGTGATTATTTGCTTATTCAAAGTCCTTTGGGAGCCTGAGGAGGATGTGGTTCTTTGTTTTGGGCTAGGCTGGCTATAGAAGTTTCTCAGTAGAGGATAAACCTAAGTTGGACCTTGCAGGATACATAGGAGTTTGCTAGACAAAATTCATGTGTGTGTGTGTGTTGGAGCACAGGTTATCCAATTTTTCCTATAAAAGGCCAGACAGTAAATGTTTTCAGTTTTATGGGTCATATAATCCCTGTGGTAACTACTCAATTCTGCTGTTGAATAAGAGTGGCTATGCTCCAATAAAATTTGATTTACAAAAATAGGCCCTTAGGCATAGTTTGCCAATCCCTGAATTAGAGGACTAAGGGGACACAAACCCAGATTTATGGTAAAACTAGACCCGGCCAGGCCCATTGAGATTAATGGTGTTTTTTGCAGAATTGATCCTCAGGCATGGCTCTTTCCCACAGCTGAGTTGTAAACATTTGTTTTAAAATTCTTAAAACCAACTAGAGGGGAAATTAATGCTCAGATAAACATCACTGTGCTGTGTGTGTATATTTGAGAGAGAGAGGGCTGCATCCCGGGCCATGCCAGGGAATACATCCCAATGTCTGTCCTCCCTGACATCATTCCTGGCAACCAAGGAGTTTTGAAATGGTAGCTTTGGATGGCATGACAGTCACTTCTTCCAGAAGTCCTCAATACATGACCCCTCGAGGAGGGGTGCTTCATGGGAAGGGTGGGCTTGGGGGTTAATGTACATGTCTGCCCATGTCAGGGCCACTCACCGTGACCCCTGACCCACATTGGGTAGAATTTTCAAATGACATCCAGAGAGCCCACATGGGACTTACAAATGTGTTGTACCATAGAAAAATCAAAGGCTTTGGCATCAGATTCAAATTCTAGCCTTGCCAGGTACTAGGTCAGTAACCCAGGGCTTCCCTATAAACCTCAGTTTCTTACCTGTAAAATGAGTTGTTATGAGAATTTAATGAGGTAATGGACACCAAGTAACAATGTCAAACACATTACTGAAAATCCAAGAACCTCAGTTATTTTTATGCTCTAGGTATACACCTTCCAACCAGATATTTTCATGCCCCAGCCTTGGGTATCTTCCCTGCACTGCTCAAGTATTGTGTTATTAGGAACCTAGAATCAGAAAAATCCCTGCCACCTCAGCAAGCTTCAGAGAAACATTTAACAGAATAAAATAGATTCATAAAGTCATTTCTTCAGATTAACCATAGAGACAATACATTTTCTTTCATGTTCCAGCCTTGGAAACATTGCTTTCCAGAGAAAGTTATGTTGTATGTCAAGAGAGTATTGAAAAAAAGGAAGAAGGAGAAGAAAACAATGAACTCATTTCTTGCCCAACAGGTGTAATCCCTCTTGAGCTGGTAGACTAGCTGATTTATTTGCAAGGTTGGGCTATTCATGTCCCAAGTTCAAGCATTCTGCTATTTTCACCGTTCCAGCCTCTAGTGTACAAAAACAGATACAGAAACACAGACAGACAAACTCAGAGTCCCCAGAAGAGCTTTCTTGTCAAGAAGCAAGTGGCAGGGAGCCAGAAGAAAGAGGCATTAACGGAAGAGCATTCACGTGAATGAAACATCCCAATACTCTCATCTTGGGAATGGTATCTGCGCCCTTGTCACTCACAACCCGACAGCCCTGGACACGGCAGGAGCCAGGGAGGGCTGCAGTCTTGAGGTGCAGCTGGGGTTTCTGTTCTCAGCCCGAGATGACGACAACATTCACTGGTTATACTTTTCCCCACTGGTTATATTTTTAAAGATTTTTTTTTAAAATGTGGACCATTTTTAAAAGGTCTTTATTGAATTTGTTACAATATTGCTTCTGTCTTATGTTTTGGTTTTTTGGCTCCCGGGCATGTGGTAACTTAGCTCCCCAACCAGGGATTGAATCCACGCCCCCTGATTGGAAGGTGAAGTCTTAACCACTGGACTCCAGGGAAGTCTTTCCCCATCAATTTTTAAAATATCCTGGAAACCAGTATGACAAAGGGGAAAGAGGAAATGGAGTTGAAATCAGAGGAGTCTGACCTATTTTGTCACATAGGCATTCTGTGACCTCTGATTAGTTATTTGCTCCCATATGATCCTCAGTTTATTCATCTCCAAAATGGGTATAATCTGATCTACCAGTCCATGACTCTTATCCACATTAAAAGAAAGAACATGTATGAAGGTCTTTTTGTAAACACCAGAGCATGCCGCCAGCAGCCTTCTCCATCTTAGCGGATGCCTACTGGACATCTTCCCACGATGTCACAGGGCATCTCACACATAATACATCCCACACTGACCATTGATCAATGCCCATCCCCCAGCCTGCTCCTCAGCATCTTCCTCATCTCAGGAAACAACCACTCCATCCTTTGATGCTCAGGACAAAAGCTTGAGAGTCAGCCTTGACTCCTTCATTCTCTTACACACCACGTTGAGTCCCTTAGCAAATCCTGTGACCTCCTTCAGAATAAGCTCAGAATCCAACTGCTTCTTCTCAATATCCCTACTGCTACCCCCAGTCCCGCCATCTCATCTCTGAGGGGTTATTGCTTGACATCAGGAGTGGTCTCCCTGTCTTGAAACAGCAGCCAGAGTGATTCGGACAGAAAAAGTCAGACCATGTCCCTCCTCCACTCAAAACCCTTGAGTGGCTGCCATCTCCCTGGGGGAAAGGCTGAATTCTTACAATCCCTTTGGGAATGGGGTCCATTCACCTCTGGGGCTCAGCTGCCACTTCCATGACCCGCCCTCGCCCTGTGACATGGACTCATCACTTCCTGGAGCCTCTCCCCAGACATCCCAGGGCTCTCTCCCTCCCCTCCATCAGGTGTGCGTGTGCAAACGTCACCTTCTCAGAGGCTCTGGAACTCCCTGTCTGAAGTCGCAGCTTCTATATTCTATCCTCAGCCCACTCTATTTTTCTCCACTGAGCCTTTCCAATCTGACGTACTATCTACCTGACAACTTATATGTTCACGGGCAGCTCTGCAAAGGCATGGAGGGCTATCTTGTGTTTCCATCACCATCCCCAGATCCTAAAATAATGTCTGCCACAGAGTAAAGACTCAGTGGACACCCACAAAAGGACTTACAGTTGTTTATTTAAGAGGCAGAAGCACCCTTGATATGCCTGGTTTGTACTGGATTATAAGCAAACAACCTGGACCGTCTCACCAATGCCAGCTCCTCTATATCAGGGAAGAGCTTCAGGCAGGCATTTCCAAATCAGAGCAACCAAGTTCATCCTGCTTCTAGCTGATGCCGGTCAGGTAGCTGCCAGAGGCTGCTGGGGAAGGGGAGGAGGCTGCAGGATAGAGGCTGGGAGCCTGGCACCTGGCAGGGTGCCCGGGAATGGGCGGGGAGTGCCTGTAATGCCAGAGGGTCTGACCACCCACAGGTCCCGGGAAGAGCAGGGAAACCACAGGTGGGAGTCATCCTCTCCGACATGCCTGACACATGAAAGGGGATTAAGTCAGCATCAAAGTGAGCTCTGGAGGGGCCAGGAAGAGGAGGAGATCTCCTACAACAGACCCTCGGCCTGGAGGGGAAGATAGGGGAGCAGACAGCAGGCGTGGAAGTCCTATTTACTGGGAGGAAGGCAGTCAGTGACTGTGAAGTCACTTCCTAAGTGCTGGACCCAGGCCCCTCTTGTCCTCTTTCTTCCTGAGTCATTGCCTCATCAGTCATTGGCCTCTATCCCCTTAGCACAAGTCCGAGCCTTGAAGAGAGCAGGGTCCAATCTCAGACTCCACTAGCCTGAGCTCTCAGCCATGGCCCACCGTCTCCCCCATCTCCTCCACCTCCACTCCCTGGGGCCAAGCCTCAGCACCATGAGTGGGACCTTGGGAGGCAACCGCTCTGCCTGCCTTAGGAGGCTATGGCAGAGATGAAAGATCATGCTGACAACAGGACACCTGGGCTGAGTGCCTGCTTGACCACTTACTAGCTGGGTTTGATGACCATGTGTCATTTGGTTCATGAGTGTCCATTCTCCTTGCTTTGGTAGCAGCACCCCCAAACTTCCTCTGGAGTACTCCCCCACCCCACCTCCAGCCCCTGAGCAGGCACTGTGGCTCTTCCTGTCTGCTCTGACTGGTCATTCAGAACACCCTTACCCTCCAGCTACAAGACCTGGATCAGGGGTGGACATATCCCCTAATTCAGAGCCAAAATGTGCATGCAGGGGCCATTGAGAGAGAGGCACATTACTCCTCACGGGGGCTGTGAACAGATAGCCTGGAAACCCAGCAACTCTCTTACCTCACAGGAGAACAAGACTCAGAATGGCAAGGAAAGAGAAGAGCTGAGGACTGAAGAAGTGACATGGTCAGGGTTCCTGCATCCAGCTGTGGCTGAAGCTGGAACCCTGGATGGTTAGGTTACTGAACAAAGATGCTTGAATTAATCCAACCTGAGCAGGCTTCCTCTTGACAAAGGAGTCTTTGTGGCTGCATAGTCACAGGCTAGGGCAAGTCAGCTCACTTCCCAGGGATTCAGCTCCTTCCTCTCTCAATACTGGGTAGGCGGGGCTGTGGGGGAATAAGTCCTAAATTACCAAAAATGAGGGGGAGGTTCATCCTAGTGTCCAGAGGGAACCAGGCCAAGTGGACACTGGTCAGGGCCTCCTGAGTCAGGTCTGGGTCCTACACAGTCCCCTTTTTAAGGAGGGTTAATGGATATCACAAAGTCATCTAAGTACTTGCATCTGATATAAGTCTGTCACTCCATAGGAGGTCAATTAGTCCTCAGCCTCTCCTGGAAGCTTACAGTGGAAGGCACAAACCCAGTGGTCCTGCTGAGCCTCTATGCATACTTATGAGGCAAGACTTCTTTTTTTCTCTAAAGTAGGGTTTCTCATCCTCAGCGCTACTGACATGGGTTGGAAAATTCTTTGTTGTGGGGGCTGCTCTGTGCACTTTTAGGATGATCAGCACATCTCAGGTCTCTAACAGTGCCACACGGATAGCACAATCTCCCTTACTTGTGACAGCCTGATGTGTCTTCAGATGTTGCCTTGGAAAGCAAAATCACCCCGTAGAGAATCACTGCTCTACGGAATGTTGACGGGCCAGAGGACAACTCTTGGTTCCTAGGCCTGGAGCGCTCATTTCACCTCTAACTGTCCTTCTTCCTCCAGAACCTTTCTGCCTATCTACTTATTTATCACCTCTTTTCCATTTATCCTTGCTTTTAGACTCCAGGAATTGTTCCTACGGAATCCTGGGCTTCACCTTCGAGTGTGACCCCTGATGAATCTCAGCGGTTCATCACTGTTTTTGTGGCTGTGAATTCCCCTAAGAAGCTGATGCAGGGGAGCATCTCCTGACTCAAGTGACAACTGTGTGCACGTTCCTAGGAAAGACACACACACACAGTCATTCTTCCTACAGTGTCAGGTAGACTTCAGACCCCTTATTCCAAGAGCCATGTTGGATGGCATCACCGACTCGATGGACATGAGTTTGAGTAAGCTCCAGGAATTGGTGATGGACAGGGAAGCCTGACGTGCTGCAGTCCATGGGGTCACAAAGAGTCAGACATGACTGAGTGACTGAACTGAATTGCCCTTTTAAAACCTTCTAACAGGTTCAGCCATGACTTAGCCTGAGGAGCAATAAACCCAGAATTTACAGTCAGAAGACCTGACTGGAGTTTGGGTTCTGGCCTCAGTTCTAGAAAATTCGGAATGTATCTTTGCTTTCAAGTTGCAAGGAAATAACAGACATCATCATGTCCAGTAATCTCCCAGTGTCCATTCTCCCCACCTTTCATTCCACCTGACATTCCTCTGCCAGGTTAATCTTCCTGGAGCACAGCTGTGGGGATGTCCTCCTCTGCTCAAAAGTGCTCCATGGCTCCCTGCTTCTTAGAGGCTAACATCCAACCTTGTCATCCAATGCCCTCCACAATCGGGTCCGTGTTAGCTTTCCACCCGCCTAAACTCCAGCTAGAGCTAGCTATTTCTGTTTCAACATTTTCTGGGGTTTTACCTTTATATCTTTGCTCATGATGCTTCCTCACCTGGTGTTTGCTCTGTCTATCCTTTTAAGGCCACCTCCTCTGTAGGTAGCTTACACCTACCCCCAAGTTCCTATAGCACTTGGCATCACTCATTTTGCCTGTATACCACACCAGTGCTTCTTACCTAAGGACTTCCCTTTGTGTAGTAGTGGAGAACATAGGATCTGGGGTTGACTCTCTTGCATCAAGTCCTGGATACCACTTTCCTCAATCAGCCTTCTTTTACTCAGCCAAAAAATGGAGCTAGTAACAGTGACTACTTCAGAGAATTATTGTGTGCATTAAACTCTGTCAGGCACGGAGCCAAAGTACAGGATCTCAGATGGGATATATATGTCAAGTAAGTATATACAAAATGCTTATATGACAGTTCCTGGCACAGAGAAAGCGCTCATAAATTTCAGTACGATCAGAGCCATCGTTATCATGCCCTGGGGAGAGATTAGGAAAAAAGACCGCTCTATAGGACTAAAGTGATAACTACCAATTAAAAGACAGGACCAAGTTTTAATTCCTCAGTGGCCCCAGAGAAGGAGGAAATTGGAAATAATAACACCTACTTTGTGCTGAGTATGGGTCAGGCATTTTCAGCCCTATAAGGTGTAGACCATGAGCTCTGTTTAAGAGATGTGAACATTGTAACACAGAGAGGGCAAATAACTTGCTTGAGATCACACAGTTGAGCTGGGAGTCAAAACCAGGTCACATGACTGTCCTAGCAGAGTACATCCTGCTGCTGCTCATTTGTGATGTCTCTTGGGACAGAGATCTTGGGAAGTTCTTCTCCTAGATCTGGAGAAGACAGTGGCAAAGACCACCCAGGAATCTGCTAGCTGCTGTTTAGTCTGAGCTCCGTGCATAACCACTTGTGACTAGCTACTACTTTGCAGGGCTGGAAAACATTTGAGGCTCAGATGTGTCCATCATTCCCTGAGCTGAGTAAATGTGAGCACAACTTTCAAAATCTGCTGCTTCTCAAAGCATTTTAAATACTTTGTAGGAAGGAGGGAGAAGGCGGGTGGGGAGTAGAGTTAGAAAGAACATCCTGGGGAGACTCTCAAACAAATCCCATTTCTCTTATTAGTTTCAAAATTCTGAAGGATCAGGCAGTTCAAAGGTTGTTTCTGGTTCAGTGTGTCTGAGAGCAAACCTAGAAGCTGGCTGAGCTCAAGGCTGTTCTGCAGGGTCAGAGGCTGAGACAGTGGGAATCCAACCAGTTAAGACAGGAAACTACTCCTGGATTCTAGATAATGATGCAACTAGGGTCCTTTCATTAAGAGGTGAGATAAGAGGGGATTTGAGGCATTCAGAGGACCACGTTACGATTCAGATGACCAACTCTGCTGCTCCTGCTAAATGACTCGGGCTGGTTTAGCACAGGAATCCTTGCGGAAACTATTGGTGTTTGAAAGTGAAAGTGAAAGTCGCTCAGTCATGTCCCACTCTTTGCAACCCAGGCCAGAGTACTGGAGTGGGTAGTCTTTCCCTTCTCCAGGGGATCTTCAACCCAGGAATCAAACTGGGATCTCCAGCATTGCAGGTGGATTCTTTACCAGCTGAGCCACAAGGGCTGCCCAAGAATACTGGAGTGGGTAGCCTATCCCTTCTCCAGCAGATCTTCCCAGCCCAGGAATCAAACCAGGGTCTCCTGCATTGCAGGCAGATTCTTTACAGACTGAGCTATGAGTTTAGGTATATGTTATAAGATGATGCTGTGAAAGTGCTGCACTCAATATGCCAGCAAATTTGGAAAACTCAGCAGTGGCCACAGGACTGGAAAAGGTCAATTTTCATTCCAATCCCAAAGAAAGGCAATGCCAAAGAATGCTCAAACTACTGCACAATTGCACTCATCTCACACGCTAGTAAAGTAATGCTCAAAATTCTCCAAGCCAGGCTTCAGCAATATGTGAACCATGAACCTCCTGATGTTCAAGCTGGTTTTAGAAAAGGCAGAGGAACCAGAGATCAAATTGCCAACATCCGCTGGATCATCAAAAAAGCAAGACAGTTCCATAAAAACATCTATTTCTGCTTTATTGACTACGCCAAAGCCTTTGACTGTGTGGATCACAATAAACTGTGGAAAATACTGAAAGAGATGGGAATACCAGACCACCTGACCTGCCTCTTGAGAAACCTATATACAGGTCACGAAACAACAGTTAGAACTGGACATGAAACAACAGACTGGTTCCAAATAGGAAAAGGAGTTCGTCAAGGCTGTATATTGTCACCCTGCTTATTTAACTTCTATGCAGAGTACATCATGAGAAACGCTGGGCTGGAAGAAGCACAAGCTGGAATCAAGATTGCCGGGAGAAATATCAATAACCTCAGATATGCAGATGACACCACCCTTATGGCACTAAAGAGCCTCTTGATAAAAATGAAAGAGGAGAGTGAAAAAGTTGGCTTAAAACCCAACATTCAGAAAACTAAGATCATGGCATCTGGTCCCATCACTTCATGGCAAATAGATTGGGACAGTGAGAGACTTTATTTTCTTGGGTTCCAAAATCACTGCAGATGGTGACTGCAGCCATGAAATTAAAAGACGCTTGCTCCTTGGAAGAAAAGTTACGACCAACCTAGACAGCATATTAAAAAGCAGAGACATTACTTTGCCAACAAAGGTCCGTCTAGTCAAGGCTATGGTTTTTTCCAGTGGTCATGTATGGATGTGAGAGTTGGACTGTGAAGAAAGCTGAGTGCTGAAGAATTGATGCCTTTGAACTGTGGTGTTGGAGAAGACTCTTGAGAGTCCCTTGGACTGCAAGGAGATCCAACTAGTCCATCCTAAAGAAGATCAGTTCTGGATGTTCACTGGAAGGACTGATGCTGAAGCTGAAACTCCAATACTTTGGCCACCTCATGTGAAGAGTTGACTCATTGGGAAAGACCCTGATGCTGGGAGGGATTGGGGGCAGGAGGAGAAGGGGACGACAGAGGATGAGATGGCTGGATAGCATCACCGACTCGATGGACATGAGTTTGGGTTAATGCCAGGAGTTGGTGATGGACAGGGAGGCCTGGCATGCTGCGATTCATGGGGTCGCAGAGTCGGACGTGACTGAGCAACTGAACTGAACTGATACATTTTTTAAAGAAGACATGGAGATCCAACCAGTCCATCCTAAAGGAGATCAGTCCTGAGTGTTCATTGGAAGGACTGATGTTGAAGCTGAAACTCCAATACTTTGGCCACCTGATGTGAAGAACTGACACATTGGAAAAGACCCTGATGCCGGGAAAGATTGAAGGTGGGAGGAGAAGGGGACAACAGAATGAGATGTTTGGATGGCATCACTGACTCAATGGACATGAGTTTGGGCAAACTCCGGGAGTTGGTTTTGAGTTTGAAATTTTGAAAAATTACAGACCTACCTTAATGCTAACCTCTAGAATTCACACTAAAATGCAGAGCATATTCTAGTATCTTCTTTCCAAAGGCCTGTCTGTACCGATAGGTATATATTCCCATCTCAACTGATGCATTTGGCAGGAGCAAGTTTTAGTGTCAATGTGTCTGCTAACCCACATGACCTTCCCAGCCCAATTAAAAAAAAGCTTTCATCACCGTTTTTCCACTAACAAGCATTAAGAGGGAGTTGGCCTTCTGGTCCTTTGTTTTTCATAGTGATGTCTGTTGACCTCCCCGTTGAACTCTGCATCATGGACACGTGACAGAGACAACAGCAGGAGAGAGGCCACAGGCCCCTTGACCGTACTTCAGAGGCAGAGATACAAGTGGCTTTTTGCAATCTTTCAAGGCCTAAGCACCAGTGCCTGGCTTTTTTTTTTTAAGCACAAAGGCCCAGACACAGTTTTATTTAAATGTTCCTGCATTACCAGTCCTGAGCACTAGCAGTCCTGTGGACACTGCTGTTGTGGATTTCTTCCAAAAGCTGGATCCCCAACTGGAAAACAAAGTAGCTTTTTTAAAAACATATATTTATTTATTTGGCTGGGCTGGGTCTTAGTTGCAGCATGTGGGATCTAGTTCCCTGACCAAGGATAAGGGCATGCTGACTTCGGAGCACAGAGTCTTAGCCACTGGACCTCCAGGGAAGTCCCCCAAATTGCTTTTCTCCAGTCAATGCAACAAATATTTCTTGAGCACCTACTATGTAAACATCCTATTATATACAAGCATACAGACATGAAATGAACAAGGAGTACAGATGTGTGTGTGTGTGTGTGCGCACAAATAAGTGAGTTAGCAAGTAGATGCAAGCATGCATACCTCATCCCTATACATTCTCTTGCCTTCAAGCAGCTCACCAACCAGCTGGGGATAAGGGGACAGACACCTGCCTACAATCTTGGCTCTCTGTATTTCACTAATTTCTACAGAGACTTTAGAAGGTAGCTTAAGCCTTATCTCCTCCAGGAAGCCTGTTTTGATACCTCTACCGTGCCTCCCCCACCCAAGGCAGGTCAGCTGTCTCTTGGGTCTGGTGACAGTACTGGGATTATGGGGTACACCTGACATGCAACTTGTGCCTAATAAATATCTGCAGAACAAGGGAGTGAATGAGTGAGTGAATGAATAAATGCTGTTTCCATAGCAACACAGAACCAGAACTATCCTTTCTGAGCAGTTATTGTGCATGGTGGGAAATTCTTTTCAGCTCTTATCTTATTTAATTTTTATCCACAAGTGCCTTACAAGCTGGGAACTATTACTATCTCCATTTAGTAAAGTGAAAGTTGCTTAGTCATGTCCCAGTCTTTGCGAGCCCATGGACTATATAGTCCATGGAATTCTCCATGCCAGAATACTGGCCTTTCCCTTCTCCAGGAGATCTTCCCAACCCAGCGATTGAACATAGGTTTCCACATTGCAGGCGGATTCTTTACCAGCTGAACCACAGGGAAGCCCAGGAAGCCCAGGTGCAGATGGCAAAGAGAGGTGCAGATGAGACCCTAGGAGACTGACATGTCCAGGTTTCACCTCCAAGCAAAGCAGGAACTGGGACTGAATCCAGGGCCCCCGACACCCAGAGGTTAAAATGAGGGAGTCAATGATTAGATGATTCTTCAGGAAACTGAAATCTCAGCTCACAATTTAGAAGGAGGATGTGCGGATGATGGATACCAAGCTGGGTAGCTCCCTGCTTCCACTTGACATCTCACTGTGCCCCAGAAGTCTCACCAGGGATGGGCAGGCAGTGGGCCCAGCAGCCTGAGTCAGCTCTGAACACCTTCTGTTGGGCCTGGCCAGCCAGCTCCCTCTGCCCTACCTCTACCTGGCCTGGGCCCCTCCTTTGCTAATCTCTCTCTCTAGCCTACTGGAGGAAGTGGTGGTTTGACACTGCAGAATAGGCAAATCAGGCCTGCAGCTGCTGGGGGAATGCTTTCATCTTGCCCTGTCCTATAGAAATGCCAGCTATCACTCTAATCCTGAGTCACCTAGAAATGATATCTCAGATGGCAACACGAGACTGGGGGCTGTAAGATGTTCTCTGGCCAGGCCAGGCGGTCCTATCCTGAGGTATTTGACTACCTTGAGCTCGGGTGGCACGTGCTGCTGTCAACATTCACCCGCAGTGGCTGGAGTACCCAGAAGGGCCGGAGAGCCAACTGGCACGTAGGAAAGAACGTGGGCTTCGGTGTCAGGAGCCTTGGGTGCAAGACCTATGTTTATTGCTGACCTGTTTGTACCTCTGCTTCCTTGTTTTTAACAATGGAGAGAACAATTATACTGTCTGGAGAGGTTTGCTGTGAAGAGGAAATGTGATAATCCACGTTAAAGTCTTTACACCACAGGGTCTGGCACGGAGACACTGTAGGATTCACCTTAGTTCCCTTGCTCCTGAGGGGCTGCCCTGCAGGAAGAGTCCAGGTCAGAACTGGGTTCTACTAGGATCCCACCAGGAGCTGTGTGGAGAAGGACTAGAAGGGACGAGACTGAACACAGGGCTACCAGGCAGGAGGCTGGTGAGACAGAAAATCACTCTTGGGTTCTGTCTTCTTCTGGCTGCTCTGAGTGCCTAACTGGTTATATAAACCATGCTCAGCAACTATATCTATTGGAAATCATGAGAACTTGCTGATCTAGGTCTTATTTCTCTACAGATGATGAAACTGAGGCTGAAGAAGATCAAGATCAAGTCAGATGTCCATCCAGAACCCCACCATATGTGGAGAATTACTCCTGACCTTGCACCCAGGAAGATACTGCCCTTTAAAAGGTACCAGAGAGAAGTCAACATGAAGCGGTGTTGTTACTTAAAAGTGCAGCCACTACACAAAACAGTACTAGCTTTCTCAAAAAACTAAAAATAGAACTAGCATAGGAGCTAGAAATTCCACCCCTGAGTATTCATCCAAAAAAGCCCCGAAAACACTAATTTGAAAGCATACCTGCATCCCAATCTTCATATAGGGTTATTTACAATTGTCAAGATATGGAGGGAACCTAAGTGTCCATCAACAAATGAAAAGATAAAGAAAATGTGGGATACTATTCAGTCATAAAAAAAGAATGAACTTATGCTGTTTGCAACAAGATGGATGGACTTGTTTTACTTTATGCTAAGTGAAATAAGTCATATAGAGAAGGACAAATACCATTTGACATCACTTATATGTAGAATCTAAAAAATACAACAAACCAGTGAATATAACAAAAAAGAAACAGACTCATAGATATAGAGAACAAACTAGTGCTTACTAGTGGGGAGTGGGAAGGGGGAGGGGCAAGATAGGAGTAGGAGATTAAAAGGCACAAACTACTATGTACAAAATAAGTAAGTTGCAAAAATATATTGCACAGCACAGGGACTACAGCCAATATTTTATAACTGTAAATGGAATATAACCTTTAAAAATTGTGACTCACTGTGTTGTACACCTGAAACATATAATATTATACATCAACTATACCTCAATAAAAAATTGTGGTATAATCAGGCTATGAGATACTACTCAACAATAAAACAAAAATAAACTTTTGTTACAAGTGTAGGGGAGAAAAGCAGCCTCAAGAAGCTAATCTGGGATGGACTTACACTGCAAAATTGAGCTAAAGCTACAGTCAGATAGGGTAAAAAGTCATCCTGAGAGCAAAGGGTAAACTTGGAGTTGGGGGGAGCTGAGCAAGTCAGGAAGTGAGCTGAGGCTGTGAATGGTGAGTCGGGAAAGCTGAGTCCCTTTGCTATGGGGCCCAGTGTGGGCCAAAGAGACTGGTCCCTTAAAACAGTAGCTTTCAGATCTATTATTGGAATCACTACTAGGACTTGTACAAAAATATTGCACCTCTGGCCCCAGCCTGGGAGAATATGATTCATTGGGAGGTGGTGGACCAGATGTCTGTTTTAACCTCAATTTTGGGGAGGGGGACAGACTTCTGCTGCCCTGGGAGACTGGGAATCATGCACTGAGTGAAAGGTTGGTAAATGGTGGTAAAAAGTGGAGGTTCATTGTATTATTCTCTAATTCATTATATGTTTGGCCATCTCCTCCTTACCCATCCCTCCAGGGCCAAGGGCATCCTAACCTTTAATCTTTCTGAATTTCTCTTGAATGCCCCACCCCTGTTGTGTGACTGACCATTACCCTTCTCAGCCTCAATGGTCCAGCTACAGGTCTGAGGTTCCAGCCTGCTTGCCCCAGGGCTGAGTCCATTAAGAAAACAGGCTCTGATGCCTTTGCTCAACCATCCCTTTTTCCCATGATTTTTAATCATTTGTAAAGTGTCTGCTGTTTGGAGCAGTGCTCCCTTAAATGTGTCGATATCTCGTTATAAATCTTTTATGCTGCTCCATTCCAGGGGTTTGACTCAGGGTCACATCCTCATTAGAGAAGGTAACTTTCAGCTGTGGTGGATGGATGGCTGGGAGCCTGCACAGGGTTTAACTTAGAATCTGTGTCCAATAAATGTAGGCTGAAGGGCTCCTTTCGAGCCCTATGCTGGAGGTCAAGTACAGAGGAATCAGCCATCCCACTCCCAGAAATAGACCCAGCAGGACACAGGCAAACCGCCTCTAGAAACACATTTTAGAATGTTCACAGAAGCACTGTCCACGGGAGCCCCAATCTAAAACCACCTTATGTCCACAACAGTAGAATGGATAAATCCGAGTGTGGTTTCTTCATCCCATGCAATCAAATACAGCTACACCTAACAACATGGGTGAATCAAACAAACATAATATTGAACAAAAGAAGCTAGACACAAAAGAGTACATACTGTGTGATTCCATTTATGGGATGTTCACAGAGCGGTGAGACTAATCTATGTTGTAGGAGTCAGCAGTCACACAGGTCTGCTCAGGTGGAGAAAATTCACTGAGCTGTACACTTTTGATGTGTGCATTTTCTGAATATCTGTTACACTTCAAGTGAAAAAATCTCACCCCAGAGATATTCATGAATGAAAAAAAAGGTACAAAGGGTCCAAAAAGTTCCATGTGATATTTCTCTGTCCCTCTTTGGCTACTGCTTTGCTGGGACCTCACCTTGGTCCCTGGGCCTCCCATTTCCTGAGTGTCATCCTTCATCTATAGAACAGAGGCACTGGGATGGGAGACCTCTGTGGTCTGGAGGAGACTGTCTCTGCTGATGGTGCTGAGAGAGGTCAAAAGGCCAAGGTCACATGACAGAGACATTCGACTTCCTCTAACACTCCCAGAGACCATCTCTGAAGTCTGCTAATCCTTATGGGATTCTCGATGCTCGATTTTGTCATTTTGTCTTGTCCCACCAGCCTATGAGTTCCTCCAAAGTTCATTCATCTTTGTACCATAAGGGCCCAGTTCTAAGTACAGGATCAGATATACTTGTGTTGAACTGCTGATGTTCCCACTAGGTGCAGTAGTGGTAACAGTACCAGCCCACGCACATACAATCCTTACTGTGCTTGTGCCAGGCACTGTTCTAAGCCCTTTCCAGGCAGGTTTCATCTACCAGCCCATTCCACACTCATAAACTGAAAAACAGAAGGGCTGACTGTACTGCCTAAGGTCACACAGCTAGGAAATGGCAGGGTGGGGTTTCAAACTGAAGGAGTCTGGCTCCAGAGTCTGTGTGTTTCACAGTCTCCTTAAAGCTGGCTGGCCATTGATTCACTCCTATCCTGTGTGCTCCATCCATGCTTTTCCTTCCACCTTGAATAGGCTTCCATCATTGCCCCTTTTGGCCTTTATCCTTCTAGACTGAAGAGGCCTTTAAGGTTCACCTGTCCATATCCAGCTTACCTGTCCATAGCCACTCAGAGCCTTTCATCATTGTAACTGCCTTGATGTGTCCCTGAAATAATAGAGATGGATGGAGAGGCTGTGTTCTGGGCTTCGTCACATGAGATACGTTCAGAGGCCCCTTGGTGTTTTCTCTTTGGTGCCAATATCCCTCCTCATGCATGCATGCTCAGCTGTGTCTGACTCTTTTGTGACCCCAAGGACTGTAGCCCGCCAGGCTCTTCTATCCATGGGACTCTCTAGGCAAGAACACTGGAGTGGGTTGTCATGCCCTCCTCCAGGGGATCTTGCAGACCCAGGGATCGAACCTGCAGCCTAGTCTCCTGCACTGGCAGGCAGGTTCTTTACCACTAGCGCCACCTGGTAATGGCCAGCTATTCTGTCTTTAGGTTCAAGAGATGTATTTCTTTAATATTTATTTCTTTGCTCAGCTGCACTGGTTCTTAGTTGCTGCATGTGAGATCTTTAGTTGTGGCATTCAGACTCTTAGTTGTGGCATGTGGGATCTAGTTCCCTGACCAGTGATCAAACCCAGGTCCCCTGCATTGGGAGCAGGACCACCAGGGAAGTCCTGGTTCAAGAGATATTGAGGAGCCTTGGGTTCCAGTCACCCCCTGAGTCTCAGTTTCTGCCTCTGAAAAGTGGGGAGATTATGTCTGCTATGTCTATTGCAGGGGGACAGGGTGATTATCAGGTCCAAGAGGAAAAGTCCAGGAGCTCAATGGCTGGGGTCAATGTTGCAATTGGACAGAAAGCTCTAAGGCAAGGGAACCAACTCTTGACAACTCAAGGTACTAGGAGGAATTAGTGCCACTGTGTCATTGAACCTCACATCTGAGAGAGAGGCATTCTTGGGTCCATTTCAGAGATGAAGATACTGAGGCAAAGAGAACTCACCCACTATGGTGTCAGGATGGATGAGCCCAGGGAGCCCCAGTGGTCCGTCTTATAGCCTGACCCACTGGACTGAAGAAGAAGGAGCTGTTGCTCCTTTCCAGGGTCTCCAGAGCCATCTGCCATGCATCCTATTTGTAAAAGCTACACCACACGCTGGGGACAAAACTCGCACCAACTCAAAGTATTGCTGCTCTAAGGATGAAACAAGATGAACCAGCTCAAGGGCTTGGTATAGAACTCAGGACACAGAAAGGGCTCAATATCTCCCAGGCACTTTTAAAAATAAAAATACAACTACTTCTTCTCCTCTATTTTTTTTTTCTTCTCCCTTTAAATTGCACTGGGAGCCTCTATTTCTATTACCAACCCTAAGATTCTAGGTAAATGAAGAACAGATTCTGGAAGAAGATTAAGTTCACTCAGAGTATCCCTATAGATCTCCAAATCTTGTGATCCGTCTCTTATCCCTAATACTTCTTGGTTGTATATTACGATGGTTACTGAACTTCTCTCTGTGCTTTAGTTTCCTCATCTATAAAATGGGGTAATAATATCTTCCATAGAGTTCTCATGAGAATACAGAGTAGGTAAATAAGTATGTAGGTAAGTAAACAAATAAATAAATGCTTAGATTAACATTTGATTGAAAGCACTATATAATAGTTTGCTTTTATAATTTACGCTGAAAACACTTACAGAGAACGGCTGTGTACTTACAGCCCCTCCATCCACACATCAAGCCATTCAACAACTTATTATTTATTAAACGCCTCCTCGATGGCTGGCACATTCGGTACTTCACATCTGTTCTCTCTGACAGCAACAATTCCCAACAACTGTTCTAAGGTGCTGGAGATCCGAATGGGAATAAGATGCCCACATGCCAGCCTCCCACCCCTGTCACTCCCGGTTTAGACCAAGATCTCATTTCACCCAGGTGGCCAGTGAGGCATCAGGCAGGCCACAGCTTTCCAGATGGCTTGGTGCTTCCTCCCCCGAGTCTCCATTCTGGGTGGGTTTCCTTCTCTCTGGCCACCATCCCAAGTAGCACAAGCAGCCCCTCCCAGCTGGGGCCTAGCCAGTCAGAGCCAGGCACTGGGAGAGGTGCCACAAGACCAGGGTTGGTTAATCTTGCCTTTAATTAGCAGACATGCTAAGTGATGAGGCTCAGGGGTGACCCCACAGATGGCTGCCCATTCAGCTTTGAGTGATAAATTGGAAGCATCCAGGTCTGCAAAGGTCCGTGTTCACACTGGTTCCTGTGACTGAGCTTCTCATACCTGCTGTTCAGTGGGTGAGGGTGGGGGATGGTGGGGCCGTCCTCGGGGCCAAGGTCCCAAAGGTGACACAGAACAACAACACTCACTCAGATCACACAGTGACTGTGAGAGTTAGATGTCATATACCATAATTTCAAGACTCCTTGAAAACTTTGATGCAATGTGTGCGTGTGTGCTAAGTCCCTTAATTTGTGTCCAATTCTTTGAGATCCAATGTACTGTAGCCTGCCAGGCTCCTCTGTCCATGGGATTCTCCAGGCCAGAATACTGGAGTGGGTTGCCACGCCCTCCTCTAGGGGATCTTCTCCCAGAGATTGAGCTTGCAGCTTCTGCATTGCAGGTGGATTCTTTACCACTGAACCACTGGGGAAGCCCCGTTTGATGCAATAGTTAATGCTAAATGTCAGAGAGGAGGGAAACATGAAGAACACCCACCCCTCCTCTGACCCCCCATCCTGTTCTACCTTTTTTCCACAGAACACATAGTGTTTATAGATTTACTTAGTTACTTATCTTCCTCCCACCAAAATGTAAGCCCCACAAAGCAGGGCCCTCTGTTCATCTCTCCACCCACCTAAAAGAATGCCTAATACATAGTAGGTACTCAACAAATACTCATCGTATATTAGGAAACAACCAAGTCGTTCCCTTCGTCGGGTATGAAGCATCACTCAGCTCACAAACCACCCCGAGCAGCTCATCTTTATACATCATCCCTTCCCACCCGGCCCCATCCACAGTGTGTCTTTGAAAAGGCGCTGTTTATTTTCAAGGTCACCCTTCAAGGACCCCTGCCCATCCCTGCAGACCCTCACAGTATGTTGCTCACATGAGATTTCCTTGCCATCTGTAATTCCTATGGCCCTGGGCAGGGGCCTGCCACAAGCCAGAGGCCCCTTAAACTTGACCCACTCATGAGGTCACTGTCTGGCCAGCTTCCCTCTCTCCCAGTGAATCAGGTTGGGAGCGCCTTTCCCCTGCCAGGCCCACAGAAGTGAAAAATAAATAGCCCATGCTGGCTGGCTCCAGCTCCACCTTCACTGCTGCCAGGGAGGACTTGCTCTTCAGATTTTCCCCTTTTTTGCTTGATTAATACAAGGTTAATTCCCCGATGCTCAGCCTTTCTGAGGGGCGTGGTTTTGTTTTCAATTCAGCTGACCTCAGCTCCTGCAAGAAGGGATCCTATGTAAAAATGCAGGGGCAGAGGAGAGATTTGGCATGTCCCGGTTGTAAAAAGCCGGACAGGTTTTAGCAGAGCCCAAGAATCTCTAAAGTCAAGGCAAAGACAAGGGGGTTAAGGGTCTCTGCAGGCGCCTCCTTTTGCTTTGGCAAGTGGTGAGGGCAAGCACTTTCGGCCTCGTCGGGCAGATCCCATCTGGAGGGAAGGTTGGTGACCACACCTGGGGCCCCTGCAGCCAGCCATGCCTCTGCTCTTTGTACTGGTGGGCAGCAGGCAGCAAGGCGGCTCCAGAAATCATAAACCAAAGCAGGGAATGACCTTTGATGTAAAACAAAGCATGTTCTCCTGGTCCTTTCTCCAAAGTCTCTGATAAAGAAAATCAGGAGGAAGAAGAGCGTTGCTTAAAGAAACTGGTTTCTCTGGAGACCTGAGTGGGTCAAAATATAGGTTGGGTCTTGATGTGTGTGTGAGGGGTGTGTGTGTGTGTGTATGCCTGTGTGTGTGTCTCTTGGACTGGAGAATAACATAGCTTCCAAGCAAGACTTGACTTAGCTGCTTCTAGAGTCAATAGATGGATTCAATTCAGTGAACAATTATCGAATGTCCCAGCTGGTGCTGAGGACAAGAGAATGACAAGACAGCCTGGGGCTGCCAGGAGCTTGCAGGCTGTCTGCCACATGCCAGGCCAGGCCGAGCTTGCTGCAGCCACAGGGTGCCCACTGGGAGCATTGGCCAGAGTGGGCATGCCTGCTGGTCTCCGAAACAGCACACACAAAGGCCTGCTTTCATGTGGCCCCCGAGAAGCTCAGGCCAACGTCTGCACAGTTGGCTCTCTTCCCTCCTGGTTGCTCACTGCACCCCAACTCTGCAGACAGGGGATGCTAGAGTTTGATAGTTCATCCAACTAGTGACACAGGGAGCTCCCGTCTATTGTCACCCACGTGCTGTCTGGCGCTGTTCTCAGCGCTCCACCTGAATAAACTGATTTTTATCCCCCTTGGCAATCCTATGAGATAGATGCCACAGATACACAATCCGTTTTCCGCAGTCCTGGGGCCCAGATGTGTTTGAGAATTAACGAATTTTTTAAATTTTAGAAAGATGATATTGCGGGTAGATTACTAACACTCAAAGGATCCATCACCTTAACGCTCCTGCAGACACTCCTAGGACTGTCCCCACTTGGAATAAGAAGGCTGCAGACAGCCTCCCGCCCGCTGGGCCAGGTTCAGCTGCCAGATGAATTTGTGCCAGGTTCATGAAAAAAAAAAAAAAAATCCTCTGGTTTCCAGAGCTCTGGGGCTTTTGCAATTACAGATAATGGAGTATGAAGCCTTGTTTGCAGAGCAGGGTGAAACGTGAGGAGTGAAGCTGATGAGTGCAGAGGCAAGCTTCACACCCAGGAAAACCGACTCTGGAACCGGGTTCTCAGCCCTACACACTGCACAGCCTCCCGTACATACATGTGAGCACTGCAAAAGAGTCATCTTCATGGATGCAAAGGTCCTGGTCCCATAGTACCTCCCCAGACCAACAGCTCTTCATTCACTTCCATTCCCACCTGAGGAGCACGTCATACAGGATTCGGAACACACCAGTATCTTTCACTCCTTTTGGCTTTCGCAGATTTTTCCTACTGCCTTGAATAGCCCAAGCTTCTCTCACTGTTTCAATTTAGTTCAGTTCAGTCACTCAGTCTTGTCCGACTCTTTGAGACGCCATGAACTGCAGCATGCCAGGCCTCCCTGTCCATCACTAACTCCCAGAGTTTGCTCAAACTCATGTCCATGGAGTCGGTGATGCCACCCAACCACCTCATCCTCTGTCATCCCCTTCTCCTCCTGCCTTCAATCTTTCCCAGCATCAAGGTCTTTTCCAAGGAGTCAGTTTTTCACATCAGGTGGCCAAAGTTTTGGAGTTTCAACTTCAGCATCAGTCCTTTCAATGAATATTCAGGACTGATTTCCTTTAGGATTGACTGGTTTGATCTCCTTGCAGTCCAAGGGACTCTCAAGAGTCTTCTCCAACACCACAGTTCAAAAGCATCAATTCTTTGGTGCTCATCTTTCTTTATAGTCCAACTCTCACATCCATACATGACCACTGGAAAAACCATAGCTTTGACTAGATGGACCTTTGTTGGCAAAGTAATGTCTCTGCTTTTTAATATGCTGTCTAGGTGGTCATAGCTTTCCTTCCAAGGATCAAGTGTCTTTTAATCTCATGGCTGCAGTTACCATCTGCAGTGACTTTGGAGCCCCCCAAAATAAAGTCTCTCAATGTTTCCATTGTTTCCCCATCTATTTGCCATGAAGTGATGGGACCAGGTGCCATGATCTTAGTTTTCTGAGTGTTGAGTTTTAAGCCACTTTTTTCACTTTGTTTTCACTTTCATCAAGAGTTCTCACTGTTTGGCCAACTCCTATTCATCCTTCAAAACCCACTCAAATGTCCCTTCCTCAGTGAGACACATGCAGATCCCACTTGGCCCAGAATGAACTGCTGTGTACTTCTTGACCCTGCCCAGAGGCTTCATGGTTCCCTGTTAACTCACCAGGAGCACTTTCTGCTAAGCATTAACCAGATGCCAGGGGACCCCATCTGCTCTTTGGAATCTGGACAAGCCAGGAACCAAGGCCCAGTTCCACACCCCTCGGAAGTCAAAAGACACTTCCTCAAATTGTCCAAAGATTCCCAGGGGTGGGTCTTATGTGTGCTCACTGCAGTCCCCAGCTGCTCTCCCACTGAGTTTCATTCACAGGATAACCAGACCCTTCTGTGATGCCCACCTGAATACACTCCACAAAGCTTGTGTGAGAAGTCTTTGCTGGACATTTGTGTTGGGGTGTAGTCATGTATGGATGTGAGAGTTGGACTATAAAGAAAGCTGAGCGCTGAAGAATTGATGCTTTTGAACTGTGATGTTGGAGAAGACTCTTGAGAGTCCCTTGGACTGCAAGGAGATCCAACCAGTCCATCCTAAAAGAAATCAGTCCTGAATATTCACTGGAAGGACTGATGCTGAAGCTAAACTCCAGTACTTTGGCCACCTCATGCAAAGAACTGACTCATTTGAAAAGACCCTGATGCTGGGAAAGATTGGAGGCGGGAGGAGAAGGGGACAACAGAGGATGAGATGGTTGGATGGTATCACTAACTCAATGGACATGAGTTTGAGTAAGCTCTGGGAGTTGGTGATGGACAGGGAAGCCTGGTGTGCTACAGTCTATGGGGTCGAAAAAAGTTGGACACGACTGAGTGACTGAACTGAACTGTTGGAGAAAAGGGGTCATTCACAACCCAACCGAATGTGGGGTCCTCTTCTTAAATGCTCCCAAAGTTTCCTGGCCCTCCACCCCATCCCCAGCTCTCCATGTCTCAAGCCTCCTCGTCTCACTGGTCTTTGCCTTCCCCTTCCCTCCCCTCCTCCTTTACTCTGCTCTCTTCTTGTCTTTGCTGCACCCTCTTAGGAGCAGGTCCAACTCCTGTTTCCTCCTTAGAGAGGTAACTGACCAGCTTTTTCTTTGCCAGGCCCTCCTAATTCCCTCCCACCCCATCCCCTGGGCCTCAAGCTCCAACTTCTATCACAAGCCTCTCATCAAGGCTTTTCCTCAAAGTAAGCAGCATCTGCCCAGAGGATGCTAAAGGCAGAAGCTAAAATTATAAATATGGTTCAGCTTATTACAGTTGTTTACTTGTCTATCTTCCCCACACTGATTTGCTTTGTTCAGCGCAGTGTCCTCCGTCTCTAGCAAATACTGGGGACACGTAATAGAGTTTCAATACATGATTGTGAAATGAATGAATGAATGATGAACAGCCCTGAGAGGCAGAAGTTCAGAGAAGATTTGTTTCATACAAGAGCACAAAAGACATAAACATTCCTCCTGAGTCCCCTCAGGGTGCACCAAGAGGGGCAGCTACAGTGGCTGATGGCTTGATGGAGCAGGGTGGGGCTGGCCTGTGCACTATAGGAAGTTTTAATAGCATCCTTGGGTTCTAGACACCAGAAGAATTGCCAATACCTGCCCCACAAGTTGTGTCATCGAAAAATGTTTCCAGACATTGTCAAATATCCCTTGAGCAGGTAAAAAGGACTTGAGTTGAGAATCACTGCTCTAGACACACTGTTTCTCAAATAAATAAGACCACCCAGAGCCCTGGATCTCTGCATCTGTGGTTCCCTCTACCTGGGGTTCTCCTCCCCCAGATAACCAGGTCACCTTGTAACGATGAAATGAGCTCATGTGTGAAAAGTGCTTAGCAGGTGGCCAGGACATGGCCAGTCATTAGAGGTGATGATCACCATTATCATCATGACCGTGATCTTGAGCATCACTAACACCACAATCATCCCCACCCCCATCCCCATCACCCCAGTCACCATCGTCACCATCACTTATCACCACCATCATTATCATGCCCATCACCCATACCACCAACATCACCATCACCATCAACCTCATCACCATCATTATCACCATTCTCATCATTCTATCTTGCCATGAAGTTCCAGCAGAGTGTCAGGCCCTCAGAAGGGTCCACAAATCTACTTGTTGACTGACTTTCAAGTCCTACCCATTGATTCCCAGGAAAGCTTTGGCTTTTCCCCAAACATTTGCTTAGAGGATTTCTCAACTCTCAAGAAAAAAAAAACAAAAACAAAAAACTGTTGCAAACACAAGAGAGATCAAGAGGAGGGCTGAAAGATGCACTCCAGATAATATTATTCATTGAATATTAGACCAATATTAAAATCTCACCTCTTTTTAAAGGCATCAATAAAAATAAGACTTTTTTAATAATAAATTTTCTGCAAATAAAAAGTCAGTGCAAAAAAGATCCCCAGGGCTTTTAAGCCCTGCTCTGTCCTCTACTAAAGGGATTTCTAAACTGAGGCTGATTTCAATCTCAGGAAATCCCCAGGAGCCCCAAAGAGAAACAGTCAACCAGGACAGACTCAGAGTTTTTTCCCCACAGTCTTCTCCCAGGACACCCTCTTCTCTCTCCCCACCTGCGATGCAAAATCAATGGAACTCTCCAGAGAAACTTTGGCTCGGGTTGGCTCTCCTTATTTATTCATTAGCACATTTTAAGTCTAGCTGACTTTGGAATATCGCCAGGGGGAACACTTGATTATGCCTGGAGCGCCACACTCTAGGTTCCCGGCTCCAGGCCTGGTTTATTTTTTCTCTGGAAGCTTTGCTGTGAACCTCTGATGTTTGGGTTTCTTACTCTAGGCTAATCCATGCTCTTTTCCTCCCTCACTTCCCCACCCACAAAACGTCTTTCTTTTTCTGTGCAGATCTGCCAGAGAAGGCCCAAGTAGGAAGTTGATTATTCAGAAGCCGTAGAATCAAGGATCTGAAAACCAAGGAGAGCCAGCCTCTATTTCCCAGGACTGTCCTCACAAATTGCCACCAACTGGGAGGCTTAAATAACAGAAATCTCTTTCCTCCTGGTCTGGAGGCCAGAAGTCTGAGATCAAGGTGTCAGCAGGGTTGGCTCCTTTCTGAGACTAGGAAGGATAATCTGCCCAGGCCCCTCCCAGCTTCTGGGGGCTCCCGGCAGCCCTGGCACTCATTCCTCTGCTGAGAACTGCATCCTTTCCATCTTTGCCTCTGCCTTCACGTGGCCTTCTCCCATCTGTGTCTGTCCTCTGTGTGCCTATTCTTCTTATCAGGACACCAGTCATATCAGATTAGAAGCCCATCCTAGTCCAGTATGGCCTCATCTTAACTCATAACATCTGTAATGACCCTGTTTCCAAATAAGATCACATTCTGAGGCTCCCTGGTGGCTCAGATGGTAAAGAATCTGCCTGCAATGCAGGAAACCTGGGTATGATCCCTGGATCAGGAAGATCCCCTGGAAAAGATCCCCTGGATCCCTAGGATCCCCAGGGAATGGCAACCCACTCCAGTATTCTTGCCTAGAGAATTCCATGGACAGAGGAGCCTGGCAGGGGGTCCATGGGGTCAAAAAGAGTCAGACATGACTGAGCAACTAACACCTTCATTTTCTGAGGTTCCAGGTAGACATGAATTTTCAGGGATATTACTCAACCCAGGAGAGGGGGCAAGAGTTTAAACAAATTGTTTAGTACCCTGCCCACACTAGGACCCTCTCTCTGAGTGCCTTGCATAGCCCTAAAGTAAGACGGCAAAGCAGATGCCAAGTGAGCAACAGAAGCAATGCTGTGGCCCCTCTGAGGGAGCCCATGGAGTTTTCAAACTATTTTCCCCCATCAGTATGCCAGTATAACCTCATAATGACCATGGAGGGACCGTGGACTTCCTCATTGCCCAATGAAGAAATAACTCAGAGAGGTTAGGTCACTTGCCTGAAGTCACAAAGCTGCGAGGTGAAGAGCTGAGCCTAGAACACAGGCCTTCTCTCCCCAGTCCAAAGCTCCTTCTCTCTCCTCATTTTCTTACCAAGGAAAGAACAGGGTTGGTGAGTTTGTATCAGAAAACAGTTGACTTGGAAACCTGTTGAGGGTCTGGGGAGAAACTGTCACTTTCCAGACACAGCAGCGGAGCTCTGGCAGGGTAGAGGGGGCCAGCTCATCTTCCACTAAAAACTCAAGAGAGGCCAGATGTTGCTGGGTCCCCTTTCCCATCGATTCCTCAGATTGGCTCTCCTCAAATCCTGCTACAGGTTCACTGTGCTAATTCCATTTTATGCCCTTCCCCTGACGAGTGCAGCTTTAATCCTGGAAGAGATGACAGTTAGGGGCTGATGTGTGCCTGGAGGGTAGGAGCACTGTGCTCACCCAGCCAGGTTGTAGGGGGTGATCTGGTGGGTCAGCTTCGTCCCTTCAACACTGCATCACACAGGCTGGACCACCAAGGGCCATGAATGTCAGCCTGCAAGCCTGGGTTTCCCTCTGAAAAAAGAGCAGGCATTATCCTGTGGTTTAATGAATGCCTAATAACCTAGAGCATGATAACTGGTCTCTCTGCCCCCACCTGCCTCATGGCGGCTGCACCTGCTGTTCCCCCTGCCTGGAATATTCTTTCCCTAGACAGGTATACGGGCCCTTCTTCACCTGCTTCAAGGCTCTGCTCAAAATCACCTCATCATGGGGGCCACCTCTGATCAGCCTTCTAAAAATTGACCCTAGCAGTCCCTAGGTCCCTTCTTGTATTTTTCTCTAACATCTTATGTATCTTAGTTTTAATTTTGTTTATAGTCTATCCCTCCAGATTGTCAGGTCCATGAGAGCAGGGATTTTTGTCCATTTTATTCACTGCTGAATCTCTAGCGTCTGTCATATTACCTGGTGCTCAGTTAACATTTGTTAAATAAATCAATACATGGATGAAAACATTTACAACAGGATTCAGTGCAGCAATGCGAGGTTCTGGCAGATTCTCTAGAACCAAAGCTAACTCCTCACAGCCTGGCATGGGAGCTTGGGCAAATCACTTACTGTCTCTGGGCCTCAGTTTCCCTATCTGTAAAAAGTGGATAATAGCACTGTTATCACAGGGTTATGAGGAGAATCAATGAGATGAATCTAAAGTGCCTGGCGTGGTGCTACTCCCCACATATATACATCGGCTGTTTTTATTCCTGCTGGATCTTTCTTATCATTTGGGGCAGAACACTGCAAAGTTCTGCAGGAGAGGATGAGAGAGCAGAGACTGACTGCATCCTCAGTGCACTTAGCACTTCAAGGCATCCACTACTATCCCAGGGCCTGGCACAGAGTGGGCATGAAGAAGGCGGCAGAAGAACAAAAAGAAGGGCCTCATCCCAGGGCTCCTGACAGGACGGTTCCCTGTTCTGAGGCCTCATTCATGCAAGGCAGCTGATAACTCGGTGGTGAGAGGAGCTGGGGAGGGTGTGTCAGATGGAGTGAGTTGTCTGTCAGCTCGTCCTCACCCTAATGGGCCCTTATGGCAACAAAAGTCCCTGAGACATCTGGGTTTAAGTCCTGGCCCTGCCCCCAACTGGCTGTGTGTCTCTGGAACAAGTCCCTTGACCATGTGAGGAAGTAGAGCCCCCTTTGAGCTAGGACAGTCTTGGGTCCTTGGTGGTCTCCATCAACCTGACCATGCTGAGTTTCTACCTTTGGAGACTTTCAGGAGGAGGACCATCCCACCAGATTCTGCCCTCTGTCTCATTAAACAAGTATCGGTGAGGTTGCTGATCTGGGTTGAGTCCTACTGCCAACTGCCCAAAGGGTGTGGACCTTGGTCTCAGCACGAACTGGGCTTCAGAGCAGGCTCTGCTCCTGCTTGCTCAATGACCTGACAAAAGTCGGTTAATTTCTCTGATCCCATTCTCTTTCCCTGTCAAATCACAATAAAATCCCTTTATCCCACAGGGAATTGTGACAGTGAAATAAAAGAGCCTGCATGAAATAGTGCCTGGCACACAGCAGGGACCCAGTACCTCTTACTTCCCTTCTCCTCCAGCCTGGGAGGAGCAGACAGCCTCAGTCTCAGTGAGGAGGTGGAAGAAAATGAAGCCGGCAGCAGAGAAATTATCAAGTTCTTACACCCAACCTTTGCAAAGTTAAATATATCACCCATTTCAATCTTCACAGCACTTTTAGTCTCATTTTACAGAGGAAAAAACTGAAGCTTGGCAAGGTCAAGCAAGCTGCCCAAGGTCACATAGCCACTAGTGGACATAGCAGGAACCCAACGTCAGTGCTTTCTGTTGCCAAAGCCTTCACTGTAACTGTCACGTCCTGACTGCCTCTGGGGGTGCACACTTGAGCCACTGGTTCTCTCGGTCCACTCGGCCAAGCAGGAGGTACAGAAGGAGGGACAGGGTGTGGGGCGTGGCATGCAACAGGCCTCTGAGGCCATGCTTCCAGGGTTTCGGGTGACATTGCTGCTTTTCATCAAGCTGAAGAGGGCCATGTTACCGCCATCTGCCCCAAAGGACTCTGGTTATGGCTTGGGAGCTGGGACGGCTCTGTGGTCGCAGAATTCTTTCTGCTCTAACAAGATTGAATGCTGGGAATCTGTACCTGGAGACCCTGTCCATTAGTTGATTAAAAGCCATAGATCAGCATGCCTGGGACCTGCCAGTGCCATTATGAATAAGAAGTGTCAGGAAATCTTTCGGCATAACCAATGTCTTTAAAATCGCCATGGTGACAGTTAATAAAACTTCGGAGTCTATCTTTGGGCAAGCCAGCTCTGCTGCCAGGCAGTAAAATTTGGGACAGCTTTTGAAGCAGTTTGTATTTAGATGAGCCGTGAGTGCCATATCTCAAAGTCCCACACCTTCAGATTAAAAGGCACCATAGCCATCAACAACAATCTTGTCAAACAGCTATTCCAGGCTAATAGAAGGGGTTGTGAACAATATTAAGGTCTTCCCAGGATTATGGAGAGAGAGACGCGATAAGACTACCTTTCTGGCCATTTACATGGTCTCTGCAGCCAAACGACTGTCCATGTTCAAATCCAGGTTCTATCACCTCCTGGCTGTGTGATATTGGGCCACTTACACAACCTCTATGTTTCTGTTCTTCGTCTCTAAAGGGGATAAAACTTAGTAACTACTTCAGGATGTTGTTGTCAGGATCAGATGTGTTAATATGGATGTCTTAACCCATTTGGGGTGCTAAGACAAAATACCATAGACTAGGTGGCATATAAACAGAAAATTAAATCTCACAATTCTGGAGGCTATTAGCTCGAGGTACCGGCAGAGTCAGTGTCTGGCAGGGACTGGTCTCCTGCTTCATAAATGGCCATCTTTCTGCCATAACCTCACATGGCAGAAGGTGCAGGGGAGCTTTCCTGGGTCTCTTTAGAAAAGTGGAAGTTTTACTCATGTCTGACTCTTTGCGACCCTGTGGACTGCAGCCCAGCAGGCTCCTCTGTCCATGGAATTCTCCAGGCAAGAATACTGGAGTGGGTAGCCATTCCCTTCTTCAGGGAACCTTCCCTACCCAGGGTTTGAACCTAGGACTCCTGCATTGCAGGTAGATTCATTACCATCTGAACCACCAGGGAAGCCTTTTATAAGAGCACTGCTGCTGCTGCTGCTGCTAAGTCGCTTCAGTCGTGTCCGACTCTGTGCGAACCCATAGACGACAGCCCACCAGGCTCCCCCGTCCCTGGGATTCTCCAGGCAAGAACACTGGAGTGGGTTGCCATTTCCTTCTCCAATGCATGAAAGTGAAAAGTGAAAGTGAAGTCGCTTAGTCGTGTCCGACTCTGTGCAACCCCAGGGACTGCCGCTTACCAGGCTCCTTCGTCCATGGGATTTTCCAGGCAAGAGTACTGGAGTGGGGTGCCATTGCCTTCTCCATAAGAGCACTAATCCCATTCAAAAGGGCTCCATCCTCAGGACCTAAGCACCTCCCAAAGGCCCCACCTCCAAATACCATCATCACATTATGAGTTTAGGCTTTACCATGTAAATTTTACAGGGGAGACAAACGTTCACCTATAGCAATGGAAAAGGCTTAGAATGGTCCCCATAAGGATGTGCATATCCGTTTACTTAATAAATATTTATTGTGCATTGTATCTCTAATTTTTCACATTTCTGATCCATACTCTCTGGGAGTACCCTTCCCTACTGATTCTGAGCTGGACCTTGTGATATCATCATAGAATACAGAAGATGTGACAGTGCCCCAATTCTGACCCTAGATCTAAAGAAATCCTGTTCAATTCCATTCCCTCTCCTGGACCCCCAGTGTAGCCATGTGAATGAACCTAGGCTAGCCTGATGCAGGAGGAGTGCCTGTGAGGAGAGCCCAGATAGGGCTCTGGGCCATCAGATGTGCCATCTGAGGCCATCCGAGACCTGCCTGCAGCCAGCCAACTCCCAAACCTGTGAGAGGGCCCAGCCCAGAAAGCAGAGCTGATGCAGCAAATGACAACTGACTCTGAGGATGCATGAGACCAGAAGAACTGTCCTGCACTCTCTCCAGACTTGTGAGCACTAAGAGATGCTTATTGTTTAAGTCATTTAGAGTATGGGGGTGATTTGTTATGCAGCAGAATCTAACCGGTACAGTATGGAGTACAGAGCACTCTTAAAGTGCTGCTCTCAATATGTCAGCAAATTTGGAAAACTCAGCAATGGCCACAGGACTGGAAGAGGAAACAGCAGTGAATGAGATGTTGCTCACACCTTCAGTGGTTTGCTGTCTAGTTGGGGAAACACCACCAAATAAAAAGAATCCCATCACAACTGGCTCTTAGAGGATCCCTCTCAAGAAGGAGAAGGGTCATTCCAGGCAGGAAGACCAGCATGAAAGAAGGCACGGAGGCATAAAAGCATATCTCTCCCACCTAAGGCCATCCTCCAATCAGCAGGGAATCTGAGCATCCCATCCCTCAACAGTGAAGGAATAGGGAAGAAAAACAAATACCAAGTAACCTTCTCTGAGTAAACAAGAGCTCAGCACTTTAGACGGAGTCAAGTAATCATCTCAACAACTTGGGTGGTAAGATTTTTCAGAAATTAGGAGACTTGCCTAAAATCACAGAGTTAAGAGGTGGCATGGATCATCTCCCACCAATGTGGAATCATGCCCCAGCTTTGGAAACAGCGAGACAGGGGTTTAAATCCCCACTATTCTTTTTTTTTTGGTCCCTTACTAGGTGCATGTGGAGAAGGCAATGGCACCCCACTCCAGTACTCTTGCCTGGAAAATCCCACGGACGGAGGAGCTTGGAAGGCTGCAGTCCATGGGGTCGCTGAGGGTCGGACACGACTGAGCAACTTTGCTTTCACTTTTCACTTTCTTGCATTGGAGAAGGAAATGGCTACCCACTCCAGTGTTCTTGCCTGGAGAATCCCAGGGATGGCGGAGCCTGGTGGTCTGCCATCTATGGGGTCGCACAGAGTCGGACACGACTGAAGTGACTTAGCAGCAGGTGTGTGACCTGCAGGTAAGGTGACACATATCAAGCCATTTGTTATTATTATGTATAATAGCAACTAGCAGCCATTTGTTATTTATTACTTTCATATTACTATTGATAATTTGTTATTACTATTTATAACAACAAATAATTATAATTCAAAGCAACCTGTCTGAACAGATACAAATATTACAGGAAAAAGAGAGAGTAAAGGAAAGGAGTGAAAATATTTCCCCTCCCCACCCAGCACGGGGTCTCTGGGGTCTTCATGCCTTTGGGGCCTGGAGTTCAGAGAACAGGAGCCAACTGCCACACCAGCCACACCCTCACGAGGCTCTGCCTTCCCACCTCCAAGGTGGCTATTGACGGCTGCACACGAGGCAGCAAGGACACATCTTCAAGGAGACACACACATCTGAACTGCTCCCCAGGATTTGCAGGCTGCACACAGTCTGTCCCCACTGGACTCCTTGAACATCTGGGCTCCTTCTGCTGCCTCTAGGAAAGTTCTGCATCAGGCTTTATCTCAAAATCCCTGAATGAACCCATGTTTGTGCTCAAGAATTTGGCTGGCTACTTAGGAGCAAGGTCAGCTCCATGGGCGTGTGACCTGTGTGTCTGCACAGCACCTCGGGCTTGGTTTAATGCTATCCCGTCACTAGATTGAATTTCTTAATTTTGGACAAGGGGCCTACATTCTCATGTGGCAGTAGGCCCTGGGAGCCTTATAGCCTGTCCGCGTTGGGCCTATTCAAGTGTGGCCTCTCTGGGTATCCCAGGGCAGATCTACAGCTCCAAGGACCAAAGCTGTAGTCCCACTAGTTAGGAAGACTTGAATATGTATTCATTCAACAAGCATTTAGGAGCACTGGGCATAGGGCTAAGAGCTGGACTTCTCAGGTGGAACTAGTGGTAAAGAATCTACCTGCCAGTGCAGGAGATGCAAGAGACATAGGTTCAATCCCTCTGTTGGGAAGATCCCTTGGAGAAGAAAATGGCAACCCATTCCAGTATCCTTGCCTGGGAAATCCCATAGACAGAGGTACCTGGAGGGCTACAGTCCATGGGTCACGTAGAGTGGACACGACTGAGTGACTGAGCACACACATCGTATCCTGGACACAGGGCTAAGAGCTGGGGTATGTACAGTGAATAACATAGGAGTTTGTGTTACAAGAACTTTGCACACTCCAGGTGCACACTTAATTTCCCTCAAACCTGTTCCCTTCTTCTTGCCCTGAACCTCTCCCACTCAGTAAGTAGTTCCACCATGCTCCCAGTCCCTCCAATTAGAAACTGAAGTGTCACCTGGATTCCACCCTCTCCTACTATGTTCAGAACAGTTGCAAAGTCCTATCTGTTTTACCCTCCAAATTTAGCTCCCATCTCCATTTCTCTTTATTTCTAATGGAACCCCTCCTCCAGGCCACATCCTCTCATCTGGGGGTTCCCACTTCTATTCTTGCTCCAACCCATTCTTTCTCTCTTCAGTTCAGTTCAGTTGCTTAGTCGTGTCCGACTCTTTGAGACCCCATGGACTGCAGCACACCAAGCTTCCCTGTCCATCACCAACTCCTGGAGCATACTCAAACTCATGTCCATTGAGTTGGTGATGCCATCCAACCATTTCATCCTTTGTCGTCCCCTTCTCTTCCGTCAATCTTTCCCAGCATCAGGGTCTTTCCCAAGGAGTCAGTTCTTCACATCAGGTGGCCAGAGTACTGGAGTTTTGGCCTCAGCATCAGTCCTTCCAAAGAATATTCAGGACTGATTTCCTTTAGGATGGACTGGTTGGATCTCCTTGTTGTCCAAGGGACTCTCAAGAGTCTTCTCCAACACCAACAGTGTTGGTTCTCCAACAGTTCAAAAGCATCAATTCTTCAGCACTCAGCTTTCTTCACAGTCCAACTCTCACATCCATACATGACTACTGGAAAAACCATAGCTTTGACTAGATGGATCTTTGTTGGCAAAGTAATATCTCCACTTTTTAATATGCTGTCTAGTTTGGTCATAACTTTTCTTCCAAGGAACAAGCGTCTTTTAATTCTCTTTTAGCAGAAATTAAAATATAAATAAGATATTGCTCCCTTGTTTAAATAAGATATTGCTCCCTCTAATCACTTACTCCTGCTCCCAGCAGAAAATCTCAGCTCATAACCTTACCTTCAAGCCCCAGGATCTGGTTTTCCAACTCCTCTTGCTCACAACTGTCCAGACAACCTGTTCTCCTTTCAGTTCTCTGAGTACAGCAAACTCATTCCCATCTATGGGTCTTTGTACATGCTTTTCCTTAGACCTAGATCACATTCCCCTTGCTGCTCCATATGAGGTAGTACTTTCTGAACAGAAATGTAACAGCCTTTTCTGACCACCATGTATAAATGTGTTTCAGCCCAGTCCCAGTATCCTATATCACATCTTATCCTTTTTAATCCATCACTCATCACAATTGGTGATTACTTAATGCATCTTTCTAAATTTTTAAGAATCTCCCTTCCATGGTCTACCCCTGGAGACTGTCGGCTCTATGAGGGCAGAGACCTTTTGATCTGTCTGTGTCATTCTCAACCTTGGTAGCAATACAGTGCCTGGCACAGTTTGTGCTCACTGCTTGTTTGCTTCCCTGGTGGCTCAGAGGGTAAAGCGTCTGCCTGCAATGCAGGAGACCCGGGTTGAATCCCTGGGTCGGGAAGATCCCCTGGAGAAGGAAATGACAACCCACTCCAGTATTCTTGCCTGGAAAATCCCATGGACAGTGGATCCTGGTGGGCTACACCCCACGGGGTCGCAAAAAGTTGGCCACGATTGAGCGACTTCACTTTCACTTGTTTACTAAATGAATGAATGAATAGGTGGAAAAGCAGAAAGGCAGGAAGAAGCACATGTGTCCGACTGTTTGGAAGCAGCCCTGGTTGGGTAGAGGGAAAGCAGTAAGGGAGGGGGCTGGGGAAGCAGGCAGGGGTCCAATCCCAAGCCTTGTCAGCCATGATAAGGGGCCTGGACTCTGAGAGCAGTGGGAAACCTACAGAGAATTTAAAGCAAGACATATTCTGCGTTTAATAGTGTGTTGTGGCGGGTGTGTGGAGGATGAATTAGAAGGGGCATGTGAAGACATTTATAAGCTCCAGGGAGCACATGTGTCCATTTCATACAACCCTTAGGAGTGTTCAGGACCACAGAAGGTGGGGAGAGTGTGGCGGGTGTGACAGTCCTGCCTTCAATATGCTCTAAACAAGTTCACCTTCAGAGTCTCAGCACTCAGCTGAAAAAGAAATAAGATTTCCACCTTGCACACTGCAAGGAAGAGAGCAAAAAGAGCTATCAGAGCACACCAATCTCATCTCAAGTTATGTTGTGAGCAAGAGGAAGAAAACCCATCCTCTACGGTGCCATATTTTTCTCTCTTTAATGTCACTCCTTTCAAACCTATCAAAGCCAGATGTGCTGTTGCATAACATCTCAGGAGCTCCTACATGGGGTCCATCTGCTCTGAAAAAGGGCACCATTTCCAACGTTAAGTTCCTTGACCTGAGACACCATAAAAAAAAATTCCAGATTTAAAAAATACTCCATTAAAAGAAAACATTTTTTAATCCAGAGTGATAATTAGATTTTTCTTCCACTCTATTATGGGAAGAGAAGAAAATGGAAAGAAAGAAAGAGGGAGGGAAGGAGAAAAGGCAAGGCAGGGAGAGAGAGAGAGAGAGAGAGAATCAGTAAACATAATATAGACCAGAGACAAGTGAGCCAGCCCCAAGAAATCACTCAAATCATTTCCTCCCTGTCCCCATGGACTGTTCAGGACTAAGAGTTCTAGCAACCACACATTAATCATTTGTACAGCGAAGATCTACTATTAAAGGAAGAAGAGCACTGACATTTATTGAGCACTTACTGCACACCAGGCACTGTGCTAAACTCATCAATTCAGTGAACCCTCACATCTTTCCTTTAGAAATGAAGAGGTCTTAATACCCTTATCTTCAGATGCAAAAACAGAGGCCCGAGAAATGAGGTGATGTGGCTTAGGTACGCAGACTGTACAGGACTATGGGTGTTATCATGCCCCATGGTCAACACAATGCACTGCTTGGAGGGATCCCAAAGGAGTGGAAGGTAGGTCTCCTTCCTCCAGAAGCTTGGCACCTTGTGGGCTGGGAAGAAAATGAAATGGCAGTGAAATAAGGAGGGGAAAAGTTCCCTGCAGCCTTACATGTCTATGTTTTGGGATGTCCATTTATGTTAGTGGTCTCACATGCCCTCTGGATATAAAATACTGACGTAGGCAGTTTAGATTTAAGAGTTCTGCTTCATCAAGCAACCTAAACGTCCATTAACAGAGAAATGAATGTGGTACATATAAATGATGGAACATTACTCAGCCATTAAAAAGGATGAAATACTGCCATTTGCAGAACATGAATGAACCTAGAGATTGTCATACTGAGTGAAGTAAGTTGGACAGAGAAGGACAAATATCATATGTGGAATCTAAAAAGAAATGATACAAATGAACTTATAAAACAGAAATAGCCTTAGAGAACAAACTTATGGTTGCCAGGGGGAAGGATGAGGGGAAGGGACAGTTAGGGAGCTTGGGGTGGACACGTACACACTGCTATATTTAAAAGGAATAACCAACAAGGACCTACTATATAGCACAGGGAACTCTGCTCAATGTTATGTGGCAGCCTGGATGGGAGGGGAATTTGGATACATAGGTTCCCTGGTAGCTCAGATGGTAAAGTGTCTGCCTGCAATGCAGGAGACCTGGGTTCATTCACTGGGTGGGGAAGATCCTCTGGAGAAGGAAATGGCAACCTACTCCAGTACTCGTGCCTGGAAAATTCCATGGACGGAGGAGCCTGGTGGGCTACAGTACATGGGGTCACGAAGAGTCAGACACGACTGAGCGACTTCACTTCCTTTCTTTTTATATGTTTGGATGAGTCCTTTCCCTGTTCACCTGAACTATCACAACATTGTTAATCGGGTATAGTGTTAGTCGCTCATCAGTGTTTCTGACTCTCAAACCCCATGGGCTGTAGCCCACAAGGTTCCTCTGTCCATGGGATTCTCCAGGCAAGAATACTGGAGTGGGTAGCCATTCTCTTCTCCAGGGGATCTTCCTGACCCAGGGGTCAAACCCGGGTCTCCTGCATCGCAGGCAGATTCTTTACTGTCTGAGCCACCAGGGAAGATTTAATCATCTACCCCAACACAAAATAAAAAGTATATGAAAAAGAGTCTGCCTCATCAGAGTGATGCAGCCTGTCTGTGCTCTGGAAACAGACCCGTCACAGGATACAGAGAAGTCCCACTGCAGAGGTTCTCCCTATGGTGCTGTCGGGGCCTCCTGGACCCAGACACTGGGTGCCAAAGTGCTGGAGTCTAGACTGCCCCCACCTACGATTTTACAAGCAGGAAACCTAAGGGCCCAGACACATGACTGTATCACCTGAGGTCACCCAACTGGCAGGTGGCAACACAAGGGTCACTTGGCCAAAGCCTCCTTCTCCATGCCTCTTACTTCTCAGTACTGGGCCTCCTCATGCTTCTCCAGACACTGCTTGAGTTCATTCATCTATTATTCAAGAATCCCACTGAACCACTACCCTATGAGATCCTAAGTCCCCACAGCAAGCAAACTGTAGGCTCTGCCCCAGCCCTAGTGCTCCTCTCAGAGGTAGCTGATGGAGTGTGCTAAGAAGGCCTTGCTTTGGGCTCAGTTTGAAGTTTCACTTTAAGTTTAAATTATTTTGCTCCAGTCTCTTCTAATTTCTTTGGAAACTCCCTTTCTGGGAGCCTTTTTAGAGAGACAGGAGTGGGTGTTGGAGAGCAGACTCTGAATGGCGCCCCCTTGGAGCAGAGCATGGAAAAGTGAAAGTGAAATTCCCTCAGTCATGTCTGACTCTTTGCCACCCCATGGACTATGCAGTCTATGGAATTCTCCAGGCCAGAATATTGGAGTGAGCAGACTTTCCTTTCTCCAGGGGATCTTCCCAACCCAGGGATCAAACCCAGGCCAAAGATAAGGGCTCCACAGAATCACCAGACTCAGGTAAATCCATTGCATAGCTGCCGCTCATGGAGTTCCTACCTGTAGTTTACACACTTTCATTCATTTATTTCTCACAGAAGCCCCTCAAGTCAGTAAACGATCCTCATTTTTGCAGATGAATAAACCAAAACTGAGAGGATCAGTATATGGTGCAAGTCACATGCTCATCTTGAGAGATGGGACCTGGTTTGGGAGATGGATTTCTAACTCAGGTCAGTCTGATTCCATTTCCATCTGGGCCTTATTCTTCCAGTCTCTAAAATGGGAGTTATAGAACCTGATTTCACAGGGTTGCTCTGAAGTGCGCTGGAGATAGTTATGGAGAAGCACTTAGCCCATGCTCGGCACATCAATTCCTTGGTATATATTTGGGAGGAGGGGACAATACCCTGAACCTGTGCTGAGCACAGGGCCCCTGGGACCTGCCCTGGCCAAGAACATTGGGCCTACCTGCCTGTGGGTCAGAGGTTGAGACTCAAGTTCTCTCTGGGCTTGAATAAGCAAGTTCAAAATTGTGCTTTTAGTTTGCAGGAGGCCTTAACAAAGAGGCTGTGCCTGGTGCCTCTGATCCCCTCCCCCATCTCTCAGCAGAATAGACCCAAGATGGGCTCCATAGACAAAACCATTACATGGTCAACCTAAGAGTTCTGTCAGGAGCCCTTCTCCCTAATAATCATGGAAGTTAATACAGTGCAGGAAGTGCTGCAGCTATTTGAATTTCAAATATGTTCAAGCTGTTGGAAGCATTCCTGTGTGTAGGAGAGAGTATATTTCACTGTCTTGCTACACTGACCACCCGCCTCCAGCCACCAACTTGGGGTGCAGGTGTGGGGGACCTGGATTCTCAGGTAACCATCAACATGAAGAAGCAGGCAGGGCGCAGAGAGAGGGAGAAAAAGTCAATCTTAAGGGCCTCCACCTCCTCTTCTTAGCCAGGGCACAGATGCCTGGGACCATATATTCTGTTTCCCCATAATGTTCTGGAACAGTCTGCTCTGGAAAACAGTGTTTTCTGGTTAACTGAGAGGGGCTATGGGATTCTAAGAGGATGACCACCTTCCAAGCTAGAATCTGCTTCCCAAAACTCAACACTTAAATAATTATAAAGCTCTTTATTTGGAAGGCACTTTCCAAGCATGATGTCATCAAATCTTCTCAACAGCCCTGTGGAGTAGAAGTTATTAACCATACTTTCCAGATGAGGAAATTGAGACTCTGAGAGGTTAAGTAATGCCCAGGTCTGCATCATCTGCCAGCAAGACGGCTGAGATCTGCATACATCTTCAGAATTTGGATCCAGCCTCTTCCTATGATCCCATGTCTACTGGACACACCATGTGACAGAGGCATTTCTTTTCTCTGGGGTTAGGAATTTTGTTGGCATTGGTGGTCACTCTGGGGACAGACACAGAGGCAGCAGGAGCCCAAGCCATAGCTCTGCTGACCTGAGAAGGGACCCAGGAGCTGCTCTGACCTTCTGTGGTCACCTGGGGTTCACCTCCCCACCCAGATGGTTCGGGACAGAGGAGGAAGTGACCCTGGATTCTGGGGTGTCTCATTTACAGTGTCCATGCTCTAGCACACTGTGGATTTATAGTCTCTATAATTTATAAAACCAACCATAGGGGTACCAGTTGCCCCTCCCAGTCAGCATGGTGTTAGGCCTTTCCCAGTCTCTAAACCACTCCTCCCCCCACAAGCCACCACACACAAACACATCGTTTAAGTAAAGACGGTGTGCTCATCACACAATATGGCAGCTTCAGAACACACCCCTGGCCTACCATTCTACTCAGACTAACCCCGGCCCCTCCTATGCCAGACCCCAGAACTGAAAACCACTTCTCACCTAGCAGGAGGGCCCAAAAGGCTCTAATTTTTCTTCCTGTGCATTCACATAGCACATGGCACTATGTTTATTATGGTTTTGTTTAAGCGGTTTCTCCTGCCTGAAACGCTCTTCCATCTGGGGTAGGCAGAATTATCACCCCCGAAGATGGGGCCAGAGCCCGTGAATATGTTCCTCGTGTGGCAAAAGGGACTTTGCAGATGTGATTACAGGAAGGACCTTGAGAAGGGGAGATTATCCTGGATTCTCTGGGTGGGTCCAATGTGACTACAGGTTCCTTATAAGAGGGAGGCAGGAGAGTCAGAGACAGAGAAGGAGATGGAGTGACAGAAGCAGAAGTCAGGGAGAGAGATTTGAAAATACTATGCTATTGGTCTTAAAGATGAAGGAAGAGGCCATAAGCTAAGGAATTCAGGTGGTGTCTAGAAACCGGAAAAGGAAGTAGATTCTCCCTAAGGCATCTAGAAGTCACACAGCTCTACTGATACCTTGAATTTAGAACTTCTGATGTCCAGAACTGTAAAATAATACATTTATGTTATTTAAAAATTACTAAATTTGTGACCATTCTCGATGAGTCTCATAGTTGGCTTCCCAGGAACCTAATCTACAGGGTCTTCGCTCAAATGACACCTTCTCAAGGAGAACTTTTTTGGATTGCCCTAGTAAAATGTCTACTTGCTCCACCCCAGAAACTCTCTGCTTCCCCACTTCTTGCTTTTTCTACATAGAACTCATCACCATCCAATAGTCTGCAATATTTGCTTAATTTTTAAAAAATGCACTTATGTATATTCTTTCTCCTCGACTAGAATATAAGCTCCAAGAGGGCAGGGACTTTGTTATGTTCATGGTTGTATTCTTTTCTAGGTGCTGAGGCTACAGCAATGAATAAAACATAGTGGAGTGGAATAAACAATTGTGGAATGAATGAATGAATGAGTGCTTGTCCTCCTGGTCCCACGCTTCCTGAGTTGACTCTTCTAGTATGTGACTTCCCTGATGGGCAGTGTGGGGCATCCTAGTCCCTCCACCCTGCCTGCTGCTCGGTCCTCCCAAGTGTCTCCTTTGCTTTTGAGAAACCTAAGAAGACAAGCCATGCCATTTCATTTTCTCCAACTCCTCCTGACCAAATGCACCCCCAGCCTTGCAGATTTTTAATAACAATGTGGCCGCCCTGGGGATTATGTACACCAAGTCAAGGAGAGAAGATCCAGGATGGTGGGCAGGCCCAGTGACTCCACCCCTCCTCCACGCTCTTTACCTAAGAGACTTCCTGGGCCCCCAGGAAGCATGGTTCTCTCCCAGGGTTTACATGCTTTAAGCATTTCATGAGTCCCTTATCACCTATCCTGGAACCATGACTGGCTGGGAGGAAAAGAAAGGAAGGAAAAAAGTGGAACCTATTTATCTGCTACTCCATTTCCTAAAATTTTGGAGCCTTGAGAAGAAAAGCTAGCAGATGTTAGGATATTTGGCCAAATAAATTATATCAAATAAGCCATCAAAATCAATCCCTCACCATTAGTATGATACAATTCAACAGCAACAACAACAACAAATATTTGGCTTCCAGTGGGCAAAAAAGGAAATGAAATCTACAGTCTTTTCTACTTTTCAAACACAGTTAGGTTACAGTCCAGAGAGGAGGAAAGTGATTAGAGTTAACACCCTATTAAATTCCAATACGACCTGAATTATTCTCAAAATTTGTCTTACTTGGGGGAAAAAATGATCCAAAATGAAAACATTCACTCATTCATTCATTCAGTCATCTATCTGTTGAGATAATGCTTACCGAACACCAGCTCTGTACCCCATACTGGATCTTGGAAATGTAAAGGTAGGAAGATCCCTGGTCATCCTCAAGAGCAAGAAAACAAAAAAAAAAGCCTGTACAGAGGATACTAAAAAGATGATTCTAGGGCCCCCCATCCAAGGCCTACTGAAGCAAACTTCTGGCATGAAATCGAAATTCTCCATTTTAAGTAAACACTACAGGTGATTCTTAAGCACTTAAGAATCTTAACAGTTTGAGAACCACTGACCCACCATGGTTGAGGCTGGTTTGTCTCTTCCTCCAGCGTCCAGCTAAGGGTGCAAGCAGCAGGCAGGCTGGCCAGCTCCAGACTGAACTCTATCTTCTGTATTGCCTAGCTGTGGATTTGGGCAAGTGAGTGAGTTGATCAGTTGTGTCCAACTCTTTGTGACCCCGTAGACTACACAATCCATGGAATTCTTCAGGCCAGAACACTGGAGTGGGTAGTCTTTCCCTTCTCCAGGGGATCTTCCCAACCCAGGGATCAAACCCAGGTCTCCCACATTGCAGGCAGATTCTTTACCAGCTGAGCCACCAGGCAAGCCCAAGAATACTGGAGTGGGTAGCCTATCCCTTCTCCATTGGATCTTCCCAACCCAGGAATTGGACCGGGGTCTAGAAGGCAATGGGCAGTGTGGGGCATATGAGATGCCCCACTCCAGAGTGGGGAGATGCCCCACTCCAGTACTCTTGCCTGGAAAATCCCATGGATGGAGGAGACTGGTGGGCTGCAGTCCATGGGGTCACTAAGAGTCTGACACGACTGAGCGACTTCACTTTTGCTTTTCATGCATTGGAGAAGGAAATGGCAACCCATTCCAGTGTTCTTGCCTGGAGAATCCCAGGGACGGGGGAGCCTGGTGGGCTGCCGTCTATGGGATTGCACAGAGTCAGACACGACTGAAGTGACTGAGCAGCTACTGCGTTGTAGGTGCATTCTGCCACTTTCAATTTGGAGCCTCATTCTCCTCATTCACAATATAGGAGAAATAGTAAAAACTTGCTAAGGTCATGGTGGGGCTTCCTGGGTTGCTCAGCTGGTAAAGAATCCACCTGCAATGCAGGAGACCCTGATTCAATTCCTGGGTCAGGAAGTTCCCCTGGAAAAGGGACAGGCTACCCACTGCATTCAAGATGGCAGAGTAGAAGGACATGCACTCATCTTCTTCTGCAAGAACTCCAAAATTACAACTTGCTGCTGAACAACCATTGACAGGAGAATGTTAGATCCCACCAGAAAAAGATACCCCATGCCTAAGGGCAAAGGAGAAGCCCCAGCAAGATGGTAGGAGGGGTAGAGTTACATTTAGAATCAAACCCCGTACCAACCAGAGATGCTCGGAAGGCTCAAACAAACCTTGCGTGCACCAGGACCCAGAGACCCCACAGAGACTGAGCCAGACCTGTGTTTGAGTGTCTCCTGTGGAGGTACAGGTCAGCAGGGGCAGGGGCTCTGGTTGCAGCAGACCTGGGTATGGCATAAGCCCTCATGGAGGAGGTTGTGATTAACCCCACCATAGAGCCTCCAGAACTTACACAGGACTGGGAAAACAGGCTCTTGAAGGGTACAATATTAAATATTATTATTTATATATATAAATATATATATATTTATAAATATATATAAATATATAAAATTATTATATATATAAATATATATATTTATATATATATAACATATTTATAACATTTATATATATGTAATATATATATATATGTTTATATATATATATATAACAAAACCTTGTGTGCACCAGGACCCAGGAAAAAGGAGCAGTGACCCCACAAGAGACTGACCCAGACTTGTCTGTGAGTGTCCTCTGGCAGAGGCGTGGGTCAGTGGTGGCCTGCTGCAGGGTTGGGGACACTGGGTGCAGCAGTGTGTGCATGGAACCTTTTGAAGAAGGCCACCATTATCTTCATTACCTCCACCATAGTTTGGCCTCAGGTCAAATAACAGGCAGGGAACACAGCCCCGCCCATCAACAGAAAATTGGATTAAAGATTTACTGAGCATGGCTCTGCCCATCAGAACAAGACCCAGTTTCCCTCCTAGTCAGTCTCTCCCATCAGAAAGCTTCCATAAGCTTCTTGTCCTTATCCATCAGAGGGCAGGCAGACTGAAAACTACAATCACAGAAAACTAACCAAACAGATCACATGAACCACAGCCTTGTCTAACTCAATGAAACTATGAGCCATGCTGTTTAGGGCCACCCAAGATGGACTGGTCATGGTGGAGAGTTCTGACAAAATGTGGTCCACTGGAGAAGGGAATGGCAAACCACTTGAGTATTCTTGCCTTAAGAACCACATGAACAGTATGAAAAGGCAAAAAGATAGGACACTGAAAGATGAACTCCCCAGGTCGGTAGGTGCCCAATATGCTACTGGAGATCAGTGGAGAAATAACTCCAGAAAGAATGAAGAGACGGAGCAAAATTAAAAACAACCCCTAGTTGTGGATGTGACTGGTGATGGAAGTAAAGTCAGATGCTGTAAAGAGCAATATTGCATAAGAACCTGGAATGTTAGGTCCATGAATCAAGGCAAATTGGAAGTGGTCAAACAGGAGATGGCAAGAGTGAACATTGAAATTTTAGGAATCAGTGAACTAAAATGGACTGGAATGGATGAATTTAACTCAAATGATCATTATATCTACTACTCCGGGCAAGAATCCCTTAGAAGAAATGGAGTAGCCATCATAGTTAACAAAAGAATCCAAAATGCAGTACTTGGATGCAATCTTAAAAATGACAGAATGATTTCTGTTAGTTTCCAAGGCAAACCATTCAATATCACAGTAATCCAAGTCTATGTCCTGACCAGTAATGCTGAAGAAGCTGAAATTGAAAGGTTCTATGAAGACCTACAAGACTTTCTAGAACTAACACCCAGAAAAGATGTTCTTTTCAATATAGGGGACTGGAATGCAAAAGTAGGAAGTCAAGAGACACCTGGAGTAACAGGCAAATCTGGCCTTGGAGTACAAAATGAAGCAGGTCAAAGGCTAACAGAATTTTGCCAAGAGAACACACTGGTGGTAGCAAACAGCTTCTTCTAACAACACAAGATAAGATTCTTGGCAAAACTAATACAATTATGTAAAGTTTAAAAAAAAAAAAAGATTCTACACATGGACATCACCAGATGGTCAACACCAAAATCAGATTGATTATATTCTTTGCGGCCAAAGATGGAGAAGTTCTATACAGTCAGCAAAAACAAAACCGGGAGCTGACTGTGGCTAACATCATGAACTCCTTATTGCCAAATTCAGGCTTAAATTGAAGAAAGTAGGGAAAACCACTAGACCATTCAGGTCTAAATGGTGATCTAAATCAAATCCTTTACAATTATACAGTGGAAGTGACAAATAGACTCAAGGGTTTAGATCTGATAGACAGAGGGCCTAAAGAACTATGGATGGAGGTTCGTTACATTATACAAGAGGCAGTAATCAAGACCATCCCCAAGAAAAAGAAATGCAAAAAGGCAAAATGGTTGTCTGAGGATGCCTTACAAATAACTGAGGAAAGAGGAGAGGCTAAAGGCAAAGGAGAAAAGGAAAGATATATCCATTTGAATCCAGAGTTCCAAAGACTAGCAAGGAGAGATAAGAAAGGCTTCCTCAGTGATCAATGCAAAGAAATAGAGGAAAACTACAGAATGGGAAAGACTAGATATCTCTTCAAGAAAATCAGAGATACCAAGGGAATATTTCATGTAAAGATGGGCACAATAAAGGACAGAAATGGTATGGACCTAACAGAAGCAGAAGATATTAAGAAGAGGTGGCAAGAATACACAGAACTATACAAAAAAGATCTTCATGACCCAAATAACCATGATGGTGTCATCACTCACCTAGAGCCAGACATCATGGAATGCAAAGTCAAGTGGGCTTTAGGAAGCATCACTATGAACAAAGCAAGTGGAGATGAGAAATTCCAGTTGAACTATTTCGAATCCTAAAAGATGATGCTGTGAAAGTGCTGCATTCAATATGCCAGCAAATTTGGAAAACTCAGCAGTGGCCACAGGGCTTGAAAAGGTCAGTTTTCATTACAGTCCCAAAGAAAGGCAATGTCAAAGAATGCTCAAACTACTGCACAATTGCACTCATCTCACATGCTAGCAAAGTAATGCTCAAAATTCTCTAAGCCAGGCTTCAACAGTATGTGAACCATGGACTTCCAGATGTTCAAGCAAGATTTAGAAAAAGCAGAGGAACCAGAGATCAAATTGCCAACATCCGTTGGATCATCCAAAAAGCAGGAGAGTCAAGAAAAACATCTAGTTCTGCTTTACTGACTATGCCAAAGCCTTTGACTGTGTGGATCACAACAAACTGTGGAAAATTCTTCAAGAGATGGGAATAACAGACCACCTGACCTGCCTCCTAAGAAATTTGTGTGCAGGTCAAGAAGCAACAGTTAGAACTGGACATGGAACAACAGACTGATTCCAAATAGGAAAAGGAGTATGTCAAGGCTGTCTGTTGTCACCCTGCTTATTTAACTTATATGCAGAGTACATCATATGAAATGCCAGGCTGGATGAAGCATAAGCTGGAATCAAGATTGCCAGTAGAAATATCAATAACCTCAGATATGCAGATGACACCACCCTTATGGCAGAAAGCGAAGAAGAACTAAAGAGCTTCTTGATGAAAGTGAAAGAGGAGAGTGAAAAAGTTGGCTTAAAACTCAACACTCAGAAAACTAAGATCAGGGCATCTGGTCCCATCACTTCATGGTAAATAGATGGGGAAACAATGGAAACAGTGTCAGACTTTATTTTTTGGGGCTCCAAAATCACTGCAGATGGTGACTGCAGGCATGAAATTAAAAGATGCCTGCTCCTTGGAAGAAAAGCTATGACCAACCTAGACAGCATATTAAAAAGCAGAGACATTACTTTGCCAACAAAGGTCCATCTAGTCAAAGCTATGGTTTTTCCAGTAGTCATGTACAGATGTGACAGTTGGACCATAAAGAAAGCTGAGTGCCAAAGAATTGATGCTTTTGAACTGTGATGTTGGAGAAGACTCATGAGAGTCCCTTGGAGAACAAGAAGATCCAACCAGTCCATCCTAAAGGAAATCAGTCCTGAATATTCATTGGAAGGACTGATGCTGAAGCTGAAACTTCAATACTCTGGCCAACTTATTCAAGGAACTGACTCATTTGAAAAGACCCTGATGCTGGGAAGATTGAAGGCAGGAGGAGAAGTGGGTGATAGAGGATGAGATGGTTGAATGGCATCACCTACTCAACGGACATGAGTTTCTGTAAGCTCCGGGAATTGGTGATGGACAGGTAAGCCTCATGTGTTGCAGTCCATGGGGTCACAAAGAGTCGGACACGACTGAGTGACTGAACTGATCCACTCCAGTATTCTTGGGCTTCCCTGGTGACTCAGACCATAAAGAATCTGCTTGCAGTGTGGGAGACCTGGGTTCGATCCCTGGGTTGGGAAGATCCCCTGGAGGAGGGCATAGCAACCTACTCCAGTATTCTTGCCTGGAGAATCCCCATGGTCAGAGGAGCCTGGCGGGCTATAGTCCATGGGGTCACAAAGAGTCGGACACGACTGGGTGACTAAGCACACACACACAAGGTCATGGTGAGAGTTTAAGGGCTGTGGTCATCATGCCCTCCGCCCAGGGTCCGGCATGGTGCGAGCATTCACTCTGTGCAGCTGCCATCTTCCTGTCTTCCCATTTGGTGGGCCTCACCCTCTCCACTCACTCCCACTGTCTTTCTCCTGTACCTTCCTTTCCGTGTCTTCCTTCTTCTATTTAAGAGACTCATCCTCTGACCTGTAAGTTCTTGGCATGGTGTTAGGTCACTGAAGAGTTCAAAAGTGATCATCACAGACAAGGTTCCAGTCCGGGTGGAACATACATTCTCACAGGGAAGAGTTTATAACAACATGTGAGTAAACCAGATAATCAAGGCTGGGCTGACTTCTACGAATGAAATAAAGACAGCACAGAGGCAGAGCATGAAGGAGGGACCCTGAGGAGGATGCAGGGTAAAAGAATACTTCTCTGAAGAAGCAACAGCCAAATGGAGGCTGGAAGGATAAAAAGGGCTTGAAGATGAGAACATTCTAGGCAGAGGGCACAGCTGGCGAATGCTCTGAAAAGCAGGCATGAGCTTAGGGTGTTCAGGGAGCTGAAAGGGGTCAGTATGGCCAGATGAAGAAGGCAAAGGTATAAACCTGGGGATGGGAAGCTGAGATCAGATGTAGAATCTTATTAGCTGCATGATGGTGGAATATTTAGCAACAGCCATAGCATCGGAAGAGATGCTGACCACACTGCTGAAGCCCGGCCAGAGGCCCCAAAGGTGGCAGGTGTTAACCTTTCACTGATGGATTATGCGAAGCTGTGGGAGGAGGAAGGGGTCCCTAGGCAATAAGCCAGACAAGACTTCTAATAGCCCGTATCAACTAACGGACACCAGATGAATATCAGGCCATCAAATAAGTCACATGAAGGCATTTAGATTTTATTTCAGGCACAATAGGAAGTGACCGACAGGCAGAGCAATGGGAATAATGCCCGTAGGATGATGTTTTTAAAAGCCCACCCTGGTTGCTGTGTGCGCAAGAAAGGCAGGGGCCAGAGTGGGAGGGGAGGCAGGGAGAAGGCCTCTGTGCTGGTCCAGGGAAAATAGGGGGCCAGGGAGGGGGCAGTGGAGGAGGACAGGTGGGACCATTGGGTAGTCTCAGCCCTGCCTGTGTGGTACCTAAGGTGCACTGGAGCTCTACCCTACAGATGGGCTCCCAGGCAGCCATAAGGGCTCACCAGAGGAGGTGTGGCCTGGGCATCCCAGCCAGCAAGCAGACAGATGGGTAGAGGTGTGATTTCCGGCCTGCAGATGTCTCCGCAGAAGTAAGAGGCCTAGGGTGAGAAGTGAGAGGCTAATTGATCTGAATGCCTCTTGCCTCATTCGAACATTTTTTGAGCCAAAGTTCAGACCTGCCTCTTGTCAGAACGAGAGAGTCAACCTTATTATTAAGCCAGGCATGTCTGGCTAAGGTTAAATCCTGGAAGAAGAAAACACACAGACATTTGAAGAGCTGTTATCTGCAAATTACAGCACCATTAAAGACTAGCAATTATTAGCACTTCACGTGTGGGTGACGGTCTTTATGTTCAAGCCACAAACAAGCTGTTTGTTTTTCAAGGGACAAATATTAGCTACACTTCCACAGCTGTTAACAACCAAAAGAATAAAATAAAATGAAGGATGCTTTGTGTTTGCAAAACACATTCCCATTTGCTAATTGCCTAATATTGGTACAAGCAAGGGTGCATTCTTCAGCTAAACAGATATTAAAGAAGACTTTTTTGAAAGGTAGAGCCATGGCTTGTCATTCAAAGTTATTTTTCCTGGAGCAACTGCTTTCTGAGAGGCAAGCAGCTGTGGTCTTCTGAGGATGTTTATTTTTCCATCAAGATAATCAACTACAAAGTATCTGATGCTAACGTGTCATTTTGTCCCATCTTTGGTGAGAACTTGGGTTACTGAATGGATTGTCTCTAAGAACTCACTGGATGAGTGGGGCAATCACAGCAGTTTACTGGTTAAAAAAGAGAGACCTAGAGGGAGAAGTTCTCAGAGGGTTGATGCCTTTTATCTGCTAGAAGATGTTTTTCCAGAAAGCATGGATATTTGCATTTCCTGAGGACAAAGCATTGAGCATGTAAAGAATATTCTAACATCTCTCAAAGCTGCAGCACTCAAGTTTTCAACAGAGCAGAGGAGCTGGAAAAGGGCAGGCTTCATCTGAGAATTCATTCATTCACACAGCTCCACTGGAGTTCAGTACCATACCCCCACCTAAAGGAATCCATCACAAGGTTCCCCAGAGTTGATATAACACAATTTAAAAAAGGCAATCTTTTTTCTGTGGCCTCAAAAAACAAGACTCGATGACTCCCCATCCTCAGGAGGATGGCCTGCAGTCCCATCCATGCTTGCTAAGCATGAAAGGAGGCGCTATGCGAGCCCCCCAGCTCAATCTCCTTTCATGTTTCTGAAACATAACATCACACAGAGTGTTTGCAGAAACTGTAACCCAGAGCAGAATCAGGGATACAAGAGCGACCCAGTGCCTTGGGCCTGGCTGTACCACCTTAGAGCTGAGCCTGGCCCAGCTTGGGGTCTCTTTGCCACCCCTGAATGGCCTCCTCATTAGAGAATATCCTCAGACGAGACTCCCTGGTGCCAGAAGAAACAGGAAAAATGCAAACCGGTCCCTGTGGTTCTGACTAAAACACCTCCGGTCAAGGTCAAGGCCGTTTGGAGGTAGCACTCGGACAACAGTAAGAAAAGGCAAACAAACCCCCATACTCACCATAACAGGTTTAACAGTCCCCCCCTCCTCCAAACATACATCCACATCCTAATTCCCAGAACCTGTGTATGTGACCTTCTTTGGGAAAAGGTTCTTTGCAGATGTAATTAAGTTAAGGATCTTGAGATGAGGAATTTTCTTGGATTATCCAGGCAGGCCCTAAATCCAATGACAAGCACCCTGATAAGAGAAAAGCAGAGGGAGGCTGAAGACAGACAAAGGGGGAGGAAGTAATGTGACCAGGGAGGCAGAAATTGGAGCCATGCAGCCATAAGAGAAAGAGTGCCAACAGCCACCAGAAGCAGGTAGAGGCAAAGAACTGAGGGTTCTCCCCTGGAGCCCCAAATGAGTGCCGCCTGGCTGACACCTTGATTTTGAACTTCTGGCCTCCAGAAATAGGAAAGAACATACTTTGACTGTTTTAAGCCACCTAGGTTGGGGTAAGGTGTTATAGCAGCTACTGGAAACTAATATACACAATCAGATGATGTAACCCAAAGGAGCTTGTGTGTGTGTATGTGTGTGTGTTCAGTCACTCAGTTGTGTCCGTCTCTTGCAAATCCATGGACTGTAGCCCGCCAGGCTGCTCTGTCCATGGGATTTCCCAGGCAAGAATACTGGAGTGGGTAGCCATTCCTTTCTCTAGGGGATCTTCCTGGCCCAGGGATCAAATCTGTGTTTCTTGTGTCTCCTGGTTTGGCAGGTGGGTTCTTTACTGTCTGAGCCACCAGGGAAGCCCACCCAAAGGAGCTTAGCATCACTTAAAGCCCAAGCTTTCCCAAGAAGGACCTGTGGACCTCTAGGAGCTCACAAAGGCTTTCTACCCATGAAGTCATATACAAACTCTGTATAAGTAAACAGTCACACAGAAAGTGGGAAACTGTCCACGGATTGTCAAATGGGACCAGGACCCAGAGAGTACCAAACAACACGGATCTCCCTGCAGGCCCAGAGCTGTGCAGGGTCACAGAGCTCATCACTTATTCCCTCACGTGTTCTAGAAATCATCCTGCAGAGGCTTATAAGCGCTCAGTGTGCCAGGTGCACAGCTGCGCACTCAACAGGCAGAGCAGGGAGACGTCCTACTGCACGCTGGGAGAACACAGACACAGAGAGAGCTCAACATCTGGATTTTCTGCCCGAATTCCTTTAGGCCTGGACTCACTGCATCTGGAAGAGTGTGGCAGGCAGGATGAGCCTCCCGGATACTCTGAGTCAGTCATAGACTTGACTGTGTTGCTATGCAAAAGCCTGCACACCCTCCCTAGGCTCCTGAAACTCCACTATGGCCACCACACTCGAGACTGCCTGCCTTACCCAGAAGTGGCCCCCTGATCCTTGTTTGGACCATGTGACCCAATTTATGGGGTAGAAAACACAGTCCCAGAACTAACTATGGGCCACACTCAGATCCCCAAGCCCAGTTCATCCATCCCTCCTCAGTACCCCCATCAGTCTTTGATTAAGCCTCTCTTGTGTCTGTCCCATATTTCCTAAAGGGAAGGTGGTGACTCATGGATAAGCTGCTTGAGGGAGGGGATGGGTGTCAGCTCTGAATTCTCCCAGCACCATACATGGCACCTTGGAGAGCATTCAGTAGATGTCCTCTGAATGAAGAGATGAGCCAGTGAACTGCTCCTGTTGCCGTTCCTTCCACCTTGGCTTAGGAAGAACCATCAACTCTCCATGTGGGCAGAAGTAGGGATGCGGGTGCCCAGTGGGTTGGTTGCATTTTCGAGGAGGATGCTTTGCAAATGCAGAAAGAGTTAAACACAGATTGTACTTGCACTGTCCAGAGTGGCACTCACTAGCTACATGGGCTAGTTCGAGTTAAATGAATTAAAATTTTAAAAAGCTAAAAATTCAATTTCTCAGTCACACTAGCCACACTGTACGTACTTAATCGCCACGTATGGCAAAAGGCGGTTGCACTGGCAGCACAATTCTAGAACATTTCCGTCAGTGAGAAGGCTCTATCGGCCAGCACAGGGCTATGCCCTCCAGGCCCCACAATTCCACTTCAGGAATTACATCCTGGGGAAACATTAAAGGAAGAGCAAAGTATCCTGTACAGAGGGCACCGCCTAAAACAAAGGGAAACTGGAAACATCCCAAATGCTTCCACGTAGGACATTGGGGAAGCAAACTGAATTATCACGAAGGAAACAATAATGACCTTCATATTTGCACTTGTTCACTCAATCAGCAAATATCTATTGAGGACCTACTGTGCACCAGACCCTGTGTCAGGCAGGAGATGGATGCCAAAGTCCTTGCAGTCTTTTTATTCCAGCCAAAGCAGAAGAGCCAGATGACAAACAAGTCAATGAATGAACTAAGAAGATTATTTTAAAATGTATTAAGTACATCAAAGAAATAAAAAGCATAAAGCCACAGAGAGTGATGGGGACTGAGAGAAAGGTGCTATTGACAAATGGTTCTCATATGTATTACTTCCCTCCCCCTGTGAAGAGGCAGTGGCTTCTCCCAGAGAATGTGGGTTATAGTCAGGGCCTGGGAATGTGGGCCCACAATGTCACGTGTAAGCACAGGAGGAATGGCCAGTGTGCGTGGACTAAACTCCCAGAGAAACATGTGTGTGTGAAGCAACAACACGTGAAGAGAATTCAGAGGCACTTACGTTTAATTAATATTCAGCAAGCATGGTTCTGGGCTTCCCTGGTGGCTCAGTGGTAAAGAATCTGCCTGCCATGCAGGACACGCGAGTTCAATCCCTGGGTTGGGAAGTTCCCCTGGAGAAGAAATGGCAACCCACTCCAGGATTCTTGCAAAAGGGTCAGATGTGACTTTGTGACTAAACAACAAAACATGGTTTTGGTCTGTGTTTCGGTAATGCTGTTGAAGTTCATAGTGTCAAAGAAGAAACTTCAGCCAAGTATAAAGAGCTCCAAAATTAGGAGCATGCCAGTATGTCCACGGGGCACATGGTGGTCATGTGGGGGTAGCGCTGGTCACATTCCAGAGCCCAATTGCCACTTCCTAGGCTGCCTGTCCTGACCACAATGAATTCTTTTCTCCTCCATGTTCCCATCAGCTTTTCTTTCCTAACACTCATTTGGTTCTTGGACATTGAATTAGAGTTAGCGTCTGTCTCCTGGGTCTGCCTTAATTATTTGGATGCAGCAATTGAGACTGACAGAAGCTGGTGTATAAATACCCCAGCAGTCTTTCCCCACAGCAAGAAAAATTCTGAGGTATATGTTCTATATATGTTCTGACCAACTGCCAGTCAGCCTGGTGGGAAAAAGCCCCAGGCACCCACCATGGTAGCTGGCTTGCTAACATACCCTTTGGCGGTGGTCTTCCCATCCTTGAGTCAGTCTTCACTCTGCTACTTTCATCTCTCATATAATTTTCTAGCACTCAAATCCTCACTTAGGATCTGCTTCTGGAGGAAACTCAACCTAAGACAAGGTTAGGTTAGAAACCTATCCTATATAAGGCTGCTATGAGCATTCAGAGAGAATAGCCATCACACAGCCAGAGTACACACAGTAGGCACTTGAGTAGATCAGACCTCCCTTCCTTGGAGGCGGCTCCCCTGACTCCAGTTCTATCTCCTCCCCACATCATCTTGTCCACTGAGCCCTGAAAAGCCTTCCTGGGCAGCCCCTGACATGCTCCACTATGTCCCCAGAAGCTGATGGGTAATTAAAGACTCTAATTATAACTCATCTTCATGATTTGGATAAATTCATTAGAGCCACCTCTGACAAACCTCCATTGCTCATCTTGTCGTGAATGTGTTAACCATGCTCCACTGTGAAAAAGAGGCAGAAAGAGGTGTGATTGTTAATGAGTGGGCTGTGAACAGGAAGCTTTTCACAACATAGTCTCATTAAGGAAGATCACCTGGTGCATGCGTGACAAACTGAAGGGTGTGTCAGAACCTCTCAAGGCAAGCTTATTACAAATGTGTAATCCTGGGTCCCTCTGTAGAGACTCTGATACAGAGCATCGAATCTGCATTTTAGCAACTTTCCCAAGGTATTCTGAAGCAGGAGGAGCCCTCCACCCCTTCCAGGACACACTTGGAGAAACGTGCTCCTTTTTTTCTTTCTGGGCACTAGTGTTAACTGGCCCAGTGACTGGATCAGAGTTTACTCTGATCCATCCACTCATCCATCATCCATCCAACATCTCTCACTGGACACCTCCCCTGTCTCAGCCACGAAGCTGTGCACTGGGACTACCATAATATTGGCCAACTGAGAACAGGGTCCATATCTGCTGCTTTCGACACATAGGGAACCAGCATTAAACACACTCAGTGAAGACTCAAGGACTGCTGGGACCTTCTCAGGGTAAAGAAAGGCATTTGGGAGCCTGCCTCCCTGAGGACTCAATAGTTTCATGTGTCTCCAAGAGGCCACCTGATGCAAAGAGTCAACTCATTGGAAAAGACCCTGATGCTGGGAAAGACTGAGGGCAAGAGAAGGGGGCGACAGAGTGTGAGATGATTGGATGGCATCACCAATGGCATCAGTGGACATGAGTTTCAGCAAACTCTGGGGGATGGTGAAGGACAGGGAAGACTGGCATGCTGCAGCCCACAGGGTTGCAAAGAGTTGGACACGACTGAGTGAACACAACAATGAGGTTAAAGTGTATCAGAGGGTCTTCTACACAAAATCAGCTCATAACCCACTTTCTTCACACCCTTTACCATTCTCTTACAAACAAAAATGGATCTTCCTTCTCTCTCAACACCCATCAGCTCCCTCCAGCCTCAGAATGACTTTGTCTTCTAGGGCTTTTCATCCTCGGGACCACCTCTGGCTACATAAGGGAAGGAGAATCGAGTTGGAGGGAGGTGATCCAACTTGGATGTATCTGGACACAGGGACATGACTTAACGTGACTTGGTGCTCAGGAAAAGGTCATCATTTACAGCTCTTTGTGTTGACTTTTTAAAAGTACCTACTATGTGCCACAACTCCCAGGGGCGCAGAGGTAACTAAGCCAGGCCTGCTTACGGGATGGAATGAACGCTTATGCAATCCTTTGTGCATTGGCACCCAATGGTCAGCCAGGAACAGGAGCAGAAATCGAATCAAATGAGTCATTTTTTTTTCTGCACAGAAGCACAGCACCCGCCTTCCCCCTACTCCTGGGGTCTGCCAGGCTTTGCCTGTCACTCATCCAGGTCAAGTAGACCCTGATTCATTTACTGGAAGGAGCGCAAGCACTCATGTGTTCACATGTTCCTGGTATTTATAAGAGTGGACAGCCAGGAAGCTTTTTCATTTATTTTATAAAGTTAATTGAACATCACCTTAAAAACCCTATGCAGTGGTATGTTCTAAAGAGCGTAATAATATGTCTTGACTCAGAAGAGCTTATCCCACTAATAACACGTAGTTTAATGTTAGGGAGATAATGTGGCTCAATCACACCAATTGATTCAAAGAGACACACAATCGATTTTCTCTGTGAGATGAAAGTGTTAGTCGCTCAGTCACGTTCGACTCTTTGCAGCCCCTTGGACCCACCAGGCTCCTCTGTCCATGGAATTCTCCAGGCAAGAATACTGGAGTGGGTAGCCATTCCCTTCTCCAGAGGATCTTCCTGACCCAGGGATTGAACCCAGGTCTCCTGCATTGCAGGTAGATTCTTTACTCTGAGCCACCAATAAAAGATATTTCACTATCTGCTTCAAGATTTGACAAACTAAGAGCACAGGACATTCTTTTACTGTTATGGGAAATGGCTGTAATACTATCATACCTCACAATGAAACACTAGAGATTCCTACTAAATTCAGAGACAAGAATAAGCGACATTTCAGTGTAGCTTTTTATTTTAGAAATTGTAGCTGACTGGCTACAGTTGAGGAAAGGATGGGCAGAAGGATAGAGGGAAGAAAGACAAACACTAGAAAGCAGGGCACAGGTCATGACCACACACAAGTGTGGTGACTGATGATACAGAAAGTCAAAAGTGTGGGGAAGTGGGTACTTAACACTGATCATGAGAGTATAAATTTGTAAAATTTTCAAGTATAATATTAAACCAATAATCAAAAGCAAAAGTCTTTTTTATACCTTTTAAAGTAGACATTTTTCTTCAGGAAAAAAATCTGAGATGCATGGGTAAATTTATGTTCAAAGATGCTCAACATTTATACTATTTATAAAAGCACAAAAGTAGGAACAACCCAAATGTCCAACAAAAAGGGACTGGATAAATAAATTATGGTTTCCCCAGGAGATAAATGGAATATAAAACAGTACTTTAAAATTATATTTTAGGAGTGCAATACTTATTGCGAGAAAGAGGTCATGCTACATCACTAAATGAAAAAGGCATAATATAAACAGTAGACTTGGATAATCTGATTCTTTAAATTACAGCAAATAGAAAACAGATTAGAAAGACTCCCAGGCAAATATGAAACTGATTATCTTGGTTTTGTTTACCCTTTCTTTGTGTTTGTTAGTAAGTAATTAGAAAAGAAAACGTGCTATTTAAGAAATAAGTACTGTCTGCCATGCTCTATTTCAGAAGGTCACACACACAATGGGGACCCAAAGACATGGCAACCCATACCCATGGTCAGTGACAAGCCAACAGCTTTTTCTGCAATATGGCTGACTCAGACCCCATATATCTGTGAAGAAAAAACAGATATACACAATCATAAACAGACTGTCTTCTGTGCTGAGCCCTGAAGAAACCCTAGCCGAATGACCAAATCTCTCATAAACCGCCATTCACCAAGTGGAAGCTCATGGAGTTATAAGAAATCAGCAGTTCCCACTGAGCTGACCTTGCAATTTGAACCTGGCTGCTGCTGCTGCTGCTGCTAAGTCACTTCAGTCGTGTCCGACTCTGTGCGACCCCATAGACGGCAGCCCACCAGGCTCCGCCGTCCCTGGGATTTTCCAGGCAAGAGTACTGGAGTGGAGTGCCATTGCCTTCTCCAATGCATGAAAAGTGAAAGTGAAGTCACTCAGTCGTGTCCGACCCTCAGCGACCCCATGGACTGCAGCCTTCCAGGCTCCTCTGTCCATGGGATTTTCCAGGCAAGAGTACTGGAGTGGGGTGCCATTGCCTTCTCCATTGAACCTGGCAGGTGAGGACAAATGCCAGAACTTCCTAGAGCCCAGCCTGCAGGGTTGGGAACCGTTTGGCCCAGGTGAGAGGATGAGACAGCTGTGATTCACTGCACACTTCACTTCCCAGCCTCCTAGTAAGGAGGGCAGACCAGACAAGAGAATGAAAACCTTTAAAGGGCTGAGTGGGCTAAGAAGTGTGGTCGACCTGTTGTCCAGGCAGACGGCAGTAGAGGGTCTTATCTCAAACACGGAGGAAGGAAGAGACCCAGAGGCCTCCATACCTGGGCACCCAAATCTGAAAGGAGGGGAGGATAGTGTAGGCCTTGGGAGAGATGCAGTCAAGAGTCAGCTGGTCCCATCCCCTTGGACAGAGACCACCCAGGCTCAGTAAGGCTGACTCAGACACAGAATAGAGACTGAAGGAGTGGACACTTACCTTCTGAAGCTAAAAGAAGGCCAGCACTTTCTATGCTTTAAACCAGAAGAACAACCCCATAACCCCTTCCCCCTGGCAACAAGTCCTCCTTGAAGGATGGCTCCCTCCTCACCCCACCCCCTTTCTCTGGACCTCCCTGCTCTGGATGCTGAGACTGGAGGTTGGGTGGAGCAACATGCCAGCTATGTGACTTTGAACAAGTCTAATCACCTCTCTCAGCCTCCATTTTCTCATCTATAAAAAAGGACTACTAATAAGGACCATATAGCACAAGGAACTCTGCTCAATACTCTGTAACGACCTATATGCGAAAAGAATGTAAAAAAGAGTGGATATTTGTATAAGCAATTCACTTTACTGTACAGAAGAAACTAACACAACAGTGTAAATGAAATACACTCCAATAAAAATTTAAAGAAGAAAAAAAGAGGACAACAGTGTCCACCTTGCAGGGTTGCTGCGAGGATCAAGTGATATGACTGCTGGTGGCTTATCACAGTACCTGGCACCTAATGTTAGGTTTTATTATTTTAACCTGATGCTGCCTCCTCACAGTATAGTATTTTCATCTGGAGCTCCCCCCACAGCAGACCCTGAGACAAGGCTTTGTTTGATTTGGGAGGTGATTCTGGGAGGTGAATGGGGGTGATTCTGGAAGTGGGGAGGAAAACCCAAGGTTGCTTTAATGAGAGGATTACACTATAGGGAAATGGGGCTCAGCCTTGCTGAGGACCCTCTAAGATGCTGTGAATGCACCCAGAATTGTCCCACCAAGGGAGTGAGAACGCTGCAGGGGGTGTCCACTAATTCCCATCCTTCACTGATGAAGGGTCACTCCTGGGCATTAACTTCCCATATTTCCTGCTGGGTTGAACACGCCCCAGAGGCCAGAGGATACACAGGGCAGACACGCAGTATTCAAGATGGGGCTGAGGACACAGGTAGGGCGTTGACAGCACGTGTTAAGGTGGGGAAGTGTGTTGGCCAGCGCAGTCCCTGAATGTCAATTATGCTGAAATCTGCAAGACATTTTGGGGCTTAGCCAGTTATAATGGTTTTCCTTACTCCATTTATATATTTTGTTCATTTCTTCTAGCCTTCATCCACCCATTCACAAAGCACCTAATGAGTACCTACTGACTGCTGTGCCAGACACACCACGAGAGTTAGAGGAAGGAGGTAGGGTTTGAAAGGCAGAGAAGAGTGGGAAAGTCATTTCACATAGAGGCACCAGCCCAACAAAGACTGAGAGGAGAAGCCTCCATGGTACGGAGGAGGGAGCAAGTGGTTTAGTCTGGCTGGACCTGGGACATATCAAAAAATGAGGTGGTGACAAGAAGGGCAAGGGGCTTAAGGCTGTTCTGGAGGATTCTGACTCTTGTGAGAAGAAGCTAATGGGCTGGGGGCACGCCAGGCACACAGTGAACACTCCATCCATCCAGCTGTCAGAATGAGCCTTTGATCTGTAAGCAACAGAGAGCCACCACAGATTTTAAGAAGAGAAAGGTGGGTATTTTAGGAAGATGGGTGGGCTGTGGTGGGCTGAATCACTGTTCACCTTCCATCCCCTGCCTCAAAGGACACCCACATCTTAGTCTCTGGAACCTGTCAATATGTTACCTCATGGGCTTCCCTGGTGTCTCGGATGGTAAAGAATCTGCCTGCAATGCAGGAGACCTGGGTTCAATCCTTGGATTGGGAAGATACCCTGGAGAAGGGAATGGCTATCCATTCCAGTATTCTTGCCTGGAAAATCCCATGGACAGAAGAGCCGGGCTACAATCCATGGGGTTGCGAAGAGTAGGACACTACTGAGCAACTAACACTTTACATGGTAAAAGGGACTTCACAGATATGATTAAATTCAGAATCTGGAAATGGGGAAGATTGTCCTGGGTTTTCTAGGTGGACCTAATGTGATCACAAGGGTTCTTATAAGAGGGATACAGGAGGGTCAGAGGTCGGAGAGGCCATGCGATGATGGAAGCAGAGGATGGAGTGATGTAGCTGCAAGCCAAGGAATGTCAACAGCCTCTAGAAACTGGAGGAGGCAAAGGACAGTGCCCCTGAAGAATCTCCAGGAGGAACCAGTACTGCTGACTGGTTCCTTTGGGCCTTGACTGTGGGCCCATAGACCTGTTTTGGACTGCTGATCTCATAACTGTAAGAGAATACATCTGTGCTGCTTTAAGCCACAAAGTTGGGCTTCCCTGGTGGTCCAGTGATTAAGAATCCACCTGCTGATGCAGGGCACACAGGTTCGATCTCTGTTCTGGAAGAGTCCACATGCTGCAGGGCAACTAAGCCTGTATGCCACAACAAGAGAACTACCACAATGAGAAGCCTGTGCAACTAGAAATGAGCCCCCATTCACTGCAACTAGAGAAGGTCCACAGGTAGCAAGAAAGACCCATACAGCCAAATTAATTAATTAATTAATTTTTAAAAAGCCATAAAGTTTGTCGTAATTCGTTACAACAGCAACAAAAAACTGATACAAAGGCTCTGGGGGCAGTGGGGGAGATAGATGAAATTGAGAAGACAGAGTAAGGGGGCCACAGACAGGTCTTAGAAGATGGTGACCTAAGAAGATGGTAAAACCACAGCAGACACAGGGAGAGTGGGTGATTGGAAAGAAATAAGAAGGAGAGGACCCCCAGGGCTTGGCAGAGGTGGGAGAGTAGGGGGATGGTGGAGGCAAAGTCAGGCCCAGGTTTTTGGTTTGGGTGAACGAGCCGAAACTGGTGAAGCAGATGAAGAGAAGATTGAGGTCTGCCAGGGGGAGACACTCGAGTTCCAGCCCTCTTGCTCCCTTGGGTCAAGGCAGTGCTGACCCTCCCTCTCCATAGAGGCTGCCTCTCTTTGCCCTGACCCTCAGCAAGGTCACCGCATGCCAGGGAGCTAATCCAGAAAACCAACCTAGTCAAGTTATGCAAGATACCCTAGTGGGAGACTGCAGGAGTGCCTCTGGATGGTTCCTGGGTGACAAGGGAAGGAGACAGAGAGGATCTGGGTTGGGAGAGCAGGAAGAGAGGCCAGCAGCACTCCTGGGTCCAAGCTCTGGAGCTGACCCTGCACAGCAGGCCAGGAGTCCACGCCAGGTATCTAGCTGGAATCAGTCCACACATGGATTTGCAGACTGGGTCCCCTCAGGGATGGGGAGGGCGGCCCGGAGGGATGTGCACTGAGTCACGGCAGGCTCACAGCCACCACTGCAGGCGCCGAGTCTCCCCACCCATTTGCCTGTCCCCATCCATCTACCTTCAGCCTGTCCAGACACAATGGGGCCAGTGGGCCACTACTTGGCCCTAGTTCTGTCCTAATCAGTTTAAACTGCTCCAGAAAGAGGGAGGGAGCTCCGCTGTGAAGTGCTGATGGCACAAAATTGGAGAGAATAGTAAATAAAAAAGAAACACCCAGGAGAGGAGGCAAAACAGAGATGCCAGCATTTATGCAACTAGGCCAGAGCTCTGTGAATCCCCCTCCCAGAGGATGGGTGGGAGGGGGCTGGGAAGACAGACAGCATGGGAGATGCAAATGCCTTCTCCATGCAGGAGATCCTCAGAAGGCTGTATTCTGGACATCTCTTAAGGCTGTGATGGATGGTCTGACCCAAGAGGGCAAAGGGGGCTTCCTCTCTCCAGAACAGGAGGACTCAAAAGGTTATAACCTTCTAGGAAGACAAAGTGGGTGGGAAGGTCAACATGGGAGCATCACCTGGGATCTGGCCCAATGCTAGAGCAGAGGATGCAGACTGGATGGAGCTGGACAGATGCCCTCAAGATGCTCACAGGCCGCTGGGGGCACAAACAGGGAAATAAACGAGTGCAGTGAAGTCCTGGGGGGAGGCAGTCTGATAAAAATCTAATAGACAGCATATGGTGAACAGAAGAGCCAGCCTGGAAAGAGGGGTCTATTCCACCTGGGTGATTCAGAGAGTTTTTAAAGAAGATTCTTTTTGTTTAATTGAGATGAAATGCACACAACACAAAATGAACCATTTTAAAGTGAATGATTCAATGGCATTTAGTAACATTCATAATATTGCACAACCACAATGTTTATGAGGCTCTCAACCATCTCCGTCACCCCCGAAGGAAACCCGATACCCATTAAGGTGATCCCATTCCCCTTATCCCCATCCCCAGCCTGGGCAGCCACCCATCTGCTTTCTGTCTCTATGGAATTTTTTTTTTTTATAACCTTTTCTGGTTTATGTAAATGGAATTAAACAATTGGTGACCTTTTGTGTCTGGCTTTTTCCACCGCAGCATAATGATTTCAAGGTTTATCCGTATTGTAAAATATATCAATACTTGACTCCCTTTCGTGGCTGAAAAATAGAGGAGGTGATTCTGATTCTTGAGCTGATCTTGAAAGATGAGTAGCTGTGAGCACGTCAGGGAGACCAAGGGGGAATGGCATTCATGGTGGGGGAGGGGATATCCACAAAATCACAGACGCATGAAACAACATTTTAGAAAGTATGCAGGGCCTAGCAGGCTAAGGGGCTTTCTGCTGGGGCGATGGGGGCCTTGGAAGGCAACCAGGCTGTGACATGACCAGGCTTGCATTTTAGAAAAGAAGTCTCGGCTGCAGCATGGACCACAGAGGTGGATAGGCCAGTAGGGCGGCTCCCAGGAGGTGATGGGGCCAGGGCTAAGGCAGGAGCTGTGGGGGCACAAAGGAGGGACCAGTTGCAGGTGTGTTAAACCTAACAGACTTGGCCCACGCACTTTGGACGCGGGATGTAGGAGTCTCAGATGAGTTCTAGGAGGAGACATCCTGAGGGTGTAAATGAGAGGAGCTGAGGCAATCTGCTGTGAGCGAGTTGGGTTTCAGGATTCTGTGGGTCATCCAGGTGGACCCTTCTAGCAGAAATTGGTGGCACCTAGGTCTGAGTCAGGAGAGGAGGAAGGCTGAAGAGAAAGGTTCATGAATCTCTCACTCTATTGATTCCTTATTGAAGTCTGCATTTCAGAATGGACATGATTCCCATTCTATAGATGGGTAAAAGGAGACTCAGAGAGATTAAGCCATATACCCAAAGCCACAGAGCTAATAAGTGGGGGTTGGATTTTTTTTTTAATAGCAGAGGTGGGGTGTGAACCCCTATTTGGCTGATCATAAAACCTCTGAGAATCGCATGGACAGAAGAGCCTGGCAGGCTATAGTCTATGTGGTCACAGAGTTGGACACAGCTGAGTGAAAAATGCTTTCACTTTTACATTCTTTTTAAAACCTCTGAACTTTCCATTAAGCCCAGCTGCCTTTTAATCCTTTTCCTACAGCCCCTACTCCTTTTCCCAAGCTCTAAATCCACTCAGCACATCCATGGGAGATGGAATATCAGCCTGACCATACCACAGAGCAGCAATTCTGCCATCTTGATACTACTTGATGTTCATCAAGTGCAGTGGGTAGGAATTGGAAAAAGGAAAGACAAGGAGAAAGACAGTGCTTTTCCAGTAAACACTTAAAATTCCCAAGGATGTACTGGAGATACTGCTGAATCTGAATTAGACCCCAGTGTCTGAAGACAAAGCAGCCTCAGATAAGGTAACCAGGGAGACGCCCCCCAGGCTGAAAGGCAGAACCGTTGTGGTTTTTTTTTTTTTTACACCATTTAAAGTGCCCACTCTGGCCTCTCAAAGTAATGGTATTAGCTGATTCCCTCCCCCTGTCACGTGGCTCAGCTTATGATGCCATGGTGGGGAGGAAGATGCAAGTTAACAATTTCATGGGCAAATCTGGGGCTTTGGGGAGCTTCTTAACTGACACGAATAAAGTAGCCCTAGAGGCAAACAAAACCTAGGCAAGAACAAAACTATCCAAAGAAGACAACTCAGGGATGTGATCAGGTATCATTCAAAGCAAGAAAAGTAATGGAGGAACCATTATTTTAATGAAGCAAGAGCAGCATCTTCTTGGAGTGTTTCTTTAAACGAGCCCAGCTTGTATTCTCAAGGCCAAACAGCCCAGGCCGCCTAGGGCCCGGCTTGGAATTGTTATCTGGTTGTCACTGAACTTGCATTTGAATAATTCAAAGTTACTCAGCCATCTTTTTTTAAAAAAGAAAGAAAGAAAGAAGGAAACCGAAAACCTGATGTCCAGGAGTCATTAGGCATCACAGGCTACAAAATCCGGACCTCTGTGCCACGGTCCCCACCACTGTCTGAGTCAGTTCCTCTCCTGTGCCACCGCCCCCACCACATCCCACCTCATTGCTGTTATGATTCTCCACTCTGCCTACACAATACAAGGCTCTATCCCTTCTGAATGCACGAAATACTGGGCTTCTTTCTGCTCTCACTGGGCTCATCAGGTGGCTAGAGAACATGTGACTGTCAGCTTTTCAGGCTCAAGCTCCTTTTCTTGGCATGGAGCTAACCTGCTCTGCAGCTGGTTCATGTATGGGGAAGCTCTTTGAAAACTGGTATCCAGCATATTGTAGTTCTCATTGCTACAATTACTTTTTTGTGTCTCCAGGAAAGCACATTGTGTGACACAGAAAAACGAGAGGGCAGAATTCTCATTTATTTAAAAAAAAAATCTTATTATGCCCGGGTAGTGTAAATCGGTTATTTTTGCCTACACGGCATCCATTTTTCCTTCTTCTATTGATGCACAATTATTTTCTGGGGGGAAGGGGAAGTAGTCTTTCTGCCACCACCCTGATTCTAGGTTGAGAACATGACACAGGGCACCAATCGATATATTTCATTTCCTTGGACAGAGTGATGCACAGATGACTTATGGTGAGTGAATTGTCAATTTTATTGAAACCAATAAGTCCTGCTTACTCTTATTCCCTTGCCTTACTTTATTCTGTAGCACTTTCTACTACCCAATGTCATGTTTTTCCATTTGTATACTGCTTGTCTTCTCCATTGGAATGGAGGTGCCATTTAGGCAGGGACGTAGGTGCATAGGACTGTCCTATGCACCGCTGTAGCCTGGGGCCCAGAACAATGCCTGGCACATTGCAAGCACTCAATAAATCTTTGTCAGGAGCCTGAGTAAGTGCTAAACGTGTGCTGAATAACCTTGGGTGATTAACAGCCTCTCTGGTCCATCAATTTTCCGTATGTGAAGGAAGAGATCAGATGAGATCTACGGCTTTCAAAGTATAGTTCACTTTTAGACTGAGGAGGGTGGGGGGCACTTTCAGGCCGCTTCCGGCTTTGATGGAGCAGCTCAATTTTTATTTTTACATATATTGTTCCGCGGAAGAAATGAAAGTGTGCCGCTGTTACGAGGGGGCTGGGATGGTCTTTCAGATGACTTCAGTGCTAGGCCTGCAAGCCCACGGTTCCCATTTCTCTAAGTCATTTCAGCACTTTTTACATTTTCTCTGAGCAGTAGAGCTTTGCAGGCTTTTTCTCTTTGCCTTAAATTCTGAGAAAGTTTAAGTAGATTCTCTTTCTCTTTATTAAGGAAGCACAGAGGGGTTACTGGCTTCAGGTGCCGATATACTATCTGGTGGGTACTTGCCAACCAACCCCTCTACCATGGAAGGTCCCAGTAGAGGAGTCCTCGTGCTTCAGGTGTTTAAGGGAAATCCCTTCCCTCACTTGGGGACAAATCTCTCCTTTTTCTTTTACCGCATGCAATTTAGAGAAATTGGCAAATTTCTCTAAAACTACAGAGATGTTAGGTTTAAATAGGAAAGGCAAATCGATCTGTGGATGAGGCTAATTAAAAAGCCTCTCAGTAGGACTGTGCTTCTTGCCTACTCTTGCACCTTCTCTCGGAGGCAACATTCTCCTCTACAGACTCAGCACATTAAGAGATGCACATGAAAAAAAAAAAAATCTCAGAGTGAACTTCAGGCAATAACCCTTCAGTGGCCTTCTCCCAGGAAAGGGGCTCTGAGACCTCACTCCTCTTTTATAATAGCTTAAAAAGTTGGCAGAGAAGACAAGCACAATTGGGAACCAAGGCTTATGTAATTTGAACAGTATTGATTCAGGCAGCTCTCTTGGAGAATACCTACATTTGGGGGCAGGAAGAGAAAGGAGGAGATAGAAGAGAAGAGGATGCCAGGGAATGACCTCTATTTACTTCCTGTTAATCCCCAGGCAATTCTTTTCATCTCTGAGGATGAAGAAGCTTCTGAAGGAGAGAGGAGAGGGATTTGCCTGAGTCCCACAGCAGAGACAGGGATGGGGCTGTGATTCTGAGGACAAAGGTCAGGGTTCTCTCTCCATCACCCTGCACTGCCCCCCACCCCACCCCACCCTAGGGAAACCTAAGAACAGGTCAGGGACATCAAAGATGAGGAAGGCTTAGGGGTGGTGTGGTCAACTATCAAGTGTGATAGAAAGATCAAGAAGGACATCACTGAAAACCCAAAACTGGATTAGCAAACTGGGGTACCAGAGAGAGCAGTGAAGTCATGAGGATCCTGATCTTGGATTTCATCTCTGTGTGGAGAAAATGATTCAGGGCCATCATTCCTGACACAAATCTGGCCTCAACATCTCCTGCTGAAAACCCTTCACTGGTACCCTACAGCCAACCTCCCGACTTAGCTGACAAAAGCTTCTATGACTCCCCTACCCTCGCCTCCCTCTTCTGTCCTCAAGCACTGCACACTATTAATACCACTCAGCTGGACTCGCTCAGCTCCCAATGCTGCATCTTGTCTTTGCTCATACTGTTGCTTCTGCCCCAAGACGATGGTCTGAGGGTTCTGCCTTCAATAAGCTCACATTCTGCCAAGGGAGCAAGACCATATACAAAGAGCCATAATAGAAGGCAAGTATGTCCTCTAACAGAATGATACCCAAATGCCATGGATTGAAAAAAAGATGAAGAGTAATTCTATTGAGGAAACAGGAGATGGTATAGTCAGGAGGGAACATCTGAAATGCCCCTGAAGGGCTATTTCAACAGATAGAATAGGTGCATGGGGTAGTATAGTAATGCCCCCCAAAGATGCCCATGCCCTAAGTCCTGAAACTTGGGACTGTGTTCCCTTACAGGGCGAAAGGGACTTTGCAGATGTGATTAAATTAAGGATCTTGAGATACGGAGATCATCCTCTGAGCAAATTCAATGCAATCCATAAGAGGAAGGCAGAAGAGTCAGAGTCAGAGAAAGAGACACGATGATAGAAACAGAAGTTACAGAGCTGTCACGTGAGAAAGACTAGATGGGCCCTTGCAGCTTTGAAGATGGAGGAAGGGACCATCAGCCAAGGAGTGCAGGAGCCTCGTAAACCTGGAAAAGGCAAAAGACAGAGTGTCCCCAAGAGTCTCCAAAAGGAGCACAGCCTAGATGGTGCCTTTATGTTAGCCCAGTAAGACCCACCTGGGATGTCTGAGCCCCAGAACTGTAAGATAATACATACAGTGTGTTATTTTGAGCCTCGGAGCTCATGGTGATATGTTACAGAAGCAACAGGAAACTAGAGCAGTAGGGAAGGGCATTCCCAGGCAGAGGACCAGCACGTACAGAGGCACAGGGAGCTAAGAGGCACAGCTGGGTTTGGAAAACCAAGAGGAGGGGGGACTTCCCTGGTGGTCCACTGGTTAACAATCCACCTTCCAATGCAGGGGACACGGGTTTGATCCCTGGTTGGGAATTAAGATCCCACATGCCCCAGGGCAACTAAGCCTATGTGCCACAACGACTGAGACTACGAGCCACAGCTAGAGAGAAGTCTGTGTGCCACAACAAAGCATCTTGCATGCCACCACGAAGATCCTGTGTGCCACAACTGAGACCCAGTGCAGCCATAAATAAATAAATAGATATTTAAAAAAAGAAAACCGAGAGGGGTCTTGGCCTTAGGGTACATGCAGAGATTGGCTGGAGGTGACACTGAAAAGTATTTGAAGCTGGGGATTCCGGACCTTTGATGCCATGTCTGCAACCTGGGAAAATCTCTGTGTGGGCACTAGGGAATGCCAGGAGATGTTTAAGCCTGATAAGGTGGGGAAGTGAGCTGATCAGGTCAGTACTTGGGAAAGATAACTGTAATAGCAGTAGTGAAAATGGTGTGAAGGAAAAAATGAGGAGAAAGGAGGTAAAGCACAAGGAACCCCAAGATCCATAACTTGGGGCTCAGGGCCCATAACAAGGAGAACTCGTCCTGACAAGCTCTGGAGGCCAACTTGCAGCCCTGAAGTGTGTCCCCACTCCAGTCCCCATCCTCCCAGTCATGGGAGGGCAGAGAGGGTTTATCTGAAGGGCCAGCTCCAGGACCGCCTGGAGGGTTGTGTTCACATTCAGCCTCTGTGGGAAGAAGTTCTGTGATGGATTCGTCACGACTGCTCCGGGCCCGCTAGTGGGGATAGTGCATGGGTGGAGTTGCCCTGTGGGGACCACAGAAGGAGTGTGGTAGTTCCCTTAGTAGTGGAGTGGTAGCAGGTATTGGGAGTGGAGATGGTGAGGGGGTGTTGAGACAGGAGGGTGACGGGAGGGCATTGAGACAGAAAGCAGAGAGAGGAAACGGTAAGGGTGAGGCATTTGGAGGGTGCCAGTCTAGCTCGGGTTGGGAAGTGACTCCTCCTCAGGGTCCTAATACACATTCAATAAAGTCCATAGAAACTGGAGTGAGGGGAGTGCTTGTGAGAGGGGAAGAGGGGTGAGTTCTGCGTTCTGATACCAAGGGAGGTACTTGAAAATAAGGAAGAGAGTGTGGACAATTGAAAAAAAAAAAAATCATCGGGAAGGTAATGGACTCTTACAGGGGGTAGGACTGAGGCCAGGGAGCCCTGAGTGACATCTGGTGACACAAATTGGGACTGAAAAGCTTTTAAAGCAGCTTTATGTTTTGTTTTGAAAAGCAGGAGAACTACCTGCTCTAAGTCAGCCCCATTGAGCTCTAGCTGAGTATCTGGGCTTTAGAAGTTCAGAATCTTGCCCAATGTCATACAAGGAAATTGCCAAGCAGAGATGAACACTTCTGCCAGCTCTCCATCAGGCTAACTCTCCTTCTTCTCTGTCCAGTTTTAGGAGATAACATGCCCCTCCTGTTCTTGGAGTGTTCCCAGCCCTGTCATCTGTGCCATACCCACCATGTGGTGGATGAGAAATGTCCTTATCAATGCCAAACACAGCAAAGTCCCTGGGGAACAGGGTGAGTGGGAGGGGTGGGGGGACAGGATGCAGGGCTGGAACAATTTCTGTAAGTCAGGTGCTGGTTTTCTCTGTCCTGGCAATCCTCTGGAAGGTATCCTAGGATAAGTTGAGGACTTTTCTCGAACTGCCCCTTACAAGTGGGTCATTCCACACACATATAGGAAAACTGATTTTGCAAAATTCCTGGGCACTCACATAGCTAGGAATGCACATAGAAATTATACACAGGTTTTTCAGGTTGTATCAGAAAGGGTATCAGGGGACACTGTGTGAGCCCAGCACACAACGGACACTCCATAAGTAAGAGCAATTGCTATCAATGGAGTATGAGCTCTGAATGGGCACTGAAAAAGCTTTCCATATCTTATCACTACTAGGTATAGAGCAAGGGCACCTCCATTTCACAGCTATCGTTATTGAGGCTCAGGAAGGTCAAATAACCTGTCTAAGGTTGTACGTGGAGTGAATGGTGGGACCTATGAATGTGATCTTTTTTTGAAAAAGAGTCATTGCAGAGGTAATGAAGTTAAGGATCTTGAGATGAGATCCTTGAGATGAGATCCTGGACTTTCTGCACACGTGCTAAATTGCTTCAGTCATGCCTGACTCTTTGTGACCCTATGGACCATAGCCCACCAGGCTCCTCTGTCCATGAGATTCTCCAGGCAAGAATCCTGGAGTGGGTTGCCATGCCCTCCTCCAGGGGAGCTTCCTGACCCAGGGATTGGACTTGGGTCTCTTATGTCTTCTGCATTGGCAGGCAGGTTCTTTACCACCAGTGCCACTTGGGAAGCCCCTAGACTTTCTGGGAGGTGCAAAATGCAATGACAAATGTCCTTTTAAGAGACAGAAGATAAGAAGAGGAAGGGATTGCAGAGATGTGGCTACAAGCCAAGAACACTTGGAGCTGCCTGAAGCTGGAGGAGGCAAGGAAGGATTCTCCCCCAGAGCCTTCGGGGTGGGGGTTCGGCGCTGCAACAACACCTTAATCTTGGATGTCTAGACTCCAGAACTGGGAGAATATATCTCTATTGTTTTAAGGCACCAAGATTGTGGTAATTGGTCACAGCAGCCCTAGGATACTTATGCAGATCACAAAACTAGTGGGTGGAAGAAGTGGGCCTGTTCAACCTCAATTACTGTGCTCTTTACTGTGAATAAATGCCATACTTGAATGAATGAAGGAAGGAATAAGGAAAACTCATTACAGCAGAGGACCAATATTATTTCCATGACAGGATGGAGAGGAGGGAGACTCAGGCCAAAAAAAAAAAAAAAAAATTCAATTGCATCATTTCTTTGCTTTCAGGTGTCACATTTGACACTCTTAATGCTGCCTGTTCATTTATTATTAGGAAAGAAGAGAATAGCAGGCTTTGCATGAAGATACCACGGAGTGAAACAAGATGAACACTGGCCTGGGCCAGGCAATAAACTGCTTTTCAGCTCAAATGTGACCAGGTCATCCCTGGAAGGAGAGAAAGAGGCCATGCAGAGAAGTGACAGGTTTCCTATCACAAAGAATCATTCATTCTTCCAAAGGTTAAGGGCATCAGGAGCTCATCCTTTTTTTCACTGTCTCCTTCTTCAGGCCTAAGGGATGGATGGGGAGGCTCCGGGTTACAGAAAGGGCCAGTCAACTGGATTTCCAGAAGCTGGTATATGTTCTCAAGCTGCAGGTGTTCAAGAAAAGGAAGGAATGACATCTTGAGAGCTCAGATCTTGGCATCATGGTTCAAAACTGCACAAGAGGGACTTCCCTGAAAGTCCAATGGTTAAGAATCCATGCCTCCATTACAGGGTGTCTGGACTTGATCCCTGGTCGGGAAATTAAAATTCCATATGCTGTGTGGCCAAAACAAAACCACAAAACTGCACAAGAAACAGAAGGGAAGATGGAGGGATTTTCTTCTCACTGCATCAAATACATGGACCCCGGTGCCCCTCCTCTCATTCTGGGCTTCACAGGACACACAGGTCAGACATTTCTTCAAGCTGCATTTACCTACTGTTTCTGACCACAGTCTTTTCCGATTTGCAGCTGGGCCTGCCTGAATTCTTTCAGACTCTGGAATTTTTTCCAAACTCCCATTACTGGCTGGCTGTGAAACAGAGCATAACATGCCAATCATTCTTTTTTTTCCCTCTGTCTCTCTCACATTCCACAGTCATCTGACATCATAACAGATTTCAGACTCACACTGTCAGAATCTGGGCTCAGATACTTCTCAGCCAGCCTCTGAAGGACAAGAGACCGCTTGGCGCGATGCAAAGAACCTTGGACTTGGGGTCACACAGGCTGGAGTTCAAACCCTAATTCCACCACTTACTGATGGCAGAGCCTAGACCAGTGTTCCAACCTCTGAGTCTCAGTTGTGTGTTTACTCAGCAGTTACTGAGCTCTCACCCAGTGGCCAGCTCCTCTCTGCTGAAGGAGGCAGGTCAGAAACAAACATAAGAAAACTACCAGATGGTTATAAGCGTTACTCTGAGTATTAAAATGGGCAGGGGCAGGGAGAGTGGCTGGATTGCAGCTTTAGATGGCTATGAAGGGCCTCTAGGAGGGGGTGACATTGGAAATAAGATCCAAGGGACAAGAAGCAGCCAGTTACACAAAAAGGAAGGAAGGAAGAATTCCAAGAAAGGGAAGTAGCCAGTGCAGAGGCCTGAAGGCTGTGTCACACTTGGAAATTCAGATAGAAGCTGTGCACTTGGGGTACAGGGGGCAAGAGTAAAAGAGTTAAAGATGATGCTGAAAAAAGGAAGGGACCAGATCACATGGGGGCTTCAAACTGGGGTGCGTGCTCTCACATCCAAGGTGCAGGAAAAAATGAGAACATCTAACTACATTGATTTGTGAGTCTAAAGTTCTAAGAGGGAAATTAAACTCAACGAATTTCACTATGTATCAGCAGCACATGTATTTAATTTCTAAAGAACAGGCATATAATAAAGGTGTATGCTCAAATTTTTTGGGTGGGCATATGTAAAAACAGTTTTGGACATCACTAATGGAGGGCTCTGTAAAAGAGAGTGGGATGGTGAGCCTTTCAAGAGTTTTAAAGGAGAATGAGAACAGCTGGTGGATATTTTAAAAGCATCACTCCTTATAGAATGGAGCAAATTTCCTGGTCCATATGACCAACCCAGTGTGTTTGGGTCCCCCAGGTAACACTAGACTTATTGCTTACAGAAAAGCTGTCTGGATAGCCTAACAGGTATTAGAACTATTACCAATTACCAAATTATGCCCATTACACAAAAACAGTCTAACAAAAAACATTCACGCTCATTTGAGCTTAAAAATTCCATTGACCTCTAAAGTTTCACATGACCTACCATCACCTCCTCTTGCCAACACAAATTCTCTCCATACTGAAAATGGTCCTTCTTTTCCCAGTCATGCCTTTTTTTCTCTATTATGTTCCTGATCACCAGATCAGAAAATCATCTGTTTATTTTTCTTTTTGGAGATCCACAATGCACATTGGGTATTAAAGGCCCGGAGAAGTTCTGCAGTTATAAAAACCTCCACTTAACTTTGTCTAGCCTAGTGGCTAGGGAACCTTATAAAATCTTCATGCCTGAGTCCTGCCTCTAAAGAGGGACTCAAGGGTTCAGCCTGAACAGAAGCAGATGTCAGAGGTTTTCTGGGTGGTTCCAATGTGCAGCCACAGTTGGGAATAACTCTTCTAACTTAACCGTTTCCAGACTTAACTTGCTTGGAAGTGTTTGTTTGTTTTATATATACCTATTCATCTCCCCATGGAACTGAGCTGGTGTTCTATGGAACATATTTTGGGAAAAGCTGGACTAAGGCAGCAGTTTCCAAGTTTGACTGCATGTTAGAATCACCAGGGTGATTTTCCTGGTGGTGCAGTGGTTAAGAATCCACCTTCCAATGCAGGAGACCCAGGTTCAATCCCTGGTCGGGGAACTAAGATCCCACATGCCACAGGGCAACTAAGCCCATGCACCACAACTAGAGAGAAGCCCGTGTGCCACCATGAAGAACCTGTGCACCCCAATGGAGACACAGCACAGCCAAAAATAAATTTATAGGTCCCCTGTGTGAGTCTAATGATCTCATGACTTTGAGAGCCATCCATCTAGGTAATTCAGGCACCAGAATGGAGGGTGGAAGATGGAGGCCACCAAGTGAAGGTGAAGTCCCTTAATTCAGAGCTTCTCCAAAATGGGGGCTTCTGACCTTCCTTCCACCTCGACCCCATGCTGCTGCCCCCAGCAAGAGCACCCTAACTGAGTGGGGGACCAGGCTGCAAGTTTGACCGTACAGTCAGGGTAGGGTCTTCATTATCCATGTATCACCTTGGAGTCCTTCATCAACTGGGGCCCCGGTTTTTTTCATTTGAAAAATAACAAAAGGATCTCTGAGGCCCTGTGCAGATCTCCTACATTTCCGAGTTCCTCTGTTAATGCATTTTCATGAAGGCACCACTCTTCGGAAGATGCCAAGCACAAGTGGCTCCCCTTTACTGACTCTTACAACCTTGAAAGACTGATGTGTCCTGCTTGGATGAGTAATATCCAACAGGAAGTGTGTGGGCTCAGGCATGTGAACCAGGTTCCGACCATAAGCTGTGTGTAATCACGAGTTACTTGGAGCAGGTAACTTGAACTTGCCAAACCTCAGCTTCTGCATCTACAAAATGGAGACAGGTGTATTATGCACACCACACGGGCTGTTGCCAGAAAATAAGGAGGGGTTATATACACAGTGTTATTAGCAGGGAGCCTGGCAAACATTAAGAGCTTAATAAATGTCTGCTGGTGATGATGGCAATGAAGTAGAGGAATAGAGGGTTGCCCTCTAAACACAGTTGACAGCTGTCATAAGGCCCACAATTTCCAAACAACGCTGGAGCTGCTGTCTCCCAGTGAGTCAGGGTTTGCTGGGGCCCTGGCATCCTTGACTCAGGAACGAATGCTCCCAACACCAAGTGAGTCACTGCTCTGTGGCTCCCAGGGCTTCAGGCCACGCTAGGACTCTCTCATTCTCAGCTGCCAGAATCACCAGTCGAACAGGGCTGGATGGAGCTCAGGTCATAAACTACATCATCCACTTGTCAGTCAGTTAAAATGCACCCCACTGGGCACCACTGGGCACTCCTGCAGGGCCAAGGGCCTAAGTGAAGGGGAGCCATGGGCATAAATCTGTCAGCATCCTGGAGCTGAAAGACCACGGTATCAGAGGTGGTGGCCCAGCAGCTGACAATCTGCCTGCGGATGGGAAAACTGAGGACCAGAGAGGTAACAAGACTCACCAAGACATCAGAGCTTGCCTTCTGGAAGTTATGAGGGAAGGTGAAAGAAGGGGATGCCAATGTGCATTGAGTGCCTACCGAGTGAATATTCCACAGTCACTCAGGCACTATTTAAGACCAGCCAGGCACTTACTTCCCAGGGCTTCCCATGTGGCAGTAGTGGTAAAGAACCTGCCTGCCAATGCAGGAGACATAAGGTACATGAGTTCAATTCTGGGTCAGGAAGATCCCCTCGAGAAGGGCATGGCAACCCACTCCAGTGTTCTTGCCTGGAGAATCCCATGGGCATAAAAACCTGGTGGGCTACAGTCCATGGGATCACAAAGAGCTGGATACGACTGAAGTGACTTAGCACAGCATGGGCACATACTAGGGTTACAAGAGAGTCAGACATGACTTAGCAACTAAACAACAAGGCATGTAGTAGGTGCCTTACATATATGGCATTCGATGCAATTAATCTACCCACTAGGAAGGTATTGATGTCTACACAGAGGAAAAAACTAATACTTAGGCAGGGAAAGGACTGAAGTGACTGGGTTCAATGCCAGCCCTGCCACTTAGAAGCTGTGAGACCTTGGGGAAGTTATTTAACCTTCCATTGGCCTCATCTGCAAAATGGAAATTAGATTAAATCTAAAATAAAATATAATACAATGAGTAGAACACTTAGAGCAATGTCTGACACTAAGTGCTCAGTAAGTGTTAGCTATTCCCAAGACCCCTAAATCCAGCCCAGCATCTCCATCCATCTTTCTAGAGGTGCTCTCCTCACCAACAGAGTTCCCCAACTCCACTGCATGTTTAAACCATTTTCTGACAATCTTTAAATGTGCAAATTAGAAATGTCAACATGTGCCTCCAACGAGCTAGATAAGGGTGGGACAGCAGACCGCAGGACTCTGGGTTTTTAATAAAAGAAAAATAACCAACAATATCAATTTTTCAAAAGCACCTGCTGTACAATTTCCAAATTACCACTCTTTGCATTTCTTTCCTTTGTGCACATTGCAGTTAAATTACCTTTCTCAGAAAATCTCGGCCACACAGAGCACGCCCGTCTCCTCACAAAGCTGCATGCATTTTTAGCATCCGCTTGGGGTTTTATTGTGGAGAGTACAATACACAGCAAGAGACAGTTTATCATATTTGGTCGGCTGGCCCCTCATTTTTCCAGCTGATGGTTTTATTTATTTCATGGTAAAGGCAGGTTTGATGGAGAGGGGGGTCAGGAGAGAGGCATTCCAGGGCTTTGCACCCCAGCCTTCTGTACCCTCCCCCACCTCTGGCACAACATTCCTGGGAAGAAAAATCCCAGCCTACAATCCCAGGCAATCTGGGTATGAGATGGGAGCAACTTTCTGTGGCAATGATCCAGTGAGTGTTTCAGGGCTAGTGTCCCCATGTAGAATTGAAAATATAAAGGACGCCTCAGATCACTGACTCTCACTGGCAGTTCTTACACGAGTCCTCTCCTGTGGGTTCTTGGGAGGCACAGCAGGGCCCATTAATGTCCTGAGATCCTTCATTCCTGCTGCTGCTCACACCTGCTGCTTGCCATGTGACTGCAGTTCCTTCCACTAAAGGATGGGAATCTATTTCTCCAGGCAAGAATACTGGAGTGGGTTGCCATGCCCTTCTCCAGGGATCTTCCTGACCACAGATGGCACCCGCATCTCTTGGTCTCCTTCATTGGCAAGTGGGTTCTTTACCACTAGGGCCACCTGGGAAGCCTACATAGATATATATATATCTCATATCTTTGCCATGTGACTGCAGTTCCTTCCACCAAAGGATGGGAATCTATTTCTCTAACTCTTGACATTGGGTTTGACCATGTGGTTGCTTTTACCTACAGAATGAGGTGGGAGGGACAGTATTGCCCCAGCCCGAGCCTTCGGAGGCCTTGCATGTTTGCCCTCTGGCATCTCTGCATCGCAGTGAAAAGCATATGTATTCCATGGGTAGCTCCTACTCTCTGAGACCAGCCCCAAGATAGACTGACCACACGTGGAGCAGACCTGAGCCCAAACTTCAGTGAAAAGACATGTCCGGCTAGATCTGGGCCTCAAGCACAGCAACCCAGTCTAGCCTAGAATATTTCAGCTGCCTTATCTCACCCACAGACACGGAAGCAATTATAAATAGTTGTTATAAGCCACCCAGTTTCAGAGTGATTGGTTATACAGTGATAATGAATCAATACAGGAGAGGAGGAGGAGCTACCACTCTGTGCTAAGCCAAATGTTTTATGTACACGGTCACATCTAAGCCCTCCACGGTGATCAGGGAGCTATTTTACACCCATTTTACAGATGAAATTGAGGTTCAAAGAGTAACTTGCCCAAGGTCATACGAGGCAAGCGATGTTCTAAACGTTTTATGTGTATTAACTCCTTGAATCCTCCAGACAGTCCTAGAATGCGAGCATTGTTATTTTAAAGTCGAGGAAACAGGAATGAAAAGGTCAGGTGACCTCCCCATGGTCAAGCAGCCAGGGAGGGGCAGAACTAGGACTCAAAGCCCAGCCCATCCGACTCCAGAGCCCGTGCTCAGGGGGAATAATGGAGTGAGGGCCCATCTGGAGGAAGGTGGCTCAGAATCCCCAGAGGAATTGAGACCTGGGATGGTGGGACTAACTCTTCAAGTGGTAAAAACCAGGGCGTCTTTAAGGAGCAGCCTGCGAGTAGCTAGCTCCAGGGGTGTAGTGCTGCTGGTGCCAGGCATTATCTAGGTATCCTGTGCATGAGCACTTAATCCTCACAACAATCTCGGGGACGGGTACTGTCATAACCACAGCGCTAGCCCATTTTACAGGTGAGGAGACTGATACCCAGAGGGGCAAAGTAACTTGTCTTCCAACTAAGTGGCAAAACCAGAATTAGAACCCAGGAGTATGTATGACTCCACTCCACTTCACCACTACCCTGTGCTGCCCCTCAAACAAACCAGAGTGGGGCAAGAAGAGCGTTTCCCAGGTCATCTGGACCATGCCCTCATTTACCGCTGGAGAAACTGAGGACAAAGAGTGGGAGCATCCTGCCCAAGACAGGGCGCTGGTCAGAAGCAGGGCAGGGATTGGCACTGGGTTTCTAGCGGCCCAGCTCAACCCCCTTTCATGGACCTGTGGACGATGGGACCCAGAAGGGCAGTGAAACAGAGAAGCCGGCTCCACCAACTCCAGGCAGGGAGAGCTTCCTTGGCCAGCGTCCATGCCAGGCCTGTGTCTATTTACAGCACAGCCCCCTGGGGACTGGCCTCCCCTTCCAGCACGAGCTGGCAGGTCAGACAACCGCTGTGGCTCCAGCCCAGACTCGTGGATCTCCGTATCTACTGTTTTGCCTGGTAGGACAACCCTGGGCACCCATCCCAGCACTGACCACTCTCCTGTCCCCACTGCTCAGAAGGTGGTTGCCTTCAAGAAAGGATGAGGCAGGGATTTTCCTGACAGACCACTGGTTAAGATGTCACCTTCTGGTGTTGAGGGTGTAGGTTCAGTCTCTGGTTGGGGAGCTAAGATCCACATGCCTTGGGACCAAAAACACCAAAACATAAAATCTAAAGCAATACTGTAACAAATTCAATAAAGACTTTTAGAAAAATGGCCCACATCCAAGCAAAAATCTTTTTTAAAAAGGAAGAAAAAGAAAAGATGAGGCTAAACAAAGAAGATGTGCATAGATTTTAAAAAATACAATAAAAATAATGACCGTTTCAGCCATTTAATGATGACTTACTGTTTGATCCTGACAATGATCTGATAGTTTGCTTGCACCATTACTTCCATTTAATAGCTGTAGAAACTGAAGTAAAGAGCCAGGTCACCCTGCTTCAGTAAGAATCAGCACTTAGAGTGGGCTGGGTACTGTGCCAAATGGTCTGCAGGTATAAATCATGACAACACTACAGACAGGTCCTGCTATCATTCCCGTTGTACAGAGAAGGAACCTGAGACTCAGAGATTAAGTACCTTGCCCAAGGCAGCAGAGAGTGAGTAGACGACCCAGGGAGCCTGGTTCCTAACCATCAGGCCATACAACCTCTTTTTCATAGATGCAGCAAAAGTCACAGCTTAGTGTTCAAATAACTGGAACTTGGGAAACACTGTCCTAGTTCCCTGTGGCTGTTCAGGTGACTCCACTTGCTTGTGGTCACCCTAAGATCTGTTCCATTCATTGCTGGCCTCCTTGGGGATGCCCCCCTATCCCAATGTAGCCCCTCTGAATGGGACAGCCCAGCAGACAGGTCCAGTCTCCCTTGGGGCTTGCTGGTGGGGAATTCAGAGCTACTTCTCTAAATCTTAGGTAGTCAAATTCCTTTGTATCTAGTTGGGAGGTTTTTAAATGTTTGCTTATTTGTTTATTTATAACTACTGGTAACCTTTAATCAAAGTCTCCCCCCAAAATCTGATAAAACAAATAGCAAGGCCACTGCTCTGGTGTCAGCAGCCTCTGAGTTCCCATAGAATCCTTGAAGGTTGGGGAACCCACTTTGAAAACCATTGCTCCAGCCCAACCCCTCACTTTACAGATGAGAAAACTAAGGCTCAGAGAGGAGAAGTGATTAGCCCAAGGTCACACAGCAAATTAAGAACCAAACTAAGACCAGACCCAGGCAACTGCTAGTCAGCTGGGCCAAGAGCAGGCTGGCAAAGCATTGGGCATGGCCAGGGTGGGTGGGGGACTGGAGGGGGTAATAGCTAAGGGGCTGGGGTCGGACACCTCACAGCCTGGGTTGGGATCACAGCACCATTGCTTCTGCTGCCTTAGAGGATCTGTTCCCAGGGGCTCGTTTTTCTTAGTTGTAAAATAAAATTAATGTAAACACCACATAGGGTTGTTTGTAGGAAATAAATGAGATGGTGTCATTCCTAAGACGTGTTACACAGTGGGTGTCCAACCAATGTCAGCCGTTATGATGGCTTCTGAGCTGCAGCCTGAGCCCTCTCTAGAGCCCATGTGCATTCATTAAAAGCTTTAGGGTCTGTCTGGCTTTGGCTCTGTCTCTGCCTCTCTCTCTCTCTCTCACACACACACACACCTGTGGGCCTGTCTACCCACCCTCTGGGGAACAGATCTCCTTCCCTTTACAACCTCGAATGGATCCTTTGGAAGCGGTGATCCTAAGCTTTTCCTGGGCCAAGAAACTTAGCACCGGGTCTAGAGGACTCACAGGGATTCTAGAAAGGCCTGCTGTCCTCCCTCCACCGGTGGAGGACTGGGCCTCAACGTGTCTGTGTCTTTTCACACAGGCCTCTGACATCCCTGATGTAGGCAGTTGTCCGTTTTTCAAGACCCCACCTTGCCCTCCTCTGGATTCTGGTGGCCCTTACTGTACTACGCTACCAACCCTCAGCCTCTGGCCTCCAGTATCCCCTCCTTTAAACAGAAAAGAAAAGGGAGCCCCTTTCAGATGCTCAATTAATGAAACCACTTGCCAAAACAGAGAATAACCACCATCAGTGCCGAACACCCAGTAGAAGTCTCTGCAGCCTGTGTTGGTCTTCAGAAGGTTAAGCCATATAAACTTGTCATCATGGTGCCTGCTGCACATGGTGGGTGCCTTCCCTCCCCAGAACTCCTGATGGCAGAGCCGTGCATCTTCATTGCTTGCTGGGTCACAGCTGGCATTCCTGGCTGGGACAGACATTTGGTTTCTTCCACCCTACATCAATCATTAGGAAGCTGGCAGAAAGCAGCCTCGCAAAGGCATCTGCGGCCTGAATGTTGGGCTTTAGGTGGCCCAAGCCTGAGAGGCCCAGGATGCTGGCTGGGGTGGCCCAGGACAAACAAGGGAAGAGCATCCCATTTGAGATTGCCTGGGGAAGACTGAAAAGGCATGAATTCTCTGGAAAGAAGAGAGAGGAATCTTTCATTAGGTGGATTCACTCACTTCACAGAGGCAGCCATGGCCAGGCAGTGGCATGGACATAGCTTCAAAGTCACAGAAGTGTGGGTTTGAATCCTACCCATGACACGTCCCTAAGCATGGCACTCAGCCTCTCTGAGATCCTCACTGAGCTTTGTGAAGATGAAAGGAGAGAGCTGATAGCTGATAACTAGCACCCAGAACAGAACCTGGCACTCGGGAGGCCATCTCAGTCAAAGCTTCCTCCTTCTCACCAGTCTCTGCAACAACTCCTTTCAAATTTTTGTCCTGAACATGTAGAGATGTTGGAGCAGTATGACAAAGAGAAAAAGGCACATAGAAATTTGCATGTAAATATTCATAGTGGTGCTATTCACAATTGCCAAAAAGTGGAAACAACCCAAATGTCCATCAAGTAAGGAAAGAATAGCCAAAATGTAGCCTATCTATCCAAGGGGATATTGTCTGACCATAAAAAGGAATGAAGTTCTCATGCATGCTGCAATCTCATGCATACATGGATTAACTCTGAACAGTGCCAAGGGACAAAAGTCAAACACAAGAGGCAACATACTGTGTGAGTCCACTCATATGAAAAGTCCAGTAAAGGGAAATCCATAGAGACAGAAGTAGATTAGCAGTTGCCAGAGGCTGGAGGGTGGGGGGAGGTGAAGATGAACTGCTAATGAGAATGGGATTTCTTCCTGAGGTTATGAACTGGTCTAGAATGAGACAGTGAGTGCTGCTCAACTTTGTGACTCTATAAAAACAACTTAATTTTACACTTAAAAAATTAAAAAGAAATTCAAAAAGAGAAATGAGAGGAAGTAAAATAAATGACAACTGTTTATATTTTGGATTTCCCTTGTGGCTCAGCTGGTAAAGAATCTGCCTGCAATGCAGGAGATGGGGGTTTGATCCCTGAGTTGGGAAGATCCCCTGGAGAAGGAAAAAGCTCCCCTCTCCAGTATTCTGGCCTAAAGAATTCCAAGGGGGTTGCAAAGAGTTGGACATGACTGAGCAAGGAGAGTGAAAAAATTGGCTTAAAACTCAACATTCAAAAAACTAAGATCTTGGCATCTGGTCCCATCACTTCATAGCAAACAGATGGGGAAACAATGGAAACTGAGATACTTAATTTTGGAGGACTCCAAAATCACTGCAGATGGTGACTGCAGCCATGAAATTAAAAGACGCTTGCTCCTTTGAAGAAAAGTTATGACCAACCTAGACTGCATGTTAAAAAGCAGAGACGTTACTTTGCTGACAAAGGTCCATCTAGTCAAAGCTATGGTTTTTCCAGTGGTCATGTATGGATGTGAGAGTTGGACTCTAAAGAAAGCTGAGCTTTCTTGTTTATATTTTAATACAAATAGGAAAAGATATACGGTTGTGAGCGTGCGCTGTGCATGCATGCTCGTCACTTCAGTTGTGTCCAATCTTTTGCAACCCTATGGACTGTAGTCCACCTGGCTCCTCTGTCCATGGGAGTCTCCAGGCAAAAATACTGGAGTGGGCTGTCATGACCTTCTCCAGTAGGTTGCCATTAGGGGGATATTAATCTATTCATTCAACTAAAACTGCAGACCATTTATTAAAGATCTACTACATGTCAAACCCTGGACAAAGCACTGTGGGGGCACTAAGATGTATGGCCAGATCAACTGGTCATCTCCTCAACCAGCTCAAAGCCTAGTGGGGGAGACACCTCACACAGGCTCATAGCTGTGATGTCAGTGCTGTCAGAGACACGCACGCTGTGTGATAAGAAAGATTAGATGAAGGAGAAGAGAATCAGGGAAGCCTTCACAGAAGAGGCTGTACCCTAGCTAAACCTTGGCAGTAGAATTTGGACACAGTAAGAATGAGGGATGGCATTCTACATAAGGCAGATAACAAGGTAGGAGGCACTGAGACAGAAAAGTACGGAGAAATTCATTTGTGCTGGAAGGTGAGTAGAAAAAGGGGTGATGGTAAGTGAAGTTGTGCAGATTATAAAAACAACAGCAGGGACTTCCCTGATGGTCCCATGGCTAAGACGCTGTGCTCTGGAGCCCAGGTTCAATCCCTGGTCAGAGAACTGGATCTCACATGCTGCAACTCAAAATCTTGCATGCTGCAATGAAGACTGAAGATCCCAAGTGCTATAACTAAGACCTGGCACAGTCAAAACATATATGCATATATAATATATTAAGATATAATGCATATATATTTTTTAATTTAAATTTATTTATTTTAATTGGAGGCTAATTACTTTACAATATTGTATTGGTTCTGCCACACGTCAACATGAATCTGCCACGGGCGCACATGTGTTCCCCATCCTGAACCCCTCTCCCACCTCCCTCCCCATACCATCCCTCCATATATATTGAAAAAAAAAAAAAAAACAGTAAACAGGAGCAGCCAACGTTCATGGGGCATTTAGTATGGGCCAGGATTGTCCCAATCACTGTACATGGATTAACTCATGCAATCCTCACATCAACCTTTGGAGAAAGGCAGTGCTCTCATTCTCTTTTCATACTGTTCATGGGGTTCTCCTTGGAAGAAAAGCTATGACAAACCTAGACAGCATATTAAAAAGCAGAGACATCATTTTGCCTACAAAGGTCCATACAGTCAAAGCTATGGTTTTTCCAGTAGTCATGTATGGATGTGAGAGTTGGACCATAAAGAAAGCTGAGGGCCAAAGGATTGATGCTTTTGAACTGTGGAGTTGGAAAAGGCTCTTGAGAGTTCCTTGCACTGCAAGGAGATCAAAACAGTCAATTCTGAAGAAAATCAATCCTGAACATTCATTGGTAGAATTGACGCTGAAGCTGAAGCTCCAATATTTTGGCCACCTGATGCAAAGAGCCGACTCATTGAAAAAGATCCTAATGCTGGGAAAGATTGAAGGCAGGAGAAGAAGGGGATGACAGAGGACAAAATGGTTGGATGACATCACTGACTCAATGGACATGAATTTGAGCAAGCCCCAGGAGATGGTGAAGGACAGGAAAGCCTGGCATGCTATAGTCCATGGGATCACAGAGTCAGACACAACTGAGTGCCTGAACAACAAAAACTCATTCCCATTTTATAGATGAGAAAACTGAGGAACAGGAGGCTTAAAGAACTTTCTCTAGGTCACCCAAGTGGAAGCAGAGCAACAACTGTCAAACCTAGAGATGATGGGATTGTGTACATTTTCCTGAGCCCTGCCATGAGTAAACAGCTGAAAACAGAATTCCAGGGCTGTCATTTTGGTTGTGCATCTTGCACACTGCACAATTCTAGAGGGTGCCATTCATAAAAAACGACACTGTGGTTAACATACCCTCTGTGGTTGTGCAGTGCACAACCTCGCCAGTTCTATGCCATGGCCCAGACAGTGGTGCCTCCTAAGGCTGCCAAATTGAACCAGCACTTTGTCTATATCACTCCCAGTTTCTGCTCACCAAATCAGAGTGTTGCAGCAAAATATCAGGGCTGTGGGCTTGTACCAACATGAGTTTGTATCCTGGATCTGCCACATTATACTGACACAAGACCTGCGGGAGGCCCTGAACCTCACCAGACCTTACTATCCTCAACCACAAAATGGACAACAATAATAGTGCTTTCCCTATGGGTGATTATGAAGTTTACAGGAGCAAAGACCCTTAAAGAGTGCCTCAAACACAGCCTGCACTTGGGGCATAGTAGCTACTGTGATGAAAAATGTTTGGAGTAGGGAGAGGGAGCTCCGATCGAAGCCGCCCCAGCCAGGGAAGAGGCTGTGCCATTCATCAGGGCCAGCCCTGGCAGTGAAAAAGCACCTGCCTCCAAAGAGCATCACAGTAACATTAATCAGTGCTCCCCAAGCTGGGAGGAAAACTAGGTATGCATTATTCCTAGAAGCCAGAGGACGTCCCAGGAGAGCCAAATCCAGCAAGTAGTTCACAAAATACTCCATCTTTGGGGGTGCTACATGAGATGCTGGAGCTGTTTCCAAAGGCAATCTTGAGCAGATCTGTCTCCATGACACGTTTTAAAGAGACAGGAGAGGCAATGGAGAGATGACACAGCCACCACTCTGCCTATCTTGAGTAGAGATCATGTCTTCATGGAGTCAATTTCCCAAACTGCAGTTTCACTGGCCCCTCTTGCTCTGCTCAAGAGAGCATAGATTTTGCTGTGGAAACAAGTTCTTTCCAACAGATGGGACATGGATCATTAGAATAAAATCTGGTTGCCATTGACTTTGATTTCTCCCTAAATCCCAAAGACTTCCATGCACTTTAGTAGGTCTCTCTATCTGTGCACTTCTGACTTGGGGAGGAGGCTGCGAAAGGAGGTCCTCTCACTGGGATCCTCAGAGTTCCAAGTGAAAAAATTGGCAGCCTTTGGACAGGTGTGTTCCTGGCACTGCCTCAGACTTTTGGAATCTGTGATCGCAAAGGACTCCCTGACCACCCAGTCCAGCCTGTGCCCTCAGAGAGCTGTATGCTTTTTTTAAACAAAAATGTTGCTGTATTGAGGGGGATTTAATCAAGAATAAAGAGAATAACATTTACTAAGTGTCCACATTTTGCATACAGGATCTCTCTTTATTTTCCCTACAATCCTAGGAGGTGTTATTAAGTATTTGTAGACCCACCTGAGAGATGAGAAAAACCAACGTTCATTGGAGAGGTAAAGGCACAGCCTGGGCAGATAGAGTTGGTAGGGAGCTGGGTCCCCCCATCCCTCAAGCTTTCTTATGGATTCTGGAGATTGAGGGAGCCCAGTTAAACACCTGTTTCATTTCTGGCCTGTGTCACATGAGACATGCATATTTAGACTGTGCAAGTGTAGATCTGTCACTAATGGTCTATGGGTGATTTGCAAATCTCTCTGCCTTCATGAGGCCTCAGCATGCTCATCTGTCAAATTGGAGACCCATCTCACAAGCAGTCAGGAGGATTCACTTACATATGTGATCTACAGACCACGTCTAGGGCATCACAGGTGCCATGTTAAAGGGCATCCACATCTATCCACAGATAGATGCATGACTTGGACCCAAGGCCTGCAAGAGCCCTCTGGGCAACACACAGCAAAGTGGGGAGAAGAAGGAGCTAGGATTGTGCCTAAGGCCTGCTGTGGCTGGGGAACACCCCTCCCCAACCCCTAACAGCACAGTTTGGGAAGCAGACAAACCCAGGAACTACAGTTACTATCCTGGACTATCCTGGCCACATGGATTTCCAACCCTCTAGGCCAGACAAAGAGACACAAATCCAGGAGAAGAGGAATTTAGGTATTAGCAGAAGTTCAAGGATGTGATTAGGTAAAAATTTTATTTTCAAGATCTAGTGTTGGGTAAAGCCAGAGAAGGCAATGGCACCCCACCCCAGTACTCTTGCCTGGAAAATCCCATGGACAGAGGAGCCTGGTAGGCTGCAGTCCATGGGGTTGCGAAGAGTTGGACACAACTGAGTGACTTCACTTTCACTTTTCACTTTCATGCATTGGAGAAGGAAATGGCAACCCACTCCAGTGTTCTTGCCTGGAGAATCCCAGGGATGGGGGAGCCTGGTGGGCTGCCATCTATGGGGTCACACAGAGTTGGGACACGACTGAAGTGACTTAGCAGCAGCAGTGTTGGGTAAAGCAGGGTTGGGGGCCACTAGAAACAAGACAGGAGGAGCCAATTAGGGATCAATCCCTACATAATTGTTACTTATTGTGTAAAAAGCAGAGATCAAGGCTAAAAATACTATGCACTAAAAAAAAAAGAGAGAGGTTGCTTTTCTACTTTATTGTTTTGCCTTGTTTTCTATGCTATTCCTTTATATATAAAGCAGGGAGTCTCAGAATTAAGGATTTCATAGATCTAGAATTTCTCTCTGAGTGGACCAACTTTGTGTCCTATCAAAATAACAGAGGCAACCATTAATTATTACCACCGTCATTTTTGATTTCTTAAAGGACATTTTGACATCAGCTCAAGACCAAGCATCAGCCTTTAAACTGTACATACTTTGAAGTTTTGGGGGGAAAACCTGCTACTCTGCCCTTATTTCCGTGTCATTCTGCCACAGACGGTGGAGACTGTCCCCTACTCAAGGATAGGGGACCAGAGTACAGAACAGTGATCGGCTGTTCCTGGTATTCAATCTCCCCCATCCCGCCACTTGGGAATGCTGGTGACTGGAGAGGTGTCTATTTCCTATAATTACTGAGTCTTAATGTAATCACTGAAGCAGAGAGCCAGCTGGAAAGGATGGAGTCTGACATCCCGCAAAGACAGACAGCTAAATAAGTCATACGGCTTGCAGACAGCCTGGCTGCTGGCTTATGTAATCACCTCCCCTTGGCTCCCTTTCCGTTGGTCCATTTCTCCGTTTGGCCTTTTTGTGCTTTTGCTTTCTGAGGCTGAGCCTCCACAATAGGCAGGGAAAATATTGGACATGAAAGAGAACCCATTTGGGAACATGGTACAGACAGCCACCTCATTTGTCTCCAGGCTCAGAACCAAACCCCAGGTTTCCATGGGAGCCAGGATACAGCCACAAGAAAAGTGCTGGAGCTGCGTGGTCCTGCATGTGAATGCGGATGGTCGGCGGCCTGGCACAGGCGGGCAGGAGGCAGGGCATGGGCCTTCCCAGATGGCCGGTGGCTCCTTGACAAACACAGTTTACGCATTTTGATTTTGACAGGGGCCTTTTGAAACAGGACTGCTGAGGGAGTCAGGAAGTAATCAATTCTCTGCCAATCCATTTCCCTCTGGGCACTGAATCTACATATGAGAACCAGTGAAAGGAGATTAGTTTGGGTATATCCCAGCAGTAAACTGGGTAAAGACCACTCTGTTCGGTAGCACTGATGCAGGGGTGTGAGTCCTCTTTGGGCTCCTGTGTCTCTAAATAATAGGAGTAACAATTGTAGTGTCTGTCACTTAACCAAGTACCAAACCTCATGCTTTGAATGCTTCATCTTCCTGAATTCTCACATGCTCTGGGCAGTAGATCCTATTACCATTCCTTTTTCACAGAAGAGGAAACTCTGGTTGAGGAAGGCTCAGTTCAGGGTCTTCCTTGGTGGTCCAGTGGCTAAGAATCCATGCTCCCAGTGCAGGGAGCCTGGGTTCGATCCCTGGTCGGGGAATTATATCTTGTGTGCTGCAACTAAGACTCAGTATAACCAAATAAAATAAATAATAGATAAATATTTCTAAAAGAGAGCGAGAGAGAGGCTCAGTTCAGGGGAATAGCCATATGCATGGAAACTGACACAAACTTCACAGTGCCAGCAAAGCAAACAAATAAGGACAGAGGGAAATAAGTCTGCACTTCTGAAACCAGGCTGCATACAAGCATTACCTGGAGTAGTTGTTAAAAACACAGATTCCTGGGCCCTGACCCAGATCTTCCCAATCAGATATCCCAGCAGAGAGACCTGGCAACCTGTCTGGGGAAGGAACACCTCAGGCAATCTTATCATGGAGCACACTGCAATGTTTATTACATACATAATACCAAGTAAGTTAATCAGAGAGTGCATTTAGAACAGTGCTGGGCATGTAGCATGAGCACTATGGTATGATTTTATCATCATTTTGGGGGCAGGTGATTCCACCCAGTCATCCAGGTGAGCTCATGCCCCATGTTTCCCGGGGAGGTGGGGGTCTTGAGTCTCCTGCTTCCTCCAGGGCTCCCAGCCTCCTGAATGGGCTGCCCTCTTGGCCCTGAGTGTCAGCCCAGGGTTCAAAAACAGAGGTAAAGCCAGGTTCTAACAGTAGAGGGAACAGGTTTGGGAATGGAAAGCTGTGCCCTTGCTGGGGAAGCTTTATGGGGTCTTGTTTCCACATTGCTCCTTTCTTCATGGTCTTAACAACCATCATGCTGCTATGTTACATAAATATTGTCAAAAGGAGTCACTCTTAAGAGAAGATGCTTGGTGGGCCCCTTTGCATTCCCCAGCCAACTGTACTTCTGTTTAAAGATAACTGGCTTTCAAACACATCCCCTAAACTCACTAGCCACCTACTTCAGCTGGAGCTCCACCAAAGAAGTGGTGATCTGCTCCAATGGTAGAGGAAAAACTAGCTGCAGTAGACCTGTTTTGGGAATGGATGTCTATAGGTCACACTTTATAGACAATGTAAGGGATTTTTTCCAGCATAGCATAGACTCTCACTTAATGCACTGATGTTAAACTTAATCCCCTGCTCCCACCCCATGCAAGATGGGACTTCACTGTAGCTTGTTTAGGATAACACAGAACTCAACCCTGGTCTGCTCTCCAGAGTCCAGACACAATGTTTTACTGATTGTACTGATTCTTAGAAGGTACAGAGAAGCCAGGATGCACCCCGTGAATTGTACAGAGCTTCCTGGAACGCCCTGCAAAGTAAATCCTCTGCTTTGTGAGTTAGACCCTCTGTGTAAAATTTAAACAATCACCTTCCCCCACAACTCCGAGTTTCCTTCAGCCCCAATGTAGCAGTCTCCTAAGCTGCATACACGGGGCTGTAAAGTGAGATTGAGCTGCATGAGAACTGTGTGCTGATGCAGCACTCTGGATGCAAGAACCAGAAGTGGGAAATGAAGAGACATTTCTGAATGCCCCAGGGCCCAGGCCAATGCTGCAGCAGGGACGTGGCACATGAAATGCAGCCTCCAACTGGCCAAGGCAGCCAGCATGCTTGCTTCTCAATTGATGGGCTCTGCTCCTGGGAACAGATGGGAGAACCCATCCTGGGAATTTACCTCCGGCCTCCTTCCTCAGTTGGAAGATCCCCACTTGTCCTGCCAATGAGCTCACAGACTTTAAATTTCTTTTCTGGGAGCCAACTTATGCAGTCATTCATCGGTGTTATCTAATCTCTGTGGGGACAGGCCCATGGCCATGGTTAAATTGCACTGAAAAATGACTCTATAGCGGTGAGGACAGGCGTGCATAAACACCGGGCTTCTGCAAACAAACTTGGGCCTCGCCTGCACATGGCCACTCAGGGTGGAGTGGTATCTGATGCTGCTCAATGTGTCAGGCTTTCTTCACCCAGCTGGTGCCCACCCCAGCCCCATCCCAGTGCTAGGACGGACAATTTTACATAAGATGGCTAGGCTGTGCAATGAAAAGGTCCATTACTCTTACAAAAGCTAAGAAAGCAAAAGAATAGAGCAAAGGAATGAAAGGCCTGCCAGTTTCCCTTCGGTATGTTCTCATAGCATCCTGAGCTTTACTCTGATGGCATTTGCCACAATTATGATTAAGTAATACTTTATATATAGATAGAGGGGACAAAATAGTGAGCCTAGAAAAAGACCACATAAACATATTAATTCAGCATAGAACAGTGGTGGTGCAGACTAGTGTTGGGACAAATGGCTTTCCTTAGAAGGAGAAAATTAAATTAGATCCCTACCTCACACTACATACAAATATAAGTTCCCAATGGATTAACCACCCATACGTGAAACTAAAACAACAAACATCAAAATTATGAGAAGGAAGCTTGGGAGAGTAACTTTACAATCTTAATCAAGACAAGAAAGCTGTAATCCTAAAAGATTGACCAATCTGATCATAACAAATTAAAATCTTCTGCACGAGAAAAAGTCTAATGAATAAGGCTCGATGATAAGCAACACACTGGGAAAAAGCATTTGCAATATATACAACAGATAAAGAATCAGTCCCCAAGATGAGTCAAGAACTCCCACAGAAAAAAAGTGGGTAAAGAAAATGAACAGGTATTTCATTGAATGGGCTTCCCTGGTGGCTCAGTCGGTAACGAAACCGCCTGCAAGGCAGGAGACCCAGGTTTGACTCCTGAGTCGGGAAGATCCCGTGGAAGAGGAAATGGCAACCCACTGCAGCATTCTTGCCTGGAGAATCCCATGGACAGAGGAGCCTGGAGGGCTATAGTCCATGGGGTCGCAAAGAGTCGGACATGACTGAGCAACTAACATTTTCACTTTTTATTCCATTGAATACCTGAAAGTTCAGAAAGCTTTGAATCATGTCCAGCTCGCTAGTGATCAGAGATACACAGGTGAAGACAAGGAGGAGATGCCATTCCACATCCAATCAGATTGGCACAAATTAAAAAGTCTACTAATACCAAGCACTGGTGAGAATGTGGAGAAACAAGAACTCTCATATGTCGCTACGGTAAATCGATACAAACACTGTGGAAAGCAAGTTGGAACTAGCCAGCCAAGCTGCAAACGTGCACACCCTATGATTCAGCAATTCCACCTCTAGGAATACCTCCCATGGGAGCCGGAAGAGAGGCGCACCAGCCTGATGACAGCAGCCCTGGGAGAGAGCAAAGGTGAGAAACTGACAGAACAGCAGGTAGCAATCGAATGGATGTGCAAACTCAGTGTTTTAACATGAAACTATCTAAAGAACAACGCTGGGTGAAAACATTGAATTGCAGAATATCACCCACAGTTGATGTTATGTTTGAAATGTAACACAAAAAAGACCATCCATGATTTATGAACAGATTGAGAGACAGCAAAATATGAAGACAGATTGGAAGACTTGCCCCAAATTCAAGATCACAGTTGTCTCTAGGGAAGGGGGAAAGACTGAGGGTGTGGCTAACATGAGGGATTTCAACTCTTACTAAAATGTTTTCCTCCTTTTATTTGAGAAAATCATGCTAATATGAGAAATTCTTAACTATTATTAATTCTACTGGGTAGTTTTTATACACTCTACATTTTTAATTATTGAAAAGAACATGAATCTCAAAGCAAGTAAAATTAAAATTCATCGAGTGAAAAAAATTATCCACGTCACTATTTATTTCAGGTTCACCTCCCCAGAGGGCAGAGCTTGGGACCTGATGTTTTGCTATAAATGCAGAGCTCAGGAGAGTGCTGGCCAGAGTCTGGGGTGCTGGCTGAATGGCCCTTTTTAATGCATCACTTCATTTAGTCCTCACAACAGTCTTAGAAGTACACCCATTGTAGAGATGAGAAAGCTGCAGTTTGGGAAGATATAATAATTTGCCCAAGCTCACAAGGCTATTGGATTTTGAACTTGGCTCTAACTCCACATGAGTGGGCAAAGTTCAGGGCATCCATGCTATAGGAGAAGCAGTGGCTGGGGAGAAGGTATGGCAGAGCACACGAGCTACAGGCCTTGTTCTAAATTCTTCATAAGCAACAACTTATTAAAACAAAACAACGGCCCTATGGGGAAAGTATTATAAACATGCAGAGGACATTGAGGAGAAGAAGAGGGAGGTTGAGTTGGGTTGTAAAGGATCTGAAATGCAAAGGCCAGGCATGCTTGGCCCAGGACCTCCCGGGTTTGGGCAGGAGGAGATTCTGCTGGAGCTACCTCTGCATACTCATGGCTCCCTGTCCACTGCAGGATAGCACCCAGGTCCTGGCCCCCGGCGTTCCTCCCAGTGCAGCCTCCTGGCTCACAACACACTATGCTCTGAGATTCTCTGGTCGCCATCCATCTGCCCCACACATGATTTCCATGCTACCTTTTGTGAATGACTTATGATCTCTGTACCTTAGCTCCCTTCTGGGAAAAAAACACGGGAACTGAAAGGACAATGGATACAAGAGGGAAGACACCTGGGAACGGACAGCCTGGAGTGAGGGGAGTGGCCAGGGCAGGTCCTGCCGTGGGTGGGTGGCTCTCCTGCAGCACCTGGGAGTCTGGCCAATTTGGGAGGACATGAACATACACAGAAGGTCCTCTGATGGGTGAGTGGCAGCACCTACCTGAGTGGGGGTTGTGCCTGCAACTGGGGAAATGCTTGAACATTTGGACTTGGACAGTTGGCACAGACAGTTGGTGGTTAACAGCACACAGTGTAGGTGTTCAATAAACATGCTTAATGAAACTAGTTTGGAGCTACTGGCTAGGGTTACAAACAGCACAGGTGAATGCCCAGCAGGGAGGGGGTGGGTGTTAAGGCCACAGGCAAATAACCTAGACCAGTTGGTGATGGACAGGGAAACCTGGCGTGCTGCAGTCCATGGCGTCACAAAGAATTGGACATGAACTGAGCGACTGCACTGAACTGAGTGACTCAGATGGTAGAGAATCTGCCTGCAATGCAAGAGACCTGGGTTGGGAAGATCCCCTGGAGAAGGAAACGGCAACCCACTCCAGTATTCTTGCCTGGAGAATCCCACAGACAGAGGAGTCTGACAGGCTACAGTCCACGGGGTCACACAGAGTCAGACACAACTGAAGCGACTTAGCATGCACACATATGGACAGCATTAGCAGGTGACCTAAAGGCCACACCCAGAAGCCTCAGGATATGAAACAGGTAAACCAGTGGGGCAGGGACTAAAGCTCAACGCAGATGCAGGTGGGTATTGGAATTCATTCAACAGATGAGGACAACAGGAGCACTTCCAGATGCCACCTGCTGATGGGGGTGGGCTGCAAAGGCAAAGACCTGGGACAGAGACTGGGCTGGGCCACGTGTGCAGAGCTCAGAGCTGCACAGACAGGCTGGAGGAGAGTAAAACATAAGGGTAAGACAAGAGCCTGGTAAAAGTCCCCAGCCCTTTGTATAGAACAGCCTCCAAGGCTGACAGCAGGGCATACTGACTCCGCTGGGGGCCTTCATGCTACCCCAAGGGAAGCCTGGCACGCCTCTATTTTAAGGAATAATCATGTTCTTGATGATCATTATGATGGAGAAGATGATAAGAGCCACCACCTACTGAGAGTGCGCTGTGCCGGGCATTGTTCTAAATGCTTTTTGTGCATTAACTTACTTCAACAGCACAACAAACCCACGAGGAAAGTATCATCATGCAGAGGAAGAAACTGAGATACAGAGAGGTTAAGTTAGACTGCTGGAATTTATTAACAGCTGGGATCCCATCATTTGGCTCGAAAGCCCATTTCCCAGGAGTTGGGCTGTAAAAACCAGCTAGCATTTGAACAGCACCTAAGTGCTAACAAAAGCACATATGTATTCATGTCCTCATTTGAGCCTCAAGTGGTCTTAATGGCATGGGGCTGTACCCACCATGAGCTGGCTGGATAGGGTCAGGATGGATAGCAATTCGGGTCAAGGAAGAAGAACCAAGTTAATAGGAGGCACACATCCCTCATGAAGTGTCTATAACTCTTAGTTTGACTCTGGAACTCGATCACCTCTTACTCTGTGACTCGGGTAAGTGGATTACCTCTCTCTAAGCTTTAGCTTTCTGCTGTGGAAAAAATGAGCCACTGTGGGCTCTGTCCAACACCTACTGGAAGAATTACGTAAGATGATACATACAAATTACCTGAAGAAATCCTAGTTTGGGGGGGTTATTTGTGGGGCTTCCAGAAGCAACAGTGTGGAAGTTCCTTGCAGAATGGAGTGATGGAGCGTTTATGAACGCTGCTTTGAAGTCAGGTGGTCCTGGGTGGGAATCTGAACCTTGTTAGCTGAGCAACCTGAGGAAGTGAATTCACCCTCTCTTTGCCTTGGTTTTATCATTCATTCCTTTGCATTTACTGAGTACTTACTATGACCCAGACACATGACATATGTGATTCTGTAAAGCGAGGTGGAGTGCGGAAATGATTAAATGACAGAGGGACTTCCCTGGTGGTCCATGCTCCCAATGCAGGGGGCCTGGGTTCCATCCCTGGTCAGGGAACTAGGTCCCACATGCTGCGAATGCCTGCCAAAACTAAAGATCCCCAGTGCCACAACTAAGACCTGGCACAGCCAAAAATAAATAAATAAAAATAAATATTTAAAAAATTAAATGGAGGCATCACACCATGCCTGGCCACAGTCGACATCTCTGGGGAAGATGTCTAGCACTGTAAATGCTAGAGTCCAGGGTCTGAGTTATCACTTGGAACTCATTGTCTCCTGCTCCCATTGCAATGTAGCACAAAAGCTGAGGACAGGCTCTGGATGCTTCAGGATTTCCACCTTCCTGGCCCGCCTGATCCCCAATGAGCCTCTGCCTGAGATGTGAAATGAGACTCAGAGATCTCCTTCCCTGCCCCGCTCACCCTTCCTACTAGAAAGCGCACTCTTTCCGTGACCTCATTAGAAAACCATAGAAAATTTATTTTTAAGACAAGGAGCGATGACTGCATTTTGCAAAGCAGGAACTCCCATGGTTCCGCAATCGCCCCCAGGGCCCCTCAAGGAAGCATTTTCTGAGTCCCCTACATGTCAATCACCAGCTTCCTCAATGGCTGCTGCAGAGACACCCACAGAGGCCAGAGATGGGCACATCTAGCACCCACTGGCACCGAGTGGGTGCTTCAAGGTACCATTGAACAAAAGAATGGATGGACTCAAAAACAAGGCACCTACCCTGTCGTCTTTCTTTACAGCACCTGGAACACTGGATACCAAATCACCATCACCTCCGGTGAGTCATTTCACATCTGTGTTCCCACTAAAGCAAAGTGCAAGTGTTAGTAGCTTAGTCATGTCCAACTCTTTGTGACCCCTGGACTGTAGTCCACCAGGCTCCTCTGTCCATGGGATTCTCCGGGCAAGAATACTGGAATGGATAGCCATTCCCTTCTCCAGGGGATCTTCCCAACTCAGGAACCGAACCTGGGTCTCCCACATTGCAGGCAGATTCTTTACTGTCTGAACCATAAGGGAAGCTTCCCACTAAATAGCCCCCTGCAAGTTGGCAGGGATCCTGCTTGTATTGTCACCAGAGTCCCCTGCACCCAGTCAGGCACCTGACACACGGTACTCACAGATACTCACAGACTTAGGGACAGAGACTGCCTAATATCAAGAGGGGTGGGAGAGCCCTGTCTGCGGAAGCAATTTTGCAAGGATGTGAGGTTTAATGTGGGTTTGGAATGTAGCTGCCTGTCTTATTCACACCATACACACATATGCACGCACACACACACACACTTTCTATTTCCTTCTACTTCTCCCCACCCTGGGAGGTCCAGGCCGCTGTGACACACCAAGGATATCACTGTGACATGACACAGTCAGAAAGCTGTGTGTGGCAGCTGCAGTCAAAGGATGGGGCAGGGCGAGGCTGAGCAAGCCGATCTGCCAGGACCCCAGGAACTCGTCCCCTTGCCTGGTCTGCAACAAAGGCCAAGGAATGATGGGTCAGTATTGTCAGCTCACTGGGCACAGGCTGACACAGGACAGACTTGGACAAGTGTTCTTTGAGGTTCTAGAAGAATTATCCGAATTCCTGAAGATACTGAGATGCTTCTTCCAGGTCGATGTTACAATCCTGTTGATAATAACACATTTCCCTTTTGCTTAGTGCTTTTCACTGACAAAGTCATCACTTACATAATCTTATCAGAATAGGTGCTCAGCAACAGACACTTATTGGGCATCTACCATCTACTGTATGCCAAGCATTCTGCTATATGCTGAAGGTATAGCCATGGATAAGACAGCAAGGTGCCTGCCTTCACTGGGATCAATAAAGATGTCACTGCCCCAAGAATCCTACAAACAAATGCCAGCTGACAAAACTGACCGAGGGAAAGAAGGCAGCTCTGTGCAGGCCCATGAGAGGGATAATGGGGAGCTGACCTGGTTAGGCAGGTGTGATGATTGACTGAGACCTGATGGAGGAATGGGCTTCATTAGATAAAAGGGAAAGAGATAAGGAAGAGCATTCTAGCAGAGGGAAGAGCCTGTGCAAAGGTCCTGACGCAGAAGAGAATAACCTTGAGAGGCTGGCAAGGGCTCTATTCACCTTATCCCCATTTCACAGATGAGGGATTAAAACCCAAAGAACCACACAGCAGAATCAGGATCAGAACTCAGACTTCTGACTCAAAACCTGGTTTTGTGAAACTCCATGGATCTTCAAAGCCCCCAGCTTGCCTTTTCTGGGGCCTTCCATGGTCCTGGCTCAGGCTGGGCTGGGTGTGCTGGTGGGGATGGCAGGAAGGTGGGGGCAGGACTGTTCTCACAAGGCACTTCCGTTCCAGATCAGCCAGAAGCAGGAAATGGCAAAGAACACGCATTCTCACAAGACTGCCCAACTTGTGTCTGGGCTTGGAGGAGGGGTGGGGGGAGTAGGGAGGGTGTGTGCAGCCCCATGAACTGTCATCATGGCAGAGCTGCTCTGATCCCTACTTCCGGGGTATGCAGGCAAGGATCAAGGTGGGAGGCTTTCCAAGGAACATCTCAGCCCTGCCAGACAGAGGACAGCTGAGTCAGCAGGCATCACACTCTCCCCCAGAGCAGTTTCATAGAACCCCACCCTAGTTGGCAGGAAGGAAATACAGGCTTCCCAACCTTGACAATGACAGTTAAGCCAACCTGGCATTAGACAAATGACTAATATTTGTTGTGTACGGGAAGACTGTAGTAGGCAGAAGAGAATGCAAAGATGTGCAAGCCACCAACTTGTCTCTGCCACCGAGAGGCCCTCCAGTCACTATTCCAACATCTTGCTTTGTTTTCATCACAGCACTATCACTGCTGGAAATTATCCCACGTGTTCACTTGTCTGTTGTCCGTTTTCCCAGGAGAAGGTGAATGCCATGAGGACAACCCATCTTGCCTGCCTTCTCACGGCTGTATCCCAGAACCTGGCACTGACTTGAAAGAGCTGTGGGATGAGCGAACAATAGAAAGGAAGGAAGAGAAAGGGAGGGAGGGAGGGAGAGAGAGAAAAAGGAAGAAAGAAGAAAAAAGGAAAGGAAAGAAAGGGATAGAGAGAGGGAGAAGAAGGAAGGAAGAAAGAAGGAAAACTTAAAGAAAGGAAGAGAAAGGGATGGCGAGGGAGAGGAAGGAAGGAAGAGGAAGGAAGAAAGAGGAAAAAAGGAAAGGAAAGAAAAGGATGGAGAGAGGAAGAAAGGAAGAAAGAAAGAAGGAAAGCAAAGTAAGAAAGGAAGGAAGGAAGAGAAAGAGGGAGGGAGAGAGAAAGGAAGGAAGGAAGGAAGGATGGAAGGAAAGAAGGTTGCTTTCAAAGAAGGAAGACAACTCATGTGGAGTTTGTCCATTTGCCAGAAATTGGGTTGGAAACTTTATACTTTATCCCACTAACTCTCATCACGCCGCTGAAAGGCTGGGTTTGTTCCCATTGCCCAGGGAGTGAGCAGACCACATCTAGTCCAGGGAGAAGCACTGAGCCCAGCCTGAGGATGCTGATGGGGTGAGAAGGTGAGAAGGGATGTGACGCAGGAGAACCAGCATGGCGTGGTGATGCAACACAGGGCTGAGAAAGACATAAAGTCCAAGCTACTCTCTTGGTTTCTGGTTAGGACCCCTGATTCCAGAGTGACTCCAGAGTGAATAACAGATACAAAATCGGTCAGAGTCAGTAATGCCTCATGTAGCACATGGAGTCTGCAGGGCTTCCTCCCAACACACCCTTTTCAAGTTCAAGGCACTCTGCCCCTGTCTGCTGAAATTCTTTCTAGGAACTGCTGAGCATAAAGAAGGACCTTGCCCAAGGTCATGTCGCATCTTAGGACAGCTGTGTCTAATGATGGATACAAGTGGAGGTACAATGGCTTGGCCCCCTTCCCCAAACCGGAGGCAGCTCTGAAGGGACATTCCAGCTTCGGAGCTCCCCAGGGCACTAGCAGAGACCTCTGTTGCAGTTCAACCTCCCCATCTGTCCATTTCTGCTCCCCTGTGTTGATCACAGGAGCACTCTCCACCCATCCTCCTGCACGTGAATCTGAATCTCCTCCAGGAGAACCAACCTAAGACACCTCCTAAGATGCACTCTGGAAACCAAGGAACCCCAACCAGGACCTCAACTTGGGGTCAGTGCCACTGACTTCCAGTCAGTGAGACTTGGGGGCTTTTTGTTTCTGTATAGAAATGCTCCCATGCTAGCTAAGGATGTGGTTGCCTCTGAACTCAGGCTGCCTGAGTTTGAAACTCAGCTTCACGTTTTCTGGCTACATGAGCCTACGCAAGTCTTTTCTGTTTTCTCCTTTATAAAACAGAATTCTCTGTCATGAGACACTGAAAATCACACACATCAATACATAGGAAATCTTCAGAATAGCGCCCATCATTCTGCAAGTGCCCCAGACAAAATAGCTCTTAGTTATGGTCAATTTTGGAGAAGGAAATGGCAACCCACTCCAGTATTCTTGCCTGAGAAATCCCATGGACAGAGGAGCCTGGTGGGCTACAGTCCATGGGGTCACAAAGAGTCGGACAAAACTGAGGGACTGAACAGCAGCAGCATGGCTGATTTGATTATTCAAAGTGTATGCTTGTCTCCTCTCTCCTGGAAGGACTGCAGGTGTGTAGGTCAGCAGCCCAGCGAGACCAGCACAGCCAGGTCTGTGTTTAGCCTGATACTAAACACAAGGCCGATGGTAAATGGATGCATGCATGCCTGGATGCTGGATGCTGGGAGTGATGCCTGGATGCTAGTGAGGCTGGCAAGGGTGTTCTCTTGCTGTTCCTCCTTACCAGTCTTCCAGAAGCTTTCAGAATGAAAGACCCCGAGCAGATAGAAGATACTGTTATTATCTGAACTGTCTGAAATTTGCTTATCACTAATTCAGATCAACTAGGGATATGCCATTTTCATAAATCAACCGAACCACACAATCGGCCCGCCTGCAAAGCATAAAGATGACAATAATAATCCTGTGTATTTATGCAGTGTCTTTGTTCTGGAAAGCTCCAAACAGTCGACAATCATTATCTCATTAATTCTACAGCCATCTCTGAAAGGTAGGCAGAGAACAGGCACTTCTCCCCTTGAATAGGCAGGAAAATAATGCTGAGAGTAATAGTAAATACTTACAAATGCTTATTCTGGGCTGGGCCCTATTTCAAGTTCTTCATGAATTTTAACTCACTTATAACTCTGTGAGGTGGTTACTATTGTTGTCCTCATTTTACAGAGCCAACTAGGACCCAGAGAGGTTCAGGAATTTGCCAAGGTCACCCAGTCAGCAGGAATGAAAGCAGTGTTCCACCCTAGGCGGCCTGACCCGGGGGCCCTACTCACTCACTTCCTGCAGCCAGCGGCCTCCAAAACCCAGGAGGCAACATGGCACCAGGGACAAATGCAAGTCAGGGCTGTGGATAGAAGACACTCCAGAGATGGTGACAGTCTCAGGCCAGCTATACACGCAGGGGAGGGGAAGACCCACAGACTCGGCTTCAGAAGTGGATCTGAGCCTCAAATGTGGCATTTACTTGCTGGCCAAACTTGTCCCCAAACCAAGAGCCACTCAGTAAGCTATTGCTGTCACTGGGACCTTTGCCTGAATGAGCATCAGTGCATGACAGGCAGGGAAGGGGGACGACACAGTGGCACTGGTAGTCACTCGAGTGAGGGGCAAAATGTCATCAGAAGAGGGACACACTCTACTTACTGCCCTGCGGTGACCTGAACGAGAAGGAAGTCCTAAAGGGAGGGCATATATATTTATGTGGACTTCGCAGGTGGCGCTAGTGGTAAAGAACCTGCCTGCCAATGCAGGAGATATGAGACATGGGTTCGATCCCTGGGTTGGGAAGATTCCCTGGAGGAGGACATGGCAACCCACTTCAATATCCTTGCCTGGAGAATCCCCTGGACAGAGTAGCCTGCTGGGCTACAGTCCATGGGATGGCCAAGAGTTGGACACAACTGAAGCGACTTAACATGCACACACAATGTGTTTATGTGGGCTGATTCATTTTGCTGTACAGTAGAAACTAATACAACCGTGTAAAGCAACAATCAGTTCAGTTGCTCAGTCGTGTCCAAGTAATTGTGACCCCATGGACTGCAACATGACAGGCTTCCCTGTCCATCAACCAAATCCTGGAGCTTGCTTAAACTCATGTCCATCGAGTCGGTGATGCCATCCAACCATCTCATCCTCTGTCTCCAATAAAAATTAATTAAAAAAAAGGAAGGACACAGATGAACACATCTTTTTCTCTCACTTTTGCTTCTCACTATGTGATGAGTTCAGGCACCAGCCACAGGATCTTTTGTTGTTATTGTTGGTTAGTCGCTCAGTTGTGTCTGACTCTTTTGCAACCCCATGGACTGTAGCCCACCAGGCTCTTCTGTCCATGTGATTTCCCAGGCAAGAATACTGGAGTGGGTTGCTATTTCCTTCTCCAGGAGATCTTTCTGCCCCAGGGATTGAATCTGCGTCTCCTGCATTGGCAGGCAGATTCTTTACCACTGAGCCACCTGAGAGGAGCTAAATTTCATCACCTCCTAAGCCCTCCAGTGCCTTTCCACCAGAATGCTTTACCTTTGCAGACCAGGTCCTGGTCTCCTCCTCCCCCACTTCATCCCAGACATTCTGATTCTCCTGGGCCCTCGCACATACCCAGTCTCACTGCAGATAAGTCACTGCCTCAGGGAGGCCCTTCTGGGGAAAGTCACCTCCTCAGGGACACCCAACTCAAAGGAGCCCTAGGCACCTCTGTATATCCCTGCTCTAACTGCCCCCTTAGTCTTATCACTGACTGATTTGTTCTTGTTAATTTATTTATTCATGTATTATTTTTCTCCCCTAATTAGAATGCAAACTCCATGCCAGGGTGGTTTGGTCACAATGTAACCCCAGCCTGGAGAACAGTAGGCTTTGCAGTTAATATTTGTTAAATGAATTATAAAAAGACTTGCAGAGCACTTAGTCCATGCCAGGAATGAGTTCTGTGATTAACATGAATTATCTCATTTAATCCTCACATCACCCTGAGGCAGCTGGCCCTAATTATCATCCCCATTTTACAGATGAGCGAACAGAGGCAGAAAGGGTTAACTATCCTGCCTACATGACAGCCAGGATAAGAATCCAGGCAGTCTGGCTGTCCAGTCTTAGCTCCACACCACACGGAGGTCCAGTAGCTGTGGTTTGGGCTATAGCCTCAACTCCCTTACACAATGAGATCAGATCTAATCTCCTTTCCAGCCTCATTCTGGCCATTCCCTGATGCACACCCTAAGTTCCAGTCCCATGGAAACTTCTGGAAGACCCTGCCCTTTGTTGTCTCCACCATTTACCTTTGCTGTTCTCCACCCAGCACGCTCATCTTTCTTGACCAACTGCTTTCTTGCCCTGAAGATTCCAGTTCAGGGTTTCAGCTCAGCAGGCTTCCCTGAAGGCTTGGGTCAGGTGCCGCCTCAGCGTCCTCCTAGGACCCTGCACTTCCCCAATCCCTGTGTATAGTCCACCCTGGTGCACACGTGTGTTCCCCCATCTGCAGTGGCTCCCCACTCATTCATTTGTCTTAGCAGATATTTACTGCATGCCCAGCCTTGCAGGTGCTAGGGAAACAGCCCTGTGCAAACCACAGTCTCCAACCATGAAGACCTAACATCCTAGTGAAGGGGATACACAAGAAAGAAACAAAAATATAAAGTCAGGGAAAATGATGCAGGCAAAGGCAGAGGAGAGGGAGAGAGATTAATGGGGTAGGGTTATATTAGAGGGCTCAGGAATGGCTGTGCATTCAGTACACCAGTGGTCTCCAAATTGTTTTGATCATATACCCTGTAATTCTTGAGGGTACTTCCCTAGTATATGAACATATATTTGAAACAGTATAATGAACATATATATGAAAAATCACAGGCTCCCCTAATCACTGCTGTACTGCTCTATCACAGTTCATTATAAAATAGACATAAAATATAGAAATATCTTCCCTGGTGGCTCAGACAGTAAAGCGTCTGCCTACAATGCCTACCATGTGGGAGACCTGGGTTCAATCCCTGGGTCAGGAAGATCTCCTGGAGAAGGAAATGGCAACCCACTCCAGTATTCTTGCCTGGAAAATCCCATGGATGGTGGAACCTGGTAGGCTACAGTCCATGGGGTCGCAAAGAGTCGGACACGACTGAGCGACTTCACTTTCATAGAAATACCTTAAAGATGAGTAAAAAAATGACTTAGTAAGAGACTTTCTGGAATGTTCCTCTTGCCTCTTGGTGCAGCATCTTGCATGTTTGTGCGTGTACCCTGACTTAAAGACCCCCATGCCAGAACTGCAGCTCGGCTTAGTGTTTAAAAGGAAAAACACAAACAGAGAAACAAGGCCACTCCTGATCCTGGCAAATTACATGTAGCAGACACCCCAAAATAATCTGTCAGGTGACTCAGGGAATGGGGCTCATTAGACACCAGGTAAGTCAGCCTCAGACAGTCACGTCCTAATCCTTGGTCTCAGTTTCTCTGTCTATAAACACAGGGTGTGGTCTCCACCCCCAAGGGCCTCCGTGAGTCTACACGGGCCCAGAGACCCAGGCTCGGGTTCCCTCCGCCTGAATCAACCACTGTTCCCCAACCTAGAAGGAAGCCCACTTGGTCCTGCAGCAATACACAGCAAGCTCTGGTGTGGGCAGGGCTTTCATTTGCTGGCCGTTTATTGATTTTTACTGGTTCACACAGAAAGGAAAAAAAATGCAAACAAAGAAACAAAGGCACTCCATCTCTAACCCCAGCAAATTATGCAGAGATTCAAGAGAGTAATGAAAACCATAAAGCATCTGCTGAAATAAGAGCTCCCAATCTTCTATAATCTTTGGTGATAAAACGCAACTCAGCAGGCCAGTGACACCCATTCATAAATCCTGGGTCCATTTACCCGTGCTAAGAACACGTTTGCCAGTGCTAAGAACCCATCCTGTTGTTCTGCACACCTGCCGGGGTTAAAGGCCAGTCCTTTAAATGTCAGAGGTGGTTCTCAGCATTGTCAAAGCCAGGGATGCCAGGGGCCTGGGACTTCCATTGCTGCAGAGTATGTAGACGGTAGAGACTCGCTGGCTCTCTGGACAGTGGCCAGACAGCCCTGTGAGGGGTTAGGGTAGATGTGAGTAAAGTCCATTGTTAGGCTCAGGAATCTGGGGCTCTGAGAAATCAACTTGTCCCAGAGTTACACAGAGAGGAGTGGAGGCAAGATTCAAGGCGAGACTCAAGGCCAAGGCTACCCAACAGCCTGACCCATGAATACTTGTTCTTCTGGAAGTTTCTGTAAGCTCAAGGCTGGGTCAGTCTTTGTCATCTGTTTCCCACTCCCTAGGACAAGGCTTTGCAGGTAGGAGTAGGTGACTAACATGGAGGAAGGGATGGAGGGAGAGGAGAGAGGGGGATTCAGTTTATGGCTTGTCTGCTGATACTGAGAACAGTGCTAAAAACAACCATTACCTCACATCAGCTGCCGCAACCAGTGCTTTAAACACAGTGTCTCAGCTACTCTTTCCAACAACCTCTGAGGAGGTCACTGTTGCAATCCCCATTGTTTAGAAGGGGAAGGGGAAACAGAAGAGGCACAGAGAAGTTCAGTAACTTGCCCAAGGTCGCTCAGCAAGAAGGTAGTCAACCCCGAACATCAGTTCTGACGGCTCCGATGCTTGACCACCTGCCTGTCACTGGGAGCAGAACCTGAGCTATTATTTCCGGCACCCCTGCTAGTCTGCACTGTAGGAGTGGGGGCAGCTCTCGTATCAGGAGGAGGCAGCATCCAGTGAGTCCTGTGACACAGCCTCCTGGGAACCCTGATGTCTGTCCACAGGCCGGGACGTGCAGCCAAAGCCCTGTCAGGGAACATTCGCACAAGCGACAGAAGATCCACTCTCATTCCCCAAAGCAAAAGGTGTGAGAAGTTGTAGATTTGGACACGAAGAGTCCGGACACAGATGAGAAAGGAAAGACAGAGAAGATAGGCTGGTGTGGAGCTGGAACCAGGAGGTTCAAGGGATGAAGAAGCACCAAGAGAATGGGCTGCACTGACTGGACTGCACTTGCTCTGAGACCCTGGGCCTCCCAGAGCTTCAGGCTCTCATTTATTAATACAAAACGGGGATAATAATGGTACCTACCTTATAGAATTCTTATAAGGATTAAGTAGTGTATGTAAACTGCTTTAAGCACAGTGGTTGGCATATGGGAAGTGCTCAACAAGTACCGGTGGTGGTGGTAACGGTCCAGTCATATAACTGATGTGAAACATAAGGGGAGGAAAAAGCTTGGGCAGGTAAGATGTGAGGAGGGAGCAATCACATCACCCCCAAGCTTTAAGTGACATGAGGTTAAGAGACTGTATCTGAATACAGCCAAGGCAAAGACCGTCATCAAGGGACATGCCCAAGGCTGAGTCACAGCATTTTCTGGGCAGGGACTGTGGCTGAATCATCCGATATTTCTAGCCCTGACATCGGCTTTGCAGAGTGTGCACTCCACTGAGGTTTGAGAAATATCCAAGTGGCGGGTCTCCTGAAGATAATGATGAGATTATGTTTCCTACTTTCTCCCTTGGCTTGATTTCCCATTACTGCCCTCGTTGCTGATTCATTGATCTTCTTCCTTCCCTTTTTGAGCATCTGTTGTATGTCATAGTTCTGCTGGAAACTAGACGAGTATTAAAAGGAGTCTGGGACAGGGCTGTAATTGAAGGAACCAGACGTAAGCTCTAACAACCAGAAGGTGAATTATATATTACACCTGGCCACATCCCACTGCTAAGTCGCTTCAGTCATGTCCGACTCTGTGCGACCCCATAGACGGCAGCCCACATGGCTCCCCCGTCCCTGGGATTCTCCAGGCAAGAACACTGGAGTGGGTTGCCATTTCCTTCTCCAAGGCATGAAAGTGAAAAGTGAAAGCGAAGTCGCTCAGTCGTGTCCGACTCTTCGCGACCCCATGGACTGCAGCCCACCAGGCTCCTCCGTCCATGGGATTTTCCAGGCGAAAGTACTGGAGTGGGGTGCCATTGCCTTCTCCAGGCCATATTCCACTGCCCACCCCAAACCAGGTCTTTCCCTTTCCTGTTTGGGTTGTGTGTGAAATTTTAAAAGAACAATCTCGTTTCTGCCTCTCTTATTTCCAGTTCTCAACAGGCACTTCCTAGGAAGATCACAGCATGGGCCCACAGCAGCTCAGCAGAGAGTCGCTCACCTCACCAGTGGGCCATCGCAACTCAGAACCACAAGGAGAGACCACGCTGAGCCTCACACTCAACCGTCTCCTCCTGCTGGCCATCACTACCAATGAACAGTCCCAAGCCTTCATGCAGCACAAGCTGGCCCTCCAAGACCCAAGACACCTCTCCAAGGGGATGTAGAGGGGATCCATGCAGCAAGGTGGGTTCCCAGAGAAGCTGAAGAGCAGGTGGAGGTTTACCTATAGGACTTATACACAGAGACAAAGGAGTGCTCCAGGGCTTGGCCCCTGTGTGAGGGAAGGTGAGAAGCAAGACTGGGCAGAAGGAGAAGATGGGCTATAAGTCCATCTGGGCTGTAGTCCAAGATGGGCTGTAAGTCTCAGCGGAGGCCTCAGCCCAGCCCACTAAGTGCTGAGAAGCTGGGGTGACCTTCAGAGCTGTCCTGAACTTCTGAGTGGGGGCCCAGCTTTTATACCCCCAATCTAAAACAAAAAAGAAGCAGGCTCAGTCACTGAGAGAGGGCTGTCTACAGAGGGATATGACTTCAGCCCAGATACTCTTTTTTTTCAGTTGAATTAAAGATTCTTTACATTCTTTAGTGCTTTACAATTTTCAAAAGTTTCACACACATGATTTCATATATTCCCATAATAACCCTTTTTCTTCCCACCCCTGAATTCCCCTCCCCGCTTCCCTCTCTCCACTAGTAACCACTAGCTTGTTCTCTATACCTGTGAGTCTGCTTTTTTAAAATTTTATTCACTAGTTTGCTGCTTTTTTTAGATTCTACATATAAGTAATAGCATACAGGCCTGGACGCTCTTTGAACAGAGACAATTTCCAAAGAGAGCTGCAAGCCCAGGGCTGTATCAGCAATGCTTCAAACAGTGAGGAGGGGCCTTCAGTCCTGAAAGGGTACTCAGTGGCACACCTCTGTGTCAGGGTGCTCTGGTGACAGCCACTGACTTTTTTTTCCCAGTGAAAAGCAGAAGAACAGGGAAGTGGTTGAGATGTTGGATTCTGGAGTCAGACAGGCCTGGGCTCCAATGAAGGACCTGTCCCTTCTACCTCTAAGCCCTTCACCTGTAAACTGGGGCCACTAAGAGTATCCCCACATTCAGCTACTGTAGGGCTGGATAAGACAACACACACGCCTTGACACAGTAATCGTTCCATATAAGGCAGTTCTGGTCGTTATCACAAACCCACAATAGAGGCATACACTGCTTACTCCTGGCCGTAGCAGTCATATTTTCCCATTCTTAGCCTCACAGACTCTGCAGCACACATGTAAATCCATCAGAAATGTATTCAGGGCCTACAAATGTATACAGGGAATAATCCCAGGTCCCAGAAGGACTGTGGTGATCCATGGAGAAAGCCTGGCCCTCGTGGATTTGAGTGGAACAAGAGAACCAATGTGTTCTTGGCTCTAAGAAGGAACATACAGGCCCAGCAAGAGGACAGAGCGGGTTGGCAGGGGTTGGGATGGTGGAGAAAGGGGAGGGTTGTTTGGACAGAATGAATGCCCAAGGAATCATCTCTGGAAGCAATAAGCAAACTCCAGACGGAAGTGAGGAAGGAGCACTGGGTGCCTGGGGGACACCATCCTGGTGGTTGGGAGCTGCCTGTCATATTTGGAGAATGGCAAAAAGGGGCCTGAGATTAGAAAACCATGTACAAGCAGAAAGGCCCTGGGGCTGAAGAGGCAGCCAGGCTGGACCATACAGAGCCTCAGGTCAGGTGAGAATTCTGGATTCTCCTCCAAAGGTGATGGGAAGGAAGGCCTTGGCAAGTTTTTGAGCAGGAGAGGAACACTGCTGGGGTTCGTGAGATTCTAACACACAAGAGGAGATGTCCATAAACAAAAATGGCCCAGCTGAGTCTATGTCAGTGGAGGAAGAAAGGAGAGGATCCAAGACCCCAGAGTGGTAAGGAGTCTCCTGAGAGTATCTGGCCCAGCTCTTTGCCTTCTGGAAACTAAGGATGAATATCGCCACACTGTGGATGAGGAATCTGAGCCCAGAGATGTCAGGAGACCTGCTGAGGGTCCCGCGGTCAGTGAGAGACAGAACAGGGACCAGGATGCTCTGTTCTCTCTGGAAGTGCTCCACCAGCCCATGCCAGGGAGCGAACGGGCTTTGGTTTCTGCTGCTGCTGTTCTGTTCTAAGGCAATCCCTGGCACTAATGTGGGTTGTAAAAAGAAACATTTCAGAGAGGTTCCTCAGTTGCAGCAGCTGAGGTGCCAGTTCAATGGTTTCTCTACGTCCTCTGACCAGACTCTCTCTGTTCCAAACACTGTAGGAGGCCAGAAAGACTTAACCTTTCCCTGTAGCCACCTACTTCCTCCATCCTTGAGTCCAGCCCAGGACCCAAGAGAGAAAATATCCCAGCTCTCAGATAAGCATGAACTCCAGAGAGTCTCCAGTGTGTGAATCAGATCATTCATCACAGAGGGACTCTGCATGGTGCCTGCAGAAAAAGCATGAGAAGATTCAGGACCACAAGCCAAGAAGCCTCTAGCTTGAGCCCATCTTCCTCTGCCAAGGCCCAGAAAGCAAACAGGCTCCTGAGGATCACTTTCTGTACATTAAGCATCACTTGCAAGCAGGGCAGCCAAGAATCCCCATCCTGGCATCATAGGAGGAGCTACGATGTCCAGGACCAGGAACACAGCCCGTTTAGATACAGCCAAGAGGAAGGAGGGCGTGAAGAAAGTCCCCTCAGACCCACCTGCCTCTCCCCACCTGGCCCACCAACACACAAAGATTTGAAAGCCCAATCTTGGTCTCAGTGTGAGGAGGGTCTCAGCCTCGGAGGGTAAGGAGTGGGGAGAGGACATGAGTGAGGTCTTGGAATCTACCCCCCACCCCGCCCCGCCCCGCCACTGTAGGGCAGGGCAGAAGTCACTCATAGTTCCAGGAGGGGCCTGACAGGTGCAAGCAGCAGGGGGAGGAAATGTAGGTTAGGCATGTAGGGCAGTTCTGAAGCTGGGGCCTGTCTGTCGGGAAGTTAGGCAGGGGCCATCAGAGACAGGAAGTAGAACAGGCAAAGGACCAAGCGGACCTCAAAGCCTCCCATTTGGAAAAGGAGCAGAGGGAGGAGAAGAAAGAATTGCTCTGCTGAAGCAGAGGGAGGGGTGTCGGGGAGGCCGGCTGAGCAGAGGCAGAGCTGCCAGCGGGCCCTCCCCCGCCGACTCCCACGGACACCTGGGCCAGGTGGTACAGGAGCCGAACAGCCACCTACCTACCGTGGAGACACATGGAGACCCGAGGCTGGGCCGCTGCCCAGGACACTCACTAATAATTCCACTAAAAGTCCTCTCTGCCAGAACAAATGTCTCCCTCCCGCACATCCTGAGCTCCCCTCATGAACTCCGCTCCAGCATTTATCCTGTCTGACTTTTATTTGCTGGGTTGTGTGCTCAATTCTTCCACAAATATTTACTGAGCATGAATAAGGCGCTGGGCTGGGGGCTGTGAAGGATACTGAGTTACAAGATCATCCCTCTCTCAAGGACAGACAGCCCAGGCACCTGGAATCCAAGTCCAGCTCCATCACTTCCTAGCTGTGTGACCTTGGGCAAATTCCTCCAGCTGTCTCAATTTCAGTTCTTTTTCTTTTTTTTAAATATAACTTTATTTATTTTAATTGGAGGTTAATTACTTTACAATATTGTATTGGTTTTGCCTGTACAGAAAAAGAGATGGGGATATGGAGTGTTATGGGGATAGGGAGAACAGGGATGGGGCTATGGAGTGATAAAACCTGAAAGGGCAAAAAGGGGTCAGATCAAGGCTTCTGCATAATATCATAATTGCCATTTATCAATCTCCCACTAGTAGTAAGTGTCCAGAACTGCTTCCCATGCTTTATGGATATCATTCCTAAATCTTACCATCACCCTACAAAGTGGGAATTGCTCTACCTGTACACAGATGCAATGGTAAATGGGAGTGACCTTGCACAGTGCCTGGCATATGGTAGGAGTGGGAATAAATGTTAAGTTAATTCATTCTCTGGACACATAATTGTGTCTGAGTGCATGTGTGCTAAGTCGCTTCAGTCATGCCCAGCTCTGTGCGACCTATGGACTATCACCCTCCAGGTTTCTATGTCCATGGGATTCTCTAGGCAAGAATACTGGAGTGAGTTACCATTTCCTTCTCCAGGGGATCTTCCCAAACCAGGGATCAAACCTGGGTCCCTTATGTCTCCTGCATTGGCAGGCAGGTGCTTTACTACAAGTGCCCCCCTGGGAAGCCCACAGTTGTGTCTGCTGCTGCTGCTAAGTCACTTCAGTCGTGTCCGACTCTGTGCGACCCCACAGACGGCAGCCCACCAAGCTCTGCCATCCCTGGGATTCTCCAGGCAAGAACACTGGAGTGGGTTGCCATCTCCTTCTCCAATGAATGAAAGTGAAAAGTGAAAGTGAAGTAGCTCAGTTGTGTCTGACTGTTCGCAACCCCATGGACTGCAGCCTACCAGGCTCTTTTGTCCATGGGATTTTCCAGACGAGAGTACTGGAGTGGGGTGCCATTGCCTTCTCCAACAGTTGTGTCTGCTGCTAAGTCACTTCAGTCGTGTCCGACACTGTGTGACCCCATAGACATCAGCCCACCAGGCTCTCCTGCCCCTGGGATTCTCCAGGCAAGAACACTGGAGTGGGTTGCCATTTCCTTCTCCAATGCATGAAAGAGAAAAAGTGAAAGTGAAGTCCCTTAGTCGTGTCCAACTCTTAGCGACCCCATGGACTGCAGCCTACCAGGCTCCTCCACCCATGGGATTTTCCAGGCAAGAGTACTGGAGTTGGGTGCCATTGCCTTCTCTGGACAGTTGTGTCTACTAAGCACTAAATGTTTCTAGGCCAGTGTTTCTCAACCAGAGGTGATTTTGCCTCTCCCCCGGGAAACAATCAGCAACACCTGGAGACATTCTTAATTGTCACAACTTGGAAATGGGCAGTGATGCCGGCATCTAGTGGGCAGAGGCCAGGGATGCTGCTTGAAGTCTCACAAAGCATGGGGCAGTGCCCCACCAAGGGGGGTTATCTTGTCCAAACTGTCAACAGTGCTGAGGCTGAGAAACCCTGCTCTAGCGCACCAAACAGATGAGCGTTCCTGGAGCGTACATCCAAAAGAATGGACAGAAAATGGACAAATAGCAAGTTAACATGGCGGGGTCTGCTGAGGAGAAAAATACAGCAGAACAAGAAGGAAGAGTGATCGAGTCAGAAGGGGACAGAAGAGGACACTGAGCAGAGACCAGAAGGAAGTGAGGGGTGAACCGGTAGCTGCTGGGTGTGATGGACCAAAGCCCCGGGGCAGGGCACACAAGCATCCTCAGGTGAAGGAGGAGGTCTGTGCAGGTGGACTGCAGGGAGTCGGGAGCCTGTGGTGGAGATTGGGTCAGAAAGTGACTGGGACAGTTTAGTTAGTCGTGGACATCTTCTGGCCCCCAGGGCCGGTGCACTTGTTGAGGACACAGGTCATGCCTTTGTACATAACCTCTCAGTGCCACATGCTTGATGGAACCAAGCTGAGGAAGACACCAAGCTGACTTATATTTTGGCTCAGAGCAGGCAGTTTCCTGTATTATGAAATTGCATAAGACACATTGTCACTACTTTGTTCTGGTTTGGGGCAGGAAATGGGTTTAAATGTGCTTTCATCTTTCATTTTTAAATTGTTAGTTAGCTTTCAATCATTTCAGGAGAGAGAATATAATGATAAGTATCACTGAAGAGGGAATTCCAAGTCCTAGAGCTGGTTGTAAATAGAATTTTTACACTGGCCTCTTAGTCCAAATGAGAAAAGGTATCCATTCATGGATCCAACACATAGTTCCTGGAGATAACCATAGGGCAGAACTGCTGCTACTGCTAAGTCACTTCAGTCGTGTCCGACTCTGTGCAACCCCATAGATGGCAGCCCACCAGGCTCCCCCGTCCCTGGGATTCTCCAGGCAAGAACACTGGAGTGGGTTGCCATTTCCTTCTCCAATGCATGAAAGTGAAAAGTGAAAGTGAAGTCGCTCAGTCGTGTCTGACTCTTAGCGACCGCATGGACTGCAGCCCACCAGGCTCCTCCGTCTATGGGGTTTTCCAGGCAAGAGTACTGGAGTGGGGTGCCATTGCCTTCTCCGAGGGCAGAACTGGGGTGATGCAAAAATGAATCAAGCACAGATTCTTCTCTCCAGCAACTTACATAGGGGAGGGGTAGAAAAGTTAAAATGTATATATAATTAATAATATAAGGTACAAAGTGGTGCCTAGAATGATGTTAAGAAGGATTCTGATACCCCATGTGAACTCGGTGAGAAAAAATGCTATGATCAATTATCCGGGCCTGCCACCAACAGGGAAGACAGGTAGCTGACATTCCTAGTATTTTTGCTTAAGTGGAGACCAAATAAGTGGAAATGTAGCTTTAAGAGTGAATTATGTCCTTCCTTTTTAGTGATTAACACAGAAATATAATTAATATGCAACACTATTGAAGTGGAAATGGAGGAGCAGCAAGAAACTCAATTTCATAACATCAAGTGCACGTTTACTGAACTCTTCAACTCTAGGAGTATTTAAGAAATAAGAGAAAGAGTAAGGAGTTCTCTGCTTTTAAATGGCTAATTACAAGCAAGACTCAGCCAAGGTTTACCATTTAAAACCAGGGCACAAGGGACTTTCCTGGCAGTCCAGTGGTTAAGATTTGTGCTTCTACTGCAAGGGATGCAGGTTTGAGCCCTGGTTGAGGACCTAAGTCCCTTGGACTACAAGGAGATTCAACCAGTCCATCCTAAAGGAAATCAGTCCTGAATATTCATTGGAAGGATTGATGTTGAAGCTGAAACTCCAATACTTTGGCCACCTCATGCGAAGAGCTGACTCATCTGAAAAGACCCTGATGCTGGGAAAGATTGAGGGTGGGAGAAGAAGGGGATGACAGAGGATAAGATGGTTGGATGGCATCACCGACTCAATGGACATGAGTTTGCGTAAACTCCGGGAGTTGGTGATGGATAGGGAGGCCTGGCGCGCTATGGTCCATGGGGTCAAAAAGAGTTGAACACAACTGAGCGACTGAACTGAACTTAACTGGGGACCTAAGATCCCTCATGCTGCGTGGTGCAGCCAAAACACAAAAAAATCTATACTTCAATTAAAAAAATTTTTAAAAACTGATTAAAATCAGGAGGTGAGCTCTGGACTGCAGGCCCCTCCCCAGCCCTCCTCTACCAGGAGGTGGACTTGAGGAGTGTGGCAGGAGAGCAGTGAAATCTCTTCTGGGAACTGGATTTGCCAGTCAAATCCTTCCCTGCCAGGCCCTGGACAGACAGGACAAGATATCCTGTGACTGCCCGGACCTTTGCAAGCTTGTGCAGTGACAGTTTGGGGGCTGACTTCCCAAGTCACCTTTCTTTGGGATTCTATCCACTGCCCTTTTGTTCAAGCTGTTGAAGAACTCAGCCTGGTGGAAGCAGCCTATAGATGGGTCTTAGTTTAGCTCTGACATAACAAAGCTCCAGAATGATCTTCCCACTTGCTAGTCAATCTGGGATTGAGGTAAAGGCAGTGCACAGGTTTCAGGATCCAGAGAGAGATGGAATTGCTTCATCAATATCACAAAGTGAAGGCACGTGGGGAGAGAGTGTTCTGGCTCTGCCGTGTCAGCAGTACTTCAAGACACAAACAATGGGAAGGGAGCGGGGGAGGAGGGAGGTCAAGGGAATCCCTCAGAGATGCACCCTTCACCCTTCACCCTCAGAGGGCTGCTGTGTTGGGAGGAGGTGGTCAACCTTGCTGGCCAGTGTGTCCTCTCAGAGGGACAGCCTTCCAAGGCTCAGGAAAGAAGGAGACAGAACAGAGCTGCAACCAAGAGATCAAAAACTTAAGTCACAAAAGTGTGTTTTTTTTTTTTTTAAAGTCCTTTTTTGAAAGGCAACCTAAAAAAGTGCCTTCACATAGCCAGCTTTATGCCACCTTTAAACTAAACTGTTTTCAGAGGCAGAGGCTGAACAGCCCAGAGCCCATTTGTGAAGCCTTCAAACCTGCAGCCCAAAGACCTTGCTTTATTCTGTTTCTATTTTCATTTTCATTTCTGGAGAAAGGGCTGAAAGGGGAAGGGGAGCCAAGCAGAAATACTACATGTTCCAGAAGCCCACATGCAGAAATAGTCAGGCAAGATGAGCATTCAGATGGCTTCTTCAGCATCCCCAGCTAAGCATCTGCCACATGCCAGGCCCTTGTCTCAGAGCCTTGAGGGGCTGGACAGAGCAGGTGCTCCATGGGGACCTTGGTGGTGATCACAAATGTGCTCGTGAGAAGGCCAGTCAAAGCTTTCATGAGTCCACATGGGATACCACAGGAACATCAGAAATAATTGAGTGGAAGCTGTGGAAGAGTAGGGGCAAGAGACAATGACATTTAGGGGGTTGGAGTAACACGTTCCCTCACTTAAACCCACACTTTGATGAGGCCTGGGGAAATAGCTCAGAACACCCTTAAAGGCATTGTCTGAGATGAATGGATAAAGAATACGTGGTAAATATATGCAACAGAATACTACTCAGCCATAAAAAAAGAATGAAATAATGCCATTTGCAGCAACATGGATGGACCTAGAGATTACCATACTAAGTGAAGTAAATCAAAGATAAATATTGTATGAGATCACTTATATGTGGAATCTTTAAAAAATGATATAGATGAACTTATTTATAAACAGAAATAAGCTTACGGTCATAGAAAACAAACTTATGGTTACCAAAGGTGATAATGAGAGGCATACTGGGATTTATAGATACACACTACTATATATAAAATAAACAACAAGAATCTACTGTATAGCATAAGGAACTATATTCAATATCTTATGCTGCTGCTGAGAAGTCGCTTCAGTCATGTCCAACTCTGTGAGACCCCATAGACGGCAGCCTACCAGGCTCCCCCGTCCCTGGGATTCTCCAGGCAAGAACACTGGAGTGGGTTGCCATTTCCTTCTCCAATGCATGAAAGTGAAAAGTGAAAGTGAAGTCTCTCAGTCGTGTCCGACTCTTAGCGACCCCATGGACTATAATAACCTATAATAGAAAAGAATCTGAAAAAGAATATATATATATGTATACAAGCATACATACATATCCAACTGAATCACTTTGCTGTGCACTTGGAACTAACACAACATTGTAAATCAATTACACATCAATTTTTTAAAAAAAATTTCAGTCATTGTCTGCTGCTGATCATCTGAGGGGAAATAACATTCATTGAGGATTATGCATTTCCATATATTGTAGCATTTAACTCTTACAACAATCCTGCTGCTGCCAAGTCGCTTCAGTCGTGTCTGACTTTGTGCGACCCCATGGACTGCAGCCTACCAGGATTCTCCGTCCATGGGATTCTCCAGGCAAGAACACTGGAGTGGGTTGCCATTTCCTTCTCCAATGCATGAAAGTGGAAAGTGAAAGTGAAGTCAGTCAGTCATGTCTGACTCTTAGCGACCCCATGGACTGCAGCCTACCAGGCTCCTCCATCCATGGGATTTTCCGGGCAACAGTACTGGAGTGGGGTGCCATTGCCTTCTCCTACAACAATCCTAGGAGGTGCATATTATCATCTGTTTTACAGATGAAGAAACAGAGGCTCAGATGGGTTGAGGAGGTTGCTTAAGTTCACATGACTGGGAAGTGGTGGAGCCAGGACTGAGCACAGGTTCTTCTGACCTCAAGAACAACATTCATTTCATTATGCCTCACCACTTCTCAGCATTACAGGAAACTGTCAAGGCTGACTTACTCAGAATGCAACATACCGATTGTGTAAAACAAAAACCTCGTTCTGCTTGTTTTCGAATGGTAAGGTTCAGAGAACTCAGAAGAGAAGAAAAAGCTCAGAAACAAACCTATGCATACAAGAACCTGATTTATGATAAAGGTTGCCTCTTATGACAGTGGAGAAAGGACTGACTCTTTAATAATGCTGAGAAAACTGGCTCACTAAATGAATTTGGATCCCTCCCATACTTCACATATATAAAGGTAGATTCCAAATGAATTAAAAAACATAAATGTGGAAAAAGAAATCTATAAGCTAGCAGAATAAAGTGGGAGACATTATCTTCATGAACTCAGGGTATGGAAGAACCTCTTAAATAAGTTCCCCAAAGCACAATCCATAAAAAAAACGTACTTGATTAAATCAAAATAAAAGGCTTCCATTCAACAAAAGGCACTATGGACAAAGTTAACAGAGAAGTGGCATAGTGGAAAAAGATATAGATTGTGCAATTTCTAAGCACAATGAAGGATTAATATTTAGCCCACCCTAGGAACACCAATAAATCAATAGGAAATAACAGAAAAAATGATCTGTGAATATGAATTGGCAGTTCAAAAAAGTGGAAACTAGAATGCTAGCATGCTCAAAAGATATATAGAAAATTCCCAAAGTCATTATTAATGAAAGAAATGAAGAAATTCCTCATTATACCCAATGAATTGTCAAAATTAGAATGCTTAATATTGAGTGTTGGAGAGGATATGGGTAAGTGAGAACCCACACACCACTAATGAGAGTCTAGATCGGTGTAGACATTCTAGAGACTCATCTGGTAGTGATTATTGAAACCAAGTGCCTGTGAACCCTATGACCCAACAAACACATGCTTGGGTATAGAGCTCAGAGAGACACCTGCACAGGTCTATAAGGGGATAAGCAAAGGATATTTGTGACTGTACTGCTCATGGTGATGGGGAACTGGAAGAAACTAGCTGCCTATGGCTAAAGAAGGGATAAATGCAAAAATGGTGGGCACCTACTATGTGGTAGTTTTAGGACATTTCACAATCATTTCCAGCTTTCCTCCTAAAATTCATGGAAGGATTACATTTTCTATCCCTTACGACACTGGGAATAGCTATGTGACTTGTTTTGGCCACCTGTGGATCAGTATGCACTCTGCCTCCTTTGGGGCCTTTACAATAAGCCAGTGTGTGATTTGCCACTTTCTCCTCTCCCTGCCATGGTGAATGGTGGAGGCTCCATCAGACTATGACCTGAGTGAGAAGTGAAGCAAGGTTTCCACTGACCTGATGGACCCGTAGTATGGCCAAGCAGTAAACCTTTATCATTTCAAGTCATTAAAAATCTGGTGTTGTTACTGTACCATAACTTAGCTTACCTTGATTGATATAACTATGCAGATGTGAGAAGCAATAAACTAGATGTACAGCCAAACATATGGATAGATTTTAAAACCACAGTGAGAACAAGAGTGAAAATGGTAAGAACAGAGGAAGCTTGTTGGCACAATATCTTTCCTATAAAACATTAATACACACACACACTCAAAGCAACACTGTATTTTTTACAAACATATGCCCACTCCAGGGCATGTAATAGACACCTTACATGGGTACTGACAGGGGAGTGGAGATCACAGATGATGAGAAAAAAATTTAAGAAGATGAGAGAAAACCTGGCGATGCTCATGATGAAACTTCCATAAACTTATGAGTATGAATTACTCAACTCTTCTTATATCTGAGAACCAAAAAGAAAAGGCAAGGGAAAGAGGTTGAAATAACTTTCCTTAGTTGATTTCAGAATGCATTTTATGCCAATCAGTCTTTACACCAACCAGACTTGTAAGCACAGAGTTTCCCTTTCCCTACCAAGTTTTAATTGGCCCAGACTGACATTTACTTCACAACCTTCATGGTCACCACACTTCCTTAGTACAAAGATGACAGCCACAGCAGCTACTGCCCATACTGCACTTCACTATGATCTAAGAAGAGGTGCCCCCATGAGGGAACAAAGCAGCAAACAAGCTGACTGGAGAGGCAGGATCCGAATAGCACCAACCCATGGCATTGATGGGCTGCATCCCTCCATGTGGGGAGTGATCCCAGCTCCTGAGAGAATCTCAGATGAGAACAAATGGCCAGCCAGTGGGCGAGCCAGCAAGGCATGCTCAGGCCTGCACCTGCAGGAGATGATGCAAGGCTTTTAGCCTGAATCTGCTGTGTCTCAGGAGGACGTGGGGTTCAGGAGTAGGCTGGCTTGGAAATCCACTACATAGACACATTAGAGCAATGACTATGCAACAAATACAGCTCAGCCCAAACAGTTCACCAGAGAAGGTCCCTGCCATTTTTCCTTTCCTTGGGGTTCCATTAAGGGGTTGGACCTGGAGTTAGGCAGACCTGAATCTGAATTCAGGGGGTGGCCCAAGGAGAAACTGTGAGTCTCTACCAGACTGTTGGCTCTCTGGGGGCAGGGATCAGGGATTAAAAGACACTTGTTCCTTGGAAGAAAAGCTACACCAAACCTAGGCAGCATACTAAAAAGCAGAGACATCACTTTGCCTACAAAGGCCTGTCTAGTCAAAGCTATGGTTTTTCCAGTAGTCATGTATGGATGTGAGGGTTGGACCATTAAGAAGGCTGAGTGCTGAAGAATCAATGCTTTCAAATTGTGGGGCTAGAGAAGTCTCTTGAGAGTTCCTTGGACTGCAAGGAGATTAAGCCAGTCAATCCTAAAGGATCAACCTTGAATATTGAACCCTGAATAATCAACCCTGAATATTTGTTGGAAGGACTGATGCTGAAGCTGAAGCTCCAATACTTTGACCACCTGATGCAAAGAGCGGACTCATTGGAAAAAAACCCTGATCTGGGAAAGACTGAGGGCAGGAGGAGATGCGGGTGACAGAGGATGAGATGGTTGGATGGCATCACCAACTCAATGGACACGAGTTTGAGCAAACTCTGGCAGATGGTGACGGACAGGGAAGTCTGGCATGCTGCAGTTCATGGAGTTGCAAAGAGTCGGACATAACTTAGCAACTGAACAACAACAAATCCCCAGCACCTCCTTAGATGTTTATTGAATGAATAAAATTATGAATGAATGACTTAATTAACTGATTAACAAGTTAATATTTCTTCCAATGATCTTTATTTTACACACCTTCTTCCCCTGAGGCATCTAGGGCATTAAGGTATTTATCTCCATGCTGAGCACTGTTCAGGCACACAGCAGAAGCTTATAAATATTTGCTGAATTGAACTGAACTGTTTATATGCTTCTTATTATTTTTATTTTAGAAACCACTAACTTAAATTTACTCATTTTATTTGAGCCACCCCACTTCCAACTCCTAGAATGTAAATAATAGTAATTCCTCTCAACTGTCAAACATGTGATACGAGGTTCTTTTGTATTCACTGTCAAGATTAACCCTTATATCAATACTCTTTTATTATGCTCTTTATATAGATAAGTAGGATAAAGCTCAAAGAGGATAAGCAATCAACCCACAGTTTTCTGGAATGCAAGCTAATCATTGTGGAAGGAACAATAGAACTAGAAAAATCACCATTTTGCAATCTTTAGTAAGTGACTCAGGTGAAGATCATCAACGGAGGCTAAGACTTCTGAGAGGAAGACTGTTGGAGAATAGGATATTCATGTGCTGTCAAAATATCACTCACTTAACCTGTGAGTTAAAAAGGAAATCTGTGTCTTTACAATGATGAGCTCTTGCTGTCACTTCCTTTAACCAAGAAATCAAACTTTTTGTCTCCAGCTGTGGGACAGCCTGATGTTACGGCTCCAAAAGGGAGAATGCTATAACAAATATAAAATCATACCTGTGGGCATTCCTGCCAAGTGTGTTTCATTTTACCATAACCAGGAGGAAACCATCAGACAAATCCAGAATGTGGGGACATCTGCAAGACATGTGGCCTGTTTTTCTTCAAAAACATTATCATGAAAACACAAAAAGGCAGGGGAGCTGTTCTATATTTAAAAGGGACTAAAGAAATTTAGCAATCAGAGGTAATGCATTTGTTGCAGGTCTGTTAAAAGCTATCAAAGTCACTCTTGGTCCATTTCAAGAAAATTAAATAAGAATTGACTAGCAGATGATATTACTGAATTAAGATTAATATTCTGAGGTGTGGTAATATTATTGTATTAATGTTACAGCTCTTGATTGCAATAATGGTCTTATAATTATGCAGGAGTATGTCCATGTCGTTAGTAAAGGCAGCTGAAGCATCTGGGGTAAAGATGAGGGATGAAGTGTCATGATACCTGAAATTTACTTTTAAATGGTTTGGCAAGAGAGAAATGTCTATGTGTGTATATGTGTAAAGATAGAGAAAGGGAGAGGGAGCATACAAATGTGACAAAATGCTAACAGTTGGTGAAACAAGGTAAGGATAAAGGGTATAAAGGTATTCATCATTCTAGTTCTTCAGGTTTTCCACAGGTTTGAAAAATCTTAATTAAAAAAAAGTGGTGGCTCCTGGAGCTGGGAGGGACTCTCCTGGACAGTCTTTGGCCACCCCAGGTCCTTGGGCTTTATTGAGGAATATATGACAAACAAAATTATAATATCTTTAAAGTGTGCAATGTGGGGAGGGACAAGATGGCAGAGGAGTAGGTGGACGTGGAATACATCTCTACATTAGATGAGATGGATCTCACTGATATCTTCAGGATATTCCATCCAAATGCAGAAGAATACACCTTCTTCTTAAGTTCACATGGAACATTCTCCAGGATAGACCACATCTTGGGTCACAAATCAAACCTCAGTAAATTAAAAAAAACTGAAATTGTATCAAGCATCTTCTCTGACACAATGCTATGAGACTAGATATCAATTACAAGAAAAAGAAACATAAACACATGGAGATTAAACAACACGTTTCTAAATAACCAAAAGATTACTGAAGAAATCAAAAGGGAAATAAAAAAATTCTAGAAACAAATGAGAATGAAAACACAATGACTCAAAACCTATGGGATGCAGCAAAAGCAGTCCTAAGAGGGAAGTTCATAGCAATACAATTCTACCTCAAGAAACAAGAAAAACATTGACTAGACAGCCTAACTTTACACCTAGAACAACTGGAAAGTAAAAGAACAAAAAACTCCCAAAATTAGTAGAAGGAAAGAAATCATAAAGGTCTGAGCAATAATAAAAGAAACAATAGTAAAGCTTAATAAAACTAAAAGCTGGTTCTTTGAGAAGATAAACAAAATTGACAAACTTTTAGCCAGACTCATCAAGAAAAAAAGAGAGAAGAATCAAATCAACAAAATTAGAAATGAAAAAGGAGAGGTTACAACAGACAATGCAGAAATACAAAGGATTATAAGAGACTATTATGAACAACTATATGGCAATAAAATGGATAACCTGGAAGAAATGGACAGATTCTTAAAAAAGTTCAGTCTTCCAAGACTGAACCAGGAAGAAATAGAAATTATGAACAACCCAATTACAAGCACTGAAATTGAAGCTGTGATCAAAAATCTCCCAAAAAACAAAAGTCCAGGACCAGATGGCTTGACAGGAGAATTCTATCAAATATTTAGAGAAGAAATAATGCCTATCCTTCTGAAACTCTTTCAAAAAATTGCAGAGGAAGGAACACTTCCAAACTCACACTATGAGGCCACCATCACCCTGAGATCAAAACCAGACAAAGACAACACAAAAAAAGAAAACTACAGGCCAATATCACTGGTGAACATAGATGCAAAAATCCTCAACAAAATTTTAGCAGACAGAATTCAACAACATATCAAAAAGCTCATACACCATGATCAAGTTGGGTTTATTCCAGGAATGCAAGGAGTCTTCAATATATGCAAATCAATCAATGTGATACATATTAACAAACTGAAAGATAGAAACAATATGATAATAGATACAGAAAAAGCCTTTGACAAAATTCAGTACCCATTTATGATTGAAACTCTTCAAAAAGTGGGCATAGAAGGAACCCACCTCAACATAGTAAAGGCCATATAAGATAAGCCTACAGCAAACATTATTCTCAATGGTGAGAAACTGAAAGCATTTCCCCTAAGATCAGGAACAAGACAAGGGTGTCCACTTTTGCCACTATTATTCAACATAGTTCTGGAAGTCCTAGCTACAGCAATCAGAGAAGAAAAAGAAATAAAAGGAATCCAGATTGGAAAAGAAGAAGTAAAGCTCTCACTGATTGCAGATGACATGATACTGTACATAGACAACCCTAAAGATAGTATCAAGAAATTACTAGAGCTAATCAGTAAATTTAGCAAAGTTGCAGGATACAAAATCAATACACAGAAATCACTTGCATTTCTATATACTAACAATGAAAAATCAGAAAGAGAAATTAAGAAATCAATCCCATTCACCATTGCAACAAAAAAAATTAAATATCTAGGAATAAACTTACCTAAGAAGATGAAAGAACTGTACACAGGAAATTATAAGATGCTAATGAAAGAAATCAAAGATGACATAAACAGACAGAGAGATATTCCATGTTCCTGGGTAGGAAGAATCAATATTGTGAAAATGCCTATACTACCAAACACAATCTATAGATTCAATGCAATCCCTATCAAATTACTGATGGCATTTTTCACAGAACTAGAAGAAAAAAATTCACAATTCATATGGAAACACAAAAGACCCTGAATAGCCAAAGCAGTCTTGAGAAAGAAGAATGGAGCTGGAGGAATCAACGCTCTTGGCTTCAGATTATACTACAAAGCTACAGTCATCAAGACAGTATGGTACTGGCACAAAAACATAAATATAGACCAATGGAACAAGATAGAAAGCCCAGAAATAAACCCATGCACCTATGGGTGCCTTATTTTTGACAAAGGAGGCAAGAATATACAATGGGGCAAAAACACCCTCTTCAATAAGTGGTGCTGGGAAAACTTGACATCTACATGTAAAAGAATGAAATTAGAACACTTCCTAACACCATACACAAAGATAAACTCAAAATGGATTAAAGACCTAAATGTAAGACCACAAAATATAAAACTCTTAGAGGAAAACATAGGCAGAACACTCAATGACATAAATCAAAGCAAGATCCTCTATGACCCACCTCCTAAACTAATGGAAATAAAAACAAAAGTAAACAAGTGGGACCTGATTAAACTTAAAAGCTTTTGCACAGCAAAGGAAACTATAAGCAAGGTGAAAAGACAACCCTCAGAATGGGAGAAAATAACAGCAAATGAAACATCTGACAAAGAATTAATTCCAGGAAAACAAACAACCCAATCAAAAAGTGGGAAAAAGACCTAAACAGACATTTCTCCAAAGAAGACATACAGATGGCTAACAAACACATGAAAAGATGCTCAACATCACTCATTAGAGAAATGCAAATCAAAACTACAATGAGATATCACCTCACACCGGTCAGAATGGCCATCATCAAAAAGTCTACAAACAATAAATGCTGGAGAGGGTGTGCAGAAAAGGGAACACTCTTGTACTGTTGCACTGTTGGTGGGAATTGATACAGCCACTATGGAAGATGGTATGGAGATTCCTTAAAAAACTAGGAATAAAACCACCATATGACCCAGCAATCCCACTCCTAAGCATAAACCCTGAGGAAACCAGGGTTGAAAAGACACATGTATCCCATTGTTCATTGCAGCACTATTTACAATAGCTAGAACATGGAAGCAACCTAGATGCCCATCGACAGATGAATGTATAAAGAAGTTGTGGTACATATACACAATGGAATATTACTCAGCCATAAAAAGGAATGGGTGTCCCTCATAGCTCAGTTGGTAAAGAATCTGCCTACAATGCGGGAGACCTGGGTTCAATCCCTGGGTTGGGAAGATCCCCTGGAGAAGGGAAAGGCTACCCACTCCAGTGTTCTGGCCTGGAGAATTCCATGGGGTCGCGAAGAGTCAGACACAACTGAGCGACTTGCATTTCACTTCATTTCATAAAAAGGAACACATTTGAGTCAGTTATGATGAGGTGGATGAACCTAGAACCTATTATACAGAGTGAAGTGAGTCAGAAAGAGAAAGATAAATATCATAACCTAACGCACATATACAGAATCTAGACAAATGGTTCTGAAGAGTTTATTTACAGGGCAGCAATGGAGAAACAGACATAAAGAACAGACTTACGGACAGGGGGAGAGGGGAGGAGAGGGTGAGATGTATTGAAAGAGTAACATGGAAACTTACATTACCATATGTAAAATAGATAGCCAATGGGAATTTGCTGTATGACTCAGGAAACTGAAACAGGGGCTCTGTATCAACCTAGAGGGGTGGGATGGGGAAGGAGATGGGAAGGAGGTTTGAAAGGGAGGGGATATATGTATACCTATGGCTGATTCATGTTGAGGTTTAATAGAAAACAACAAAATTCTGTAAAGCAATTATCCTTTAATAAAAAAATAAATTTAAAAACAGTTGTGAGAAAAACATAGATGTTCTGATTTTAAGGCCAAGGATAACCCAGGATACTGACCCATCACCCCTAGATGTGGCCCCTGATATACAAGGAATGTCCCTCCTCTCTGTCTTTGGGACTATCATTGGATCCCTTAATAGGCAGAAAGAATAATCAGTCATTCAGATACAGGGGTTACATTCCTTCTTATTCACTAAAAGGATCTTTTCTGTTGATAAGGTACAAATATATAGTCATTATGGATAAGATGAAGTCTATTTTCCTCCCCATTTTCATTTTAATAGTAAAACATATTTACTAAATATCTCTATTAAAGATTGAAGAAAAGGCCATACTTCACGGAATAAGCTGCATTTTCACTAATTTGGTCGCTAGTTAGAGGTTTAAGAGAGATGGCAGCTGTCAGGCATAAGTGCTGCTCTCTTCTCTGCCCTCTCCCCAGCAGGCATGACTAATCAATCACTGAACCTTTTCCATAGCCTCAAATGGTACCCTGCAGAGTTTTCTGGTGGTAAGGTTTATCATCTTTACTTTCTTAAAAAAAAAAAAAAAAAGACATTCGATGAGAAAGAAAATACCCACTCTTCTCTTCCCAGGAGATTCATTATATTCAAAGAGCTTATGTAACATGTTTTCCCTGGAAAATAGGTGTTTTCAAGGTCTCTGATTTCCTCCTGCAATTATTCATTCAATAATCGTCTGTTAACTGCCTACTGTGTGTTAGTGTCTGGGGTGCCAAGATGAATGAGATCTTATTCCCCTTTGGAAGGCTCACTGATGGATACTGATCATGCGTTCAAGTAGGACACTCAGCAAGGAAGGGGAAGAAAGGGCTTCAGAGAAGAAGCAGCACTTTCTCAGAAGCCTTCCAGAAGACCAAGTGTGGAAAGGTGCTGGTGGCTGCAATCTCATCAGGAATGTGTGATGTGTCCTCCTGATGCCTTACTCTCACTCTGGCTTCATCAGCTCCCATGGGTACCCACAGGCACCTGAGCCAACTATTGGTCAATCTTAGTGTGAGGTCATTCTTCCAGAGTATAAGCTAGATTTAGAAAAGGAAGAGGAACCAGAGATCCAATTGCCAACATCAGCTGGATCACAGGGAAAGCAAGAGAATTCCAGAAAAAAAAAAATCTACTTCTGCTTCATTGACTTCCCTGGTGGCTCAGACGGTAAAGCGTCTGCCTACAATGTGGGAGACCCAGGTTCAATCCCTGGGTCGGGAAGATCTCCTGGAGAAGGAAATGGCAACCCACTGCAGTATTCTTGCCTGGAAAATCCCATGGATGGAGGATCCTGGTAGGCTATAGTCCATGGGGTTGCAAAGAGTTGGACATGACTGAGCGACTTTACTTCTTCACTTCAAAGCCTTTGACTATGTGGATCACAACAAACTGTGGAAAATTCTTAAAGAGACAGGAATACCAGACCACCTTACCTGACTCCTAAGACATCTGTATGCAGGTCAAGAAGCAACAGTTAGAATTGGACATGGAATTGGTTCAAAATTGGGAATGGTGTACCCCAAGGCCCCCTGCTTATTGTCACCCTGCTTATTTAACTTATACACAAAATACATCATGCAAAATGCCAGGTGGGATGAAGCATAAGCTGGAATCAAGATTGCCAGGAGAAATATCAATAACCTCAGACCGGCAGATGACACCACCTTTATGGCAGAAAGCAAAGAGGAACCAAAGAGCGTCTTGATGAAGGTGAAAGAGGAGAGTGAAAAATCTGGCTTAAAACTCAACATTCAGAAAACAAAGATCATGGCATTTGGTCCCATCACTTCACGACAAATAGATGGGGAAACAATGGAAATCGTGACAGACTTTACTTTCTTGGGCTCCAAAATCACTGTGAATGGTGACTGCAGCCATGAAATTAGAGGATGCTTGCTCCTTGGAAGAAAAGCTATGACAAACTTAGATAGCATATTAAAAAACAGACACGTTACTTTGCCAACAAAGGCCCATATAGTCAAAGCTATGATCTTTCCAGTAGTTATGTATGGATGTGAGAGTTAGACCATAAGAAGTCTGAGTGCCAAACAATTGATACCTTTGAACTGTGGTGTTGGAGAAGAACTCTTGAGAGTCCCTTGGTCTGCAACGAGATCAAACTAGTCAATCCTAAAGGAAATCAACCCTGAATATTCATTGGAAGAACTGATGCTGAAGCTGAAGCTCCAATACTTTGGCCACCTGATGCAAAGATCTGACTCACTGGAAAAGACCCTGATGCTGGGAAAAATTGAAGGCAGGAAGAGAAGGGGATGACAGAGGATGAGATGGCTGGATGGCATCATTGACTCTGGAGCAAGCTCTGGGAGTTGGTGATGGACAGGGAAGCCTGGCATGCGGCAGTCCATGGGGTCACAAAGAGTCAGACATGGCTGATCGACTGAACAACAAGTGTGAAGTGGTTGCTTCAGAGGCTGTTCAATATTCCTTCAGAGGCTAATTCCATGAATGCTCCCCATTTGTGAGTGAAGTCTAACCTTTTACATTGTGCTGGGTCAGTTCACTGCAGCAGGTGGAACGGGCAGTTGTCTGTTGAGATGTATGCAGTGCCAAGCTGGACCCACCCAAGGTCATGAATCATCTCTCTGCCCAATGTCCGTAATTCCATCCCATCGTGGGAAGAGCCCCATAGTAAGAGAACATGGTGGGATGGGGGACAGTGATGGAAACCAACGTTTACTGAGCAGCTGCCATGCACCCACACTGGTAAATGTTTATATCAGCTCGTTTACCTGGCGACAACCTTGGGAGGCAGGGAAGAGTTGAAGATGTCCCAAATGGCTACCCTACAGCCAGATCAGGATCACAGTCTGACATAATTATGAAGCAGGTGGAGACAAAAGGGAAAAATTGTTTTTGGTGTTTACTCTGCGTATTAAGTATCTATGCATATGACCTACAAAGCTCTAGATTCCACATATATGAGTTAATATATGGTATTTTGTTTTTCTTTTTGACTTATTTCACTCTATATGACAGATTCTAGGTCCATCCACACCTTTTTGTGGAATCTATAAAAATGGTACAGATGAACCTATTTTCAGGGCAGAAATAGAGGTGCAGATATACAGAATAGAAATGTGGACACGGGGTCGGGGAAGGAGAGGTTGGGAGGAACTGGGCATTGGGACTGACGTATAGACACTACCATGTGTAAAATAGCTAGCTAGTGGGAACCTGCTATAAAGCACAGCGAGCTCAGCTCAGTGCTCCGTGAGGACATACAGAGGTGGGATACAGGGCGTGAGGGCATAGGATACAAGAGGTAGGGGGTGAAGGAAGGCTCAAGAGGGGATACATGTATACATACAGCTGATTCACTTCATTGTACAGCAGAGACTAACACAACATTGTAAAGTAATTATACTCCAGTCGAATAAAAAGATAAAAAGCTCTAAAATGTTAGTATTATTATTTCCACTTTGCAGATGAGCAAGCTGAGGGTTCAGAAAGCTGTGTCCCGTATTATCTCTGTACGTTTCATTGCTGTAAACATCTTTGCTGCCAACAATTTTGGCCCCCATTTTCACTGCATAACTAATTGGCTGTAAGGCAATTTTGCCATAAAAGATAAAATAATGAAAAATGAAAAATAAAAGTGGGGTATTAAAAAGGACATAATGAAAAATGAATAACAAAATTAGAAAGATGATCCCATGATAACTGTGAAGTCATTGAGTCCAGGAAAGGTTAAATCACTTCATCAAGATCACATTCAGTAGGTGTTAGTTCTGAGATTCAAACGCAAGTCCACCTGACTCTAAGCCCACGTTCTCAAACACAACTGATGCTACCTTTCAAATATGTGCTACCTACTAAGTGACAGGGCACTAAAGCAACCATTGTGACAGAAGCTTACCACCTCCCAGGGGCATCTATTTGGGCCTCTTTGAGTATGTGGGAGTTATTCTTTAGACCAAATCTAAAATGAAAGTAAAAATAGCCTCGATAAAAATTAAAACTGTATTTTGGCATGCTGCGGTTCCTGGGGTGACAAGAGTGGGACACGACTGAGCAACTGAACTGAACTGAACCATCAGCAATGAGAGCTTACTCTTACTTCACGCTTATTTTTAACAAGCACTATGCACACGGTGGTGGACGTACCGCTTGCTCACCCATGTCCCCAGTTTCACTCTGCTTCTGGTCTTTTCTGCCACCTTGAATTTATGCATCCCTATGCCATTTGCTTTCCCCAGTGAAACACAAGCAGAAGTGATTTGTGTCACTGCCTGTCGAAGCCTTTGGGAGCCAGTACGTAATTCCCCAGCATATCTTCTCTGCTGTAGCAAGCATGGAAGCATGTTGATATGAAGGGGCTGTGAAACTGAAGCAGCCTGGAATATGTTGAGCCAACACACAGTGGGCAACTGCACTGGAAATCATGCAGATCTTTGGGGGACTTTGCATGAGTGAGAAATAAACCTTGGTTGCATCAAACTTCTGAGATTTGGGATTTAATGGCAACCCGCTCCAGTTTTCTTGCCTGGAGAATTCCATGGACTGAGGAGCCCGGTAGGCTACAGGCCACGGGGTCGCAAAGAGTTGGGCACGACTGAGCGACTTCACTTCACTTCACTTCACTGCAGTGTAACGTAGCCCGTCTTGACTATCTTGAACCCTTGTAACAATTATGATGGGGGTGCTGCTGTTAAGCCCATTTTATAGACAAGAAACTAAAGCACAGAGAAGTTAGGCAACTTGCCAAAGATTACACAACTAGTAAAAGATAGCACAACTGTGAACCTCGGGAATGGAAACTCCAGAATCTATGTTTTTAATCAGTACCCTTCATTTCCTCACTAACGTTTTTACCAGTCAGATACTAATGCATAAATATCAAGGTCTATAAGTTTCTTGGTAAATCTTAGCCAATGTTTAAAGAATAAAAGAATTATAATAACATATAATTAAAGGAACACCAAAATTGCTTGCTTTAAAAAAGAAGGGGGAAAAAAGTCTAGCTTCTGCCTGTAAAGCAATTAAAACTGAAAATGGGTTACAACAGAGGCGAGTGTTCTTTGGGAAATTGCCTGGAAGAGCAGAAAACCTCTTAAAGAAAAACTCAGTTTCTCTTTCTTTACCCACTTCCTTAGAGTTTACCCTAAAGGGCAAGAGACACAATTAAAAGTATAATTAGTGTTCTCACCCCATCTTCCCAATTACATGTTTCCTTTCTAACTGAAACAAAATATTTAACAGATTCATTATTTTCTCCCTAAATCCAAGCAAATTCTTAATGAGTGGCTGAGATCCTTAAGATGAAATGGAATCATCAGAAACCTCACGCTGTGAACTTGAGGGTGTCTGAGTCCTCTGTGAAGTAAGGACACTTGTCAAGGTCCTCTCTATCCTGCGCGGTCTGGCATAATCGCTGCTCGTCGTAATTCAGGACACTTGGTCAAGTGGTTCTCTCAAAAGCAATTAATGAATTTCATGGGAACAGGGCTGGTCAGAAGGTCTGCCAGTGAGGGGCATGCCATCTCAACCTGGGGACACTCACAAGCTGGCAGGTATGGCTCTTAGCTGACTCTTCCTCTAAGTTTAGGCGTTGTCAGCCTTTCAAAAGTCAGATGATGCTGACGGTGGGAAGCAGATTCCTAACGGTCTCTGGAGTCAGGCTGCCTGGGTTTGAATCCCAGTTCTTCTGCATACCAGCTAGGAGATTAGGGATGTACTACTTAATTCTCTAAGCCTGTTTCCTCATTTGCAAGACAGACAGGGACAGAATGTCTATTTCATTGTGCAAAGGATCAAAGAAGTTGCATGCACAAAGCCCAGCACAGTACTCAATACAAATTAGCTATCATTTTCATAATTATCAGTAGAGAAAGCTTATTGCCCTCTCTTGCTGTTTACCTGCCTTGTGGAGAGACATGCATTTGTATAACACTCTAGGCTTTTCTTCACATACTTTACTTACTCTTCTCTGGGGAGGTGGAATGACTCATTTGGTTAGTGAATTGGGGAGGAGGAGCTGGGCAGGCATAGCCCAGCCCCTTTTCCCACCTTCTCCCTGGAAGTCAGCTGCCTACAGGAAGGGAAAGGTCCTCTGAACTGCTCTGCCATAGTTTTTCAGGGTGAGGTCTGCAATTTTCCAGTACAGTCCAAGAGTAAGTGTTTACCCCTGATTAGTGGCAGGGTCTAGTATTAAGAAGCCAACTGTAGATGCATATCTAAGCCATGTTCTCCTAACTAGTCTTTATTAGTAATAAAAGCAGTGTTTTCATCTCCATCTTCCTATCTCCTATGTCTACCTCAGCTATATCAGAACTGGTGTAGAGAAAGAGCTGCTGTTTATTGGATTACCTTCAACCTCAGTGATGGTCACTGTGATATTTCTGGTGGGCATGCAAGGCCTTTTATGAGTTGGCTGGTTCCTACATGTAGGAATTTAAATTCCTACATTTAGGAATTTAACCTTAGGATATAATCAATCACATGTGACATTACAGGGCAATTCACAACAGAGTTGATTATAAAAGCGAAAAATGGGCAACAACCTAAATGTCCAATATCAGGGAACTCACTGTAAGATAGCAGCACATCATACAGCCGTTTAAAGCGACGCTGCCAAGAGTGTGTAACGACATGGAAAGATGTTCATAACCTAAGTGAACAAAACCAATACAGAACAATATCTACAAGATGATTCTATCTTGTAAGGAAAACATGAAATGCGGAAAAACATTTGGATAGGATATACAAGCTGTTAACACTATCTCTAGAGGGTGAAATGGAGGGTCATCTAAATTTTTTTTATTGCTTATGGAAATGTTCCATTTTTCCCTAATGTACATGAATTTCCTGAAAAATAAGAAGAGAAGGTATTGAATACTTTTCATTTTTCAAAAGCCAAGTGTGCAGTGGCCGATGGAGAGAACTCCTGCAGAGCGCTCAACCTGTACTTCTCAGCCTCAGATGGTCCTGCCCTCCAACCTTTGGAAACAGAGCCACGAGGCAAACGGGACTGTGTTCACACCCTTCAGGGTCTCCCCTGACTTATCAGTTGAGGTCTGGCTGCTCTGACTCTCTTCTGATAAAAGTCAGGGCAGGGTTCTGTAGGAGCCCTGTGGAACAGTCAGTACTGGCCAGGGAGGGCAGATGGTGACCCAAGCAAGGAGTTTAGAAAAGTCTGGAAACAGTTATCAGGAAATGGGCACCTGGGACTTTGGGGCCTTCACTGCCAAAGGTTTAAGTCCCAGCCACTTAGCACAGCATTCACCGCATTTGAATCAGGTCCTCATGCTTAGCCCGCTGGCTCAGATCCAGACACAGAAAGCTCCCAACACCCCTCAAATTGTCCAGACCCTGGTCCCTCAGAGCACCTGATGGGATGTTTCTTCTCCTCATTATCCTCCCCTTTTTTCTGATCCTGCAACACCTGCATCCCCCACACCTACTACACCACTAATGCCTCCTACACCTACACACATGGCTGACATCCCACACACAGCACTAATGCCTCCTACACCTACACAACACAGCTGACATCTCCTACATCCATCCAGCAGCAATGTTGTCTGGGTGCCACCAAGCCTACAATCTTTGTGCCCAGAGCCTAGAAGAACAATGAAACAGAGAAGGTGCCGTCAAGTCCAGAGGACCCACAGGAACCTCATGTGTATCCAATTAGCAGCTCTTTCCCCACTCTAGGCTTCAGTCTTTTCTGATCAATTTGGGGACAAGATTGATGTCCTCAAGGTCTCGCCACACTGACAGTCAATGATCCTAGCCCTGAGACACTGGCCCACTCATCCCTGCCTCCTACCTTCTGTCCCTCAAAGTCACCTGACATCAGTTTGAGCATGGACACAGCATCTAACTTTTCAATTAGTCTGAATGTCAATGTCCAAACACTAAGATGATGGCGCTTCTTGGGGTGAGGAGGTCAGGTCCATGATGATCACCCCTCTGTTTTATATCACACACTGGAGGGAGTAGCAGACCCTGTAGAAATGGTCAGGAGAGGCTTAGGTGTTTGCTATCAGGGGCTCTCACATTTTAGTGGCATCAGAATCCCTCTGGAGGGTTTGTTTAAACAAATATTGTGGCCCCTACTCCCAGAGTTTCCAAATTCAGTGGATCTGGGGTGGTTCAGAGACTACATTTCAAGAATCATCATTTTGGATCCCAACCCAGAGATTGAACCTGGGTCTCCTGCATTGCAGGCAGATTCTTTACCATCTGAGCCATCAGGGAAGTACGCTTATTTTGGACAGAATTCTCAGACTCTTTCGAGGTCCAGCCATCATCCCTCATTACCTGCCTGAAGTCATCTTCTACACTTTCCCCTTGTTCGAGCCACTCTAGCCAGCTCCTTCACTCTTCTTCAAACGTTTTGGGCACATGTCTACCTTTGGGCCTTTGCATGTGTCCCGCTGCCTAGAAGGCCTTTCCTCAGTTATCTAACTGTAGCATTTCCCAGGTGGCAAGAGTGGTAAAGAACCCACTTGCCAAGGCAGGAGATGTAGGAGATGCAGGTTCGATCCTTGGGAAGATCCCCTGGAGAAGGGCATGGCAACCCACTCTAGTATTCTTGCCTGGAGAATCCCATGGACAGAGGAGTCTGGTGGGCTACAGTTCATCGTGTTGCAAAGAGTTGGACACAACTGAAGTGACAGCTTGCACACACAGTTATCTGTAGAGCTCATGCCCTCACCTCTTTGAAGGTCTATACTAAAATGTCACTGTCTCAGTGATGCTTTCCCCTGCCCCCTATCTAAAATGACTATCTCCCATCCCCATTCTGTACCTTTTCTCTGTAGCACTTACCCCCACATAATATACTATATATTTTATATCATTAATTTCATTTATTTTTGGTTTAAATATTTCATTTTTTTAATTAAAATGTTTTCCATTGATTTTTTAAAAATTTCTGTCTTCCCCACCAGACTGTGGACTCCATGAAGGCAAAGGGATTTGTCTGTTCTGTTTACTGCTAAATCCCAGAATATGCTGGTGTATTGTAGATTATCTAGTATTTGTGGAAGGAAAAGAGAGAAAGGCAAAGGGAGTGAGGGAAGGGAAGGAGAGAAGGGAGAGAAGGAAGGAGAGGGAAAGGATGCAAAGAAGGAAGAAAGGAATTTCACAGATAAGTAATATTCTTGTAATAGTTTCAGATCAACAACAGGGGTGCCAACTTTATTTTGCAGAGTAAGTGCTTTAAAAGCCCAGAAACATCAATTACCATCTCCTATACCTTCAGGGCCCCACGGGGTGGACCAGAGGCCACTGAACACATGGTAGCCTAAGTGAAAGGTACCCCAGGGGTTGGACAATACACAGCACATGTCGTACCCTGCAGCACTCTAAGCATCAATGTCTCATGAAATAAACAACATTTTAGCACCAGTGCCTTTCAAGTAACAGAGAAAATGCTGTGAATTTCAGTTCAAATACCAGCACTGAATGCCTAGGGCACCAAAGGATGCTGAAGGAGGCCATCTCCAGGGCCCCTACCGTGGGGCAGGTGATGAGAATGGGAGCACACGTGAGCCATGCACTTGCCACCCTTGCACAAGATGCCCCATAAATGTTGGCTGAATTCATGAATGACATATGCCTGTCCAATGTGCTCATAATATTCTGGTTGTCTAAGGGTACAAGTATGGTGACATTCCAAGACCCTGTCCTACACACATGCAACCTCCCAAGCTGTAATTCAACAAGATTCCTCAGGGTCCACTGAGCTTCTTGAGGGCAGGAAGCTTTGTTTTCTCAAGGCTGAGTTCAGCCTCCCCTCTGTCCCCATACAGTTATACACTGTGTGTTCAGTCATGTCTGACTCTTTGTGACCCCAGGGACTGCAGCCCACCATGCTCCTCTGTCCATGGGATTTCCCAGGCAAGAATACTGGAGTATATTGCCATTTCCTTCTCCAAGGGATCTTCCTGACCCGGGGATCGAACCCACATCTCTTATGTCCTCTACATTGCAGGTGGGTTCTTAACCACTAGCACCACTTGGGAAGCCTCCCATATAGTTGGGCTACAATAAATAATTGTTGAGCTGAGTTTTTTCCATTTAAACTCAGAAATCAAGTTCTCTCTTCAATGTCTATGCCTAGATGGTCTGATTCTAAAGTAAGAAGAGACTTCAGGTGCCCTTAGCCCAGTGTTTGGCACATAGTAGGTCCTCAATAAATGTTGGCTGTTAAGTTCACTGCTACTAACTAGGACTGTGGTCTCGACAGCTCCCAGGCTTGTTACTACTGCATTTTCCGCTAGAGGAGATGGTGCAGAATCTGCCTGGTACGCTGTTGGACCATTTAAAGAGGCTTGAGAAGAAATGAAAGTGGCCACTGGGTCACAGGGTGGGGACTCTTTTGGCAAGAGAAACCACCAGAGATGGGCTGACCCTTCCACATCCAGGAATCAAAGAGGCTGGATGAACTAGAGAAAGATGACAATGTCTACAGTCCCACAAACCAAAAGCTTGAGAGGGCTAGAAGGACTTCACAGGGAGAAAGTGAGCCTCCCAACATCTCCGTGGTGACCACAGCCATCACACCGTCTAAGCACTCTTGTCCCCCTGGTGCTAAGGCCAGATGGTTTCCTTCTAGTCTTCTCATTAAGGAAGGGGAAACACCACTCACTCTTTCCCTTTCTCACTCCATTCATTCTGTCATTTATCCATTAATCACAGAGCAAGTCCCTATAATGGGTCCATTATGGTGCTGGATGCTGAAGATGCTGAGATGAATAAACCACAGGCACAGCCTACCTGTCACTCCCCATCAAAGGGGAAAGATGAACCTGCAGGCAAATCACTGCACATCATGAGTTTCCTTCCCCAAAGTGTGATCCATATACTGAGCTGGTTTTAAGCAACATATAGATGAACATTTTTGAGTTATGTGTTTATTTTCATATATAGTCAAAAATTACAACTAGCACATCAAACACTGTGTCATGCGCACTTGTGCTCTGGACTTGTTTTTGATGAACAAAAACTGTTCTTGTAAAGTTGATGATAGTAAAGAAAAGTTAAACAACTAAAGTTCAGGTGGCAGAAGGGCTTACGAAGGTGGTGTGCAGATGACTGAGGTCCGAGACCCACTGGAAGTGAAAGAAAGTGCAGATGGCAGGTTCAAATCCCAAGCCTGCTGCAAATCCCAAGCCGGGTAACTTTGAACGAGTTATCTACCAGCCTGGGATCTTGATTTCTTCCTGCATAAAGTGATTGTGTCTACCTCGTGGATTCTGCTGTACATAATAAACCTGGTAGGTACAAATTCATTATTAGTTTATTATCATTACATCCTGTTCTCCGTGCACATATAATAGAGAGTTGGAAAACTGCTATACTTGGGGTAGGGTGGAGAGGGGTGGGGAGGTGGCAAATGCTCAAAGTTGCCAGCCAGCCATGAAAGCAGATAAGGGAATGAGAAATGGCTTTATTTATGAGCCCAAGACAGCATCTTAAAAAGCACAGCCATTACTTTACCAACAAAGGTCCATCTAGTCAAAGCTATGGTTGTTCCAGTGGTCATGTATGGATGTGACAGCTGGACTATAAAGAAAGCTAAGTGCCAAAGAATTGATGCTTTTGAACTGTGGTGTTGGAGAAGAGTCTTGAGAGTCCCTTGGACTTCAAGGAGATCCCACCAGTCCATCCTAAAGGAAGTCAGTCCTGAATATTCATTGGAAGGACTGATGCTGAAGCTATAACTCTAATACTTTGGCCACCTGATGCGAAGAACCAACTCACTGGAAAAGACCCTGATGCTGGGAAAGATTGAAGGCAGGAGAAGGGGACGACAGAAGATGAGATGGTTGGATGTCATCACCGACCTGATGGACATGAGTTTGAGTAAGCTCTGGGAGTTAGTGACGGACAGGGAAGCCTGGCATGCTGCAGTCCATGGGGTAGCAAAGAGTCGGACACGACTGAGTGACTGAACTGAACTGAACTGAATGAGCCCAAGGAACTTCTGGGACTCCCTGATGAGAAGGGAGACAGCTGGGCAGTGGAGGTGCTGGCTCCCTGTCAGCAGCTGCCCCAGTGGTCCAGGGCCCATCTGTCTCAATGGGCTTCAGCCCTCTCACCACGAATGGTATGTCAGAGCTGCAACACAGAAATTCTAACGCTGGTGGGTTCCTAGGCACTGCAGCTCACAGGACTCAGCTCTACAGCTCAGAGGAACCTAAAAGAGGAGCAGGCTGGGTGTCCTGCAACACTGGCAGCCCAGGGAGGCTCAGAAAAGGCCTCCAAAACTATAAAAAGTCCTGACAAGGGATAAGGCTTAGTATTTGATTCCCTGGGCAAAGTGTCCACTTTACTGTGCAGACAAGCACAGGCACCTAGGGTACATCCATCCAAGGGAGGGAATGCAACTCAGCCAAGAAAAGGAGCGCAACCACATGGGTGGATCTCCAGTGCCTTATGCTGGAGGGAAGAAGGGAGTCAGAGGCTGCATCATGTATGACTACAGCTATCACCTTCCGGGAAAGGCAGAGGGAGAGGGCCAGAGAGTGAATCACTGGTTGCCAGGAATGAAGGGTACATATAGAAGACTGTACACTGAGACACCACTTCATACCCACTGGGATGGCTGGAATCAAAAATACAGATAATCATAAGTATCGGCAAGGATGTGGAGAGACTGGAGCTCTCATACACTGCTTGTGAGATAGCAAAATGGTGCAGCTACTATGGGAAACAGTCTGGCAGCTCCTCTAAAACGTTACACATACTTACCCTATGCCCCAGCAATTCCACGGGAAAACATATATCCACATAAAAACCTGTACACCAACGTTCACAGCAGCATTATCTATGATAGCCAAAAAGCAGAAACAACCCAAATGTCCACCAACTGAAACATGGATAAACAAAATGCGATATATATAAAATGGAGTTTTTCAGCAATGAAAAGGAATGAAATACCGACACATGCTACAGCATGGATAAACCTTGAAAATATTCTGCTCAGTGAAAGAAGCCAGTCATGAAGGACCAGACAGTGTGTAATTCCATTTAGACTAAGTATCCAGAATAGGCAAATCCATAGAAAGTAGATTAGTGTTTTTCAGGGGCTGGGGCAGGGGAAGAAGGGATAGTTAACAGGAATGGACTGTGACCCTTAAAGGGTTCAGAGTTTCTTTTGGGGGTGATGAAAGTTTCCTAAAATTGTGGTGATGGTTGTACAGCTCTGTGAAGGTACTAAAAGCTATGGGCCTGTACACTTTAAACAGGTGAATTGTACAGTGTGTGAATTACATCTCAAGAAAACTTTTGCAAAAACTAAGAGATAATAAATTATCACAAAGAAAAAAAGAGTACGGGGAGGGTTTACTACAGAGGAATAAGACCAGGGAATTTGGGGGTAGGACGTAGAATAGTGTGTATCTTGTTTGTGGTACTGGTTACGACTCAAAACTGGTTCTGTCAAAACTTAGAACTGTACACCAAAGATTCAAAAAAAGATGCCTGTCCCAATAATAATAAAAATGGTTTAAATTATTAAAAATTTTAATCTGGTAGACACTCTGAACACTTTATATGCCTTGAACTATTTAATCCTTAAACCACTCAGGTATTACTATACCCATTTTATTGATAGGCAAACTGAGGCTCTGAAAGGCTATGTGATGGGCCTAGGGTCACAACTAGAAAGCATTTTTGAAAGCCAGATTTTGATCTCAGTTCTGACTCCAGGTCCCATGCCAATACCCACAGTGCTCTGCCTCCTTCCACTCTGATAATCTGGAACATTCCTTGAGCACCTCTCAGAAGTCTTTGATGGGGGACTGTCCACTCATGACTGCCCCACTGGTGAGTTCCTTGAGAGCCAAGGTGGTGCCTCTGGGCTCTGTATCCCCCACTGCACTCGGCACAGAGCCAGGCACTTAGCAGGCAGTCTACAAATGTCTGGGTATGATCAGGGGGCAAAGAAAAAGAGGCAGGGAGAATGCCATTGGGAAATGTAGAAGAGCAGCCTACGATGAAGTCCATGCCTGGGTCTCTTCGCTCTCGGCCTTGAGTCTGTCCATTAGGCCACATAGTCACCATCTGATGGGCCTCCTACAGTGGGATCAAATATCTGAGCATGAGCTGAAGAGCAGGGCGCCACACTGAACTCTGGCTCTCTCAGGAGCCTGGGGGCAAAACACAAATCCCGTAGGCTGTGTTCCTCCATGATTTAGTATCTCTGTCCCGGAAAGAAAGTCTTCAGCTGGGTAAGTCACAGGAAGCAATGAGAACCAGGTGGTTTGTACAGGCCACGACTTCTGAGACTCATATCCGTTCACCGGTCTCCATTCAAACTGCCTCCCCAGGCTGCCACTCTCTCTTTCATGCCGACCTCTCCCCACCCCATTCTTCACTTTCCTCCTGATCCTTCATCCAGCAAATCCTACAACCAGAGAAAAGGCTCAAAAACACAAATCTGATCACATCATTCTCTTAATATCGAGGAAGGCACCGGCCCTTAAAGCTCCTTAATTATTTTAGAACAAGACAAAGTGGACCTGCACTGAGGCCCATGGCCTGGGAAGTGGAGGGGCTCCCCTTAGCTGGCACCCTTGTGCAGGACACAACCTGGGAAATCACCCAGGGCAGCTCTGACCTTCAGTGTCTGCCTGTTGCTCTGAGAACAAACACCAAACTCCTCCGAGGAGGCCCTGAGATCCTGCACAGTGTGTCTGACTCTTTTGCGACTCTGTGGACAGTAACCCACCAGGTTCCTCTGCCCAGGCAACAATACTGGAGTAGGTTGCCATTTCCTTCTGCAGGGGATCTTCGATCTTCTTAATCCAGGGGTCGAACCCACGTCTCCTGCATTGGCAGGTGGATTGTTTACTACTGAGTTAACAATGTGGCCTCTATTTCTGCAAGTTCTTCCTGCTCCGGTCTGTTCCCTCCCCACTGCACGCCATCCTCCATCCAGACAGTCAGCACAGTTCTCAATGCCCCAAGAATTCTGCATGTGCGCCCCCTTTTGAACAAACTGTTCCCTCCAAGCCTGGCCAACTCCTGCACATCCCTCAGCCATTACCTTAGATGTCCCTCCCTTCACCAGAGCCTAGAAGGGTGACCCCAGGCTACCCGGCACCTCCCTCCTACAGCTCTTTTCACCCTGTGCCATGATCATCTGTTTACTCTGCTGTCTCTTCCCAGAACCTTCCCTCTGCAAGGGCAGGAACCAGCTGCTTATTCATCAATTCGCCATTGTATCTGGGGCAGGTACTTGGCAGAAGGGAGATATTTATTAAATAAATGAATTAATCAGCTAATGATGAGGTAAGTGAATGAAACAAAATGGCTCATCATTGGTAGGACACACAGGGTTTTGGATCAGGAGGAGATGCCTACTAACTCAGCCTGACCCATCACTTTATGGAGAAGCAAGCTGACGCCTCAGGAAGGTCCCACAACTTTCCTCAGGTCACGCACGTGTGGTCCATTGGAAGAGGGTATTAGAAACCAGGCCAATCCTCCGCCCACCATAGCAGATGGAGAAAGCAGAAGTGCCTAAACCCGTGGGACACTCCTATAGAGAAAATCTGATAGCAAAACGCAGTAGAACACGATGGTCAAGCACAAGGGCATAATTAGAGAGCCCAGGGCTACTTATTAGCTGTGTTTCCTTGGGCAACTAATTCGAACAGTGGGTCTCCAATCTGTAAAATGGAATTCAGGCACCTACTGCTCGAGGTATGGGTGGGATCAATGAAATGTTGTGTGACAAGCATTGAGCACACTGCTGGGCACTTACTAGTCAATTAAAATTACCTATGAATCCTGTAATTGAATAATGCTTTTTATAACCCCGTGATACACACTGGACTCCACCCCAGCCCTGTTTTGCCAATCAATCCCATGAGCACAGATCCTATCTATGACTCCCTCCCAAGCTTCACTGGGCTTCCCAGGTGGGGCTAGTAGTGAAGAGCCCGCCTGCCGATGCAGGAGACTCAAGAGACGCAGATTTGATCCCTGGGTCAGGAAGATCCCCTGGAGTAGGAAATGGTACCCTGCTCAAGTATTCTTGCCTGGAAGATTCCATGGACAGAGGAGCCTGGAAGCCTACAGTCCATGAGGCCACAAAGAGTCGGACACGAATGAGCATACACATCCTTCACCACGGTGCAGTGGAAAACAACCCTCAAGGGGACTGGGTTTCTAGAACTGGCTGGAAGCAGCTAATGGGACTCCAAGATAGCATTGAGGCTCCCAGGGTTTTCCAAAAAACCCCTCAATCTAACATCCCCTACCACATCTGGGAAAGAAGAGGGAGCCTTCAGTAATGCTGATCAGACCATGCTTCATACCAGGCCATATATCTCTTAGGGAAGACAAGAATGCATCTGGCAGATGTCACCTTCTACAAAACATTCCCAGACTCTCTTCCCAGTATTTTGATGCTTGCAGCTTTGCCCAAAGAGAGGCTTTGGATAGACTGTAGTTTGGAGCTGAAGACTCCCATTGTGTGTCTCTTATTACATCCCTGGTGGTGCATGGCAAATTTACCTCTAGATCTCCAGGGAAGCAGAATAATGAATTATTAGCATTTTATCTGAGAGATGCACATACCATAAAGTCAGGGAACAATTTTTTTCCCCTGAATTAATTTCATTTTATTTTTAAATAGCCTATAGAAAAAAATAAGTATAAGTAATGGATTGTCTGTTTCCTGATCAACAGAGATCACCCTTTGCTTTGAGAGGGAAGAAAACAGAGGTCATCTTCCTGATTGCTCAATAGAAAAGCAAACTTCAACTGTCTGTTTCACTTAATGTGTTCGCACTCTGATTTCATGGCATCAGTCCCACAGTACTGGGGATGCTCAACAAGCAAGAGTGAGCCTGGATTTCTTAAGAGCCCGAAGGGTGATGATGTCTGTTTCCACAGCACTCTATCCCTCTGACCTGACTTACATCACCCAGAGAATGGCAATTGCATTCTTCATGCCTGTCTAACCACTATCACATGCTCCTCAAAGTCAGGCATTTTTTCCCCCTCATCTTTATTCCCAGATAGCATAGCCGGTTAAAATACTGGATGCACAGTTAAAACTAAATGTCAGATAAGCATGCAACATTCAGGACATAACTTATACTAAAAAAATACCTCTTCTTTATCTGACATTCAAATTTCATTGGCATCCCGTCCTTTCTATTTGTCAAATCTGGCAATCTCATCTCTAGAGTTTCATCTCATCTAATCCTCACAACTCTGAAAAATAGGTATTATACCATTTTATAGTTAAAGGAACAATGGCTTAGAGAGGCTGAGATGACATGGCTCATAGGTGGGAGAGCTGAATTTGAACCTCTACCTTTCCATCTATGTGCTCAGTACATGTGTGGGGAATGAATGAATGAATGAATGAATGCACACCTGCAGAAGATGAGTAGCCAGGGAACCTGCTATGCGCCTACCTCTGGGTCATCATTGCCTCTCTGGAATCCCAGCCACATTTCCTCATTAGTGAGATGGCTCACTGCGAGGATACTGCCCCACTTTCCTCCTCTTGGGAAAGGGCCAACTTCCTGAGAACAACACCGATGCGGTGGGTGATGAGGCCAGGTTTTCCCTAAGTGAAAACAAATCTCCTGGTCCCAGAACAGTGGGGGGCGGGGAAGGGGAAAGAGGGAGATGTCTGGACAGAACAGGCTGCTCACCACCCTGGGCAGCCATCGCCCTGGAAGCTGACCATCCTCCACCTGCAGCTGCCCTCCTCAGGCTCAGATCCAGCACCCTGGATGGGGTATCGCCCTGGCTCTAGCCTGTGACCTCAGAATGCCAGAGGTCACACAGGCCCTGCTGTTCTCTCTGCCTGGAATTCTCCGCCCAAGGTCACCCCCACGTCTGCTTAAGTGTCACCTCCCAAGAGAGGCTTTCCAGCTGCTCTGTCTCAAACAGGTAAGGTCTCCACCTTACCGCTCAGCACTACCCAAAATCACATCACATATTAAGATGTCCATTTGCTGACTGTTGGTCTCCAGCATAAAATAAAAGCTCCAAAAACAGCCTCTTGTTCACTACCTTTGTTTTCCTCACCACCATTCTAGAACAGCACATAGAACACTGTTTGACATACATTAGACACTCAGGACATGTTTGCTAAGTGAAAGACTGAATAGAGTCTTGGTCTAAAAAATATATACATATTACATACATATATACACATACACACCTATGGATATGTATATATGTATACATATATTTATATACACATATGTAAATATACACACATATTTATATACAGCCATATCTATACACACACACACACACAAAAAAACATTAAATTAAATACAAGTAATGAAGTGTTGGGGGAGTTTCCAGGTAGACTCTTCATGAGGACCCCACCACACCTTCACACAGGCTATGCCCTCTCCCTGAAATGCACAGTCCAAGTCATCTTTCAAAACCTGATTCAGTTCCCTCTTTCTCCTGGAAGACTTCACAGACCCTCTCCCTAACCCCAGCCCATTAAAGACCCTGCTACGCTATCTCTGGGCTCCTCTTTCAACTTGCTGGTGCTCCTTGTAGTGGCTATTAACCTACATTGCTGCTGCTGCTGCTAAGTCCCATCAGTCATGTCCGACTCTGTGCAACCCCACAGATGGCAACCCACTAGGCTCCTCTGTCCCTGGGATTCTCCAAGCAAGAACACTGGAGTGGGTTCCCATTTCCTTCTCCAATGCATGAAAGTGAAAAGTGAAAGTGAAGTTGCTCAGTCGTGTCTGACTCTTCGTGACCCCATGGACTGCAGCCCACCAGGCTCCTCCGTCCATGGGATTTTCCAGGCAAGAGTACTGGAGTGGGGTGCCATTGCCTACTCCGTTAACCTACATTATACTCCACTAAATGGCACATCTAGTTGTCCTTTGTGGCAGACCGTACTTGACCAAAGATGGCTGGGACAATCCCTCTCATCGCACATGTTCTTCTGCAGTGTGACCTTGCCAATAACTCCCCCATCCAAAGGTGGAATTCTTCCTACTCCTTTGGAAGTGAGTCCTGCTTTGTGCTTTGAGACTGCTTTAGCCAATGGCAAAGTGTTTCTGTGCCACTTTTGGGGAGAGCCATGAATTGATCTGGAAGCTTTCACTTTCCTCCTCTTGGAAGCCAAGCATCACAGAAGAAGGGCAATGACCCTAAGACCTCCAAGTCATGTGGAGGGGCTCTGGAAGATGGGATGCTATGAAAAGAGAGATGGGTAAGCAGAAGCACCAAATATGTGAGTAAGGAAACCATCCTGGGCATGGGTCCTCCAATCCCACCCACCCCAGAGATGCGCAACAGAGATGAACTGCCCAGCTGAGCCCTTGCCAGCTCCCTGACACACAAAGTTGAGAGCAAAATAAAATAGGTGCTTTAAGTCATAAATTTTGCAGTGGTTTATTATGCTGCAACAGTTAATTGAAACATCCTTGAAGGTAGAAATTCTATCATATGTAACATTACATCTCCTAGCTGAGAACAGTGTGAGGCTTATAGTCAGCTCAATAAAATTTGCCTAAATTGAACTGGCTCAGACTGAATTAAATTTTCCCCAGGTTAGGAGGACTACTTCAATAAATAAAGCCAAACTGTCCTCAGTGATCAGCTGAAGCTACGACCTGGTCCATGCAAAAAATGAATGGGCAGAGTTTACACGGAGATTTACAGGATATTATTCGCTGCTCTAAACAAAGGACTTTTATAGGGATGAAATAAAACCATGATTACCTCTAGTAAGTTTTAGGAATATTGCTGGTTATGACAGTTACTATAAAAACATCGCATAAAAATACACTATTTCTATGTCTGGTGCTAGGAAACCCTGACAAATGTCTTCATTCTCCGCAGAACCAGAATGGAGGTGTGGTGCTATGGGTGCTAAGTTGCTTTAGTAATGTCCAATTCTCTGTGGCTCCATGGACTGTTGCCTGCCAGTCTCCTCTGTCTATGGGGATTCTCCAGGCAAGAATACTGGAGTGAGTTGCCACGCACTCCTCCAGGGGATCTTCCCAACCCAGGGATTGAACCCACATCTCCTGCGGCTCCTGCATTGCAGGTGGATTCTTTACTGCTGAGCCGCCAGGGAAGCCCATGAGGTGTTATTGCCTTGGCTATTTACTCCTGGACATTCAGAGACAGAGTCTGGCAAGCCACGGTCTCTGCCTCCAGGAAAATTGCATTTTCTTTTTATCAGTCAAAATTAGGGCTTCCTGTCATGGGAGTCTCCTGTAGCTGAGAGATCTGCCTCTAGGATGCCTTCATTGTGAGAGAGTCATTTCCTAGGTCTAGAGGACCCAAGGAGAGTGGGGTCTGGAATTCTCAAGGAGGAAGAAAGGACTAACTTTTCTTTTTTCTTCCTCTACATTCCTTAGGATTATATAACAATAAAATATCCTGCCTGAGGACAGTCTCTGGATTAAACCTTCTGGCTAATCCTGTTATCTTAAAATGTAAATTATGGGAGGAGGTCTGGTGAGGTCTTTACAAGGATTCAGTTCAGTTCAGTGCAGTGGCTCAGTCCTGTCTGACTCTTTGCGACCCCATGAATTGCAGCATGCCAGGCCTCCCTGTCCATCACCATCTCCCAGAGTTCACTCAAACTCAGGTCCATCGGGTCGGTGATGCCATCCAGCCATCTTATCCTCTGTCATCCCCTTCTCCTCCTGCCCCCAATCCCTCCTAGCATCACAGTCTTTTCCAATGAGTCAACTCTTCGCATGAGATGGCCAAAGTACTGGAGTTTCAGCTTTAGCATCATTCCTTCCAAAGAACAACCAGGGCTGATCTCCTTTAGAGTGGACTGGTTGGATCTCCTTGCAGTCCAAGGGACTCTCAAGAGTCTTCTCCAACACCACAGCTCAAAAGCATCAATTCTTCAGCACTCAGCTTTCTTCACAGTCCAACTCTCGCATCCATAAATGACCACTGGAAAAACAACGGACTTTTGTTGGCAAAGGAATGTCTCTGCTTTTCAATATGCTATCTAGGTTGGTCATAACTTTCCTTCCAAGGAGTAAGCGTCTTTTAATTTCATGGCTGCAGTCACCATCTGCAGTGATTTTGGAGCCCAAAAAGATAAAGTCTGACACTGTTTCCACTGTTTCCCCATCTATTTCCCATGAAGTGATGGGACCAGATGCCATGATCTTCGTTTTCTGAATGTTGAGCTTTAAACCAACTTTTTCACTCTCCTCTTTCACTTTCATCAAGAGGCTTTTTAGTTCCTCTTCACTTTCTGCCATAAGGGTGGTGGCATCTGCATATCTGAGGTTATTAATATTTCTCCTGGAAATCTTGATTCCAGCTTGTGCTTCTTCCAGCCCAGCATTTCTCATGATGTACTCTGCATATAAGTTAAATAAGCAGGGTGACAATATACAGCCTTGACGTACTCCTTTTCCTATTTGGAACCAGTCTGTTGTTCCATGTCCAGTGCTAACTGTTGCTTCCTGACCTGCACACAGGTTTCTCAAGAGGCAGGTCAGGTGGTCTGGTATTCCCATCTCTTGAAGAATTTTCCACAGTTTGTTGTGATCCACACAGTCAAAGGCTTTGGCATAGTCAATAAAGCAGAAATAGATGTTTTTCTGGAACTCTCTTGCTTTTTCCATGATCCAGCAGATGTTGGCAATTTGATCTCTGGTTCCTCTGTCTAAAACCAGCTTGAACATCTGGAAGTTCACAGTTCACATATTGCTGAAGCCTGGCTTGGAGAATTTTGAGCATTACTTTACTAGCGTGTGAGATGAGTGCAATTGTGCGGTAGTTTGAGCATTCTTTGGCATTGCCTTTCTTTGGGATTGGAATGAAAACTGATCTTTTCCAGTCATGTGGCCACTGCTGAGTTTTCCAAATGTGCTGGCATATTGAGTGCAGCACTTTCATAGCGTCATCTTTCAGGATTTGAAATAGCTCAACTGGAATGCCATCACCTCCACTAGCTTTGTTCGTAGTGATGCTTTCTAAGGCCCACTTGACTTCACATTCCAGGATATCTGGTAAGCTGAGTGATCAGACCGTCGTGATTATTTGGGTCATGAAGATCTTTTTTGTACAGTTCTTCTGTGTATTCTTGCCATCTCTTCTTAATATCTTCTGCTTCTGTTTGGTCCATACCATTTCTGCCCTTTATCGAGCTCATCTTTGCATGAAATGTTCCCTTGGTATCTCTTATTTTCTTGAAGAGATCTCTAGTCTTTCCCGTTCTGTTGTTTTCCTCTATTTCTTTGCATTGACCGCTGAGGAAAGCTTTCTTATCTCTTCTTGCTATTCTTTGGAATTCTGCATTCAGATGCTAATTTCTTTCCTTTTCTCCTTTGCTTTTCACTTCCCTTCTTTTCACAGCTATTTGTAAGGCCTCCCCAGACAGCCATTTTGCTTTTTTTCATTTCTTTTCCATGGGGATGGTCTTGATCCCCATCTCCTGTACAATGTCAGGAACCTCAGTCCATAGTTCATCAGGCACTCTATCTATCAGATCTAGTCCTTTAAATCTATTTCTCACTTCCACTGTATAATCATAAGGGATTTGATTTAGGTCATACCTGAATGGTCTAGTGGTTTTCCCTACTTTCTTCAATTTAAGTCTGAATTTGGCAATAAGGAGCTCATGATCTGAGCCACAGTCAGCTCCCGGTCTTGTTTTTGCTGACTGCATAGAGCTTCTCCATCTTTGGCTACAAAGAATATAATCAATCTGATTTCGGTGTTGACCATCTGGTGATGTCCACGTGTAGAGTCTTCTCTTGTGTTGTTGGAAGAGGGTGTTTGCTATGACCAGTGTGTTCTCTTGGCAAAATTCTATTAGCCTTTGTCCTGCTTCATTCCGTATTCCAAGGCCAAATTTGCCTGTTACTCCAGGTGTTTCTTGACTTCCTACTTTTGCATTCCAGTCCCCTATAATGAAAAGGACATTTTTCTGGGTGTTAGTTCTAAAAGGTCTTGTAGGTCTTCATAGAACTGTTCAACTTCAGCTTCTTCAGCATTACTGGTTGGGGCATAGACTTGGATTACTGTGATATTGAATGGTTTGCCTGGAAACGAACAGAGATCATTCTGTCATTTTTGAGATTGCATCCAAGTACTGCATTTCAGACTCTTTTGTTGACCATGATGGCCACTCCCTTTCTTCTGAGGGATTCCTGCCTGCAGTAGTAGATATAATGGTCATCTGAGTTAAATTCACCCATTCCAGTCCATTTTAGTTCGCTGATTCCTAGAATGTTGATGTTCACTCTTGCCATCTCCTGTTTGACCACTTCCAATTTGCCTTGATTCATGGACCTAACATTCCAAGTTCCTATGCAATATTGCTCTTTACGGCATCGGATCTTGCTTCTATCACCAGTCACATCCACAACTGGCTATTGTTTTTGCTTTGGCTCCATCCTTTCATTCTTCCTGGAGTTATTTCTCCACTGATCATTATTGTTATATAATTACAAGGATTATATAACAATAATGTATCCCACTTGAGGACAGTCTCTGGATTAAACCTTCTGTCTAAAATGTAAATTATGGAAGTAGGTCTGGTGAGGTCTTTACAACCTGCAGACATTCTTTTGATTCATTGGAGAGTATATAACTCCATTGCTAACACTAGCAAGGGGGTACTCTTTCTGCCCCTTTCTGATGTCTATGTCAGAAGCTTTCTCTATCTCCTTTATATTTTAATAAAACTTTATTACACAAAAGCTCTGAGCAATCAAGCCTTGTCTCTGGGCCCCGGATTGAATTCTTCTCCTCCAGAGGCCAAGAATCCCGGCATCTTTTCGTGGTTCAGCAACAACCTTTCAATTGGACCATCACAAAGGCCATGCTCTGGACCAGGATGCCTCTCAAGTCCTCTCACTTCAGCCCCATCCATATCCAGACCATCTGAGCCACCAGAGAAGCCCCCAGACCTTCCAACTTTCCTCAAATCATAAACTCAGCACCAAAAGGGATCTCAGGGCCACCTATGCCAGGGCCTGGCCAAAAACCTGCTCAGGAGCCTCAGTCTTTTTCAACCAGACCTTTCTGTGTGCAAGGCTTTGGAAGGAACAGGTACAAACTCCATCTCAGCAGCCCTGGATATGAATCCCGATTCTGCTACTTAGAAACAATGGGACCTGAGACAAGTCACATGACCTCACTGGGTCCACAGAGGCCAACGACAGCTCATACCTCAGGGGGTTACTGTGAAGACTGAGTGAGATAATGCCTTGTGAAACTCTTAGACGGTAGTAAATAGTCAATGAAAGACACAGAGCAGCAGTGGGGGACCATCTCCCCACTTACAGGTAGCCTCTCTAGCTCACCCTTCATTTTCTTCTCCCCATCGTTTCATCTTTGTTCTGTCTGCACTTTGTCCCATCCCTTCAAGACCCACCCCCAACACCTGCCCAAAGTCGATTCAAATCTGGGGGGAGAACATACCTCTGCCCTTTTGCTTCCATCCTCAAGCCTGATTGGTCTAATATAGAACTTCCTTTATCCCCCTGCCCCTACCTCCCAACCTCCCTGTGCTCTAATCCCCACATTCAAGACTCTTATGCTTGCCTAAGTGTCCTGTCTGTCTCCTTTGCTTGGCTGTGAGTTTTCAGAGTCAGGAAATCAATGTTTCATCTTCACATCCCAGAGCCTAGCCCAGGGTCTGGCTTGAACAGGGGCTCAGTAGATTTGTGTGGGATAGGTGGGGAATGTATTATCAAACAATTGAATAAATGAGTGAGTGAATGAACATGCTGGTGAGAACAGAGCACAGGATACCCTGAAAGATCAACTTTCTTGCTGGAGGCTCAGGGGCTCCACAAAGCATCCTCTCTTTCCCATTCCAGACCCCAATTCCGTCTTCTGGAATTCCTGGATGTTGGAACTGTTTGGTCTCCAGGTCTCTTGGGCCACTCTCCTTTGAGGGGAAATTTCATTCCAGCATGGGTAACTCCTGTACCACACTGACTGGGTTGGGGATGGGCCCAACCAACACTTGTTCAGAACCAGTGAGCACCAGATGTTTACGGGGATACCTGGGAAGGGGATGGTCATTCTCTCCTCCTGATATACTATGAGGTAGTCCAGTCTAGGGTAGTGACAGCCATCTGGCTAGCACATGAGAAGATGAACTGAAGATAAAGTTACACAGGGAGGAAGGTGCAGCGGAAAGGTACCAAGGGCAGCTGAGGCACAAGGAGGTGACAGAGTGATCCAGCAGCCCTGTCCCTGGACCTCTCATTTACATGAACTATATCTCCCTCTTACGAATGTTTGGGTTGGATGTTTCATCACATGCATTGGAAAGAATCCAAAGACAAGGACAAGACCAAATCTCCCTCCAATTTTCTTTGCTGGACAAATCCTATAAAACGCTAAAACCAGGAAATGAAGCATCTACTTCTCTCACAAGTGTCCTCAGAGATAGGTTTTTCAGGCCCATAGAAGTATCTGCTTGTTTATAAAGGATCTCTTGCTTCCATCATACTTGATTTTGCCCATCTTTTCAACCTTGAGACAATCCATTGTAATCCACAAACAAGACACTCTACTCTCATTTCTAAACAATAAATGCCCTACAAACAAAGGTGGGTAAAAAAGGACTCTCCTTCTAGGCAGAGAACATCATAAGCAATGGTAAAAACTGGGGTGGTATCCAGTAGAAAGTATATTCAGTGAGCTGGGATGAGTGACCATGTTGGAAGATCTCTACATTCCTTTGGAAGTAAACAAGGCCCAACCATAAAATCATGTGGTGGAGTGCTTTCTGGTCCAAAGCTAATTTCTTTCAGAGCTCCTTATCCCACCAAAGTGAATTTAAAAGCAAATTGATCATTTAAAAAAATCACAATTTACTCTTATTACTCAGGTAGTTAAACAAAAACCTACATAAATAATAAATTAAATCTGTGTTGAAGCTGAAAGTTGTGTGGAATCAAGATTATGCTCATCATCAAATACTAGAGATGATGAATTTAATGCAGAGGCTGTGACCTGGCTTTAGCAGATCTTTAAAATGATCCAGAACCCCAGGACCATTCCTCAGTGCTAAAGGCTGAGCTGGCAATGATAAGGATGTCAGCCATTGCTCTTTATGGGGCTAGTTACTGTTCAATGACTTTGGGGGCTCAAGGTGAATCATTCAAGAAACACTCATCTGAGGATGAGGTTTTGGGAAAAACCCAACGTTAAAGTCTTTGGATTCACTGGCAGAAAATTGCAATGCACAGACTGGAAAAATCCATGACCTTCTTTGACAAGCAACTACTCAGCTTCCCTGGTAGCTCAGATGGTAAAGAATCTGCCTGCAATGCAGGAGACCCGGGTTCGATCCCTGGGTTGGGTAGATCCCCTTGGAGAAGGGAATGGCTACTCATTCCAGTATTCTTGCCTGGAGAATTCCATGGACAGAGGAGTCATGAGAGCTACAGTTCATAGGATCTCAAAGAGTCAAACACAACTGAGTGACTAACACACTTAGCCTGAAACACAAGAGTGTTATTAACCAGCTACAACAGCTGGCTGCCAACCCAATCAATATCCCTTCCTGCCCTCTTGCTTATTAAAAGAACTCTGATTGGGTAGTAGTGGTGAGAAAAATATGTCCAGCTTAATAACTAAATTTCTTAGCCTCCCTTGGAAAAATGGTGACTGAGGGATTAATTGTTGGTTAAAGAGATAAAAACAGGATTATTGGGTGAAGCATCAGTGAAGCTCCTTAATATTATAGGAAGGCTGACTCCACTGGCAGGTACCCTTCCCCCTATTCTTCCATCATTCTTCACCATGCTTAAGATGTAGAAGTGATGACTGGCGCTGGAGCAGCCATCTTAGGACCATGAGGGTATCTTTAGAATGCAAACCATATGCTAAGGATGGCAGAACAGAAAGAGGTATAGAACTACTTTCCCGACCTTGGACAGCCTACCTGCCTTGACTGTTATAAGATGGAAAACCAACTCCCTGTCATGTTTAAGTCACTGTTGGTTTGAACTATGATGTGTGCATGTATGCTAAGTCACTTCAGTTGTGTCTGACTCTGTATGCCCCTTTGGACCATAACCTGCCAGGTTCCTCTGTCCATGGGATTCTCCAGGCAAGAATACTGGAGTGGGATGCCAAGCCCTCCTCCAGGGGATCTTCCTGACCCAAGGATTGAATCCACATCTCTTACAACTCCTGCATTGGCAGGCAGGTTCTTTACCACTAGTGACACCTGGGAAGCCCTTGATCTATGATACAAGTGGTCAAATACAATCTGACATCAGATGGGCCAATTAAAATCAAGTATTCTTATTGATCAAAGATAGCACCTTCACCTCTGGTCACCTTTAGCAATCAGAATGCTCTAATTGAATACATTGGTTTGTGCTCCAACTCAGCAGGAGCTAATCAAGGAATGGCTTCACTGAGTACAAAAAAAAAAAGAGACAAAAGAACTGGAAGATCCAGACTCTGCCCTCAAAGAGCTTGTGGTCTAATGGGAGAGGCAGGTCACGGTCACAACAGAAGATTTCCAGCAACATAAGGACTTATATGATCCACAGCCGAACTGTTTCAGACAGTAAGCAAATGCTGCAGGGTTTCAAAGAAAGGGAAAACTCCAGGATGGATGTAGGGCTTGGCTTGGGGCAGTGCAGCTGAAAGCAGGGGAGGATAGGAGCCATTCCAGGTGGATAAATATCCTGTGAAGAAGCTTAGAATAAGGAATGAAAGTGTTCAGGGGAAAGGTGAGGGTAGCCTGGAAGGGTAGAGAGGTTCTCCTGAGGCAGGTTTAGGGGGCTAGGATAAGGACTTTGGACTTGACCGTGCAGCCAATAGGGGAAACAATACTATCAGAGCGACTCTGATCTGAGGTGTCAGGAGGAATAGACTGAGACGAGGAAGAGGTGGAGAACACAGCTAAGGTGAGGCTCCAGTAAGGAGGCTGACTGTGGTGTGGGTTCCTGGGACATTCTGATGAGGATGGGGTTCAGTGACTCTGGCTGGTGTGGCAGATGGGATGGCAGGAGCAACAGCACCACCACTATGGTCCCTCCAGCTGAGAGTCACTCTGGACAGCCAGGGGGACAGAGGAAACTGACTCCACATCATCCCTCTTCTTCTCCTCTGCAGTCAGGCTCCTCAGATGGAAGCTTCAACATTCATGCTCCTCCAGCCCCCCAAAGAAAAATAAAGACTATGAGTCTGGTATCCATACAGAAAGAAAGATGCTAGCCCCTACCCAACCAAAAGTTCAGGATTCCAGACACAAGATCCTGAAGGGACCTCACCTGTCAGGGAGAAGTGACAGAATTTTAGAATAGCAAGGGCTCCTAGAAGGCTCCTCAGGGACCATGTCACCTACCAGTTTTCAAAATGGGTTCCGTACAGCAGTAGAGACCACTGTACATAAAGGGGATGTGGATGGGACCAAAACAACTCTGCTTTTTCATGCCTCACATATTGAATTTCCCAGAAGGGTTGTATTCCAGATCAAAGGGTCCCTACCACGTCTGAGACCACTGACAATACAACACACTCCCTCATCTGCTGAAGCCCACCAAACTCTGCACTCCCTTTTTGGTCACCTTCATCAATTTTATAATGACTCAGTTAACGTTTATATTTCCTGGACAGGCTCACAAGATTAGGGCAACGCTGTTCCCATTCACTTCAGGATCCCCAGATCCTGGTACAAAACCCACCACGAGGTAGGTGCTCCATTAGCATCTACTGAATAGAGCTACGACTGAAAGAGGATGGAGGTGGTTTTCAGTATGACACTGGCAGAGCCATGGTTACTCAAGCCTGGGCCACACCCAGTTGTTGCAGGCCACCGAGCTTGGGCCTGCTGTGACAGGGTGTCATTGGCTCCTCTGCTTAGAGTTCCCAACTACCTGTGGCAGGGCTTGGAGTCTGTGCCCCAGCTTTTCCCATGCCGCCGTCTCCAGCCTGCATCCTGTGTTTGAGTAATGGTTCAAACTCATCAAGGGCACCCACTGCATCACAGCTGTCCTTGGCCAGCACCAAGCCTAGCCAAGAACATGCACTCAGCACTGCCCTTCTGCTTCTCTTCACCAAATTCCTGATCTTTTAAAAACATGTGGCAAGTCTTTGAAAACACAGTTGGGAACGCACAGATGGTAAAGTGACTGCACTAGAAAATTTCTCCATCCTGGGAAGTCTCTGATGAATCTCCCAGGAGTGATTTTTTTTTTTTTTTCTTTTTTTCCTGCTTGGTTCTCATTTCTTTTCTTCTCTCTAAAATGAGAAGGTTGGCCTCAATCAACCCCCGAGGATGGCATCAATGTTCCATGTAGTTGTAGGAAAAGGACTGCTGACGTGTATAAACAAGGAATCACATCAAGGTACCAACTGTGGTTTCATTCCGCATCTCTGAGCCCAAACACCTGTAGAACCAGACTTCCTGTCCAGATTTGCAGACATCACACAGCATCATCCAGAGTGAGCTGGAGATGCAGGAGAGGGCTCACTGTTGATTTTGCATGAGATTCCAGTGATTTCAACAACTATAAGAAGTGTGTGTGTGTGAGTGTGTGTGAAATGACTCAGTTGAGCAGTGAAACTCTGAGAATGACCTTTCTGAGGCCAGTCTCAACCCAGTTTCTTGATGTCACCACACAGGCCTTTTTTCCACAAGGCAACTCAGTTCTAGGACTCCTCAAAAATATCTGAAGCCTTATAAGTTAAAATTATCGGCTATAAAACATGAAAAGAAAACTGAAAAACCATAATTAATAACTATGTAATTAATCCATACCATGAAGTCAACATCATGAACTGTTGGTTTCAATTTTCGTAAGAGTTTCATTACAGTTGGGGGTAGGGATAGGGAGGCCGCTTAGATTTTTCTCCTTTTGTAAGAATTCCTGAGGACACATGATAACAATAGAGAAATCAAGCCCACCATAAAACAGGTGAGATACACACACAGCAGAATAATTCCCAAAGCAAAACCAGTACAATTTTTTTTCCAGCCATAACACAAATTTAATGGAGTATGTTTGTGTATGACATGGGATGGTCCCTCCATAGATAGGGTGGCTGGCTATACAATTTTGGAAGATGTTAAAACTACTTACATGACAGTCTAAAAAATTTTAGCTATTAAAACTCAGAAGTTACAGCAGAAATTTGATTTCTGACAATTCTGCTGAGCTGATGTAGGTACTTGTGCATGCACATACACATGTGTGCATGTACATGTGTGCACACACACACACACAGACTGACTGCCTGTTTCCCTGGTCTCTGTTGCAGTAACAACTATTGATACTTTCCCTTGCTTCATCCAAATGCAAACAAACTGAAGGTTTCCTTGATATATGATGTACAATCAATAAACTCCTACTACTCTTTTTATAGAAAACTCATTTTACTCTAAGGCAAACATGATGAGTGATTAAGATTCATAACAGAGACACTGTGAATGGAATATATAAGGATTTCTGGCCGTGATAGTCCTTGCAATGGAAAGCTTTTGGCAAACCGAAGACCTGGCTGGGCTCATGTCTCCCACTGGTCACACCCATTTTTCCAGGTACCCAGTGCAATACTGGGCAGCCCCTTTGGTGTGGTGACAGAATGGATTTTACAGCTAAGCTGAGGCACTCTGGCTTGTGAGCTTCTATGCTTGTGTTTTCCTTCAGAAAGAGTGAGCTGAGGCTGAGCTTGAGCTTCCTCTAGAAAGACCCACTATAGGAGAGGCTCAAGTAGCCCATGATGGAAGCTTCTTCCTCTGGGGCCAGTGGGAAGCTGGCGAAGGGGCTGTCTGCAGAGCCCACAGAAGCTCTGATGATCCACAAGTCACTTCCTGCCACGGTCCCTTCTCTTCTTTCTGAGTGGATGATCCATGGACTTCCTGACCTTCAAGTAGCAGCATCTGAAGTACAAATCAAAATGGTCTTGGGGTCCCTCCTACAGCTTTAAATGGTAAGGTGGGGACCAAGGTTGGACTCAAGGTTCCACTGAGTTGTGAGAGGATGCAGTGGGGGGACAAAAAGTTCCATACATCCAAAGGTTGGGGGATCCAAAGACTGGGGTAACCTCTACATCCAGATGAGTCCTCAGATGGGGCCCCTGTATACTCTTCACACACTCCTGTGGGATATTCAATCCAAGTGCTCAAAATATTTGAGCACCAAGAATGCTCATGGAGTGGTACTGGGAAGCACAGAAGCAGTTCTGCACTAGGAGTCAGACGCTCAATGCTGCCAGATACTTGGTGCTCTTGGACAAGATCCTTCACTTCTCCCATCCTCAGCTGCCCCATATACAACAGTAGGGTATGAATACCTACCCACCCTACTACACAGGGCTGTCACAAATATTAACAAAAATAGTTGATGGGGCTTTGCAAACTGTGCAAGCCTAAAGAACTGGGATACTAACAAGGCACTGGAGGATTCAAAAGTACAACCAGTGCAGCCTGAGAAAGAGTAAAACATTCCTTCCTGTTGCCCCATGGGACCCCTCCTCAGGTCCACTCAGGTGAGTTTGTTCCCTTGGGAAAGGGGAAGAAGAGGCAGGCCTTGGCCACTCAATAGGAACATTAGGTGAAATCTGCTCAGAGAAAGTATTTGAATCGATAAGTGTCACGCTGTGCTTTCTAATCACAAAACTGGACCAGACATTGGCAGTGGTGTGTGCTTTTCCTCTTATAGCAGAGCCTGACACCTAGTAGATACTAAATTATTTCCCCAAAGAAAGACTAAAGGAAAAAAGGAGAGAGATCCCCTACCAAAAAAAAAAAAAAAAAGCCCACAAAAAGCAAGTCATAAGGGAGAGCATTAGACAAAGGTTGCAATATCTTTACAATGCCACACTGCCATCTGATTAAATTAATTGATTGTTCACCTAGTGGCTGATTCCCCTACATCCCCCACCCTCAGAATTAACCAGACACAGTCTAGACACTGTCTTAGTGCCATCAGAATATTTAAGGAATTTTCAGTGGGTCACATGGCCTCCTTGTTATAGTCAGCCAACTCGGTTAAGGGGCAAGCCTGTGGATAACACGCCACATAGGAATCCCACCTCCTGTACCCACCCTGCGTGGCCTTCCCTGGATTTGCAGTGGAACTAACAACACTGACCTCATCAGTGGAGCTGGAGGGATTAATGAGAGAATACCAAGATACTGCTCAGCATAGATTCTGGCACCTGAACACCTCCATAAAGGGGACCCAGGGGTTAGTCACAACTAAGGAAAGAAAACAAAGCCAAGTTTCTTCTTTTTTCCGGGGCAGCATAGCATCATGGAGAGACACCAATCTGGGGGATTCAGGGAGCCGAGGCAACCCCCTGCCACCACATGAAGTCAGAACTTTCTACCTCTAAAGCTTGGGACCTTGTCTCACCCACTAAGCTTGCTCATCTGCCGGCGGCTCTGTGGCTCCACACATCTATTCACCCCCCTGGTTCTCAGGTGTCTGGTTTGCAAAACCTGCCTGATCCCCAGGCTGAGCTACCCCAGGAGAGCTGGGCAGGCTCCTTCCAGCTCAAAGATCCAAGAGTCTCTGCAGACATGGCTTTCAACTCTGAATTAGAGCAAGGTGCCATCTCACAGGAAGACATCAGGTATAAAGGAATAATGAACAATCATTCCCTTTCCGTTCTTCAAAGAGAAGCAGGCTTTGAAAAGGAGAGATTCTCCGAGCAGAGAATTCAGAAACAGAGGAAGACGCCCAGCCAGTTAGCCAATGGTTAGCGCCAGGTTCCTAGCTTGCCTGTTAATGCAGTTCCATGGATTTGTGGTTCATTTTACATACCACAAATATTGATTAGGTGCCCACTACGTGTTGGGTTGGAGAAGGCAATGGCACCCCACTCCAGCAGTCTTGCCTAGAAAATCCCATGGATGGAGGAGCCTGGTGGGCTGCAGTCCATGGGGTCACTAAGAGTCGGAGATGACTGAGCGACTTCACTTTCACTTTTTCACTTTCATACATTGGAGAAGGAAATGGCAACCCACTCCAGTGTTCTTGCCTGGAGAATCCCAGGGACAGGAGCCTGGTGGGCTGCCATCTATGGGGTCACACAGAGTCGGACACGACTGAAGTGACTTAGCAGCAGCAGTATGTGTTGGGTGATGGTGGTAAACGATCACACAAATGCACTTGCTTGCATGGAGCTTACATTCTATGACCTCCTTCATCCATTGAACAAATGTACTTAAGAGCCTACAATGTGCCAGATGCAGTACCAGAGACACAAAGATGAAGAAGATAGAGTCTGATCTATAAAGATTAATAGGTGAGGAAATTATTCCATATAACCTGGGACTTCCCTGGTGGTCCAGTGGCTAAGACTCTGTACTCCCAATGTAGGGGGCCTGAGTCCACCCCTGGTCAGGGAACTAAATCCCACATGCTGCAACTAAGACCTGCTGCAGCCAGACAAATATATTTTTTTTAAAAAACCTGATGAGTGCTATAATAATAGAGGTTTCAGGTGACTAGAGAATGATAATACCAACAATAACAGCTGACATGCATCGAGCACCCACTGTCCCAAACTAAGTGCATGTAAATGTCATGCCGTTTTATTTTATCCCGAAAATACTCCTATGAGGTGGGCACTCTTACAGGGGGGAAAACTGACCGAGAAGACCTTGCTCAGTTGCCAGGAGGGGATGGCACTGAGATGGGCCCAGGCTTCTGGTCTCAGTGGTTACATGACATGACATACCATGTTGCGTGTGTGCTCAGCCACTCAGTCATGTCTGACTCTTTGCAACCCCATGGACTGTAACCCACCAGGCTCCTCTGTCCATGGGATTTTCCAGGCAAGAATACTGGAGTGGGTTTCCATTTCCTACTCCAGGGGATCTTCCTGACCCAGGTATCGAAACCATGTCTCTGGCGTCTCCTGCATTGGCAGGCAGACTCTTTGGCACTGAACCACTCGGGAAGCCCATACCATGTTGACTGCTCTCCATTGCATCAACCAGATTAGATTTTTGGTGAGTAAATAACTTAACAATCCCTAAGTCACGATATCCCAAAGTCACTGCCTTCTACATTGGGATTTAGGAATTCAGGACTGATTCTTTCTGTTTATGTAAAATTGATTTAGCCACAAAACTCCTTAGGGGAAAAAATGCATACTTCTTTAATACAGAGGCAAGTCAGTTTGAACCTCAGACCTTTGAAGACCACGGGTGAATGTGCCGACTTCGACAAATGAAAGCAAGCACTTTGGCACGGAATGCTGGCAAGTGTCTGGCTGGACAGGATTATTTTAGGTTCAGAGGTAGCTTTGTTAGCAGAGTTCTACCTCTGCTCCCTTGTATCAGAAATGCCACCTGGGAGGTGAGGATGAGGCAGTGGAGGAGGACAAAAAAAGAGCTTTGCATCAGGCAGTGAGCAGAATTGCAAATAAGGAGGATATAAAAAGAAAAGTCACATCTAACACTGAAGTATCTGGCCGTTGGACCCTGCATTCTACCAGCTCTGCTTCTTTCCAGTATTTGTTCCCCTCATTCCCCTTTTCTCTTTCCCAATTCTCTTGGGTCCTGGAGCTCTACAGGGTTCCAAGCACAGCATTTAGCTTCCTCCCCGCTCCCCGCTCCCCTCTCCACCTGGCTCAGTGCTTCTCCGAGCCTCAGCAGGACACACTCTCCTGACTAGTCCCCAGCACAAAGTCAAAGCACATTTCGTGATCCCTGCTCCCTGGGTAGCTTGAGCTTCCTGAGATGTCAGAGCAGGAGGGATTTGCTAATCCTTCAGGCCAGTGCTTTTCAAACTTGCTCTAGCAACAGACTCCCTTTTTCAAATACATTTTATGCAAAAGTCCAATATAAAAACAGATGAATGGGTAGCAACTCTGAGGAAGTGTAGGGGTAGGGGATGGGAAGCCTCCCCATGTGACCCCTACAGGGTCTATAAGGCCCTCTATAGGACTCTAAGACTTAAAAAAAAAAAAAAATGGTCAAGATCCATGAGAACCCAGACTAAAGTCACTAATTTGGCCTAATTCCCACAGGTTGGATCCCTGGGTGAGGAAGACCCTCTGGAGTAGGAAATGGCAACCTGTTCCAGTAGTTTTGTCTGGAAAATTCCATGGACAGAGGAGCCTGGTGTGCTACAATCTGCTGCTGCTACTGCTAAGTCGCTTCAGTCGTGTCCGACTCTGTGTGACCCCATAGACGGCAGCCCACCAGGCTCCCCTGTCCCTGGGATTCTCCAGGCAAGAACACTGGAGTGGGTTGCCATTTCCTTCTCCTGCTACAATCTAGGGGATCACAAAGAGTTGGACACAACTGAGCATGCACGCACACACAAGCACACACAACCTCTGCCTATAGATGACATGCTGAGGCCATTTTGCCTTCATCCTCTTAAGAAAACATCCCAAACATCCTTCTGGTTCACTATGGTTAGTGTGGTTCCCATTAAGCACATTGATGCTGCTTGTTCACTGGGCCAAGAAACAGTGCCCAGGGGTACCAGGTAGAAATACCCCCACAGCCCAGGATACAATGGTGGGAACCACCTCTCATGTCACATGACACAGCTGATCACTTTCTCCTAGATATTTTCTTCTGTTGACTTTCAGCACGTTTCTAGCTCTCCTTCTTACTGGCTGCTCCTTCTCCATCTCCTTTGCTGGTCTTCCTCTTCTGCTCAGACCAAGGAAAGGCTCAGTCCTTGGTGCTCTGGTCTCTTCTACATTCACTCCTTACGTGACCTGGTCCTGTCTCATGGTTTTAAAAACTACTCACATTCTCCCAACTCCCAAGTTTGTATCCCCAAACCTTCCTCTCTCCTGAACACTAGCCATGACTGTCCAACTAACACCTGACATCTCCACCTGGATGTCTGAAAGGCATCTCAAACTTAGCAGAGCCCCATCTGGACTCCTGATCTTTCCACTGTCTCAAACCTGCTCTTTCCAAATCTTCCCCTCCTAGTGTATGGCAACTCCATCCTTCCCGTTATTCAGACTAACCCCTGGAGGCACCCCTTTTTTCCCCAATTTATCCACCCCACCCGCACATCCTTTGTTTTCTATGGCTGCAACTCTGTTTATGTTTGTAAATAAGTAGTTCATTTGTACTGTTTTTCAGATTTAACATATAAGTGATGTGTTATGATACTTGTCTTTCTGTATTTGACTTACTTCATTTAGTATGATAATCTCTAGGTCCATCCATGTTGCTGAAAATGGCATTATTTCATTCTTTTGAATCAGCAACACCCCACTGTATATGTACACCACATCTTTATCCATTCATCTGTTGATGGAGACTTAGGATGCTTCCACGTCTTGGCTACTATAAACACTGCCAGTCTGAACTGCATGTATCTTTTTGAATTTGAGTTTTCATCTCTTCTGAATATATACCCAGGGGTGGGATTGCTGGATCATACAGTAACTCTGTTTTTAAAGGAACTTCCACACTGTTTTCCACAGTGGCGGCATCAATTTACGTTCCCACCAACAGTGTAGGAAGGTTCTCCACACCCTCCCTGGAGGCACCCTTGTTGTTCTTTCGTTCTCTCACACCCCATACCCAATGCGGCCATGGCATCTCGCTGACTCCTCCTTTCCATTATGGCCCAAATCCAAGCACCTCCACTGCTATCAGCCTGGCCCAGGCCACCATCATCTCCCGCCTGCATTACTGTAAGAGCCTCTACACACTAGTCTCCCTGCCTCCCCTCACGCTCCTCTAGCCTCCATTCTCAACCAACAGCCAATGTGTTTCTTTTTAAATCTTCAGTCAGATCTTCAAATCCTGACTCAACATCCTACAGTGAACTTTCCAGTTCACCAAAAACAAAAGCCAAAGTCCACGGTAGCCCATAAGGGCCTACTTAGCCTGGCTCCTCAGGACTCTCTGCTTCTCTATCTTATCCCTGGCTCACTCACTTCTCTACAGTACAATGGCTTCTTTGCTATTCCTGCCTCAGGGCCTTTGCACTGGCTGTTCCCTCTACCTGGAACACTCTCCTCACCTTCTTCACCTTTCTCTGCACCAACATCACATGGTCAGTGAGACAACCCTGACCACACTATTTATAATTATGACTCACCATCCCCAGCCCTCCAGATCCCCCTTGCTCTGATTTATTTTTTCCATGCTGCTGCTGCTGCTGCTAAGTCGCTTCAGTCGTGTCCGACTCTGTGTGACCCCATAGACAATAGCCCACCAGGCTCCCCCGTCCCTGGGATTCTCCAGGCTCTTACACTGGAGTGGGCAGGTATCAATTTCTAACATGTTTATGTTAGAAGTATGTTTATTGTTTAGGGTCTTATGTTTATTATGTTTATTGTTTAGGGTCTTATGTTTATTATGTTTATTGTTTAGGGTCTTATGTTTATTGTTTAGGGTCTTATGTTTATTATGTTTATTGTTTAGGGTCTTATGTTTATTATGTTTATTGTTTAGGGTCTTATGTTTATTATGTTTATTGTTTAGGGTCTTATGTTTATTGTTTAGGGTCTTATGTTTATTATGTTTATTGTTTAGGGTCTTATGTTTATTATGTTTATTGTTTAGGGTCTTATGTTTATTATGTTTATTGTTTAGGGTCTTATGTTTATTGTTTAGGGTCTTATGTTTATTATGTTTATTGTTTAGGGTCTTATGTTTATTATGTTTATTGTTTAGGGTCTTATGTTTATTATGTTTATTGTTTAGGGTCTTATGTTTATTATGTTTATTGTTTAGGGTCTTATGTTTATTATGTTTATTGTTTAGGGCCTTATGTTTATTATGTTTATTGTTTAGGGTCTCCTTCCACTAGAATGCAAGTTCTATGAAGGCAAGAATTTTTGTCTGTTTGAACACTGATGTATGTTATGTGCCCAGAACCATGCCTCCTCCATAATAGGCTCTCAATAAATATTTGTTGAATGAATGAAAAACAAATGATTACTTTGAAGCTTATAGATCACTTTCACATCTGATGATTCCTTTGAGCCTCAAAACTCTGCTGGTTGTTTTTTTTTTTTTCAGATAAGAAAACAAGTTCAGAGACGTTAAATAACTTGCCTGAGATCACACAGCTTGTTTCACAGTGGACCTCATATTCTCTTCTGTCCTTAAACCCTCAGATGCCTCTGATTTAACCACACTGGCAACAGTCCCTCCAAGGCCCAGGCCCCACCCAGCTCTCTCCTTCTCCCCAGACTCATACCCCACCATGCTGGGGACCACATTTACAGGTTTAGGGATTATTTTTCCCCCAGAGGAGCATTTTGTACACTTTCTGTCAAATGAACTCATATCTGATTTCTAGGGACCATCTGACATAGACATCAGCTTCCAAGGCCAGCTGCTAACCCCAAGACCCTCCTCCCAAACACAGGAGGGACACTGACACACTTGCCACTCCCAACCTTCTGTGACACATGTATCATCATACCTGGACATTCTGTAAGGAATGAGAGAGGAGGTGCAGATACCTGGACATTCTGTAAGGAATGAGAGAGGAGGTGCAGACAGCAGGAGGGGAGAGAAGCACTGCAAATCAAGAAGAGGCCCTCCCAGTCCTTTCTTCACAACCAGGCGCTGAAACGCGAGGTCACTGCTGCACCACTTAAAAACCGCGTCTACTCTCCTGCTGAGAAATTTCTCTCGGGCCTGAGCCATAGGAACAGCTACAGCAGCTCGTTTATTTCTGCCTCATCCATCACACTCTGAATTGTATATCTGCTCATCATGACTCCTTTTTTTTTGCAAGACTACTGGGAAGCTCGAGGCAGCAAATCGTGGTTCTCAGGTCTTTGGATTCTAGTACTTACACGAGTGGCCCCCTGGTTCCCTGGTTCTCCGACTCATACATGGTAAACTGCAGCATTTCTTGGCTTCCATAACCATATAAGCCAAATCCTATAACAAATCTCCTCATATATGTGTGTGTGCACGTGTGTGCACATGTGCGTGTGTGTGCTCAGTCGTCGCCAACTCTGTGTAACCCCATGGACTGTAGCCCACCAGGCTCCCCTGTCCATGTAATTTTCCAGTCAAGGATATTGGAGTGGGTTGCAATTTCCTACTCCAGGGGATCTTCCCTACCCAGGGATCATACCCTCGCCTTACGTCTCCTGCATTAGCAGGTGGATTCTTTACCACTGCACCACCTGGGAAGCTCATATGTATATGTATACTCTTCTGATTCTGTTTCTCTGAACAGCTCTAATACTGGGGCAGACAATCCATGTTAACTTTTACCACTACTCAGTGCTGGTAATGGTTTTCCAAAGTGTTGCCTCTTTTGACACTTGCAACCTTCTATGAATACCAGAACCTGGTAGCATCATGATTTCCTATTCGTACACAAGGAAACTGAGGCTCAGAGGGGTCACAGACCATTCAAGGTCACACAGCATGGGCACACCCTGTGAGGCCTGAACCGAGGTCTTCCCACTCACTGGAAGGCTCATCACCCCTCCTGCACCCCACTCTCCCCCGCCCCAGGCTCCCAGCAGCCCCCAGACGTTCCACATGATACAGCCATCAGAGGCCATGAGATCACCACTTGCTCGTGGTCTGTTCCTTAATCCACAGTCCATGCTGGGAGGAAGGCAAACTTGGGGCAGCAACCAAATCAGCAACAGGAGTGGAAGCAGGTAAGAAGGGTGTGGAGGAGGTCAGGACACAGAGAGAGGTGGGGGCCTCACACTGGCCCCTGGAACTGAGCCTTTGCTCCCTCACCTGCACCAGCCTACCCCAGTGATCTGAATATGAAGCAACAACAGACTCATCAACTGGCCCCCAAAATGGCAGCTGCAGGATGGAGAGACCAGGGTGGCAGGGGTTGGTGAGAAGGCTTCAAAAGACAGAGGAACAAGATACAGAATTCAGAGATGCCAACATGGGGAGGGGATGCCTGACTCTTCACCCCCACCCTCTCTGATGGCAAACTCCGGCACCAGAAGAGAATTTCACATCTTAATCCCAACCCCACACCAGGCTCCAAATGTCTGGTGGCCCTGTGCTGGCCACAACCACTCCTGGAAGCATGAGGAAGTTGCACTCATCTCACATCTGAGGATGAGGCTTTGTCCTTGGGTCACGTGAACCTCTCTTAAGTATTCCATTGGCCAAAAAGTTTGTTTGGGTTTTTATTAAGCTGAGATGGCAAAACCCAAACGAACTTTTTGGCCAATCCAATAGTTCCTGCCATGGGTGCAGTTTTACTTCTGGGTGATGTTTTGTGAATAAACTAAGCTTGCCTCAGGTCTTCAAGCTGCACGAGGGCAGGAACTATGCTAAGTTTTGCTCACAAGCATGGACCCAGGCCCTGATCCTCAAAGTCAGCCAAAAAAAGGCTGAAGGGCCTGAGGGAGGAGGCCAAGGGAGGGGAAAACCTTGTATTCATGGATGCTCCCCAGTATTTGACATTTTAGAGGTATTCAGAGAGAGAGGAGGTGATCTGTGTGTGCGTGCTTCTGACATGCATCCTGACCCCCTGGCTGGCACTGTGAGCTGGATTAGGAAGAAACAATGATATACACTATCCCAAACCCCCACTGAACCCAAGCAACCTCAGCCTCCTTCAGGTTCCACTTACCCTGTAGAGCTGCCTCTCTGATTTGCTCTCAGATGTTCATCCACTGGGGAACCACTCACTTGATCTTGCCTTCTGAACACCTGAACTGCACAGTCATTGCTTCCCTTGGCCCAGCCACAAGCTAACCGAGACCTCTGCAAGCTTCTAGACTAGCATTCTTTCTGCTGTGAGATGCACGTAAAGTAAAACCCATAATGTTACACCCAGGCTGTAAATTAACCTCAAAAACTGCTGTCTGTTGACAAGGCAGCCTCTCACCCCACTCTGCCTCCCAGGAGTGATCTGGTTTGGACAAGACAATGCATCACAGTGGAGGAGAGATGAGCTAAGAATCCAGAAAGCTGGGTTACTGGTCCAGCTCTGCCATGGAACCTTGTGACCATGGGGAAGGCAGTATCAGTATCTCACTCTGGGCCTCAGTATTCCCACCTGTAAAATATGAGAGGTGAACCAGAAGCTCCCTTGGCATGAAGCATGGCATGGGTGGGAGGCAGGTGCAATGTGAAGTCCTTCAGGCTCAAGTTCAAATCCCTGCTTTGCCATTTCTTGTCTTAGCAACTCTGAGAAAGTTACTGAGTGTTTGGTAGCCTCAGATTCTTCCTGTGTAAGATGGAAGTGATAACAATACCTCACTGGCATTACTATGTTTACCCTGCCCTTCCTGTCTGCTCTTCAAACTGCGTTTTAAAGCACAAATCTGATCCCTCCTTGAAAAGTGAAAGTGTTAGCCACTCAGTCAAGTCTGAATCTTTGTGACTCTATGGACTGTAGCCCACCAGGATCCTCTGTCCATGGAATTTTCCAGGCAATAATACTACAGTGGATAGCCATTCCCATCTCCAGGGGATCTTCCTGACCCAGGGATTGAACCCAGATCTCCTGCATTGCAGGTGGATTCTTTACCATCTGAGCCACCTGGGGAACCCTCTCTACCCCCTTAAAAGCTTCTAAAGGCTCTCCAGTGTCCTTGGAAAGACACAGACTCCTTACTCTGGAAGATGCTTACTCCAGCCTCTAACCAGCCCCCCTCACTTGCTTCTCCCATTCCAGTCACACTGGCTGCTCTCCTCTCGCCATACTCCCTTCTGCTACAGGCCCTTGGCACACTCTGTTTGCATACATGGAATACTTTGCTACCTTTTCAACCAAATATACCATGCTTCAACCTCACTCAGGCCTCACTTCCTCGCTCCTGACTACATCTAGAGCCTCAGTAAAGACTCTTGCAGTCGCCTCTATCTCTCCTTTGTACCTACTGTCACAGTTGTAAATTTACGTATGAATGATTGCTTTGGGGCTTCTTTAACAGTGACTGTTAAAGAACCCGCATGCCAATGCAGGAAACACAGGAGACTCAGGTTCAATCTCTGGTCGGGAAGATCCCCTGGAGAAGGAAATGGCAATCCACTCCAGTATTCTTCCCTGGAAAATTTCATGGATAAAGGTGCCTAGCGGGCTACAGTCCATGTAGTCACAAAGAGTCAGACATGACTCAGCTCACACTAGAGGAGGGAAAAGGATTGTTTGATGACAAAACTAAGTCCTGCAGTCTCCATGAGGACAGAGACCATGTTGCTTAACATCTAACACAGTGCCTGTAGAAAAAAATTTTAATGAACATAATAAAATCCAACAATGCTGACATCTATTAAGCAATTTCTATATGCCAGTCACCCCCTAAAAGCCTTTATTGTTTCTCTCATTTAACAAAAGGAAGACTGAGTTGCAGAGGCGTTAGGTAACTTGCCCAATATCACACAGCTAGTAAGGTGTCAAATCATACAAGTCTGCTTACTGGAAAATTATTTAAAACCTTTCACTCAACAGAAGAAGCAGGGTACAGGGAACAGATCTTCAAAAAGGAGGCTGGCACTTCTTAAGCACTTCATCATCATCATAACTGCTAACAGACAATTGATGTATTCAGTTATGGTGTGTTCGATATTATTCTGAGGATTTTACATAAATTAACTCATCCTCCCAATGACCCTACAGGAGGAGTACTACCATTATCCTCATTTAACAGATGAGGAAACTGATGCTTAGAAAGATTAACTGGCTTGCCCACAATTACCTGGCTTACAGGTAGTAGGGTATGTGTGTGTGTGTGTGTTAGTTGCTCAGTCGTGTCTAAATCTTTGCAACTGCATGTACTATAGCCCACTAAGCTTCTCAGTCCATGGAATTCTCTATGTAAGAATACTGGAGTGAGTAGCCTTTCCCTTCTCTGGGGATCTTCCTGACCCTGGGACTGAATCTGAGTCTCCCGCATTGCAGGCAGAAGTAGAGAGTGGGTCCACCTAATTCCAGAGGATCCCAGAAACAGTCCTTTTCTAGGAAAACCCAGCCTATGATTCTCAGGGAGGACAGATTTCCCACCAAGTTTCAGGTTTCTGCCTTCAGTTCTAATAAGCAGACTGAAGCTCCTTCCAGCACTGAGCCTACCCAGCTAAACAGGGTATGGACAGGGCTGTCCCCTGGAGGCCACAAAGCCACCCACTGCTCCAGGGCCTCAGCTGAGGAGGCTGCATAGCATCGTCATGAACAGTGACTCACAGGGCAGCCAAGGAAAAGGAAGACAGTGGGGGCTAAAAAAAGACCTGTGACCACATATTATAGAGAGGACGATCATCAACCATGACCACCAGGGCAAGCCCCGCCTCCACTCCACACACACCCCTCCAGCTGCACTGGAATCCTGCTCTGGGATCCTCTCAGAGGCTCCTTTGAACTGGATTTCACCACTGGGCCTTAGCTGCTCAGAGAACAGGCTCTGAAGCCCCAATTCTAACTCTACCCCTCAGTAGCAATGGCATCTCGGACCAGTCATTGAACCCATCTGAGTTTCAGTTTCCTCCCCAATAAAATGGGGATAAGAAACACCTACTTCACAAGAACAGTATGGAGATGAAATGAGTTCATGTGTGTGAAAGGCCTCGCACAGTACTCAGCTCAGCAACTGCTAGTTCCCCCCGTGGATGAAAGGAAGGGGGTGGCAGAGCGGAGAAGACAGGCATACAGCCCAATTTTCCTGGAGCACCCACTCTTTGGGGTTCATATATTACCTGTGCCTGAGAGCTTCACACCAATTCACTGTTCATCCACATAGCATCCCACTTCCAGAACATGATGACGATAACAAAAATAATCGATAAAGAAGAACAGTTGTTAAATATGTACCATGTATGAGACACTGGGGAAAACACTTTGCACTCATCACATTATTATTTTAATATTACTTTGATCATCATAAACATTTCATAAGGCAGTCCAGAGCCATATTGCCCACATTCAAATCTGACACAAATGCTTACTAGTTGTGTCAGCTTAGGTAAATTCTTTAAATTTCCTGTTCCTCAATTTCCTAATCTGTAAAATGGGGATAATAATAATAGCACATATTTCATAAAGTTGTGGCTAGGATTAAAACAGTTAATACGTGATGGCAGAGATGTTTAGTGCCCGACCCAAAATTAATGCCCCTTTAACAGTGTAGAGTTGTGGCTAGGAGTGGCTGCCCTGATGGAAACCACAATTTCCAGTCCCTGATATCTTGTTGAGGCCATGTGACTAAACTCTGGTGTTTGGAATGTGGAAGGAATTAACATACCCACATCCAAGACTGTCCTATAAAAACCTCCCATCATCCTCACTGTTGCCCCCAATCAAGGAATTTCCTGAGAGTCGCATATTCTAGATGGCAGACCCTCTATCAGATTCCATGAAACAGAGCATCTCCTTCCACTAGCTTCAACTGGACTCAACATGAATGAGAAAACAAGTTTGATTGTGTTCAGTGGCTGAAATGTTAGAATTTATCTGATGCAACAGCTTGCACTACCCTAACTAATAAAGAAACTGAAATTGACACTGGAAGTAGGGTACTTATATATGTGGCATTGGCTTAGAAGTCAGATGGTGGGTTAAGATGATCAAGGCTCGAAAACTGGAGCCTCATGTTTTGCAGCAGTGAAATGTTTGGTTAAACTGTCGCTATGATAATTTAGAAGGCAGAACTTACGCCTACTGAGCCTGTAAGCTCTAGGGAAAAAAGATTGAAAAATAATGGTAAGAGAGTTTGCTGCTTGTTCTGGGCTAAGTTTAGCAAGATACTAGGGGAAGAGAAGATCGCAGGCATGAACTAGTCAGTTTGCACGTAAAATTGGGAAGGAGTAGTGCAGAAGACAGCTATTCCTAGATACTGAACAATAAGAACAAAGATTGAGCAGACATATAAGTGAAGCATCAGTTAGAACTGTACATGGAACAACAGACTGGCTCCAAATCGGGAAAGGAGTATGTCAAGGTTGTATATTATCACCCTGCTTATTTACCTTATATGCAGAGTACATCATGACAAATGCTGGGCTGGATGAAGCACTAGCTGGACTCAAGATTGCTGGGAGAAATATCAATAACCTCAGATATGCAGATGACACCACCCTTATGGCAGAAAGTGAAGAAGAACTGATGAGCCTCTTGATGAAAGTGAAAGAAGGGAGTGAAAAAGTTGTCTTAAAGCTCAACATTCAAAAAACTAAGATCATGGCATCCAGACCCATCATTTCATGGCAAATAGATGGAGAAACGGTGGAAACACTGGCAGACTTTATTTTTGGGGGGCTCCAAAATCACTGCAGATGGTGCCTGCAGCCATGAAATAAAAAGACGCTTGCTCCTTGGAAGAAAAGTTATGACCAACTTAGACAGCATATTAAAAAGGAGAGACATTAACTTGCCAACAAAGGTCCATCTAGTCAAAGCTATGGTTTTTCCAGTAGTCATGTATGGATATGAGAGTTGGACTATAAAGAAAGCTGAGTGCCGAAGAATTGATGCTTTTGAACTGTGGTGTTGGAGAAGACTCTTGAGAGTCTCTTGGACTGCAAGGAGATCCAACCAGTCCATCCTAAAGGAAATCAGTCCTGAATATTCATTGGAAGGACTGATGCTGAAGCTGAAACTCCAATACTTTGGCCACCTGACGTGAAGAACAGACTCATTTGAAAAGACCATGATTCTGGGAAAGGTTGAAGGTGGGAGGAGAAGGGGACGACAGAGGATAAGATGGTTGGATGGCATCACCGACTCAATGGACGTGAGTTTGAGTAAACTCTGGTAGTTGGTGATGGACTGGGAGGCCTGGCATTGTGCAGTCCATGGGGTCACAAAAAGTCTGACATGACTGAGCGACTGAACTGAACTGAACCTGGTGAAATAAATGTCAGATAGAGTGTATAAGGTTCCCACCTAAGCCTGATGGCCTCATTAATTTGAGAGAGAAATAGAGGTTTGAGATGAAGGAAGAAATAATCCAAGCTGGAGAATTAGGTCTAGGAAAAAACTAGCTGCTGGTAAGCAAGATGTCATAGATGAAAATCCTACTGAGCTGTTGAGGGAATTGCATTGGCAAAATCTATGAACCTGGATTTTAAAAATCTTTTACTGTTAAAGCATTAAAACAATCCTTGTGTTATGCAAAGTTGCTTCAGTCATGTCTGATTCTTTGCAATCCCATGGACTCTATGTAGCCCACCAGGCTCCTCTGTCCACGGGATTCTCTAGGCAAGAAACCTGGAGCAGGTTGCCATGCCCTCCTCCAGGGGATCTTCCCCACCCAGGGATCAAATTTGCATCTCTTATGTCTCCTGCATTGACAGATGGGTTCTTTACCACTAATGCCACCTGGGAAGCCCAAAACAATCCTTGGGCCCCTTAAAGTTCAAGGCAAAAACCAGATTACTAGATTTAGAGCCTCAAAGAGGTCATATTCCCTAAGACCCACTTCAAGGGTGGCCAAGAAGCATCAGGAACGATATTCCTCCTACAGAGCCACAAGTTTGAAGAACAATGAACTGGGAAATTGCTCTCAGAGAGCAGAAGTGAGGCTTAAGCAAGGAAACCTCACCCATGGTCTGCTTGGCAGATTTCATAACTACTAGGGGCCAGTGACTTCTGTGTATCTCCCACTGCTGCCTTTTCCTAATGGGTTATCATCCGATACAGGCACAGAGGGGAAGATAATGAGTTTCTTTTGGATTCTGGGTCCCTGAACCATGAGGAGCCACATTCAACTCCATGGATAGGACAGGAATTCGCCCAAAGATCCAGAACTTCAAGTTGAAAGTAGTGACTGGATAGAACATGAGGATCTTCCCTTAGAGGAAGGGAACCATGTTTTGTGTCTGAAAAGAAGGAAGCAGAGATATTTGGTGGCCAGAGGGCCCGTGACATACCTGGCCAGTGATATACAAACATGATGATGAAGGCTCCTTTCAGGCTTAGCCCATAACACCGTTCTTAAGATGCCCCACGCTCTCCTTCCTCTACCTACGGGCTGGATAAATGTCCAAATAAGGCCCTAAAGGCCACAGGTTGAAGGTAAAGAAAGCACTCTCTCCATCAGTCTTGGTATTCAAATGACACTCCAGTTCACTCCCACCACACTCCTCTCCCAATCAGTCGTTAGTGAATAAGAAATGACTAGTCAGCCATTAAAAAGAATACATTTGAATCAGTTCTAATGAGATGATGAAACTGGAGCCTGGTATACAGAGTGAAATAAGTCAGAAAGAAAAACACCAATACAGTATACTAACACATATATATGGAATTTAGAAAGATGGTAACGACAACCCTATATGCGAGACAGCAAAAGAGACACAGATGTATAGAACAGTCTTTCAGACTCTGTGGGAGAAGGCAAGGGTGGGATGATCTGAGAGAATAGCATTGAAATATGTATATTATCATATGTGAAACAGATCACCAGTCCAGGTTCGATGCATGAGATGGTGCTCAGGGCTGGTGCACTGGGATGACCCAGAGGGATAGGATGGAGAGGGAGTTGGGAGGGGGGTTCAGGATGGGGAACACATGTACACCCATGGCTGATTCATGTCAATGTATGGCAAAAATCACTACAATATTGTAATTAGCCTTCAATTAAAATAAATAAATTTTTAAAAAAAAGAAAGAAATGACCTTCTATTGTGTTAAGCTAAGATTTGGAGGTTGTTTTTTATAACAGCTAATGTAACTATAACAATTATAATATATAGCACTCTTCGAACGGTGCTTGGCATATAATAAACACTGCACAAGTGTAGCTATTACTATTACAAAACCTATTTTACAAATAGGGAAACTTACGGGTGTGTCTGACTCCCAAGTCAATTACTATTTTATATTTACTTCTCAGTAAATGATAGCCAGATCCATTTTATAGGTAAGTTTGGTGTCTGGCTCAAGGTCACAAATAACAACAGATCCAGAATTAGAGGCCTTTCTTAACTATTCAAAGGCCATTAGCCACCCCACCCCTTAACCCAGATCTCCAGGTTGGTCCCCTATTGTTTTATTTTGTTGTTATTTTTATGGTGTGTTTCAGGAAACACTCTACTTACAAATACTCCAGCACTGAACTGGTGAATCTGAATAGAAAACCAAGCAACCCTCCACTGACCCAAATTTCAAGTTTTAATTTACATTGAGTTAGTTAATTAAAAACGTGCTCTGTGAGCATAGACACTGACATGGCTGGCTGCTGAAATTGCTTTTGCAGTTCTTCACAAAAAGCTGGGTTTCTTATGGTTTCATCCAGCACAGCAACCCTGTACTATGGAATAACTCAATCAGCTCGGGGGATCTGAGGGAAGATGGGTAGAGGGGGTGGATTTGGGGGATGATGGGTGGGCCAGGAAAACAGCTGAGTAAGCATTTGATCTATGGAGCAACAGAAAAGCAAAAGACCTGAACACCAACTTAGCCACCAAACCAGGGTTGGTGAGGTGAGGGCTCATGTTAATTAGTGTTTATAAAGTGATTGGGGATCCCAGAAGTGAATGAGACTATTCAAAATCCCCTTATTATTATTATCACCAGTCTGAATAATCTGTTTTTTAAGGAAGCCACTATTATCGAGTGCCTAGTATGTGGCAGTTGCTTTCACACATCTGATCTAATTCTTTTAATCACCCTATGTGGTAGGTTTGGGTTTTCTTCCTTTTTTATGCATTTTTTGGTTTTGCAATCCTCACTCTGCAGATGAGAAAAACAAATTCAGCAAAATTAAGTCACCTGCTAAAGAGTGGCAGAGCTGAAATCTGAGGTTAGACCTTTTTAAGTGTAAAGCCCTTCTCCCTTTCATCACACCACACTGCCTCTTGCAATCTTCTCTTCAAATTCTTTCTGCATTTAAAACAAAATTCCATCCAAGGATGCCTATGGCTCTTTTTATGTCTTCTTTTTTACTGAAATGTAATTTTCAATACAGTGAAACACACATATCTTAAGTTTACAATGCAATGCATTTTGACAAAGGCACATACCTCTGAACCCACACCCCTATCAACAGAAGGACATTTCTATCACCCAGAAAGCTCCCTGGTGCCCTTTCACTAATGATGCCTTTTTTTTTTTTTTTTTTAAAGAAATACAGTCAATAAAATGAGCTACTTTCCTTTGATCAAGCAATCTATTTGTGACCTTCGCAATGAGGCTGCACATGAGGTTAATCTCTGAGGTGGGCGCACTGACTTATTTGATGCTTTGAATATCAGGAAGGAAGATTCACATAAAATTCTGCACCCTGTTGGTTCCATCCACATTGAACACATGGATAAGACAAAGATAACAGGTACCATTCTGCCTGAATTATATGACTACCATCACCATTTTGGCCCCTAAAATATGTCATGCACCAGACTGTAATATTTATACAAATAATTTCATTTAATCCTCATAATTATTACCTCTACTTTACAGCTGAGGAAATTGGGCTCAGAGTGATTAGGTATGATACATAAGAACACACAGCTAGAAAAATGTAAGCCTTGAAATTCAAATCCAGGATACCTGATTTCACAGGCTTTTACAAGTGAACTCCGGGAGTTGGTGATGGACAGGGAGGCCTGGCGTGCTGTAATTCATGGGGTCACAAAGAGTCAGACACAACTGAGCGACTGAACTGAACTGAATTGATGGGTAAATTTTATATCTCAAAGATGTAATGGGCTAGTTATAATCATTCAACAAATAGTACCCAGGATTTACTGAGTGTTAGGTGCTGTGCTGAGTGATATGGAGAAAGATACAAAGATGATAAAGATACAGTCTCAACTGTTAGTGCCACAGTGCAATGGGGAGTCACTTAGAGCAAAGTCAGGGCCAAGATTCCCACAGGATGGGGAAAGGGCTGTGGAAGGCCTAGGTTTTGGGGAGGAAAAAAGGGTTGCATCAAGGAAGGCCTCACAGAGATTCCAGAAAGACAGTTTTTGAACCAAGTCTTCAGGGATGAGTGGGAACTGGCCAGCTCTGATGGGGTTTAAGGTAAATGACTGCACAGACAATGGTGTGGTGAAGCACTTCTGTCTGTTCTTTATTGAGCTTTAGCAAAATCAGTCAAGCCAAATTTTAAACCCCTTACTGAAATGCAATCCTCACTGAGTTGTCTTATCTGTTTCCCCACATACTCTAAACAGCTGAGAGTCAATGAAAGAAAAAAACCAGCTTTGAAGAGTAAAACAGTCACCACAGAGTTCACACCCTAAGCTCACACGTGTGATTCTTGAGAGCCAGCAAGCCCTCACTGACAGCCAATTATCTTTTATTTTCTGAGTCAAGTCCCATGTGATCCATTTCCTGATTCTTCGGGTCATAGGTGCAGAAAATTAGAAAGGGGGACAGGTACAGAGATGGCAGTAAGAAGGGGCAACCAAGGTAGAAAGACTTGAAAAGATGATTCAAGGAATTCAGAATTCCACAGTTAGTTTCTGGATATCACTGTACAATATTATACAATAGCTTGCTCAACTCAACAGGCATCTAAGAAGCTGTGTACCAGGAGCTTAAATCCAGTTCTGCCCTGTACGGTTTGATAGGAACAAAAGGTGTATAAATTAAGATAGAAAGATTGTCAGGCTAAGAAGGGCCTCAGTTCAACTGCGTAGTTAATTAAGGGCAGCAAGGATGGCCTGAAGGCAGGGAACTCATCTGTTACTAAAGAGCAAGACATTTGTTTCCTGTGCCTCAATTTCCTCCTCTGTATAATGGGGATAATAGCAGTACCTTTCCAAGCGAATGCTGAGGGTTAAATGGGTCAATATACAGACTGGTATTGAATGCACGCTAGCTGTTATTAGCTTGTACCGCTACTTGCTCAGTGCCTAGATTTAGTAACTGCTCAATAAATATTGACGAACAAATGAATTCAAGAATGAATAAATGATGCTACTGAGTTAAAGGGGGAGAAAGATTATGTACGGCATGGGTTCCTTAATAACACTTGCAGATCAGAAAGAATGTCATGCAAAATAGTTAAAGAAACAGATTTGATGTTTAATGTATGTTTCAGATACCTAAAAAATTAATTGCTCATTTCTTACTGCTTCCTTCCATTTTTAACAAGCCCAAGGAAAAGAGATGGAGCGATCACAATGAAATTACAGTATATCTCATACTACAAGATGGTGGAAGGGGCCCTGAGACCTACGAGTTAAGCTCTGTGGTGTGGAAATGCTGCAATGGCAGCAAACCCCAACCACCACACACTCACCCTGCCCCAAACCAGCTCTGTGGTCTCCTCCTTCCTCAAATTATACTTGCTCCAAAAAGGATAAACACAAAAACTGTCTTTAAAAGATGCTAAAGATCATAAAAGTAAAACCAACTTGAAAAAATATAGAGGCTGCTAACACAGACAGACAGAGCCACAAGAGGACTTGGGAGTGTATTACAGATCCAGGCCTTCATTATATAGAAGAGGAGACTGAGGCCCAGAGAAGCAAAGTGAGTTATGACCCACAGTCACAACTTCAAGAGAATGGCCAACTCAGAGGTGAAGCAGGGCACCCAGATTCCCAAGTGAAGTGAAAGTGCAAATGGCTCAGTCCTGTCCCACTCTTTGTGATCCATGGACTGTAGTCCACTGAAGCCCTGCAGGCTCCTCTGACCATGGAATTCTCCAGGCAAGAATATTGGAATGGGTAGCCATTCCCTTCTCCAGCGGATCTTCCCTACCTAGGGATCCAACCCGGGTCTCCTGCGCTGCAGGCAGATTCTTTATGTCTGAACCACCAGGGAAGCCACACTGGAGTTGAATGCGGAATCCTTTTCTTCCCAAAGGAAACAGGAGTGGGAGAAGATTCCAGTCGGAACAGCAGATAAGGGTTGGGGGGCGGGGAGGTAAGAACAGGGGCGGTGGGCTCACGCCGGTGGGAGGAAAATTAAGTCTCTCTGTGCTTTTTGTGGGGGCAGGGTTTCAAACAGAAATTATCCAGTCCAAAGCTCCTGGGTTTTACAGGTGAATCCTTATTCTCCGCCAGAAGAAACGCACACAAAGACCAATATCTTCTCCCAGGTGTTTCCATCTCATCAGGATTTCACAGGTACGGGTGGACCTGCATGGGAAGCCTTACAGGTACCCTCCCTTTAGAGGTTTCGCTCTCCAACAGGCAGCAGAGAGGGGAGGGCTTTGGCGAAGATGCGGGAGGAGTCTTGATGAGCATCGGGGGGGAATTGCCAACCTGGCCCCACCACCCACGAGCGCGCGCGCGCACGCGCGCACTCACACACTTTTTGCTTCTTCCTTCCCCTCCCCCAACGATGACCAAAGCCAGGTGAGGGGACTGACAACTGGAGATTCTGTTTCCAAAGGGCTTCTGCTGGAGCTGCTTGCTTCTGAGCACACCCACAGAAACACGCGCGGACGCGCGCACACAGACTTTCACAAATACGCACACACTCCCATGCACACACTTGGCACCCCCAGAGGCCGGGCCGCGCCCGCTGCATCTCTGCTTAGGCCCGGGGAAAACGACAGGCAGCAACATGAATGAAATCTGCCCAGAAAGACTGCATTTCAGCTCCAACCAAGCGGCCTCCAGCCAAACCGCCGAATATGTAACAAAGTTTTATTTCGCTTTTGGAGTCTCCAGTTACACTTCTACCATTTCCTGTGGAAAATTGAAGCTTTGAAGTGTCTAGCTCCGGCTTTCGCAGACAGGCAGGACCGCCAGCTCGAGCTCTCGAAAACAAACGCCCCGGGTCCACCCCCTCCGCCACCAGAACTGCAGGTTCAAACCCACCCAGCTCCGGCCTTCAAAATAGGGGATGCGGAGAGGAATGACAGAACCTGCTGGAAACCACCTCTAAAACCGGCAGTCTCCCCGGAACTCCGCCCCACTCCCATCCTGACGGGATCCCTTAAGCCAAGTGGTGACAGCCGCAGCTCCCAGACAGCCAAACAGCGGCAAGAGCTGGGAGGTCTCCATCAGGGGGGTTGTCCATTGCACAGCGCCCACCAGCTGTGAGCTCTGGCCTCAAAAACTGCCCCAGAAAAATTGCCCGTTCCACCCTCTCACCACGTACACCTTTCCCCGACTGTTTCTAGGCCGAGTGAGCCCTCAGTCTGTCTTTACAGCCATGGGGCGTCTCCTTCACCAGCTCTCCGACGGCGTCCCGAGGGCGCCGGGAAGCAAGCCGAATCGGGCGGCTGAGGGAGAAAAGCGTCTCCTCCCGAGTTCCAGGGAGCCAAACTCCTTCGCCCGCGTATTTGTCATCTTTAAAGTCAAAAACAAAAAGCAAAAACCCCACAGGGCTCTGGCAGAAATGTATACTAGGCGCAAATGATCGCCCCACAAAGTGGCGCTGTGTTCTGCCTGCAGGAGGCAGCCGCGGCTCCACCCGGAATCGCGGGCGGAACCGCAAGCTCTCTAGCTTGGGACGCTACCAACCGCGTAAAGTACGCGCAGCGCATCCCGAAAGCAGGAGGCACTAGGTGGGGTTTCTGGCCGTCTTCAGATCGGCGGTCCCCTCAGAGGTTTAAGAGCAGCAGGCGGCCGAAAGGACGCGGGAGGGGACCGAAGGGCCAACTTACGAAAGAGTTGGACGCGTTGGATGGGAGGGGGCGGCACCCGCGCGACCACTTACCGCTGGCGTTCTTCCCGCAGATGAGGTGCTGGTAGGGCTGCAGCAGCCCCCAGATCTCGGAGTCGTTGTTGACCGTGTACTCCAGCGTCTCCACGGTGAACTTGGGCGCCTCGTGGAGCGCGTGGTGGTGGTGGTGGTGGTGGTTGGCGGCGGCTGCCGGTGGGGCTGCGGCGGCGGCAGCAGCAGCAGCGACGGTCGGCGGGGCGCAACAGCTGCTGCCTCCGCTGGCGCTGCTGGCTGCGCTGCAGGCGCCGCCGCTCGCCGCTCCCCCTCCGGGGACCTCCCGCTCCTTATCCGCCACGGGGGCTGTTCCGGGGCCCGAGCCTTGGCCTGGGCCGGAGCTGGAGCCCGGGCCCGGGCCGCTGCAGCTCCTGGGCAGCCCGGAGGCCACGACCCGCGCGTAGATGTCCCGGAATAGGCTCTCCATGCAGGCCGTCAGGTAGATGGCTGCGTGCTCGTGGATGCGCAGCGCCACGCGGCTGTCCACCATCCAGCGGTACACGCGGCCCACAGAGAAGGTGAGGCCGCAGCGCGCCGATTTGCCGCGGCCCAGGCGGTCGCCACCGGCACTGCTCATGTTGTAGAGGGACAGCGCGGCCAGCGCGGCCGCCGTGCAGTGCGCCGCCAGGCCCCAGGACAGCACGATCTCCATGGCGCTCTGGATCTCATACTTGGTGCACTTAGCGAAGCGCAGGCTCAGGCGCTGTGCCTCCTTGGCGATGCGTACCAGCGCCCGGCTCACCAGCGTCGACAGCTTGGCCAGTGCGTCTTTAGGCAGGCCGCCGGGGGCCACCGGGCCTGCCCGGGGATCCCGTGAGCGCAGGAGCAACGCCTCCAGCTCCTGGAGGGTCCAGGGGACCTCGTCGAGGTCCGGCAGCAGCCGCGAGCAGTGCTGGCCGGCACAATCCAGCCCCTCGGAGTCTTCCACCAGGGCAGTGTTGACAGTGTCAAAGCTGTTGTGCCGGCTGTGCATGGAGTCAGTTAGAGGCGGCCAGCAGCTCCCGCCATACGGGGACGCCGGGTGCGAGTCGGAACAGCACAGGGACAAGTTGGAGGAGCGCACTGAGTCCGCCGCGCCACCATAACCCGAGTCCAGCGTTAGATCCTCCAGCGTCCGCACCACCGGCTTCTTACCTCTCCTGGCCATCGCTGCGCCACTTCATGCCGCCGGGAAGCCGAGGGGAAGGAGCAGCGAGGAGCAGCGGGCGCCGGGGCGCGGGAAGAGCCGAGTCAGCGCCGCCTCGGCTCACTTTTCCACCAGCCGCTGCTACCAAGTGTGACTACTTTCGGATGCCTCCCCGAGCCGTCGCCGCTGGAATCCACAGGGCACACCAGGGAGTCATCTTCCAGAGCCCAGGCCGGATCTGGGGCGCGCTAAGGAGCGAGCCAGGCCGGAGGAGAGGCTCACGCCGGACTCGCCCCTTTCTTCCAAAATAAAATAAAAGTGTCTGATCCGCTCCCTACTGGGCCGGGCTGGGCGCAGAAGCCGCTGGACGCTGGCCTCGGTGTTCGTAGGACGGAAATTTACTCAGATGCCGCCGCGGCAGCAGCTCCGCCGGCAGCTGGCTCTTGGCTCTCGGCTCCCCGGTTCCCGGTTCCCGGGCCGGGGTTCACTCCGTGTTCGCCCTCCTGGCACGGAAGAGCAGCAGCGACCGCGGCGGCTGCAAACCCTGCCGAACCCCGCAAGCCGTGAGCAGCCAGCAGGGCGGGCGTATGTAAAGCAGGGCCGGCGGAGAGCCAATGGGATTGGAGGATGCTAATTATCTTAAAAAAAAAAAATATATATATATATATATATATATATATATTCCTCCCCTCCACGCAGCCCCGCCCCTCAAGCACGCCCCCGACCTGGGACCGAAGCTGCAGGAAGTGGTGAGCTGGGGGCCTGAGAACTAGAGGTGGGTGTGTGTAAGGGGCAGTGGGAGCTTAGAAACGCGGATGATTATTAGAAAAGCAGGATGATTATCCCTGCTGTCCCTGCCCTTCAGGCTTCGGCTTTGATACCAGACCTGGAGAAGGGTAGGTTGGGTAGGTTGGACAGGTGACCCACCCACCCACCGAGTTGTGCTCCCCCCAGCGGTTCACAATGTGTCTGCTTGGGGTCGCTTTATGCGCTTGGGTTTCGGATTTCACTTTCCTTTTTCTTTCTCTAGTACACAAAGTATGTTTTTTCTTCCTCTCCTGCCTCCCCCACCTTCGGGTCCCCAAAACAATTAATGCTGCCCTCTTTCAGACCCAGTTTGCCAGAGTGGAGATAAGAAACCAGACAAGCAGAGGGATAAGGAATGGACAAGGCTGGAAGGCTGTCTCTGGACGTTAGCCGACAGCCACCAGTTCACCTCGTGAACTACATTCCTTTAGTACCCAGGAGGACCCTGAGTCCGTCCTTCAAGTGCCTGGGGGTGGACTGGATGGAGGGCTTGCTGTGGTTTAGTCGCTAAGCCCTGTCGCACTCTTTTCGACCCCATGAACTGTAGCCCCCCAGGCTCCTCTGTTCACCGGATTTTCCAGGCAAGAATACCGGAGTGGGTTGCCATTCCCTTCTCCAGAGGATCTTCCTAACCCAAGGACAAAACCTGCATCTCCTGGTTGGCAGGCAAATTCTTTACCACTGAGCCACCTGGGAAGTCTCACTTTGACATTCTGGTGGGTATAGTTCCAGACAGCTCAAGAGTTGTTTTTTGTTTTTGTTTGTTTGTTTGTTTGTTTTTTTAACTAAAGAGTGATCTAGATGCATGTCTTAATTGCATTTATGTCCAATAGTATTGTCCTGTTAATTGTCCCCATCCACCAGGGCAGAAACCAAACCTTATTCACCTGGGGATCACCAGTCCCACTGTCTCTGCCAGAGGGTAGGGGACTCTCCTGCTTTGGCTTCCTCTGAGTTTCTAGCTTAAAAATGCCCTTCTAGGGAAGGTAGCCCAGATCCTTCATGTTACAAAACAAAATTCAACTAAGTAAATTTTAAAGCTCTTATTGGCTTTATTCAACCATTTGCAAATCTGGCAGTTCTGCATGTAGCAGATGGAAAGGAGCTTGGAAGAGCTGTAGGAAATGAGAGACTTACATAGACAGAATGGAGAGGGAACAAGGAAGTTACACCAGGCAAAAGAGAAGGTTGGTTATTGCTAGGTTGCTTTCCTCTCGGGGATGGCAGGGGGTCTAGAAGGTAGATTACTTAACTATTGCTGCTCAAGTGATTTCTGATTGACTAGTTTAAGATTCCATTTCTGGAAGAGCCAGGTGGAGCTTAGCATGCCGCTAAGTCGCTTCAGTTGTGTCTGACTCTTTGCACCCTATGGACAGTAGCCCACCAGGCCCTTTGTCCATGAGATACTCTAGGCAAGAATACTAGAGTGGGTTGCTGTGCCCTCATCCAGGGGATCTTCCCAACCCAGGAATTGAACCTGTGTCTCTTATGTCTACATGCATTGGAAGGTGGGGTTTTGTTTGTTTGTTTTTTACCACTAGTGCCATCTGGGATTCCATTTGGGGCCTGGTGTCTTTTTAACACTCGGTACTGTCTTGGGTGTTTCAACGCCTCCACCACTTCTGAGGCTGTTGATTTCTGGGCCCTTGTAACACTGGGTTGCTGCAGTCTGGTTACTGGTTAGATTCCACAATGAACTACAGATTCCCCACGCACAGGCTTGACACAGAGGAGGCAATATTTGTTGTACATTGGTGAAGGAAGGACATGCTTTTGAACTGCTGGTTCAATTACGGATTTTCCCAGATAACCCAGTCGATTGTCTGATGTCTCTCATCTCTGTCAGCCCAAATCTACCATTACTCATCCCTTCACCCTAATAAATAACCCTTCACCCTAATAAATGACCATTACCCTGTAGCTACTGTTCTAATATCTATGCCCATCATCTCTTTCTGTTGACTATTACAATATTCTACCAACTGGTCTCCTTCCCTCCTGCCTCTTCTTCACCAAACCATCAAGTCCAAGAATCTTCCAAAATCCCAGTTCTCATCTTATCTTATAAGATAAGATCTCATCTCATCTTCCTGTCTTGTAGTAAATTCAAAGGCTCTCATTTGCCTTGCAGATAAATAAAGTTTATATTGGCTAGCTGGCCTTCAGGGATCTCATTCTGTTCTCAGACTTTTTCCATAATATTCCAAACCTTTTAAAAGAGATTGTGATAGTTAATTTTATGTGTCAGCTTGAGTGCGCCACAGGTACCCAGATTAAACACTGTTCTGGGTATTTCTTTGAGAATGTTTCCAGGTGGAATTAGCATTTGAATTGATGGACTCAGTAAACTACTCTCTCCACTGGGGTGGTTGTTGTTCAGTCACTCAGTCGTGTCCAACTCTTTGCGATCCCAAGGACTGCAGCACGGTAGGCTTCCCTGTCCTTCAACCATTGTGGCTGAGCATCATCCAGTCTGCAAAGGGACTGAGTAAAACAAAAGGTAGAGAAAGGAAGAATTCATTACTCCCCAACCTCCACCTCCCTGAGCTGGGACATCTCATCTCCTTCAGCCCTTAGGCTGGGATTTACATTACCTGCTCCCCTGGTTCTCGGGTCTTTGGACTTGGACTGAAGTATACCAGCAGCTTCCCTGGGCCTCCAAGCTTGCAAACGTCAGATCATGAGACTTCTCATTCTGCACTATTACATGAACCAATTCCTCATAATAAAACTTTCTCTATATGTATTTTTTCACATACCATTGACTACAAGGATACACAGTCTTCAATGATCTGAAAACTGCTTTGTTCTCTAGGCTCTCTGTCATCACCCTAGCCTCCTGAAAACATATTCAGTCACATAGACACATGATGCACTCACACACCCACACAGATATCTGCACACACATGAACATACAGACACAAAGACACACATACACATACACACACACCTTTATTCTAACCATACTGAAATCACTTGCTGATTTTCCAAGTTAACATGTTGTCCCTTGCATCTGATAAGTCTTTGCAGAGGTTCTTTCCTTGGCTCACTCTGTTCAAGGACACTTGTCTTCCTCTTCTGAATCTGGCAAGCCTCATCCTCTAAGATTCAGCTCCAAGAGTACTACCACAGCAAAGTTTTTCCTGACGCTGCCTCCTGTCTACCCAGCCCTGACTTGGGAAGATGCCTCCATCTCTGTTGTTTGGGACTGGTTCTCAGAGCCCTTTCTCTTCTCCTCTGCATGTTTCCCTGGTGATCTCATCCACTTGTATGCCTTTGACATGACATTGACATTGAAGTCGCTCAGTCATGTCCGACTCTTTGCGACCCCATGAACTGTAGCCTACAAGGCTCCTCCGTCCATGGAATTTTCCAGGCAAGAATACTGGAGTGGGTTGCCATTTCCTTCTCCAGGAGATCTTCCCGACCCAGGGATCGAACCCAGGTCTTCCGCATTGTAGGCAGATGCTTTACCGTCTGAGCCACCAGGGAAGTGTTTCCACCTATGTGCAGATACTGCTTGAGTGATGATCACTCAGAATGTAGGCAGCAAGAACCCAAGAAGAGCTCATGCACAGGGAAGAAAAGAGATGGAATAGGCTTCACATTTATTTATTTTTTTCCTATGGCACCAGGTCAACTTGGGTTCCATTAATGCCTGTGCCAATTTTCCAATCAAGTACCCTGAATTCACTCATCAATTTGTTTTATTCTGTCTTTCCTTGCCTGTGGAATGCACAAATAATCACACCCATCTTTTGGGGCAACTAGGGGTTAAATGAGATTTCTCCATACATAGGATTTAACACAGTGTTCCACACGTGATAATTACCCTATGTACAATGTTATTATCTTCTTCATTTCCCTACTTTTCTGCAATAAACACATTACTTATAGAGTAAAAAAAATGACAAATGTTACATATAAAATCCAAATGATGCTTCAAGGCTGGGCTGAAATGTCACCTTGTCTAGGAGGCTTAGCCATATCTTAGTGAACCTACTGCTGCCTGTTACACTGTAGATACTCATATGCCTCCTCTCACCTTCCAGAAGACACACTCCTTGAAAGCTGGGATCTTGCCCCCAACATGGTTCAGTACTAATGAGCATGTTCCTTGTAAGTAGGGATAAACCAAAGCATATGTCTATTTAGTTTACTGGAATAGATCATTAATGATAATGTTAAGTACTGAGGGCACACCACCCCAAGCACTGAGAAAAATAAACACAGCAACCAAATGTTCAGTATTAGTCCCATACTATCAGAAAAGTCAGCATCTGCAAAAAAAAGTCTAAAGAAAGTTCAAATCTTCCCAAATTCCATTTCACAGAAATCAACACTAATGACTTGTGTTTCCTTCATATCTATTTTTTCCTCATCTTTTGCTTTTAACAGATATATTTTGACAGAGTTGGAATTGTTCTATAATTTTGCATTTTGATTTTTCCTTAAGAAATTTCCACCAGCTTGATATTATAATCATTTCCCTGTGCTAGTAAATATTCATCCAAAATATTCTATTTTGTGTAACTACAAAATATTCCGACATGTTTATACCTTAACTGGTGGGTTGATTCCCCCATTTGGTTGTTTTTCTGTTTTCTAACTGGGATAAGTAATGCGAGGATGAACCTCTTTGTACATAAATAACTCTTCATCAAAGCTAGAAGTGTTATTGATATCTATGTTATCTTTGGAGAAATGCACATCAACAATGAACATACATTAAAGATTTTTTAGGGATTTCCCTGGTGGTCCAGTGGCTAAGATTCCATGCTCCCAATACAGGGGGTGCATGTTGATTCCCTGGTTCAGGGATCTAGATTCCTCTTAAGGATTGACATGTTGCAACTAAAAAAGATCCCACATGCTGTAACTAAGACCCACCCAGCACAGCCACATAAATAAATATCTTAAAAAAAAAACACAGAAATTAAATTACTGGGGTTATTTTGCCTATCAGATTAGCAAAGATTTATAAAGTCAGTCATGATGAATGGGTGTCATGATGGGACCTAAACTGGGACGATATTTTGGGAGGGCAGTCTGTCGATATGTATCAAAATGTCAGTGTGTACTCCCTGTGGTTTCTCAGAAATCATATCTTCTGATATTATCTAAGGTGATTCTTGTGAATTTTTCAAAAATATACAGGATGTTCTTTGTAATGCTGTTTTAACAGAGGACTTGGGGAAACAACCTAAATGTCTTTCAATAGGGCCTGATGAAATAATTATATTAATTCAGATAAGGAAATATTTAGAGGTCTTGAAGAACAATGATGATTTTTCTTTCCATAGCATATTGGGAAGTGAAGAAATTTTTGAAAATAGGTCTTAGAATTGCATATTTAATATGATCCCATTTATGTAAAATGTTTTATATAGAGCTAAATATGTATATAAATATGTAAACTTGCCTGAAAGGTTGGAAATAATAGCTATAACTAGTTTATTGGATTTCTGAAGATTTTTTAAAAGGAGTTTTATTGATTCTAGTTCCATTCCTGGTGTCTCCTTCTTCTTTTGTTTTCTGATTTTTAAAAAAGTTTCTGTTTATACTTCTGAAGTTTTTACAATAAACAGGTATCATTTTACCAAAGCCAGAAAGCTGTTTTCCAAAGAAAATTAAATAATTTTCTGCCCATTATTCTGAAGCCTACCTGTCAATCAAAGCATTAATATAATCTTTGACTCTTCAGCATTCTGGAAACCAAGCAGCAAGCATAGCAACCAACCCAACAACCATAATGTGAACCAGCCTCGTTCAGCTGGGGTCACACGTGTTGAGAGCTTTATCACATGCTTTCTATGCATCTACTGGGTAGGAACAAACAAGGCCATTTGGTTTGGAAGCCTGGCTTCATTGCTTTCTATCCATGTAATCTTGAACAAGTTCTTTAGCCTCTCTGTGCCTCACCAGGCCTCTATTCTTTGTCTTTAATTGGGGATAATAACAATACCTCGATAGGTTGACTGTGAGGACTAAATGAGGTCATTAGAACACTGTCTGGCCCGCACTGTAAATGCTCAACTAGTGTTGGTTACTTCTATTATGGGTCAGGCACAGTGCTTGTCACTGGGGGCAATAGGGACTCAGCTTTCCTTCTGAGTACTACCCTTGTTGAGCTTCTAGTTGAAACAGAGACATTAATAAGAGCTGCAAGTGCAGCAAGTTTCCAGATAGGGAAGTTCAAGAATTACACACATGAATTAACAGATTGTGTATGTTTCACTGCACTATTTCTGAGCGAGCCCCTGGCAAACATCAGCTATTTCTTGGGTACATAGTGAATGTGTATAAAGCTCAGCAATGATCCCTTTGCTGTGTGTGTCTTTGTGAGTGGAAGACTCTGTCATTAGGTAGAAGACTATTGATGAGTCCACCCCAATTTCAATCTGCTCCACATCAGTGTGAAGTGAAAGTCACTCAGTTGTGTCTGACTCTTTGCAACCCCATGGACTATACAGTCCATGGCATTCTCCAGGCCAGAATACTGGAGTGAGTAGCCTTTCCCTTCTCCAGAGGATCTTCTCAACCCAGGGATCAAACCCAGGTCTCCCGCATTGCAGGTGGATTCCTTGCAGCTGAGCCACAAGGGAAGCTCCACATCAGAAACGGACATATATGCCTACTTCTTCTGAACTTTCTCCTGAAAGAAAGAATCACAGTCAACATAACGGCTTGCTCATTTGTTGAGTGGGACTAGGTCACACAATGCAAAGAACTTTAAAGAAGTAACTTTTCAGCAAGAGCTGTAAATCAGCTCTGAGAGCAGATCCCAGTGAAATCATGGCCCTCTCAGCATTGATTCTTCATGTCTTAGGGTCATGCAGCCTTTGACAAATGGGTAGAGCTGCATGCATGTGGGTAAACATTATTCATATTCAATTGGTATACTATATCTGGGGTTCACTGATCTAAAGATTCCACCTGTAGTTGTCAGAATTGTACATTAATATGATAATCATTACAAACCCTAACACTTTCTGAGAATGTACTTTGTGCCAGACAACTGTTTTAAGCATTTTACATGTACCTACCCCGTCAGCATCCCCACTTTATTGATGAGAAAAATGAGGTGTAAAGAAGCTGAGCAATTTACCCAAAGTTGAAGGGCTATAAAATGTGGACACAGAATTTTAACCCAGACATTTCAACTCCAAAGTCCAGTTTCTGAATCAGTACCACAGCACTGTGTGTGCCAGGGGAGACCTGAAGAAGGGGACCCTAACCCAAGGTGGGTGGTCAGAGATGGCTTTCTGGAAGAAGAGACTTGGATGGTCAGACTTCAAGGATGAGTAGGAACTTACCAAATAGGGGAAATATCCCCCCAAAGCAGAAACACCACATACAAGGGTACAGGGTCAAAAGAGAACTGAGTTGTTTGTAGGAACTGGCAGAAGGTCATCGCTGCCTAGCTGAGAAGTAGAGGAAGGAATTTGTAAGATGAGGTGGAGGAGGGAGGCACCCACCAGCATAAAGGCCCAGAGGGCATTTTGAGGAGTTTGGACTTAATTCTGAAACAGTTTAAGACCATAGTTGGCCAATATGCCTTGCCTCCCTGAAATAAAAAAATTAGTAGACCTATATAAGATTAACTATGAAAAGGAAAGAAGGGCCACAATCATGCAGAAACAACTTGCCCTATCCCCATCAGAACCCAGAGATTTTATAAAGAGCTGTAAATGGCATTCCCAAGCCAAAGGTCTTCCCTTTTCCCAGCTCCATAAACCTCTCTCTGTTCCTCCTTAGGAGCCAGGTGACATTGTTGGGTGAGCGGGGTAAAGTTTGCATATTATAGTCAGTCTGTCCTGTGAACAAAGCCCAGTTGCAGCCCTATCTGTGATTGTTCTTGACTTCTAGCTGCAAAACTGGGAAATAATGCTCATGTCAAATTTTCAGGTGTGTAACGTGCTTGGCTTATCTAGTTTAGAGCAACTGGTCACTCATCACTGAGAAGAGGAAAAGAAAACACACAAACAATCCTGTATCCGTCAGGTTATGCTAGATAATGCTTCAATAGCAAACAATTCCCAAATTTCAACAGCCTAAAACAGCAAAGCTTTCTTTCTTGCTTAGGTCCAATGTGCAAGGTGGGTTGACAGGTTAACTACACTATTTACAGCATTCACTTAGGGGCCCAGGCTCTTGGAAGCACCATCACTGCACATGCTTTCAAAATGTATGAGGCAGGAAAAGGAGAACAAAAGAACCACACTCTGAGTTTTAAAGTTTTCACCTGGAAGTGATACACTCATATTTCACTGGCTAATGCCATTCATACAACTGTATCTAACTTAAAAGAACTTCAAAGCATAATCTCACAAGTACTCAGAAAGGGAACTGGAATATTTGTGAACAATCATAATGGCTACCATGAATGTAGCTTCTGCTCCTCTGGGAGTGTTATTCCATAGGAGGACAATTTATTTGATTGATAGACTCTGGAGGAGCTGTTCTCTCCAAGTTCATTATTTGCAAGCAGTCTGGTCAGTTAAAAGCTGAGGATGTTGGTGACAAGCACTGAGAAAGCAGTAGAGGACAGAAAACAGTTGCTTGAGTTTCTGGACCCTCTGATGTGAGGGTTAAATGAGATAACAGATGAAAACTTCTCCAGAACACTTTCTACCACCCAACCCCCTGGACTTTCAAGGCTTAGCCAAAACTTGACTTCCTTGGGGAAGACTTAGGGGACCACCAGTACCCCTAGGCTAGGTCAAGTTCCCCTATTATCAGCTCTCATACCACATTTACGTCTCTGTCAGAGCATGTACCCTCATTTTAATTTGCTTAATGTCTTTCATCCCAATTAGACGATATGATCCAAGAGTGTGTGGACCTATTTGTCTTGCTGGCTCTGTAAACCATATCACCTAGCACATAGTGTACCCAAGAAATGTTGTTGGATTGGTTGGATAGATGTCTTAGCACAGAATCTGCCCCTCAAATGATACTACCATTATTGTTATTCCACCTGCAAGTCTCCATCTCCTCACCAGATTATCTGATAGGGTATCACCAGGCAGTGACTCTGTGAAAAAAATGAAGTGAAAAAAAATGAGCCAGCCTCTTCTCCTCAGTGGCTTGTTGGTGCATTAATTGTTGCTGTTCAGTTCTTAAGTCTTGTCCAACTCTTTGCAACCCCATGGACTGCAGCACGCCAGCTCCCCTGTCCTTCACCATCTCCTGGAGTTTGCTCAAACTCATGACCATTGAGTTGGTGATGCCATCCAGCCATCTCACTTTCTATCACCCCATTCTCTTCCTGCCCTCAATCTTTCACAGCATCAGGGTCTTTTCTAGCATCATCAAAGTCCTCTACTAAAATGTAAACTCCCCAAGGAAAGGATCACTGCTATATCCCCAGCACTTGCTAGGCACTCAATACATGTTTGTTGATTGAATGAATGAATGGGTGGAAAGTATACTATAATTCAAGCTAAGCATGTAGAAGAAGGAATTAAAATTCATTCCCCTTTCTTCTGTGTCTTCTCTTTTCAGATCCCACGTCAGTGAGCCAATGAGGATTACTAGTGGGATCCAAGGCCCAGAATCAATCAAGTATTTCCTGAGTAATTCTATCTTCCTCCTTGTGGAATTCTAAAAATGGACAGATACAGTGCCTGTCCATTAGGAAATTCTGCTCTAAGTGGGGAGTCTAGCCAGGAAACAAAAATACTGTAGGAGTTTCAATCCAAAGGAATCTAATGCAAGTTCCAGAGGGGATGGGAGAGCTAAGGCACTGAATGGAACAGAAAGGAGACAAGGGAGGAAGTAGCAGCAGCAAGAAGCCTGTGCTATGTCCAGGATGGAGGGACAGAGAGAAGATGATGATATCAGAGACCTGAAGCCAAGCCATGTGGCAAGATCTAGAGCCACAATGGAGGCCGAGCATGAGAGGTAGCTCCATGTTGGGAGGGGCAGCCCAGCAGGATCTGGGCTCATGAATGAGACATAGCTGTTGCCAGGAACACCACCCGTAGCAGGCAGAGAGGGGCAGAAAAACCCTGGACTTGCCCCTCTTCCTGCCTCCATCTTCTGCCAGTGCATCCCATTGGCCAAACCCATCAAGAAGCTGGAAGGTAAGGGAATTTGGGGAAGGCAGTTCTTACAATACAAAATAGGTGGGTATAAGCACAAACAAGCCAAGGACCAGCTCAGGAAGATAAGGTGATATTTCAAGATGCGTACTTATTATGGTATGTCTCTAAGTAATACTGCAGACTTTTAGAGGAGGAAGCTTTGATTCTGTCCCTTCTTCCTTCCCACTATTCTTACTCTGGTAAAATTGTTCATCACCTCCTGTTGAAACTGCTCCCAAAAGTCCCTCACTTTGCCTGCCCAGTGACAGTCTCATTTTCTCATACAGAAAACTCTGTTGCCTGGGTCATTTTTCAGAAGCAGCTCTCATCAGCATCAGAAAGAAGGAGCGCTGCTCTCTGTCCAGTCTTATTAGCTGCCATCTTCCTTGATTACCTCCCTCCTCACTACCAGAGAAGGAGTTATGGTTTCTTAAACACACTGTCTTTACTCATGCTCTTCCCTCTGTAGTGAATGGTCCACCAGCCCCTATTGTACTCCTATGGATCCTTCAAAGCCCATCTCAAATGGCACCACCTTAGTAAGAACATTCTTCCTATCTTCCTGCCCTATAAAACAAGCCTCTTTCTTTGCTTTTGCTTCTTTAAAGCATTGACTATGTAACTCCATTACAGCCCTTATCAATAATTATTAGCTAATCTCAACATCACTGTCAGCAGCTATAGCAGCCTCTTGCTCTTTTCTCTCTGCAACAGTAGTTGAGAGTGTAGACTTGAGTGAAATAAGCTAGACAAAGACATATACTGTAGGGTATGTGGAATCTGAAAAATACTCTAGTGAATAAAACAAAAAAGAAGTAGACTCACAGATACAGAGAACAAAGTAGCGATTACCAATGGGCAGAGGGAACAGGGGAGGGCGAAGATAGAGGTAGGGAAAATAAAAGGGTTATTATGGGGTTATATGAAATCATGTGCATGGATCTTTTGAAAATGGTAAAGCACTAAAGAATTTAAAGAATCTTTCATTCAATAAAAAAGAAGTGTGGACTTGCGGTCATAAAGACTCAAACTCATGTTTGAGTATAAGTGGCTGGCTTTTAGTAAGTTTTTCATCTGTGTGCGTGCGTGTGTGTGTGTGTGTGTGTGGTGCACTCAGTGGCTTCAGTCGTGTCTGACTCTTTGTGACCCTATGGACTATAGCCCGCCAGGCCCCTCTGTCCATGGCATTCTATAGGCAAGGATATTGGAGTGGGTAGCCATTCCCTCCTCCAGGGGATCTTCCTGACTCAGGGGTGGAACCCAAGTCTCCTGCTTTACAGGAAGATTCTTTACCCATTAAGCCACATTGGAAGCCCCTTTTCATCTCTAAATTTCTATTATTTTTTTGTGTAAGCAAAATCATAATGCCTCAGAATTTCATAGGGTTTTAGCAACATAAGGCAATGCACACTTAACACAGCCTGACATGTGAGGAGGCTCCAGTCAGTCATTTCAGATCAGTTCCGTCGTGTCTGACTCTTTGTGACCCCATGAACCTTAGCGTGCCAGGCCACCCTGTCCATCACCAACTCCCAGAGTTTACCCAAACTCATAAATACCAACTAATCCTAATCTTTTACCAAAAAAATTGAGATCATATTGTATATACTGATTTGTAAACTACTTTTTTCCTTAAAATATATCATTTTTCTGTGCTTATATATTTTTTTACATTTTCCCAGCTTTTCATTTTGAAAAATCTCATACAGACAGAAAGGTTCATAGATAAAAATAACCATTCTATTTACCCTTCACCCAGATTCACCATTGCTTTCTCTCTCTGTGAGATATTTATAAATATATATGATGTGTGTGTGGTGTTATGTTTTTTCCGGAACCATTTGAAAGTAAGCTGTAAACATCAGTTCACTTTGGCAGGTATTCTACATTTTCCTACAAAGCACTGTAGGAACTTGATCACACTCAGGAAACAGCACTGACACAATAACATTATCTAAGTCATATTTCAATTGTTCCCAAATGCCCTTTTAGTGGTTCTTTATGTCATTTGATGACTACATAGAATTCTACTAAATGCATGTCCAATAATGTGTTCAACGAATGTATTGTTGGACATTTAGGTTCTTTTCAGTACTGCACAATTATACAGAGCTCTGAAAAACAGTCTTTATAGTTGTTTTATTTATATATTTGACTTCTTATTTCCTTGGGGAAAATTCCTACCATGGACTTTGGCCCAAGGCAATGTAGCATTCTAATTCCTTAATGCATGAGGCTAAATTGCCCTCTAAGAAGACTCTGCCAAATTTATACCCCCTAGCCGTGTACAAGAGTGCCTGTCTCCAGGCCTTTGATACCACTGGCTATTATCATTTTTATTATTTATCAATTTAATAAGAGAAGTAATAGCAACTAGCATTTATGTACCACTCCTGATGTGCCAGGCACTATTCCAACTGTATGATATGAACTTGCCTCCCACTTACAATAACCCTATTACCTTCATTTTATAGATGAGAAAAATGAGGCAGCAACCCAGCCAGCCTGAATCCAGAGACTGTGCCGTTACTGACTTTATGCTATTACCTTTCAATATAGATCTAACATTTACTTAATCACCCTAGAAGTTGATTTTCTTTACTTATTTTTCTTTTATACTTTTGCTCACAAGAATTCCCTGTTTATGTCATTTCCTTTTTTTGGAGGGGGGGAATGGGGCATCCTAAGATGTTTGTCTTTTTCCTAATGACTTTTAGGAACTACTTATAGAGTAAAAATACTAAATTTTTCTCTGTCATATACACTGCAGGTAATTTTCCATGGCTTGCTCTTTTGCCTCTTTGTAGTTATTTATTTATTAGCTTAATATAAGGTTTTAATTTTCTCATAGTTAAGACTGTCAATTCTTTTAATATTGATAACTCTCCCATCCTCTCAAGAGGATAAGTATTATCCTATCTTATACCTTCACATTTCAATTTTACATCTTCAATCCATCTCATTTCTCCATGTCTTCTCCAACACCGGCACCACCTTATTTATAAACCATATCCCAAATGCCTACCAGAGATAGAAATGGGACATGGTTTGCTGAGAGGTTGGTCCCTGGACATCTCCTACTTCATTAAATGTCTCATGCAATCCCAAGGAGCAATGCACCAAAGACAAAATGGGGTTGCCATTTCAGTGTTTCATAAACGAGGTAACTTCCTCCCCCTCAACCGCCCGGCCTGCGTTTCACCTAAAATATGAAACACTTGACATGTTAGGCAATTAAGACAAAAGTCCTGCTACCACAGGCTTTTCTGAGGCAGGCTATTGGGTGCAGAGTGGTGGCAGTTGAGGGGAAAGCATGCCAAGAATTCATTTCAATTTGAAAGACCTTTTCAGGGCTTTATTTGTTCCAAGAGTTCTTTAAACATTTTAAATACAGTCCGATGAAGTGTTTCAGGCACTGTTTCAATACCGATTATGTCTCCTCTCCTCTTGAGGACAATGCTTTGCTTCAATACGCATTACGGTTTTCAGCAAAGCTTTGATTTTAACATTAGCCAGTCCCATTCTTTCTCGCCTTTGCTCTTTGTCCAAATATTGTGGCTGAAACCATTACTCACAAAATGAAACAATTAGTGAATTTCCAAATACACTTCAGGAGAAATACAGCAGCCCCACTGCCCGAGTAACAGTTTGGTGCTTGCAGTGCCTTACAGCACAGTGGATAATCAGTCAATGTTTGCTAAGTAAATTAGTGAAAGTGCACATGGGGTCCAGGAAAAGAGTAGCTCTTAAGTCTATAATGAACAAAGGGCGGCATACTCTGAAAATTTTGCAGGGGAGCTTAAGCCTTTAAAATTGCAACTTTAATTCATTTACTCATTTAGCTACTAAGAGAATTTTCCAATGTGTGTTCCATAAAACATTAGCTCTATGAAATGCGGAGCAAAAAAAAAAAGGAGTTTAAAAGTTAGAGACCCATACTCCACCTCTTAGAGATTGATGGTGCACATTTGCATATTAAAGGCTCTATCTATTCCCTCAGAATAGAAACACATCTAAATTAATTTAAACTCCATAAGGGCAGAAGTCAGGTCTGTTGTGCCCATTTATGTGTTCCAAGAGTGTCACATACTGCTGTAAGATATTTATTGAACTCTTGGTCTCCTGCTGATAAAGAATTACCCCCCAAACTTAGTGGTTTAAAACAAGAGTTATCATCTCACAGTTGTGGGTCAGGAACCCAGGCACAGTTGAAATGGGTCCTCAGCTCAGGGTCTTCCAGGCTGCAATCAAGGCGTTGAGTGGGCTGCAGTCACCTCAAGTCTCATTTGGGGAGGACCCAATTTCAAGATTAGCTATAGCTGTCGGAAGCCTGCAGGTCCTCACTGGCTATTGGCTGGAGGCTTCAGTTCTTTGCTCACAGCATGACAGCTGGCTTCTCTCTGAGCAAAAGATCAAGGGAAGATACCAGGATGGAAGCCACAGTCTTTTTATAACCTAACATCGGAATTAACATCTATCACTTCATCCATCACTTCTGTTTGTTAGATGTGAGTACATAAATCCTACCTACACCCAAGAGGAAAGGCTTACACAAGGGTGTGACTGTTGGGAGATGTGGTCACTGACCAGCTTAGAGGCTGCCTACCACAAAGAATGACTGAAAGAAGCCAGCGTTTTCCATACTTACTCAACCTCCTAACCTTTTTCAAGTAATAGTTTTTAACTTAGGAGGACACTTCAGGAAACATGCAAATCTAACTGAGTGCTTGATCCTAAGGCATAAGATTATTCTTTTAAAATATATGTGTGTGTGTGTGTGTTGACTGTCAACATTACCTCCTTGAAGAACTCAGAATTTAGCTAAATCTGAAGTGTCCTCTGACAATGCATCATCCTAGAAGAAGCAGACTTTGTTGATCAGCAATACAGATTCCAACTGACAAAGATGGGTTAGGATTCTGTCATGTTGTAACTTTCTGATTGACCATCCTGTGTCCTCCCTCATGCACCTTCTTAATAGCACTAAACATGAACTACCCTTGGCCAGTGGGATGTTACCCTCAGGATTTTGAATTTTAAATGAGTCACATTAAATGCAGAACTAGTGGGCAAGCATTCATGGAAAAACTTGTATTGGAACTGGCAGAGTCATCAAAGCTGATCACAAATATAAAAATTCTCATTTTGGGTGCTTAGTAGAATTGCACTTTCCCATCCTGTAAAAGATTAGGCTTTTGTCAGTTAGACGTGAGAGAAAGTAGTCTATATTATATTTTAAAAAGAAGCTGTAAGAGCTATTAGATTGGCTAGCCTTTCCCTTTTCCAGATTCTGGGATCATGGAAGCATGAGGCCTCTACTGGCTTGGGCCCACCACTGCAGACATATAATGGGAGTGAAAAATGAACCACTGTCCCCTAAGCCACTGAGACGTTGGGGCTGTTTATTACTGTAGCATAATCTCACTGATACAGTAGTCCTAGCAGCAAATGTCAGCATTCAGTGTCCAGCAGTGGTGCTGCCAGTGGTGGTAGTTTAATCAGCCATGATTTTGGTTGTATCTTTTCTACCTAACCTCACTTCCTTCCTGTCTTTATTATGAAGCTGGTTCTGTAAGTTATATCCTTCTAATAAATCCCTTTCCTGCATAAATCACTCAGGGCAGTTTTCCATTGCTTGCAGCCCGAAACCCTGCCTAGTCAATTCTGTTTTATCCAATAGGAATCTATTAAGCCCAGAGTGCCCATCACTATCCTAACTCCAGGCAAGCTTATGATTGGAACTCAATAATGAATAAGACACACCTTATCTCAAGTAAGGCTTCCCTGGTGGCTCAGATGGTAAAGCGTCTGCCTACAATGGTGGGAGACCCAGGTTCGATCCCTGAGTTGGGAGGATCCCCTGGAGAAGGACATGGCAACCCCACTACAATATTCTTGCCTGGAAAATTCCATGGATGGAGGAGCCTGGTGGGCTGTAGTCCATGGGGTTGCAAAGAGCTGGACACGACTGATCGATTTCACTTTCTTTATCTCGAGCAATCTACAATCTCGTTAAACAAATAATATGCAACAAGTTGAGAACTAAAGGAAACTAGTTAAGAAATCTGAAATAAGCCATGTGAACCTGAAGTTAAATGGTGGGTACTTTACCTAGAAATGTTCAGAAGAAACATACAGATGAAAAGAGGATGTGTGTATTTTAATCTCTTTATACTATGCTTTACTTGGCAAAATTCATCTTTCAATTAGATTAATATTTTCTTGATGCAGGAAATATTATTACAACCATACATGGTGCACAGGAAGCAGTGAGTATTTATCTGTTGAATGATTCACTGAATGAATGTGATCACGGGAACCTAAGCTGTAGAATCAGTGACTAGGGTTTGAGTCTTGCCTCTACCACTTACTAGCTGTGTGCTGCATTGCAGGTACCTTTTGGCTTGTTGTTGTTGTTCAGTTGCTAAGTTGTGTCTGACTCTTTGCTGCAACAGGCCAGGCTTTTCTATCCTTGACTATCTCCCCAAGTTTGCTCACATTCATGTCCAATGAGTTGATGATGCATCTAACTATCTCATCCTCTTCTGCCCTCTTCTCCTTTTGATTTCAATCTTTCCCAGCATCAGGGTCTTTTCAAATGAGTCAGTTCTTCATGTTAGGTGCCAAAGTACTGGAGTTTCACTTTCAGCATCAGTCCTTTCAATGAATATTCAGAACTGATTTCCTTTAGGATTGACTGGTTTGATCCCCTTGCTGTCCAAAGAACTCTCAAGAGTTTTCTCCAGCACCACAGTTCAAAAGCACCAATTCTTCCGCTCCTGAGTCTGAAACAGAGACTTCTACAGTCCTCATCACAAAATGGAGATGCCACTCTTGGTTTCTCAGAATTGCTGTCAGAATTGAATATATATGACAGCATACAGGAAGCACTCAATAAATAGAATATAGGCATTTAGACACCCATGTATGTGTACCTATGTGTGTACATACTCCTCAGAATTTATTTCAGTTCATTTGTTAATGCAGATAGAAATAGTTCCTGAGCACCTACCATGTGCAACACATATTGCTGAGCAAAGGAGCAATATAGTGAGCATCACATAAACCTTACTCGAAGTGGGATGACAAGGGACGTTCAGCAAGCTAGGAGACTTCAGTACAGGGAATGTTTGGGATGAACACTTACAAATATCAGCAATTTTGCCCTTTGTACTTTCCAAAGTTCTGGAAATCCTCCCAAGTTCCACCCTCTAATACTTCTGCTAAGTCGCTTCAGTCGTGTCCAACTCTGTGCGACCTCATAGACGGCAGCCCACCAGGCTCCTCCGTCCCTGGGACTCTCCAGGCAAGAACACCGGAGTGGGTTGCCATTTCCTTCTCCAATGCATGAAAGTGAAAAGTGAAAGGGAAGTCTCTGTCGTGTCCGACTCTTTGCGACCCCACGGACTACAGCCTACCAGGCTCCTCCGTCCATGGGATTTGCCAGGCAAGAGTAATGGAGTGGGATGCCATTAATACTTCTACCAGCTTAAAAAAAAAAAGCAAAAGGCAGATGAAGCAAATGCTGTAAGTTACTTCTTCAATACCTGTTTCTCCTTTCGCATATTCTTAAAATTTCCATATGGTCTTCAGGATATTCACATGTCCTGCTGTAATATACATTTCCTAACTTCTCCCACAGCTTAGGGTGGCCATGAAGCTCTCGCCTAAGAGACATCAGCAGAAGTATGCTAGGCATTTCTGGGAAAGCTTTCTTCCCTGACATAGGTGTCACCTCCTCCTCCCAGTCATTTCCTACTTTAACCAGCTTGGAAACATGAAGGGGAGGCCAGAGTGGAGTGAACAACCTGTGTTCAAGAGGACACCATGGGGAAAAGAAAGTCACCCACCAAAGATGGTGGGGAGGGGAGATAGAGGAGCCAAATACCCTGATGGCATTGCAAGACGACCCTATGACCTGAATAAGCCACTATTCTTTGGGTCTTCTGTGAGGCAGCAGAATGATGAGTCTTTGATGGTATATTTATCTGCTTGACAAATATTTAATAAGTACCTACTATGTGCCAGGCACTATTCTAAGCCCTGGGGGTAGGGCAGAACAAAAAAGACAAAAATACTTATCTTCAAGGAGCTTACTTTTAGGGTCAAGAGTGTAAACAAGACAAGCAGTGAACTGTGTTTTATGTTAGTGCACAGTTCTGAGGAGAAAAGTAAACCATGGAAGGATAGAGGCTTCAAGGGAGGGAAGGTTACAATTTAAATGAGGTGACCAGTGAAGTCTCTGGTGAGAAGACATATCGAATCAAGACCTGTGGGCAGTTAGGGAGCAAGTCATGAGGATACTGAAAGGAAGACTATCCCCGCAGAAGAACCAGACTTTCACAGCTGAGGTGGAAGGGGGTATCCTGAGTTATGGAAATAAACAGAGCCAAGTGTATGGATGAAGAGAGTGATCAAGAAGGAGGGTGGGAGGTCATGGGTCTTTGAGTTGACTGGAGAGTACAGATAAGATAGTCATATAGGGCAGGGGTTGCCAAGCCTTTCCAGTAAAGGGTCCTTGATTTTAGCCTTTGTAGACACGGGTTCTTGGTAGGGACAGCTCAACTCTACAAGAAGCCTCTGAGACACTATGTAAACAAATAGGTGTGGCTGTGATTCCAAACTTAATTTCTAAAAGCAGGCAGCTGGATTTGGCTGGAGGGCCAGAGTTTGCAGATCTAAGGCAGGACCATGTAGATCAGTATAAGGATTTTGGCTTTTACTAGAAGTAATTGGTTAGTGATTGGAAAGATTTGAGCACAGGAGTGACAGATCTGAATTGCATCTTACCAGGATCACTTTCTGGGTGTTGAGTAGAGAATAGAAATTAGAGAGTAGGGGTGAGAGTGAAAGCCAGGAGGCCAGTTAGGCAACAACTGCAATAACCACATAAAATATTTCCTTGGTTTCCAAATCATCATCAGGAGTATGACAACGTTACTCAAATGATTTATTCAACTCACCCTGCTGCTGCTGCTGCTGCTAAGTCACTTCAGTTGTATCCGACTCTGTGCGAACCCATAGACAGCAGCCCATTAGGCTCCTCTGTCCCTGGGATTCTCCAGGCAAGAATACTGGAGTGGGTTGCCATTTTCTTCTCCAGTCAACTCACCCTACCTCATGCTTAATTAATGATACCCACCTCCCCCACAAAGGGGAGAAATCCAAGTGCTTTGAGCCCTGACTTGCCAAGCAGAACAGGAAGTCTTTATCTAATTGAAACAGTGGGGGAGATTTTAAATAGGCAACACACAGGAGCCAAATTAGAATAGACACAGGACATCAAGGCTCACAACCCCTACAAAAATCAAAAACAAAAGCAGCACAGGCCAGCTGCAAACTTAGGCGATTTGCAGAAGACCCAGAACCAAGGCTTTTTGTTGACAATAGAAGGAGTTCATCACAGATATTGAGATTTGGATAGCTAATGTGGAAAGCTATTTCCCTCCCTTCTACTGAACATGATAAGCTGGCCCTGGAGTCAGGAAAGTCCCCTGATAAAGGGCAGTCATATCTGATCGGGTCTGGCTGAGAGGAACATGCTCAATGACCATCTAAGGGTACCGGAGGTTTGTTGAAGGGTGGAGATAGGCAGACACTCTTTTTTTTTTGTTTTTAATGAAGTATATTTGATTTACATATTTGTGTTAATTTCTGCTGTACATAAAAGTGATTCAGTTATACACACACACACACACACACACACGCACACACACACATTCTTTTTTAAACATTCTTTTCCATTATGGTTTACCCCAGGAGACTGGATATAGTTCCCTGTGCTATACAGTAGGACCTTGTTGTTTATCTGTTCTAAATGTAATAGTTTGGATCTACCAACCCCAAGCTCCTAGTCCATCCCTCTCCCATCCCTTCTCCCCCTTGGCAACAAGTCTGGTCTCTATGGGTGAACACTCTTGTGGCCTCATCACCACACCACCCTTTCTTCCACTAAGAGGATCCCTCACCTTTGTTCTCCCTGCTCTGAATGGCCAAGTCCCTGTGCAGACCGGGCCCTTCCCTGCCCTGGGGATGGCTCTTTATTGGTCTATGCCAGCTGTGGGTTCTTGTTCTCCTTGGTAAATGTGGTGGCCATGAGAATGTACCTCTTAGATCCTCTAATGCAGGAAGTGTAACTGGACATCAGCCCACCTGCTGTGCTCACATAGCCGTCACTGGTTTGGTCACTTCTGGTTCCCATGGGCTGCTCCCAGCTAATGATAGTATGTGGCAGGGATTCTAAAACAGGCTTGTTTCTGGGAGACACAGGACTCATCAACAGGTCACTCCACCTTGTGTGCTCCCCAAAGGCTTTGCTGAACTTTCCTGAGGCTGCACTGTGGGGTTAAGTGCTTCTCTCTGCTCTTTTCTCTGGGCCAAACCTGCATCGCTATCTGAAGGTTCTCTTAGTCTTATTGGCTCCCTTCCCATTTTCTCTCACAGACATTTCCCCTAAAAATTTCTAGCATGTTTAATCCTATCTCAGCATCCACTTCTCAGAGAACCTGGACCAACACAATTAAAGAGTGGGTTTGTGATACAATTTTGGTCAATGTAATGCAAAGGAAAGTTGGTGGGAGAGCTTCCAGGAAGCTTGTCTTTGTTCTTAGAAAAGAAACCCAGGAAGGATGATTTTGTTTTTCTGACTTAGGACCAGGGATGGGTCTAGATTTTATAGGGCATAAAGCTTACCTAATTTGAAGCAGCTTCTTTTTGTAAAATAATACATATACTTATTTCTGAAAATTTCACAAAAGTATATGGCCATTTGAGTACATTTCTAAGCCATGAAGGGGTCTTTGAAAGTGAGGGGCCCTGAAGCTTAAGTTTCATTAGCTTCATGGAAATCTGCTGCCTCTGCTCTTGATGTTGCCATCAACACATGATGACTGGAGCTGGGGCAGCCATTCTGGGACCATGGAGGGGGCCAACTCAAGAGAATGAACATAAAGGAAGGAACACACCATTGCTGTTGTTTCTAAGCTACTTGAGTTCCCAGCTCTGAAACTACCTATCTCTGGATTTAGGATTTAGAGAACTAACAAACTAATAAATGTCCTTATTCCTTAAGCCACATTTAGTTGGGCTTTCTTTACTTTGCAGCCCAAAGTGTTTTAAATGATACAGACATATTTCTGAAAAGGTTTCATCTGTCAACCCCATTCTCTGTTCTGCATTAGATAAAGTCTATCTGGGATAAGAAGATTAAAGAGAGGCAAGGTGGCAACTGCAGAGCAGAGCAATTGAGTCTTTACAGTTGATGTTTCCTTGGACGGCCAGACATTCTTCTAAGACGAGGTGAATGAATGATTGAGTTGGAGAATTTACTTGCCTCTGGGGAAATGATCTAGACTTTGGTTGTGACACAGAGCAGTGAGTCGGTGAAGAGACAACAGGATGGTACTTAAATCACAAAATTGCTTCAGGCTGTCCCTACTGTATCACCTTGGAAGCAGCAATGAGAACCTCATCAGGGAAAAAGCACTGGCATTGAACCACAGGCCTTAATGGCACACATAAAATCCTCTACCTGGGTTGACAATAAATACAGGTATCTTGGTGACTGTCAGCTAATAATACACTGAACTTCAGCTTTACGTCAGGCACTATGCCAGTACTTTATACACAAGGTTTCACCTACTCCTCATAGAAAATTTGTGACAGAAGAATTATTATCCTTTTTTACAGATTAGGAAATTGAGGTTCATAAAAGTTGAATAACTTGCCCGAAGTCACACAGTTTTGAAATGATGGAGCCAGAATGAAATATCAACAGTTTGAATCTAACGCTAGCTTTTTCTTGCCTCATCTTCTTCTTCAAGACCTTCCCAACTTTTCCTAAACTGTTTATATCAAAGGCCAGGTGGTAAATATTTTCAGTTTGGTGGACAAGTATCTGTTGTAACAACTCCACTCTACCACTGCCGCACAAAGCCCTCCACAACAATTAATGTGGCTGTATTCCAATAAAACTTTATTTGCAAAAACAGGAAGTGGGTCTGACCTGGTTTGCAGGCCATCTAGTCTACTGACCTCTGTACTACATAATCATTCACTTGTTTCTCCTATTAGCTCTCCTGTGGCTTCCACCACCCACTACAACCATGCCCATTCCGGGTGACATACAGAGTTCAGTTGTGACAGTGTAGGAGGATTACTGTGAAGTTATTGAAACTTCAGCAACATTGGAGCACTTACGCAGGCTTCTTCTAAGGCCCTAGGTGGGGCCCTAGCAGTGAGATTGCATAGTAAGCATATACAGATAGTATAGATATATTTGATTTTCATAAGAAAGATACTTTAACAATACTTCCTCTCCCTCCTCCTGGAGGAGGAAATAGCAACCCGCTCCAGTGTTCCTGCCTGGAGAATCCCATGGACAGAGAAGCCTGGTGGGCTACAGTCCATGGGGTCACCAAAAGTTAGACACGTCTGAGCAATTGAGCACAAGTACTCTCCCTCCTACCTTCTCCTCATATAGGAGGCCTTGAAATGGTCATGGGCATTTTGGGGTTCTGGCCAAGGAGGAACCCTTTAGTTTGGTTCTAGGGGGATGTTTTTGCAGTTCACAGTCATATATGTGTATGGTTAGGCAATTGCCTGCTGCCTGGTGTGGGGACGGCTTCCAGAGCACTCCTATGACCCACTGTGGCACTCATCCATCACCGTAACCTGAAGGTGTAGGGCTAACGATGACACAGTGCCAAGAAAGTGCCCATAGCACCTGGCACTGGAAGCGAGTGGGTAGCGGGGAGAAACCAGGCTTGAAATGTAGGAAGGCATTACCTCGTCAGTGGAAAATTCCTTTAGGTATCCGACATGTCAATTTCTAAGTGGAGGACTGGGTTCTCAGCCATACCTAGTCAAAGCAGCATTTCTCTCTTTTCAGGAAAACGCTTGATCATGCGGCATTCGTGACTGTGAATGCACTACACCATTTCTATGGCTGGTACACAAAATAGTAAGGTGCTTAATGAATGTTAGCTATTTTATTTCATTTTGCCTTCTTTGTTCTACAAAAATGACTGGAAAATAGAAAATTGATAATGTTGATATTAGTACTAAGAAATGTAGCTCTCAGGAATGTAACACAGTATTAAGAACCGAGAGGAAGAACACAGAGCAGCCAAATCAGTGGATTCTCAGCCACCTCTTGATACTAATATAAGCTGGCCAATCACATCCAGTGGTGAAGGAAAAGAACAAGATGGAAGAACATGTACAAAGTATGGGAGCCATATCATCAAAGATGATGCGTAACTGGAGATTCCACTGTTTTTGCAACTAGGAAGAAGCCCCTCCTTCATCTCTTACGACACTTAATGCATTTTCAGCTGGTCATTTTTATAAAAGTTGGGCAGTGACTAAAGATGCCTAATGTCCCTGAGCCTCAGTTTCTTGATCTGTAAAATGGGGATGATACTAATATGATTATTCTGAGACTTGTACTAGGAAGTATGTGTGAACATGTGTAACAGAGGGTTGCATCCCTGGTAGGGGCTCAATACATTTAATTATCTCCCTCAAACCTGGTTGTTGAACACAGAAGGACCAGCCAGACAACTTTGAAGGCCTGTTTGCCAGTATCTGCCAACGTTCACACCATTTCCTGAGTCTGTCCGTGGGCTTAGGGACAATGCTGAGTAACATTCTACACTTGCTCAGAAATGATTTCAGCTGTCTGCAGCAGGCACAGCTCCCTGATCTAACGTGAAAATGTTTGTTCCTGTGCCCCTAGGAACAGGTCCAGAGTGATGAGTGCTCCAGAGAAGGTGTAAGAAGGGAGGGAAACACTTGAAACCTTTTTGGGAAAAAAGAAATAGTGGAGACCTGATCCATCTTGAACTGGCCCTGAACTTGATCCTTGGAGGGAGGTGCCTATGCCACATGCATTTCACCCTCAAGTCTATCCTGCAAGCCGGAGATTCTTAACCCCTTTCACAGACGGGGAAACTGAAGCACATGCGTTCCAAAGGACTTGCCCAAGGATACATGGCACAACAGTGGCAGAGCAGGGCTAGAGTCCCTGTCCTCTAAATCCATCTCTAGTGCTCTGTGGCACTGACCCCTCCTCCATCACAGACGCTGTGGCTCTCCCTCCTACTCATGGCTCCCCTGGTCCTGCTTAGTCCCTGCCACCTACCCTTACCACACAAGAGGAAGGACATTCTGCAAAGTTGCTGTCTATGATAAGCCAAGCAGCTAGAAATTCTAAGGTCATGGGGGTGTCTCTGAGGATGCAGGACCTTGAATTCCAAGTCCAGAGAGCTTGGTCTCTATTTTCAGTTTATCAGCAAGAAAATATTCTTATCAAGATCTCCACCCACTCATTCATTCATTCCAATGTGTAATGAGTGTCTGCTACATGTCAAGAGCTGTGCTGGGCATGAGGAAACAGTGGTGATCATGATAGATCTGGTTCCTGTTCTCCTAGACCTTGCATTGCAGTGGGGAAGACAGACAAAAAGATGGGCATACATATAAAAAAATATTGCTGCAAAGGGTGATGAGGGTTAAGTTGGAGTTCAAATAGGAAGCTGAGATAGGGACTAAAACTTTGAATCAGGAGGTGCAGGGTGGCCCCTCTGAGGAGGTGATATTTAAGCCTAGTCCTAAAGAATGATGAGGAAGCAGCCAAACAAGGAGTGAGGAATGGGGGTAGGGAAGGTTAAGGAAACAGCATGGCTGAGCCCTGAGACAGGGAAGTTGGGCCTGTTGGAAGAACTAAGTGTGGTTGGGAGCATACGGAGAGATGGAGGAGGTGGTCAGAGTTGAGTTTGGAGAAGTTGTCAGTCAGATAATGGAGGGCCTTGTAGTCACTGGAAGGAGCTAGTTTTTCTAAGTGCCATGAGAAGCCACCGAACTTGAAATGCATTGCTTTCTAGCTGTATTTTGATGGCACAGTAAATCTAGACAAATGTAAAAGTCTGAGTTTAAACATTCATCTCATGCTAGGCTGATTGCATTAATATCCCTAATTCTTCACCCCTCTCTATATCCATATGCTTTATCAAGTGACCTTCACTTCCTTTCGGTAAAGATTCACCTGGAATCCGGACTGGACACATGACTTATTTTGAAAGGATAGTTATCAAATGCGATGCAAGCAGAGACTTGAAAAAGCACTTGCATGTTTCTCCTTCCTCGGCTATCACCATCAAACATATCCGGTCTAGCTGGAGGGAGAAAGACACGGACCAGACTTGGAATCCAGGCATCTCATTCAAGGCCTTCCTAGACCAGCTAAACAGCCAGCCAATTCTCATACCAGAAAGAGAGATGACCAAGCAAAACACAACTGACGAAAGGCATGTGAGTGAGCCCAGCCAAGATAAGCCCAGCCCAGAACACTTTGACTGTGCACACTTTGAGCTAATAAATGTTTACTGTCAAGTGTCATAGAGGTTTTGTGGTTGTATATTACATAGCATTACAGTGGCAATAGATAACTCATATATACCTCAAACTCAAATTGCTTAAATCTCAACTTCTGAAACCTCAAAATCAATAGTTCAGATGGAGTGTCTGGATGGTTTACTCTTTTTTTTATTATTATTTTATTTTATTTTTAAACTTTACAATATTGTATAGGTTTTGCCATATATCAACATGAATCCGCACAGGTATACACGTGTTCCCCATCCTGAACCCTCCTCCCTCCTCCCTCCCCATACCATCCCTTTGGGTCATTCCAGCGCACCAGCCCCAAGCATCCAGTATCGTGCATCGAACCTGGACTGGCGACTCGTGGTTTACTCTTTACAACATGAACTCTGGAGTCTTTGTATCCTGGATTCATATTCCAGCTCTGCTATTTATTATCTGTCAATGATTGAACAGATTTGATTCTAAAAGTGAATTCGGTTTGATTCTAAACATGAACTTGCCCATCCTACCATCTTACTGGGTCTTCTCCTTTGCCCTTGGACGTGGGGTATCTCCTCACAGCCACTCCAGCGCCTACCATCTTTTCTCTGGCCTTGAACATGGGGTATCTCCACACAGTTGGTCCAGCGAAGCGTCGTGAAGCCTTCTTCAGTGATCAGTGCAAAGAAATAGAGGAAAACAATAGAACAGGAAAGACTGGAGATCTCTTCAAGAAAACTAGAGATACCAAGGGAACATTTCATGCAAAGATGGGCTCAATAAAGGACAGAAATGGTATGGACCTAACAGAAGCAGAAGATATTAAATAGAGGTGGCAAGAATACACAGAACTATATAAAAAAGATCTTCATGACTGAGATAATCACCATGGTGTGATCACCCACCTGGAGCCAGACATCCTGGAATGTGAAGTCAAGTGGGCCTTAGGAAGCATCACTACAAACAAAGCTAGTGGAGGGGATGGAATTCCAGTTGAGCCATTTCTAATTTCAAAAGATGATGCTTTGAAAGTGCTGCACTCAATATGCCAGCAAATTTGGAAAACTCAGCAGTGGCCACAGGACTGGAAAAGGTCAGTTTTCATTCCAATCCCAAAGAAAGACAATGCCAAAGAATGCTCAAAATAACGCTCAATTACACTCATCTCACACACTAGCAAAGTAATGCTCAAAATTCTCCAAGCCAGGCTTCAACAATATGTGAACCATGAACTTCCCAATGTTCAAGCTGGTTTTAGAAAAGGCAGAAGAACCAGAGATCAAATTGCCAACATCCAATGGATCATCAAAAAAGCAAGAGAGTTCCAGAAAAACATCTATTTCTGCTTTATTGACTATGCCAAAGCCTTTGACTGTGTGGATCACAATAAACTGTGGAAAATTCTGAAAGAGATGGAAATACCAAACCACCTGAGACCTGCCTCCTGAGAAATCTGTATGCAGGTCAGGAAGCAACAGTTAGAACTGGACATGGAACAACAGACTGGTTCCAAATAGGAAAAGGAGTACATCAAGGCTGTATATTGTCACCATACTTATTTAACTTATATGCAGAGTACATCATGAGAAATGCTGGGCTGGAAGAAGCACAAGCTGGAATCAAGATTGCCAGGAGAAATATCAATAACCTCAGATATGCAGATGACACCACCCTTATGGCAGAAAGTGAAGAACTAAAGAGCCTCTTGATGAAAGTGAAAGAGGAGAGTGAAAAAGTTGGCTTAAAGCTCAAAATTCAGAAAACTATGATCATGGCATCCAGTCCCATCACTTCATGGCAAATAGATGGAGAAACAGTGGAAACAGTGGCTGAGTTTATTTTTTGGGGGGCTCCAGAATCACTGCAGATGCAGCCATGAAATTAAAAGATGCTTATTCATTGGAAGAAAAGTTATGACCAACCCAGACAGCATATTAAAAAGCAGAGACACTACTTTGCCAACAAAGGTCCATCTAGTCAGGGCTATGATTTTTCCAGTACTCATATATGGATGTGAGAGTTGGACTATAAAGAAAGCTGAGCACCAAATAATTGATGCTTTCAAACTGTGGTGTTGGGGAAGACTCTTGAGAGCTCCTTGGACTGCAAGGAGATCCAACCAGTCCATTCTAAAGGAAATCAGTCCTGAATATTCATTGGAAAGACTGATGCTGAAGCTGAAACTCCAATACTTTGGCCACCTGATGTGAAGAATGGACTCATTTGAAAAGACCCTGATGTTGGGAAAGATCGAAGGCAGGAGGAGAAGGGGACAACAGAGAATAAGATGGTTGGATGGCATCGCCAACTCAATGGGCATGAGTTTGAGTAAACTCCAGAAGTTGGTGATGGACAGGGAAGCCTGGTGTGCTGCAGTCCATGGGGTCGCAATGAGTTGGACACGACTGAGTGACAGAACTGAACTGGACTGAATGAATGCACAAGATATTTCACTTTTCTGAGGCTCAGTTTCCTTATCTGTAGGATGGATTTAATGATTATACCCACCCCATAGGCTGTTACAAGTATCAGATGAGAAAAACACACTTTGTAGATATTAAATACTCTCTCCAACTTTTAGTTGTAATCACCAGTGTATTCATAAAAGTGAAAAAGGAAGAAGCTGCTTGGAAAGCATGGCCTAGAGAAGAGATACAAGAACTTTAATGGAGCCTTGTGTTGATGGTCTGCTCTGGTTAGTCAGTTGCATCTGTTTTAGGGAAGAACAGAAGAACATAACATGTTCCATGGGGCATAACGTGCTTTGGTTGGAAACCACATTTCAGGTGATGGATTGAAAAGGAGAGCCAGAAGCTAAGAAACTGTCAGGATAGTGTTATCAGAGGCCCAGACGTGGCCTCCCAGGCTGGCCTCATCCACACAGCACAAGGAGGTGCTCCACACAGTGGATGTAAATGATCGAAGTATCCAGCCTGTTAGACATGGTCCTGAGGCCAACAGTGGTTGATTTAGGTGAGGGTCACTCTCACCAGTCAGGCAGCTGTTGAGGGTAGTTCCTCCTCCTCCTCTCTGATCCCACTCCTGCGTCTTCAAAGGCCCTGCCTCACTGATTCCTCCCTCTTGTGTCTTGAAGCCCTGCCTCTCACTGCATCCAAATGTGCTCAAGCCCCTTGTTCAAAACCATCTCTCCACCGGGCCATGCTCACCCACCTTCCTTTCCTGCCATACTCCTTCAGAGAGTTGCCCACATTTCCCACTTCTTCCTAACTCTCCACATTTGCCTCCACCTCTCAGAAGCATTCGATGCTAGTCATTTCTTAGACCCCGAAAACCAACTGTTTATAAAAGCCCAGCGGCTACATCTTTATTAACTCTCTCTTCCATTGTCTTGTTGTTTTTATGTCTATGACCTTGATTTTGATACTTTTTAAAAAAGAAATTTGCAGTAATCTCTTGGTCTGTCTACTAATCTACATTTCATATCATTTCCAGACTCCTTTCTGAATCACAGTTCTGAGCCTGGCTTTCTCCTGCAGAAAATATCTCAGTGGCTCCCCGATGTCCACAGAAATAGTTTAAACTCTCTAGATTATCTCAAAGACCTTCATGCTTTGGTCTCCTCCAGCTTTCCAGCTTATTTCCCAAACACGTTCATTCATGAGTCCTCTGCTCCTAACAAACGTGATCATTCTTCATCCCTTGTGCATACTGAGTACTTGAACACCTCTGTGCCTTTGTTTGTGCGGTCCCTCCTTCCTAGCAGCCCATCCCTGCAACTTCTACACACTGAAATCATATCAGATCTTCAAAGCCCAGCATCCTTCCTTCTCCATGAAGCCTTATTTTATCTTCTCAGGAGAAAGCAATCTTTCCCTTCCCCTTCCCTGGAAATGGATACTTTTGTAGCTTTTAGTATAGTTTTTCTTCATATTATAACTAGGACTCCTTGAGAACAGAGTGCATCTTCCTATCACCACAGTACTCAGCACAGTGCATTGCACATCACAACTGTCTGATCAGTATTTCTTGAACAAATAAAACACTATTAAATATTAAAAACACTATTGGCACAAAGATGATAGCCATAAGTCATAATCACCAACAATTATACTATATACTAAAGTCATGTTTATCATAAGAATAACCTAGGGATTGCAAACTCAGGAGACTATCAAGGCCAGGCAGGTAGTACAAATGGTAAAATAAGGTTGGGTAAGTACACCTGCCTCTTGAGAAACCTGTATGCAGGATAGGAAGCAACAGTTAGAACTGGACATGGAACAACAGACTGGTTCCAAATAGGAAAAGGAGTACGTCAAGGGTGTATATTGTCACCCTGCTTATTTAACTTCTATGCAGAGAACATTATGAGAAATGCTGGGCTGGATGAAGCACAAGATGGAATCAAGATTGCTGGAAGAAATATCAATAACCTCAGATATGCAGATGACACTACCCTTATGGCAGAATGTGAAGAAGAACCAAAGAGCCTCTTGATGAAAGTGAAAGAGGAGAGTGAAAAAGTTGGCTTAAAACTCAACATTCAGAAAACTAAGGTCATGGCATCTGGTCCCATCACTTCATGGCGAATAGATGGGGAAACAGTGGAAACAGTGGCTGACTTTATTTTTCTGGGCTCCAAAATCACTGCAGATGGTGATTGCAGCTGTGAAATTAAAAGACACTTACTACTTGGAAGGAAAGTCATGACCAACCTAGAGAGCGTATTAAAAAGCAGAGACATTACTTTGCCAACAAATGTCTGTCTAGTCAAGGCTATGTTTTTTTCCAGTGGTCATGTATGGGTGTGAGAGTTGGACTATAAAGAAAGCTGAGTGCCTAAGAATTCATGCTTTTGAACTGTGGTGTTGGAGAAGACTCTTGAGAGTCCTTGGACTGCAAGGAGATCCAACCAGTCCATCCTAGAGGAGATGAGTCCTCGGTGTTCATTAGAAGGACTGATGCTGAAGCTGAAACTCCAATACTTTGGCCACCTGATGCGAAGAGCTGACTCATTTGAAAAGACCCTGATGCTGGGAAAGATTGAAGGCGGGAGGAGAAGGGGACAACAGAGGATGAGATGGCTGGATGGCATCACCAACTCAATGGACATGGATTTGAGTGTACTCTGGGAATTGGTGATGGACAGGAAGGCCTGGCATGCTGTGGTTCATGGGGTCACAAAGAGTCTGACACGACTCAGCGACTGAACTGAAGTACACTGGCTATGTTTTGTGGGCTTCCCAGGTAGCTCAGCTGGTAAAAAATCCGCCTGCAATCCAAGAGATTCTGGTTCATTTCCTGGGTCTGGAAGATCCCCTGGAGACGGGATAAGCTACCCACTCCAGTATTCTTGGGCATCCCTGGTGGCTCAGACAGTAGAGAATCTACCTGCAATGCAGGAGACCTGGGTTCGATCCCTGGGGTGGGAAGATCTCCTGGAGGAGGGCATGGCAACCCACTCTAGTATTCTTGCCTGGAGAATTCCATGGACAGAGGGGCCTGGTGGGGTCACAAAGAGTCACAGCACAGCTAGTACACTGGCCAGTGCTGTGGTGTCTGCCACATTGAACGGGAGTAGCTTCTATTCAGTAGCAGCCAATTGTTGCCAGTTTGAAATATGGGCCCAGCATTACCAGCTCATTTGATTACTAGAGAGACAGTAGAAACATAAATATTTATGTGAAATCAGCCAGTTTTTAAGAGTTGGCAACTAGTCAATTTTTAAAAGTTGGACTGCCAACTTTGTAAGCGTGGGGATGGAGAACACTGTATTCTGTTTAAGTGAAACATGCTAGTTAATGAACTTACAAATACCAGACTTATAGTCAGTCAAAGATGGCAGGCTCTCTGAGAATTAGAGCATCCTACAACACATTTAAGGCTGGCTCCAGGGTTGATTCAGAAGGCACTTTGTGGCTTAGGCATGTCTAGGCTCCCCATTTTTGACATCAATCATCATTAGGGAAAACCAAGAAGAGCTTTCTGGGAATGGGAACCCTCTGCTTGTTGTATTCTGGAAACAATGGCAGTACTTTTTTTCTGACTACATCTATTTCTGAGGTTGTTCTCATTTCCTCTGTCTCCTGTACTGAGCAACCACTTGCTGGCTTCAGGGCAGGAGCAGAAAAGTCCAAGGCCAGGTCTCCTAGCTTCTAAAACTTGTATAATCTCAGTAGCTTGGCAGAGCTCACACTCAAGGAATTGAGGGCCAAACAGGAAACCACCATGCTTTCCCAAAGCCCCAGATCTTGGCCCCATTCTTACAGGACTTAATTATGTATTGAATACCTAAGCGAGGCATTTCACAAGCTTTCTCACAGAAATCCTGTAAAGTAGATGTTTGGATTAACCAGGAGAAGTTAATGGCTATAACAAGACAACCCCTAAAATTCCAGGGGCTGAACATGATGAAAGTTTATGTCTTGCTCACCTGAAAAGGGTTTTGTGATTCAGGTTAAGAGTGGGAGCTCTGCTCTGTGCAGTCATCTGCGGACCCAGGATCCTTCCACCTTGTGGCTGGACCCTCCTTTGAGTATCAGGATTCTCTCTATTCAGCGGGAAGATGGGGAAGGAGAACAGGGATTGCACATGGAACAGTTTTATCAACCAGTCCTGGAAGGGCTCACATCATCTGCACTTATATTCTAAGGACTAGAACTCAATCGTGTGGCCAGATCTAACTTCAAGTACAGCCAGGTTGTATGCTCAGGAAGGAGCAGAAGCAGATATTGGTAAATTCTAGCAGCCTCTGCCATAGTGGTCATTCCTATTTCCAGAGGGAGGAAAAATGAGGCTCAGCACTTTTCTAAGATCACTAAGTGATCTTCGTGGGCCTCCAACTTAGCCTGGTCTGGCACTGACATCTGCTTTTCTTCACTGCCCTAGTTGACTTTTTGGCATCTACTATTTCATCCTGTATTGCAGGCATTAATGAATTTGATATACCAACTCGCATAAGACCACCTGCATCTAGTGAATATTTTATTGGCGTATCCCCATGGAATTTTGCCTAAAGAGGCTCTCAACTCTTAAACCTTTGGACACACATACTGCTTTCTCCTAGGTTAGAAAGAGGAAAGAAAAGATGCAGGACACAAGTGAGGTGCAGCTCACCCATCCACTGAGGTTTATCTGGGACATTCTAAGATTGACGGTGTGCCACTACATATGGTTGGTGAACTTGCATATTGCTTCCCCTACCTCCTGTAGCTAGAGAGCACATCAAATACCACACCACCCGAAAGCTCCAGAGCTCTGCCATAGACATGTGTGCATCAGCAGTATCTATTCGTGTATTTTGGTTGTTCAATTTCTTAGGGTTAAGGTAGCTTACAAAGTGAAAGTGAAAGTCACTCAGTCGTGTCCAGCTCTTTGGAACCCCATAGACTGTAGTCCATGGAATTCTCTAGGCCAGAATACTGGAGTGGGTAGCCTTTACATTCTCCAGGGGATCTTTCTGTCCCAGGGATTGAATCAGGGTCTCCTGCATTGCAGGTGGATTCTTTACCAACTGAGCCATCAGGGTTCATACAAATGCAACAGTGTTAACTATCTGAAGGAATTTGAGAATATGATTAGTTAGCTACAGATAGGAAACCTCAGTGTTACTCTTTCTAGAACTATCTTTACCTCTAGGGGGAAAAAAATACTTGGCTAAATGTTCCTGTCACATACTCTTCCAGCACTATGTATTCTAGTATACTTCCTTCATGACATTCATCACATTTATAATTTTAAAAATTGCTATTGTAATAATTGGTTTAACGTCTGCCTCTCCCTCTAGACTGTAAACTCCATGAAGGCAGAGATCATGTCTTTTTCATTCCCCGTTTGTTTTTTGTCAGTTGCTATGTCATGTCCCCACTTGTATCAGTCAGCTAATGCTGCATAATAAACAATGCCTTAACTCAATAACTTACAACAATTATTTATTCTCACATATATATCCACAGGTTGACTGGGGTTTGATACATCTAGGCTGGCCTCTACTGAACTTAATTCCAAGCTAACAGTATGTCTTATTCTTTAGAACCACTGGCATGTTTTCCTCATGGCAACAATAGAAGCACACGAGGTAGTGAATGCAAACAAAGTGTCTTAATGCCTAGTCTTGGAACTGACTGGCACACAGGCACTTCTCTCCATGCTCCATGGGCTAAAGTGAGCCATATGGCCAAGCATGACCTCAGTAACGTGAGAAAATACACTCTGCCTCTTGCAGTGGCAATTGCAGAGTTGCTCAGCACGGGGCACAGGTACAGGGGTAGGTAAAGAATTGGGAGCAATAATGCAGTACATTACAAGGCTGTGCCTGCAGTAGACAGCACACTGCACTGCCAATGAGATGCTAAACAAATATTGCTTGAATAAATGTATAGGGTATTCTCTGTAAATTAATCTCTCTAGGTTGAAAAAAACCCACTGGTTGGTAAGGATTACCTAACATGGCAGGCTAATATATTAAGAGATTAATTTGTGTTTGTTCTTCCTAAATCGTTCCCTCCCTGCGGTTACAGCAGGGAGCCAGGTAGACTTGTATGCCTGCTTACAGGGTAGAAGAGCTGAAGCAATCTGGAGCTGAGAGCTTCTCCGATCTTTTGTTGAAGCCTCAGCCATTTGAAGAGAAAATGCCAGTCTCCCCTAAAGAGAAGGGAGGGCAGAAAGACTCTGGAGAGAGAATGACCTGCCCAGCCAGGGAGGGGCGCACTGATGTGAATTCTTCATGCACAGTCCCACACTTGGCTCTGTGGCCTAGTTTAGAAGATGGAAGAGCTTCAGGGAGGCTGCTTGCTTGGTGTGCCTGAGGTACCATGGGCCCCCCAGTAATAAGCCCCAAACCCTATGACTGACCCAGAAGCAGGGACTTCTGGACATCAAGTGTTCCCCCTGAGCTTGGACACTAAGGACGCGTGACCACTTCTGCCTCCCAGGTTCTATTAACTCCTTGAAACATGAAGGCATTCCTGTAAGGTCTGAAATTAAATTTTCCACATCCAGGGGAATAAGGGTCTAGTGTCATAATTAAGGTGATTTAAAGGAGATAAAGAAAATGCTATTTTCTGTACACCCGAGTTAGAGAACAGTTATTCGTACCTATTAAAGTATGAAAATTGAATTGGCAAATTAAGGCTCTTTGAAAGATTAATGTAATAATAGTATTTAAATATTTTGATTGTAAGTATTTTCACATGAAACCTTATAAATCCATACAAAGGCCTGCACAGAGCACTAAGAGAAAGATGCTAATAAAAAAATAAAGCCCTTTCCTCCCCATCTTCCAGGGCTGGAGGTATCTTTTGTAAAGCCCACACAATCCTAGATTGTGAAGTTAAATGAGCAATCATGGCTAAATTATGCAGGCTCCCAGCTGTGCTGTGATGTTTGCACACTTTCTAGGAAGTGACTAATTATAATTAGTGCTTAAATACAAAAGACATACCGTCATTACAAGAAAAGGAGAAAAATAAATCTTACATGTGTAGACCTTGGTCTCCCAGCACTGGCTGCTTGCATTCACTTGTGCTGGGCTGCTAGCTGAGTGACAGGAGGGAAATGAATGTTGGTTTTCGCACTTCATGTGAGAAGATGGATCTAGATGTTCATAGGTCAAATGAGGACACCAGACACAGAACGATTCCCAAGACTAAGAATCTGATGTCAGCTGGTCACCTCACTGGGAAGGCAGGGAGGAGGAACAGAAACAAGGAGCAAGCCATCAGCAGAGCCAGGACCTCCTCCTGGTCTGTCCATTGTTATCTGTGGAAGGTCATTTAGTGTCTCTGAGTCTCAGTTTCCTGGTCTGCAAAATGGATCAACAATGCCTGCCCTAAATGTTTGATAAGTGTGTGTGTGTCTGTGTGTGTGTGTGTTTTCTCCCCTGAAACAATCAAATAACCACTATAATTTGAGTGTTTATGAGGTATCAGGCCCTGGGCTGGATCCCGTGGATTGGAGGGCAAAGAAGAAACACAGAACTTCTCCTCTGGTGCTCCCCAAGCCATCCTGTTTGTCTTTATCATGGTGGCTTCCACATTCATCTCCCTCACTAACCCTTTACCATCACCAGGGTTCAGGTCTTGCTTGCCATCCGCAGCACTTGTCATTGTGTCTGCGTGTAGTAGACACTTGATAAATATTATTTGGAAGAAGGGAGGGAGACAACTTGACTCAAACAGCTAGAAAAGAATTTAAATGTTAATCTTGCCTCATTCGCACCATAAAGTCTTTAAAAACAAGGAATGGGTCTGACATTTCTCTTGGTATTCACTACAGTGCCCAGCAATTCTGAGCATGTAATTATTCACATGTTCCCATGAATATTTATTGAGCCCCAACTTTGAGGAATGTTCTACAGCAGGTTCTGAGGGCACAGCTCTAACAATACAGCCACCCATCCTGCCTCCTGGGACTTAAGCTAGAAAGAATAGTCAGATCATTAACGAATCACCATATCAATAAATACTCAGCCACAAATTGTGAACAGTAATGCAACAAACACTAGTAGCTGCCTATTGAGCTGTTCCTTCTGTCTTTTACTAACAGAAGCCTGCTTTGTTTGGGAGGCTATATGCCCAGTTCTGAGTGACTCAACATAACTCAGTTGAATTGGACTAAACTGTCATGATGCTTCCATTTCTCTCTGCCAGTCACTGGTCTGGAGTGGACATGTGACTCAGTTCTGGTGAATAGGCTGTAAGGGAGAGTCACCTGGGGGCGTCTAGGAAATCTTCTCAAGGGAAATTCCTTTTGCCCCTTTCCCCATCCTTCCTGCTCGGGATGCATTCATGTGATGTGATGTTGGCAGCTGTGGCAGCCGTGTATGACACTAAGGGGCACATTGCTGATAGACGGATGATAGCAGAGTAGGCAGAGTGAACACACCTGGGCTCTCGATGTCATCTGCTGGAGTCTAAAGCAGCCCAATGAATAACTCCCTTTTTCCACTTCTGAGCCATGAACCAATTGAGAATTTGGATAATGGAGGCAGAGATGAAGGAGAACAATATTACCTTGGTTGCTGATAAATGCTAAGTATGTGGATGTAACTTCATGGAAGAATCACTGGGCCTGACTCCCCAAGTTAGGCAGACTTAGCACTAGTTAGAGATCACACTCAGAGCAGCAGAGACCAAGGGGAGCTTGATTTTAGCCACTCCACCCCACTAAGGACAGAGAAGGTAAAAGGGAAGAAAGAGAACAGGACTTACAGTGACTGAGTGTCGTTCACATGGAAGGAAACTTCAGGAAGGGGCACAAGGCACCCCTTCCTCATTTGACCACATCGTTGAGCCACTGCACCAGTACTGCTCGGAAAGCTCTTATTTCCTAAGACTCATAACTGCTATTATTTAAGTCACTCTTAGTCAGGTGTTCTGTTCACTGCAACCTAACTCTTCTAAGAATATCCTGATGAAGCATCCTAACTGGTCTGAGCACTATGAAGAAAAAGCAAAGGATAGAGAAAGGAACTGTACCTTCACCACAAAAGGGAATTGAAAGGGGACTTTCATTTTTATTTGGACAGAGGTGAAGGCAGTTAAAGAAAACAACTGCATACTTTGAAACCCTGCACAGGTGCAAATCCAGAGGCCACCTTTACTGTCCTTTTAATCTGCTCACAAGTTGATTATTTATTTACTGGAACTTGATAAGTTCTGTGAATAAAACCAAAATCATATCTGCCAGGTCTTTCCATCTTTTTACTAAACAGGCTCATTCTCTCCCTTTCTGGCATTTTCCTTGTGTTTTTTGGTCAAGGCTGAGTCAGCTATTGCCTTCCTTCAGAATTCTCCACCCAGCTTTAGATCCTTGAGTCAGGCCCCAACACATATTCTCTGAGTCCCTATTAGTATGCTTTATGTCAAGTTCTCCTCCTACAAAGAACTAGCCTCCCAGTGGCTTTTTCTTTTCTGAACCGTTACCTCTGTGACAGGAAGGAGCTCTCAGAACTGGAAGGGATGCCTGAGAGGAGAAACACTCAGACACTGGAGACTGGATTCTGTAGTTGGCCTCTAACGAATGTTTGGAGGTCTCCACAGTGCCCCTCTTTCAACTGATAACTGGTCCTCCCATCTTTTAAGGGACCACCTCTTGATGGAGTATACTAGTCATGTTCCATACTCTGGCCTCTGGGGTTACTATGGTCACACAAGATGGACCAATAATAAGGTCAGTTTATTTTGGTCACAGTGATTGGTTCAATGATGAGCATGGGACCTCAGCTGAACAAATCCCCATTCAGCTTCATTCATTCTGGTCATAGAACCTGGAGCTGCTGGTGACCTGCTGCCCTACGAGGGGAGAACAGAGCCCACACAAGGAGAGAAAGCAGAACAAGAAAGAGACATCGTAACATTTGAGACCCTTGGGGGCAAATAACATGGACACCAGTCCATCCATCTCCTTAACTATTCAAGGCCAAAAAAAATTTACATATCCCTCTTCTACCCCACGTTTTTAAAATTTTCTCTTGCTGCTGCTACTGCTGCTAAGTCACTTCAGTCGTGTCCAACTCTGTGCGACCCCATAGACAGCAGCCCACCAGGCTCCCCCATCCCTGGGATTCTCCAGGCAAGAACACTGGAGTGGGTTGCCGTTTCCTTCTCCAATGCATGCAAGTGAAAAGTGAAAGTGAAGTTGCTCAGTCGTGTCTGACTCTTAGTGACCCCATGGACTGCAGCCTACTAGGCTCCTCCATCCATGGGATTTTCCAAGCAAGGGTACTGGAGTGGGGTGCCATTGCCTTCTCCACAATTTTCTCTTAAACTCATTTAAATTGAGTTTCTGTTACTTGCAGGGAAAATTTCTTGACCAACACAGATCTATTAAGCTTTGACTCTCATATCTACAGCAATATCAGATATTAGAATAGAAAGGGATAGTTATATTCATTTTTTCATATGATCATGAAGTGAATATCTATCAAGTGCCTACTAGTCCAAGCAAGTATAATAATGATTAAGGGTTTAGTTTAGGAGTCAAAACTGTAGGTTCAAATCCAGACTTCACCTCTCTGTGGCATTGGATAAGTAAACTTGCTGAGCCCTAATTTCCTCACATCTTCAAACAGAAGTTTAAAATATCTCTACATTATCAGGTTGTACAACTTAACCTATTGTAACATGTTTACCATTTAACCTACTACAGTCTAGGTGCTTACAAAATGACAGTTCCAAATGTTTATATTGTACACCATAGGAACATAAGATTTTTCAGGTTACCTAGTTATCTAAGGACTCAATCTATCCTTACTTAGATTTATCAGATTCCCTTAGAGAATCAAAGAGTTTAGATCTAATTCACAATCCATTATTTTGAAGGGTTGTCATTGATTTAAATTTGGCCAAGTAGAGGGTAGGGTTACCATGCTTCAAAACTCTCCTTTTAATATCAATTGGTTTACATCAGCTTAAGCAACAGAAACTCCAAGTTGTGGTAATTTAAGCACATGAGGTTTATTTTTCTCGCACAATTGAATGTTGGAAGAAGCTGATTCTGGCTGTGTGGAGACCCTACAATGCCATCAGTGATCCTGAATCTTCCTGTCTGCTCTGCTATCCATGGATGATTAGCTTTTATTCTCAGGGACACAAGATGGCTGCTTTATCTCTAGGAATCACTTCTACATTCCATCCAGGGAGAAGCAGAGGGAAGCAGGAAGAGGTGGTTATCTGTATCAGAAATATAAAAACTTTCCCAATAGAAGTTTACATATTCTATGTCCAAATACAGCTGCAGGAAATCTAGGAATTCTGTTTATCTGGGTGTGTTGCTACCCCAAAGAAAATCAGGATTCTTTAGTAAGGGAGACAGAGAATGAATATTAGACAGGAAACTCACAGTATTTACTATACTCTAACTTCCATTAGATAGCTAGGTTTACCTGAACTCCAAGGACTTCACTGATATTTCCTATCAAACACTTCAGTTCAGTTCAGTCGCTCAGTCATGTCCGACTCTTTGCGACCCCATGAATCGCAGCACGCCAGGCCTCCCTGTCCATCACCAACTCCCGGAGTTCACTCAGACTCACGTCCACCGAGTCAGTGATGCCATCCAGCCATCTCATCCTCTGTCATCCCCTTCTCCTCTTGCCCCCAATCCCTCCCAGCATCAGAGTCTTTTCCAATGAGTCAACTCTTCGCATGAGGTGGCCAAAGTACCGGAGTTTCAGCTTTAGCATCATTCCTTCCAAAGAAATCCCAGGGCTGATCTCCTTCAGAATGAACTGGTTGGATCTCCTTGCAGTCCAAGGGACTCTCAAGAGTCTTCTCCAATACCACAGTTCAAAGGCATCAATTCTTCGGCGCTCAGCCTTCTTCACAATCCAACTCTCACATCCATACATGACCACAGGAAAAACCATAGCCTTGACTAGAGGAACCTTTGTTGGCAAAGTAATGTCTCTGTTTTTGAATATGCTATCTAGGTTGGTCATAACTTTCCTTCCAAGGAGTAAGCGTCTTTTAATTTCATGGCTGAAGTCAACATCTGCAGTGATTTTGGAGCCCCAAAAAATAAAGTCTGACACTGTTTCCACTGTTTACCCATCTATTTGCCATGAAGTGATGGGACCGGATGCCATGATCTTCGTTTTCTGAATCAAACACTTAGTTATAGACAAATATTAATTAATAGTTGTTTATTCATTCATTTACCCAGTCAACAAGTTGCCATTGTGATAAGCAATGTGAGATTACAGAAATACTAAGAGATGATTTCTGCACAGAAGGAGCTCTCAGGTTAAGGAAGAAGACAGACAAAAACAAATTGTTACTATATAAGTCTGGTGAATGGGGTACTAGCTGTAGGTCCATAGAACAATAGGAGCATGGTCCAGGGACTGGTCGCTAACCCTATCCGCACAGGTGAGTCAGGGGAAGCTTCAGAGAGGAAGTGACCTTTGGCCTGGGCCTCAAAAAGGAAGTAAGTCAGGATAGGTTGTGCTGTGCTGTGGTAACAAGTAAATCCCCAAATCTGAGGGCATTAGCACAATAAAAGTTTCTTCCACACTTAAAGTGGATGCAGACATAACCTGTCAGGAGGCTCTCCCGGGTACTTCTCCATCACCTGGTGACTCAAAGGATTTAGGCTGTTCCATCTAGTGGCCCTACTGTCCCCTGAGGCCTCAGAGTCCTTTCCAAATACTCTGAATCCAGTGAAGAGAAAGTGTGTGCAGGATTGTGAACCCAAACAGACCACATCAGCCTAAAGTGCCACATACTTCTGCTCACATACCACTGGTGCTAGTTGCGTGGTCCCACCTCCAGGAACAACAACTCTCCAATACGGAAGGATGGTGTCATTTCTGTTAACCAGTTAATCATCTCTGCTACTGTAGGACTTTACTAGGCAGAGAAGGAGGATAAAGAGCATGCAAAGAAGAGGCAGGGACTTATGCAGACCCTGGAAGTGTGGTGTATTAGAGGTGCAGAGAGTAAGTTGCTGTGGTTGAGTTTTAGGTTACAAGGGTGATGTGAGCAGTGTCTAAGGAGGAATCTGAAATAGTAAATATGACAGGCTAGGGAAGATCCTCAAGGGAGCTTGAATTTCATGCCAGGAATTTGACCTTGTTTTATAGGCAGTGACGAGACATTAGGGGTTTTATATGTAACTGAGCCAAGGATGGATTAGAAGATTCATAGACAGGAAGCAAGGATCACATTTAAGATGAAAGCAAAAGTCCAAGTGGAAAATTATAAAAATCCTGATCTGTGGCAGTGGCTGGAGACCCGAGGAAAAGGCCCTGGGGAACAATGCGGAGGTGAAGTTGATTGGACATGTCCAACAAGGGAGATGGTGGCTCCAGTAAAAAACTGTGTGCACCACTCAAGTAGAATTCTCTTCTGTACTCCCATCTCTCCTCCTTTGCCAACCTGCATTGGGTCTACAGGAAAACTGAGTCTATAGGAAAATTGAGTCCACAGGAAAATTGAGTCTACAGGAAAAGTTACAGGAAAATCAAAGAACACCTTTTCTTCACTTGTCAATTTGGAAAGGACCCATGCAACCTGGCATCACCCTGTCCCCCACCCTCAGAATCAGCTACCCCATCCCAGTACTCTTCTTACTCAGTAATCCAATAACAATACAAAAATGACTGGGGCAGAATAGTATAGTAAGAGTATGGCTCTATATGGAGCTGTCTAGGTTTGTTTCCCAGCTTTTCTAGTTACTGGCTATATGACTCTGAGCAAATTAAAGCCTTTCTGTGTTTTAACTTCTAATGAAATCAGGCAATTAATATTCTCTATCTTATAAGGCTGTTACAAGGGTTAAATGACATAATCTTATATGAAGAATTTAGAACAATGTCAGGCTCTTGGTAGGCACTCAAGAAACACTGGCTATTATTTCTGTTATCATTATTATTGAGCACCTACCATCAGGCAAGCACTGTACTAGACATCATCACACCAGAGCTGTCTCACCAAGATAAAACAAAAGAAAATATTTCTATACCCCTTTGTACATCACCCTTCACTCCCGATTCCAGTGCTTCAATTAGACCTAGACTGGTGGGACCTCCACCCTTGGCCCTGCTCCTTGGAAGATTTTGCTTAATACTAACATAAATAAATACATTTATTAAAGAGTGCACCATCACTTCCATTCCTCAGAATTAACTCAGCAGCAAATTGGATTGTGAGCCCAGGCAGTATGAGTCTGAAGCCAACATTAAGTGTAACCATTCTGCTCTGCTAACCTCATGAGTTAGGTATACTACTCCTTTTAATGCTCATGATAATATTCGGAAGTAGGAAATATTCAGTCTACAGATAAGGCATCTGAGACAGAAAGACATTAAGTCATTTGCATAAAACAGAACAGAAAGTAAGGATTGGTATTCGAATCCTACCCTGGATTATTTGGTTCCGAGTCTCCTGCAGTCGTGGTTGAGCAGTTAAGCCAGGCTTGTCAGCGTCTCTTGCTTTGTCCTGCAGTATTAATGTCAGATAGAGATGCATCGTGTGGATGGCAGTTAGACGCTGGACGCATAACCGGCTAGATGACTGTGCCCAGAGCATACGGATTAATGGGCTGCAGTCCCTCCTCTGAGGAAGGTCTCTAAGGCAGGGTCATAGAACTCTGGCTGTAGCACTGTCCAAGCACAGAGGCCTGTGCCATCCATACCTAGTCCCGTCTCCATGTGAATCCCTGTGGAGTTATATCTAAACAGGCAGGGCTAGGCTCAGAAGATGGACTCCTGTGATGTATTCCTCAGCATCTGATCAATGTTGAAGACCAGTTTGTTCTGCTGGAGGAGAAGAGGATGCCAGAACCAGCTCACAGTGCTTCAGGTTCTGTGACTAAGACCAAAGTTAGAGCTAGTTTGTTGTTGTTGATGGAATGGACTGCTGTGGATCCATATAAACCCAGCATTGGTAGGTTTGCAAGGGTGTTGCCTTTTCCCCCAACATCCCAGATTGATGTCTAAATGTCCTAAAAGGAAAAAAAATGGTAAGAACTAGATATTCATTCAGTTCAGTTCAGTTCAGTTCAGTTGCTCAGTCATGTCCGACTCTTTGCGACCCCATGACTGCAGCACACCAGGCTTCCCTGTCCATCACCAACTCCCGGAGTTTACACAAACTCATGTCCATCAAGTTGGTGATGCCATCCAGCCATCTCATCCTCTGTTGTCCCCTTCTCCTCCTGCCCCCAATCCCTCCCAGCATCAGGGTCTTTTCCAATGAGTCAACTGTTCGCATGAGGTGGCCAAAGTATTGGAGTTTCAGCTTCAGCATCAGTCCCTCCAATGAACACCCATTACTGATCTCCTTTAGGATGGACTGGTTGGATCTCCTTGCAGTCCAAGGGACTCTCAAGAGTCTTCTCCAACACCACAGTTCAAAAGCATCAATTCTTCAGCGCTCAGCTTTCTTCACAGTCCAACTCTCACATGCATACGTGACCACTGGAAAAACCATAGCCTTGACTAGACAGACTTTTGTTGGCAAAGTAATGTCTCTGCTTTTGAATATGCTGTCTAGTTTGGTCATAACTTTTCTTCCAAGGAGCAAGCGTCTTTTAATTTCATGGCTGCAATCACCATCTGCAGTGATTTTGGAGCTCCCCAAAATAAAGTCTCTCACTGTTTCCATTGTTTCCCCATCTATTTGCCATGAAGTGATGGGACTGGATGCCATGATCTTAGTTTTCTGAATGTTGAGTTTTAAGCCAACTTTTGCACTCTCTTCTTTCACTTTCATCAAGAGGCTCTTTAGTTCTTCTATACTTTCTGCCATAAGGGTGGTGTCATCTGCATATCTGAGGTTATTGATATTTCTTCCAGCAATCTTGATTCCAGCTTGTGCTTCTTCCAGCCCAGCATTTGACATGATGTACTCTGCATATAAGGTAAATAAGCAGGGTGACAATATACAGCCTTGACATACTCCTTTCCCAATTTGGAACCAGTCTGTTGTTTCATGTACAGTTCCAACCTGTCCAAAGAACACAAAAGAAAAAATGGAAAATATAAAGCAGTATTCTCTTTTCTCCATAGTAACATAAAACATAAAATTTCAGCCAAATGGAAACTAAAAGCAAAGATTCTAGGCATCATCTTCTAGGGAGCCCTCCCCCATCTAAGCTAACACCAGCCATTTTCTCTATGTCTGTGCAGTGGGAGATAGGGAGTTTCCTGTCAATGACATATTCAAGTAGAGGTTGAATAGCCATTTTGCATGGATAAGATGCTATAGATATTTTTAAGCATTGATGGAGAACCAGAAATTCAATGAGTTTTCAAGCTTCTTTCAATCCTGACATCCTAGGGTGGAGGTTTCCATATCCTCTTGCCCATTCTGTTAGAGAATCTTCCCAACCTAATTCTGATTCTGTCCAGTTCCACTTTGTGGAACCAGGGCATTCTGCATGGCAGCACATAGTAGGTGCTCAGTAAATGGTCAGTCAGTCAGTCAGTTCAGTTGCTCAGTCGTGTCCGACTCTTTGTGACCCCATGAATCGCAGCACGCCAGGCCTCCCTGTCCATCACCAACTCCCGGAGTTCACTCAAACTCACGTCCATCGAGTCGGTGATTCCATCCAGCCATCTCATCCTCTGTCGTCCCCTTCTCCTCCTGCCCCCAATCCCTCCCAGCGTCAGAGTCTTTTCCAATGAGTCAACTCCTCACATGAGGTGGCCAAAGTATTGGAGTTTCAGCTTTAGCATCATTCCTTCCAAAGAACACCCAGGACTGATCTCCTTTAGGAAATGGTAGATACATGTTAAGTGGGAACCTCCTTTCCCCTTACTTCATGTTTCCAAATAGAGGGACCACCATTAGAGTAACACATCTTCCCTCTTCTCCCAGAGGAGGAGTGCCTCACTGGATTGGTGAATTTAAGACAAGGAGGTAAGCATGCTCAGTTTCATCTCTCTCTTTCTCTAGGGGCCAGATACTCATCAGCTCTAAGCAGATCTGTCCCTGCAGGAGAGGTCTGTGTTTGGGGAATTAAGCTCAGTACTGGAAAGTGGTAGCAAGCAATGTGGCCAGATCTAAGCCATGCTTATTGTTTTATCAGCAATAAAACTGACATTTTAAGCTCCATCTGGATGACTCCTTAGGGTTTTTCTCAATTAATTAGGAACCTGGGCAGGGAACAGAGGTGTCATTTATTAGTGCCCTAAATCCCAACAATAGAATTATCTTTACTTGCAGACAGGCCCTCCAATTTGGTTACCTACCTCATCAGCTTCATTTGCACTGCCCATTGCTCTTGGTTTATCCTTCAAGGATTTCAAGGTGCTTATAATTTCTTTCATGGTTCTTGCTATTTCATACTTTTATGTCTTTGCTTATATTATTTATTCTGCCTCCATATCCACTCTCCCCCATCCTACTGCCTCATCTCCTAACACTTATCCAATTATCTCTCCTTAATGCCTCATTTCAGGGACACCTCATCCAGGAAATCTTCCCCGACTGTCACCTTTCCACCACTCCAGGCTCCGTTTTGGGCTCCTGTATGAATAAGTCTCTGAAAGGAAGATGCATGCCACATTTTTAAAAATATCTACCTCTCATCACCAGATTGAGAGCTTACTGAGGTGGGGACCAAGAGTTCTTCATCTCTGAATCCCTCAGAATTCAGAACCTTTCACAGAGGACAAGCACAGTACCTTTGTATTAAATCAATGCACAAATTAACCAGTAGTGGGCAACATCCATTCCGGAGGCCAGGCTGAGCTGGGAAGGGTATTTATACCAGCCAGAGGTTAGGAGCAGAAGCAAAGTTATAGCCAAGGAGAAAGGGCAAAGCATTTAGTCCATTTAGTCCACAGGGCAAAGCAGGGCAAAAAAAATGACACAGCGAGCAGAGGGAAAGCAAACAGGAGGAAGAGGAGGCCAAAAAGAATATAGTAAAAGGAACAGATCACGGCAGGTAATACAATAAATACTGTAAAGAGCAAATGAGCCTGATGCTCACCTCTTTCGTGGTGCCAGGTGCATGGTTTGGTGGGGAGGATGAGAATACTTATGGCCACAGGCAATGATTTGGTGACAGTGGAGGGCAAGAGAAAATTATAAGAGTGAGTAAAAAGAGATGGGGAGTCTGGCCCCAGTTCTGTCACTGAATACACACATGAGCTTGGACAAATCACTTCCTTTTCCTGAGAGTAACTGAGACATAAATTCAAGCCATTGTACAATTTTGTGCTAAATTGTATGCTCTAAACTATAAGGAACTGTCAGAAATAAGGAAGAACAAGAGGGGCTAAAGATTATCAGAGATTTCATGCAGGACATAGAAGGTAAAAGGAAGATAGAGATGGAGGGAGGGATGGAGGGAGGGATGGGTGAATGGGGAGATGGAGGGAGGGAGGGATGGGTGAATGGGGGGAGGGAGGGATGGATAGAGTAGGATAGCTTTAGTAAGAGGTATAGTCCAAGCAAAAGTGAAAACTTAAAGTGAATCATGAATTTGTATGGGGCTCATTATGGAAACCTGCTGTGCTAGAGTAAGGAGAGGGGAAAGAGATGGAGGCTAATCTCTGTAGTATGAGATGCTTGCAGCTGAAATGTTTTAGTGTCTGCACTCCTGCAGGTCTTCTCTCTAGGAATCATCCCCATACAGAGCTGAAGGAGTGGGCTAGCGAGGGCCATGTTTGTATTTGAGTGACAATCTCATGTGCTGGTTACAGATCACTGGACCAGGGTTGGACATTGGACCTAAACTCCATCAATCTAGTTCTGCTCCCAGAAATACAGCCCTGGCCACCAGAAAACTGAACAGGACTTTCTCTAGAAAGCCTAGGGTGTAGAAAGATCTAGGGAAGGAGGAAGTAGTAAGAAGTGAAATGAAACTAAGGAAAACTGAGGACACCAGTGTGTGGAGAGCAAAGGGGAGAATGTGTGAAGAACATATGGAGACCCCATAAGACAAAGTCTGTGATTCCTGGGAGATGGAGCATGCACCTGCATTCCAGCAATCCAGTTCTTGGTTCCTCCCTGAGAAATATTTTATTTTCTGTTCCTTTATTTCAGTTGAACTATTAATAGTTTAAGTGGTTTCCTGTTCCTTGCAGTAAAAAGAGCCTTGGTCAGGACAGTCTGCTCACAAACATTTTTCTTGGTTAATCCTTACAACAATTCAATGAGATAGGTATTCTTTCTCAGTATTAATGTGGATACCAAGGCTTAGAGGGGCAACATAACCTGTTGAAGCTCTTAGCTAGTAAGTGGTTGACTCGGATTCAAACCCAGGCTTGTCCAGCTCCAGACTTTAGCACAACTCCCCCCCCCCTCCGACCACCACCACCACAGGAGACCTTGTCAGTGTTGGAATCAACAGCTGACTACGAGAACATTTTCTCTCTAACCTACACAAGACAACTCCACTCTGAGGGTTATTCTTTATTTATACATGGGCCAACTCAATAGCTTTCAGTAATTCTGAGATTCTCCTGTGGAAGTCTGGTCCTAGAAAGTGTATTTAAAATTTACTAATTCAGAACTGATGAAAAGTCAGGCACTATTATTTGTATCTCTGATTGAACCAAATTCAAAGCAGTCTTGTCCTTGGAGAATTATCCAGAGTCTAATGAAAACAAAACAAACAAAAAAAAGAAGCTGGTCAAAATAGGTGGAAATTTTCCAAACCAAGATTATAAGAAGTTCTTTACTTTGCGAGTCAGCTAAGTAATTCATTCATCCTAAGCAATATTCGTTGAGTGGTGCTATCCCTAATTTTTCTATTTTAATAAATCATTACAAATATACCTTCTTCATGCATTTTACATTCTTACAGTCCTCTCAAATACCATAGTATTCACCCTCTATGCCATAATATCTGTGAAAATTCATTTCCCTCTGCCTGTGCATCTGGAAAACTTGCATTCTTCCTTCAGATTTTGGCTAAAGAGGCACCTCCTCCATAAAGCTGCCCTTGGCCTTTCACTTTCCACCCACACAGGTCAACAGCTCTTTCTTCCACAGCCCAGCAAACCCTGACATTAACTCTCATCACTCTGTGCTGTTGAGGTGAAATGTTCTTCTCCTTCCTCTGTGAAGTCACTCTCTTTTCCAATTCCCATCTTTCCCCATCCCATCCCCCATCTAATGGGAAAGTAACTGCTAATTTGATGCACCTAAGATATTGACTCAGTTCAGTTCAGTTCAGTTGCTCAGTCGTGTCCGACTCTTCGCGACCCCATGAATCACAGCACGCCAGGCCTCCCTGTCCATCACCAACTCCCGGAGTTCACTCAGACACCACATTTTATTAGTGAGTGAGGTTGCCATGGTTAAGACCACTCTGTCCTTCCTGGAGAGGGTCAAGACTTTTCTGGACTTCCCCTAACACCAACAGAGGGTCTGGGAGGTAACTTGGTCAACTCTCTTTTTATTTCATTTCTTCTCTTTGTGCAGTTGGTAAAGTAAGAGAATATGCAGCCCTGTGTATGATGAAGACCAGGCAGCCCTGCCCTGCAAGGACCCCCTCTCTTCTCTGTGCCCGCCTCTTCACCTGCCCCCACATAGGTCATCTGGGTGGGGTGTGCTCTGTAGGCTATACTGTCTTTTTAGGGCAAAGAAATTGGAAGTCCTACTTGAGTTTCCCAGCTGAAGTCCAGCTGTTGGGCTCTGTTTACCAGAGAAGCACTAAGTTGCATGAGTGATGGTGGAGTAATGGGATACCTCCTCATCCATTAATAGAATGGAACTTCAGTTCTCATTTAGGTCTTTTTCCTTGTTATCTGAACTCTAGGTTCTCACAGTCAAAATTCTGGGAGTGGGGCATTCATAGAGCAGGGTTTGGCACTAAAATCCCACCACATCATCCCCACAACACACTTTTTAATGAAATATTTTAACCCGATGATTCTAAACCCTGGCTGCAGGTTGGAATCAGCTTCCACATCTGAAATCACTATGGTTCTAATGTGTGGCTAAACTGGAAAACCTTTGCAAAGCAGGGCTTAATAATTCCTCCTACCCCTTTCCACATGAGGACATGAGTTCTGCTATGAGGCAATAAAAAGAAACTTCAGGAATCAGTAGATTTAAGTAGAGCTCTGACTAATCTTGAATTTCTTCACCTCCCTGTGCTACACACCTACCATCTGCAAAACAAGAGTTTTCACTGACAGTTCTGCTTTTGACATTTTGGGAGTCATGGACACTTTAGAAATTATCCTGAAAGCATTTGACATTTCCCCAGGAAAACAAACATTAGAACACACTCACATATTTGCTTCTGGGGTGCTTGGACTCCCTGAGATGCTGATCTAACAGACCAATAAGGCCCTTTCCAGCTTTCTGGTCCATAATCCCGAACTCTTCAATCTGGGGCCAGTATACTTTACCCACTTTTCACTGTTGTTCAAAATACTTGTGATACATCTTTAAACACTACCATCAGCAAGATGCTCACACTAGAATAGGCACGCAGCATCTGATAACAACTGAGGGAAATGCAGATCCATTTTTTGGTCAAATATTTATTGAGTCTTCTAGGCACAGGCTCTGGGTGTATATAACTAGTGAGCAAAACAAAACAAGTCCCTGCATTCATGGTATTTATATTCTGAAGGGAGATTTGTATCAGGACATACACTCATTGAGTGGAATGCCCCATTCTACTTAAAAATCTTTTTCTGCCTCTCTCCTTCTCTCCCTCTCTCTCTCTCTCTCTCTCTGTGTGTGTGTGTGTGTGTGTGTGTGTGTGTGTGTGTGTGTGTATGTGTGGTCTGTCTCTTTCTCTCTCTCTCTTTTTTTTAATGGGAGTATGATTGCTTTACAATGTTGTGTTAGTTTCTGCTGTACAATAAAGTGAATCAGCTATATGTATACATATATCCCCTCTCTCCTGGACCTCCAGGGGGGTGGTGAGAGGAAGGTTTATTTCTTTTCTTCTTCTTTTTTTAAAAGTATTTATTTATTTAACCTTTTGGCTCTGGTGGATCTTTATTGCTGTACATGGGCTTTCTCTAGTTGCAGAGAGCAGGGGCTACTCTTCGTTGGGATGTGTGGGCTTCTCATTTCCAAGGCTTCTCTGGTTGCAGAGCACAGGCTTCAGTAGTTGCAGCTCCTGGGCTCTTGGCTCATGGGCAGTATTGTGGAGCGTGGGCTTAGTTGTTCTGCAGCATGTGGGATCTTCCTGGACTAAGGATCAAACTGGTGTTCCTTGCATTGCAAGGTGGATTCTTAACCACCGGACCACCAGGGAAACCTCTGTTTCTTTAATGGTTGAAAATGTATAGTTGGTTTTTATAAGAAAGTGCATATTTCCCTTACAGCTGGGCAAGAGACTCTACCCTTGGCCCACATGTTGGAGGGTCCTGCTCTGATCTTTCTCTGCCCACGTGCCTGTACACAGAGACAGCCCATGAGGCTAAGAATATACATCCACTCCAAAGCTGCATGGCACCCTCCTACACCATGCCCTTTGTATACCTATGACTCTGTATCCACTGCCACAATGTTCTGGAGCCTGACCCCAAGACCTTGCAGACTTCTCCAGATCTGTCTTCCTAAAGCTGGGCCACACTGCTGGCTTATGTGTCCCTGAACCTGAGGGGTAGCTATGGGGCAGACAGTTTGCTGGGAGTGTGGAAGGAGCATGCCTGGGCAGGCGGGCATGTCCACAGGAATGTACAAGCCCCTTTGCAGAGAGTCAGAGATGGGAAGAGAGGCAGAGCAGGTTAGGAGGTGGGGACTAGGGGCTGCCTCTTCCTGCACTGTTACTGAGAGCTCTGAACTTGGAGGGAATTAAGTATTCTATTGCCTCAAAGAAGGCAAAGTGTATTTCCCCTCTTTGAATTTGACATCCATCACATGAGATGCCTTGACAAATGGGATATAGTACTCCTGTCCTCTTTCACCGCCACAAGAACATACCCTGGGGAGCCTGAGCCATAGAATATGATGAGAGGAGCAGAGACACCTCAGCCAATCCATGGACCCATAAGTTGAATCATAGCTGCCCCAGTCAACCCTTAGATAAATGTGCATGAAATAAGTGCTTGTTGTTTTATATCATTATTTTATGGTTGTTCATTAGCTAGCGATAGTTGGCTGATACATCTTCTATCCCTGGATTGCTGTGGGTTTTTAACATGAACAGGTGTACAGAGGCAGATTTATGGGAACTAATGAGGCTTCAGCTTCAAGATGCCTTACTTCCAAGGACCTTCTTCAGGGCTCTGAGAAAGGCCCTAGCAAAGTGTTTACATGAAGATGTATTGTGTTAAATGTGAAAAAGATATACACACTCTGATTAGTTTGGATCACTGTGTTTTTCCACTCCAGCTTGATCTCATTATACTTGGCTTTATGTCAGGTAGTATTGAAGTGGCCGTGATCATTTGCGGGGAATGTAGGAAAGGCAGAAATTCAGTCTGGAATATACTTGGTTTGTGGGATATATTTGTATGGTTTTCAGTCATATCTGTGAATAGTTGAGTCATTGCTGCTGTCCTAATGTAGAAATGACTTCTGAGAATATGCCTATTGATTAATAAATGTATCAGCTCAAAAAGTTCTTAAAAAAAGCCACTACAGAAGAAAAATTCATATGCCCTGAAATGTTAAAAATTTTATATGAAAAAATTCTGATGGATTTTCCCCAAATTGACAACAATCCTTAGTATTTATATTTCATTACCAAGAACGATTGCTGTGATTCATGGGGTCGCAAAGAGTCAGACACGACTAAGCGACTGATCTGATCTGATCTGATCTGACCAAGAACAAGTTTTTTTTTTTCCTGTAACATTTTTTTAATTTATTGATTTTTTTAATTGAAGGATAATTGCTTTACAGAATTTTGTTATTTTCTGTCAAACCTCAACATGAATCAGCCATAGGGATACATACATCCCCTCCCTCCTGAACCCCCCTCCTATCTCCCTCCCCATCCCACCCCTCCAGGTTGACACAGAGCCCCTATTTGAGTTTCCTGAGCCAAACAGCAAATTTCCATCGGCCATCTGTTTTATACAAGGTAATGTAAGTTTCCATGTTACTCTTTCCATACATCTCACCCTCTCCTCCCCTCTCCCCGTGTCCATAAGTTTATTCTCTATGTCTGTTTCTCTATTGTTGCCCTGTGAATAAATTCTTGAGTACCATTTTTCTAGATTCCATGTATATGCATTAGAATACGATATTTATCTTTCTCTTTCTGATTTACTTCACTCTGTATAATAGGTTTTAGGTTCATCCGCCTCGGAACTGACACAAAGGTGATCCTTTTTACTGCTGAGTAATATTCCATTGTATATATGTACTATCACTTCTTTATCCATTCATTTGCCAATGGACATCTAGGTTGCCTCCCTGTTCTGGCTATTGTAAATAGTGCTGCAGTGAACAATGGGATACATATGTCTTTTTCAATTTTTGTTTCCTCAGGGTATATGCCTAGGAGTGGGATTGCTGGGTCATATGGTGGTTTTATTCCTAGTTTTTTAAGGAATCTCCATACCATCTTCCATAGTGGCTATATCAATTTACATTCCCACCAACAGTGCAAAAGCATTCCCTTTTCTTCACACCCTCTCCAGCATTTTGTAGACTTTTTGATGATGGCCATTCTGACTGGTGTGAGGTGATATCTCATTGTAGTTTTGATTTGCATTTCTCTAATAAAGAGCAATGTTGAGCTTCTTTCCATGTGTTTGTTAGCCATTTGTGTGTCTTCTTTGGAGAAATATCTGTTTAGGTCTTTTTCTCACTTTTGGATTGGGTTGTTTGTTTTTCTGGTATTGAGTTGTATGAGCAGCTTGTATATTTTGGAAATTAATCCAACAGTTGTTTCATTTCCTATTGTTTTCTCCCATTCTGAGGGTTGTCTTTTCACATTACTTACAGTTTCCTAAGCTTTTAAGCTTAATCAGGTCCCACTTGTTTACTTTGGTTTTTATTTCCATTATTCTAGGATGTGGGTCATAGAGAATCTTGCTTTATGTCATTGAGTGTACCAAGAACAAGTTTTTAAGATAAAATACATATTTCCAAATAAGTAATAAAAAATTTAAAAAACATCATGCTAGAAAAAAGACCCAATTATCTTTTTATTTTCTCTATAGAAAGTATTACAAAAATAATCATCATAAAAAGGAGTGACCAAGGATTTATTCAGCCAAAAAGTGTAAGGGAAAATACTATAGAGTTATGTTAGACAATTAAAATAATTTAAAAATTTTTTCTAGGCTCTGTAATGCTTATGATATTTGTCAGCTTTTTACTATTTGTAACTTATTGGGATTTCTTTCACTAAATAAAACTTTACTTCTATGTATTTTATATTTTGCTGATAATTTTGTATCACTTTTATTAATATTAGAAATTGTATCAGTTTCAAGCCTTGGAAAACCTTGATGTGTTCCTGGATGTTTTAGCAAATTTCCTCTTTAACTATTTCATGCTCATGATTTTTCTCCTTTATTCTGTGAGTATAATGAATTATATTGATCACTTCTACTGTCAAATCTATCATGCATTCCTGAAGTAAACCTAACTTAGTTGTAATGCATTAAATATTATCCTTTTAATATATTGCTGAATTTGATTTGCTAATATTTAGCTTAGGGGAAAAGGCAATGGCACCCTACTCCAGCACTCTTGCCTGGAAAATCCCATGGACAGAGGAGCCTGGTGGGCTGCAGTCCATGGGGTCGCTAAGAGTCGGACAAGACTGAGCGACTTCACTTTCACTTTTCACTTTCCTGCATTGGAGAAGGAAATGGCAACCCACTCCAGTGTTCTTGCCTGGAGAATCCCTGGGATGGGGGAGCCTCGTGGGCTGCTGTCTACGGGGTCGCACAGAGTCGGACATGACTGAAGCGACTTAGCAGCAGCAGCAGCAGCAGCTTAGGAGTTTTCAGATCTACAATTATGAGATAAATTCATTGGTGATTTTTCTTTCTTTGTAACAAAGAAGCTGAGAGGTGTTCTTGCTTTGTCTATTCTCCTGTTGATGTAAATAGTCAACAAACAATCTATAATAAAAACAAGAAGAGAGTTTTATTCAAGTCAAACTGACAACTAGTGTCCTGGAGATTGAAGAAGCACTTGAATTGTGCTCTGCCAGACTACAAAATGAGGGAGGCTTATATAGGAAAAAACCTCAAAATTACCTAATTTGTTTGTCAGAAATTAGGATTGGAACTGGCAAGAAGTAAGGGTGGTTGTTAAGCTAGGATTGATTGGAGTCCTAAACAGTTGCCTGATTACAAGGGGGGACACCTTAAGACCATAAAGGTGCAGTTGGCAGCTGCTAGTAGATATTGTTTAGAAAACAGCTGGTGGTGTCCTTGAGTTTGATACAATTCAGCAAATTCAAGTTCTCAGAGATTCAGAAATGTGTCTGAAACCACATCTGCAATGGCCCCCTGGCTCCATTTTGAATGCCTGAACCATAGTTACTCCATTTTGATTTTTAAATGCATTCTTTTCTTTAACAGTTAAAGCAGATGTACATGCACTATACATGTACATTGCATGTTTGACAGGCCATAAGACTGCATAAAGTTCAAGCCAAGTCAGGTATAAGCCAGAATGACTTATCTATACCTCAATATGTGAAAATTTCTTCCACCACTCTCAACATTGAACTGTCTGGGCCTGAAGGCTAAAGTGTGGGAAAATTAGAAGTTATTCATTATATTTCTTTTATAGATTTGATACTATTTATATCTTTTATTTCCTCACATGCCAATTTTGTTTTGTTTTCCTATGATTTATTCATTTCCTTTAAAACTCCAAGTTTTCAAATAGTCTTGAGTTGTTTAGAATGTTTTTAACACCCATAGAATCTGTAGTAACATCTCCTTTTTTATTCCTGAAATCTCTGCCTTCTTTCTTCTTTTTCTTTTTGCTTCTTTCTCCAATGATTTATTGACTTCATGAGTCTTCTCAAAGAACTTTTGGTTTTCTTGACTTCCTTTTTTTATTTTTTGTTTTATTAATTGTTGCTGTTATATTTATTACTTCTTTCCTTCTACTTTCTAGGGTTTATCACTGAATATTTATAAACTTCTCAAAATGGATACTTATATAATTAAATTTCAGCCTTTCTTCTTTTCCATTATATGCATTTAATACTGTATATTTCCTTTTAAGCAATTCTTTATCTGTAGCCCACAAGTTTTCATGTGCCATATTTTCATAACTATCCAGTTCTAAATATTTTCTGGTTTCCAGTCTGATTTTTATCTTTGATCTATGGATAGTTTAGAAGTGTGTTGCATAATTTCCAAATAATTAGAGATATTCTGGTTTCCCATTGTTATTTATTTTGAGCTTAATTCTGTTATGGCTAGACAGTTGTTTTTTTTTTCAGTCCTTTAAAATTTGTTGAGATTTGCTTTAAGGCTCAGCATCTGGCCAATTTTGGTAAATGTCCACGTGAACTTGGAGAGAAACTATTCTACAGTTTTTGGATGTAGAGTTCTAGGTGTTTCAACTAAACCAAGTTTTATAATCATGTCAAACTTTGGTCTGTTTGTTCTGTCAGTTACTGAGAAATGAATGCTAAAATCTCCCAGTATGCTTCTAGATATCTATTTCTCACTCTCTTTTAAAGATTTTTTTTTTTTTTTTTTTTTTGGTGTAGACCATTTTAAATGGCTTTATTGAATTTGTTAGAATATTGTTTCTATCTTATGTTTTGGGGCCTTTTTAGCTTCAATGCGTGTGGGATCCTAGTTCTCTGACCATGGACTGAGCATGCACTACCTGCATTGGAAGGCAAAGTCTCAACCACTGGGCCTCCAGGGAAGTCCCTGCCTGTTTCTCTTTTTAGTTATGTCATTACTGCTTCCAAACTTTTGAGGTATTGTTAATAGGTTCATACAAACAGAATACTTATTTTTCTGTGGATGGTCTCTTTCACCATCTTGAAATATTTCTGTTATCACCAGTAATTCTTCTTGCCTTAAAGTCTACTTGTCTGCTGTTAGTATAACTATGTCAGGTCTCTTTTGGTGGGCATTACATGCTATACCTTTCCCCACGTTTCTATTGTCCACCTTTCCCCTGTGCATATTAGTATTTAAAGTAAATGTTGTAAGTGGAATATGGTTTTATTTTTCCATTTTAGTTTTTCAACCTTTGGCTTTTAATCAGAAAACTACGACTTTTTGTATTTCATGGAATTAGCCACATACTTGGGTGAATTTTTAAATTTGACTATTAGATTGTTTTTACTGTCTCACCTGTTTTATGTTCCTTTTTCAATTTTCTTTTTTCTCTTCTGTAAAGTGTGGAGTCCTAACTACTAGGGAATTCTCTATCACCTAATTTCTTGAATGTATTAATGACAGCTATTTTAGTGCCTGTACTAACGCAAACATTTTTATTTCCTGCTAGTTTCTTTATGTTGCCTGAGTTTCTTTTCTAATGGTTTTTGGACATTTTTTCTTGCTTCCAGGTGAGTCTGGTAATTTTGGATTGGATATAAGACATGATATACAAGGATCTGGATGGTGTTATCTTCCTCCAGAGAGGATTATTTTGCTTCTGGCAAGATTGGCCCAACTTAATTAAATCAGTGAGTAAACAGATTCAGAACCAGGCTTCAGTCTTTATGAAGGTTGATGCATTTATAGTTCATCCATATTTCTGGGTTATATATAACCCTTGGGAGTTCTAACTGAAAGAATAGGGTAAACATCATGTTGCCTTTCCTTTGGTAGGCCCTAGACTCCATTTTTGTCTCTTCTGGGGTCGCACAGAATCAGACACGACTGAAGTGACTTAGCAAGCAAGCAAACCCTGCTAAAACTGCCAGAAGTGACACTCAGCTTTTCACTTGTCAGGTTTTTCTGTTCAGTTTCTCAGTATCTTAGGTAATGCTTGTCAACTAGCAAATGCCCTGGAGGAAAAACAGCACAGAATGTCAGGCACATTGTTCTTTCTTTCCCTTTTTTCTGAGATCTTAGGCTCTTAAAGGACTCACTTTAGTAGTTTTCCAATATCTTTGGAATGATTTTTGAAATTTTCATCCAGCTTTTCTCATTGTCTTTGGTGGGAGAGTTTTGGTCTGAAACAAGATAGCTATTTTGGAAATCCTCCATATCTAACACTTATTAAGAGCTTAGTATGTGCCTGGCACTGCTCCACGTACTTCATATCTACTCATTTTCAGTCAGTTCAGTTCAGTTCAGTCGCTCAGTCGTGTCCGACTCTTTGCGATCCCATGAATCGCAGCACGCCAGGCCTCCCTGTCCATTACCAACTCCCGGAGTTCACTCAGACTCACGTCTATCGAGTCAGTGATGCCATCCAGCCATCTCATCCTCTGTCGTCCCCTTCTCCTCCTGCCCCCAATCCCTCCCAGCATCAGAGTCTTTTCCAATGAGTCAACTCTTCGCATGAGGTGGCCAAAGTACTGGAGTTTCAGCTTTAGCATCATTCCTTCCAAAGAAATCCCAGGGCTGATCTCCTTCAGAATGGACTGGTTGGATTTCCTTGCAGTCCAAGGGATTCTCAAGAGTCTTCTCCAACACCACAGTTCAAAAGCATCAGTTCTTCGGCACTCAGCCTTCTTCACAGTCCAACTCTCACATCCATACATGACCACTGGAAAAACCATAGCCTTGACTAGACAGACCTTTGTTGGCAAAGTAATGTCTCTGCTTTTGAATATGCTATCTAGGTTGGTCATAACTTTTCTTCCAAGGAGTAAGTGTCTTTTAATTTCATGGCTGCAATCACCATCTGCAGTGATTTTGGAGCCCAGAAAAATTAAGTATGACACTGTTTCCACTGTTTCCCCATCTATTTCCCATGAAGTGATGGGACCAGATGCCATGATCTTCGTTTTCTGAATGTTGAGCTTTAAGCCAACTTTTTCACTCTCCTCTTTCACTTTCATCAAGAGGCTTTTTAGTTCCTCTCCACTTTGTGCCATAAGGGTGGTGTCATCTGCATATCTGAGGTGATTGATATTTCTCCCGGCAATCTTGATTTCAGCTTGTGTTCCTTCCAGCCCAGCGTTTCTCATGATGTACTCTGCATATAGGTTAAATAAACAGGGTGACAATATACAGCCTTGACGTACTCCTTTTCCTATTTGGAACCAGTCTGTTGTTCCATGTCCAGTTCTAACTGTTGCTTCCTGACCTGCATACAAATTTCTCAAGAGGCGGGTCAGGTGGTCTGGTATTTCCATCTCTTTCAGAATTTTCCACAGTTTATTGTGATCCACACAGTCAAAGGCTTTGGCATAGTCAATAAAGCAGAAATAAATGTTTTTCTGGAACTCTCTTGCTTTTTCCATGATCCAGCGGATGTTTGCAATTTGGTCTCTGGTTCCTCTGCCTTTTCTAAAACCAGCTTGAACATCTGGAAGTTCACAGTTCACGTATTGCTGAAGCCTGGCTTGGAGAATTTTGAACATTACTAGCATGTGAGATGAGTGCAATTGTGCAGTAGTTTGAGCATACTTTGGCATTGGCTTTCTTTGGGATTGGAATGAAAACTGACCTTTTCCAGTCCTGTGGCCACTGCTGAGTTTTCCAAATGTGTTGGCATATTGAGTGCAGTACTTTCACAGCATCATCTTTCAGGATTTGAAATAGCTCAACTGGAATGCTATCACCTCCACTAGCTTTGTTCGTAGTGATGCTTTCTAAGGCCCACTTGACTTCACATTCCAGGATGTCTGGCTCTAGGTCAGTGATCACACCATCGTGATTATCTGGGTTGTGAAGATCTTTTTTGTACAGTTCTTCTATGTATTCTTGCCACCTCTTCTTAATATCTTCTGCTTCTGTTAGGTCCATACCATTTCTGTCCTTTATTGAGCCCATCTTTGCATGAAATGTTCCCTTGGTATCTCTTATTTTCTTGAAGAGATCTCTAGTCTTTCCCATTCTGTTGTTTTCCTCTATTTCTTTGCATTAATCGCTGAGGAAGGCTTTCTTATCTCTTCTTGCTATTCTTTGGAACTCTGCATTCAGATGCTTATATCTTTCCTTTTCTCCTTTGCTTTTTGCTTCTCTTCTTTTCACAGCTATTTGTAAGACCTCCCCAGACAGCCATTTTGCTTTTTTGCATTTCTTTTCCATGGGGATGGTCTTGATCCCTGTCTCCTGTACAATGTCACAAACCTCAGTCCATAGTTCATCAGACACTCGATCTATCAGACCTAGGCCTTTAAATCTATTTCTCACTTCCACTGTATAATCATAAGGGATTTGATTTAGGTCATACCTGAATGGTCTAGTAGTTTTCCCTACTTTCTTCAATTTAAGCCTGAATTTGGTAATAAGGAGTTCATGATCTGAGCCACAGTCAGCTCCTGGTCTTGTTTTGTTGACTGTATAGAGCTTCTCCATCTTTGGCTGCAAAGAATATAATCAATCTGATTTCAGTGTTGACCATCTGGTGATGTCCATGTATAGAGTCTTCTCTTGTGTTGTTGGAAGAGGGTGTTTGCTATGACCAGTGCATTTTCTTGGCAAGACTCTATTAGACTTTTCCCTGCTTCATTCCATATTTCAAGGTCAAATTTGCCTGTTACTCCAGGTGTTTCTTGACTTCCTACTTTTGGATTCCAGTCCCCTATAATGAAAAGGACATCTTTTTTGGGTGTTAGTTCTAAAAGGTCTTGTAGGTCTTCATAGAACCGTTCAACTTCAGCTTCTTCAGCATTACTGGTTGGGGCATAGACTTGGATTACTGTGATATTGAATGGTTTGCCTTGGAAACGAACAGAGATCATTCTGTCATTTTTGAGATTGCATCCAAGTACTGCATTTCGGACTCTTTTGTTGACCATGATGGCTACTCCATTTCTGAGGGATTCCTGCCCGCAGTGGTAGATATAATGGTCATCTGAGTTAAATTCACCCATTCCAGTCCATTTTAGTTCGCTGATTCCTAGAATGTCGACGTTCACTCTTGCCATCTCCTGTTTGACCACTTCCAATTTGCCTTGATTCATGGATCTGACATTCCAGGTTTCTATGCAATATTGCTCTTTACAGCATCAGACCTTGCTTCTATCACCAGTCACATCCACAGCTGGGTATTGTTTTTGCTTTGGCTCCATCCCTTCATTCTTTCTGAAGTTATTTCTCCACTGATCTCCAGTAGCATATTGGGCACCTACTGACCTGGGGAGTTTCTCTTTCAGTATCCTATCATTTTGCCTTTTCATACTGTTCATGGGGTTCTCAAGGCAAGAATACTGAAGTGGTTTGCCATTCCCTTCTCCAGTGGACCACATTCTGTCAGACCTCTCTACTATGACCCGCCCGTCTTGGGTGGCCCCACAGGCATGGCTTAGTTTCATTGAGTTAGACAAGGTTGTGGTCCCAGCGTGATTAGATTGACTAGTTTTCTGTGAGTATGGTTTCAGTGTGTCTGCCCTCTGATGCCCTTTTGCAACACCTACCATCTTACTTGGGTTTCTCTTACCATGGACATGGGATATCTCTTCATGGATGCTCCAGCAAAGTGCAGCCACTGCTCCTTATCTTGGAGGAGGGGTATCTCCTCACCGCCACCCCTCCTGACCTTGACCATGGAATAGCTCCTCTAGGCCCTCCTGTGCCCGCGCAGCCACCTCTCCTTGGATGTGGGGTTGCTCCTCTCGGCTGCCGCCCCTGATCTCACACGTGGGGTAGCTCCTCCCGGCCACCGCCCCTGACCTCGGACTGGGGTAGCTCCTCTCCACTGTTCCTGAGCTGTCACACCCTGGCACTCTTGGCCGCTACCCCTGACCTCGGATGTGGGGTAACTCCTCTTGGCTGCCGCCCCTCGGGCATGGGGTCCTCCCAGTTTCTGCCCCGACCTCAGCCGTGGGCTCCTCTCAGCTAATACTGGGGGACAGCAGTGCTAAGTGCGCCTCATCCAATTCTAAAATATAATTCTTATTTATTAAATTATTATTTTCCCTCACTTTACAGAGAAAAGAACTGATGCATAGAGCGATAAATAGTTTGTCCAAAACTATACAAGGTAAGTAGTAGATCTAGAATTTGAAGTCACGTAATTTGACTTAGAAACTTACACTTAGCCATAGGGCTATAAAATTCTTAATTTCAGTTCTTTCTGGAATTGGAATCCATGAGGTGTACCTAATGCCTTACATTAAAACCATGTTTTACTTGAGTTAATCTGAGTGGGTTTCTGTCACTTGCAAACAGATAATCACTGACCAAGCTCTTTGGACAAGCCACTTCTCCCTCAAAAATGCTTCATAAGAATGAAATGTACTAAGATCCTTCCCCCAAATAGATATAATTTTCCTTCCTAGAGTGTCTCATTTATTAACATCCTCCTTGTTTTTTTGGACTTCCCTGGTGGCTCAGACAGTAAAGCGTCTGTCTACAATGTGGGAGACCCGGGTTCGAGCCCTGGGTTGGGAAGATCGCCTAGAGAAGGAAATGGCAATCCACTCCAGTACTATTGCCTGGAAAATCCCATGGACAGAGGAACCTGGTAGGCTACAGTCTATGGGGTCGCAGAGTCGGACACGACTGAGCAACTTCATGTTCACTTTCACTTTTCCTTGTTTTTTAAAATGAAACTCCCCGGATAATTCCCTCATACCCATGTTTCCAGCAAAGCTGCCCATGAGAAGTAAAGGACACGTTCAGCTACAAGTAGGCAGCCTCAGTGAGGGAACAAGTCCTCCAGCAAGGTCAGAATTCCATCAGGCTTGTGTTCCAAGGCTCAGAGCACAGCTTGAGCAGGAGAGGTAATTGAGCCAGCTGCTGGGAGACAGCAGTCACATCCCCCAACTCATTAATCTGCCTCCCTCGGATCTGAAAGGGACCCAGGGCTTCCATTTTACCAGCATGAGGAAGCATACTATTTTCACACATCATTCCATAAAAATCCCCACCTGGAGCCCTTATCTAAGAAAACAAAGAAGTACTCAAGGGAAGATTCTCTGCAGCATCACATAACTCATTATTTAGCTAATCTTACCCCATAAAAATTCACCCAGCTGTTTATTTTTTCCACCATCAGCCAAAAGTGATATTCATTGGTTGTTTTTTGGTTCATTATAGCCTGAACTGAGGGGCTTCCCTGGTGGCTCAGATGGTAAAGAATCCGCTCACACTGTGGGACACCTGGGTTTGATCCCTGGGTTGGGAAGATTCCCTGGAGGAGGACATGGCAATCCACTTCAGTATTCTTGCCTGGAGAATCCCCACGGACAACAGAAGAGCTTAGAGGGCTACTGTCCATGGAGGTTGCCCAGAGTTGGACACTACTTTATGACTAAGCACGGCCTGCACTGAAGCCTAGAATTTGGGAGAAGCCCAGAGAACGGTGTTTGCTTTGAGGGACATTGGAGGTAAGAAGCCTCCTGGGGAGAACACTCCTTCAGTTAAGGTGAAACAATCCCTCTTTGTCAAGACAGAATGTGGAAGAAGGTGGCATATATTCATCTTGTCCAATCAATCTGCTGTTCCCCAGTATCCAGAGAGAAACTCAGAGTTTCTGATCAGAAAGTAACTAAGAGGCCACTAAGAACTTAGCAAGGGCATCAAAAAGGATTTATAGCACTTGTCTCAGAGAATTCCAACAGAAACTCTTTCTCAACTCATGTACCAGGATAATGATGATGATAGTTCGTTTGATTGGCTATTATGTGTCAGACGATCTTACATGGTGGTGGTGGTGGTTTAGTCACTAAGTCGTGTCCAACTTTTGCGACTCCATGGGCTGTAGCCTGCCAGGCTCCTCTGTCCATGGGATTTCCTAGGGAAGAATACTTGAGTGGGTTGCCATTTCCTTCTCCAGATGATCTGTATGCATTATCTCTAAGCAACCTGAAAGTTAGGTATTTTTATACTAGTTTACAAATAAGAAGATAAAGTTAGAAAGGTTGAGTACTTTGAGACAGTTTCTCTGTAAATGGTAAAGCTAGGACGCTAAATTAAAGCCAATGTTCTTTTCAAAACACTACCCTATCTTCTGATTTCTCTTCATTGTCATACCAAATGGTAATGGATATTTTTCAATGAGAGTGCATCTACACTCCAGCAGAATAACTGTTATCCCTTAGAGAAATAAAAATAAATACTGTCCAGTTATTTAAAATTATTTTGGGATTAACATATAGACACTACTATTTTTTAAAATAGGTAACCAACAAAGACATACTGTATAGCACAAGGAACTATACTCAAGTAATAACCTATAAGAGAAAAGAATCTGAAAAAAAACATATATGTGTAACTCAATCACTTTGCTGTATACCTGAAATTAACAAGTTGATTTACCACAAGAAGGACTGATGTTGAAGCTGAATCTCCAATACTTTGGCCACGTGATGTGAAGAGCTGACTCATTGGGAAAGACCCTGATGCTGGGAAAGATTGAGGGCAGGAGGAGAAGGGGATGACAGAGGAGGAGATAGTTGGATGGCATCACCGACTCGATGGACATGGGTTTGGGTGGACTCCAGGAGTTGGTGATGGACAGGGAGGCCTGGCGTGCTGCAGTTCATGGGGTCACAAAGAATCGGACATGACTGAGTGACTGAACTGAACTGGAATCAACTATACTTCAATTAAAAAATAAAATACATAGACCAGTTAGACCTAATTGATATCTATAGGACATTTCACCCCAAAACAATGAATTTCACCTTTTTCTCAAGTGCACATGGAACCTTCTCCAGGAGAGATCACATCCTGGGCCATAAATCTAGCCTTGGTAAATTCAAAAAAATTGAAATCATTCCAGGCATCTTTTCTGACCACAATGCAGTAAGATTAGATGTCAATTACAGGAGAAAAACTATTAAAAATTCCAACATATGGAGGCTGAACAACACACTGCTGAATAACCAATAAATCACAGAAGAAATCAAAAAGAAATCAAAATATGCATAGAAATGAATGAAAATGAAAACACAACAACCCAAAACCTATGAGACACTGTAAAAGCAGTGCTAAGGGGAAGGTTCATAGCAATACAGGCTTACCTCAAGAAATAAGAAAAAAGTCAAATAAATAACCTAACTCTACACCTAAAGCAACTAGAAAAGGAAGAAATGAAGAACCCCAGGGTTAATAGAAGGAAAGAAATCTTAAAAATTAGGGCAGAAATAAATGCGAAAAAACCCACAAAAGAGACCATAGCAAAAATCAACAAAGCCAAAAGCTGGTTCTTTGAGAAGTTAAATAAAATTGACAAACCATTAGCCAGACTCATCAAGAAACAAAGGGAGAAAAATCAAATCAACAAAATTAGAAATGAAAATGGAAAGATCACAACAGACAACACAGAAATGCAAAGGATCATAAGAGACTACTATCAGCAACTATATGCCAATAAAATGGACAACTTGGAAGAAATGGACAAATTCTTAGAAAAGTACAACTTTCCAAAACTGAACCAGGAAGAAATGGAAAATCTTAACAGACCCATCACAAGCATGGAAATTGAAACTGTAATCAGAAGTCTTCCAGCAAACAAAAGCCCAGGACCAGATGGCTTCACAGCTGAATTCTACCAAAATTTTAGAGAAGAGCTAACGACTATCCTACTCAAACTCTTCCAGAAAATTGCAGAGGAAGGTAAACTTCCAAACTCTTTCTATTCTATGAGGCCACCATCACCATAATACCAAAACCAGACAAAGATGCCACAAAAAAAGAAAACTACAGGCCAGTTATCACTGATGATCATAGATGGAAAAATCCTTGCTGAAAGATGCAACTATTCCTGTCTTTAAGGAGCTCATAGTATTATTGAGAAACCAAAAAAGAAAAAAAGAAAGAAACCCCAAACAATAGAAAAATTGTTCTAAAATTCAACAAGAGCATAGAGAAAGCATAAAAGTCTGACTGGCGGATGAAATAAGTAATGCTTTGATCTTGAAACCTGCTGCTAGAGAGACAAGGGCATTCTAGAAGAGAAGAGTATCTGCAAAGGCATGAAGGTTGGAGAGGAGATGGGGTAGGACAGCTCTGGCATAGCATAGGAAGCTGGTAGAGGCCCCCATCAGCCAGGAGAGATGGGTGGGGCCGGGTCACGACTATGTCACGCAAAGGAGTTGGGCCTTTATTCTAAAAGTCATCATGAGTCACTGAAGAATTTTCAGTAGGGGAAAGATTGGCTAGAACTTGAAAGATTTAAAAAACCCAACCAATACACAAGTTAACAATTCTAGATGACTGAAAGGGAACAATGGGAGACAAAGGGATGTAGAGATGGTAGGAGTGAGGGATTGGGGGAGGTGGCTGTTGCAACTTACCAAAGTGAGATGGTGAGTGACTTGGATAAGATAGTAGGTGTAGTAGGGGGCTTCCCTGGTGGCTCAATGCTAAAGAATCTGCTGCTAGCGCAGGAGAAGCAGGGGATGCAGTCTGATCCTTGGGTTGGGAAGATCCCCTGGAGAAGGAAGTGGCAACCCACTCCAGTATTCTTGCCTGCAGAATCCCATAGACAGAGGAGCCTTTAGGGCTACAGTCCTTGGGGTCACAAAGAGCCAGGCACAACTTAGTGACTAAACAACAACAACAAAGTAGCTATAGTAATTGAACAGACAGCACATAGACAAGTTCTTTTAATGTGGAAAAGCAGGGTGAGGACTGCACATTACCTCATGGGTTTTTGATGAGAATAGTTAGTGCATTTCCAAGATTCTTAACTTTTTGGAAGTCATGGATCCCTCCAGAATTTCTGAAATCTGTATATTCTCTTCCCAGAAATATTAGCATGTGTGGAAATAATAGCTAACATTTGTTAAACACTTACTATGTTCTAGCCATGTTATAGAAGCTTCATTTAACCATCTTAGCAAACTGTGATTTGTTACTAACTCAGAGAGGTTAAGTAACTTGTTCAAGTCACTCAGTAAGCAGCAAGACCAGAATTTGAACCCAGGTCATCTGACTCAAACTCAGTGGTTTAATGATGATGCTTCATTGCTCCTCATACAAGGGTACCTACATTGTGCATACAGTTCAGGAAAGTCACAGATTTATCCACCTAAAGCCCATCCACTGTCACTTAAAAGCCCATAGATTAGAACTAAGAACATTCGCCATACTCAAGAGCCCTTGGTAAATGCTATGGAGTAAGATCAATATAAGTGATCCTCATCATTGATTTTGGGTTCCCACAACCCCACTTCACAAAACTGTGGCCAGAAGAGGCCAGTTTTATGCCTTATGCCAGTGTTATGGCCCTACCTAAAGGAGCACCTTTTTCCTAATAGATTTCCCATGAAACATAAATAATACAGATATACTGTCCATCTGCTTCTGTCTTCTGGTGTTCATGACCTCGTGTTCACATATTCATTTCCTCTCTCGAGTGTGGGCAGGTAGGCTTTTTTTTGCCTACCAGTTTAAAAAATGTGGTAAAATACACTTTTAAAAGTCACCATTTTAACCATTTTTAAGTGTACTGTTGAGTGGCCTTATGTATGTTTACATTGCCACGCAACTATCAGCAGTATCCATCTCCAGAACTTTCTCATCATCCCAAACTGAAACTGCACCCATTAAACACCAACTCCCCATTCCCCACCTCTGCTCCAGCCCCTGGTAATCACTGTTCTATTTTCTTTCTGTCCCTATGAATTTGACCATTCCTGATACCTTATGTAAACAGATTCATACAGTATTTTTTCTCTGTGACTGGCTTATTTTACTTGGCATAATGTCTTGAAGGTTTATCCATGTTCTAACATACATCAGAATTTCATTCCTTTTCAAAGCTGAATAATATTCTGTTGTATGTGTACACCACATTTTGTTTATCCATTTACTTGTTAATGGATATTTGGGTTGTTTCCCCTTTTGGCTATTGTGAATAATGCTGTTTGAACATGAGTGTATAAATATGTGTTTGAGTCCCTACTTTCAATTCTTTTGTGTATATGCCCAGAAATGAAATTACTGGATCATATGGTAATTCTATTTTTCATTTTTTAAGGAACTACCACTCTGTTTTCCAAAATGACTGTATCATTTTACATTCCCAGTGCACTATTTTCCCCAGGCTTACTTACTGACTTCCTTCTAACAAATAGAATGAGGCAGAAGTAATAGGAAGTCACCTCCAATGTTAGGTTATAAAAGGCTTGTCTCTGGGTCTGCTGACTCTGAGGGAAGCAAACTGCCATGCTGTGAGGTGCCCATATGGAGAGGTCCACATGGCAAGGAACTAATGTGTACAGCCAAGAGTCAGGAAGTACCTGAGGCCTGCCAACAGCCAAGTGTGCGAGCTTGGAAGGGGGTCATTCCCCCCTTGAGCCTTGAAATGACTATAGCCCCCAAGGACATCTTGATTTCAGCCTTGAAGGAGACCTTGAGCCAGAGACATCCAAATAAGCCATGCTTGGATTCCAAGCCCAAAAGAACTTTGAGATAATAAGTGTTTGTTGTCTTAAGCTGCTAAGTTTGGGGTGTCATTTGTTAAGTAGCAACAGAGATCTAATGGAGTGGAGCTAGATAGAGGTTTCTTAAGATGAAAGAAAGAAAATAGATTTGTGTCCTGTTGTAAATGATCTTGTAGAGGGAAAAATCCAGGACAGAGAGGAGAGAACGGCTCAAGTGATGCCCTTTGGTAGGGGGGATGAGATCTTGTGTACAGGAGGAGGGACTGACTTTAAATAGAAGCCAAAGTTCATCTACATGGTGAGAGAGTGAATTCACTAGAGAAATATCATGTGAAGTTTGTGGTCATGAATTTAAAGTGAAACCAGCAATAAGTCTGTGTATTTTACTCCATCCATGTTTATAGCTGCATGGGTTTAGACACAGAGTCAGTGGTGCTGGATTTAACCAGGGTTTCCTTCCGCCAAGAAAGGATGACTAAGCTAAAGGGGGCAAGGGATATATATACATACTACATTGTATACATTGTAGTACACATAGTATAGCTGTAGCATATGATAGCATATGTATGTGTATATACTATATGTAAGGTATATACAAAATACATGGTGTCTGGAGATTCCTCAGTGGCTCAGCAGTTAAGAATCCATCTGCAATGCAGGAGACTTTCAGGAGATGCAGTTCTATCCCTGGGTCAGGAAGATACCCTGGAGGAGGAAATGGCAACCCTCTCCAATATTCTTGCCACAGACAGAGGAGCCTGGTGGTTTACAGTCCATAGGGTCACAAAGAGTGGAACATGACTGAGCACGCAGCACACATACATGCGCGCACACACACACACACACACACACACACGACATACCATAATACTAGAGTGGTTGACCATGGATAGTGACATGGTAGAATCAATAAACTGGAGGTCCCAGTGGGGACAAAGGATTGTTGATATTGGGGAACTTTAGAGAAAGACCATAGAGGTTAGAGAAGAGACACAGAAATCAGGATTAAAGGTGGAGTGGAGTTATAGGATGTGGCTATGAGAGAGAGTGAATGAGAGGGTGGAGGAGAAAATCATTGGAGAAAAGAAGTTAAAGTGACTGAAACACCAAGGTGTCAGGTGGTGGGGAGGGGGAGCTAGATCATCTATATTGAAATTGCTGAACTAGGAGGTAGTAGAAATAAATTAATAAATTATAAATTAAAGAGGTTACTAATGAAAATGTATGTTTTATCAGTGAAGTCAATAAAAATAAAAAAACCTAGACCCAAATAGCAAAAAAACAAAAAACCACCAAAACGTAATCATGACAAACACTCTCTGCTTGACACTATTTTAAGTACTTTATAGAGATTAATTCGTTTAATACTCACAACAATTCTATGAGATAGATATTGTTATTATCCCCGATTTATAGAGGAGGAAACTGGCAGAGAGTTAAGTTGACAGGTGGAGCAGATGAGAGCTCCACCCTGGGCATCAAGTCTGGAGTTCTTTCTTTTTATCACTAAGCTGTACTGTTTCCCTCTGCTCCCTTTATCCATTCCCTCTTCCATAGAGAGTTCCTAAGGTGCTTGGGGCAATTTGTCACTTAACAGTACTTTGTCTTTTTTTTTTCTTTAATTTATTATTTTTTTAATTTTATTTTATTTTTAAACTTTACATAATTGTATTAGTTTTGCCAAATATCAAAATGAATCCGCCACAGGTATACATGTGTTCCCCATCCTGAACCCTCCTCCCTCCTCCCTCCCCATTCCATCCCTCTGGGTCGTCCCAGTGCACCAGCCCCAAGCATCAAGTATCGTGCATCGAACCTGGACTGGCAACTCGTTTCATACATGATATTTCACATGTTTCAATGCCATTCTCCCAAATCTTCCCACCCTCTCCCTCTCCCACAGAGTCCATAAGACTGTTCTATACATCAGTGTCTCTTTTGCTGTCTCGTACACAGGGTTATTGTTACCATCTTTCTAAATTCCATATATATGTGTTAGTATACTGTATTGGTGTTTTTCTTTCTGGCTTACTTCACTCTGTATAATAGGCTCCAGTTTCATCCACCTCATTAGAACTGATTCAAATGTATTCTTTTTAATGGCTGAGTAATACTCCATTGTGTATATATACCACAGCTTTCTTATCCATTCATCTGCTGATGGACATCTAGGTTGCTTCCATGTCCTGGCTATTATAAACAGTGCTGCGATGAACATTGGGGTACACGTGTCTCTTTCCCTTCTGGTTTCCTCAGTGTGTATGCCCAGCAGTGGGATTGCTGGATCATAAGGCAGTTCTAGTTCCAGTTTTTTAAGGAATCTCCACACTGTTCTCCATAGTGGCTGTACTAGTTTGCATTCCCACCAACAGTGTAAGAGGGTTCCCTTTTCTCCACACCCTCTCCAGCATTTATTATTTGTAGACTTTTGGATCGCAGCCATTCTGACTGGTGTGAAATGGTACCTCATAGTGGTTTTGATTTGCATTTCTCTGATAATGAATGATGTTGAGCATCTTTTCATGTGTTTGTTAGCCATCTGTATGTCTTCTTTGGAGAAATGTCTATTTAGTTCTTTGGCCCATTTTTTGATTGGGTCATTTATTTTTCTGGAGTTGAGCTGTAGGAGTTGCTTGTGTATTCTCGAGATTAGTTGTTTGTCAGTTGCTTCATTTGCTATTATTTTCTCCCATTCTGAAGGCTGTCTTTTCACCTTGTTAATAGTTTCCTTTGATGTGCAGAAGTTTTTAAGGTTAATTAGGTCCCATTTGTTTATTTTTGCTTTTATTTCCAATATTCTGGGAGGTAGGTCATAGAGGATCCTGCTATGATGTATATCAGAGAGTGTTTTGCCTATGTTCTCCTCTAGGAGTTTTATAGTTTCTGGTCTTACATTTAGATCTTTAATCCATTTTGAGTTTATTTTTGTGTATGGTGTTAGAAAGTGTTCTAGTTTCATTTTTCTACAAGTGGTTGACCAGATTTCCCAGCACCACTTGTTAAAGAGATTGTCTTTAGTCCATTGTATATTCTTGCCTCCTTTGTCAAAGATAAGGTGTCCATATGTGCGTGGATTTATCTCTGGGCTTTCTATTTTGTTCCATTGATCTATATTTCTGTCTTTGTGCCAGTACCATACTGTCTTGATAACTGTGGCTTTGTAGTAGAGCTTGAAGTCAGGTAGGTTGATTCCTCCAGTTCCATTCTTCTTTCTCAAGATCACTTTGGCTATTCGAGGTTTTTTGTATTTCCATACAAATTGTGAAATTATTTGTTCTAGCTCTGTGAAGAATGCTGTTGGTAGCTTGATAGGGATTGCATTGAATCTATAGATTGCTTTGGGTAGTATACTCATTTTCACTATATTGATTCTTCCAATCCATGAACATGGTATATTTCTCCATCTGTTAGTGTCCTCTTTGATTTCTTTCACCAGTGTTTTATAGTTTTCTATATATAGGTCTTTAGTTTCTTTAGGTAGATATATTCCTAAGTATTTTATTCTTTCCGTTGCAATGGTGAATGGAATTGTTTCCTTAATTTCTCTTTCTGTTTTCTCATTATTAGTGTATAGGAATGCAAGGGATTTCTGCGTGTTGATTTTATATCCTGTAACTTTACTATAGTCATTGATTAGTTCTAGTAATTTTCTGGTGGAGTCTTTAGGGTTTTCTATGTAGAGGATCATGTCATCTGCAAACAGTGAGACCTTTACTTCTTCTTTTCCAATCTGGATTCCTTTGATTTCTTTTTCTGCTCTGACTGCTGTGGCCAAAACTTCCAAAACTATGCTGAATAGTAATGGTGAAAGTGGGCACCCTTGTCTTGTTCCTGACTTTAGAGGAAATGCTTTCAATTTTTCACCATTGAGGATAATGTTTGCTGTGGGTTTGTCATATATAGCTTTTATTATGTTGAGGTATGTTCCTTCTATTCCTGCTTTCTGGAGAGTTTTGATCATAAATGGATGTTGAATTTTGTCAAAGGCTTTCTCTGCATCTATTGAGATAATCATATGGTTTTTATTTTTCAATTTGTTAATGTGGTGTATTACATTGATTGATTTGCGGATATTGAAGAATCCTTGCATCCCTGGGATAAAGCCCACTTGGTCATGGTGTATGATCTTTTTAATGTGTTGTTGGATTCTGATTGCTAGAATTTTGTTAAGGATTTTTGCATCTATGTTCGTCAGTGATATTGGCCTGTAGTTTTCTTTTTTTGTGGCATCTTTGTCAGGTTTTGGTATTAGGGTGATGGTGGCCTCATAGAATGAGTTTGGAAGTTTACCATCCTCTGCAATTTTCTGGAAGAGTTTGAGCAGGATAGGTGTTAGCTCTTCTCTAAATTTTTGGTAGAATTCAGCTGTGAAGCCGTCTGGACCTGGGCTTTTGTTTGCTGGAAGGTTTTTGATTACAGTTTCAATTTCCATGCTTGTGATGGGTCTGTTAAGATTTTCTATTTCTTCCTGGTCAAGTTTTGGAAAGTTGTACTTTTCTAAGAATTTGTCCATTTCTTCCACGTTGTCCATTTTATTGGCATATAATTGTTGATAGTAGTCTCTTATGATCCTTTGTATTTCTGTGTTGTCTGTTGTGATCTCTCCATTTTCATTTCTAATTTTATTGATTTGATTTTTCTCCCTTTGTTGCTTGATGAGTCTGGCTAATGGTTTGTCAATTTTATTTATCCTTTCAAAAAATCAGCTTTTGGTTTTGTTGATTTTTGCTATGATCTCTTTTGTTTCTTTTGCATTTATTTCTGCTCTAAGTTTTAACATTTCTTTCCTTCTACTAACCCTGGGGTTCTTCATTTCTTCCTTTTCTAGTTGCTTTAGGTGTAGAGTTAGGTTATTTATTTGACTTTTTTCTTGTTTCTTGAGGTGTGCCTGTATTGCTATGAACTTTCCCCTTAGGACTGCTTTTACCGTGTCCCACAGGTTTTGGGTTGTTGTGTCTTCATTTTCATTCGTTTCTGTGCAAATTTTGATTTCTTTTTTGATTTCTTCTGTGATTTGTTGGTTATTCAGCAGCGTGTTGTTCAGCCTCCATATGTTGGAATTTTCAATAGTTTTTCTCCTGTAATTGAGATCTAATCTTACTGCATTGTGGTCAGAAAAGATGCTTGGAATGATTTCAATTTTTTTGAATTTACCAAGGCTAGCTTTATGGCCCAGGATGTGATCTATCCTGGAGAAGGTTCCATGTGCACTTGAGAAAAAGGTGAAATTCATTGTTTTGGGGTGAAATGTCCTATAGATATCAATTAGGTCTAACTGGTCTATTGTATCGTTTAAAGTTTGTGTTTCCTTGTTAATTTTCTGTTTAGTTGATCTATCCATAGGTGTGAGTGGGGTATTAAAGTCTCCCACTATTATTGTGTTATTGTTAATTTCTCCTTTCATACTTGTTAGCATTTGTCTTACATACTGCGGTGCTCCCGTGTTGGGTGCATATATATTTATAATTGTTATATCTTCTTCTTGGGTTGATCCTTTGATCATTATGTAGTGACCTTCTTTGTCTCTTTTCACAGCCTTTGTTTTAAAGTCTATTTTATCTGATATGAGTATTGCTACTCCTGCTTTCTTTTGGTCCCTATTTGCATGGAAAATCTTTTTCCAGCCCTTCACTTTCAGTCTGTATGTGTCCCCTGTTTTGAGGTGGGTCTCTTGTAGACAACATATGTAGGGGTCTTGTTTTTGTATCCATTCAGCCAGTCTTTGTCTTTTGGTTGGGGCATTCAGCCCATTTACGTTTAAGGTAATTACTGATTAGTATGATCCCGTTGCCACTTACTTTATTGTTTTGGGTTCGAATTTATACACCGTTTTTGTGTTTCCTGTCTAGAGAATATCCTTTAGTATTTGTTGGAGAGCTGGTTTGGTGGTGCAGAATTCTCTCAGCTTTTGCTTGTCTGAAAAGCTTTTGATTTCTCCTTCATACTTGAATGAGATCCTTGCTGGGTACAATAATCTGGGCTGTAGGTTATTTTCTTTCATCATTTTAAGTATGTCTTGCCATTGCCTCCTGGCTTGAAGAGTTTCTATTGAAAGATCAGCTGTTATCCTTATGGGTATTCCCTTGTGTGTTATTTGTTGTTTTTCCCTTGCTGCTTTTAATATTTGTTCTTTGTGTTTGATCTTTGTTAATTTGATTACTATGTGTCTTGGGGTGTTTCGCCTTGAGTTTATCCTGTTTGGGACTCTCTGGGTTTCTTGGACTTGGGTGATTATTTCCTTCCCCATTTTAGGGAAGTTTTCAACTATTATCTCCTCAAGTATTTTCTCATGGTCTTTCTTTTTGTCTTCTTCTTCTGGGACCCCTATGATTCGAATGTTGTAGCGTTTAATATTGTCCTGGAGGTCTCTGAGATTGTCCTCATTTCTTTTAATTCGTTTTTCTTTTATCCTCTCTGATTCATTTATTTCTACCATTCTATCTTCTAATTCACTAATCCTATCTTCTGCCTCTGTTATTCTACTATTTGTTGCCTCCAGAGTGTTTTTAATTTCACTTATTGCATTATTCATTATATATTGACTCTTTTTTATTTCTTCTAAGTCCTTGTTAAACCTTTCTTGCATCTTCTCAATCCTTGCCTCCAGGCTATTTATCTGTGATTCCATTTTAATTTCAAGATTTTGGATCAATTTCACTATCATTATTCAGAATTCTTTATCAGGTAGATTCCCTATCTCTTCCTCTTTTGTTTGGTTTGGTGGGCATTTATCCTGTTCCTTTATCTGCTGGCTATTCCTCTGTCTCTTCATCTTGTTTAAATTGCTGAGTTTGGGGTGTCCTTTCTGTATTCTGGCAGTTTGTGGAGTTCTCTTTATTGTGGCGTTTCCTCGCTGTGTGTGGGTTTGTACAGGTGGCTTGTCAAGGTTTCCTGGTTAGGGAAGCTTGTGTCGATGTTCTGGTGGATGGAGCTGTATTTCTTCTCTCTGGAGTGTAATGAAATGTCCAGTAATGAGTTATGAGATGTCTATGGTTTTGGGGTGACTTTGGGCAGCCTGTATCGTGAAGCTCAAGGCTGTGTTCCTTTGTTGCTGGAGAATTTGCTTGGTATGTCTTTCCCTGGAACTTGTTGGCCCTTGTGTGGTGCTTGGTTTCAGTGTCGGTATGGAGGCGTTTGATGAGCTCCTGTCAATTAATGTTCCTTGGAGTCAGGAGTTCCCTGGAGTCAGGGTTTGGACTTAAGCCTCCTACTTCCAGTTATCGGTCTTATTTTTACAGTAGTTTCAAAACTTCTCCTTCTATACAGCACCACTGATAAAGCATCTACGTTACAGATGAAAGGTTTCTCTACTGTGAGGGTCACTCAGAGAGGTTCACAGCGTTACATGGAGAAGAGAAGAGGGAGCAGGGAGTTAGAGGTGACCCAAATGAGATGAGGTGGAATCAATAGTGGAGAGAGAGGGCTAGCCAGTAGTCACTTCCTTATGTGCACTCCACAACTGGACCACTCAGAGATGTTCACGGAGTTATACAGAGAAGAGAAGAAGGAGGCAGGAGACAGAGGTGGCCAGAAGGATAAAAGGGGGAAATGAAAAGGAGGGAGACAGATCCAGCCAGTAATCAGTTCCCTAAGTGTTTTCCACCGTCTGGAACACACAGATATTCATAGAGTTGGGTAGAGTAGAGAGGGGTTAGGGAGGAGATACAGGCGACCTGGTGGAGAAAATGGAGAGTCCAAAGGGAGAGAGAGCAGTCAAGCCAGTAATCTCGCTCCCTAGTGAAAAATGAGTCCTGAAGATTGGGTTCTTGAAGGTACAAAATTGGTAACAAATACATAAAAGCAAAAATTAAAAATCTAGAGTAGAGTTTGGAATTTCAAAAATATGATGTTAATGAAAAGAAGAAGGAAAAGAAAGAGAGAAAAAACGAACAAAGAAAAACAAACAAGGTCGTGAAAATTATAAAGAAACTACAGGTACAAAATTGATAACTAATACCAAAAAGCAAAAATTAAAAATCTAGAGTAGAGTTTGGAATTTCAAAAATATGATGTTAATGAAAAGAAGAAGGAAAAGAAAGAGAGAAAAAACGAACAAAGAAAAACAAACAAGGTCGTGAAAATTATAAAGAAACTACAGGTACAAAATTGATAACTAATACCAAAAAGCAAAAATTAAAAATCTAGAGTAGAGTTTGGAATTTCAAAAATACAATGTTAAAAAAAAGAAGAAGAAAAATAAAGAGAGAAAACAAACAAACCAACAAAAACAATGTCGCAAAAATTATAAGGAAAATACAGGTACAAAATTGATATCAAATACCAAAAAGCATAAATTAAAAATCTTGAGTAGAGTTTGGAATTGCAGATATACGATGTTATATAAAAGAAGAAGAGAAAGAAACAGAGGGGAAAAAAAAGTCACAGAAATTATTTTAAAAAAAGGTACAAAATTGATAACATATACCAAAAGGCTAAAATTAAAAATCTAGAGTAGAGTTTGGAATTTCAAAAATACAATGTTAAAGAAAAGAGGAAAAAGAAAAAAAAAAAAACAAAACATGGTCAAAAAATTATAAAATATATATATATGAAGTTTGCTGAAGAAGAAAAAAATAGGGTCTTTTTTTTTTTGCAAAGTAATAGGTTATAAAAGTGAAAATTAAAGGACAATAGAGGACTCAAAATTTTTTTTTAAAAAAATTAAAAAAAAAAAAGAAAGAAAGATTGATCGTAAAAATAGTAAAAATATATCTAGGTCTTTCTCTGGTTTTGTTGTGAGTATTGTGGGTTCAGTTCATTTTTGGCTAGTTCCTTGGTCCGACTTATATTTCTCAAGATCTATAGGCCCCTTCCTATGTAGTCCGTAGTAACCACAGGGTTTTAATCTATGGCCTGTAGCTTCCAAGGCGTTTCCCTCTGTTACAGCTTCTTCTGTTTGCTGGTCTCTTCAGTGTCTGGTTTCTGCCCTGACACAAAGGGGACGGTGGAGGACACTTTTTGTTTTTTTTATTTAGGCTCACTTGTTCAGTCGCGCTGTGGGGAGGGAGGGAGGGATGCTGCAAACAGATAACACTGGCGTGCGCTCGCAGTGCCTCAGCCACACTGGGTCTGCCCCCGCTCACAGCGCGTGTAGCCTCCCTGCCCACACTGCTCAGGCTCTAGGTTGTTCCGCCGGGAACAATCAGAGGCCGGCCCTGGGCTGAGCTCCCAGGTCCAAGCCGCTCAGGTTCAGGCACTCGGGTAGTCCTCAGAGGCGCAGACTCGGTTGGGCCTGCATTTTGTGCTCTTTCCAGGTCCGAGCAGCTCAGGTGATGAGGTGTTTGGCGGGCGCCAATGCTGCGACTTATCACCTCCCTGCCACTCGGTTATCTGGGTGTAAAACTGGCGCACCTTCTCAAGCAGATGTTGATCGTCCAGACCCCCAAGAAGTTTTAGTTAGCAAAGAAGCCTGCTTACAGTTTTATAGATAGTGTCTCTCTGGGGCTGCGATTGCCCTCTTCCGGCTCTGGCTGCCTGTCACCGGAGGGGGAAGGTCTGCAGCCGGCTATCTCTGTTCAGTCCTTTGTTCCGTGCGTGGGCCTGGCGGTGTCTTAGGTTAGGGCTGGCTTTTTGCGTGGTAGATATCCCACAGTCTGGTTTGCTAGCCCAAATTATTTCGCTCAGATAGCGCTCAGGACATTCGGGCCAGATTCTTACTCTAAGTGACGCAGCCCACGCTGCGCCTCCCTGCCCAGCCCCCGCTTGCTAATGGCGTGTGCAGGCGTCTGCGCTGCTTCTCCGCTGGGGGAGTTACCATAGGGCTCGCAATCTGCGATTTTTAATTGTTTATTTATTTTTTTCTCCCTGTTATGTTGCCCTCTGTGCTTCCAAAGCGCGGCACAGATTCGGCTGTGAGAAGGTTTCCTGGTGTTTGGAAACTTCTCTCTATTTAAGACTCCCTTCCCGGGATGCAACTCCATCCCTCCCTCTTTTGTCTCTTTTTTTGTCTTTTATATTTTTTCCTACCTCCTTTCAAAGAGTTGGGTTGCTTTTCTTGGTGCCTGATGTCCTCTGCCGGCATTCAGAAGTTGTTTTGTGGAATTTACTCGACGTTTAAATGCTCTTTTGATGAATTTGTGGGGGAGAAAGTGTTCTCCCCGTCCTACTCCTCCGCCATCTTGGCTCCTCCCAGCAGTACTTTGTCTTAAAGAAATCACACTTGTGTGTTATTTTTGCCTCCACAACTCAAGAGCTCAGACAATCTATGATTCGCACTGTCCTCCTCTAATTTCACATGTAGGCATGCACACAGTCACATACACACACACACTTGCACACCCATCTGCCACACATAGAGCTGGGTACATAGTTGAGGCCTTCCCCATGGAGGTGGAATTGGGCAGTGAATAGATTCTGGAGTCATCTGTTGGGCTCAAATCCCAACAAATGGGACTACAAATCCTCTGTAGTCCTATGAGGGTTGTGTGATCTTGGGCAAGTTTCTTTGCTTTGTTGAGCCTTAATTTCCCAGTTTAAAAATGGGACATCTAATAGCCCCTTCTTCACAGAGCAGTTGTGAAAATGAGTGTGAATCATCTAACCCTAAGCAAATATTTCATACAAATTATTATTGTTGTTGTTGTTATTCTATTACCCTTCATTTTCTATGATTCTTCCCTCTTTCAGGCCATTGATTTTCTTATAATTCCTTGACTATATCGAGTTCTTTCCTGCCACTGGGCCTTTACATTTGCTGGGTTCTCCACCGAAATCATTTTTGGTCTACATTTTCATGAGAAAAGCTTCTCTGATTCAGGACTTTGCTCAAATGTCATCTCCTCAAGGAAACCGTAGCCAATTATTTTATCTAAAGCTCACATGTACACACACACACACACACACACATTTCACTCTTCACCCTTTTACTCTCTGTGTAGCACTCATCAGTATCTTAAATTATTATATGTATTAATTGCTTATTGTCTGTCTCCCTTTCTAGAACATAAGCTCCAGAAAGACAAGGACTTTGTGTTCCTTGTTCAAGGCCTGAGAAAACATTCAATAAATCTCTGCTGAGTGAATGTTGAATGAACCACTGCCGGGGTCCAGCCCCGGCTGATCCAGGGTATTCGAAGCGGGGACGGCGTCGGCGAGGGTCAGGATACAATAGCTTCAATTAGATATTAATTAAAGATATAAAGAGTAATAGAATAAGGATAGCTCAGTAGGAAAATTCAGTGGAGAAAAGAGGCTGAGTAGCTTGGTTTACACGGGAGACCAATAAAACTTCAAGACAAGAAGTTTGCACCACTTACGTAGGCCGCAGGCGTCCTTCCGTTCTCCCGAAGGAGAGGAGACACTGAGGCCTCCCCAGTCGGATCTTAGAAGCCCAGGCATAATTAGTAAGCATGGCGGGTTCCGCACTCCAGATGGAGACTCAGCCAGAGTGAGAGAGAGAGCTTCATGGGGAGACCAGTATTTCGAGAAACTGATCCCAATTCTTTATTTTCCATGGTCTACTTTTATACACTGAGATGTTATGCAAAAGTCACGCGGGGTCAGCAGTCCTGACTTTTATCAAAGTCAGGTGCTTCATACAAATGTATACAGAGGTCTTAGGGGTGTCACATCATCTTCTGGCCAGGGGGCCTGCTGACAATTCATGACCCTCTCCTTGTGACAGCGGTCAGTCAACCAGGACACTTATTTCTCCAGGGGTGATTATTCTTAAAACAGATGCCACCCAAATAAAGTTACATTCTTATAGGGTGAGGGTGTAGTGGGTTTTAGTTAAGGAAAGAATTTACTTAGCCTAAGGTCTAACATGATTAATATCAAAGGTTAATACTTATTTCTTCTATATATTCATTAATGTGTGTAAGGGCAGGGGATATGGAGACTTAGCAACAAGCATTGGCTCAACAAATGAAAAACCCTTCACCAATACAATTTCTAATCAGCCCATTATACTTATGGTTTTCTAACTTTTCTAAGGAACCTGTTTTTAGAAGGTTTAAAGCATCTCGTTCCTCTCACGGTTGGGAGGCTGTGAGCAATCACATGTGGCCGGACAAGCCTGTCAGGCAGGCTAGAGAACCTTCAGAGGAGTTTGTAGGTTAAAACACTCTTGTCACGCCCAGGAGTTTTTATTAACTGGAGCTCTAGGTTAACTCCTTCTCCGAAAGAGGTGGTGGGGGACAACCCCCCGTAAAGTCAGAGGTGTAGGTGAGAGCACAAAGTAGTAAAGTAGGCAGGCTCTGGTTATGGGGGTAGATGCTCGAGGATTTCCAGGGGGACTCCTGAGGCTCGATCCCGCCTTTGCGTATGTCGAGCCTCCTTCCTTATGACCTTTGCCATGGGCGGAGTGCCTCACGCCGGCCCCCAACAAACCACCATGACTGCTTATAAAAAGACCACCATAAACTGAGTGTTTACTTTGTGCAAGGCATCATGCAAATTACTTGATACGAATCGCTTCATTTAATCTTCACAAATAGCCTAAGAAATCAGTGTGAGGATGCCCATAGGAGGGGCAGAGCTGCTAAGTGACCTACTCAGGGTCACCGAGTAGGTAAGTGGAGGAGCTGGGCTTCAGGTCTACCATTCTGTAGGCAAAGTCTGCAGTCAGGTGAAAGACTTGTCCCGTCTCTCCTTGCCAGAACTCTCCCTCTCACATTCCAACACCACTGCTTTATCTGGCATGCAGGCAGGCTGCCTTCAGGTCCACCAGGGAACATCTTGGAAAACACCCAACTTAGCTCCTTGGGAAGGAGCTCCAGCTGGGCTGGGAGTCCCAGGCTCTTGAGGCCACCTGCTGGCTCACACCCTGCTTGCTGGCAGCACCACATGTTGGTAAAGATTCCACAGAGAAGCCACCAGGGACAGGGAGTTGCTGAGCCAAGGGTCTCAACAGGGTCCTCATCATTTACAGCCTACCTTCGCTGGCCCCCTACCTTCCAGTTGTACCAGAATATTTGGCATTTTCAGAAGGAGCCAAGTTACTTCTCTACCCCTTGCCTCAATATTCTGTACCCCATCCCTCACCCTCCACCTGGCATGCCCTTCTTGCCTTCTTGTCCTCAAACAAACTCCTGCTCCTCTTTTAAGATCCAACTCAAGAGTCACCCCTTCCATGAAGCTTTCTCTGAGCTACCCCATGCTGATTAGACTGTTCTTCCTCTGTCTTTCCTCTCTGTGCTGTAGAGCAGAGGGATTAAGCAAGTGGAGTTAGGCAAATTAGATTCATAAATTTGCTCCTCTGCTAGAAACCTGTGTTGGAGAAGGCAATGGCACCCCACTCCAGTATTCTTGCCTGGAAAATCCCATGGACAGAGGAGCCCGGTAGGCTGCAGTCCATGGAGTCGCTAAGAGTCGGACACGACTGAGTGACTTCATTTTCACTTTTCACTTTCATGCATTGGAGAAAGAAATGGCAACCCACTCCAGTGTTCTTGCCTGGAGAATCCCAGGGATGGGGGAACCTGGTGGGCTGCCGTCTATGGGGTCACACAGAGTCAGACATGACTGAAGCGACTTAGCAGCAGCAGCAGCAGCAACCTGTGTGACCTCAATCAGTTACTTAAATGTCCTAAGCTGTGGTTTTCCCATTTGTTAAATGGGGTTGATGATAACACTACTTCATGTATTAATGTGAAGCTTAAATGAGATAACCCATGTAAAGTGTCCAGCACATAGCTTGTGTATACTGAGCCTTCAATAAATATTAGCAATTATCCTTATTATAATTATTGTGTTTTGGCTTTACTTTTTTGGGCTGTGCTGAGTCTTGGTTGCTGCACTGGGGCTTTCTCTAGTTGTAGCGGGCAGGAGCTCCTGTTCCCTATGGTGCATGGACTTTCTCATTGCAGTGTCTTCTCTTGTTGCAGAGCACCAGCTCTACAGCGCATGGGCTTCAGTAGTTGTGGCTCACAGGCTCTAAGCGCAGGCTCAGTAGTTGTGCATGAACACAGTTGCCCTGCGGCATGTGGAATCTTCCAGGACCAAGGATCAAACCTGTGTCCTCTGCATTGGGGGGGTAGATTCTTAACCACAGGACCACCAGGGAAGTCCCAGAAATTATTAACTGTCTTTCTTGGTGAACCCACCAGTCAGTACTGAAACCTGCATGTCTGTTTATCTCCCTCACCAGACTGTAATTTTGGCACATGCCTTGCACCCCTAGCCTTGCTCTATGCCTGGAACATATGATGTGCTCCATTTTTGAATGAATCTGGCCACTTTTCAGGAAGAATGCATTGAGGGAAGGGAGGGGAGTGCTGTCTTTAGGCTTTAGAAGCAATGCGATCATAACTGATTTTCCTGTCTCATTGTCTTGGTAGGGCCAAAGTTGTGACGAACAAGTTAGGATATGGTGGCAACTGAACTCTGCAGCCTCTGCCCACTCTCAGCCTGTAGCTTCAGTTCCCTTCCTCGCCATTACATTTACAACAGGAAACCTTTTTGGAGATGGTTGCTTCAGGCATCTCAAAAAACCCGGGGCCCAGAGAAAGTTTTTGGCCCCTTTTCGCCAGGGTCATGTGCCCAGATTATTTCCTGAGGATTTCCTGAGGATGTATGTAACCAGATCCTTTATCGCCCTGTGCTCAGGGACAGGAATAACAGTCACCTATAGCTTAATGCTCAGCGGTCAGGTTTCTACTCCATTTCCTGTGCATTTAATGGTCATGGCTTAACTGATGACGGTCATGGCTTAACTGATGACGGTCATGGCTTTGTTGATGAATGATTCCATGATTCAAAGTGCCATAGCATGGCGGGGGGAGTGGTCCCTGGGTTTACAAGGGGGATTCTTATTCCCTCTCCTCATCTCCCTTCCTGAAAAGGGGCCTGACTGCAATGGGGGCCCCTCCCTGGTACCATTCCTTGTTCTCTTTTTCCATTTCCCCTGCCTTTCCTTGTGTTTACTTTTACTTGAACAAAGGTTCTGCTCTGAGTCAAAGCACTTTCAAGAGAAATTATAATAAATGCCCTATGTTAATATAGTATATTAGTGCCATCCTTTTCTTTTTCAAAATTAATTTTTATTGGAATATAGTTGCTTTACAAAGTTGGGTTAGTTTCTGCTGTACAGAAAAATGAGCCAGCCATACAGAAATACAGACACAGATGCAGAGAACAAATGTATGGTTACCGAGGGGGAAAGGAGGGGAGGTGGGAGGAATTGGGAGATTGGGAGTGCCTTCCTTTCCTTTTAAAAAACAATCTCCTCATTACAAAAGTAATAAATGCTCATTATAGAAAATGCAGAAAATTCAGAAGCATTTAAAATAGAATATTTAAATCGCCCATAATCTCAGCATCCTGAGGAAACCGCAACAAGTATACTTGCATGTTTCCTTCCAGACTATTTAAGTATGCTTATATATACATTCGTACATAATTAGTGCCAGACTACATATTAAACAGAAGTGCATGTCATACACTTTATATATATTTAGATCCTGTGACTTTCCATGACACATTCCCATCATTTCTTTATTCCCGGGCCACCATCATAAAAAGGGAAAGCAGATGTTAACTGTCCTGGGATTCTGCATCCAGGAAAACTAAGATCCAAAAAAGTAAAGTCACTTTCTCAAGGTCATACAGATTTCTGGCACAGCTGAGATCGGAGCCTTGGTCTCTTGGGTCATGGCCAAGTTTTCTTTCCACTAGACTGAAAAAGAACTCTGCCCCAAGGGCACCGATGAGAAGAGTCTTAAGTACTGGTGCCAAGTTTGCAAAATCAGGAGTTCTTAGGTTGTTGACATTTTTACCCAAAATCCAAAGATAGAAAGCGCTGAAACCCTTTCATGAAACAAATTTGAAAATGTACTGTGGTCACTGAGGGAGGTGAGAGACCTCCATCACTGGTCTTGACTTTGGCATTCTCATCTCTTTTAGTCAAGGTTTTAAGTTGCAAATCAATGCATACTTACTCCTTTCATCGTACGGAGAAATTAAATTTATTCAAGGACATTAGCTACATCATAGAATCTCCAGAAAGTCTAAAGAACCAAGCTTAGTAGGCACATAGCTGAGACAACCAAACCTAGGGACGACTGTCAAATATATGAGAACGGTTAGACATAGACTCCAGCTAATCAGAATAGCAGAGCATGGTAAGTAACCTCTACAGCTGTTCTGGAACATATTTGCTCAATACCAGCCCTGTTCAAATCAAACTTTGGAAGCACTCCAGTAAGAGCTTTGTATTAGTCAGGTTTCTTCTATGATAATGCCACATAGCAAATTATTCTCCAACAGCAACAACATGCGTTTTATTTTATCTTCCTGGGTCAGTTGTGGTTTGGCTCATCTTGGCTGGGTTCAGCTGAGTTGGGGTTTTTGGGCCCAGATTTTGGGTCAAGATCAGGTCTATTTTAAGTATCTTCATTCTAGGATCCAGGCTGAAGGAGAGTGGCTACATGAAGCATGATTTTCTCACAGTGAGGGTGAAAACTCCAGTGGGCTAATGGAAACTCACTATGCTTCTAAAACTCTCAGCCTAAGAATTAAGACAGTCTCCCTTCCAGCCATTTTCCATGGCTCAAAATAGTCATATAGCCAAGCTCAAGATGAATGGGTCTGAAATGTAGACTTTGTCTACACTCATGGGAGGCACTGCAAGTCACATGTCCAAAGGCATGGATTCTATTACAGAGAGGGAGTGAAGAGTAGAGACAATTTTCTTATCTACCATACTCCCACTGTGCCACCCTTAGGCACAGCCCCTTCAGTTTATACCACCAGCAGTGGGTACTAGATGCTACTCCTGGAAACTCCGTCCCTATAGCCTCTTGTAAATGGAGGCATTTACCAGAATCCTCGTCAGAATGGATTCTACCAGAAACTGCTTTTCTGCTTCACTAATTTCCGATTTACTATTTACAGCAGGCGTATCCCATGGACTATATCTTGGCTATCAAGGAGGCTGCAAAAACAAGTTTCTGGCTTCTATTGAAGATGGAGGTGGGGAAGTTGATTCATTAAATAGAGGATTTCTCAAGCACTGGAAGGCTGTTCAAGGTATTGGTGGCCAAATGTCCACTACACCCACCTTCACAATAGAGCCCAGGGAGCTCAGAAGATGTGAAAATCCAGCACAGCCTTTAATCTAGCCATTCACCTGTGATTTACCTTACTTTCTCTATGTTCTCATCCCTCTGACTCTCCAGTTCTCTGCATTCATATTCTTATACACTAACATCTTCTCTGCCTCCTTAATTCTGATGATTATCACAGAGACTGTTGGATGTACCCAAAACCCATTCCTCATTTCTCCCCTCTGGGAAAGAACCCTTGAGCTTTTTGCTGGGCATGTGGACAACCACCTGAAGACTACATTCCCCAGCTTCCCTTGCCGTAAGATGTGGATCTGTGCCTAAGTTCTGGCCAAAACGTGGGAGCAACCAATATGTCCTTCAGTAGGTGAACAGATAAATAAACTGTGGTACATCCAGACAATGGAATATTTTTCAGTACTAAAAACAAATGAGCTATCCAGCCACAAAAAGATATGAAGGATATTTAAATGCACATTAACAACTATGTAAAAGCCAATTGGAGAAGGCTATATATGGTGTGATTTCAACTATATGCCATTCCAGAAAAGGCAAAATGTGGAAATGATAAAAAGATGAGTGCTTCTGGGAGGATGGTGATAGGTAGGCAGAGAACAGAGGATTTTTAGGCCAAGTAAAAAAATACTCTGTAGGATATTATGATGATGGATAATTATCATACATTTGTCCAAAGTCATAGAGTATACAACATCACTAGTAAACCCTAAGGTAAACTGTAGACTTTGGGTGTTATGATGTGTCAATGTAGGTTCATCTTTTGTTTAAAATATATATATATATATATACACACACACACATATATATACCAATCTGATGAGTGATGTTGACATTGGGGAAGCTATGCATAGGGTTGGGGAGGGAGTCATATGGGAAATCTACCTTCCACTTGATTTTACTGTAAACCTAAACCTTCTCTTTTAAAAAAACTTTAGAAACAAGTAATAATATTGCCTTCAAGTATCTTATAATTTAGTGAGAAAGAAGGAAAACAGGAACAACCAACTAAACGACAACAGAATAAAAAAATATGAAAAACGAATGTAGGCTAAATGCTGGGAGTGAGAAGAGATTGTACCTAAATCCAACTGAAGCACAGTTACCAGATAAAAATAAAAGATACCCAGTTCAATTTTATTTTCAGATAAATAGCAAATAAAATTTTAGTGTACGTATGTTCTATGAAATATTTGAGAAATACTTTAAACAAATTTAACTGGTATCCTATATTTTTATTTGCTAAATCTGGCTAGTTTAAACTTGGGAGGATGAAGAGAGACTTCAGAGAGAAACTGGCATTTGAATTGTGCCTTGAGTGATAATGAATGGGATTTCAATAGCTGGATTATTTAAGACTATTCCAGGCTGAGAAGACAGCAGTGACAAAGGATGAGAGATTGCAAATGTCCAGTACATGTTGGCACCTAAGCATGATACTTGATGATTCATCTAAGGTGGCTATCATGTGGGTGGACCTAGCTAAGACTGAACCTAGAGGAATGTGCAAACATATTGCAAAATTCAAAAACTAGGACCTGGAGTCCTTAGCACTGTGTCCATTTAACAGTATATGCTTTGAATTCTGAAAATACAATTAAATCAGAAAGTGCAGAATTTATTTAACAAAGAAGGAGGGTAGTGTTAGAGCAGTGGCATTCTATTCTCAGAAGAACAAAAATTGTTACTTATCCTTTCTTTGCAAGACATTGTGCATACAATTTGCACATTCTGCTAAGCTCACAAGGATCCTATTTTGCCCCTCACCTACAGGGGTGGGCCCAGGTAGCTGTGTGTTCTATGAGGCCCTCTGCTACCCTAACCAAAGTTGATTGGACAAACTATGAATATGTTGACTCATGTTGAGCCAATCAGAACCCATGCTCTGAGTGTTTGGGTCTGGGACTAGAAGATTCTAGTTCATTCTGAATCAGCCTTTTGAAAGGAGGAGACTTACAGTTATTAGCAATCACTGACTATTACAGCAAAGTCTTATTCCCACAGTGGCCTCAAGAACTCTGTTCACTGAGTGTGATGGGACTGGAAGAAGTAGTGCCTGGAGACTCTACTCTTCTGAGTTGGATGGTTATAAGCTGGGAAAGCTCTCTGCCTCGTGCTAAAAACTGATATGGTGACATGTGCAAATAGGCTGATAGCTTCTTTCTGTTCTTCACTAATTAGCTATTGTCAGGGTCAGCCCAGGCCCTTAGCCAAGGTGCTGGCTGCAGCCCGCTCTCTGGATACATGCTGGCCACCCTCTTCTCCATATTTAGTCTCTGGAACAGCAGTAGGGATGTACCTGGTCCTTAGGAGTGATCTGTTCCGGCCTGCTCTAAGCTCTGAGGGCTGCTCTTTGCATTATGGATAAGACAGCAGAGTCTGTGAAAGGTCATCAGCACCATGAGCCAGCCTCAAATGCCTCCTTCAAGCAGAGGCTTGTACACCATGTCTGGCCTCATGATTCTCGTTTAGTGAGTTTGGGATTTAATGAGACTCATCTTGTGATTGAACTGACTTCGGACCTTTGAAATTACCACAGAAAAGGCTCCAACAGACTTATCAGGTGAGCTTTTCTGGATAAAGTGAAAATTAATTGGCTACAGTGTCTTGCAATCATGAATAATTGTCAGGAAAAAAAAAATGCTCAGGAATTAAAGCTGCAGAATGGTTTCTCTAAACTTACTACTTAGGTGTGGCCTTGAGCTTTGGTGTCAATGGGAACAGAGGATGCTTTGTAAAACAGGAAAAAACCATAAAGAAAGGACTCACTAGTTTCCTGGGGCAGGGTGCAGGGGTGTGTGATGAAGGGGATGGCGTGTCTTTCTTCTGCCCTCTCTAGCATCCTGTTGAAACTGGATCCTGTTTCAAAAGTCCTCATTAAAGACTCTCATTCCAGTATTGTTTACAGTAAAAACACTAGACTGGGGAGGATGTAACCAATCTTCAAATCAGTGAAGAGAAATGATTTTCATGCCTGGAGCCTAGGAAGGTGGAATTCACAAATACAGCAACCCTGTTACATAACTGGCTCAACCAGACTCACCAAAGTGACATAGACTCTCGTGAAGCCCCAAGTGATCAGCTCTCTCCAAATTTAGTCCCCACCTAACTAGCAAAATCTGAGAGTCCATTCATGATTAAAGTGATAAAATACCTTCTCAGTAATAACAATGATATCAGTTGTAGGGAAAAGCCCCAGTTCTCTGAAACAAAGTAATCTTTCATCAGTGTCCATGTTTAATGCCTTTCTGGGATGATGGGGATTTTTAATACTTTTTACTTCATCTATGAGATTAATCTGATGTTCCATTTTTCATACTGGGCTCTAGGGAACAATAGTAATTTTCCACTTTGTAAAGCTTTCTCTCACTTTTCATCCCACTCAAAGACAGCTGTTCTAAATTTTGGGTGTCTTTTGTGTAACAGGGGCATTCCTGGGACTATTATGGATGGCTTTTTAGAAAAAGATATTGTTGTTTGATTCTAGGTGCCATGGGGGAAACAATTACCATGTGGAGTTACAGTCTTTCTGAGGGCTGATACTCTGTTTTACAGACGTGACCACAAACCCTGTGCTTAATCAACCACCCATTACATGCCTTACATTAGACAGCAAAGTCTTCTAAATTATCAATAAATCACTAAAACAGAACAATGCAGGAAAGAACCACAGCATTTTATTCATTCATGAGTTCTTAGGAAGAAGGGCTTCATGAGAAAATGGCCTAGAAAAACTCCCTGAAGAGAAATAACCCCGTGGTATCAAGAGGCACCCCTCCTCAGCTTAGGAACAGGCTAGAAAGTATAAGAAGGGGTTTCTTAAAGCACAGTGAGTGAGGAGGTGGCTGTCTTACCTAATCGTGCACATCAAGAATGAGACTGAAAACAGATACTTCTGGGTTCATATACTGGCTCCACCACTTATTAAGTACGTAACTGGGGACAAGTGACTTAACCTCCCTCTGCCTCAGTTTCCTCACCTGTACAATGAGCATAATATAGTATTCACCTGATAGAGTGATTATACAGCTAAGTGAGATACTAATATTAACATTAGCAGTTAACTCAGGAAACACAAATCGCTCTAGGTCTTTCAATCAGCAGGAATTTAATACAGGAAATTAAATGATTCAGGAGACAACAGAGCTCAGACATGAAATAGATGCCCATAAAGCAACTCAGAGGTTAGAAATAGTGGGGCACAGTTAGGGCCAAAGGGACAGTAGGAGGCTGTCCTGCAGGGACTGAAACCATAGCAGGATCTGAGCTGGAACCATGGAGGAGATACCACCAGATGCAAAGAGGAGGAGGAGAAATACTCTGGCCTCTCCTCAAATCCTATCTTCCAGTTTTCTACTAAGGCCTTTCATGAATCCCCCTAGGAGATATAGGGTCAAAGAGCTGAGAAAATGTCATTCCCTGAAATACAGAACAGAGCAAAAGAAGGGCAGGGAGGAATCTGAGTGCAAACAGGCAATTAACTGGCAATGGCTGACATTATTGAGCTCTTACCATAAGCCAAGCGCTGGACTGAGTGCTTTTTATGGATTAATTCATTTAAACCTGTTAGCAACTCACAGAACCAGCATTTGAAGTGCCCGATCAATGTTAGACCTATTATTAAAGTAATTGAATATTACTGAAGCAACCCAAAGAGAATAATGGCATGTGGGTGCATCTATTAGATTGAAAATAAATTGCAAGGAGGAACCATGCCTTACTCATCTTTGTGTCCCCAACACATTGCAGGTGCCCTCCCTTAGGGATCACTCATTGTTAAGCTAAAGGACAAAGGCAGCAATGAAAGTGTGAATCAATGAAGCAGATCTGCTGTGAGTAAAGGAGTGTATCCCACCTCTCTAGCAGTTTGAGTTTTGTGGTTGCTATGTAATCTCATCACCTTCCATCAATATTTTGGCATTTTAGTTTTACAAATATAAACATTTCATAACCTATCCAGTAGTACTGAGCATCCTTCATACCTACAGTATGGGCCCTGATTCATGAAAATAGGAACATGGCTGCTTGTAGAAAAGACTGATTCTCTGAGGCAAGAAATATATGGATGAGCCTGGAATATTTTGTTGTGTCAGAAAACAAGAAATCTATCAAAGACAACTGTGCTATGTCTAAAGGACTCAGGAGTCAACTTTAAGAGTCTCCCACTAGTCAAGGAGGGACAATTTCAGCAGCAATTAGAATAACTACAATCAATTAAAAAATATATATCAAATATGCTTACATCCATGAGTTCATAATGATACTAGGTAGGGTGAGGGTGACTCTCATTGGTCACCTTTAGAGAATGGCAGGGAATCAACTGTTATGGGCTGAATTGTGCCCCATAGGTTGAAATCTTAACACCCAGGATCTCAGAATATGACTGTATTTGGAGACATGCATTTAAGGAGGTGACTAAGGTAAAATAAGGTCTTTGGGGTGGATCCTAATCCAATATGACTGTGTCCTTATAAGAAGAGGAGATTGGGACACAGACACACACAGAGGGACAACCATGTGAAGAAGCAGCAAAAAGACAGCCACCTACAACCAAGGAGAGAGGCTCAGAAGAAACCAACCCTGATAACACCTTGATCTCAGACTTCCAGCCTCCAGAACTGTGAGAAAATTAACTTCTGTTTTTTAAGTCACCCAGTCTGTGGCAATTGTTGTGGCCCTAGTAAATTAATACATCAACTTATCACTTTGAAATTTGCTAAGTAAAGGGAAAGAATCAAGCATTTATCCTGCCTTTCCTACATACCTCAGAATAATCAAACATCTGAGGAAAAGTTTCTCTTTATGGATATAGTCCATCTAATGAATCAAAGTTTGTTAGCCACCCAGTCATGTCTGACTCTTTGTGACCCTATGGACTGTAGCCTGCCAGGCTCCTCTCTCCATGGAATTCCCCAGATAAGAATACTGAAGTGGGTAGCCATTCCCTTCTCCAGGGGATCTTCCCAATCCAGGGATTGAACCCGTGTCTTCCTGCATTGCAGGCCGATTCTTTACCATCTGAGCTACCAGGGAAGCCCTAAGAAATCAAGAAGGGGTGAAAAAGAATTAAAGAGCTGTTTTGCAAAGCCCTGTAGGAAGCAGTGGTTCCAGGCAATGGCCACCAACAGTAGCTGCCATCACAAGAAGACAGCGCTGACACCAGGGCTCCTAATGAAAGCGTACAATGTCGTCTGCAAGTTACTGTTTGCCAAAGTTCAAACCTGAACCAGACACACTCCCTCCATCTAACTACTACTTCACAGAAAATACATGGGACAGAGGAACATGTTGAACAGTAGAGGGATGCAATTAGTAAAATTCAGGATATGGGAAGTTCCATAGGGCAAGTGACCTGTTTTCTTTTTTAAAAAATGCAAAAACTAAAAAAGGCGGGGAGAAATCTATAAATTTAAAAGAGGTTTAAGATATACATCAAGGAAACTCTGCTTTAAAAAAACATTATGAGATAAGCAGGGAAACTTGAACATGGGGTAATTTAATATTAAGAAATACTTTGATACTTAACATTAAATAAGATTTTAGGTGTCATAAAGGTTTTATGCTTACATTTTGTAAAAATGTTTATCTTTTAGAGATACATTCTGAAATATTTACAAGGAAAATGATATGCTGTCTGGGATTTCCTTAAAAATAATTTAATGTGGGAGGCAGAGGAAGCAGGTAATAGATGACATTCATCCATCCATGGGTTGTATGTCTTAAAGTTGGATGATGGGTACATTGAGGTTCACTACAATATTCTCTCTACTTTTCTGAATGCTTTACGTTTGCAGTTATAAAGTGTTTTTTAAAAAGAAAATGTTTGAATGTTGTAGGCTATCAGAGCAAACATGCTCACTCTTACAAGTAATTCAACAAATGTAAAGAAAGATACTTTTTGGCCTATTGAATTAGCAACAATCTTATTTTAGTAGTAATTTCTAAGGTTAGGTGAAACATTTGCATGTATTGCAGCAGCAATATAAACTGGTAGGTATTAGGTTGGTGGCTCTAGTGGTAAAGAACCCACCTGTCAATTCAGGAGATGTAAGAGCTGCTGCTGCTGCTGCTAAGTCGCTTCAGTCGTGTCCGACTCTGTGCGACCCCATAGACAGCAGCTCACCAGGCCCCCCCGTCCCTGGGATTCTCCAGGCAAGAACACTGGAGTGGGTTGCCATTTCCTTCTCCAATGCATAAAAGTGAAAAGTGAAAAGTGAAAGTGAAGTCGCTCAGTCCGACTCTTAGCAACCCCATGGACTGCAGCCTACCAGGTTCCTCCGTCCATGGGATTTTCCAGGCAAGAGTACTGAAGTGGGTTGCCATTGCCTTCTCTGAGACGTAAGAGACTCAGCTTCAATTCCTGGGTCAGGAAGATTCTCTGGAGGAGAGCCTGGCAACCTACTTAATCTTGCCTGAAGAATCCCATGGACAGAGGATCCTGGCAGTCTACAGCCCATAGGGTCTCAAAAAGTCAGACATAACTGAAATGACTTAGCATGCATCCATATACCAGTTGGCCAAAAAGTTCATTTGGAAAACCTGAACAGATGTTTTAGCCAATTCAATAAAACACTTTTGGAAAGCAATTTGGTAGTATGTGGTTAGAATATTAAAAGAAACATTTTTATCCCTTCTATCCTACTTAGAAGAGGGAAATGTATTCTTATATTCATATTCTTTAAATCAATGATTTTATAGAACAGTTCCATATCCCCAATTGTTGAGATAAAGAAGGAAAAGCTTTATAATTAACAAATAAGTTCATTACATGATTATTTATGTGCTTAGTTGCTCAGTCATGTCTGACTCTTTGTGACCCCATGGACTGTAGCTGCCAGGCTCCTCTGTCCATGGGGACTTTCCAGGCAAGAATACTCAGTGGATTGCCATGCCTTCCTCCAGGGGATCTTCCCAACCCAGGGATCGAACCCCAGTCTCCTTCATTGCCGGTGGATTCTTTACCATCTGAGCCACCAAGGAAGCCCCATGATTATTTATAGTAATGAAAAAACACCTAGAAACCAAATACAGGTCCAGAACCAGGTAAAATTAATTATAGCAAATATCATTGGCAATTAAAATGTTTGAAAAGGTCTATAGTTTGAGGGAAAGCTTATGTTATAAATTTGTTAAATATAGGAAATATTTTATAATTATAACTTATAGTCATAAGGGGAAGGAGAGGGGGAAAGAGAAAGAATGGATGGATAGACAGATAGATGATGGATGGATAGATTGTTATTTTTTCTCACAATTTGACATTAACCCTCCTTCCTTGGTGGAGTTTTGTAACTACCTCTACCAGTAAAAGTGACAGAAATGCTGTCACTTATTGCCTTCCAAAGCTAACCCATTAAAGAATCCTGTCTGGTTCTCTCTCTTGAGACAAATAGCTTTGGGAATCTGAGCTGCCATTGAGATGTCCACCTTGTCCCTGAAGCCCATGTTGAAAAGACTGTGTGGCCAGACCACAAACAGAGATGAAAAATGACTGAGGAATCCCAGGTACTTGAGTCTTCAAGTCCAGGCACCAGACTCAAGAATATAGAAGCCACCAAGAGGAGTCTTACCCCAGCCTGAGCTCAACTGCAACCACATGCATGACCCCAGCCAGAAGTCCCAGCTGAGGTGCTCTTGAATTCCTGACCCACAGATAATACATGATTATTGCCATTTTAGGCCACCGAGTTTTGGTGTGATTTCTTATGCAGCAATAAATTACTGTGTATGTATACAAAATGTGTAACTATGTAAAAGTAATAGCAAAAAATATATTTAAATAAACAAGATACCCCAGAGTATTAACAATGACCATCTCCAGTGGAATTATGTCTGTTTCCTTCCTTCCCATTCCTTCTGAATTTATCAAATGATCATATATTTCCTTGAAAAACTGAAAAACAAGATTGTATGTTGAAAAGCACTTAACTGTGACTTTTTTTTTTGGCATCCAAGCTCCCTTAGTCACATTCAAGGGTGCCCATTAGGCTTTCCTGAGGATCATTTGCTGCTGCACGAAGCCTCGAGTGGTACTAGAGACATTCTCATCCAGTCCAGCCTCCCAACTGCTCTAAATCTCCTGTTTGCATGCCCATGAGACTGTTGCTGCCCAGCTTCTCTGTGAGTAAAAGGTCTCCATGACAGGGAACTTCACCCATCCAGAGCCAGTGCTTCCCATCTTCAATCTCAGATGACACAAAATCTTCCCTTCTAATGAACTGAAGAGTTCTCCCCAGAGCTTCTACTCACTGATACTGTTCATGAAACCAATATTCATGAAGTCTTTGTTGAAGGCCTACCATGTGCCATGCATTGTTCTAAGTCCTGGGATACAACGGAGAACAAGAGAGAGAAAGTCTTATTTCCAAGGAGCTTAGATTCTCGTGGGAGAGAAACACAGTTTACATTAAAAACAAACAAACAAACAAAAACAGATAGTACTAAGAACTATGAAGAAAGTAAGGCAAGGCAAGGGGATTGAAAGTGAGGAGAGTAGAATTTTTAAGAAGGTGGTCAGGGCAGGCCACCCTGGGGAGGTGACCCTGTAGGCCTGACAGAAGTGAGAAAGGGAGCCTTATGAATATCTGAGGGAAGAACATTCCTGATGGAGCAGCATCAAGGGCAAGTTCTGAAGCAGAAGCCTGCTCAGCTTATCTGAGTGACAGCAGGAAGGCCAGGATGACTGGACAATGGTGAATTCCGGGGAGAAAGGCAGGAGAAAGAGGGCAGGGGAGATCGTGGGCGCAGAGCAAGACGACCTTGAGGGCTGTGCTGAGGACTTTAGATTTCAGCTAAGAGTCATGGGAAACTGCCAGAGATTTTTGAGTTGAGGACTGACAGGCACTGATTGATATTTTCAAAGCATCACCCCAGCTGCTGTGTGAGAACAGAAAGGTGAAGAAGAGGGAGGAGGGGAGACCAGTGAGGAGGTTGCTCTAAGTGTCCAGGTAGCAAATGGGTTATAAGTAGTTGGACTCCAGATATATTTTATTTATTCATTTCTTCAAATGTTTACTCACTCACTCATTCCTTTAATTGCATCGGGTCTTAGTTATGGCACACGGGATCTTTGTTGCCGTATGCAAGTTTTTTAGTTGAGGCATGTGGGATCTGGGAATGCCCTGGTGACTCAGCAGTAAAGAATCCACCTGCAGTACAGGAGATGTGAGTTCGATTGCTGGTTCAGGAAGAGCCCCTGGAGGAGGAAATGGCAAACCACTCCAGTATTCTTGCCTGAAGAATCCCTTGGGTAGAGGAGCCTGGGGGGCTATACTCCATAGGGTTCAAAGAGTTGGACACAACTGAAGCGACTGAGCACGCATGCAAACGTGAGGGTAAGAGGAGAGTCTGAGATAATTCCAAGTTTCCTTCACACAAGCAACTTCACATCAACAAATATTCATGCAGGATGGTGGGGATACCCTATGAATAAAACATGGCTGGCTTACGTACTCCCTAGAAAGAGAGAGACGCATTCCCAGATCATTTTAATATATTATTGCCTAATATATTAAAGACCCAGTTAAAAAGTTTAGGATTTTTCTTTTGAAAATTAAAAACCAATAATAATAAAGAATAAATGTCATGCTAAATATTAAAATGAATATACTTGGGATCCCAGAAAACAGGCAGGAAAGACTTTCTAAGGGAGAAATAGCTATAGGAGAGTTGGATTTGTAAGCTTGGCAGATGAAGATCTTTCCAAGGGGTGGAACTAGCCTGGCTGAGGCCTGAGGACAACACCAAGCACTGGATATGACCTGAAGTGAGTGTGAAAGGTAGGGCATTGAAGGAAATGAGGGTGGACGCACACACAGAGCCTAAGCCAAGAAGAGTCTTGCCATTCTAAGGAGCTGAGGTTTTATCCTGAGGACAATGAGGGGCTGTGGGTGAGTATTAAACCAAGAAGATCTGTAGTGATGTGTGGACCTCAGAAAGACCATCCTGGCAAACAAAGTGTGAAGAAAGGAGCTGCAATCACACTGGAGATCAGTGTGGAAGTTGTAATAGTAGTTCAGGTAAAAAATGCTAAGAGACTCAAGTAACACAGTAGATAGAAGCAAAGAAACTGAGTGTGTGTGTGTGTGTGTGTGTGTGTGTCACTCAGTTGTGTATGACTCTTTGCAACCCCATGGACTGTAGTCCACCAGGTTTCTCTGTCCATGGAATTCTCCAGGCAAAAATACTGAAGTGGGTTGCCATTTCCATCTCCAGGATATCTTCCTGACCCAGGAATTGAACCTGGGTCTCCTGCATTGCAGGCAAAGGAGGATGCGTTTTAAAGAAAAAGAAGGTAGGATGGACCTTGAGGGCACTGCACTAAGGCAGACAGAAAGACAAGCATTGTAGGATATCACATACATAACCAATTTTTAAATCCTAATTTATAGATACAGAGAACAGATTGGCTGTTGCCAGAAGCAGGGAGGCGAGTGAGCAAAAATGGGTAAATGGGGTCAAAGGATACAAACTTCCAATTTTAAGCCAAGCAAGTCCTAGGGATATGATATCATATATAGCACGGTGACTGTAGTTAACGAAATTTGACATTTAAAAGTCACTAAGAGAGTAAATCTGAAAAGTTCTCATCATGAAAAAAAAAATTGTAACTATATGTAGTGATGTTAACTAAACTTGTGGTAATCATTTTGCAATATCTACATATATCAACTCCTTATGATATACACCTAAAACTAATAAATGTTGAATGTCAATTATATCTCAATTTTAAAAATTAAAAAAGAAGAAACAAAAGGTAAAATGGGCAGGTCTTGAGGGCTGATGGAATGTTGGGGTGATTGAGTGTAGTCCAGGATGGTTCAAGTTCCTGAGGCGACTGACTGAGGTGGAAAATCAGGGGAAAGTCTGTGATCGTAAATGGACATATTGAGTATGAGTTGCCTGAGGGATACTTAGGGGGCTGGTCCTACAGGCAGTTAGATATGGAAGTCTGAAGCTCAGGGGCAAGGTCAAGGATCTGCCCTTGACATTCTCAATCAGTTCAGTTCAGTTCAGCCACTCAGTCATGTCCAACTCTTTGCAACCCATGGACTGTAGCACACCAGAATTCCCTGTCCATCACCAACTCCTGGAGCCTACTCAAACTCATGTCCATCAAGTCAGTGATGCCATCTAACCATCTCATCCTCTGTCGTCCCATTCTCCTCCCTCCTTCAATCTTTCCCAGCATCAGGGTCTTTTCAAATGAATCCATTCTTCAAATCAGGTGGCCAAAGTATTGGACTTTCAGCTTCAGCATCACTCCTTCCGATGAATATTCAGGACCGATTTCCATTAGGAGGGACTGGTTGGATCTCCCTGCAGTCCAAGGGACTCTTAAGAGTCTTCTTCATCACCACAGTTCAAAACCATCAATTCTTTGGTGCTCAGCTTTCTTTATAGTCCAACTCTCACATCTATACATGACTACTGGAAAAACCATACCTTTGACTAGACAGACCTTTGTTGGCAAAGTAATGTCTCTGCTTTTTAATATGCTGTCTAAGTTTGTCATAGCTTTTCTTCCAAGGAGCAAGTGTCTTTCAATTTCATGGCTGCAGTCACCATCTGCAGTGATTTTGGAGCCCCCCAAAATAAAGTTTCTCACTATTTCCACTGTTTCCCCATCTATTGCCATGAAGTGATGGGACAAGATGCCATGATCTTTGTTTTCTGAATGTTGGGTTTTAAGCCAATTTTTTCACTCTGCTCTTTCACCTTCAACAAGAGGCTCTTTAGTTCTTCTTTACTTTCTGCCATAAGGGTGGTGTCAACCACATATTTGAGAGTGTTGATATTTCTTCCGGCAATCTTGATTCCAGCTTGTGCTTCATCCAGCCCACTGTTTCTCATGATGTACTCTGCATACAAGTTAAATAAGCAGGGTGACAATATACAGCCTTGACATGCTCCTTTCCCGATTTGGAACCAGTCTGTTGTTCCGTGTCCAGTTCTAACTGTTGCTTCTTGATCTGCATACAGATTTCTCAGGAGGCAGGTCAGGTGGTCTGGTATTCCCATCTCTCTAAGAATTTTCCACAGTTTATTGTGATCCACACAGTCAAAGGCTTTGGCATAGTCAATAAAGCAGAAGTAGATGTTTGTCTGGAACTCTCTTGCTTTTTCAATGATCCAACAGATGTTGGCAATTTGATCTCTGGCTCCTCTGCCTTTTCTAAATCCAGCTTGAACATGGAAGTTCACGATTCACACACTGTTGAAGCCTGGCTTGGAGAATTTGAGCATTACTTTTCTAGTGTGTGAGATGAGTGCAAGTGTGTGGTAGTTTGAGCATTCTTTGGCATTGCCTTTCTTTGGGATTGGAATGAAAACTGACTTTTTCCAGTCCTGTGGCCACTGCTGCATTTTCCAAATTTGCTGGCCTATTGAGTGCAGCACTTTCATAGCATCATCTTTTAGGATTTGAAATAGCTCAACTGGAATTCCATCCTCTCCACTAGCTTTGTTTGTGGTGATACTTCCTAAGGCCCACTTGACTTCACATTCCAGGATGTCTGGCTCTAGGCGAGTGATCACACCATCATGATTATCTGAGTCATGAAGATCTTTTTTTGTATAGTTCTTCTGTGTATTCTTGCCACCTCATCTTAATATCTTCTGCTTCTGTTAGGTCCATACCATTTCTGTTCTTTATTTTATCCATCTTTGTATGAAAAGTTCCCTTGGTAGCTCTAATTTTCTTGAAGAGATCTCTAGTCTTTCTGATTCTATTGTTTTCCTATATTTCTTTGCATTGATCACTGAGGAAGGCTTTCTTATGTCTCCTTGCTATTCTTTGGAATTCTGCATTCAAATGGGTATATCTTTCCTTTTCTCCTTTGCCTTTCATTTCTCTTCTTTTCACAACTATTTGTAAGGCCTCCTCAGACAACCATTTTGACTTTTTGCATTTCTTTTTCTTGGAGATGGTCTTGATCCCTACCTTCTGTACAATGTCATGAACCTCCATCCATAGTTCTTCAGGCACTCTGTCTATCAGATCTAATCCCTTGAATCTATTTCTCACTTCCACTGTATAATCATAATGGATTTTATTAGGCCACACCTGAATGGTCTAGTGGTTTTCCCTACTTTCTTCAATTTAAGGCTGAATTTGGCAATAAGGAGTTCATGATCTGAGCCACAGTCTGCTCCTGGTCTTGTTTCTGCTGACTGTATAGAGCTTCTCCATTTTTGGCTGCAAAGAATATGATCAATATGATTTTGGTATTGACCATCTGGTGATGTCTATGTACAGAGTCTTCTCTTGTGTTGTTGGAAGAGGATGTTTGCTATGACCAGTGTGTTCTCTTGGGAAAACTCTATTAGCCTTTGCCCTGTTTCATTCTGTACTCCAAGGTCAAATTTGCCTGTTACTCCAGGTGTTTCTTGACTTCCTACTTTTGCAGTCCAGTCCCCTATAATAAAAAGGACATCTTTTTTGAGTGTTAGTTCTAGAAGGTCTTGTAGGTCTTCATAGAACTGTTCAACTTCAGCTTCTTCAGCATTACTGGTCAGGGAACAGATGTGGATTACTGTGATATTGAATGGTTTGCCTTGGAAATGAACAGAGATCATTCTGTCATTTTTGAGCTTGCATCCAAGTACTGCATTTCAGACTCTTTTGTTGACTATGATGGCTACTCCATTTCTTCTAAGGGATTCTTGCCCACAGTAGTAGATATAATGGTCATCTGAGTTAAATTCACCCATTTCGGTTCATTTTAGTTCGCTGATTCCTAAAATGTTGATGTTTACTCTTGCCATCTCCTGTTTGACCACTTCCAATTTGCCTTGATTCATGGACCTAACATTCCAGGTTCCTATACAATATTGCTCTTTACAGCATTGGACTTTACTTCCATCACCAGTCACATCCACAACCAGGTCTTGTTGTTGCTTTGGCTCCATCTCTTCATTCTTTCTGGAGTTATTTCTCCACTGATCTCCAGTAGCATATTGGGCACCTACTGACCTGGGGAGTTCATCTTTCAGTGTCCTATCTTTTTGCCTTTTCGTACTGTTCATGTTCAAAATCTCAGACTCATCCCAGATCTACTGAATCAAAGTCTGCATTTTAACAGGATCTGCCCCCTCCCATGCCATGATTTGTAGACATGCGTGTGCTAAGTCACTTCAGTCATGTCCAACCCTTAGCGACCCTATGGACTGTAGCCTGCCAGGACCTTCTGTCCATGGGATCCTTCAGCTAAGAATACTAGAGTGTGTTGCCATGCCCTTCTCCAGAGGATCTTCTCAACTCAGGACTGAACCTGCATCTCTTATATCTCCTGCATTGGCAAGCAGTTTCTTTACCACTAGCACCACCTCCCACAGGGCTGATTTAAATTACAGGTTGGCAACAAGGAGCTACTGTCTAGCACAAGGAATACTCAATGTTAGGTGGCAGCCTGGATGGGAGGGGAGTTGGGGAAGAATGGATACATGTATGTGTATGGCTGAGTCCCTTTGCTGTCCACCTGAAACTATCACAACACTGTTAAACAGCTATACTCCAATACAACATAAAAAGTAAAAAAAAAAAAATCCTAGGGAAAAAAAATCTGAATTGAATTGGGAAGATGGAGTACCAAATAAAGAATGACTCGAAGGACAAAAATAAAATAAAATAAATAATAAATTACAGGTTGCTTCAGTCCATGCCTATTTTAAAGTAAATTATCTAGAGATGAGCCTACCACTGATTACAGTCTGGCCAGCCCAAGTCAATTGGACTAGTTCATTCTAGATGCCAAGTTTTACACTTGCTACCTTTGGGTACCATAGAGTTGAAAGCATCTAAAGACTATCTAGAATTGAGCTAGGGAGTCAACCGCCTGTATTTGATTCCTCTTTCTACAATGCAGCAGCTGAATGGCTTTGCACAAATCATTTAACCTCTCTGTGCCTGTTTCCTCATCTGTGAAAAGGAGATAGTACCTAATTCATAGAGTTATTTTGAAATTTATTGATACATGACTTAAAGTACTGGAATAGGACTTGGGACTATAAAGAATTCAATAAATGTGATAATCAGTAAAATCTTCATTTAATGCACCTCACAAAATCATGACATTTTGAAGATTCAGAAAAGTTAAGTCTGCCCAAGTCACACTAGCTAGAGAGGTGTAAACCTGTGACTGGCTCACAAGTCAGGTCTGGCCACATCTGTGACTCTCACAGCAGATGTTAACACATCACAGGCTGTGTGAATGGCATCCTCATTGTGCACTGCTCAGCCTGCACAGCTGTGTACAATGGACTTGCCCTTTCTGTGTTCAGAGCATCAGAATCTAGCTGCCTTCATGTAGGGTATGGGGAGAGAGAAAGGGACCCACTGTCTACACTCACAGAATCTTAGTTAGCCTTTCGATTTTGCTCTAGGTCAGTAATGAGTTCTGTAATTATGACTTAAGTTGTGGAGTTAATTTCAGTCAGTCAGTTCAGTCGTTCAGTCATGTCCTACTCTTTTTGCAACCTAAGCTTTGGTTTTCCTTGGCATCAACTAATAACTGAATCTATTTCACAAAGTAGTGAAGTCTGAGTGGTGAAGTGGTGAAGTCTGATAAAATGAGATAAAGCATAGAAAGCACTTAGACTCTGTGCCTTGATAATCTCTGAGTTCAATAAAAGTTAACTTACTATTCTTGAAGAAGCAGAATAGCCTCTTGGTTATAAGCACACATATTGGAATCTAATGGATTTAATCTTGAATCTTGTTCCACCATTTACAAGCCATGAGGACTTGGTTCCTCATTCTATAAAAATGGGGGGCTAATACAAGTCCTTCATTGTGGAGTTGCAAAGATGGAAGCATGAGTCAAGAACTTAACACAACACCTGGTATAATCTTCAGTGCAAGTGAAAAGTGAAGTGAAAGTGTTAGTCACTTGGTTGTGTCTGATTGTTTGTGACCCCATGGACTGTCGCCCGCCAGGTTCCTCTGTCCATGAAATTCTCCAGGGAGTGGGTAGCCATTCCCTTCTCCAGGGGATCTTCCTGACCCAGGGACTGAACCTAGGTCTCCCACATTGCAGTCATATTCTTTACCCCTGAGTCACCAGGGAAGACCAATAATCCTTAGTGATGAGATGGTTGGATGGCATCACTGACTCGATGGACATGAGTTTGAGTAAGCTCTGGGAGTTGGTGATGGACAGGGAAGCCTGGCATACTGCAGTCCACGGGGTCACAAAGAGTCGGACACGACTGAGTGACTGAACTGAACTGAACCCTCCAAATATTTTTATCTCTCCACCTTCCAGGCACATAATAAGTTTGTACCTTCCCAATATAAAGTTCTGTGTGACGCCATGACTACTTTGGCCAATGAAATGTGAGCAGAACTGATATGTCACTTCTGGGCAGAAGTTTTAAGAATTGTTGTACAATCTTCCACATCCCCTTTGCTCTCCTGGGGAGACTGGGAACACAGGTCCCTTTGTCAGCCTGGATCCAGAGAGTCTACAGAGAGCAGAGGCTCCCTGATGACCCCAATGGACATGTACAGTGAGCAAGAAGAAAACCTTAGTTGTGTTAAGCCACTGAGAATGTGAGGTCATTTGTTATTACAGAATAACCTAGTCCACCTGCCTAACAAATGTGATACACAGTACCATCTCAAATGACTATCAGTTATCATTATTAAAATCATTGTCCTTGAGTGGCTTACAACTTATGTAGAACAGAAGCAAGACTTAAGAAAAATGAAATATTAAGTAATAAGTCTTCACTGCTTATTAGAAGTGCTAAATAAATGAAAAAATTTTAAATTTTAATATAGTATATATTCTAGAAGGCAGTGAAGAGAAAAAGATGACTGTCCTACAATGATTAGAAAAGGTCTGGTTTTATATTAAACCCAAATTTACCAGGGCTTTAATTTTTGTTTTATCTGAAGTAAAAAGGAAATTTAATTTCTGATGTGTCTTGTCATATAACCTAGACCTTGAGTTCTTGGGAAGACTCTTGAATCGAATATTTGAGCAATTTTAGCAACCAGGGCCTTCCTGAGTGTAACCTGCTTTTATTAAATCTCAATTTCCAAGACAGATGTCTTCCCTTTTGGCTTTTCATTAAAGAAAGGAATTTGCTTTATATATATCTATATATAAATAAATAAATATACATATATATATATATACAAATATACATATATATATTTATAAAGCTGAATCACTTTGCTGTAGACCTAAAGCTAATACATCATTGTAAATCAAATATACTTCAATGAAAATATATTTATACATAAATTTCTTTAAAAAAGGAAAGAGGAGAGGAGGGAGGGAGGGTGAATAGTTATGGAATACATTGATGTTTTGTCCTTTCTTACTAACCACATTTCTCCCCTCGCGTCCTCCCTGGTTTGAAGCACTCTGGGCTCTTGTCTGCCATCCAGGTTACTAGGATCCAAGGAGATCTAGTTGGTAGGATTAGGATGAGAAGGCTGCAGTGGGGGAAGCTGTGACAAAGATCACAGCTTCCAGCAGCAGGTGCCAGCCTGAAGCACCAAAAGACCAGGTGGGAACAGCCAGAGCCCAGAGCCTCGGAGCAAAGTCACATCTGTGAGCCCAGAGGGATGAGCAAGGCCCACGGTGGGAAGGCACCTAGGCTGTGCAAAGACTTCTCCCTGCTGCTGTAAGACTGCCTCAGCTCCCTCCTGCACCCAGATGCCTTCTGAGAAAGGGGATGAGGGGTGGAGGAAATGCAACCCGAAGAGGAGTTTAAACTTTGAATTGATGACGCAAATCAGGGATCTAAACTGAAAAAACACTTTGCCTGGAATAATGGGAACCCTAGAGCAAGATGAGATCAGTTTTAGAAAACTGAAGTACTTGTTTTCACACCTGGATAAATTTTGACTCCACCATATACTTATTTATAAACACGTTCAGTGAAATTATGATGATTGTAAAGTAGTCATGTTTGAACAAGGGTGAAAAAAATTAACCCACCAGCAATGTGGCTCCTTTCTTGCAAGTCACTAAGGCAGTGTTCACGATGTTAGTAGTTCTCAATGTTAAAGTGTGCATCAGCATCATCTGGAAGTCTTGTTAGAATGCTGATTGCAGGACCCATACCCAGAGTTTTTATTTCAGTAGATCTGGGGAGAGCCTAGAACCAGCATTTCTAGCAAGTTCCCAGGGGATGCTGATCTGCTGGTCCAGGGACCACACTTTGAGAACCACTGCACTAATTCATCTAAAGTCCAGTGTTCAGCTAGGTCTTCAATGATTTCTCTAGTTGATATTTAATACTGGCACATGAAAGACTATCTGAGGCAGCTGCAGCTACCCATGTTGTCATTGTCTTCTCCATCAGCATCATCATCATAACCACCACTATTGCTGACACTTACAGAGTGGTTACTATGAGCAAGCGCTGTACTAAGTGCTTTATAAAGCTGATCTCATTTAATCCCCACAAATACCATTACTTTCAGTTTCCAGGTGAAAGAACTAAGGCTTTGAGAAGTCACTGAACTTACTCAAAGTTACAGAACCCCCATGTGGCATGGCTGCATCTCAAACTGGGCAGCCTGCCCCAGAGCCCAATCTCTAAACCCCTGGTGCTTCACTCTGTCACTTGAACAACATTCTTTATAATGGGGTGACTGAGGGGCCTCCAGAGTCTCAGAACTGATTAAAAAAAAAAAACACTGAATGTGAAAAACACTTTGTGCTAGATGTTCTTAAGCCACCTTAGACACTGGGGCCTTTCTAGGCATGTTTTTCTATAGCTGCCGTCTGCCACCATTTCACACTTTTAAAAATGTATTTATTTTTGGCTGTGCCTGGCTTCATTGCTGCGCTCAGGCTTTCTCTAGTTGCGCTGAGTGGGGGCTACTCTTCGCTGTGGCGCACGGGCTTCTCTTTGTGGTGGCTTCTCTTGTTTCAGAGCACAGGTTCTAGGGTGCACAGCCTACAGTAGTTGCTGCATGGGCTCAGTAGTTGTGGCCCACGGGCTTAGTTGCTCCAAGGCATGTGGAATCTTCCCAGATCAGGGATTAAATCTGTGTCCCCTGCATTGGCAGGTGGCTTCTCATCCACTATACCACCAGGGAAGTCCTACCATTTCACTTTTATGTTCTCCCTTCTCCATGCCCCAAAGTTTCTATTCATTTCCCAACAGAGAGTTTAGCTCTCTCTGCTTTCTTGTCACTTTCTCAACCATCCCTGGTGGGGACAGGGGAGGGCATAGGGAGAGGTGCTTGCTTGAGCTGCTAATTAAATTGAATTTTGCTAACCAAAAAGCCACCTCCCCTAGAGGGAAATTATATCATTGTTTGTGAGCAGAAGCAGCTGTTAGCAAATGTGTTTTAAGTAGGGGCCATTTTTGTTTGATATGCATAGTTAAAAATAAAAAACTCACTTGTATGGAGAAGCAAGTCCAGTGATAGGCTTGAACAAGACAAACTTTAACAGGAACAATCCAAATTAAGCCCACCTTCTGAGATCAGCTAGCCCCAAAGGGTATTTATCACCATCTCCCATTATGCCAGCCCCTCAGTGTGCTATTTTTTAAACTATCCCTTGCCTCACTGGTAGAGGCCTCCACAGGGTGAGCCAACCTCAGACCCAAACTTTAAAAGAATTAATTAGTCAGCTGCTGAGAATGTGCTTCTTCATTTTCGTCCATAGGAACTTCCAGGCTAGGTGTCACATGGGACAGGATAAAGTCATCTTCCGACTCCATCTGAGGAGGAAAATGTATGTTCTTGTTTCCCAGGTGTGACTCAGCTTTGCTTCCTGCAAAAGGGAAAGGGAAAACCTAAAGAGAACCCCACTTCTCCTTCCTTGTCCTCCTCCTCCCTGGGTCACGTGCATGTTCCAGCTGGATCCAACTCAGCACAGGGTTGGGAGACACCTTCCCAGGGATCAGCTACACAGAGCTAGTCATGGTCTGGTAGTCACAGTGTCAGGCAGCTGACATGGAAGGGGGGAAACAGGAGACCAGGGAGGGTAGGAGTAAAGGAGCGGGGTGGGAGATGGGAAGCACGTGGTAACAGCACTAGCTGGTCACTGATCAGCCATGGGTGGTAATTGGTTGGTTCTGGGCTTCCAAGCAGAGCCTTTTGCTCCCTCCAACACAGAAGTGATAAATGTCCACTTGCTCTTATCCTATCTTCAGCCTCTCATTCTCTCTCTTGCGTACATTCTCTCTTTCCTATTTTCCTGATTGTAAAAGAAATACATGTTTCCTGAAAGAAAATAAATAAGGAAATCAAGACCCCTCCACCCAAAAATCACCACTGGTAACAGTTCTATGTATATTCTTCCAGATTTTTTCCATATATCCAAATGTATAATTTTTTGAAATAACATTGCATCATGCCATATGTACTATTTCACAACCTGCTGGCTTTTTTTCTACTTCATAATAAATTGTAGATCTCTCACTATGGCAGTTAATATACATCTACATCATTATTCCTGGTGGTACATTATATGGCACACGATTATAATTTATTTAACAATTCTCTCTTGCTGAACTCAGTGCTGGACTAGAATCTTTGTCTCTTCCCAATCCCTGCACCCAGCAGCAAACTAACATAACAATTTTTGACCCACAGCTCTAACTTTGTGTGGGGGCTCCTAGGGCTTTCTCCTGAAGCTCCCCATCTCTTTGTAAGTTCCTTGTGGGTGGGCCCATGATCTCCAAACATCTGAAACTCCTACAAACTGTGCAAAACTGCCAGTGACTGACTGATACACAGCCAGCCAGCCAGCCAATTTCTTAAAGCAGTATTTGCTCTTAAACTGGGCCTCTTCCTATCAAGAGTTCCCCCACCTGTGCTTTATTCCCCTCCCCACTCACATGTGTTCTAACCTGCCCTCTGTCTCTGTCTCACTTTCACTCTCCCTTCTTGTGTTCCCCTTAAGCTTACTGTGTTGACACAAACTCTAAACTTCTTCCTCTTTCTCTTCCTCTTCTCTTTTTCCTCCCCACACAATATACAGACCCATGCCACACCTTCACACCCACATCCTCACACACATACACACACGCCCCACACGCTCTCACACACATACCTCTAGATGGAACGTCCATCACACTCTGCATCCCTCCCTCTGTTCTTTGTCTCTCCTCCTCAGTGAAGAAAAGCCAGCCTTTAAAACATCAGACTAGGAATTCCTTGGCGGGCCAGTGGTTAAGACTCAGCATTCTCATTGCTAAGGGCCTGGATACAATCCCTGGTTGGAGAACTAAAGTACTACAAGCCACAGGGGGCAGCCAAAAAAAAGACAAACACACAGGCTGAGCAGCCCTGCTGATGATTGCCCATCTAGTTGCAATATTGTTGAGGGGCTAATTCATTTAAGCCCTAGAGCCCATGGAATTCCTCCAGCCCTTCAAGCTGCATTGAATTTGAACTGAGAAAAGTAGAAATAAAAGGAGAAAGCAATGTTATCTTGGATCCTTGTGGTGCTAACAGGATCAGAAATTGCTGACACTTTGAGAAAGCATTTACAGGTCAATGAATGGAGACATAACTATGAGCTGGTTCAGAAGGAAATCTTCAGGTGTGTCAGGAGAATTTGGAAGAAGCCTGGAAATGACTAAGAGTTAGTCTGGAGTGCTGCTACCAGCTTTCAAATGAGCATGACTGTACTTTATCTAGGTCGAAGGATCTGTCTGTGTTCTGATTAGCTGCATCTTCAGAAAAACATCTATTTCTGCTTTATTGACTATGCCAAAGCCTTTGACTGTGTGGATCACAATCAACTGTGGAAAATTCTGAAAGAGATGGGAATACCAGACCACCAGACCTGCCTCTTGAGAAACCTGTATGCAGGTCACGAAGCAACAGTTAGAACTGGACATAGAACAACAGACTGGTTCCAAATAGGAAAAGGAGTATGTCAAGGCTGTATATTGTCACCCTGCTTATTTAACTTATATGCAGAGTACATCATGAGAAATGCTGGGCTGGAAGGAACACAAGCTGGAATCAAGATTGCCGGGAGAAATCTCAATAACCTCAGATATGCAGATGACATCACCCTTATGGAAGAAAGTGAAGAAGAACTCAAAGGCCTCTTGATGGAAGTCAAAGAAGAGAGTGAAAAAGTTGGCTTAAAGCTCAACATTCAGAAAATGAAGATCATGGCATCTGATCCCATCACTTCATGGCAGATAGATGGGGAAACAGTGGAAACTGTGTCAGACTTTATTTTGGGGGGCTCCAAATCCCTGCAGATGGTGACTGCAGCCATGAAATTAAAAGACGCTTACTCCTTGGAAGGAAAGTTATGACCAACCTAGACAGCACATTAAAAAGCAGAGATATTACTTTGCCAACAAAGGTCCGTCTAGTCAAGGCTATGGTTTTTTCAGTGGTCATATATGGATGTGAAAATTGGACTGTGAAGAAAGCTGAGCGCCGAAGAATTGATGCTTTTGAACTGTGGTGTTGGAGAAGACTCTTGAAAGTCCCTTGGACTGCAAGGAGATCCAACCAGTCCATCCTAAAGGAGATCAGTCCTGGGTGTTCATTGGAAGGACTGATGCTGAAGCTGAAGCTCCAATACTATGGTCACCTCATGCGAAGAGTTGACTCACTGGTAAAGACCCTGATACTGGGAGGGATTGGGGGCAGGAGGAGAAGGGGACTACAGAGGATGAGATGGCTGGGTGGCATCACTGACTTGATGGACATGAGTTTGAGTGAACTCCGGGAGTTGGTGATGAACATGGAGGCCTGGCTTGCTGTGATTCATGAGGTTGCAAAGAGTAGGACATGACTGAGCTACTGAAGTGACAGACTGTAAGGATTTTCTAAAGAAAACTTCAGAGCTGTCCATATGTGTTATTAACTTTCTTGCCACTGTCCTCCACTGAAACAAACAACAACAACAAAAAAATGGCAAAGGAAGGGGCTTAGGTGAAAAAGGACTTATATCTCCCTGATGCAGGGTAGGAACCAAAATACCCAGGTTCAAGTCCCCTCTGCTACTATTTGTTCAACCCCAGACAAGTCACTCACTTTGAATCCCAATTTCTCCATCTGTGAAATCAGAAAGTCCTTGTATCTCAAAATTCTTATGTAAACAATGGCTTTACTTTAGGGGAAGAGAGAAGAAATAAAAAGGAAGAAAACTTGCAAAAATAAGGGACAACATCTATTTCTCAGCCAGATACAAAGCAAATAGCAAAAAGGTTGTCTGGTCACTGGCGCATGGATGCTGATTCATAGGAGAGCTCAGAATCAGAAAGATGAAAACTGTGCCTAGGGGGACTATGATGGAGCCTGTAGCCATTCCCCAGAGCCTGTTTCTACCCTCCGCCCCTTTTTTTAGGTTAGAGAAACTTACTCTGACACAAACAGACACATCAAATTTTATCTGAGCATTTGACCATCCGGCTAGAACCCAAATTTCCCAGCCTTGTAGACTTTGAAGATCAGGCTACAATGGTCATTCAGCATAGTGGTATATGAGCAGTAGTGTTGTGTGCAGTTTCTACGAACTTTCCTTAAATTTGCATGTTCTTGATTGACTTTATCTCCCATTTCCCACCAGTTGATCAATGGTGGTGAGTGGAGCCCCCTAGGAAGCCACGTGATGAGTGCCAGAGCCTTTGTGCTAGCCTGGACCACTCAAGACTACACTTTTACATAAGAGACAAAGAGAATGCTCCTACCCTGTTTAAGAGTAGACCAAGAGTCGGACACGACTGAGCGACTGAACTAACTAACTAACCCTGTTTAAGAAGCTACACTTCTGGTCTCTGTTACAGCAGATTAACTTTAGCCTAACCAACATGAAAGTCTTTAGGTAAAGAAGTTTTGAAATAACTATCATCAGGGGATGATAGCTTTTCAGTGGTCATGTATAGATGTGAGAGTTGGCCCATAAAAAAATCTGAGTGCTGAAGAATTGATGCTTTTGAACTCTGGTGTTGGAGAAGACTCTTGAGAGCCCCTTGGACTGTAAGAAGACCCAACCAGTCAATCCTAAAAGAAATCAGTCCTGAATATTCATTGGAAGGACTGATGCTGAAGCTCCAGTACTTTGGCCACCTGATGCAAAGAACTGACTCATTGGAAAAGATCCTGATGCTGACAAAGATTGAAGGCGGGAAGAGAAGGGGACGACAGAAGATGAGATGGTTGGATGGCATCACTGACTCGATGGACATGAGTTTGAGCAAGCTCCAGGAGTTGGTAATGGACAGACGCCTGGCATGCTGCAGTCCATGGGGTTGCAAGGAGTTGGACATGACTGAGTGACTGAACTGACTGATCATCAGGGGAAAAGAAACAACAGTGGGATTGTATTGAAAGAAGACACCCTATGGAGCCTGATAGTCCTGGATTTGAACCCTGATTGTTGCTTACCAGCTATGTGACCTTGAACAGATCATTTTCCCTGAGTCTGTTTCCCCATCTATAAAATAGGGATATGCTATCTTGTTTGGGATTATTGTAAAGATTAGAGGTCAAACCAATGAAGTGCCTGGTGCTTAATAAATGGTAGTTGTGATTATCATTCAAAAGGCATCACTAGAAGAGCCAATTCAAGGAGGACTGGAGTTTTGGGGTTCTTAGGAGGAAGGACGTTGTTATTATTTTCATTTGTGGGGCAATAGCTCAGTTTCAGAGCTGTCAGCATTCCCTAGTGCTGCCCAATGTGAGAGAGAAGGCAGTTAGTAAAGTGATTAAAAGCCCAAAGGGGAACTAGAAAAGGAAATATCGTCATATAAAGGAGTGACTTTTGTGGGGCTGGGATCAGGAGACATTTCTTTCTGGTCCTAGAATCAAAAAGAACTGTACCTAATGGGCTGTAAATTGTGTAGCTGATCAAGTCTCCTTCTTGGCCTTGACTGTTGGAAAACTGGAAGCCAGATGTGTGGGTTTACATCTGAAAACATAAAGGCTGTTAAGACAGGCCCCTTTCTATTTGCCTAATTCCTGATTTCATTTAATATCTCTAACCTGGCTTATTTTGTTTCTATTTATCACTTCTTCTAATTTGTGTTCTCTGGTGGTATTTTGTGAATTCCTATAAGATTCTTAACATTTTTCTTCAAACAAAGAAAGGATGGATGGATGATAAATGAGTGAAGAGAATCTTAGAAGAGAATCTTGGAAACCCTAGATTATAATTCAGTGCATATATTTTCTTTTCAACATCTCAACAACTGGTCAGTTCAACTGCCTGAATTTGATTTTGCAGTAATTAAAACTTCAGCACTTTCCATTCCATCTTTACTATTAAAATATAGTGACTTTTAAAGAGTTGCTATCTGCTTCCTTTGAGGAAGTAACACTAATATTCATAGTGTCTATGTGTGCTCAGCTACTCAGTCATGTCTTTGTAACCCCATGGACTGCATTCCACCAAGCTCCTCTGTCCATGGGATTTTCCAGTCAAGAATACTGAAGTACGTTGCTATTTCCTCCTCCAGGGGATCTTCCTGACCCAGGGATAGAACCCATGTCTCTTGCATCTCCTGTATTGGCAGGCTAATTCTTTACCACTGAGCCACCTGGAAAGCCCAATATTCATAGCAAGAGGAGGTAATATTTTTAATAAGAGAAAAGGCAACAGAAGCAAGGTAAGGGTATAAGAGCAAAATGTAATTATTCTCAGCAAACCCATATTGGTTCCAAGGGATCTCGTTAGTATTTTCTAAATACTCACAAACCATCTATATATGTGATTCTTTCAATACTCAAGACTTAACTAGTTCTGTTTTGACAATAAAAAATGAGTTGTTCATCAAGAAAAGTGAGAAGACAGCCCACAGAATGGGAGAAAACATTTGCAAATAATGTATCTGATAAGGGATTTATATCTAGAATATATAAAAAAAACTTTATAATTTAATAATAAAAATATTACTAACTCATCTAATAATAAACAAAAGATCTGAACAGATATTTGTCCAAAGATACACAAATGGCCAGTAAGCACATGACAAGATACTCAACAGCATTAACCATCAAACAAATGAAAATTAAAACTACATTGATTTCACATCCACTAGAAAGGCTAAGGGCTCCCCTGGTGAAGAATCCACCTGCAATGCAGGAGACTTGGGTTCGATACCTGGTTTGGGAAAATCCCCTGGAGGAGGGCATGGCAACCCACTCCAGTATTCCTCCTGGAGAATCCCCATGGACAGAGGAGCCTGGCAGGCTGCAGTCCATGGGGTCACAAACAGTTGGACACAACTGAGAGACTAAGCACAGAAAGGCTATAATAAAAAAAGAGAGATAAGTGTTGGTAAGGAGAAATGGAAACCCAAACCCTCATAATACTACTGAGGAATAGAAAGTGGTGCATATGCTCTGAAAAACACTCTAGAGGTTCTTCTCAATATTAAATATAAAATATCATATAACCCCTTGGAGAAGGAAATGGCAACCCACTCCAGTATTCATGCCAGGATAATCCCATGGGCAGAGGAGCCTGGCCAGCTACAGTCCATGGGGTCACAAGAGTCGGACGCAACTTAATGAGTAAACCATCACCACCATCATACAACCCAGCAGTTCCACTCCTAAATGTATCCCATGAGAAACAAAAACATGTGTCCACAAACAACAAACCTGTACACAAACGTTCACAGAAGCATTACTCACAATAGTGGAAAGAACCCAGATAAATTATATTCATACAATGGAATATTATTCTACAATAAAAGGGGATGAAGTACTGAAACATACCACAACATGAATGAATCTTAAAATACTGAAACTAAGTGACAAAAGTCAATCACAAAAGACAACATAATGCATGATTCCATTTCTATGAAATGGCCAGAATAGGCAAATACATAGAGACAGAGAGTAGATATTGGTTGCCTAGGGTTTGCAGGGTAAACGTAGGGCTCCAGGGTGTTGGGGAAAATCAGGAGTGGCTGCTAAATGGCCGCAGAGCTTCTCTTGGAGGTGATGAAAATATAATATTGTGGATGGTTGTACAACTTTGTGAATATACTAAAAACCATTTTATAAACTATGACCAACCTAGACAGCATATTAAAAAGCAGAGACATTACTTTGCCAACAAAGGTCTGTCTAGTCAAAGCTATGGTTTTTCCAGTAGTCACATATGGATGTGAGAGTTGGACTATAAAGAAAGCTGAGTGGTGAAGAATTGATGCTTTTGAACTGTGGTGTTGGAGAAGACTCTTGAGAGTCCCTTGGACTATAAGGAGATCCAACTAGTCAATCGTAAAGGAAATCAGTCCTGAATATTCATTGAAAGGGCTGATGCTGAAGCTGAAACTCCAATATTTTGGCTACCTGATGCGAAGAACAGACTCATTTGAAAAGACTCTGATGATGGGAAAGATCGAAGGCAGGACGAGAAGGGGACAACAGAGGATGAGATGGTCACCAACTTGATGGACATGACTTTGAGTGGGCTCCGGGAGTTGGTGATGGACAGGGAAGCCTGGCATGCTGCAGTCCATGGGGTTGCAAACAGTTGGACACAATTGAGTGGCTGAACTGACTGATACTAAAAACCACTGAATTATTCACTTTAAATATGTGATAATACAATATGCAGATTTTCTAATATTATGTACACTCAGAGAACACATAATAAAAACATACTTTGAATTTTGAAAACACAAATAATCTTTTTTAAAAATTTAATGGAAAGTGATAATTATTAAAGTTGTAAATTTTCATTCACTATATACTGCCTGCTATTAGACTGATTTTAAACTGAGGTGCTCTAAATGCTTTCATGGCTATCTGAGGAGGCCTTACAAAAATAGCTGTGAAAAGAAAAGAAGCGAAAAGCAAAGGAGAAAAGGAATGATATAAGCATCTGAACGCAGAGTTCCAGAATAGCATGAAGAGATAAGAAAGCCTTCCTCAGCGACCAATGCAAAGAAATAGAGGAAAATGACAGAATGGGAAAGACTAGAGATCTCTTCAAGAAAATTAGAGATACCAAGGGAACTTTTCATGCAAAGATGGGCTCAATAAAGGACAGAAATGGTATGGACCTAACAGAAGCAGTAGATATTAGGAAGAGGTGGCAGGAACACACAGAAGACCTGTACAAAAAAGATCTTCATGACCAAGATAATCACGATGGTGTGATCACTGGCTTAGAGCCAGACATCCTGGAATGTGAAGTCAAGTGGGCCTTAGAAAGCATCACTACAAACAAAGCTAGTGGAGGTGATGGCACTCCAGTTGAGCTATTTCAAATCCTGAAAGATGATGCTGTGAAAGTGCTGCACTCAATATGCCAGCACATTTGGAAGACTCAGCAGTGGTCACAGGACTGGAAAAGGTCTGTTTTCATTCCAATCTCAAAGAAAGGCAATGCCAAAGAATGCTCAAACTACCTCACAATTGCACTTATCTCACATGCTAGTAAAGTAATGCTTAAAATTCTCCAAGCCAGGCTTCAGCAATATGCGAACCGTGAACTTCCTGATGTTCAAGATGGTTTTAGAAAAGACAGAGGAACCAGAGATCAAATTGCCAACATGTGCTGGATCATCGAAAAAGCAAGAGAGTCCCAGAAAAACATCTATTTCTGCTTTATTGACTATGCCAAAGCCTTTGACTGTGTGGATCACAATAAACTGTGGAAAATTCTGAAAGAGATGGGAATACCAGACCACCTGACCTGCCTCTTGAGAAACCTGTATGCAGGTCAGGAAGCAAGAGTTAGAACTGGACATGGAACAACAGACTATTTCCAAATAGGAAAAGGAGTATGTCAAGGCTGTATATTGTCACCCTGCTTATTTAACTTCTATGCAGAGTACATCATGAGAAATGCTGGGCTGGAAGGAACATGAGCTGGAATCAAGATTGCCAGGAGAAATATCAATCACCTCAGATATGCAGATAACACCACCCTTATGGCAGAAAGTGAAGAGGAACTAAAAAGCCTCTTGATGAAGGTGAAAGTGGAGAGTGAAAAAGTTGGCTTAAAGCTCAACATTCAGAAAATGAAGATCATGGCATCTGGTCCCACCACTTCATGGCAAATAGATGAGGAAACAGTGGAAACAGTGTCAGACTTTATTTTGGGGGCTCCAAAATCACTGCAGATGGTGATTGCAGCCATGAAATTAAAAGACGCTTACTCCTTGGAAGGAAAGTTATGACCAACCTAGATAGCCTATTGAAAAGCAGAGACATTACTTTGCCAACAAAGGTCTGTCTAGTCAAGGCTATGGTTATTCCAGTGGTCATGTATGGATGTGAAAGTTGGACTGTGAAGAAAGCTGAGCGCCAAAGAATTGATGCTTTTGAACTGTGGTGTTGTAGAAGACTCTTGAGAGTCCCTTGGGCTGCAAGGAGATCCAGCCAGTCCATTCTGAAGGAGATCAGTTCTGGGATTTCTTTGGAAGGAATGATACTAAAGCTGAAACTCCAGTACTTTGGCCACCTCATGCGAAAAGTTGACTCATTGGAAAAGACTCTGATGCTGGAAGGGATTGGGGGCAGGAGGAGAAGGGGACGACAGAGGATGAGATGGCTGGATGGCATCACTGACTTGATGGATGTGAGTCTGAGTGAACTCCGGGAGTTGGTGATGGACAGAGAGGCCTGGCGTGCTGCGATTCATGGGGTCACAAAGAGTCGGACACGACTGAGCAACTGTACTGACTGAAATGCTTTCATGATTATACATTACAGTTAATGATCTGTTTACATAAAATTTTTAAGACATTATTTTTACATGCTTTTATCAGAATTTTTGTATAAAATTCTGACCTTGAAATCAGTGGAAATGTATACTGACTTTTGTCTACCTGAAAAAAAGATGAGTTGCATGCTGTATGGATTATAACTTGTACTTATCTCTCTCTACTCTGCATTCATCAATTTCATATTAATAACTTGAAATACGTCATGGTCAGAGTGTGTATACCATGGATATTTTCAAATGCTAAAATCAGGTTTTTTTACCCCAGATCCAGAGAACCAGTTAAACATTTACTAGCACACTGTCTTTACCCTTGTTGATATCTAAGTTGTCAGTATAAAAAGACAGGTACTTACAATAGTCCTACCCAAAGTGGGATCCACAGACCTGTGCTAGCCTTCCAACTGTTTATTATCATTATGCAATAAATTCAGAAATTTAGAGTTATTTATAGCAATTTATGACATCTCAATGCATAATTTTTTTTTAAACTTCATGAAAGCGTTAGTCTAGGATGGATTGGAAATTTAAAACTGCTCCATCATCACAGGTGTTTTGAGAAGGACTATTCTCTCTCATAGTTCGTTGCACACTTCTCACCTGATACAACAGGTATTGACATTGTCTTTCCAGGTATGGAATGTCTCATTATCTAAGTGTACATAGATTCTTCATCAGCTTCTTACCACATAACCTTTAAAAATCGATTGTGTCTTTGCTTAGGTTCCACTGTTCTGACTTCTCCTTGGCTGCCTCCTCTCCCAGCTGAAGAGCTAAAAAGAAGTGCAGAGTTTTTAAAAACTCACATGGATTATGAAATATCTCTTTATCTCTTTCCCTTTTCCATATGTAAAACTGAGAAGGATATATACAAACTTGTAACAATGGTTATTGTTAGGTGATGAGACTGTGAGTAGATGTGTTCTTATGTGTATCTGAATTTTCTGTTTTCCACAGTGAATATATGTTGTGTTAGCTGTGCTTGTGCTCAGTCACGTCCGACTCTCTGACTCCATAGATTGTAGCCCACCAGGCTCCTCTGTCCATGGCATTTCCCCGGCAAGAATACTGGAGTAGGTTGCCATTTCTTCCTCCAGGGGATCTTCTCTTATCCAGAGATCAAAGCCACATCTCTTGCATCTCCTGCATTGGCAGGTAGATTCTTTACTACTAGCACCATCTGGGAAGCCCCAGTGAATATATTCACTGGACCAAAATACTGGAGTGGGTAGCCGTTCCCTTCTCCAGGAGATCTGCCCAACTCAGGGATCAAACCCAGGTCCCATGCATTGCAGGTGGATTCTTTACCAACTGAACCACCAGGGAAGCCCTGTTGAATATACATTATAAAAAGAAAAAGAAGCCCATGCCCTCATCTCCTGCATTTTACAAACATCCCAAGGATTTTTCTTCTTATTCCCTCTTCCCTTTAGAGGAAATGGTGAATGAACTTCAGTATTTCATACATCATTCCTGGAAAGTCATAAGACACTGTCATAGAACTGTTGTCTTGACACTCTTAGATGTTAAATCCATATCAGAGCTGGTCTCCAAGCACCGAGGTGTCAGGTGAAATTGTGGTTTGTACTCCCTCCCCCAATTTCCTGCCAAATCATGCAGTTCCTGCATTTACTATGAAATTATTCTTAGCCTTGGTTTTCTGGAACATCATCACTAATGTTCCCCAAGGACAAGTATGATTCATGCATTAAACCCTGAGTTCTCCATATATATAGCAGGGATCTTTCTGGGTTTATCCTAAGCATCTTGGATTTGTGAGAACAGTTTGGTTTGTGGTCAGACTTTAAGTATTGCAAGATAATAATATGTGGTTTACATTTCTATAGAAAAATTTTGCATCTGAAGGATTTTAATACATAAAATATTATCTCATCCTATTCTTGAGTAAGATCCTTGAAGTAATAGAAATTAGAGAAATTTAAATTAAACTTGTAGTATGGTAAGATTTCACCTATAAATTATGATAGAATTATTTAAAGCTATTATCCAATCCTGGAAAATTATGGGGAAGTTGACACTCTCATACTACTGATAGAAACACAAATTTGTATAATTTTTTCTGGAGAGTAATTTATAGCTTTGTGTCAAAAGTATTAAAAAATGCTTTTGTAGGCAGAACTTCTGGCTAGGATAGAAAAGAGATAGGTAAAATCTTACTCTCCACCCCCCACCCCCGCAAAATAAAACAATAAACCTGGACAAAATTTTTCAAAAATGATCATCTCAGAGCTCTGGAAATTGACTAAAGGCAAATAGAAAATAGAAGAACTGGTGAACTTTATGAAAAATTGGTGAACTTTGGGTAAGACAGAGGAGTCTATAGCATTCTTGCCTGGAACTGCTTCTCTCCTCCCACCTAGCTATGTAGTGCTATAGGGCAGGGTAGTCTGTAAATATCAGTAACTTTGTGGCTGGAGGAGGCTTGATGTGGAGTGGAGGAAGAGAAACTTGTGCCCAGCACATTGTCAGTAAGAGCAATAAACGTGGTAGGAAACAAACAGGGAAAGCCCACAGTTATGATAGTTTGAAGGTGCACTGCTGGTTGGGGTGAGTGGCAGAATGGGGGACTAGCCAGAGGTTGAAAAGGGAAGAGCTAGGTAAGTTCTCCACACATCTTTGGCTAATTCAGAGTCTATGTGCATTAATCTGTGGATCCAAGAATCCGTAAAACCCCTGAGTAAAACTACTGAATGCCGAAAACAAAGATAAAATCTTAAAAGCAGCAAGAGGAAAATGATATTACCTACAGAAAAACAGCCGCACAATTAATGGCTGACTTCTCGTCAGAAGCAACAGAGGGCAATCGGCAGTGGAATAACACATTCAAAGTGATGAAGACATAAACTGGATGCTATATCCCAAGACATAAAGAGGATGCTATATCCCAAAAAGCCATCCTTCAAAAATGAAGACAAAGTAGTGATATTAGTAGATAAACAATTTGAAGGAGTATGTTGCTAGGAGACTTGCCTTAAACTAAATACTAAAGGAAGTCCATCAGACTGACAGAAAATGACACCAGGTGATAATTTGAATGGACAGAAAGAGACAAATGGTAAATATGAAAAACTGTATAAATATATTTTGTCTCTTCTCTTCTCTTAGTGTCTTTACAAGATACAAACTGTGTAAAGCAGTAATTATAACACTGTATTACCTGGTTTTTTAATATATATATAGGTGTAATGTATATGAAAATAATAGCGGGAGAGGGGGGAATATATTGAAGCAAATTTGCTATATTTTAGTCAAATTAAGTCAGGAATAACCTCAAGTAAAATATAAATTAAGATACATAATTCCTAAAGAAAACAACTAAAAATATAGTTACAAAATATGATCTCATTAGGGAAATACAAATCAAAACCACAAAGAGATACTACTTTGCATCCATTAGGATGGTTATAATTAAAAAAGAAAAGAAAGTAGCAAGGTTTGGTGAGAATGTGGAAATTTGGAGCGCACATACATTGCTGGTGAGGATGTAAAATAGTTCAAATGCTGTGGAAAGCAAGAAGTTAAACATAAAAGAATGTCTATATGGCACCCCACTCCAGTACTCTTGCCTGGAAAATCCCATGGACGGAGGAGCCTGGTGGGCTGCAGTCCATGGGGTCGCTAAGAGTTGGACACGACTTCACTTTCACTTTCACTTTTCACTTTCATGCATTGGAGGAGGAAATGGCAACCCACTCCAGTGTTCTTGCCTGGAGAATCCCAGGGACGGTGGGGCCTGGTGGGCTGCTGTCTATGGGGTCGCACAGAGTCGGAGACGACTGAAGCGACTTAGCAGCATATGCATATAACTGAATCACTTTGCTGGGCAATATAGGGGTAAGGGAGGCAAGAGTTAAAAATTATTACATATAAAATAAGCTATAGGGATATATTACAAATACAGGGAATATAGCCAATATTTACTAATAACTATAAATGTATGTCGTTGTTTAGTCATTAAGTCGTGTCCAGCTCTTTCATAACCCCATGGACTGTAGCCTGCCAGGCTCCTCTGTCCATGGGATTTCCCAGACAAGAATACTAGAGTGGGTTGTCATTTCCTTCTTCAAGGGATCTTTCTGACCCAAGGATCAAACCCATGTCCCCTGCATTGCCAAGCAGGTTTTTCACCACTGAGCCACCAGGGAAACCTATAAATGTAGAATAACCTTTAAAAATTGTGACTCATTGTATTGTAAATCTATAACTTGTATAATCTTGTACATCAACTATACGTTAATTTTTTAAATTACCAAAAAATATTTCTTAAGATGTTAGGCAATAAATACAAGATATAAGATTGTTAAAAAAAACTATAGTGGGATACCACTATGCATCTATTAGAATGACTATAACCCAATATACTAGTGTATATATATTATATATAATAGTAATTAGTATATATTTATGTATCATGTATATACATATAGTATATAGCATAAGTATATACTAATTACTAATATATATAACATATAGTATACTTATTTATATTTATATTTTTATGTATATGCTTCCCTGGTGGCTCAGATGGTAAAGAATCTGCCTGCAATGCAGGAAACCCGGGTTCGATCCCTAGGTCATGATGCTCCCTTGATGAAGAGAATGACTATCCACTCCAGTATTCTTGCCTGGAGAATTCCATTGACTGAGGAGCCTGGTGGGCTGAGGGCTACATGGGGTCGCAAAGAGTTGGACATAATTGAGCAATTAACACTTTCACACATTTGCGTATACATACATTTTCTTTGGGGCTTTCCTGGTGGCTCAGTGGTAAAGAATTTGTCTGCCAATGCAGGAGATGTGGGTCCAATGCCTAGGTCGGAAGATCTAGAGAAGGAAATGGCAACTCACTCCAGTATTCTTGACTGGGAAATCCCAAGGACAGAGGAGCCTGGTGGGCTACAGTGCATAGGGTCATGAAGAGTCAGACACAACTTAGTGACTAAACGATCATCACATTTTCAGTCTTCTAAAGGGTTGAGGTATGGCAAAAGTCACACAGCCAGAAATATGCAGAACCAGAACTTAAACTTCCCATGAGAAGAGACATTATGGGGTCATATCCAGAATCTTCTGTATTATTTGAATGTTGACTTTTTTTGAAAGTGGGGAAATAATAGGTGTCGGCACAAATGGATTTATTTTAGTGTCAGTAACAAGTAACAAAAGTTAAAAGAGATAATGGATCCTTCTAACAGTTTGTCCAGTAGGTGTTTGGCCTACTTTCTCTCCTCATGGAGTTTGATTCCTTAAAAAGGTTACTTTCTTTCTTCAGATTTAGATCTTAATTTGGATTTGAGTAAGCCCAAGCCACAATGCTCTGCTCATGTAAAGGGCTTAATACAAATGGGTCAAGTTGATTTGTTGCTGAATTTTAGGCAAAAACTGTAACACTAAGATATGCAAATAGAAAAGCATATTCCTTTTGGAATATAAATGCCACAACCATTGAAATATATATTTGAGTATTAGATATATTATAGTGACAGGAGGGTGGTGTTTCACTTTTTACCTCTAATATCATGTGGGCACTGATCAACCAAGTAGACCCTAGCTATAAATTACTGGTTTGACTGTGAATTCCTACCAGCAACTGTCAGCTTTGAAAAGTAATACCTAGGAAAGAGGGAAAGCCTTAAAGCAAGGTAGTATTTGATGATTCAAATTGAAAAATGCATTGCATTTCACCATCTTCACATGGCTAGCACTTAGCAGAGCAAGAAAAGGCAAAAGGGCATTCTAGAAAAGAACAGGGTAAGAAAGAAAAAACAAGGAGGTAAGAAGGTATCTGAGAAATGGACCAATGAGACTGGGCAGTGGGTGCCTAATGGGGACAGCAGAAGATAAACTGGAAAAGGTGAATGGAGCAACAGTCTGAAGGACCTTGAACACCACAGGGAGTAATTTGACCTTTCTAGACATTGTTGTAGAGCCTTTATACAGTATTTTCGAGCAGGAAAATGGTATAAGCATAAAGTGACAAGATTCATTAGATGTTTTCTAGTCCATCCTTCTTAAAAATGCAGGTGTCCATCTCTCATGGTTGAATTGATCAACCATTCCTTGAATACATTTCTGAAAAGGCAGCTCATTCTTCTTAAAGTAGTCCAATTCTTTGCTAGGGACATACATTCTCAAAAGCTTTTTTAAGGAAGATACACATTTTATGGATGAAAGAGCAAATGAATTTCTGTGTACTAGCTCTTCAGAATGAGATAGACAGTAAGCCTCTGTTTTACATACTGTGCTGTGTGCTTAGTCACTCATTTGTGTCCGACTCTTTGCAGCCCCATGACTGTATAGCCCACCAGGCTCACGTGTCTGTGGGGATTTTCCAGGCAAGAACACTAGACGGGGTTGCCATGCTCTCCTCCATGCTGAGTTTTCCAACATTTGAAGTTAGCTAGATTTGCTCAACAGTTTTCTCTGTGATCTTATTCACAGCCCTCACCACCACTGTGATCTCACTCCTCCTGAATATAATACTTAAATTTACTGATGTCCCTCGATGTCCAAGGCTCTACAGTGTACATTCCATACACTCTATTTAGCACTTTCCTGTCCATCTGGACACTCTCCTTCAGCTTCAAGTTTTGTTAATCACCATCATTTTAAGTTGCTAAGATTTGTTTACTGTAAAATCAAGAAAATGTTTATCATAAAATCTGTCAAGTAATATAATATGTCTGAAGTAAAATGTACAACCCTTTCTCCTAGTTGTTGTTGTTATTGTTCAGTCCCTAAGTCATGTTCGACTCTTTGAGACCCCATGGACTGTAGCACACCAGGCTCCTCTGTCCTCTGCTGTCCATATGAGTTGGCTCAAATTCACATCCATTGAGCCAGTGATACTATCTAACCATCTCATCCTCTGCCACCCTCTTCTCCTTTTGTCTTCAATCTTTCCCAGTATCAGGGTCTTTTCCAATGAGTTGACTCTCTGCATCAGGTGGCCAAAGCATTGGAGCTTCAGCTTCAGCATCAGTCTTTCCAATGAATATTCAGGGTTGATTTCCTTTAGGATTGACTACTTTTGATCTCCTTGCAGTCCAAGGGACTCTCAAGAGTCTTCTTCAGCACTACAATTCAAAAGCACCAATTCTTTGGCGCTCAGCCTTCTTCATGGTCCAACTCTCATAACCATACATGACTACTGGAAAAGCCACAGTTTTGACTGTACAGAGCTTTGTCAGCAAAGTGATGTCTCCGCTTTTTAATATGCTGTCTAGGTTTATCATAGCTAGTCCTCCTAGTTCTACTGTCAAAGATAACTACCATGAACAATTTTATGTGTCCTTATAGAATATATCTACACACTAACACAACATGATTTGTACTATTATTAGAATTTAATTAGGTTTTTAAACATCTGGCTGACCACTGTCTCTGCAGACTCATACAGAGATTGCAGTCCACCAAACCCTGTCTCTCCATATTCTCAAGTTATCAGACAGCCTTGCTGGTTCTGCATCCAGAAGCAGTGCTTTATTATTACTGCTTATTGAGTTTTATCATGCTGGTCTGTTCCAGCCTATAGTGGTATCCCGAGCTCTTTGCTTTGTCTCACCCATAGCTTTAATAAGTGAATTCAATGTAAGAGCCCTATTGTCCTGTTTAAAATACTTTAATGTCTTCCTCCAACCCTGCTAAGCTTCCATCTCCTCATCTGTGAAGTTAAGGAGTATGATTTGGTGGTCTTGGAGATCCTCTCTGATTTAAAATTCTCTGATACCATTCTAGGTATGACATGCCCTGCTATGTCTCTTTCTGTTGCTGCTGCTGCTGAGTCTCTTCAGTCGTGTCCGACTCTGTGCGACCCCATAGACAGCAGCCCACCAGGCTTTTCCGTCCCTGGGATTCTCCAGGCAACAACACTGGAGTGGGTTGCCATTTCCTTCTCCAATGCATGAAAGTGAAAAGTGAAAGTGAAGTCGCTCAGTTGTGTCCGACTCTAGTGACCCCATGGACTGCAGCCTACCAGGCTCCTCCATCCGTGGGATTTTCTAGGCCAAAGTACTGGAGTGGGGTGCCATTGCCTTCTCCGATGCCTCTTTCTAGCAGTAGCTAAAGCTTTGCAGTCTGGGAGAGTCCACATTCCCAAGATACACTGCAGGAAACAGTTATCCTGAGAAGCCCATCAAGGTCAAAGCAAACAGCTCTGATGAAATTATTCAGGCTTTGGTTTTAAAAGATGGGACACAGTAAGGCCAACTGAACATGAAAATGTTTGCAGCCATTCTAAAAGGAGGGATCTGGCTTAGTACTCTTTCCAAGTTTCAAGCACTGGTTACATTTTTTCCTGGAGGGGAGTTTGATCTTTAAAAACAAACAAACAAACAAAAAAAAACCTATGAGTTATAACTGCAGTCTGGCTTCCACAAAGGTCAGCTGGAAGTTGGTAACTTTTGAAAGTGACTTAATTGCTTGGCTGGGCAATTCTTTTGGATGGAAATCTTCGCTTAACCAGACTTGCGAGGATTTTCTTGAAATGGAATTCAGTGTTACCTCAAAAAGCTTATCCTCACTTAACCCCAGAAAAAGGACAGCCCCACAAAGCAGGGCAAGGATAGTATTGAAGTATAATTAATACGTGAGTACACGTTAATTATTTGGCTCAAATACACTATGGGAATAATTTTCATTTTTAAATACTTTAACTTTTCTGCTTCCAGTGTAAAGGATTTAGCAGTTCCTAATTTTTTTCCCCAAAGGCATATTTTCAGGGTTTTGTTGGGGCCAGAAACCATTGTTCTTCCCCTTCACACCACATGCCACAACAGGGAATATGGATCAGTCTTGACTGATTCGTGGGAAATGAAGTAGAGAATGACTTTTGGGAAGAAGGGAGGTCATGTAAAGAGAAATCCAGGGCATAAGAAATCACCAAGATGGTTAGAATTAAGTACACCTACTAGTACAGAAGGTGCCTGAGCATCATTTGGCAAAAGCAAGAATTCTGGAACCAGACTGCTGATTTCAAATCACCACATAACAGGTGCATGACCTTAGCCCGTGTTATTCAACCTTTATGTGCTTTCCTTCTCATCTACAGATTAGAGGTCATACTGGTGATTGCTTCAGAGGCATTGTGTACATCACATGAATTAAGATATGTGAAGTGCTTAGGGCTGTGCCTGGCTCATGATAAGTCTCAATAAAGGTTTTCTATACAGTGTGTATATACCAAGTATTTATAACACATATTTGAATTCTAATGAGACTTTCATGCCCATTAGGAGGGCTATTATATAAGTCAGGGTTCTCCAAAGAAATAGAACCAATACAATTTTTATAATATAGAACTGATACAATATTATATACATATATATACACACACAGGTATACATATATATACATACACACACACACATATATATACATATATATATATATGTTCCCAAATATATATATATATATATAAGTTTGGGAACTGAGTCATGTGATTATAAAGGCTGACAAATCCAAAATCTTTAGGGTGGACCAACAGGCTGGAACACCAGGAGAGCTGATGCCACCTTTCCAGTTCAAAGCCTGTCAGGTTGGAGAACCAGGAAGAGCCAGTATTCCAGTTCTAGTCCAAAAAACTGACTGCTGGAAAATTCCCACTTGTAGGTCTTTCTGTTCTAATCCAGCCTTCAACTGACTGGATGAGGCCCAGTCCCATTATGAAGAGAAATCTGCTTTACTCAAAGTCCACCGACTTAAATGTTAGCCTCATCCAAAACATCCCCACAGAAACACCCAGAATAATATTTGAACAAATATGTGGACAGGGACTTCCCAGGTGGCCCTAGTGGTAAGGACCTGCCTGTCAATGCAGGAGACCTACGAGATGCAAATTTGATCCCTGGGTCAGAAAGATCCCCTGAAGGAGGAAATGGCAACCCACTCCAGTATTCTTGCCTAAAGAATCCCTTGGTGCAGTAAGTTCACACATAAAATTAACTATCACAGCTATTTACAAACACAGACACACAAACACACAAATAACCACACCACACATGTAAAACAAAACAGAAAATGAGTGTTGGCAAGGATGTGGAGATATTAGAACACTTGTGCATTGCTGGTAGGAATATACAATGGTGCATTTACTGTGGAAAATAGTGTGACAGCTCAAAAAATCAATAATTATCAAATCCAAACAAATCATCAAAAAGTTAAACATAGAATTATCATTGAGTTAGCAATTCCACTTCTGGGTATAAAAACAAAATAATTGAAAACAGGGACAGAAACAGATATTTTTACATTTAAGTTCATAGCAGCGTTATTCACAACAGCCAAAAGATAAGACTCCTCCAAAGTAATCTATACCCCTTATACCTACTCCAGTCAGGAACAGGGCAGTTAACAGCCTTGAACCCTCACTCTAGCTTGCAAACCTTGATAATAATAATAATAGCTGTGCATGTGTGCTCAGTCATTTTGGTCGTGTCTGACTCTTTACAACGCTATGGACTGTAGCCTGCCAGGCTCCTCAGTCCACAGGATTCTCCAGGCAAGAATGATGGAGTGGGTTGCCATGCCTTCCTCCAGGGGATTTTCCCAACCCAGGGACTGAACCCATGACTCCTGCATCAACTGCTTTGCAGGCAGTTTCTTTACCCACTGAGCTACCTGGGAAGCCCCCAATAATAATAATAATAGCTAATGCTTATATATAATCTGGCCCAATTATTGTGTTTTAAAATGTATAAACTCATCTTAATACAAGAATCCTATGAGTTAGATACTATTATCATCACTCCATTTTACAGGTGGGAAAAATGAAACACACAACAATTGCATATACCAAAACAATGACAGTCTGGAATGCTAACCAATACATTTCGACTCCTAATTCCATGCTCTTCACCACTGTACATTTTCCCCTGAGGGGCTGCAGACAAGCGATCCACAGCTTGTGACCATAGAGTGACCACAGAACTAGTACTAAATGCCTGTGAAGCCATATGGCAGGCAAGCGTAATCTGTAAACAGATATATAATACCTGAGACATTTATGTACAAATATTTTTCAAGTATATATAGATGGTGCTGTGAAAATAAAAACATCAATTTTAAAATACTGGATACATTGTGGCTTTTACTCATTATAGAGTTTCTTGATCACAGATACAGAGGAGAAATCAAAGCCCACAGTGATATATCCAATTAGAGTCTTCTTTTGCTTTATTTCAAGACACTGATCGATTTGCTTTTCTCTGATATTTTAGAGAAACATAAATCAAAATAATAAACAACTGCAAATTCTAAACAAAAGTGACTTTAAAAATTATTTTATTGATGCATAACATCCATAGAGAAACACGTACATATCATAAGGGAATAGCTGGATGAATTTTCATAAACTGAAACTACAGTATAACCAGCCCCTGGATCAAGAATATCAACCACATTCCAGAAGATTCTTCATACTTCTTGCAATTACTCTTCAACTCCCTTCAAGCTTAGACATTTGCAGAGAGTAGAATTGCATCTCCCCCCTTCCCAGAAAAATATATTTGAATCTTCACCCCCAGTACCTGTGAGTAGGGCCTTATGTACACATAGGGTCTTTGTAGCTGTCATCAAGATGAGATGATTCTGGATTAAGATGGGCCCTCATCCTTGTTTTTTTTTAAGTTTTTTTTCTGTGCATGTCTGATAAACTAGTTATGGAGTTAAATGTTCTGTGCTTTTCCTTTGCTGGTTCAGTGAAGTAAATTTATTTAATAAGCAAATAATAAAATAAAAAGTCCTTATTCTTAAAAGGATGAGGAGCCATTAGAGAAAGTGATTATATTAGCTTACTAGGGCTGCCATGACAAAACATCACAGAACTGGGTGGCTTAAAGGACAGAATTGTATTTTTCAAAGTTCTGGAGACTGGAGGTCCAAGGTCAAGGTGCTGACAGGTTTGGTGTCTTCTGAGGTCCTTCTCCTTGGCTTGCAATGACCACTTTCTCCCTGTGACCACAAATGGTCATCCCTTATATCTCCATGTGTCTAAACTCCTCTTCTTATAAGGACACTAGCCGGATGGGATTAAGGCTCATCCTAATGATTTTATTTTAACTTAATCACTCTCTTTAAGGGTTCTATCTTCAAAGACAGTCACATTCTGAGGTACTGAGGGTTAGGGCTTCAACATATGAATTGGGGGAACACAATTCAGCTCATCAGTTCAGTTCAGTTCAGTCGCTTAGTTGTGTCCGACTCTTTGCAACCCCATGAATTGCAGCACACCAGGCCTCCCTGTCCATCACCAACTCTCGGAGTTCACTCAAACTCACGTCCATCAAGTGTCGGTGATGCCATCCAGCCATCTCATCCTCTGTCGTCCCCTTTTCCTCCTGCCCCCAATCCCTCCCAGCATCTGAATCTTTTCCAATGAGTGAACTCTTTGCATGAGGTGGCCAAAGTACTGGAGTTTCAGCTTTAGCACCATTCCTTCCAAAGAACACCCAGGGCTGATCTTCTTTAGAATGGACTGGTTGGATCTCCTTGCAGCCCAAGGGACTCTCAAGAGTCTTCTCTGACACCACAACTCAAAAGCATCAATTCTTCGGAGCTCAGCTTTCTTCACAGTCCAACTCTCACATCCATACATGACCACTGGAAAAACCATAGCCTTGACTAAACCGACCTTTGTTGGCAAAGTAATGTCTCTGCTTTTCAATATTCTATCTAGCAGTGATTTAATACTGTTTTCATTTTTTAATGCCTATGATCACTCTGGAGTTTCCCTGGTGGCTCAGACTGTAAAGAATATGCCTGCAATGTGGGAGACCTGGGTTTGATCCCTGGGTTGGGAAGATTCCCTGGAGAAGGGTATGGCAACCCACTCTAGTATTCTTGCCTGGAGAATTCCCTTGGACAGAGGAGCCAGATGGGCTATAGTCCATGCGGATGCAAAGGGTGGGACACGACTTAGCAACTAAGCACAGCACAGTACATGATCACTCTGACCTCATCAAAGGGGACTTTTGTATAAGCAGGTTTTAGATAGTGAAGCCTAAGCTTAGAGGATTGTTGGTGGATGGCCCTAACACAGAGGCTGTCTCTGAAGCTACAGTATCTGTGGTCTTTTTTTTTATATATATATTATGTAAAGAAATTCTGGTTTTAAAATATGGAAGGAAATGCCAAGTAAAGTTTTAAGTCATCTTCCATAAGGAGGTTTGACACCAGTATTTTCACATGTAATAGTTGTCTTGTCCATGACTGGCAGTGATTGCCTTAGAAGGAAAATTTTCCCACTCTCAGTAACTTCTAGGCAAGTACTTATCAGGTTTTTTTTCTCTCATTTCAAAGGATATGCCTCAAGACCTTCACTGTTGTTGTCATTGTTTTTTACTTACTGGTTCTGTTTGGCAGTGTTTTGAGAGGTTTGTAAACACAGGGCTTCCATGATCATTTATATATGGAAGCAAATGAGTAAATGCTCCTTCACTCACGGAGTCTTTGTTGGGAGCCCACAATGTGCCAGGTGGTATGCTTGGCACTGGAGCTACAGGGATATGCCCTCAGGGGCTTATGGCCTAATAGAAGAGCCAAAAGAATATAGCAAAAGATTTCCAGAGAGTGTGATGGGTGTTATGCTGTGTTAACTACAGTACACTCAACCCAGGCTCTCATGTCTCTGAGACTTGCCCCTAATGATCCACAGGAACAGGACCTGGTGGTGATGTAAGACAGCAATCTTGTCATCCAGTCATAACAGATATAAGAGGTGGACAACTGGCCTAAGCTGGGTGACTTTGGTTCTCTCTCCTTTCGAACTGGGGTCCAGGGATGCTCATTAGTCTTCACTGTTCACTTGAACTGGAGTGGGTTGCCATTCCCTTCTCCAGGGAACTTTCCTGACCCAGGGATTGAAACTGGGTCTCCTGCATTGCAGGCAGATTTAGGCAGAATGCAGGGAAGCCCTTACTTGAACTAAGGACTTGTAAATTTAAGACCTTTATAGTCTATCTTCCCCCCATCTGTTCCACCTTCTTGTGGGAAACTCCCCTCAGGACTTGTGGGAGCCATGTGTCTACCTCTCTGAGGGAGGTTCTCCTCGGAGATAACTCCTTTTTACACAGGGTTTACTCTTCATCACATCCTATGTTCAGTTAGGTTCAGTTGCTCAGTCGTGTCCGACTCTGTGACCCCATGGACTGCAGCACACCAGGCTTTCCTGTCCATCACCAACTACCGGAGCTTACTCAAACTCGTGTCCATAGAGTCTGTGATGCCATCCAATCATCTCATCCTCTCTCATTCCCTTCTCCTCCTGCCTTCAACTTTCCCAGCATCAGGGTCTTTTCCAATGAGTCCATTCTTTGCATCAGGTGGCCAAAGTATTGGAGTTTCAGCTTCAGCATCAGTACTTTCAATGAATATTCAGGACATCCTATGTTAGGTGCTTGCAATGCATCATCTCATTTAGTCTTCACAACAATCTTTTGAGGTAGGTAGTATCCGTATCCTCACTTTCCAGAGGAGGAAGCAAGAGACAGCAAACCATTTACCAAAATGACTCCCTCCTGTAAAGAACGTCACAAGGGATTCCATCTTTCTATGTTTCCTAGGTGACTCCCTGGATAGTTCTTGCTAAGCATCTCATATCACTTATAAACATGTAAATTATGGCTATATGAGGGAAGTGCATTAAATGCCAAAGAGAGACATAAATAAAGAAGGGACAAAAGAAGATTGAGACACAGCACAGTAAGGAGAGCAGGACCCACTGCTTGGAGGAGGTGGCATATGCCTCAATGAGTGGGTAGGAGTTGAACAAGCAGAGATAAGGGAAGGGACTCTTAGGGTAGTTAGAAGTGCTGGGCATGATTAGAAAGCAGGTGGGAGTCTTGTTCAACTGGGGTATAAGGTGTATAGAAGAGTGACTGAGAGATGGGGCTGAAAAAGAGGCAGGGGTACCCCAACAGGAGTGTTACAGTTAACTTTATATGTCAACCTGACCAGGCTGCAGGGTTTCCAGATATTTAGTCAAACATTTCTCTGGATATTTCTGTGAGGGTATTGTAGGGTGAGTTTAAAATTTTAATGGGTAGACTAATTAAAGCAGATTATCCTCCCTAATGTGGATGGGCCTCATTCAATCAGTTGTTCTTAAGTATAACAAAAAAACTCATGTGATTATGATGGCTGACAAGTCCCAAGATCTACAGGATGGGTCAGCAAGCTGGAAACCCAGGAAAACCCAAAGGCCAGCAGGCTTGAGACCCAGAAAGGGCCAATGTTTCAGTTCAAGTCCTAAGGCAGGAAAAGCTGATGTCTCAGATCTAAGGCAGTTAGGTGAGAGGAACTGCCTCTTACTTAAGGGAGAGTTAGCTTCCTTTTGCTTTCTACCCTTGCCGGCCCCCACACACCATCTATTCCCCCACGTGATAGCCAGAATGACTCAAAATAAATTATCAAGCAGGATTGGGGCAAGATGAATTAGGAGACTGGGACTGAAATATGCATACTTCTATGTACAAAATAGATAACTAATGAGAACACAGGAAATTCTACTCAGTGCTCTGTGGTGACCTAAATGGGAAAGAAATCTTAAAAAGAGGAGATATACATATATATATATATATATATATATATATATATATGACAATGTACTTTGCTATATAGCAAGAAACTAATACAATTTTTTAAAGTAACTATACTCCAATAAAAATTTATTTTAAAAAAGTCAAATAAGATCATTCCCCTTCTCAAGACTCTCTATTGGCTTCCCATCACCCTCAGAACAACATCTAAAGTCCTTACCAAGGCCTCACACAATCTGACCTCAGCTTCCTCGCCAGCTTCCCTTTCCATGATTTTATCTCCTCCAGCCACACTGGCCTCTTTGCTCTTCCACAAACACACCAAGCTCCTTCTCACCTCAGCATCTTTACATATAGGATTCCCTCTACCTAAGAGATCTGCATGGGCTCCTCTCTTCCACCATGTCCCTGCTCAAACGTCTTCCCAGAAAGGACTTCCCCAACTACCCTATCTAATGTAGTACCTTCTGTCATTTTTAATCCACTGACCCCTTTCTATATTCTTTTAAAAAAATATTTATTTATTTTGCTGCACTGGGTCTTAGTTGCAGCATATGTGATCTCATTTCCTAGCCAGGGATCAAATCCAGGCCCCCTGCATTGGAAGCATGGAATTTTAGCCACTAGACCACCAGGGAAGTTCCCCCTTCCTATATTCTTCATAGTACTTACTTCTATCTGAAACTGTACATGTGTTTGTTTTTCTACCTCCACAATAGAACATAATCTCTGAGAATAGAGAGGGTTTTTAGCTTGTGGCTATATCAACAGCTCCGAAAAGGGCAGTTAACATATAGTTCATACACATAAATAGTTGTTGAAGGAAGGACAGAATTTTGACACTTACATTTTCCCTTCAGGGAGGTGGGTACCAGTACTCCTTGGCTCACCACTATCTCAATCATTGTAGCAAAGTGCCTGACCCATCAGAGGAGCTCAGGGAATATACACTACATGGGTAATTATCTGTATTCTGATTATTCTTATACTTAGTTTTCTCTTCTACTCTAATCTATATAGGGACCAACTATTTATACCTCATATCACCTATCATAGAGTTTTGTATTTTGTAGGTCACAATCATGCTGAATTGTGTCTCTAAAGTGGATAGGAACTGCTTTGAATCTACAAGGCACTCTATCAATATTTTTATTAAATTACTACTGAACATTTCCTTAAACCTTCCATTACTGGTTTCATTATGAAGAAGGAGCACACACATTAAACAAAAGAATGACTACTTGTGGAAGATTTCACCCTCATTTTGATTCATTGGATGATTTTATGTCTATGACATTAGCAACCTACTATTTGACTGTGCCACAATTATTTTTTTGCATATAGGACCAGATCCACTTATGTGACTGGGTTCTCCTTAAAGTGCCACTTTTGCCATTTTTTAAAGGAAGGCATCTTTGAACTATCATTTTAAGATATCTTGTTTTCAGAAAGTTGCATCTTCAGTGAAATACAATAGCTTTGATGAAAAGCACTTTTTGGAATAAGCAAGTGAAGAAGAGACTGTTCTTTTTGATTGGAGTGTCAGAAGAGATTGAAATTGTCAAACACTTCACCCCTGTGAGAGAGTTCAAGTGCTGAGCTTAAGCTGTTTCATTAAAGAGGGAAGAGAAGAGTGGAAAGGAGAGAAGGGAAAGAATGTGAGTGTTACTTAGTTAATTTCCTATGGAAAACTCCACTCGTGCTGTATCAGCAAGCCCGAGCTGCAGTTCCACCTGGAGCTTGGCTCCTTTCAACAGGATCAGGGGACAAGGTCCAGCAGCATCAAGGTGATTGCAGGTTCTTGTTTCACCCACACATTCACTTGTCATACACAAAGCTCAGAATAACTTTTCTCTCTGACTCTCAGGAAATCAAATTTAGGGATGGGACGAACAGGGAATTTTCTAGAATCTAATGACTCCCATTATAAGCCAAAGGCAAAAATGTTAGTTCAGTGTGGTGTGATAATGAAGCTGGTTGTTAGCAGTTAGGAAATACCATTCCTGCAGCTCTTGCTCTGGTGAACTACGTGAAATGGGTTGTAAGATTATAGATTGCCACTTTACCCGGCTCTCACTGATCTGTCGCATAACGACAGTTGAGGCTTGTCACCAGTTGCCTGTCTGTGCAAAAACAAAAGAAACTGAATAAAGCTGAAAAGAGTCTGCAAAAATAAAAAAATCTGGAAACAATATGGAAGGATAATTAAAAAAAAAAAAAGATTATCAGAGTCTAAAGGTGTACACATCTATTTGTAAGGGGAAAAAGTCACTCCCCTCCCCCATCAAAGACTTTATTCCCATAAAAAACTAAAGCATTTTTGCTAAATGTCAGTGAATCATACACAAAGAGAATGTTTACCTTTATCTATGTAACTGAAAAAGTTTTTTTAAGAAAATATGTACTATATTTTTTAATTCTGGTAGAACAGGCAGACCCAAGTTTGAGAACTACCATGTGAAGAAGGTCTGGCTTCCCTCAGTTTTAGCTTCTATCATATGGTCACTGGCTTATAACTCAGATTTCTGGAATAAGCCTAAAAGTATGTTAACTATTACTTAGAGGTAAAAGAGGAAAATGCATACAAATTTAGTGCATTTCTTTAATATGAATGTGTTTCTATTTCTTTAATATGAATGTGAGTCATGAAACATCAGGTCTGCCCTCAAAATGGTTTCTGAGTTAGTATTACAGGTTAAATCCTTCAGTTAACCAGAAAACTCAGGGATGCATGTCATCCGGGAACTTTGGTTCCCAGTTGAGAACTTTGGTTCTCTTAGTCTTCAAAAGACTAAGAGCAAAGGTCCATACCACTCAAAGGCATAGAAGCAGGGATGTGCTCTAAGTTGTTCATACTGGTTCATGAAAGCTACTTGTTAAATATTCAGGAATTTTGTGAGCTAGTTTGTAAAGTGATGATGGCCTGAGACCTGCTGTGGTGAGAACACTTACACTATGGAAATTGGCACACACTACATATTTTGCCCCTGCCCCCTTTTTGAGGGCCATTTTACCAATGCACCTCACAACGTAGAAGGGTTTTTGGAAGCACACATAGTCATTCGGGAGCTGGCAGGATAAGCCCAGATGTCCAGAATGAGAGACATGTAGTGGTCAAGAACATTGGCCTAAGGGGCAGACAGACAGGTTTCTGATCTCAGATTGCTACTTACAGGGATTTCCCTAGTGGTCCAGTGGCTAAAACTCCATGCTCCCAATGCAGAAGGCCCAGGTTTGATTCCTGGTCAAGAAACTAGATTCCACAATCAAAACTAAGAGTTCATATGCTGCAGTAAAGATCCTACATGCTGCAACTAAGACCCAGGGCAGCCAAGTAAATAAATAAAAATAAATATTAGATTGTGACTTACAGCTGCATGATTCTGACCAAGTTATTTACCTGAGCCTGAGTTTTCTCATTTGTAAAATGGAACAATGTTAGCCACCACATGTTTGTGATGATTAGGTAAAACAATATGACTCTGGGAGAAAGTGAAGGACTGGGGAGCCTAGCATGCTACAGCCCATGGGATCGCAAGGAGTCAGACATGACTGAACAACTGAACAACAACAAATGTTTGTGATGATTAGGTAAAACAATATGTGCATAATCATAGCTTCACCTGAAGCTAGTACCTGGCACAGGGGAACTGTAGTGGAAGGCACAGAGACATTAAACGTTAGGTTAAATTTCAAATACACACGGCTAGCTAATTGCTTCACAGACCTCTAGGTCCAAACCACTTCTTTTCCAGGTCTGATCACTCCTAAGGTCTCATCTGGTGCCTCTATGCCTTGTTTTTAACTTCCTGTTTGCCTGTTTCCTCTCTCTCTCTCTCTCTGTATATGTCTCTATTTCTCCCTTTTCCTCTGTCTGTCTCTCACTTACTGATCTTGTCCTGACCACAGAGGGTAACTGAGGTGTGGTAGGGGATGAATTCATCAGTAGTCAGTATGTTGAACAAGCACAACTTGTGACATAATCAAAACACGATTTTATATTTATCTCCTGTCTGGTAGTTCCTCAAAAGGTTAAAACATAGAGTTATCATATGACCCAACAATATCATGCCTAAGAATATATACCCAAGAGAAATGAAAACATATGTCCAAACACAAACTTGTACACCAATGGTCATAGCAGTCCTAGTCATAATAGCCAAAAGTTGGAAGCTACTCAAATGTCCATCAACTGATAAATGGATAAAGAAAATGTGGCACATTCATATACTAGAATAATTGGGTAATAAAAAGGAATAAAGTATTGATTTGATACAGCATGGATGAACCTTGAAACCATTATGCTATGTGAAAAAGTCAGTCATAAAATACCATGTAACATGATTCCATTTACACGAAAGGCCCAGAATAAGCAAATCTCTGGAAAGATAATTAGTAGTTGCCTTCAACCCTCGTTTCCTAGGGTTCAGGTGCTTGGAGGGAAATGGGGAATGACTGCCAATGAGTGTGGGGTTTCTACTGGGGTGATGAAAATGCTATAAAATTGACTGTGGCCATGACTGCACTAGATTTGGGGTGAAGAAGGTTGAATTCTCTTCTTTTGGGAAGATAGAGAAGACTTGCACACTTCTTCCCCAAAGAACCTTCTCAACAAATCTCTCCCACACTCTGACCCTTTTTTATATCCTTAATCTGGCTGAAGGATTCAGGGATCACAATTCAGAATTGTCCTTGGAAATTGTCCCTCTCTCTGTCTCTGTTTCTCTCTGTAGATGTCTCTGTATAGGTATATGTCTTTGTATACGTCCTTTGTTTCGTAAATTCTTCAACTGTAACATGACCTGAGACACTGAAGCCTCCAGGCCCGGTATGCACAAGCACCGTGCTTACTTGTCACCTGGCCGGGCTCCTGGACAGTCCCTGCTCTCAGGGGATGGGCCTGTCAACAACTGACCTTTAGACCATGGGGAGAGACCCTGGGGAGTGGGCAAAGACTCAGTTAGTCGTGTGTGTGTGTGTGTGTGGTGTGTGTGTGCGTGTGTGTTTAGTAATTTAAACTATCCAGAATTTCATCCAACTATGAGGGTCAACACACAAACTCATGGCCTCTTCAACAGAATAATTCTGGACGTGTTGCCTCATGGGTGGCCACTACAGGGGATCCAAACCACTGATACCAGTGTAAACCTATAAAAGTGACACAGAAAGAAGGACTCACCTTCCAGTACTCTTCAGCCAAATTGTCTGTGTACCCAGAGGCACTGTTCAGCTGGCATTGGCTCTTGTGAGCACATTCATTGTCCCCTGCTTACAGCCAGTCCAGGCCATGTCCACAAGTTACACACACGGCCCAGGAGGAGGCAGACACGTCATTGTTCAAGCCACACTGATGCAACCCCAAATGCAAAGCCAGCCTTTCACTGAAGTAAATTTCAGATTTAAAATTTTGTATAGAAAGGAAACAATGACTATTGATTTGTATTCCCTGGGAAAGAAACCAGAGAGGCCTTTGACCTACTTATATTTTATTAAAAAGCCTTGGTCTGGCAAAGCATTTGTGTCCTGACCTCAGACAGCCCATTACATCCTCTCCTGGAAATCTCACCATCTTCCTTCCTGGCACCCAGATACTGATTTTATCAGCTCCTCTCCCACCACCTCTGGGAAGCGGCTATGGACTGAGTCAGTCTGAGGGGCTCTCACCACATCTAAATCATGATATCACCTTTCTCTACTCCGTCCTGGTGCTCAATTCACATTGGCTTCTATTGTCTTCACATTTCTATATCTTATCTCTTCAAGGTCAGGAACTATGTCTTCTGCTTTGTACCTCCCATCTATTTTCTACCACATGGTTTTGGTAATTAATGCTCTTTTGATAATCATTGCTCTTTTGATAATCATTGTTATTTTGATAATTTTTGATAGTTTGTTCTTTTAATATTTCATGTCATTGCTACCATTCTTATATTTAATGCTTGTCAAGGACATGCATCATGTGTCAAACACCAAACCAAGTGTTTTCATGCATCCCTTACTAATGCTCACAGCATCATTAGAAAGTGGGCACAATTATTAGTGGGTTCACAGAGGAGCACACAAGGACTCTCAGAGGCTGAATCTCCAGCACAAAGCAGCCAAGCTGTCTTAGCTCCATCTGGTTCCCAAAAGTTACCATAGGTCAGATTATAGAGTAGAAGTTGGGAGATAAGGGTTACTTCTCTAACATTTCCTTTATAGATGAGCAATAATCCCAGGTCAGACTCTGAAACCTGGAAAGGGGATTTGCCCCTGACACAATAATTTGTCCAGGGCAAAGAAGAGTGTACATGTAGGATACCTGACCCCTAGGCCAGCACTCTTGCTTCCATACCCTGGTGCTCTGCTCAATGACAAAAATACTCCTATTGGTAACTTAGTCTTTTCCTACTTTTCTACTGTAGAACAAACCATTCTTTAGCAAAAACCAAAACAGTAATTTTCTGCAGAGTAGATAATCACTCACTCCAGCAAACTAAAACAACATTCTGTGGTTAAAATAGGAGAAAAGTGAAAAATCTTTCACTTTGTTTCTCTCTTGTATATAAAAAAGATGCATGTGTGTCTGTGTGTCTACACTGTATGTACCTAGTTTCCAGTTCACTTAACTTATAAATCAGTGCTGCTCCAGGTCTGGCCACCCACCCACTGCTATTCTGAACATCTTTCATAGACTAGAACAGAGCCAAAGAGAATCTGCTTCTGCGACTATTATTTATAATCTTCAGTTTTAAAAATCCACATCCTGGAAAACTTTTGAACAGTGTGGCATTGATGAGGCATGGGGGAGGCTGACTGAGAGAAAGGGGAGGGAGAGGAAGAGCTGAGGCTGCACTGCGCCTAGCAAGCCCCTCCCAGTTTTGTTCACATTTTAACAGAGGTCAGTTCAGTGGACATTTACTGAATGCTTGTTACCTGCCTGGTTCTGCTAGATGATGAAGATACAAAACTGAATGAGACTTCATCCCCAGCTTTAAAGGCTCATAGCAATGGGATAAACAGACATATCAGAAAAAATACTCTTACATAGATAGGGAAGATTAAAAGGAAACTTTAAAAAGCTTTCCAGTACCAAAGGAATCATATTAAGGAGGAACTTCCTAGAGGCAATATAGTAATATACAACAGTCAGACTGACAGAAAGCTTGGGTTCACTACTCAACTCCATTTCTGAGTCCCTGTAATTCAAATGCAAATGAGATAATGTCCATATTTATATCCAGGAGTTGTTGTCAGGATTAGAGAAGATAATGCATATCCAACATGTTGCAGTATTTGCCATGTCATAAGTGCTCAGTAAATTGTACAACAGTAAAATAAAGGTTCGATGCTGTAAAGAGCAATATTGCATAGGAACCTGGAATGTCAGGTCCATGAATCAAGGCAAATTGGAAGTGGTCAAACAAGAGATGGCAAGACTGAATGTCGACATTCTAGGAATCAGCGAACTCAAATGGACTGGAATGGGTGAATTTAACTCAGATGACCATTATATCTACTACTGCGGGCAGGAATCCCTCAGAAGAAATGGAGTAGCCATCATGGTCAACAAAAGAGTCCGAAATGGAGTACTTGGATCCAATCTCAAAAACGACAGAATGATCTCTGTTCGTTTCCAAGGCAAACCATTCAATATCACAGTAATCCAAGTCTATGCCCCAACCAGTAATGCTGAAGAAGCTGAAGTTGAACGGTTCTATGAAGCCCTACAAGACCTTTTAGAACTAACACCCAAAAAAGATGTCCTTTTCATGATAGGGGACTGGAATGCAAAAGTAGGAAGTCAAGAAACACCTGGGGTAACAGGCAAATTTGGCCTTGAAATACGGAATGAAGCAGGGCAAAGACTAATAGAGTTCTGCCAAGAAAATGCACTGGTCATAGCAAGCACCCTCTTCCAACAACACAAGAGAAGACTCTATACATGGACATCACCAGATGGTCAACACCGAAATCAGATTGATTATATTCTTTGCAGCCAAAGATGGAGAAGCTCTATACAGTCAGCAAAAACAAGACCAGGAGCTGACTGTGGCTCAGATCATGAACTCCTTATTGCCAAACTCAGACTTAAATTGAAGAAAGTAGGGAAAACCACTAGACCATTCAGGTATGACCTAAACCAAATCCCTTATGATTATACAGTGGAAGTGAGAATTAGATTTAACGGCCTAGATCTGATAGATAGAGTGCCTGATGAGCTATGGAACAAGGTTCGTGACATTGTACAGGAGACAGGGATCAAGACCATCCCCATGGAAAAGAAATGCAAAAAAGCAAAATGACTCTCTGGGGAGGCCTTACAAATAGCTGTGAAAAGAAGAGAAGCGAAAAGCAAAGGAGCAAAGGAAAGATATAAGCATCTGAATGCAGAGTTCCAAAGAATAGCAAGAAGAGATAAGAAAGCCTTCTTCAGTGATCAATGCAAAGAAATAGAGGAAAACACAGAATGGGAAAGACTAGAGATCTCTTCAAGAAAATTAGAGATACCAAGGGAACATTTCCTGCAAGGATGGGCTCGATAAAGGACAGAAATGGTATGGACCTAACAGAAGCAGAAGATATCAAGAAGAGATGGCAAGAACACACAGAAGACCTGTACAAAAAAGATCTTCATGACCCAGATAATCACGATGGTATGATCACTGACCTAGAGCCAGACATCCTGGAATGTGAAGTCAAGTGGGCCTTAGAAAGCATCACTACGAACAAAGCTAGTGGAGGTGATGGAATTCCAGTTGAGCTATTTCAAATCCTGAAAGATGATGCTGTGAAAGTGCTGCACTCAATATGCCAGCACATTTGGAAAACTCAGCAGTGGCCACAGGACTGGAAAAGGTCAGCTTTTGTTCCAATCCCAAAGAAAGGCATGCCAAAGAATGCTCAAACTACCACACAATTGCACTCATCTCACACGCTAGTAAAGTAATGCTTAAAATTCTCCAAGCCAGGCTTCAACAGTATGTGAACCATGAACTTCCTGATGTTCAAGCTGGTTTTAGAAAGACAGAGGAACCAGAGATCAAATTGCCAACATCCTCTGGATCATGGAAAAAGCAAGAGAGTTCCAGAAAAACATCTATTTCTGCTTTATTGACTATGCCAAAGCCTTTGACTGTGTGGATCACAATAAACTGTGGAAAATTCTGAAAGAGATGGGAATACCAGACCACCTGATCTGCCTCTTGAGAAATTTGTATGCAGGTCAGGAAGCAACAGTTAGAACTGGACATGGAACAACAGACTGGTTCCAAATAGGAAAAGGAGTATGTCAAGGCTGTATATTGTCACCCTGTTTATTTAACTTATATGCAGAGTACATCATTAGAAATGCTGGACTGGAAGAAACACAAGCTGGAATCAAGATTGCCGGGAGAAATATCAGTCACCTCAGATATGCAGATGACACCACCCTTATGGCAGAAATTGAAGAGGAACTAAAAAGCCTCTTGATGAAAGTGAAAGTGGAGAGTGGAAATGTTGGCTTAAAGCTCAACATTCAGAAAATGAAGATCATGGCATCTGGTCCCATCACTTCATGGCAAATAGATGGGGAAACAGTGGAAACAGTGTCAGACTTCATTTTTCTGGGCTCCAAAATCACTGCAGATGGTGACTGCAGCCATGAAATTAAAAGACACTTATTCTTTGAAAGGAAAGTTATGACCAA